>NW_024467094.1:14661577-15911577 GCF_017591425.1 Ochotona curzoniae
TCCTGGCTGCTCCACTTCCCATCCAGCTCCCTGCTTGTGGCCTGGGGAAGCAGTCGAGGACCCAAGGCCTTGGGATCCTGAACCCGTATGGGAGACCCAGAGGAGACCCCGGGCTTTGGATGGGTTCAGCTCTGGTCACTGTGGCAGCCTGGGGAGTGAAACAGCGGACCGAAGATCTTCCTGTATCTCTTCTCTCTATATATCTGCCTTTCCAGTAAAAAACAGATGTTTTTAAAAAGGATTGGAGAAGATGGTGCACTTTGGCTCTTGTGTCCACCTGTAGCCAAATGCTGTCACCTCTACATCAGCTCTGGCCCAGATTCTCTGCTGGGTCCTCCAGACCTTCCCCCAGGCACCACCTGTCAGGTGGGAAGGATGGGCCAGTCTGCTGCAGGGGATTAAGGACCCCTGGGAGAGAGGGGTGGGAGAGCCAGCGAGAAGGCTCCTGGGGAACCAGGTGTTCCCATTGCAAAGCAAAGGCAGCTGTTCTTAGCCGGATTGTTGGGTAGACTGGGTGGGAGAACCAGGGAAGGACTTTCCAGTCATGGGGTGCCCGGGCCTGCCACAATGGTGGCAGCCGCCGTGGGTGCATCACTGCTCGGCTGCTACAGCAGTGGCCGAGGGCCGCAGCTCCGAGGTGACAGTGGATCTGCCACAGCCGCCGGAGTGGGAGCGGCAGTGATGTTCCAGCTCTGATCAGCAGCTGCCTGTTCCAGGCAGGTTCCCCGAAGAATCACCAGGAGTTGGACGTTGATGTAATCACACAAGGGCAGTTTAATCAGGCTAGCCTGGGCCCCAACCTCACTGCGGTGCAGTGAGCCCCGAGGCCGGACAGGGGCAGGGTGCTTAGACACCTCAGAGAGGCAGCACAGAGTTGCACTCACAACTGGTCAATTACATTTGACCAATCACAATTGTTAGTTTTCAAACCCGCACTTACAATCTTCAAACAAGGCAGATTGGCAGGCTACAGGGCAACGTCTATGGGGGCACACCCTGAGCTGGCACATCTAAAAAGGCACAGAGGGGGCTTTGTCCTGGGGCTCTATCTGAAAGGCATGCTGGGGGACTGTCAGGTCTGCCCAGCTCTCACGGTTTCTTCAGCCAAGCAAGCAAAGCAGGAGTCACAAAAGCAGAAAATCTTGCAGTTAGCAATGAGCAATGGCAAATGGTTGGAACCCTGATTTTGAGGTTCCTCAGGGACACAGCAAGGGCAGCATCCTGGTGGCCTGTTTGAGGCCCAGCCAAGGCAGAGTGTGTGGAGGGACCCAGCTCCCATGGGTGGGCAGACTCACCTGAGCCAAGGCCTGCCTCTAAAGGCAATGGGAAGTCTAGGGCAGGGTGGCGGATTTGTAAAAGTTATTTGTTTGAAAGGCAGCATGACTAAGACAAAGATTTTCCATCCACTGGTTCACCCTCTGAATGGCCCCAGCATCCCGGCCCGGGCCAGGCCCAAGCCAGGAGCTAGGAACTCCATCCTGGCCTCCCCCATGGGTGACAGGTCCAACTACTTGAGCCATTCTCCACTGTCTCAAGGTTCATTAGCAGGGAGCAGGATTGGAAATGGAGTAGCTGCAACTTGAACTGGCAGTCTGGGATGCTGGCATTGCAAGCAGAGTTATTTGTGTTTAATGTTGTTACATAGGTGAGGGGATTATAGACCTATGCAGGTCCCTGGGTGGGATGGGAAGGGATGGGGAGGAAAGTGGGTGAGGGAAAAGCCCCCATCCTCCCTTTTGTGACCATGGAGGAGAGGTGGTTGTTATGCCACTCCTTGCTGCCAGATCACATCAGCACCAGGGAGCAGAGATGGTTTCCTGATTTCATCCCAGGGACACTGTTGGGGGAAGAATTTCCTGAATATGTGACTTGAGTAGTCTTGGTTGTTCTGAGATGCTGTGTCTTCGTTGAGCCAGGTCTGAGATACAACTTGCTGGCTGTATCTGGGTGTGTTCATAAGCTTAGATGCTTGGTGGAAAATTTGGTGTGTAGCGTTCTTCTGCCTGCTCTTCTTTCCAATTTGCGGGGGAGGCACTCAGGGTCCTCTGTTGAATCAAAGAGGCCGACTGTCCTGTGTGTGGACCATCCAGTTCCACATGATGGACTCTGAGGCCAGAGCAGATGTTCATGTGGCATCTTCTGAGGTTGGTGAGTGGACCCATCAGACCAACTCCCAAGAGTCAGTACCCCCAAGAAGCAGAACTTCCTGACCCTGCCACAGCAGAATGCACAGCCCTGCAGCACGCAGGGGCCCCTGTCTCAGACAGAAAGTCAACATCTGCTGGCCAGCCTGCAGCCTCTCTTCCTGTTGCCTTCATCTAACAGGACAAAGGTCAGGGTGTCCCTGGCCTTTATGACACAGATGGTCTCAGACCACACTGCTAGAGCTGGGTGATACCCAGGATCTCTTGTGGGTGTCTGTGTTGCGTGATGGAAAGCTCGCATTCTCTGGGCCCAACTCCCTGGGGTTGAGTTACTTTGTTCCCTCAAAGGAGCCCTGACCTTCCCTGCCCCCCACCCCAGGGCATGCTCTAAGTCACACCTCTGGGCTGCTGTGGTAGAAAATATTTGTTTGGTGGGGAAGAAAGCAGGTGCTGCTGCCAGAGGCCAGGCTTGCTCCTGTGGTTCAGCCCATAACTCAGTGGCTTTTGCAGCACCTGTGACCAGTCTCATGGGCAGAGTGAAATGGCAGAATTGTAGATGTTGGAGTATGGGGCTTCTGATGGGGCTGGCTTCTGCAGGGGCTGCCAGAATGGGCCTGGGGACTTGCTCATGTGCTTAGTTCCTGGGTAGGTGGCCAGCACATCACCCTGCCTGAAGACCAGGCTCAGGAACCCATGCACTCGCAGGTGGGGAGACTGTGGGTCACTCAGGGAGGGAGTGTGGGGATATGTGAGAGGGGATAGCTCGGAGGCAGTACATTGCAGGTGAGTATTGCCTTCTCGGGGCTTGCACCAACCAGGCCATTGCACTTGTAGGTAAGAGAGGAGACTGAGATTGAGCAGATTGAAGGAGGGAAACTGAAGGACCTTTCTGGGTCAAACCAATGCACCCGCCCATGTGGGAGACCAAAGCTAGGATAGTTGGCATCAACCACTGGTGTACATGAAAGCTAGGGCAGGGTTAGACCACGGTACCCGCCAGTGAGTGTTGATCATGTTAGACTGGGCCATAATACTGACCAGCATATGAGAGAAATGGGTCTGGGGACAAATGCTCTGAGGGATTTGTAGGTTCACCCCTGTAGGACTGCAATACCTGCTGCTTTGCTCCAGAGCTGGGGGTGGTGACGTGCCAAGCGAGGCATGCCCATGATACTCACCGACACTTATGGGAACTGGGGCTGGGAATTGGCTGGGTTGGTACACGCTGTAGCACCCAAAAATTGAGTATGGGGCAGGTCAGGCTGCAGTATCCACCAGCATACACAGAGGCCAACACTGGGGGGGTGGGGAGGGGCAGACTATGTCAAGTAAAGGCCTAGCACCCACCCACATATGTGAGATCTGAGTCTCAGAGTGGACCTGGTGGGGGAACTCCCCTGGTGGGCTGGCTGTAGCTCTTGCTGATGAGTGTGTGTCAGGGCTGGGTGTTGGTTAGACCAGGGAAAGCTGCTTTACTTGTTGGCACGTATAAGGGTTGACTTGGGAGTAGGGGAAGTGAGAAGAGGGTGGACCAGTAGGGCTGGGTCAAACCGTGGCACACTGGCATGCGCAGGAGCCAGAATGGGGTGTGGGCCATGCCAGGCTAGGCTATCACGCTTACCAGTTTGCATGAAAGCCAGGGATGAGTGGACAGCTGGGTAGGGCTAGGCTACAGTACCCACCAGTAAAAGTTGAGACTGGGGGCAGGCTGGGCCAGGCCAGGCCAGGTTGAAGCATCTGGTGGCAACAGCCAAAACGGATGATGGGTTATGCTGGGCTTGGTCACAGCAACCGCTGGCATGCACAAGGTCTGTGGCTGGGAGCGAGCTTGGTCAGGGAGCTAAGGGGACACCCTAGCTGGGCTGTGGTTCTCACTGGTGAGCATGAGAGCTGGAATAGGGGATGGCAAACTGGGCTGGACATGACTGCAATATATCTTGGCATGGGTATGGACTGGGTCTGGGATGTGCCAGACTGGGCTAGGCTCTAGCACCCACTGGTGCATGTGAGAGCCAGAGAGGGTGTGGGATGGGATGGGCTAGGTCTCAGTACCCACTGAACCACATGAGAGATGGGTCTGGGAGTGGGCCGGGGGGGCTGGACCATAGCACCCATCAGTAAAAGCCAGAATAGGTGTGGGTTGGTCAGGTGCCGGAGTCCAACTCCAGCTAAGTTCGGAGCTCGAGAAGGGTGCGTGAAATAGGCATAGAGAGAAGAGACGGACCACTGCAATTCCAAGATTATTGTGGACAATGCGAGAAAGCTGTCCACTTTATTTATACAGAAGCAGTACAAGGTTTTCTTTTAGGGTCAATTTGGCATAGCCTCAAGGGGGCACAATTTACGACTTCTTGAGAGATGAACGAGGGAGGATTACACACTCCTTGTTCATTTCGGCTTGCCATCCCCCACCTGCTCTCCTCAAGTCTGGGCTCTATGCTTGGCACCGCCTGTGACAACCAGGCCCCAATCTTGAATTATGTATGGGTTAAAAAGTCTGGGGCCTTGGTTTATGGGGATCGGGGTCATTGACATTAGTTGACCATTAGGTCTGCAAGCTCAGCCTTTAGGGTCACAGTAATAGGATAGCCTTTATGGTCCCAGAAGCTATATTTTTTGTCATAGCAGTTTCAGCCCATACTCCCATCACTTCCATTAGTTTGTAAAATTCTTATCAAGCCATTTCCAAGAAGGCATGCCATATGTCTGGGCCAGATTTCAGGGCAGTGGGTAGGCAAACAATAAGGTGTCCAGAAACGGCATGGGTTTAATTGTACTCCTGTGCACAGTTAAAGGCCCGCTCACCAAGACATTATCAATAACATTAACTCTCAAGCTCATGTTGGTTGCAAAAGCCATCTCACAGGGGCAAACAATGCCTCAACAGATTACAAAATTCTTAGTGGGGTGGTTGAGTGTCCATGCAAAAGGGGGTGAAATTGCATCAAGGTGGTCAGAGACATCCAAACAGCTGGAAGCTCCCCGGGCCCTGCCAAGCAGGGGGGCTGTTCTCCTTACACCTTCATGTCATCCACACCTACTACACGGACCCCAGCAGTCAGGCAAGGCAGCAGTACCTTAATGATAGGACAGGAGGAGGGCCAAGTCAGGCTGGGCCAAGAACTCACTAGTGTGTGCACAAGATCTGTGACCTGCTAGAGGAAGTGTGGAGAACTGCTCTGTCAGGACTCAGTTCCTGCCAGTGAGTACAAAAACCAAAGCTGGGAGCAGCCCAGACCAGGCCAGGTTACAGTTCCTTTTGGCATATGTGTGGGACAGGTCTGGGGGCGAGCCAGGCTGGGCTAGTACATGCACCCATTGGCAGATGTGAGAACCAGGATAGCGGTGTGGGACAGGCCAGGTTGGGCCACAACACCAGCCAGTTCACATTCAGGTTGGGACTGGGGGCTGGCTGGCTGGCTGGCTGGGCTGGGCTGGGCTGGGCTGGGCTAGACTGGGCAAGGCTGGGCTAGGCTGGGCTAGGCTAGGCTAGGCTGCAGCACCCACCAGCACCCACCAGCATGAGCTGGAACTGGGGCAAGCTAGGTGGAGCTGTCTGATACGGTATTACCAGACAGTTAAGGTTTAGGGAAGCTGGAATTACTTCTATTTTTAAAGATTTATGTATTTGTTTTGAAAGGCTTACAGAAGGAGAGATGGAGACCTGGCTCACTTCCACAGTGACCAGAACTGGCTTAGGCTGAAGCCAGGAGTCGCTTGCATATCTTCCAGATAGGTGCAAAGCCACAACACCTGTCCCATCTTCTGCTTTCCTCAGGGTACTAGATCAGCAGTGGAGGGTCTGGCACAGTAGCCTAGTGGCGGAAAGTCCTTACCTTGCATGCACGGGATCCCATATGGGTGCTGGTTCATGTCCTGGTTGCTCCACTTCCCTTCCGGTTCCCTGTGCATGTGGCCTAGAAAAGCAGTAGAAGATGGCCCAAAGCCTTGGGACCCTGCACCCATGTGGGAAACCTGGAGGAAGTTCCTGGCTTTGTTTTGGCTCCGCTCTGGCTGTTGCGATTACTCGGGGAGTGAACCAGAGGATGTTTGTGTCTCCTTCACTCTGTGAATCTGACTTTCCAATAAAAATAAATAAATCTAAAACTATCAGAACTGGAGAAGCTGGGACCCAAATCAGTGCCCCTGTAGGTCGCTGGCAATGCATGTGGCAGCTTTACTTGCTTTGCTACAACATCAGCTCCCTAAGCTGGGATTCGTGTAGCCCTGAAAAAATGTTGCTGTCTCTTTAACTGTTGGCTTGAAAGGCCCACCTTCCCAGGTTGCACCAGTTGCCTCCGGGACCAGGGCACGTGCTCTGGTTGAGTACCACAAGGGGAAGGCGGGTAGAGAGCTCGCCGCTCCCGAGCACTGTCGGTGTGTGCTGCCCTCCGTGCTTGGGAGTTTGTTCCCGTGTTTCTCTCATTCATGCTGCCGTCTGGCTTACTTACGACGAGTATGTCTTGGTGTGGGGCAGCCTGCACTCACCTATGAAGGTATGTGTATTTCCTGGGTGTTGCACAGACTCTGTTCCTATTGGTGCACAGTGAGTCTCTGCCTGGCGTCTCCAGCTCGGTGGAAGAGGAGAACCCCGATTTGAAATGGACATATTCTCTGTCCATGTCAACCCAGTCGCCTGGGCAAGGGCCTGTGCACTAAGAGCTAGTTTTGTCTGGTTTCCCTGAGCATGTCAGAGAGGAGCAGGGTTAGAAGCAGAACAGCTGGGCTGAAGCAGTGCTGTCTTGTGGTATGCTAGCTTACACAGGTTGGGGCTTATCCCATGGGGCCTCGGCGCTATGGAGCAATACATGTTAAAGTTTTTTTTTGTTTTAATTCCCTGAGCCAACTCCCTCCAGACTTCCCACTGTCTAGGTGAAGCCGCTTCTACAGTCATGTCTTGGTCTCTTTCTGGCCAAAGCTCACACGGGCTCTTGCAGCGGGGTCGCACGTGGGGCGAATCAAAGCAGCCAAGCTTCCTTGGGAAGGATTTCAGGTGGTCCCACTCACAATCCCAGGCCTGCCGCCCCCGTTCATCGGCAGTAACGCAAGCTGCCTGGGATGAGAGCACTTGCTTGCAGGGCGTGGGGAGAGGAAACGCGGCTCAGTTTGGAAGCGCAGGGAGGGGAGACCCTAGATAAAGCAGAGAGAGGTTCAGGGCTGCCCGGCCATCCTGGCTGGCTGTCCAGCTGAATTCTGGTGGGTGGGTGGGTGGGGCCTGGCAGCACAGGAAATCCCTCCTCCAGCATCAGCTGGTTTCCAGGAAAAGGCGGGTTGGGGAAGGATGGGGAGGGGTGGTATGCTCAGCTGGAGGCCAGGCCCTGGGGGTGGGGAAGAACATTTAGCATGTGCAAGTTCAGGATTTTGTGGTTAGGGCTGGAAATCTGAGCATTTAACGAGCATCCCACACGGATCCAGGGTTTGTGGGCCACATAGATCCCAAACTCGGGGGAGCATGTTTAAGAAAAAGAACCTGGGGCACAAATTTGGCCCAATAGTTAGGAAACCACAGGGGACATCTGCTTCCCATCTAAGATGGAGTAACAGATCTTTCACAGAAATGAGTGACCCATGACCATGTTGGTAGGGCCCTGTAGCCAGGGTCCCCTAGGACCATCCGGGAGGCCAGAGGATGCTGACACAGGGAGAGTTGGGCCCAGACCTGCGCTTCATGGGCAGCGGTTACTGAGTGTCTGCCAGGCACAGGGCCTGAGTGTGGCTCCAGGCACCCGCGTCCAAGAGGGTTGGTGGGCACGGCAGTCATTACACACAGCCATGTCTCTGAAGTAAGTGTGTTCAGCAGGGAGGCAGGGAGGAATACACAAAGGCTGGGTGAACCCAGGCAAGTTGGTCAAACTCTCCAGGCCTCAATTTTCTCATCTGTAAAATGGAGCTAATGACAAGCCCTCTCTCAGAAGGCCATTTTGGAGAGTTAAATGGGCTGAAGCTTGTCAGGCAGTTGTCAGCACCTGATCAATTCCATCTGTTTCTCCAGGTCTGTCTGCGAAGGCGAAGCCAGGATAGCTGCCTGGAGGAGGCCGGCCTGGGGCTGAGGAGCTGGCAGGTAGGTGTGTGCACATATACTTGTGCTCATGCATATGTGAGTGTGTACCCGTGTGTGGGTGTGTACCCATGCGCTGCATATGTTTCTGGCAAAGACAAGCAGCTTTGCATCTGGGTGACTGGTGAGCAGAGGTTAGGAAGAGGACCTGAGCCACAAGGTGCCGGCAAGGCAGGCGGGTCTCAACGGGGAGCCCTCATGATGAGGCTGAGGAACTTGAGTTTGGTTTAGCTATGGCATTGGTTGACATATCTTATGTCTTAGCAAGGTCATTTGCGTAGCAGAAAGGGGGCAGGACTGACTGGAAGGGTCAGATAAGAAGCCAGGAGGCTGGTGGGAAGGGGAGATGTGAACTCGGGATGGAGGTGCAGCTGTTGAGAAGCCGTGGGTGTTACGATGTGCCGTGTCACAGCCCAGTGCGAGTCATGACAAAGAACTGTGGTAGCAAGTAGGTGTTTCGCATAGCAGTTAAGCCTCTGTGTGGGGTGCCTGCATGTCCTGAGTGCCAGGGCTGTGTCACAGCTTCACTTCTAACCCAACTTCCTGCTGACCTGCACCTCAGGAGACACCCCAGGAGGCAGCAGGGGAAGGCTAGATTGCTGGAGTCCAGCTCCAGCTGAGTTCGGAACTTGAGAAGGGTGCGTGGATGAGGCGTAAAGAGGAAAGAAATGGACCACTAGGATTTCATGATCATAATGGACAATGCACGAAAGCTGTCCGCTTTATTTATACAAAATCAGTCAAACTCTGGCTCAGACTTTTTACGTCATGGTCAAGTGGGTATTTCTAAGGATAATTCTGCCATTAGTTTTACCTAAAAACAATAGAAGTTCCTGCTACAATTCTTATTCTACAACTCAATCTTGTATCACAAAGAAAAGGGGAATCTAAAGAATGAGGAAAGAATGAAAGCCTAAATATAGGTCCCTTGATTAGCATAAGGTTAATGGGGACAGCCAAGACAGTAGGAATAATAGAAGGCCCTTTTGCAAGACATTATTATTGACATTAACCTCCAAGCTCACGTTGAGTAAAAGAGCCAACTCCACAGTAGCAAACAATGCCTGAATGGATTAGAGTTCTTCCACAGGGTGGTCCAGTGTTCATGCAAAGGAAGGTGGAGCTGCATTCAGGTGGTTGTAGAGACATCCGCTGGGCCCTGCCATACAGTGGGAAATTCCTTGCGGCCCTGCCTGCAATGGAACAATACTCTTCACACCTTCGCATCCCCCCACATCCACTGCATGGACCCCAACACTCGAGTTCTTAGATCCTGCCACCCTTGTGGGAGACCTGGGTCGAGTTTAAGTTTTGACCTGGCCTGGCCCTGGTTGTCCCAGGTGTTTGAGGAGGGAATGATAAATAGATGATATAGATATCTTTGCCCTTCAATAAAAATAAAAAATTAAAGAAGAATTGGAATAGAGCCTGATGAGGCAGGAAGCAATATTGAGACCACAGATGGTTGGGTGTGAAGCCAGTTCTTTCTGGCAAGCGTGTGACCCCTAACCCATCTCTCAGCACAATAGTCAGCTCTCAGTGGTTTCCTCTGCCTCTTCCCCTGGAAAGGCCCAACATACAGCACTGGGGCGAGTCCAGCCAACACTGGTGTGTGGTTAATGCAGACCCCATGGAGCAGCTCAGATCAAAGCGCCCCCAGTATTCCTTGTTTCAGTGAACAAAGACATGCTGAGGGATACCCTACCTGCACACCCTTGATGTTGGGGCTGGAGTTGGAGAGCCAGAGAAGGAGCCTCAGCCATTTGGGAAAGGCCTAATCTTAGTAAGACCCCTGGCATCCTCTTAAAGTGGGCTCAATAAAATAAACTCTCTGTGGGATTAGAGGAGTCAGAAATTAGATCTCCAGGGGCTGGTATCATGGCATAGCTGGTAAAACCAGCAGTTGTGATGTCTCCATCACACATGGGTACCAGTTTGTGTCCCAGTGCCCCACTTCTGATGCAGCTCCCTGCTAATGGCCTGGGAAACAATAGCAGGCGGACTGAGAGCTTGGGCCCCTGACACTCATGTGGGAGACCCAGAGGAAGCTTTTGGCTTTGGTCTGGCCCTGGGATTGTCGTTGGAGCTCTCTGGGTAGTGGCTCAGTGGATGGAGAGAAGGAAAGACAAAGATCTTCCACCTGCTGGTTCACTACCCAAGTGGCCACAGCAGATGAAGTTGTGCTGATCTAAAGTCAAGAGCTTCTTCTAGATCTCCCACGCAGATGCAGGCTTTTGGCTGTCTTCTACTGCTTTCCCAGGCCACAGAGAGTTAGAAGGACAGCCAGGACACAAATGGTGACCATATGGGATCCCAGTGCATGTGAGGCAAGAACTTTAGCCACTAGGCTATCATGCCCGGCCCCCAAGTCTCCAACTTCTAAAAATGGTATGCATAGGGAAGTTGTGACATAATGCAGTAACAGTCGTCCAAATCAAGGACGTCAACTGGTTGCTTATTGAAATGGCAACATTAGAACAATTCCATGCTTTAAATTTTTTTTCAAGATGTTTTAGAATTTTATTTGAAAGGCAGGGAAAGGGAGGCAGAGATCTTCATGTGCTGGTTCACTCCCCAAATGGCCGACTTCCAGCTGGGTCCTGGCTCTGCTTGCAGTTCCTGCTGTTGTACACTTTGAGAGGCAGTAGGGGGCGCTCACGGGGCTCAGCACTCAGCCCTGATTGGTGCAGGCCTTGGGATTGAACCAGCTGGTGGAAGACATCGTCTGCCTCTCATATGTTAAATGAACTGACAGATTTTAGATGTGAGCGTGTGAGGACATTGCCCAGGCAGTGAGGGGCTCTGGAGCTGGGGTTTGATTAGCTTCTGGATGAGCCCACCACTAGGTCCATTTCCTAAGCCAGCTGGACTTAGCAAATGGCCACAAGGCATTCTTGTCACTTGGTGGTGCAGGTCTGGTTGTAGCCCCTAGCGCCAGCCCTTGCCCTCCCCCTCCCTGACCTGCGCTGCCGGGGGTGTTCATCCTTCCTCTTTTCAGGCTTTCAGGGAACAGGGTTCCTCCTTGTTCACAGTAAATCCTCCCCAGGAGAGGAAGTTGTGTTTACTGGACAAGAGGTTGCCATCGCCAGGGCTTTTACATCTGACATTTCTGGTCAGGCTCTAGGCTGGCCTTGTACAACTGAACATCGAGGAATGCAGCAATGGGAGCAGTGCCCAGGGCTGTGCCCTGAAGGAGCCCCAGAAGCAGGGTAAGGACCAGGGCAGCCTGGTCCCTGGCTGCCCAGTGCCCAGTTGGGTCTTAGCTGAAGATGTAGCCTGTGGTTGCCAGGGCAACCAGCAAAATGCTGCTCTGCTGAGCTGGGCATCTCCTGCCTGATTTCCTCTAGGCTTCATCTATTGCTATGTGAAACCTTACCCTAAAACTTAGTCACCTGGAACAATTCATTTCATGTTTATTTGGCTCACAGATCTGTTATATGGGCAAAGCCAGGAGGGCAGAGCTTAGCTCTGCTGTGCTTGGGAGCAGCTGGGTGGCTGGAGGCGAGGGCTGGGTCACCAGGAGCACAGGCGAATGTCACTTAGACATTCACTGGTTTGTGCTGGTTGCTATTGGCTAAGTGGCTAGCCGGAGCTATGGGCTGGAGCACCACCTCCCCTAACTTTATAGGCAACACGAAGCTTGGGGCTTCCTTCCAGTATGGCAGCTGGATCCTAAGGGCAAATGCTCGCATTCCCCCCTTAAAATTTTGTTTGAGAGCTAGAATAGCTGAGAGACAGGGAGAGAGATCTTCCATCCCCTGGTTCACTCTCCAGATGGCCATGATAGGGTGGGTCAGGCCAAAGACAAGAGCTAGGGTCTCCTGCATGGGTGACAGGACACAGAACTTGAGCCATCACCATCCACCTCCCAGTTATATTAGCAAGAAGCTGGACTGGAAGAGGAGTAGCTGGGACTTGAGGCAGGTGCTGTAATCTATGATATGGGTGGCCCAAGCAGCTCACCCTGCTGCAGGATGAGCATTCTGATTGAGAGCAGGTGGAAGCTGGATCCCTTTGCTAAGCCAGTCTTGAAAATCCTATAGCACTATTCCCTTCATGTGCTGTTTGTAGGGGCAGTCACGCCTTCTGATAGGGAATAGCAAGCGGACCCAGAAATCTGTGAGAAGTACAAGGTCGGCCACAGCCAGTAAACAAGCCCTGGGTCCCTCCTGGCACTGACTGGGGTCTGGGGAGGACTTGGCCATTGTTCTTGCCCAGAGCAGCTTTGCTTCCAAAGGGCAAGACAGGTGCACAGCCGAGTTTGGTGGACATAAAGGAGGGCCTGGGAAGAGATTTTTGGTAAGGTTCTTCCTTGCTTCTGTAGTGTGGGTGATGTATTAGGCCCCATTCTGGTGCCTTACATTCAATCCCAGGTCAGTTTTTATTTTCCAGTATATACAATGAGTTCGTTGTCTGCAGTCTATAGGAGAAGAAATGCAGGCACAGAGAGCTGGTGCAGTTTACCCAAGATCACACAGAGTCAGAGCTAGGGCTGGATGCAGGCAGTCCAGCAGTGCTGATCAACCCCGTGTGCTAACCACGGCTTGCCCTGCCTCACCCGGGGCAGGGTGGGACTCTGTGGCAGAGAATGCAGGCCCGTGTGACTGTTCAGTGCCCCAGGCTGGCGAAGCAGGCTCTGGCCTCACGCAGTCTCATGGTTTCAGTATTGAGCAGTGTTTTCTGTGCTGGGAGGTGGAAGCCCAGAATGCTGTGGCTTAGCGCCTGTGCTGTCTACACTCGCCATTCAGGTCTGATGCTTGGGGGGCTTTGGCCCTCTGGTGAAGGAGCAGGAACTAGGGTTCTGTTCTCTTCTGTGTCTGGAGCCTTCCTGAGAAAAATGTGGCTGAAATAGTGTTTTCTATTAATTGTGGTGATTGTTATTTTGGGGAGGGAATGGGGAGAAGGCAGGTGCTGATGCAAAGGTTGATGCTGTGGATTCGGCTACATCTGGCCACAGATCCAGGCTGGTTCTCTTGCTGGCTGATTGGCCCGGGCTGGTACCTTCACCTTGGTTTGCCCTTCTGTAAGTGGGAGTGATAGGAAATGAGAGGGCACAGCACAGCACCGAGTGTGGGTCTGCCACACAGCAGGCAGAGCGTCATCTCTCCCTTTGCCCTGGCTTCCTGCCGTGTGCCCAGAATAGACCATGTGTTCCAAGGAGTCCAGCCAATATATCGTAACATGAGGTTTTTACTGCCCTTGTTTCTAGATGTTCTACTTCTAGTAATGCAGTCCATGCTTATGACTGTTGGCAGTGGTTCCCACAGCTCAAGTCCTATAGTTCTTTCTGCAAGTAGCAGCTGTCCCTCAGCCTCCTGCAAGTGCTCATAGTGATGAACAAGGTCAACTGCAAATGGTGATGGTTGTGGTGTTCCTGAAACATGGCAGATCCCAGGCTACTCCCTCCGGAACTCAGATCCTGCTTCCTTCCACACTGCCAGTAAAGCAGGGACAGGGTAGAATTCAGAACTCAGGCTTCCTGTGCCTCTTCACTGACCTCCAGTCCCGAGGGGTCACCCAGCCATGTACCCAAGGAGGAGTCCACGTACACCCCTCTCTCATGGGCGATGAGAAGTTGAACGGGCCATTTGTGTACGTGTTTCCAAAGTCACACCATCTCCCAGCCTAGAAATGCACTGACATGACTACCAAAAGGCTTACAGGCTAGGTTTTATTTATTTTAAGATTGGTTTGCTTGGAAGACAGAGTTAATGACAAAGCTTCCATGTATTGCTTCACACTCCACATGTCTGTAGTAGCCAGAGCTGGGCCAGGCTGAGGCCAGGAGCAGGGAACTCCCTGTGGATCTCCCACGAAGGTGGCAGGGACTTGAGTGCTTGAGCCATCACCACCTGTTGCCTCCCAGGCACACGAGCAGGAAACTGGATTGGGAGTGCAGGGGGAGACACAATCCCATGGGCTCAGATATGGGATGTGGGCATCCCAGGCAGGGGCATGAACCTCTGTGCCACTATACCCACTCCAGGTGTTTTAAAAATTTAGAGGTCGGTTGGAGGTGGCACGCACAAACCTCTATCCACTCTGGAAACTAGAATCTCACGCACATGCTGTGAATGTGGAAGGGGACCTGTGCTGGGGTCCACATGGGCTGGAGAGAAGGATGTGACAGGGTCCTGAGGTCCATACATAGCTTCCTCTCCAGGGGACAGGACTGCAGTAGAAGTCAAGGTGGTGGTTGGACGAGGGTAGCTGCTGGGCTCTGAGCATCCACTGTGTGCTAAGAACAGTACATACTTCATTGGCCATTGCAACAACCTATACCAGGTAGCAGGATCCCTGTTTCTTTAAGGAGAAGGAGGTTGAGGGTCCAGCAGGTGCAGGAACTCATGCTGGTTTGTACAGTGAGAGGGTTGAGGTTTGGATCCTGCTCAATCTTCATGTCCATACCCACAGGACCCAAAACCTTACGTTTGAACTAGGGCCATGGCTGCCAAGTTAAAGGCCATGTTGGTGGCTGCATAAGCTTGAACAAAGAATCTGGTTTTCACATCTGGATTTTGCTTCTCCTTCATGAAGCTGTGATCATGGTGCCAGGCAGGTAGAGGTGTGAGTGGATGCAATGAGATAATCATGAACAGTGCCTATAGTAGGGCCTGGCACAGAGCAAAGGACCAAGTGATGTTTACCTTGAATTACTGAGCTTCACAGATAATACTGGCAGAGGAAGGGAAGAGATGCCAGAGGCTCAGGGAGTTGTCATTGGGCCACCTGTGTCTAGCTCTTGTCCTGCCGAGCAGCAAAGCGGACCCAGCGTGGCCTCCTTGAGGGCAATCCACAAGAGGGAATCTTGTCTCCTGAGCTGAAACTCTAAGGGCTAGTTCTGGAATGGTCTCACCTGTATGCTTATCAGCTGGTCTCCTAGCAGTCGTGCTTTCCTGTGACTGCACTCTCAGCACTGCCTTTTTTTTTTTTTTTAAGATTTATTTATTTTTATTGGAAAGTCAGATATAGAGAGAGGAGGAGAGATTGAGAGGAAGATCTTCCGCTAATTCACTCCCCAAGTGGTCGCAACGGCCATTGCTGAGCTGATCTGAAGTCAGGAGCCAGGAGCCTCTTCCGGGTCTCCCACACAGGTGCAGGGTCCCAAGGCTTCAGGCCGTCCTTGACTGCTTCCCCAGGCCACAAGCAGGGAGCTGGATGGGAAGTGAGGCTGCCAGGATTAGAACCGGTGCCCATATGGGATCCTGGCACATGCAAGGTGAGGACTTGAGCCTCTAGGCTACCGCATTGGGCTAGCAGTGTGTCTTTACCCTTCCTCCCAGATGGGATCTACTTTCCCAGCCTCAAATCCGGGCTGGCCTTGTGGTGAAGTGTCCAGTTCTGGGTCCGCAGCTTAGATGACCATCTTGGTTTTGCTCTCTAGGAGTGCCTGCTTCCCTCTCAGGAAGTAGCTCAGTGGGTGACAAGAACACTCTGAGGGGCAGCAGCCAGGTGCCTGGCATGCAGCAGAGGCCATCTCAGGCCTTCCAGCCCCAAGGCTGCCGGCAGGTAAATGTAGGCGTGGCAGCAAGCCTGGTCAGCGCAGCAGCAGAACCACCCAGCTGACCCTAGCTCCAGATACTGACTTTCAGCAAGCACATGCGGTGGTTTTAAGTCATTGTGTTTTGGGGGTGATTTGTTGCCTGGCAGTAAGTAACTGATGAGTTATGCCCCACGTGTTCTTAAATGACGAAAACCAAGTTCCAGGGCAATGAAGTGGAATGGGTGTGACTCTGTAGGCAGTGTGCATGGTGCCAGCTCACAGGATGGCACTATGTTTCTGTTTTTCTTATTGGAAAGGCAAATTTACAGAGGGAAGGAGAGACAGAGATCCTCTGTCTGCTGATTCACTCCCTAAGTGGCTGCAATGGCCAGAGCTAAGGTGATCCTTAAGCCAGGAGCCAGGAGTTTCTTCTTGGTCTCCCACACAGGTGCAGGGTCCCACGGCTCTGAGCCATCCTTTTCTGCTTTCCTTGGCCACAAGCATGGAGCTGGATGGAAAGCGGAGCAGCCAGGACACAAACTGTTGCCTCTATGGGATGCTGGTGCATGCAAGGTGAGGATTTAGCTATAGGCTATTGCGCTGGACCCTTCTTGTGTGAAGACAGGATTCTCTTTGTAGTCCTGGCGTAACTAAGAGAGAGATTGGGCTGGCAGGGTCATTGCACTGAATGCATAGCACAGGAAGTGTACAAGGGTGCATTCTGAGTACAGCCTTTCTGTTGCTAATGTCCCTGGATGCTGAATTCCTCAGCTCCATCAACCCCATGGAGACATGCTTGGGGGTGGAGATTTTACGGGCCAGGCATCCACATCCTACGGGGTGGAAATTGGCTACATGAACTCACCCACCTGCAAGGGAGGCTGGGAAATAGGGCTCACTCTGTTCTTGAGGACAGAAGTGAGAAGGAAAGACATGTGAGCCTTGGAAAGAACTAGTAATCTCAGCCAGCACTGATTCCCATCAGCCTCCTGCCCTCCCAGGGCCTGCAGGATGCTAACTCTCAAGCCCACCTGTCTCCCGGACTCTATCCCCTGCATCCCGCTGCAGCTCTCACTCGGATGTCCCCTAAGCGTGCCCCTCCCAAAGGACCCCACCCCTCTCATAACCGATGTCGCGGCGAAGGTAGACAGCTGGTGAACTAGCCTGGATTCCCACCTGGTCTCACAGTCGGAGCTCTCCGCCCATCACTCCTCCTGCCCTGGTCACCCTTGAGCCAATTCATCCTGTTTCCGATGACCTCCACCTGCTTGTGACCACAGCAGTTTGGGTGGCTTCCCAGGTTGCCATGGTGAACCGTGGCCGGATCTGCTCCCAGGACCCCAGGCAGGCCAGGGTTCCCAGAACTGTGCACAAGCTTGTCCTAAGCAGAAGTCTTCCCCTTGCGTACACATAGCAGGTGCATTCACTCACCCTTTGAGAGAGCTCCCACGTCATCTCCTGCAGCCAGCCCAAGGCTCCCTCTCCCACGCTCACTCCTGAACCCAGAGGGAGCTGCTTTTTCATCTGTCTCAGCACTTGCTGTGTGTAACCAGGTGCTGGTGTTGGAGGCTGCGTGTAATGGGTACTGGTATTTGAGGCTGTGTAAATGGGGTGTTGGTGTTGGAAGCTGTGTGTCACGGGGTGCTGGTGTAGGAGGCTCTGTAATTCGGAGCTGGTTTTGTGGACTGTGTTAATGGGATGCTGGTCTTGGAGACAGTAATGGGGTGCTGGTGTTGGAGGCTGTGTGGAACAGGGGTGCTAGTGTTGGAGATTGTGTGTAACCAGGTGCTGATGTTTAAGGTTGTGTGTAACAAGGTGCTGATGTTGGGGGCTGTGTGTTAATGGTGCTGGTGTTGGACGAGTGTTAATGGGGTAATTGTGTTGGAAGCTGTGTGTAACAGGGTGCTGGTGTTGGGGGCTGTGTGTAATGATATACTGGTGTTGGAGGCTGTGTGTAACGGGGTTCTGGTGTTGGAATCTGTGTTAATTGGGTGCTGGTGTTGGAGACTGTAATGGGGTGCTGGTGGAGGTTGTGTGTAACGTGGTGTTGGTGTTGGAGAGCGTGTGTAACCAAGTGCTGGTGTTGTAGGATGTGTGTGTTAGTGCAGTGCTGGTGTTGGAGGTTGTATTTAACGACATACTCGTGTTGGAGGCTGTGTGTCACGGGGTGCTGGTGTTGGAGGCTGTGTTAATGAGGTGCTGGTGTTGGTGCTGTGTAACTTGATGCTGGTGTTGGAGGCTGTGTGTGATAATGTGGGGCTGGGCTTGGGAGCTCTGTGTGTAAATGGGGTGCTGCTGTTGAAGGCTGTGTGTGATGGAGTGCTGGTGTTGGAGACTCTGTAATTCGGTGATGCTTTTTGGGGCTGTGTTAATGGGGTGCTGGTGTTGGTGACTTTAATGGGGTGCTGGTGTTTGGGGCTTTGTATAGCGGGGTGCGGGTGTTGGAGTTTTAGTTAATGGTGTTCTGGTGTTGGAGGCTGTGTTACGGGGTGCTTGTTTGGAGTCTTTGTGTATCGAGGTGCTGGTTTTGGAGGCTGTGAGTTAATGGGGTGCTGGTGTTGGAGGCTGTGTGTTAGTGGGGTGCTGTTGTTGGAGGCTGTGTTAACAGGGTGCTGGTGTTTCAGGCTGTGTAGCAGGGTACTGGGATTGGAGCCTCTGTCAATTGGGTGCTGCTGTTGGAGGCTGTATTAATGGGGTGCCGGTGTTGGAGGTTGTGTGTAACAGGGTGCTGGTGTTGGGGGCTGTGCATTAACGGGGTGCTGGTGTTGGACAAGTGTTAATGTGGTACTGGTGTTGGAAGCTGTGTGTGTTTCCTGGATGCTGGGGTTGTGGACTGTGTGTGTTAATGGGGTGCTGGTGTTGGAGGCTGTGAGTTAATGGGGTGCTGGGTTTGGGAGCTGTGTGTAACGGGGTGCTTGTGTTGGAGGTTGTGTGCCAATGGGGTCCTGGGATTGGGAGCTGTGAGTGTTAATGGGGTGCTGGTATTGGGAACTGTTTGTGACAGGGTGCTGGTGTGGGAGTCTGTGTCATGGTGTGCTGGTATTGGAGGCTATGTGTAACGGGGTGCTGGTGTTAGAGGCTGTGTGTGTCAGTGTGGTGCTGGGTTTGGTTCTGTGTGTGTTAATGGGGTGCTGGACTTGGGAGCTGTGTTAATAGGGTACTGGTGTTGGGGGTTGTGTGTAACCGCGTGCTGGTGTTGGAGGCTGTGTATAACAGTGTGCTGGTGTTAATGGAGTGTTGCTCTTGGAGGCTGTGTTAATGGGGTGCTGATGTTCTAGGCTATGTGTAATTGGTTGCTGCAGTTGGAGGCTGTGTTTTTGGGGTGCTTGTGTTGGAGGCTGTGACGGGGTGCTGGTTTTGGAGGCTGTGTGTGACAACGTGCTGGAGTTGAGGCTGTGTGTGACGGGGTTGTGTTGAAGGCTGTGTATAATGGAGTGCTGGTGTTGGAGGCTGTAGGTGACAATGTGTTGGAGTTGGAGGCTGTGTTATAGGGGTGTTGGAGGTTGTTAATGGGGGGTGGTGTTGGAGGAGGTGTTAATGGTATGCTGGTGTTGGAAGCTCTGTGCAACGATATACTGGTGTTGGAGGCTGTGGGTAATGGGGTGCTGGTGTTGGGGGCGGTGTTAATGGTATGCTGGTGTTGGAGACTAATGTGGTGCTGGTTTTGGTGGCTGTGTTTAACGGAGTACCGGTGTTGGAGGCTGTGTTAATGTGGTGCTGGTGTTGGAGGATGTGTGTTAATGGGGTGCTGGTGTTGAAGGTTGTGTTTAACGATGTACTCGTGTTGTAGGCTGTGAGTAACGGCATGCTGGTGTTGGAGGCTGTGTGTGATAATGGGGTGCTGGGTTTGGGAGCTCTGTGTGCAAATGGGGTGCTGCTGTTGGGGGCTGTGTGTGACGGGGTACTGGTGTTGCAGGCGGTGTGTAACGGGGTGCTGTGTTGGATGTTGTGTGTAACGAGGTGCTGATTTTGGAGGTTGTGTTTATGGGGTGCTGATGTTGGAGGCTGTGTGTAATTCAGTGTTGCATTTTCGGCTGTGTTAATGGGGTACTGGTGTTGGTGACTGTAATGGGGTGTGGGTGTTGGAGTTTTTGTTAATATGGGTGCCGGTGTTGGAGGCTGTTTGTAACAGGATGCTGGTGTTGGAGGCTGTTTGTATCAGGGTGCTAGTTTTAGAGGCTGTGAGTTAATGGAGTGCTGGGTTTAGGAGCTGCGTGTTAATGGGGTGCTGGTGTTGGGCGCTGTGTGTGACAGGGTGCTTGTGTTGGAGCCTCTGTTAATTGGGTGCTGCTGTTGGAGGTGTTAATGGGGTGCTGGTGTTGGAGGCTGTGTGTAACTGAGTGCTGGTGTTCTATGTTGTGTGTTATGGGGTGCTGGTGTTGGAGGCTGTGTGTAATGGGGTGCTGGTGTTGAAAGCTGTGTAAATGGGGTATTGGTTTTGAGGTTGTTAAAGGGTGCTGGTGTTGGAGACTCTGTTATTGGGTGCTGGTGTTGAAGGCTGTGTTAATGGGGTGCTGGTTGGAGACTGTGTAATGGGATGCTGGTGTTGGAAGTTGTGTTAATGGATGCTCGTGTTGTAGGCTTTGTGTGACAGGGTGCTGGTGTTGGAGGCTGTGTGTAACGACATGCTGGTGTTGGAGGCTTTGTGTAATGGGGTGCTAGTGTTGGTGGCTGTGCTAATGGGATGCTGGTATTCAAGATTGTAATGGGGTGTTGGTGTTGGTGGGTGTGTATAACGGGGTGCTGGCGTTGGAGGCTGTTTTAATGGGGTGCTTGTGTTGGAAGCTGTGTAACGGGGTGCTGGTTTGAAGGATGTGTTTAATGGGGTGCTGCTGTTGGAGGCTCTGTGTCACACGGTGCTGCTTTTGGAGGCTGTGTGTGTCAGTGGGGTGCTGGGTTTGGGAGCTCTGTGTTTTAATTGGGTGCTGGTGTTGGGGGCTGTGTGTTAATGCCACAATGCTGCTCTGCCAGGTGCTTTCTCTGCATCAGCTGAAATGAGCATGTGGTTCCTTCCCATTCTTTCTGCCTGTGTAGTTAGTTACTTGATTTATATTTATGTGTTGAGCCACCATTGCTTTCCAGGAATAAATCCCACTTGACCCAGGTGACTAATCCTGAAGTATGCTGCCCAGTCTGATTTGCTACTGCTTTGTTGAGAATTTTTGCAAAAATCTTCAAAAGGATGTCTGACCTGTTTTCCTTGTGTGTGGGACCTTCACCTGGCTCTGGCGTCTGTGGTACTTGCCTTGCAGGATAAGCTGTTCAGTGTCCCTTCCCCATCAGTTTCTTAAGAGAAATGTGAGAAGTGTGGGCACTGGTTCTCCTTTTTAGAAATGATTGACTTATTTTTATTTGAAAGGCAGATTTACAGAGAGATATCCTCCATCTGCTGGCTTATTCCCCAAATGGCCACAGTGGCCAGAGCAGAAGTGATCCAAAGTCAAGAGCCAGGAGCTTATCCCAGACTTTCTATGTGGTTCAGGGTCCAAGGAACTTGAGCTATCCTCCACTGCTTTCCTAGGCTATAAGCAGAGCTGGAGCAGAAATGGAGCAGCCAGGACTTGAACCAGTGCCCATATGGAATGATGGCAACAGACAGAGGATTAGCATGCAAAGCCACTGTGCTGACCATCAATTGTTCTTTTGAGACTATTTTCCAGGCCTGGTGTGGTAGCCTAGAGGCTAAAGTCCTGGCCTTGAATGTGCCGGGTTCCCATATGGGCACCGGTTCTAATCCCGGCAGCCCCATTTCCCATCCAGCTCCCGGCTTGTGGCCTGGGGAAGCAGTCGAGGACGGCCCAAAGCCTTGGGTTCCTGCACTCATGTGGGAGACCCAGAAGAAACTCCGGGTTCCTGGCTTTAGATGGTTCAGCTCCAACCATTGTGGCCACTCGGGGAATGAATCAGCAGATGGAAGATCTTCTCCCTGTGTCTTCTCTTCTCTGTACATCTGACTTTGCAATAAGAATATTTTCTTAAAGACTATTTTTCATGAAACGGTTTTGTCAGTATATGAGTTCTTCCTGGTCTCTCTGTTTTCACCTCCTATCATTTCCCCCCAAATTATCATAGTATAGTCCCTTAGTAACAGTTGCAAGTTTAATTTTGTGCTATTTAAATGTATCATGGCATGGTAGGTAGAGGCAAAGATGGAAGATTTAGTATCATACTGTGAAAATATATTTAATTTTTCAAGAGTAAAGATATATACTGCAGCAGCATATCTATCTCTCCATTTTACAGTTACTATGTGAGAATATATGTATGTGCTTGATTATCTAGATCTGTTTTATACTTTGCATAAAGGCTGTCACATCAGAACACTGATATTTATTCGTATGGGACTAATTACACTGAGCATGATGGTCTGTAGTTGGGACCATCCTTGTTGTAATGGTAGTATTTTATTCTTTTTATGGCTGTGTAGTATTCCATAGAGTATATATGCCATAGTTCTTCATCCATTCGTCTGTTGATGGGCACCTGGGCTTGCCATGTCATCACTATTGTGGATTATGCTGCTACAGATACAGGGTTGCAGGTCACTTTTTCGTTTGCAGATTTCACTTCATTTGGACATAGTCCCAGGAGTGGGATAGCTGGGTCATATGACAGATCAATTTTCAATTTCCATACTGACTTCCATAGTGGTTGTACTAGTCTACATTCCCACTAACCACAGATTCAGGTACCCTTTGCACACATCCTTGCCAGCAATTGTTGTTAGTTGGTTTCTATATGTAGGCCATTCTCACTGGAGGTAGGTGGAATTTCCGCGTGGTCTTTATTTGTATTTCCCTGATAGTTAGGGAGTCTGAACACTTTTTTTTTTTAAGTCTATTAGTCATTTGAATTTCCTCTTTTGAAAAATTTGCCCACTGGTGCAGTAGCTTAGTGGCTGAAGTTCTTACCTTGCGTGTGCCAGGATCCCATATAGGTGCCAGTTTGTGTCCTGGCTGCTCCACTTCCCCTCCAGCTCCCTGCTTGTGCCCTGGGAAAGCAGTCGAGGATGGCTCAAAGCCTTGGGACCCTGCATTCACATGGGAGACCTGGAGGAAGCTCGTGTCTTCTGATTGGCTCTGCTCTAGCTGTTGGTTGCCACTTGGGGAGTGAATCAGTGAATGAAAGATCTTTCTCTTTCCTTCTTTCTATAAATCTGACTTTTGAATAAAAATAAATCTCAAAAAATTGCCCATTTGTCCTTTGCACATTTCTTAGCAAGGCTGTTGTGTTGTTGTTGAGCTCCTGAAGTTCTGTGTAAATCCTGAGTACTGGTCTCCTACCTGTTGTTTAGTGTGCAAAGATTTTCTTCTGTTTGGTTGGTGTCTGCTTTGCTTTTAGTGTTTTCCTTTGCTGTACAGAAGCATCTTAGTTTGATATAGGCCCATTTGATGTTTATTTTGGCTTTGCCTGCCTGTGTCTTGGTGTCTTTTCTAAGAAGTCTTTGCCTATGTCTGTGTCTTTAAAAGTGTTCCCTATGTTTTCCTCTAGTAACTTGATGGTCTCTGGTGCAAATTTAATCCTTGGCTCATTTAGAGCTGATTTTTGTATAAGGTGAAGGGTGGAGGTCTTGTTTCTTCTGCAAGAGGATATCCAGTTATCCGAACAGCATTTGTTGAAGAGTTCGATCTTTCTGCGTGGGCTACTCTCTGTTCTCTTGTGGAGGATTAGTTGGCTGTTCAGGCGTGGGCTCACTCCTCAGCTTTCTCTTCTGCTTTGTTGAGCTCTGTTTTTGTACCAGTACCAGACTGTTTTGATTAGCACATCTCACAGTCTGGTTTTGTGATTCCTCCAACTTTGTTTTTTATTAGGATGGCTTTTTCATGGTTTTTTGTTTCCTGATGAATTTTTGCACAATCTTTTCTAGCTCTGAGGAGAATGTTGTTGGGATTTTTATTGGGATCGTATTGAATCTGTTGATTCCTTTTGATAATAAAGGAACCCACGGAGCCATCGGGTCCAGGCTTTTGTTCAGAGATTTCTGATGACTCATGTGTAGTCAGTTTGTGATTTAATTTCAGAAGTTTCTGTTTCCAGGAATTTCTCCAGTTCGCCTAGGTTCTCCAGTTTGTTGGCATAAGATTGTTCACTCTTGTGACCCTTTTTATTTCTGAAGAACCGGTGGTGGTTTCTCTACTTTTTAATCATTTTAATGATTTTAATCATTTCACTCTGTTGGTCCTTCTTGCAAAAGGTTTATCAATTTTGTTGGTCGTTTCAGAGTTTTGGGTTCATTGATTTTCTGTAATACTCTTCTGCATTTATATTTGCAGCTTTGCTGTTTTTTCTTTTCTTTGCTAGCTTGCTTTAGTTATTTCTCTATCTGGTTCCTAAATTTGTATAGAAGATCATTTAAGCTTATCTTTGTGAATGTAGGGATCTAAAGCTGTTACGTTTCCCTGGTTAGCATCATACATAACTATGCTGTGTTTTTATTGCTTGCCAGCATTTTCCCGCTCCCCTGTGATTTACTTTTTAAGATTTATTTTATTTTTAATAGAAAGTCAGATATACAGAGAGGAGAGACAGAAAGATCTGCTATCCGATGATTCACTCCCCAGTGGCCATGACTGCAGTTATGCTGATTTGAAGTCAGGAGCCCAGAGACTCTTCCGGGTCTCCCACGTGGATGCAGAGTCCCAAGGCTTTGGGCCGTCCTCCACTGCTTTCCCAGGCCACAAGCAGGGAGTTGGTTGGGAAGTGGGGCCACTGGGATTAGAACCGGTGCCCATATGAGATCCCAGCACATGTAAGGCAAGGGCTTTAGCCACTAGGCTACCACACTGGGCCCCCCCTGTGATTTCTTAGATTCACTGGATAGGTGTATGTTTGATTGCCACAGATTTGTGCATTTTCTAATCTTCTGATTACTGATTTCTAATTCCATTCAATTGTAGTCAGACACTTTGCAGGGTATCATTTTAAACTCTAGTGAGACTTCAGTTTGTGGCCTGCCTTATGGTCCATGCCAAGACACAGTCCCTGGCTTGGTGCTACCTTCTGAACACAGTAGGCACTCAGTATACCCAACCAGGCAGGGCCTTGACCGCTGATGAGAGGGAGGTCAGAGCCAAGGCCAAGGCCTGGACCTGTAACCACACGGTCTTGGGTGAATTCCTTCACCTCCATGTTGTGTCTTCAGTGGGATACCCCACCCCTGTGCCTAGGACCTTGCCTGAGGAAGGGAAGGTGAGGCCAGGCATGGAAGGCCCTCTGAGAGGGTGGCACCTCTGCTGCTTGCTCCCACCTTCAAAGTCCCTTTTTATTCTAGCTGGCACTGTGAGATTTAGACACATGCTGCTTCCCCACCCGAGAACCTTCCAGCCAAGGAGAGAGCGACTGGCCCGGGATGTGCACCTGCCCCTGTGACCGGTGTGAGCTGACGTTCTTGGTACATCATGGGCTGCTTGCAGGCTGCTCTGCCCACACCCTGTCTAACCCTTCTCTTCCTGATCTCGCTCTAGCACCTTGCCCCAGGCACTGGAGGACCGCTCAGAGCATGTGTGAGCCCCAGGACTTGGCAGACTGATTCCTCGGCTCGCCAGGTATATTCTTGCCGGTGGCAATGAAACCAAACCATGCAGTCCATTCCTTCGTTAATACTAACCCTTTTAATTTAAATTAATAGCATTTCTGGAAGACAAACGCAGTTGATAGAAAATATAAAAACTTTTCCTGTACAAATTTTACATCACATTCAAAAAATGCAAGTGTGTGCCCCGGGGGTGCACAGGATGCGTGGTTTGCACACACTGAGACTCCCCAGCCACCCCACGATGAGGTCTCCGACGCAGAACTGGCTCACGGGACTGGCTGCAGCCAAGCGTGGGCACAAAGAGAGACACCACGCAGGGGCAGAGGACGTTCGACCTGGTGACAAGCAAGAGCCAGCTTGGCCACACTGCCCACAGCGACCCCTGAACCTGCTTGGGTTCAGTCCCTAGCACTTGGTGGAAACCCTGGGGCTGTGGCTTGGGGTGGGGCTGAAGGCTTCAGGTGAGGCTGCGATCAAGGGTTGGGGGTGCTCCACTGTCGGGCCTGGTGTCCCACTGGGGCCTTCTCCACCTCCTTCACAGTTGGCCGTGAGGGCTGAATTCACAGTATCTGTAATCCTCCGCGTGTTTCCAAGGCAGGCATGTCCTTCGCACCCCTATTCACAGTTACTTCGATAGAGAGGGCAAGGCGGGGAGTTTGGGGAAGGGTTGTCTTTAAATAATAGGCAGTGTGAGAAGAGGTGGCCCCGAGCTCAGGACCTTCGAGGGGAATGGGGAACTGGGCCCCCGGGGGCTTCCAGGTGGCGGGCGGGCATCCCGCCCTGCCCGACGGAGCACCTTAGGCAGTCCTTCAGGCCCCCAGCACTGGCAGAAGACACAGTGTACTGCACGTGCTTAGTGCAAGCTTCCTGCCCTATGGCACTCAGGAGAGGAAGCTAAGTGCAGGCTGGGGCCGGAAAGTGAGTGCATGGACGGGCCCAGCCTGGAGGCTCACTGCTGTGGCCACAGACTCTGTTCTCACCCTATGGAAGGCTGAGGGAAAAGAAGGCGAGGTGGCAAGGCGAGACCCCAGTGCTGCAAGCCCTGGAAAGGTGCAGCTATGTGGGAGGGGTCTGACCCAGCCAGAGGCCGTGGCCCAGCACCGGGGGGCAGAGTACAGTCCTCACTGCCCACTGCTGCTCTCTCCGCCTCTCCATGGGCTGGAAAGAGTGAAGGGCCCCAGGTACGTGTTCCATGCTCACCATGTCCTCTGGGGTGAGCCCATCTTATGGGGTGATGCAGCTAGCGTCTGGGGACGGACCTTGTGGCAGGAGGTGAGGAGGGGTGTTGAGGGGCAAAGACCCAGGCCCCACCTGATCTGAAAGCAGGGTTGGGGGCTACTCCCCTCACCCCCTCCCTTCCTGTCTGTCATGGGCAGGTGAGGGGGCCTCTATCCCCTGGCCCCTGCTCTGGTTTAAAGGGGAACCACCAGGAGGCCTGATGGCGCCAGGGAGGGCCACCTAAGGTCAGGGCACAGGCAGAGACTTATAGCATGGATGTGGGGTACCCTGGGCTGGGGCAGGGCCAGGGTGGGCCGTGCTGGAGCTTCTGGCGGGACCATGACTGCGAAGGGGCTCAGGGACCTGCTATTGTCTGCTGCTCCAGGCCCTCCTGCTAGCATAACTGCTGGGCAGCCCTGCGCTCTGGGCACTGCGATGGGGCTGTGTCTAAAGCCGAGGCCCTGTGCCCCGTGGCTCCAGAGAGCTACTTGGGGGCTTTATGTGCACCGGTGTGGCTGTGTCACCTCACAGCACTAGGAACCCTGGCTAGGAAGCAAGACACTGTGTGAACTCCAGCAGCTGGGTCCGAGGGCAGGAGGGGAACGGAGCTCTCTGGGAATTCCTGACCCACACCAACACCCAGGTTCCTTCCCAGCCAGGGTCTCCTCTGTGAAACAAGGAAGGAACAGTGTTGCTTTGATGAAACAGGTGGGCATGCCCAGTGCGGGGGTTTAGGGCTTGTGTGGAGAATAGCCCCCCATCATGGGCTTTGCTTCTTTATGGTCTGGGCCCCTTGGCGCCTGCCTGCCTGCCTCTGCCCAGTTTCTATTATTACTTATCGCAAGACACCAAGGACACAGGCAGAAACATACATGTAAACATTGGCTGTCGGTCAGAACAGGTGGAGTCAGGGGCGGGGTGCAGCAGATGTGGCTCCAGCCAGCCCAGAGACCCAAGTGTTTTGTGGACAAGGGGTCTGGAGCGAGAGGTGAGGAGTGTCTGGATGTCGTGGCGTTGGTCTGGGTGTGTCAAACACATTTGAATAAGGGAGGCCGCTGGGAGCTGAAACGCTGCGCCGTCGGTTACATCTTTGGGTTACTGGACTCCAGGACCCCCAGGCCAAACCTCTCAAAGCGGGACACAACTTTGCTGCTGTTAATGCTGCAAAGAGGAACAAAGACATGGGTCACTGTCCCGCTCGTCTGGAGGAGGGTGAAGTGACACTTGAGCAGATTGCAGAAGCTCTGCGGGGGGGACCCTGCCCTGACCAAGAAGTGAGACTGCTCGGCCCAGGACCTAAGCAGAGTTGCTGGCCCCTAGTGGAGGGCAGTGATGTGGCTCGTTCACCCCCGAGGGCCCCAGTACCCAGCCCACATGGTCACTGCCATGGGTTCTTGTCTCAATTGGGTTCCCAGTGGTCAAACTGGGAGAGGAGGGGAGATCTGGCTCCCAGGATTGGGAGTGACAGCCTACGCTCCAACACGTGGCTGTCTAACAGTGGGGGCTGCCAGGATGCAGGTTGGGATGTAGCTTTCCAAGGTGCAAATGCGAGATCTGGACTGAGCAGGCTGTATATCCGGCGGGTGGGTGGGTGGAGGTGAATCTGCATTTAGCAGTGCAATGACTGGCCGGCCTGCACAGCCTCAGGCGCTGGCCTGTGCAGCATGGTTTTCATTAATGAAATGGCCACAACTTCTCAGGGAGCACGGCTCAGCATACAGCTGTTTGGAGCCAGCGTCTTGTATGGCCACAGAGCCATGCATGTGTCTACCTGACCCCACAGTGGGCCGGGGAGCCAGGAACCCTGCAGGGGGACCCTGGGATCCCGGTGCTGGCCTCCAGGCAGCTCTGAGATCAACCCACTCCTTGTTGGACATGATCCCCACCGGCTCCAAGCCAAACAAAATCCCTCACACCCAGCAGGGAGACAGCCCACCAGGGTGTTAGTAGTGGGAGAGGCCAGCCCCACCCAACCCAGACAGCCCTCAGGCCGGTGGAGGGAGGAGGAGGCAGAAATCAAAGTCCCATCCGGGAAGGCGGTTAGAAGCTGCTGCAGCTGCCGGGTTTGCGAGCTCAGTTAGTGGGGTCCTCCGTGAGGGTTACTCGGCACACGCGGAGAGGGGAGGGCTGGTTTAAAAAGGAGCAACAGAAGGCTGGAGCGGCAGCGAGGGCATCCCTCGGGTTAGTGCCCGCGTCTCATGGCGCATTTTAGTAGAATCCCAGCGCCGGGTTGTCGATTAGATGCATGCAAGGCAGCCAGGCCTACAACCTACGGGAGGGAGAGAGAAAAGGGAAGGGCGGTGTCAGAACCAGGGGTCAGAGGCCAGAGCAGAGACAGGTCTGCTGGCACAGGGACCTGTGCCAGCAGGGAGCGAGGACCTGCAGCAGCCCTCTCCAGGGCAGCCCCAGGCCACGGCTAAGTAACTGGGCCACCGCTTCTGCACACTCGATGCAGACTTCTTGGAGCTGACCACTGCCCTCGTTGGATTCTCTCTCGGGCTGCAGCATCCATGGGTCCCCAGGGGTAAGCCCCTCTGCCAATTACACAGGCCTTGCCCCATGCTGTGGTCTTTTCTCAGCTATTGAGAGAGATGGCCGAGCCCTTGTCCCTCCCTCGTGGCCCCTCCAGCTGCGTGGGAGTGAAACACACAGGGTGGCGAGGCTGGGATGCAGAGGGCACCGCAAGCGGCAGAGGATGCGGCAAACGACAGAGAACACACTACTCCTCCAGGGCCGGACAGCAATTCTTATGCCCGTAGCGTCCTCTCCCGTAGTAGCGGCTCCGCCAGCGCCTGCCAGTGCCCCAGGTGGGTCGGGGAAGGGCACGGTTCAGCCCCCGTGGGCGCCCGATGGACAGTGGAGGAATGAAGACAGCCAGGCCAACGTGTCCGCCACCCCCACCCCCCAGAATAAAGATCCACAGGACCGATGGGAAAGAAAAGAGAAAATGAGAATTAGAGGCAGAGCAGCAGAAGGTGGAAATCACGAATAGGCGCTTTGGAAAGATTCGCTCGGGGCCCGTGGCAGCTCTCCTGTCAGGGGCTGGGATTCATGGCCCTGGGTAGGTGACACCCTCTCCGACTCAGTTTCCCATCTGTGAGATGAGAGGGAAATTGGACCTCCCCATCTCTAACGCCAGGCCTACCTAGTACAGCCTCTCTTAAGTGGATGGGAAGGCCAGGGCCCAGGTATGTAACCGAGGTGCCAAGGTCTAACAGAACTCTGAGAAACCCTTGCGCCCAGGCTCTGGGGGAGGACGCAGACCTTCTTGGCTTGGGGTGCAGGGAGAGGCCTTGGCTGGTTGGGCTTGCAATGCTGTAATCACTGCCTCACCCGTTCGTGTACCTAACTGTGGTAGGGCTGTGTCAGGAGCTGTGACAGAAATGACAAGACTGTCCTATCTGGTGGAGGCCGCATTGCAGCGAGTATCTGCTTGTCTCTACCTTAGCGAGACCAGTCTCCCAGCAGTTGGAAGCCCAACCTTGGCCATCCGTGTATCCTGGGCAGATGTGTAACAATGGTTGAGAAAAAATCCACACCTCCACGACTCTATTCTGCTGCTGTATATTTGTAGCGGCCTCCACGCCATCTGAAGAGCAAAATGCTGCACGTGGCACTGCGTTAGCAGATAGAGCATCCCCAAACTCAGCCACGGTATCCACACTTCTGAGATTTCTGCTACTTTGGGCTTGTGTCTGGGTGATGCATGCTAGGCCTTAAAGTTTGCAACTATTTATCTCCTCCCAGAGTGCAGCCTGCACCTATTTGAGTGGTTTTCACCGTTCTAAATGGCCACAGGGAGAAGAAAGTCACAGGAGACTTATTTGTGTAAGCACCTGGAACAGGCACAGCGCCAGCTCTGCGCCGACAGGCTGTGCCCTGACGGGCTGTGCCCTGCGGCTCCCCTGGTGTCGGAGCAGGGCTGAGTCACGGTGACACGCAGACTTTGTACTTCCCTGTGTCTTGCAGCTCCTGAAACACTGATGACCTGACCCTCGGTGCCCTGAGGCTGTCTACCCTGGATGTGGTCCCACACCTATATATATATTTTTAAGCACAGTGACTAGGGCCTGGACTTGTCCAGATTCTCCAAGAGAATCAGCCAGAAGCCAGAGTGTGCTGCAGGAAACCAAGGGGTAAGAGGGTGCAGGGGGCGCATAGCAGCCTCCAGAGCCCAGAGGGTGGGGTGGGGGGTTTACACAGGCAGGGAGACACCCACCTGCACCCCAGGGCGGTGGACCCCTAGTGGACAGCTTATGTATTGCTCTCTTTAAGTGATCCTGGCCATGTCCAGGTCTCTGCTTGGCCCCTTCCTGGGCAGATTCTGCCCATGGTGGGGCCAGGGCTGGGCTGGGAGTAGTGATTTCTGATGTTTCATAGACACAGGCTGAGAGTTTTAAATTAACACAGACTCGTCGAAATAAACTTGGGAACAGTTAGTTTTCCGTACTCCCCGCATGAGAGTCACAGCGGCAGACAGGTGCCAGCTGCACACAGGGCACTTACTCAGCTGACTTCCAGAAGTGGCCAGGGTGGGAGAGCCGCCGGTTTAGCTTGGGCAGCTTCTCCAGCATCTCCATCAGCAGGCTGAAGCTGGGTCTCTCATGTAGGTCAAAGGCCCAGCAGGCAGACAGGATCTCCTGCAAACACAACAGGTGTCAGTGGGGTCGGGGTGGCCTGCAAAGGGTGCCTCCTGTACTCTTGAGGAGGTCCTTGATGGACAAGAGAAGGGCTGAGGAACGGCCGTTTGGAAAGCGCTCATGTGCTTCCAGTTCAGAATGAAATGCATGAACTGGTCTCCTCCCTTCTGCCTTGCGCTCACCCTGCAAGTCTGAGAGAACAGGACCTGTGCTGAGCAGAGCGACCATGGGACAGAAGTCAGGAGGCACAGTGGTTGAACATCCATGCCTCGGCCTGACCAGCAGGGCGGCGACACAGCTGCTGTCCCAGGACTGAGGTGAGTACCCCAGCATACCCCTTTTCCTTTATGGGCTGGAGGGAGGAGGCTTGCACACACCCATGAGGAGTCTTCTTAAATACAGTTGCATTCTGTGGGGTTGTCTGCATATCAGAAATGCTGGAGACAGAGTGTAAGATTGTCTCTGGAGGCTGTGCCCCCTGGGAGGCAGCAGGGTGTGGCCCAGAAAATTGGCCCCAGCCATCCACATGGGAGCCTGAGATAGAGTTTCTGGCTTCTCCTTTGGACCTGGGCTGTTGCAGCTAACCAGCAGATGCAATAGTTGTCTCTCTTATACATATGCCAAAAAAAGAGAGATAATTAACTATGAAATTCTGCAGTGTGTGGACCCAATTTTGGACTGAGAGGGAAAATAATAAAGGGTAACAGAGATGGGGGCTCACTAGGAAGGACCAAATGTTTAGTTGGAATCTCAAAACAGAAAACAAATTTCAGGGTGAGAAATGATCAAGGAAATTAAAAAGGAATTTCACTAAAGGAGAGAAGAGCACCCGGAAGTATACTCAGATGCATTTTTATGGAATCACCCCAGCAAGGACAAGGTGGGATGCCACATGTGCCTGGTGTATAGAACATACCTGCCCGCTGGCCCTCGGGGCTCTCCCTGTGTGCCATACGCTCACATAAAGACTGCCCAGCTGCCTGCAAGCCTAGAGCAGTGCCTGCTGGTCAGCTGCTTCAGGGACACGGGGAGGGGCTCTCCCTGCTCTAAATCGTGCATGCCACTGGCCACAGCCTCCAACGGCGAGGTCAAGAAGGATACCCTGACAGCGATGCTGCTGCTGGGCCTCCTCCTCGTGCCAGTCCTTCCATCAGTTCAGAACACTGGCTGCATTCCAGGACGATCCAAAGAGCTTTATGAAACTCAGATGTTTCCCAATTAAAGCTGGTGCTGAGCCCAGGCCCTGCCGTCCCGAGCTCTGCCCTGCTCCAGGCCTTCCCTGGAGTCAGACTGAAGTCCTGTCTGCTGGTTCCCTTAAATGCCCACAACAGCCAGGTTGAAGCCAGAATACAAGCTGGATCTCCTGTGGGTGGCACCTGCTGCCCCCAAGGTGTGCGTTAGCAGGAAGCTGCCATTGGGACCGGAGCTGGGACATGAACCAGACACTCCCCTTGGGGCGTGCAGATTAACCCCTGCCCTGAGCACCCGCCCCAAGCTCTGGGCAGCAGAGCCTGACAGCAGGCAGCTACTCACGCTGACTTCCTTGCCCAGGCTGATGGAGGCCAGGAGGCGCTTCGTTCCTTCCCCACTGCCGATCTGCCAGATCAGGGCCTCTGCGGCCTGGTTCTTGAAGGGCCAGTCTCTTGCTTGCAGCTCATACCAGATAGTCCTGCAGGGACCCAGACACACAGTGAGTCCCCAGACCACCCTGCTTGGCTGGTGGGCGCTCTGTGCACAGAGCCCCAGGCTCCTCCTCCAGCCTTCCTCCCGCTCCAGCTCTAGGATGCTCCCAGGGGAGGTGGGTCCATGTTCCTGCTATGCTGGCAGCCCAGAGGATGGGCAGGCTCCAGTGTTCAGGCACACACTGCTGCCTGAGCAGAAGGCAAGTTCTACCAGGACTCAGCCCCAAATCCTGTCTTGACTGAGGGTCACAAAGCTCCTGAACGAGGGCCAAAAACCACCAAGCCCAATGCCTGGCACCCCTTGTGCCCAGGTGGAAGTTCAGGGAGAAGGTAGCAGAACTGAGTCTACCTCTGTGGGAGGGTCCTGAGACAGTGGAGTGGGGCTGGAGGTAAGCCTGACTCAGCCGGACCCTGAAGACTCGGTCAAAAACAGACCAGGAAATTGCTCATTCTATGTTCTATGTTGACGCAACGTTCAGATGACAGTGTTTTCCCTACACTGAGCTAAACATTGGTTGAGCTACTTCCCCTGGCTTCCTTTTCTTAATGTGGTCCCTGGTTCATGTTATTTTCTATAGTGCACCCCCTGCCAGCCTCAGCTCACCCGAATGCGTAGACATCAGCAGCTTTGGAGAAGGGCAGCTGGTCCTCGTCCTTGCCAGGCACCATCTCACGCACAATCTCGGGAGCCAGGTAGCACAGCCAGTCATGGGACAATTTCAGCTGGTTTTCACGCCTGCAGGCCCAGGGGTTGGGCTCTTAGGCAGGCAGCACACAGCCTGTCGAGCTCCCCACATCCCTGAGCCAACAGAAAGACGACCGGACCCAGCACACGGGCCCTCCCCTGGCACCGGGGATGCTACTGGGAAGTCACAGCCAGGTTTCACAGGGAAGTGGTCAGAGCATGGGGATTGGCAGGGCCCTTGAAGATACCTAGTTATCCAGGCTGAGGGTAAGGTGCCCACCTAGACAATCTTTGGTGCCCGGGAAAGGCAGTGCATCTACTTGGCTCTGCAATGGCTGCCATTCTATGTGTCCCACATGCCCAGGAGGAGACTGAACCCCAACTCCTGGCTTCTTCAAGATCTGAGTAACCTTCAACACCCCTTCTCTCACCAGGTCTGTGACTCCCAGTTCCTCTGGCTAAGCTGGGGGTCAGCCAGGGAGGGAAGGACCCAGCTTAGCCTGGGAATCAGGTTATCAAGGCTGTCCTGCAGGAACTTGCTCTGCAGTCACACACAGCCCAAGGGCTGGGATTGTGGTGGGACCCTGTGCCCGTCAGCACCTTGTGGCCCACCCTGAGGCCCACGGCCAACTCACCGCTCCTCTCGGAACACGCCCGAGATCCCAAAGAGCCCAAAGTCTGTGATGACCACCTTGCCATTGTCGTAGAATACGTTCTTTGACTTGAGGTCCTTGTGCACGATGCCCTTGGCATGGAGATAGCCCATGCCCTGCAAGAGAGTGAGGCATCCATCAGGGGCATGGGACCACGAGGGACAAAGCCAGGTCCAGGGCTGGAAGCTTTGTCCAAACCCCCTCACTTCAGTCACAAGTAAGGTAGGGTGTGGTTCTGTTACCACAAGGGAAAACAGAGTGGTACATGCTGGTTTCAGCCACCCTTGACTGAGGGTGATGGCCAAGGGGTGGCCGTGGGTGGGGAGCCAGGAGGGCAGGGCATATGCAGCAGTGACGCCATCCTGGTTGACACACAAGGGGCCAGTGTTGTCAATGTGGTGGGTAAAACTGCTGCCTGCACACTGGCAGCCTGTATGTGTGCTGGTTCAAGTCCCAGCTGCTTCACTTTGAACATAGCTCCCTGCTAATAAGCCTGGACAGCAGCAGAGGATGGTCCAAGCCATTGGGCCCCTGCACCTATGTGGGAGACCTGGAAGAAAATCCTGGCTCCTGTCTGGTCCAACCCTGGTCATTGTGGCCATCTGAGGAGTGAACCAGTAGATATAAGATCTTTATTTCTGTTGATTTGAAAGGCAAATTTAGGTTTTTTTTTTTTTATAAAAAGGGGAAGGCTGCCTGTGCTGAGCCTTGCTCTGGGAAGTGTTCAGGAGTCCCATGCCCAAGCCCTTCCTATCATCAAACTGAGGGCTGGGCACTGCTCTCTCCATGGATGACTACAGGTCATTCCTTTGCTCACACACCCAGCAGGGGACACCAGAGAGCCCCATTTTATGGCAGAGGTGGGTGACTCAGAAAGGACAGCTGACCCAGTTTATGTTGCACAGCAGCCCACCCCTCTCACTGACCCGATGGCCAGGAAGCCCCTTTACCTTGATGATCTCTTGAGCGATCTGCCTTGTCTTGTTGATGTCCAGGGACGTCTTGGGGTCTCTCACGAATGAGTGCAATGTCCGCCCCTTGCAGAAGCTGTTGAGGGTGGTAGAGGTTGCTCAAGTCTGGGGCTGTGCCGCCTCACCCACCACTGGGCACCCAGGCTGCCTGCCTCTGGGGGCCTCGGCACCCCTTGACTCTCAGCCACAGAATCTGTTTTTCAGCAAACTGGGTGCCCACTCCTGTTGGGGCCTGGCCTGGATGTGCGCACATAAGTGCACACACTCTACAACAGGACACCTGGCAGTTCTGAACAGCTGTCCTTGGCAGGTTCAAGGCAATAGGCCAGGACATGCATGGCCCCTTGGGGCCACAGGCAGATGGCTGGGACTGGGGTTCCCCAGGAATCCCTGGAGCTGTTGGGGCTGTGTTTTCACACTCCTTTATGGCAGGAAAGGTCTGTGGTGAAGAGGAAGCACGGGGGAGGGGAATTGGGATCCTGGGTGCTCCAGCTGCTCCTGGGATGAGCTCCCATCCAGGGAGACACTGGCCCATCCCAGCTCAGGCAAGGGCTGGGGATGGCATCTTGGGGTTCGGAGAGCCAGGAGCTGTGAGTGGCTTCAGCCGGGCACTGGCCCAGCCCCAGCCTTCGAAGCCGTCTGTGGGAGTGAACCAGAGGCTAGATTGATCAATCCCTCTCATTTGGGAGTGAATTCATGGAGGATCTGCCTGTCTCTTCCTCTAATGTTGCCTTTTAAATAAATAAAATCTTAAATGAGCAAGCAATAGTCTCTTCCTGGAAGGCACACTTAGCACAGTGGGTGTGTCTACTTTGGGGGGAGAAGTGTCCGGGAGTTGAGGAGACTGGCTTTAACTGTACACCTTTTATGGAATGTTTAATGTATGTCTTCATGTCAGTGGGGCGCTCACACCCTGTTTTTGGCTTTCTCCCCTGTGGATCTCTGCATGCATGCTTCCTCACCCTTCTCCCATGAGTGGCGGGGCTCCCTGGGGCTACCTGGTGATGATGGCCAGGTGGGGCGGGTTCATGCATGCGCCCATGAAAAGCACTACGTTCTCGTGGCGCGTCTGCCGGTAGTTCATCACCTCCTTCTTGAACAGCTTCAGGTGGTCCTGGTTGTGACCGTCCATCTCCAGCAGGCGGATGGCCACCTCACCATGCCAGCGGCCGCGATGCACACGGCCCCAGCGGCCCTGCCCGATGGGCTCGCCCAGCTCCACCTGCTCAAAGGGAATATCCCACTCCTGCAGGTACACGCTGGTCTGGCTGGCCTTGCGGGAGATGGGGCCACGCCAGGGTCGCCGGGAGCTGGGCAGGTCGTCCACCTCGTCCTCATCGTCTTCTGCCTCTGACTTGCTGGCCTCTGGCTCCTCCGCCTAAAAGAGAAGCAGTGGAGGATAGGGAGGGAGGGGCAGCAGGGCTGGCCTGGGCCACTTCTCTGCTGTTCCCTGGGGGTGCTGACCATGTAGCAGAGGCTTGGGGCCACAGAGGAGCCCAGGCTCTGGCTTGCTGAGGCTCCTGGACAGGCCACCTGGCTTCCCTCAGTGCTCTCAACCACAAAATGTGCTAACAGGCCTGGTGAGCACTGTTGACACTCTGTCTACCTACAAGGAACATGTGATGCTTGGAGGAGGGGCCAGCACTGTGGTGCATCATGTAAACCTGCTGCCTGTAACTCCAGCATCCCATAGGGAAACGGGTTCAAATCCTGGCTGCTCCATTTCTGATCCAGCTCCCTGCAACTCAGACAGTGCCACCTACATGGGAGACTGGGCCGAAGCTGTTAACTCCTGGCTTTGGCCTGGCCCAGCCCGGGCCACTGCAGCTATCTGGAGAGTGACTCAGCAGATGGAAGCTCTCTCTCTGTCTCCCCCAACTCCTCTCTCACCGTAGCTGTTTCAGCCAAGATAACAGAAACAGAACAATTATCGCATGCAGGGGACAGTGCCAGCAGGCCCGGCAGGGGGATGCAGCCACATCCATCCTTTGGGTTTCCCTGGGCATGGATGCAATTTCTGATTCTGTGGGCAGGAGTCTGGCAGCTGTGCTGTACCAGGCGGCCTGGGGCCAGACTCAGCCAATGCTCTTGTTCAAGTTTCAAGATAGTGGTTCTTGGGCCTGGTTATCATCAGGATGAACTGTGGTTCTGGCACACCCACTGAGTCAGCCTCTCAGGCCAGTGCCCAGAATGAAGTCTCAAACACAGGAGGAAGCCCAGCTCTGCTGTGCACCTCCTCCCCACTCCCCATCAGGCACATCCACCCTGCGTCTGACCCATGATGGCCAGCATCCTGATCACCAGCAGGCTCCGAGCAGGGGAGTGGAGAGCCGAGAGAAGGGGGGCCTCCCCACTCACCTCTGCCCTATGATCATCCAGCATGTCCATCTGGGGCTGCTCCTCTGGCCTAGGAGTGAAATAGGCTTGGTCAAGGGAGCTCCACAGGGTGGGGAAGCTCTGAGATGGGGCGGGGGGATGCGGGGACTAGCCAGCCTGGCCATAGGACAGGGTGGGTGGAGACCAAGGAGCAGCCCTCTGCCCGGCCTCAGTCATCCCAGGCTGGCTTGAGGGGATGAGAGGGTGCAGGGATGGGCAGGAACCTCAATGCCCCTTTCTTGGCTGACCCTTAGGCCAGGGTTCCTCTGACCCCGGCTCTGGCAGCCCTGGCCCTGGAGAGCTGGCCCCTCCCTTGGGCCAGGGCAAACTGAGGGTGTGACATCTTTCTCAGGGTTCCAGCAACACTGTAGAGAACAGAGGCTGAGCCCATGGCACTGTCTCATGCCAGCCAGAAGCTGCCTTCAGGGGGTTTCTCCCCATGCCCTCTCCACCCCTACTGTCTCTAAGCCTTCCCAGTTTTAACGTGCAGGCCCCCCAGTGCTGAGTTCCCTAAGAAGGGACAGAAGAACCCCCTCTAGCTGGGCTGACCTGGCCCAGGCACAGGGTAGAGTCTGAAAACATACAGATGGGGGTGGGAAGGGGGTCAGGGGGCATGGGAGGGACAGAGATGCCTACCGGACGCTGTTGGCTGCATCGGGGAGTGGCACTGCCTGTGGGACGGCCGAGATGTCTGCAGGGAACAGGAAGCAGACAGAGCCTGAGACCACTGCTGCACATCCCAAAGACCGCGCATGTGAGGCCAGCAGGTGCTGGGGCTGGCCCTCGCCCAGGCACCTGCCACTGTGCCTCAGCCAGGTCCCACTGCCCAGCCTCAGTGGCACCTGCTGCTGCCCACCCAGCTCTGAACTGGAAGAGTGGGTCAGGGAGGCGAGATGCCTCAGCCGACTCTAGTCTGCCATGGCCCTGATGCCCACTCCTCCAAATGGGGAGGTGGAGTGGGCTCCTGTGGACTAGCCATGTGGGCATGGACCCCCTGTGGGCTGGCGGTAAGCAGCGTGAGGTGCAGTGCCATACTGCTTGAGACACCTGCATCCAACATTGCAGTGCCTGGGTTTGGGTTCCAGCTCTGCTTCTGGTCTAGTGCCTCGGGGCTCAAGTATTCTCTGCCACCTTGTAGGACAATCCCTAGGACACCAGGACACCAGAATGTCCACATATGGCCAGGTGGAGCCCTCCCAGCAGTTCAGTGAACCCCAGCTTGGGTGGGGGAAGACTTGGGAAGAAAACACAGCTTCTGCAGCTCATCCTCTGCGCAGAGGGTGAGAGATCTGTGTGTTCCTTCCCCGTGATGTAGCCTCAGGGCAAGGTGGGCCCTTGGGGAAGGTGGCTCAGTGTCTTCCCAGTGCTCCAGGCTGGTCCCTGGGACCAGCACCTCCCCAGCAGGCCCGACGACGGTCAGTCCCCACAAGCCTGAGCAAAGCCACTGGGGTGGTCCTGCAAGACTCCACCAATGCTCTGAGTCAGCCCTTTCCTGGAGCTCGGTCGGAGAACAGGAAATTCTGCACTGACCAAACTACCGGGACTTGGGAGTTTATCTAATCTAGGAGTTAACCCACTGGCTACAATCTTTGCCTAAAACCTCTAATGCCAGTATCTTGTTGCTTGCAGTTAGAGACAAAAACCTGTATCTTCGAGGCTGGAATGCAGTCAAATGTAAATGCTGGCACATGGCAGGTGTGCAAAACAAGGGGTATGCATGACAATCAATGGATTGTCCTTGAACTGAACATTTCGTTTAAACCCTTGGCCATCAGGCAGCATTTCCAATGGCAGCCAGCAGGTGGCACTATACATCAAGACACAGGGAGGCTAGCCTGTGGGACAAATGAAACTGGCGCATCTTCCCAGATGGAATCCTTTCTGTCACTGTGGAGGGGAGGGCAGGGATGACAGCTGTTCCTCAAGGACCAGCAGGAAGTCCTGTCTCCTTTCTGCAAGCCCTGACCTGCCACCTCCCAGGTGTGTGGCCTGCAGTCTGCACGCAAGAGGCAGGACGGGTGGTATAGGCACTGTCCGAGGAAAAAGCCCATCTTCGGGACACCTATCCTGTCCCACCCCGGGCCAGCCTCAACGCACAGTCAGCTCTCAGGGCGAGGGTCGCTGGGCGAGCTGGACAGCAAGGGGGCAGCAAGGGGCGGTTAGTGGGACCATGCTGAGGACTCACCTGGGAAGATGAACTGCTGTCTATGATGGATGAAGTAGGCAGCTTTAAACAGAAGATGAGGTGAGTCTCACACAGAGCAGCAAATGCAGCGATGGGGAGGGCACGCAGGCACCCCAGACAGGGGCTGTTACTGGGCCAGGACAGCTGGGCTCCCCGCTCCACCCCAGGGCAGCAGGACTGGCAGGGTCTGACTGAGCCATGCAGGAGTTGGGAGGTGGGGGAAGGACAGCAGGAGCCACAGGACAATGGAGTGTGCACAGAAGGACTGGGGTCCTGAAACCCAGGCCCGTGGCCGCACTGCTGCAGAGCCTAGCTGAGGCTCCCAGCAACATGAGCCCGAGAGGGCTGTCCACACGGGGAGATCTTGCAAAGTCCCTTTGCAGTCGCAGGGGCGGCCCCTTCCCCATTCTTCTCACCTGTACCACCACTTCCCTCCCCCAAAACTCTACCTTTTCCCTTAAATGGGACTGCAAAGGGTACAGTGGGGTTCTAGAAGCTTCTGTGGCATGTGCCAACTTGAGATCATCATTTCCCAGGCTCTCCAGCTTGTCCCTTCTGGGGAAGGAGTATGCCTGGCCCTCTCCCAGGTGTATCCCTGAGGGTAAGTCAGGTGTGCAGCAGGAAGCACCACCGCCCCAGAGACGTCACAGCAGACCAAGTGGCTGGCGCCCTTGGCGTTTCCAAGATGGGGAAAGGAGGAGGTGAGGGTGCACAGCCTCCCGGGGCATTGCGAGGGCCACGTCCTGGGGCATCAGGGCAAGCGGAGAAGCTGAGCTGATGAACGCTGCCATTTTCCCTTCAGGGGCTGCAGCAAAGAGGCCAGGCAGGGCAGGGAGGAGATTAATCGAGGGATGTGGCTCTGGCGTGAGAGGGCTGGGGTGCTGTGCTGACGTGTTCAGGTAGAGCGCAGCCAGCACGTGTACGTGAAGACATAAGGACAGTGAAAGAGAAAGCATGTCCTACAGGTTGGTAGGAACCCCGCAAGGCTGGGCCCAGCCTCTAGCAGGCTGTGTGCAGTCCTGGCCAGGTTGGGAGGGGGGGTGTCGCTGGCACAGGAAGAGCTGTGGCTGACCCAGCCTGGGGAGGCCAGCAGGCTGAGCCCCTCTGCAAGGTCGGGGGTGAGCAGCTTCCCCGAGCTCCCCAAAGGGCAGGGCAGGCTGGCACAGCAGCCAGAGGCTAGCCCCGCTGCCATGGGCAGCTCCTACAGAACACAGGCCCTTGCTGCCTCAGTGGGGACAGCCGAACGCCCACTCCACGTGACCTCCTTGTTCTAGGGGAAGGGAGAAGTTGGCAGCAGCCAGCCCTGTCCACAAAGTAGACTGGCCCCAGGGCCAGGATCACCACACTCTGTGCTGAGCAGCACCCAGAGAGTCACCCCACGCTCAGGGAGGACGACGTGGGGACAGTGACAAAACCAAGCTTCATGTCACAGGGACTTGGGTTCAGTGCTGGCTGGCTCTGCTGCTCATAGGCTCCACAAGTCAGGACAATCCATTCCCTTTCCCAAGCCTCAGTATCCCCATCTGCAAAATGGGTGCAGCTATGGTACTTCCTGCGCCCCTCCATCCTGCAAGCTGCTGTGCTGGAGGCATATGCCAGGTGCCCCAAGAATGGCAGCTCTCAACAGCCTTGGCACTGCCCGACCTGCAGCCCACTAGGGCTGCTGCTGAGAACAGTGCCCTGACTTCAGCCCTGAGAATTCTGGAGAACCCGAAGGTACCTGGGAAGTTGAACCTGCTATCCCGCTGGCCCGGCGAGGGGTTGGGCGGCGTGGTGGCACTGGAGGGGTTGGACGATGTTGGGAAGGGTGCCGGCGAGGAGGGCGTGGAGGATGCAGTGGAAGATGGGTTGCTGCTGGAGTCCAGGTGGTTGATGGCTGGAGGATGCTCCTGCAGGACAAAGGCCGTGGGAGTGGGCGGGCTGCCCTGCAGGGCCTCAGGGACCAGCCTGCAGCTTGCTGGCTGACGCTTAGCTGAGGACCAGGGTGGCCGTGCTCCTCTCTGTGCCCAGGGCTGGCAGCTCAAGGCATTGCAGCTACGATTTCTCAGCAGCAGACACTAAGGCTGCCCCAGCACCGCGCGTTCTGTGAGCTTCGGGAGTCCACCATGCGTGCCACGGCACGTGGGAGGGCTTCTTACAAAGCACCTATGATGTGCTAGGGGGCTCTGCTAGCTGTCAGGATGCCACGGGTTTTGTCTCTGTGAACCTCTGCTGTCCCAGATCAAGTCCCAGTAATGGGGGCCTCCCAGAACCCCCATGAAACTACAAACCGTTAGAAGCCACAACTGGACCTGGTTCCATCTGACAGAGTGGAGGTGTCAGGAATTCCAGAGCTGAAATGCACTGGCCAGACTCAGGGCCCTACTAAGCACAGATGCCTGCCTCTCTAGCCTTCTCTTGGGTGGGCCATGGACCCTGCTAGGGCCTGAACTACTGCGTAGCCCCAACCAGCAGGTATGCAGACAAATGGGCAAGCATTTATGAGGCACCTGCTGTGTACCACACACTCGTCTATGTTTCACGGGTGCTGGGATTTTCATTCCAAGGTTGAGGACATGAGAGCTCAGGGAGGTGAAGGACACAGCCCACAGGCACTGGTTAAGAGAGGGAGAAGCTGGCCGAGACCTATGCTTTTTTGTCTGCTTGCTGCTAGGCCTGCTCTTGCTTCCCTCACCTGCACAAGCCTGGCTTAGGTCTCCTCGCTGCCAACACCCTTCGTCACCCACCCACCCTCCCCAGGGTTCGCTGCCACCCCCTCTCCCTGGCTCTGGCCCTCAGCTGGGAACGGTTGGGGTAGTTCCCAGGGGCCCATGCTGGGGCCAGGGAAGCCGAAGACCGGTGCTAGGATCTAGCCAGGCCCAAAACCTATGCCTGTGGCAAAGCCCTTCACCTCCTGGGGCCTTGTGTCCTGAGCTCTATAGTGGGCAGAGCTGCTGCCACCTCAGTGCTGCCCACACGGCAACAGGTGACAGTCCTGGTGGTTTCCACCAGGTTCCACGGGAGCCACTGCTGCCTTACAGGCACTCACTTTACATAGTCATGGCCATGGCACTTGGGAGAAGCACTTATTCTGGGGGAAGAGAATCCATGACACAGAGTTAAAACCAGCAAGCTGCCACCTTCCACCTCACAGCCAGCCGATGTGGGGCCGTGAGCTTGCTGCCACCTGCTTTATTAAAGACCAGCGAGGCTCAGGTTCCTCTTCTGCACAGTGGAGGTGCTGTCAGCCTCTGCTCTTCATGGCTCTGAGTTCTGGGGGTACACCGAGGGAAGGAGCACCTAGCACACGGCAGCTGCTCACGGCTGGCGGTGTAACTGCTGCTGCATGTGAAGGCGACAATCACAGTTGAGGACAGAGCCCCCAAACCACCCCATCCAGGGCCACGTGTGCGATGCCCTTGCCACTGACCCTCCACAGGCAGGGTATCATATAGACAGGAGCCGCCCTGTCTGTCCCCAGCTGCTGGCCAGCCTACCTTCTTTGAGAGTGCTTTGGGGAGGGTCCCGAAGTGGGGTCCAGCTGCTCTGTCCACCGGGTTGTTGATGTCTGAGGGGACAGATTCTGTCCTCCGAAGAGTTACTGTTGGAAGGGGCAGGCATCGGGGAGAGATCTGTCAGCAGGGTACAGATGGCGCTAGATGCCCCAAAGCCGGATTGTAGGCAACAGGAGGGGGAGGACTCACATGGGAGGAAGGAGATCCGACAGGCAGGGGCCTCCTTCGTACACTTGTTGTGGCACTTCAGCCTGGCAAAGGAGGCGGTGTTAGTGAGCAGAGGGGTACGTATGACGGTGCGGAAGCCCTGGCCAGGCAGCCTCGTGTGGCATCCCTCTCCCCCTGTGACTGCCTCGGTGGCCATAAACTTGATGCTTGGACAGTGTTCGCCCAGCACCTGCACATTCTGCTCCTGGATATCCGGTCTGATCTGTACCACCCCAGCACCTGTCACAGGACACACGTCCAACTGTCTGATCTTCCTCCCACATTCAGAGAGCTCGAGACAGAACCTGCACCACAAGAGCAGCAGAACTGGCAGGCAGATGCTGGCGCTGCTGAATGGGACCTGGGAGGTCCAGCGCAGTCTGAGTCGGCACTGGGCTGGCCAAGTAGAGAGCTGGGTTCTCTCATTCTGGCCCTGTCTGTTGCTGCTCTACCAGCCTCACAGGGGACCTGCAGGGCAGCCTGGGGCTCAGGGTTATCCCGTGCCAGGTCCAGGCAACGGGCCTGAGACACTATCCCACACATTGGCTTAGATGCTTGGCGCAACACTGAGACACAAACACTACCCACCTTACTTCAGTTCACAGAGCAACTGTGGAGGCACAGGCAACCCAGACCCCAGGGCTGCCTCCACGTGGGGAGGGGGACTGGAGAGCTGAGGTTGCTCTCTGCTCATCCTGCCCTGCCAGGCCCCTCTTTCCCAACAGAAACCCCCCCAACGCGAGCAATTCTCTCGAGCTGCAGATGTCACCTCAGGACCATAGCCTGTCCCGGCTTCCAAGCCTGCACGCGTCACCACGCAAGGCTACACTTCAGACTGCCTGGTGGACTCAGCTCCAGTACCCAGGCCCCTCATTCTAACCTGCAATGCTTGCACTTCACTCCAAACATCATGTTCTTCTGGCACACGTGGCACACCTGTGACAGCCAGGACTTGGTTGAGAACCTGCAGGGGAGGATCCACATTCATGCTCACGCTCACCCCAGCCTCAGCACAGGGCTCGGCCCCAGCACAGCTGCCCCAACCAGCACCCCAGGGAGGGCACGGATCCCCAGGGACCACAGCTTCTCCCCAGGCCTTCATCCTCACTGCCAACACCCTTGGGCTGGCACAGACTGGCACGAGCAATGAGGATGACCACTGTGCCCCGTGACCCCACTGTGCACGCCCTCTGACACAGTGATCCCAGTCTTGGGACTCATCCCTAACATGCTCACGCTGTCATGCCATGGAGGGGCAAGCTCCTCCCGACAATGAAACACCGGAAGTCACCCGTGTGCCATCGACAACAGGTGCCTGACTGCAGCCCATCTCCACAATCGGACACTCTCCAGCCAGAACATGAAATAGGGAAGCTGCTTTGGTCCAGATACATTCTGATCTCCAAATCACATCATCAGGGGGAGACAAACCAGGGCCGTGGATATGGACAGTGCTAGAATGTTCCACATATGGGTGACACACGCAGGTACCTGAGATGCTTTTCACTAGGAGATCCTCAAAACAGCCCTGCAGGACAGTCAGGCTGGGCCTGAGGAGGGGCGGGGCTAGGAGGTGGGGGGAGGGTTAAAGCCTTCCCGGACCAGCCAAGGGTCCCGGGACAACTCCCCTCAGCTCCAAATGATTAAATTGAAACACTTCAGACTTCTTGGCTGAGAGGCCTGGGTTATGGGTGGATGTGACCATGACCTCATCATCTCAACCCTAGGCCTCAGGGTGGGTGGGGCAGCCTGGCCAGGCGGGAGCAGGGTTGTACACGGGCAGTCACTGGAGGAAGGAAGCAGCCGACTGGGAGATGCTGGGCTAGGCTGGGGCTAGGCTGGGGCTAGGCTGGGGCTAGGCTGGGCCAGGCTGGGGCTAGGCTGGGGCTAAGTTAGGGCTAAGTTAGGGCTAGGCTAGAGCTGGCTCAAATGCTTCAGGAAGCCACACGGGCACTGAGACAGAACAGGGTGATGCACCAGCCTCGTGTCCTGTGAGCCTCTTGGGCCAGGAGCCCTTCCTGCAGCTGGAGCTGTGACACCCGGCACGCTCACCCTTAGAACGTGATGGGGAGGAAGACACTGCTTTCCCATTTGTGGACGGGGAGGCCGAGGCTCACAGCAGCTCCCGCCTACAGTGCACAAGGGCACAAATGGGGTTCCCAACTTCAAGATCACATGGGACATCTCAGGTGTGGCTGATCTCTGCTTGCTCCTGGAGGGTCCTGGGTGCCCTGACTTGGGACATAGGCACCCCAGCCCTGACAGGGCTCCAAACACGATCCCCAGGCACCTCCAGGGTACTAGCACTGCCTGACGTGGTATGAGCTCACACATGGTCCTCAACGCTTGGGAGCCCAGGCCAGCGCTATCCCAGGGGATGGGAGGCCTTGGTGAGCCTCTGGTGGCGCTTACACCAAACCTGAACAGGTGCAGCTGGAGCACAGGCCTCCTGTGGCCAGGGGCACGGAGACGACCACAGCTCAGGGCTGCCAAACGCTGAGGAGCACTCCCTGTCATGAGCCCTACTGCCCCTTCCCAGCGGGCCTGAGGTCAGAGTTGCTGGAAGCCAACAGAAATCCAGATTTCCAGGCCAGGAAGCTTAGGGGAGGGCCCTGGTCTGGATTTCCAGCAAGCTTGAAGATGGCCTCCAGCACGGGGCCAGTTCTAGGACATGCGTGACATCACACTGGACACAGGGGATCTGGCTCTTTCTCCCTGTGGCGGGGACCCTATGTGTCCTGGGAAGGCAGGACAGCATAGTGAGGCAGAGACGCAAGGAGGCGCTGTAGAGGGGCCAGCCACAGCACGGGGCTTTGGGGGAGGAAGCAAGGAAGGGCTCAAGGCAGGTGTCAGCTCTCACACAGTCAGGCACCAGACCCAAGGTCCCTGCCCGGCACTGCACTCCCAACCCCCGGCACCCGTGCCCACCTGTGTGTAACCGAGAGTCCGATGTCCCTTCGTACCATCTGTGGGGATCCGTGCTGCAGATCTGCAGGGAAAGGGGTTGAGTGGGGCAGTGAGGGGCCCCAGCCTGGGTGGCCTAGGGCCTCCCACTTCAGAGGTCACAGGCCAGATGATTGACAGGGATGCTTTCCTGAACAGTGAGCTATCAGATCAAGGAAAGGCAAGCTGGAGCAGGGGGTGGCAGTGTCCCTGCCGCTTCCCTAAGTCATGTTACTGCCCAGTTGCTGCAGCAGCCTAGTCAGCTCGGTCACTGGTACCAGCAAGCTCGAGGGCCAAGGTAAGCCCATGTCCCATGTGAGGGCTTCACTGTGGTCACTGCCTGTCACGTGGCTGGAGACTGAGGGTTGTTGGGGAGCAGGTGTGGGGCTCTGTGGGCCCTCTGCAGCCAGCGGCACCTGCACATCCCTTCTCCCATCCAGTATCAGATGCCACAGGCAGGAAGAGCCTGGGCACCGTACCTCCCCACATTCCCACTGGGTCAGCCCTGCCTGGGTCAGGGCCTTTGGGGCTATCTTGGGCACCCCTGTGACTGCTGAGAGAAGGGCTGTAAAACTTCGAGATGCCCTTCTGAGGCCCAGTGTGATGGCTCAATTGGCTAAGCCTTCCACTGACAAGTGGTGGGATCCCTTATGGGCACTGGTTTGTGTCCCAGCTGCTCCACTTTCTATCTAGCTCCCTGCTTGTGGCTTGGGAAGGCAATAGAGGATGGTCCAAAGCTTTGGGACCCTGTACCCAAATGGGAAACCTGGAAGAAGCTCCTGGCTCCTGGCTTTGGATTGGTTGCTCAGCTCCGGCCACTGCAGCCATTTGGGGAGTGAAACAGCAGATGGAAGATCTTTCTCCTTTCTGTAAATCTGCCTTGGGGGATGGGGAGAAGAGCTGTCCTCCTGGCTGCTTCCTTGGGGGGCCGTGTGGGGGCTTGTGTTAATTCCTCATGGGAAGAGGTGTCCCTGTGTTTTCTGCAACATAGGCCTGAGTGAGGCAAGAGCAATGAGAGGCCAGGCTCCTTCAAGGCTGTGTCCAGAGCCCTGGGAACCTGTCTGTGCCCCAGGGAGACGGGGGCATGGCATTTCTCTTTCTCACCCTGCTTTCCCAGGACTTTGCCACCAGCTACATCATGGCCAATCAGGCACTCTGCTAACAAGACCTGGTCCTTGGGGTAGGCATTGTGTTATAGCGGGTTAAGTTGCTTTCCGTAGCACCAGCATCCAGAATAGGTGCAAGTTCGAGTCCCGCTGCTCCACTTGTATTCCAACTCCCTGCTAATGCACCTGGGAAAACGGTGGAGGATGGCTCTAGGGCTTAGACTGCTATACCATGTGGGAGGCCTGGAAGAAGCTCCTGGCTCCTGGCTCTGGAACGGCTTGCCCCAGCTGCTGCAGTCACTTGGGGAGTGACTCTCCTTGTCTCTGCAACTCTTTCACATAAATCTTAAAAAAAATTTGAAAAAGAGACTGTGCCCCAGGTACATGGCTGGCTCTGCGAGCCTGGGGCGGAAACAGACGTAAAGAATTTGAATACAGACAGCTGGAGGCAGACTCGGGTATACAGCCCGATCTCCTGAGGGAAAAGCCAGCCGCACAGCTAGGGGCAGGGGCCCAGGCCAGGGGTGGCAGAAGCGGGGGGCCTAGAGTTTTGGAGGCTTCCCTCCCCACCCACCGGAGCTCTTGGGGTCTCACTCCAAGCTGTTTCCAGGGATGTCTTTCTCTTACAGGGAGGGGTCCTGAGACGGCTGCAGTCCCCCTCCCGGAGTGTGACACAGCCCCTGCGCCTTGAGGGTACTGGTGGAGAGGGGCTTGTCTCGGGGTGGCCCCCATACGGGGACACACATGAGGGCTCTGCTCCCCAAAGTGTGGCCACTGGCGACGCAGGCGCTGGACAGCGCCTCTCTCTCCCCTAGGGCTGCAGCAGCAAGCATCTCCACTCCCGGACTGCACACAGGCCCAGTGGGCCGGGGGAGGGGTCAGGAAAATCCACCTCCACTGGGGACAGCAACACGAACACGACTCCTGGACGGCATAAGGGACCAAAATGAATCACCCTTACCAAACCTGAAAGAGACAAAAAGAGAGAGAGGGATTAGGTCACTGTGCTGGGTCAGCGTGTTCTAGAACATTCCTCCCAGGAGAGACCAGGCAAGAGGCGGGGATGTGGCTCGGGGCCAGGCTCTCAAACGACTGTGGGAACTTGGTAGAGCTCCATAGGGACACTCCCTGCGTGAGAGCAATGGCCCCGCCTGAGCCTTCCCGGGGCAGGGAAACTCCCCCTGTGCCATGCATGTTAATGCATTAGCTTACTTGAGCCCTGCCAGCTACCCATCATAGCCGCAAGTTGACCCAATTCACAGTTGAGCAAACTGAGGCCTGGGGAGTCTCTCCAAGTTGTGTGACCCACTGGTGGGGTAAATCTGGGATGCAGGTGGGAGGAGGGTCCTGCCGGCTAGAAAGGGTGTGATCGGGCCAAGAGGGTGGGGAGGACAGCTGTGTGGAGAACAAATGGCCCTGTGATGAGGCTGAGGCACAGACATGCCCTCAGCCACGTCATCCCTGGTGCTGCCACAGTGCCCTGGGACCCTGGGGGATAACCCAGGGCAGTGAGGTGCCTATGTGTCCCTGTGTGTTATCAGTGTGGTTACTGGTGTCACCTGCCCGTGGCCCTGCTCTCTGCCTGAAGAGAAGGGGGAAGGAACAAAGGCACAGTGCAGGCCCCTAGGGCCAGGGTGCCCCTCTGGGCAGGATCAGAGCGGCAAGAGGGGGAGGTGGGGGGGGGGGACATCAGGATCCCCCTTGCTGGCTCAAACCTGCAAGTTCATGGATCCCTCCTGCAAACTCAAACTCTCCCGGCTGCCCAGGGCCCAGACTACAATGACTCTGCAAGAGCCCACACTAGCACAGAGCAACTAAGCAGACCAGGCCTGGGGAAGCCCCCAGGAAAGGGGGCTGGGCTGAAGGCAGGAAACCGAGTATATCCAAACCCTGAGGGGTGGGTAGAAGCAGGTAAGCAAATGCCATCCTTCTCTCCTGTCCTCCCAGTGAGGGCAACTTATGGGGGCAACTGACATAAAAATAACTTAAACGTGCACCCCGGGGCCCGCCCTATGCTCTAGCAGGTAAAGCTGCCACCTGTGGTGCCAGCATCCCACATGGGCACCAGCTCGCATCCCCACTGTTCCAGTTTTGATCCAGCTCCCTGCTAATGGCCTGGGAAAGGCCAGAGAGGGGCTCCTGCCAGCCATGCGGGAGACCCGGATAAAGCTCCTAGCCTGACCCAGCCCCAGCGGCGGTGGCCGTGTGAGGTGTCAACCAGTGGATGGAAGATCTCTCTCTTCCCCACTCTCTCTGTAACTTCTTCAAATTAATAAATCACTCCTAAAAATAAATTAAAATGCACATCAGGAGAGGATGAGCCGGGGCACTGCAAAGCCGGCGATGTGGCTGGATTAAGTAAGGCTGCTTGAGTCGTGACTGAGACAAATCATAACATAGGAGGCTCCTGAATGGGAAACCAGACAAATAAGTGGAAAAACACGTTATTAGAGGCTGGTGCTGTGGCAGGGGCAGGGAGTGAAGTCACAGCCTGGAACAGCAGCAAAGCATATGAGCGCCAGTTCAAGACCAGGACAGCCCAAGTACTTGGGTCCCTGTCACCACATGGAAGAGCCAGACGAAGCCCTGGCTTCAGGTTAACCCAGCCTCGGGGAGTGAACCAGTGGATGGAAGATCTTCCTAATTCTACCTTGCAAGTAAACAAGTTTAAAATAAAACAGCATCAACACAAAACACTTCGCTGGCATCCACAGAGAGCAGAAGCAGACACCTGTGACCGGATGACCTCTTCAAAATACAGAAACAAACAAACAAACAAAAAAATTGGAACATTAACGTGGGTGCCACCGTTCAGCCTCGAGGTCAAGATCCAGTTCTCACTTGGAGTGGGTGAACTTGAGTCCTAGCTTCGCCTGCCAGCTCCAGCACCTTGCCACCCACGTGGGACACCCTGCCCTGTGCTTGAGGGCTTCTGGCCGGGCCCAGCCCCACCCCAGCTGCTGTAGGCCTTCAGGGAGTGACTCAGCATCTGGGATCTGTTTGCTTCTCCGGCAGTCCAAGTGCTTGGGCCCCCGCTATCCACGTGGGAGACCTGGATGGAGTGCCTGGCTTCAGCCCAGCACAGGCCGGGGTGCTGTGGCCATCTGGGCAGTGAACCAGCTCTTGGAAGTGCTCTCATGTTCTCTCAAACACATCAAGTAAATCTTTTAGAAAAACTCCTAGGACCAGGAGCCACAACAGGGACACTCACCGCATCGGGGAGACCTCGTCGATGCGGTTTCCAAGCTGCGACTCATGGGACTTGCTCCGCGTGAGCGTGGGGAAGCTGGGCAGCAGCTGGAAGACCTTGCGGCTGGGCGGTGGCGGTGTCCGTGGAGGCTTCAGCTTGGCGTGACGGCGCAGCTGGGGCGTGGCGGGAGGCGTGATGAAGCTGTGCAGGGCGCGGGGGGTCAGCCGCCCGCTGGCGTGCAGTGGGAGGCAGGTGTCCGAGAGGCCCTCACTCAGGCCGGGGATGGCGGAGTCTGAGGCGGGCAGGGCTGACACGGAGACGGAGCGCGGGCCCTGCAAGCTGTTGCCCACTCTGCACATCGGGGCACTCCCTGGCAGCCAGGGCGAGCTGGCAGGAGACAGGGAGTCCGTGGGAGGCCCGGAGCTGCTTTCCCGCCGAGCATCCGCTGAACTCCAGCTGGGGTCCTCTTTGTGCTCTCCGCCTGTGGGCCGAGAGGATGAGTTGGATGGAGTCAAGACCAGGTGAGGCAATGTGGGGTCCAGAGAAGTTAAAGCATTGCCCCAGGTTGCGCAGGGCAATAGATACCAGCCTTGCCCTGGTTTCTAAGAGCACCTCTCACATGCACATATCACCTTTCATGGTCTAGCTCACAGTGAGGCCACTGGAGCAGGCGCTCCTGTCCCCATTTCACAATCTGGGTCTGGGGACAGACCAACCAGAGGCACCAGCAGCCACAGCCTCCAGGGAGGGACCGTAAGGGACTTCTGCTGCCTTCCATGCAAACCCAAGAGAAGTCACCTACATTGCCAAGGTCTGTGGGCACAGACAGCAGTGGGATGAGCATTGCACCCCTCAGCCCTGACCACAGCACTGGGTCTCGTCCCATAACGCCAGGGGTTCTGACCTGTCCTGGGTCAGCTTTGGAGGTAGTGAGCTCTCCAGCACCACCCGCACAGCCTTCCCTGTTCCTTAGCTGCCCTGTACTTTCTACCCCCCAATTCCAACACTCTCCCATTTCACCACCTAGGAACTTAGCCATCCCTGGAGCCCCGTGGGCTGGAAGGGTCACCCAGGCCCTGCATCAGCACACCACTGGCTCCTGTGTGGCTGCAGCCGAGACTGACTTACACAGAAACTCGTCTACTGGCCAGATGCAGGCACCGAGTACAGGGGTGTGTGCGCAAGTTGGCCGTCTGGGGAAAGGAGCCCCCAAGTTCTTTATCCTGCTTGTGAAGTTATGGCCGCTCTGGGATGGCAAATGGGTCTCAGTGTGCAGGCCAGTGCCAGTCAACTGGCAGTGGCTTGAGAGTATGCTGGAGTCACTCCGTGCATGGCTTTGTGATTAGTGATGTCTGTTGTGGGTGAGAATGGGCAGCATCAGCAGGACTGGCCAGCACCCTTCACTCACCTTCCAAAACTAGAGACCACAATGCGGGCAGCATCTCCATCAGCCCACAGGCCTAACGTGGCAAAGGACACCTAACCTCTGGCAGGCTCTGGTCTAGATTACTTTGCCTTAACCCCTTTCGTCATCACTGCATTATAGAAACACACAGGCCAAGAGACTGGCCAAGGTGCCCTGGGTTCTGAGTGGCCAGACAGTCTGATTCCACAGGCCATCTTTACTGGGACCTGGCTGTTTTCACCACGTCCCTGGCAAGGGGCCGTGAAGATGTGCGACTGTGGATCCTTGACCACAGGCACCGCACTGGGAAGAGCAGCCATGGCCAGGGAGGATGAGAGGCCTGCAGCCTGGCCTAGGATGTGTGCTCAGGGATCTCCTGGGGATGCAGGGGCCCCAGGAGCTGACACGCTCCCCTGGAGTGGTGGAAAAGCACCCTCTGAGGAGCTCCAAGACCAGTTCTGCCCAGGGCCCGATGTGGGAGCCCAGACACCTCTGCTAACACCCACAGAACCCAGGTGCTTGCACTACCAAATGAGCTTGTGGCTCCTCTCAAAGGGTGTGGCTGCCACACACGTGTGTCACCTGTCAGATACATGGCAGGGGTTTGAAACCTAAGTAACCTGCCTTTCCACCTTGGCATCTGGGGAAGGCAGACAGCAGCCTCCATGATACAAACAGGTCACTACCAGGCCAGGGCTGGCCCTTTGAAACCCTTGCATGAGGGGCAGCAGAGCGGCGGGGAGGGGATCTCGGCTCTAGGGGCAAACTGTCCAGTCCTCCCATGGGTGGCAAAGCTGGCTCTGTGACTGACTGCTGAGCGTCCTCCCTGGGTTTAGCTTCCTCTGGAAATGCGATGAGAACTCTAAACACACCTCTCCTGTCCTGTCTAGCATCTTGCTGGAAGGCCCGGCATGTCTAGATGTTCCGAGCTGAGTCAAATCCCAGCATGAGCTCTGGGTCCCAAGGACTTGGGACCAGGGGTGAATGAAGCCCAGTGTTTGGGGTGGGGCGGGGGCACTTAAGGAGAACAGACATCTCAGGGCTTTCCTTAAGCCTCAGGTCGCTGCAGATAAGCTAAGAGGCTCAGATCATTAAGAACAGGGCTAATTCAGGACAGGCATTCTGTTTCCAAGGCAAGATCTAGAAAGTCTGCAAATGATTTCCCAGGTCCTCAGCCCGGTACTGGGATTGCACACACACAGCTCAGGCTCAGCCTGTACTGGTGGGTGCCCAGCCGGCCAGGAGAGGGCCAGGGGGCTGACAGGCAGGAAGCTGGTGGATCAAGCACAAAACCCTGCAGACAACCCTCCCAGAGGGAAGTCACCCAGGCCCTCGCAGCAGGCTCCAGTCTCACCATGTCCAGAACAGCCAGACCCATGGAGCCCCAGGAGGCCTGCCTTCTGGGGCATTACACACGTTCTGAACGTCTACCTTGGCCTTTCCTAGCTGCCCCCAGAAACCTAGGTCACGCGTGCCCCGCCCCATCCCCCACCTAGGCAGGGCTCCAGCCCAAGGGAACATGCCGGCCCTGGAGAGAGGTACACTTCTCTTCCCTCCCCCGAATCCCCACCAGAGGCAGGGGCAGGGGAAGCCAGCTGGCCCCACTCACCCAGGCCCGTGACCTTGCGCAGGCAGGCGAGGGCTTGCTGCAGGCGCCCACAATCCTCAGGTCCGGCCCTGCAGTGCCGTAGCGTCTCCTTCACCTCGGCTTCGTTCATCTCCAGCAGGGCGTCCAGTGTGAGGTTGTGGGAGATCTCCTGAGGAGCGTACAAGGGACGGGAGGGCCCGGTGAGCAGGCAGGCTGGCCTGGTGGCTGCCTCGGTCTGGGCCAGCGTAGCCTTTCGTTTGAATGGCAGGTGTCAGCTGCTGGCCGGGCTGGCTCCCACCAGAAGCCGCCCCCTGTCTGAGGACACAAGCAGAGAGCACTGGCCCCCACCCTCGGCAGGCCTGGGACAGCAGCTGACACAGTGCACACGTCGCCACTCCAGGGCCAGGGGCAGGGGGAAAAGCCAGATGGGTTCTGCTTGGGATACCTTGGTCCTCAATATTTCTCAGCACCAAGAAGGGCGCTTGTGAGGACTTTGTAGAATGAGAAGTACTTCCCACCAAGGTGGCCCTTTATGACAGACTGTCATACCTCAATTAAGAGTTGTCAAGAGGGCCTGGCGTGATAGCATAGCGGTTAAAGTCTTTGCGTTGAACGTGCTGGGATCCCATATGGGCGTCAGTTCTAATCCCGGCAGCCCTGCTTCTCATCCAGCTCCCTGCTTGTGGCCCGGGAAAGCAGTCAAGGACAGTCCAAAGCTTTGGGACCCTGCACCCGTGTGGGAGACCCAGAAGAGGCTCCTGGCTTCGGACTGGCTCAGCTCCAGCCGTAGTGGCTGCTTGGGGAGTGAAGCTTTGGACAGAAGGTCTTCCTCTCTGTTTCTCCTCTCTGTATATCTGTTTTTCCAATAATAATTTTAAAAAGGGTTGTCAAGATATAAACGGCTCCAAACAAAGGAAGGAGGGTCACAGAGGGGACAGGACCTTCACCTCCCACCTCACTGTATTTAACTCCCAGACAAGCCCCCCAGCTGGCTGACAAACAGGTTCAGAGAGGCCGTGGCACCTGTACGAGGTCACGCAGTGGGAATGGGAGGTCGGGGCGGCAGAACTTTCAGGTGGCTTCATGAGCTTCACTCTGCGCGCTGCACTGCACATCGGGGGCAGGTGTCCAAGTGGGTTTAATTGACACACAAGAGCCCTTCAAGGAACAGGGCTGCTCCCGGGGGAGAGACTGTAAAAGGTTCCGTGCTGGCTTTGAAGGGCCACGGGGGAAGACACACCTGTGGCCCTAGCTGACAAAGACGTGGGGACCTCGATCTACAGCTGTGCTAGGGCTCAGAGGATGACACCCCAAACCTGGCATCTGTTCTAAAGGAAACGGAAAGGTCCCCAAAGCAGGTTGAGACTCAAAGAACCTGTCACCTCACCTCACCCCTGTCCTGCCAAGAGCAGGGATGGGGCCTCTCTGGGACTCCCTCCCGGACATGAAGCCCCGACTGCCAAAACGCATGACACAGCTGCCTTCCGTGACATCCTGAGAGCTCACGGCAGCTTCAGTCGACTGAGACACAAGGCCACCATGCCCGCCTGACGACGGCCAGCTCCTGGGGCTCATTCACATGCCAAGAGAACCTTGGTACCATCTGACTGCTGCTTTTGGGGGCCATTCACTCCTCTGGTCACTCTTCACACCCTATCCAAGCTGGCCGTACTCCTGGAAATGGGGTACATCAGCTTCTCGGTCACCTGCTATAAGCAGGTGCGTGATGACAAGATGGTCCCAAGGCATGCCTTCGTGTGTGGCTCCTGCATGTCCCTTCTCTCCACTGCCAGCCCTTCCTTTCTCCCCATGGCTACATGGACCAGATCCTGTGCACAACCTAAATAAATGCAGAAATGGACCCCTCCCTGAAGCTCCTGCGTCGGTGGCCTCTGTGAGACCCCCGGGATCCACAGCCTGTGCACTGGGAGTTAACACATGCGCATAGGCAGCGTCTCAGGGTGCCTTGCAGTCACAGAAAGCCAACCCTCAGGACAAATGTTTGGCTCCAGGCCCAGCTGATCTCATAGCCTGTACCCTTAGCTCACATATGGCCTGATGCAGGTGCAAACGACGGTATGACAAGGCCCCGGCCTCAGCCGGCTTGCAGCCTGGCTCGGAGTGGGGCAGGAGAAGCAGCATTTGCTAAGTCCTCAGACACAGGTTAGCCCTGAGCTCCAAGACCAGAGGCACCAGACCGGGGTGGTGTACTTCCCTCTTTTTAACTTCTTATGCCTCTTTTCCAGATTTTCTATAACAGCCGAGGCCAGACAGCCTGCATGAAACAATTCCTCCAAGCCCCGCGGCTCTTAAGACTCCAAACCGCTTTCCAGTGACTTTTTGCGGAGTCAGGTATCATTTGTCTTGGAGAGGGCAAGCCCATCGACAGGCCATCCCCAAGGCTGTAAACCGTAGACTCAGTGGTCAAAGCCTCACGTGGCCAAGGGCAGGCTGGGTCCTACAGCAGCCTGAGGACCACGGCTACTGTACTTCTGATCCCTGATCACGTGCCTAGGAGAATGGCAAGATGACCCAGAGACCCAGGCTCCTCGCTTCGGCCTGGCCCAGTCCCAGCCAGGACGACCATTTGCAGAGTGAATCAGCAGATAGAAGCCTGCTCTTCCACTTCCTCTCCTTTCTGTCTCTCTATGCCTATAAAATAATCTTAAAAAAAAAAAAAAAAGCTGCAGGGCCAACATTGTGGCACAGCAAGTGAGGCCACCACCTGCAGCACTGGCATCACACATGGGTGCCAGGTGATGCCAGTGCTGCTTTACCTCTGACCCAGCAGGCTGCTAACAGCCTGGAAAGGCAGCATAAGATGGCCCAAGGTGCACAGGCCCTGTCACCCACATGGGAGAGGGATGAAGCACCCGGTTTTTGCTTGGCCCAGCACTGGCCGCTGTACAGATGAAGGAGCTCTGTCTCTTTTGACTTTTTCTTTTTTTTAAAGACTTATTTTATTTTTATTGGAGAGATAGAGAGGAAGATCTTCCGTCCGATGATTCACTCCCCAAGTGAGCACAACGGCTGATGCTGTGCTGATCTGAAGCCAGGAGCCCAGAGACTCTTCCAGGTCTCCCACGTGGGTGCAGGGTCCCAAAGCTTTGGACTGTCCTCTATTGCTTTCCCAGGCCACAAACAGGGAGCTGGATGGGAAATGGAGCTGCCAGGATTAGAACTGGCGCCCACGTGGGGGATGGGATTAGAACCGGTGCCTATATGGGATCCTGGCGCATTCATGGCAAGGACTTTAGCCACTATGCTATCGCGCTGGGCCCTTAACTGACTTTCAGATGAAGGAATAAATCTATTTTTAAGACAGTTTTGATGACATTTTATATAAGAAGCAACTGGGCCATACGGTCAAGGCAAGTGACCTTTAATCTTTACTGCACAAAGGAACTCCCACACAGGTAGACACATACACAGCCAGCCATGGGTACACCACACACACACACACACACACACACACTCCCTCTCCCTCCTGTGACTGCCTTGGGACTGAAGTTATAAGAACACGCATGAGGCAGATGTGTTGGAAATCACTGTACAAAGACAACGCAGCTCCTCAGCTCCGGCCTGGGCCTCAGACAAAGCGACTCCCTGGGGAGGACCATGGCAGTGTGGAGGGCACCGAAGTGGCTCCAGTCTCTCCCTGTATTGGGACTCCCCAACCCCCATCAGCCACAGTGACAGACACAGCTATGTCTGCGTTGGGAAGTGATATCAACAAGCAGAATCCACTCACTCCGTCTGGGTCATCTCTAAACCAAAAGCAAACCAGAGGCTCCACCCCGGCACCTGCCAGAAGGTGAACTTGCAGGCCAAGCCACCTGAAAGACCCTTGGGTCTGAGAGACTCCATGCCCCAGGAAGGTGGCCCCACTGTCTGGGGGTACAGAGAAGGTGCCACGTTGTCCCTCTCCAAGAGCCCACTTTGCTCTGAGAGAAGGGAGGGCGGCTGTGAGGCCAGATGGCTTCTGAGAATTAGCACCACCCCAGCTTCTGTTTCCAGAGAAAACAGATCTAGAAACCAAGAGCAGAAGACTTGGATGCCCAGCCCTGGCTGCAACCAGCCTTGTGCTGGCATGGGAGTATCGAGTGGGGCAGCAGGAACGGGACGGAGTGGGATGGCCAAGGAACCCTTTCCTACTGTCTCTGCTGGAGTTTGTCAGTGGGAACACCACGCTTTCCATGCTGACAATCAGCAAGCAGCCCTAGTAAGCACTGAGGTCACTGCCATCTGTGCCAATCACGCAACTTCCGGAGCAGAAGCAGCAGTGTGGCCACTGGCAGCTGGCAGGGTTGCAGGCCACGCTTGGGTGTCCAGTGGTCCCCGGGGCTAAGCAGGAGCCATGGGCAGCCTGGGCCATATTTTGAAACAGTGTGGTTGGCAGCGTGAGCCATCCACACTCACTCAGGCACTATTGGGGGCGGGGGGATAGGGACTATTTGGGAGCCACATACCCCACCCAGTCATGTCATAGTTCAGGCCAGAAATGGGAGGAACCCAGCAATCGAGAAGCGAACCCACAGAGGTTCTAGGATGTTGAGCAGTCAGTCTAGAAAGGACCACCACTTTCCACAGGTGCCACTTGCACTTGAGGCCCCAGGTCACAGTCTACGACCAGGGACATGTCTCTGGGAGCTGCCCACACCAAAGGCCAAAGGCAGACCCCCAGAATCCATAGCTAGCCAGAAAGGAGCTGTTATACCCCTGTGAAGTGGGGTCCGAGGAGACTGGGAAGATGGGAAGAGGGAGGGGGAGTGTTCCACAGCAGCCCAGGCTGGGAGGCAACATACCCTGGGATGGCAAGGGGCCCCTAACAGGTGTCCCTGCCTGCCTGCTCCTCACCATGGGAACTGAGGAGAGAAACTTGGCTAGGAATCAGGGATGCTGGCAGGAAACAGAGGGAGCATGAGGCTACAGCAACCACAGCCTGAGAAATGGGCAGCCTTGGGGTTTGCCTGGAGACCAGCGGCCAGCCTGCAACTACTTGGAGATCGGTTCTGCTCGTCCCACCCTGGGCAGGAATGTGAGATCAGCCTTGCTGTGAGCATACAGTGTGTCCTCCAGGCCAACTCCAGATGTGCTGCCCAGTAGAAAACAGAGTGGAAGGATGGGGCCAGGTGTGGTCCTTGCCTTGAAACCCCTTTAGCTCTGATCAAGTCTTTGCCCCAACTGGGACTTCAAGTTCCTCATTTATACAATGAGTGGATTTGCCCTGACCAAAAGCTTTCTATGTTTTTGGAATTTTTATTTATTTATTATTATTACCATTTTATGATACTTTTTCTTTCTTTTCTTTTCTTTTTTTTTTTTTTTTTTACCAAAAGCTTTCAACCCCAGCTACACGCTGGAATTTCCTGGGGAAGCTTTCAACAAAAAACCTTGATGCCTGAGCCCCAGCCCTGATCCACCACATCAGAATTTCTGGGGTGGGAGACCACTAGGGCAGAGAGGCTGTGAGGCTCCAGATGTGACCAACAGTGTCCAGGGAAGAAAGGGTCTTCAACAGCCCAGTTCATGAGGCAGGAGCAGCCAGGGCAGGACTGTGGCCTGGAGCTTGTCCTCATGAGGCCCATGCTCTGTGTGCTCCAGCCCTGCCTAGCACCAGCTCCCACACATCTGCTCCTGTCTCTCCAGACACTTCCCTCCCTCCTGGGCCAGGGGCGCTCAGGGTCGGCACCCTCGGTGGCTGACTATCCTTGACCACTGCACTGGGCTGCCTGGGACTGCAAGCCTCAGAAGGACAGTGTGGTGCTGAAGCAAGAGCAGGTACAGGTGGAGGGATGAGCGCAAAGTCAAGAAGACTGTGGAGGGGCAGTTAGGAAAGGCTACTGATGAGCATTTATTATGTGCTTCCTGGGTGCCAGCCAGCTGGGCACTGGTAGGCAAGCTGCAGAGGTGAGGGTGTGCAATCCTCTCACTAGTCCGAGAAGGGAGAGCGGGGACAACTTGCTCAGACTGCACAGCGTGCACGGTGGGGCTGGGCATGGCTGTCTCTACTGACTGCCTGCAACGTGGCCCATCTGCCTTCCCGATAGCTCACACTATGAGAGCGAGCTTATCTGGGGTCACAGGTCCCATCTCATGACCAAGCCCCTAGGCCCAGTGAGGTGAGCCCTGGCAGTGGCTTGCAAGTGGTTACAGGGGGATCCCCTGCCGAGCGCTCCCTTCCTCGCTTCTCCATCTCCCTGCCCCGTAACTTCCCCCACTACCTTCCGAATTCCCTGGGGTCTGCCACATCAGTTCCTTTCCTGTAGCCACTATAAAGTCAGGTGCTTCCCACTGTGACCGGGACACAGCTTCAACTTCACTTACTGTCACCCTTCAGGGCTGCCCCTACTGCTCTGGGGGGCCAGTCTCACGGCGGTCTCTACAGTTTCTATCAGCCATCCCGGCGGGTGTGGCCTGTACTCACCACCATCCTCTGCATCACCAACACACGTTTCTACAGCTGTTCCACCTGGCCACACAGAAGGACATGGGCCCCAGCCTTGGGCTGATGCTGTTTACTCCACGCCATGCCCAAGGTGGACAGGAGGTGGGTAGGCTCCCTTGCTGTACAAATCAGGACCAGGAGCAGTGAGAGCTGTGGAAGCCCCATCAGCCAGGGTGGCAGCAGACCTGATCCGTACCCTGCCCCCCTCACCAAGCAGCAGGTGTGAAGAGGAACCAGCAGGGTAACCAGGAGCTGCAGGGAGGCAAGTGGGGTCCCAGGCGCACAGCAACACTGCTCCTTCAAGGAGACGGGGAGTGGGACAACAGGCCTGGATGATGCTTCGCAGAGAGCGCAGGGAGTGGGGTGTGGCATGAAATGCACTCCCTGTGGGGACCCCAGCTCTCCCTCGCCCCTTGAGGGATAACACTCTGGCAGCAATCCACAGGGACGCCCGGCACACTCGGGTCCCCAGGAGCACGTCTTGCTCATGGGTCCCTTGTGTCTTCCCTCACCCCTGCCAGCCCTGTCCACGTGTTCCCAGTCCCAGAGGCGCTACCAGGGGAATCTACAGCAACCTTCTCCTGCTGTACCTGACTTCCTCTCGAGGGCACAGAGAGGTCCGAGCCCACCAGGGGCTGCCCACACCACCCAGCAGTCTGTAGGGCACAGCCTGTCCAGGTCTCGGAGCATTTCAGCTCCTCTGTGGGGCCAGGAGACAAAGCACTCACCCTCCCGACCAGACACGCAGGTGCCAGGGTTTGCCGCGTGAGGTTTGTCATTTGGGGTGGTTGGGCTATCTGTCACTGTCCAGCTGGGGGATGAGTGGGGCCTCCAGAAGCTGGCCTAGAGCTAGAGCCCTGGGAGTCGGCTCCTCTTCCCCACGACAAAGGCTGTGCTGTTCGGGAGCCAGGAGACCGAAATCTCACAGGAGCTGCTGGAGGTGACAGCTCCTTCCAGTAGTTTTCCAGCAGAGCCCCAAGCCAGGGAGGCCATGGCCATTGACACCCGCGGACAAGAGGCAAGATGAAACCCCGCCTCTGCCAAGGTCAATGGCGGACTTGGATGGCCCCTCAGAGACTGTCCACAACAGTCACTTCAGAGAGGAGGAAACTGAGACCCCAGGAGGAGAGTGGCGAACCTGCCAGGGTTACTCCAAACAATGAAACCAGTGCCAGGGCCAGCAACCAACAGCAGACATCCAGTGCCCCTAGGAGGACACCCCGGGCTTCCGGCAGCCTCAGGTACCCCAAGGAAAAGGCATTGTTCTTGCCAGCTTTCCTGAGCCACCGAGGTAGGAATTCCCCTGAGGTCTGCCCTGAGTCATTGCCAAGGGCCTGTGGGAAGCCATGTGCCAGCCTCGTGGGTCAGAGCCCCAGGAAGTCCAGAAGTCACAGGGAGCTGGATGCCTGGCCTTGTCCAGGACCTTAGAAGACCAAGGGCGGGAAGACACACTCCCCCATGTTCTGGACCAACTCTCCCTCCCAATCACCATTCCCAACTTTTCTTCTTCTTGAATGGAAGAAGCAAAGCCCTCATCATCGGCGACACCCAGACACGTAGGTTCCAGCTGGGTCTGGGGGCTGCAGCCCTGGACTCCCACACACCTCTCCACATGCGTCCTCAGCTCACAGCCAGAGTGTGATCACAACAACAGCCACTGCTGGTACCACTCACTGCCATGTAGTAGGCTGGGAGCCATGAAACCAAAGTCCACAGAGATGAAATCACTCATCTGATGACACAGCAAGGCAGCAACAGCGCATGTACTTGCAGCCGAGTCCATGAACTCCAAAGACAGCACTCAGAATCTATGCACAGTGGCCCCCCTGGCCTGGCCAGCCAGAGGCATGGACAGGCAAGGCTGGCTCAGCCCACCCTGTCCCTGCCACAGGCCAGGAGGCCGTGTAAAATACATTCTGTGCCCACAAAAGCAGGGAAAAACCCCAGGGTCATTCCCCAGCAGGAAGGGGGAGAACCTAGCTCAAGAGCTTCTGCCAACTCCCAGCCATTGTATCGTTAGGACAAGCCCCGGGACAAAGGAACAGAAGTCATGCATCCTTCTCCAGATTGCTCCATGTCAGCGGACACAGCAGCGACCAAGTGTGGCCCAATGTGCCCGTTCCTGGGCCCAGCCCTGGTGCCTACCTGGCCATTCCCAGGGTATCTCAGGCCGTGAACTTCCCTCAGCATCCCAGGCAGCTGGACCCCTGTGTCCCTGGAGGCCTTGGCTGGCACCCAGCTAAACAGGCAATCCATGGCCAAGGGGCCTGAGCCCAGGGCCCCAGCAGCCCTGGCGCCCGGCGCACGGCGGCCCAACACAGTGAGGCTGGGAGAGGGCTGTCTGTTTTCATGACTGTAGTGAACAGTCACCACAGCCAAAAATAGTCCATGCCTGGGAGCTGGGGCGTCAGCACATAGCTCTGGCAGCAGGTGCTGGGTGTGAGAGGCGGGCCTCATGGCAGGGGCTGGGACCTGCCAGCCGGGGCACGGACAGGGGTTCTCCCTGCATCATTGCCTCCCTCCAAAGAGTAGGACCTGAGTCATCTCAGTTCTCCCAGGGAATCATGCGGGAGCCCCCACCTCCACGCCAGGCCCAGTGCCCAGTGCCCAGCAGCAGTCTCACAGCCAGTTGGGTCTAGGTGATTTGTCGACCCCCAGGAAGAACCCCTGGAATGTGGACAAAGGACAGGCCATGGTCACACTTCAAGACAGCAGTACAAAGGGTAAAAGCAGTGGCAAAACTACTAAATACTGGGGCCTGAGGGGGAGGGTGGCCAGACAGGGCCTGCATTCTTTGAGTTTTCTGCATTATTACCATGAATCATTATAATTACATTCAGAAAGCAGCTAATAAAAAAAAAAAATTAAGAGGAACGTTCCCAGGCATTACAGAGGCATGCACAAGATGGCCCTGACCTCTGGCAGGATGGGCTCAGGGGGAGACATGAACCTGGCTCCATCACTGACCATCAGGGAACCTCAGATTAGCGACCGCATCCCCTAGTTTTTCCGCCTCCATGGTAACCTGAACAGGAAAGCCATGCAAGGGTTGGATGAGATACTGCAGGTGAAGCTGCCAGTTCTGTCCTGGCCATATTGGGAATCCCATTAACGGATCATGGTGTAAATTCATGACTCAACCACAAGAAAGAAGGGAAGGGAGAGGAGGGGAGGAGAGAGGTGAAGAAAGGAAGAGAGGGAGGGAGTGAGGAAGAAGGAGAGTGAGGGTAGGAGTGGGAATCAGGCGGACTGGATGGAAATGCACCCAAATGCTTAAAGTTTGCTGAGTAGCAGGATGATGGAATAAGCCATCAGTAAGAGGTAGCTACCTTTGCTTTCTATACTTGGCTACTGAGAAAAAAACTGAAATGTCAACAATTGGTGACTGAGCAGGATCTGGGAACATTCACCTTCTTCCCTTTCCTCTGTCTTCTAAAGTCACCGTGCCTTCAGTAATAGAATGAGAAACATTAAAGCAAAAGCTAAGGGAAATCAGCTGACTTCTAGAAACAGGGTCTCTGCACCCACACACACATCCCCAGTACAACGAGCTTGTCCCTGACATGCAGAAGGGCCTCCTCAAGACCCCCAGAGGACCCCCGTCCCCAGGCAATCTGGAGGCTATGGCACCACCCGAGGGAGGGGGCATGCCCACCTCTCTGGGCAGGCAGGGATCGGCTCCTGATGTTTCAACGACAGTGGCTCTCCACATGGCTGAGCCCCAAGAGTCAGCCGCAGAGCTCTAGCCTCCTGGGATTGGTTACAGTAGGAGCATGTGACCAAGGTCCAGCCAATCAAAGGTCCCCTCCTGGGGGAAGCCACCACTCACTAGAGAGGAAGGGAAAGAGGCTTGGCTGCTGATGTGTCTGCCATCTGCCAGGTGGAGCACGCCCGTAGGAGTACCAACAGCACTGGCTGGGCCAATGTCTGTAAGTCTGGGGTGGGGACCATCCAGCCCACAGGTCGGTTAAGAGCTACAAAATCATCTGGTCTGGGTCTCTCAAGGCAACGGCAAGTGGGACTAGACATTCAAAACCTGCACAGAAGGCTATATTCTGAGTGATAACTACGAATGGGCTGTGAGTGATGTTATGAATGTCCTAGTGCCCCTGGCAGAAAGGCGGCTGCCCATTCCTGCAGAATTAACAGCTTTGACTTAGAAAGTGGTTACATCTGGTTACACTACATCCTACCACCTCCTTTCTTCAGCCAGTCAGCAGCCACTGAGTGCCAACCACATACATGCCAGGCAGGCACCTGACTGGGCCCTGGGACGCAGCTATAAACACAACGGCCTTTTCCCTCACACTCTAGGAAGAACCATGGGACTAAAAAATAATAACTAAACTAAGCCACTGACACTCGGGAATCAGCACGAAGGCGAGGACCTGCTGAACCGAAGCAGCGGGCCTGGGTTGTAGGGGGGCCTCTCTGAAGAGGTGACCCCTCAAGTCCCATCAGGGCAGGAGGAGGAGGTGCCAGCCCTGAGGGCAGAGAGCTTCCAGGCTGAGGAAACATACCTGAGACAGGAAACAGCGAGGGGCCCCGGGAGGGGAGGTGGGAGCTGACACAGAGCTAGCAGGTGTAGAACTAGGGGCCCTGAAGGCCCAGGGAAAGGTCTGGGTTTCATATTAATCATGTCAGGACACCAACTGAAGATTTAACTCAGAGAAACATGATGAGTGGATGTGTGTTTTAAGAAAAAAGAAATATGACTCCCAGTACATGATCAGTGACACAAAAGGAGGGCAAGAGCAGGGTAGGGAAGAGGCAGCGATGGACACCACGTGGCCGACTAGGATAGAAGCTGTGGGGTTTGCCAATTGGCCGAAGCTGTGGCTGAGGACACAGATGGAAATAACACCCAGGCTCCCGGCAGCAGCAGTGGGCAGAGAGCACTGAAGGCCCTGGCCAAGGCCACTCTGCGGGGAAGGGCTAGGCTCTGTCCACCTTCCAAGGCCACGTCCTGAGCCATCTGCTCCCAGCATCCACCTCTGCTGCCTGCCCAGAGGAAGCAGGGCTCACTGAAACCCAAGGGCTGACATTTTACTTGAAGGCAATCAGAGAAGTGACTCTTGCTAACACTGAAAATGGTGCAAGGTTGATGTGAGGATGTCCGGGTGCCACTGGTGCATCAGATGTGTCCTGTGGCCATCCTGCCTGTGAGGTGGCTCCTGGAGGACACAGACTGACAGCCACGGAGGCGGCGAGTGACACACACACACACACCCCTTCACACCTGTATGGTTGGCATGTATTTTCCTAACAGGGGGGATAAAAACCAGGGTCCCCATCAGGAAGCCAAAAAGAGCACAAGTGAGCAAACGTGGAGAGGCCCAAAGGACAAAGCCAGCTGCAAGTAGCTCCCCGCCAGGGGCAGCAAGGTGCCACCCTGGGGGCTGACTGCCCCCTCCACTACTGGCCGGGTCCTTCAGCAAGGACGGCTGAACCAAAGGAAACAGAGCTTGCAGATTTGCAGTCCTTCACAGCATGACAGAGAGCTGCCACTTGGAGCAGACTACTGAAGTCTGGCACAACCAGCTTCCAGCCTGCAGTGACTTCCATGGGCTCCTCAGCCACACCTTCACTCAGCAAATGCATACAGCATCAGGTGCATCCACAGGGGCAGGCAGGCACCCCTCAAACATGGCCACTCCTGAGAAACCCTGACCACATGGCACCTACCCCCGAGAGTGGGACTGGGGTGGGGGAGCAGGGCTTCCTCTGCACTGTAACATGCGCAAGTGCAACTGTTATAGCAAGCAGTTTATAGCTCCTGATCCCTCCCTGAGCAGGCTGCAACCAGTGAGGGAGCACACACACAGGCAGATGTGCCCCAAATTCACAGGAGAGAAACCTGACTTGGGGGCCGAGGGAAGAGCAAGCAACATCACCAGCAACAGCAGGCAGGGCTGCTCGCTGGCGTGTGGGACACAGATGTGATGCCCGTGGTTGGTGGCAGAAGCACTGCACTAGGAAATCCCTCCCACAGGGACAGCAGTGCCACCACTGCTAAGAGAACAGACTCAGCAAAGTCAGGGAGCCAAAGGAGACGGGCAGGGCTCCTCCCCAGCCCACCTCGCCTGACGCAGCCTCTCCTATGTGCAAAACAGGTCAGAGAGAAAAGACGAGGAAGGACCAGACCAGGCTGCAAGGACACACAGATGCCAGGGAATGAGGGGGCATAGCTTCTTCCTCTTCTTTCTCAAAACTCCCCTCCACCCACATGATCAACACCTATTTTTTGACAAAACTGACACTTTGAAAAGCAATGGTTCATTTGGGAAGAAAGTTCTGGTGGTGATGACAGCCCAGTACCATGCCAATGTGCCCAACACCACTGATCCGCAAGCTTAGAGATGACTAAAATGGCACATTTCATGTCACAGGTGTTTTTGAAAACATACCGACAGGTATAGCGAAGCCATGGCTCGCTGGAGATGGAGCTGGTTCTCACGTGGACTGAAACAAAGGAAGAGGCTGGACCACCTCGTAGGGTCAGAAATGACAGAGCATGTGAAGGGACACAGGGACCCACCCGAGAGAGTGCGCCCAGCAGCCAAGGCTGAAGCCACCTGGGCAACAAGGCAAGCAGCTCAGCACCACGTTCCACATAACCAGAGTCAAGAAATCTGGGGTGGGAGAGACAGAGACACACAGCCAGTGGGTCCTTGCAGGCCAAGGATGCTGGGGCCATCCCCTCCAGCTCTACAGGTTAGGATACCAGGCGGGAAGATGCCTTTGGCAGTGGTGAGGCGACAGGAAGTGAATGCTCAGCCTACTGTCCTCGGCTTGGGTCTGACTCCCACTGTCCCCAGCTCAGAAGCCTGGCATCCCAGCCCACTCCTCTCAATGTCTCCCACAGGGTTTGTGCTCGCCTGGGATGGACCGCAGCCGAGGATGGGCATACCACCTCACTTTGCCTTCTTCACCCCGTGACTATGTCTGAGCCTTGGAGTACTCCACCCTCCCAATCAGGGACCAGCAGGTGGTGATGAATTCTCTCCTCTCTTACAGATATGGAAACTAAGGCTAGTGCAAGGCTGGAATCAGAGAGCAGAGAAGAGATGAGCAAGCTTACCAGAAGCTAAACAGTATGAGGCACCTGGCCCTGGGGGAGGCTGGTGGAAGGATGTGCCAGGTTCCTAGAGCCAGGCTCAGAATCCAGGTGCCCTAAGAGGAGGAAGACAGAGATGGCGAGAGCCAGGACTTGCAGTCACATCTCCCTGGAGGGGCAGGTGGGTGCATCTGGCTCTGTCCTTCACTGTCTCTGAGGTCCTAGGTGAGTTATTACATGTCCCCTGGACCCATTTCTAAAACTGTGGAATGGAGGAAGTGGGACCTGCTAAGACAGCAATGTGGAACATCAGAGCACCTTGCACCTCGCACCAGATGTGGGCCGTGTGTCAGCCTGCAGTGGAACGAGCAGGTGGCTTGGAGGGCCCCAGATCCCACACAGGTGCAGCTCAGAAACCAGCGACTTTTCCCAGGCTCCTCCTGGAGGTCGCGGAGGAGCATCAGGGCACAGGCAGAAAGGCAGCCTTTTGGGGCCATGGCGCCTCCAGCAGCCACTCCTGCGAGGCTCAAAGCCAAAGCCAAGAGGGACCCGCCACCACCCTCTCAGAACCACACCCACAGTGTCAAGACAGTCACTCATTCTGTAGATAAACATCTGTGTTTGAATCTCAGTCAAGGGATTGTCCTACAGGCCCAATATCCAGAGGCCACCTTGGGGCAAACAAACCCCAGCTGTGAGCGTCCTGTCTCATGGAGCTGACTCCACGATTGGCAAGCAGACCAGATACAAGGAGCAAGTCCGACACTCCCAGACAGCACTCAAGGTCACTGAACGAATAAACCATGGTGCACTTGCAGAGAATCGGGGGGGGGGGGCGGAGGGGATGATCTTCACTAGAATCCACAGGGAAGCTTGCGGGAGGAAGACAATGGACCTGACATGAGGAGGGTGTCCATGAATGCGTCACCGAGAGGACTCCCGGGAGAGTGATGGGAGTCAGGGTGGGACCTGAGAACAGAGAAGCAGTGAGCAAGCCTCAACAGCAGCTACACTGTGTGAGGACCCTGGCATCTGGGAGAAACAGCAGGGGAAACCGCAAGACCAGATCAGGGTTGGAAGCTATCGTTCGTCTGTTCGATGAAACGGAATGAGGGAGGTACACAGCATGGAGAGTGGGGAAAAGGATGCTGCAAGAATTGGGGCCACAGACAAGGGCAGCCTGGACCACTGTGCTGTGCTGGTACAGAGATGGACAGGTGGACAGTGTCTCAGGAGGAGAGCCACAGGTTGTGCAGAGTGAGGGCAAGGGGACAGACAGGGATGGCTACAAGGAAGGCTTGTAGCTTGAGCCGCTGGCAGGGTTATGTGACCATGTACAAAGGCGGGGGATGATGTAGGGGAGAGGGAGGAGAGAGTGTGTGTGCACAAATGCCTGCCTGCCTGCCAGGGAAGATCCGGAGCCCTGTCTGAGCTGCCTCGCTGTCTCTAAGCAGAGACTATAGGGCAGCTGGGGATGCTCCCGCTGCCATGCCCTGATCTCAGAGCTCTCTGCTGACTTTCCCACACTAAGATAGCCCCTGGCTCCTAGACTCCGTCTGGCTGTTCGGTCGTCCTGCCTGCCTCCCCCCTGGATATAAACGAGCTTGCTGACTGCTTTCTCTGATCACTGGTTCCACTGTATTATATGTAACTTGGTGCATCCAACATGCCTGACTACAGCCATGGGCCCGGCTGGATGACCCAGGTCCCAGCTGCCACTACACAGCTCTCCAGGGCCCAAACAGCTCCGACAGCCAACCTCCTTAGAGGGGCTTGGATGGAGCTGTGTCACTCCACATGCATGTTTTACATCAGGAAGGAAAACCCTTGAGGAGCAAGACCACTGGACACAGGTGCCTCAAAGCTGAGAACACCAGTGTGCCACAACTTGGAGCCCAGCACGCTGGGCTGTCACCACTACTGGCTCTGACGGGCTGTGGGAGGCCCAAGATGTGACTGTGAGAAGCTGTTTTCTCTCTGGAATCCTAGGGAGGGGAGGTGGTGAGTGGGACCAGGCTGGGAGGCCGCCCAATTCTTCCTAGTCTCCAAAGTCAGCATCTTTTTTCACTCAGGGCGCAAGGAGGCAGGCAGCTGGGTAGGGAGTGCAGGATCACTGCTCCCTACGCGAGCCCACGCGGGCAGGTGTGTGGCTGCTTACTAGGGCTCATGGGACCTGTCTTACGGGGTACCATTTCCTGGTCACCTTCACGGTGACCCCACCTGCTACTTGGCAGCTGGCATTTGTCACAGATGGGAGGGTCCTTTGGGACTGGGGCAGCTCCAGGCAAGGCTGAGGTGCCAAGTGCTCCGGGTGCTCAGTTATCCTGTGGGGCCCTCACTTAACCCTCTCACTCCCCGTGACAGGAACTTTTTGATGCTGATGTCATTTTCTGCCCAGGAATCTCTGCCAGGGAAAATTCTTAAGTATACAAATAGCCCCATAAATAATATTCACTTCTGGGTTAGAGCTAAAAGCCAACAGCTAGAATTAACCCAGGCCTAGTAATTGCATATGTGCTCAATAAAACATGAGTAAATCATAAGTACAACATGAAACAGAAAAATGTGCTGACTAGCAAGCCAAATGACAGGAACAAAACATGAAATTATTATTCAGGATGGTTTAAATCAAGGCTGCCCAACAGAAATTAGTGCAAGCCACATACTTAACATTTTAATTTTTAGGCTGCCGTATTTCAAAAAGGCTTTTTTCCCCCCCTTTTTTTAAATAAGAGGGATGGGGCATGTGGTACAAGAGGTCAAGCCACTGCTTGTGACGCCAGAATCCCACATCTGAGTCTTGGCTGCTCTGCTTCCAATTCAGCTCCCTGTTACTGTGCCTGTCTGTGTGCCTGGCCACCCACATGGGGGCTGAGGTAGAGTTCCAGACACCTGGTTTTGGCTTGGTCTGGCCCAGCCACGGATATTGTAGCCATGAGAAGTGTGTGGTGAATGCAACGCCTTCTCCCTCTTTGTTGCTCTTTCTCATCTCCCAGCACACAGCTGGCGTTCCGGCTCGTCTCCGTGCGGACAAGCCCTGCACCCAGTGCTGATCCGCACACAGTCAGTGTGACCTCATGGAACAACCCAGTACTAAGCTAGCAGCAATTTCAAAAAAGATTCCTGCATTAGGAAACTGAGAAAAAGACTAGGAGGGAACACAGAAAGCTCAGTGGTTGTGGAGTCTTCCCTGAGTGCTGGGTATGCAACGACTGCCCCTGCCTTTTCAGTTTTGTAGGGGGTCCAGCTAGAACACATTCACATTTCTACACCATAGCCTGAACTTGGCCTTCGCAGTTCAGCCTGGAAGGAGTGGATTTACCAGATGGAAAAAGCAAGTCCCCCAGGTACCAATTAACCGTCAACTGGGAGCCTGGCACTGCATACCCTCATGTTCACCGGCAACATGTTGGACAGGTGGTAATGGGTAGCAGAGATGGATGGATGGGAAAGGAAACAAAAGGAAGAAAAATGACACATTTTAAATTAAATTCTCATTCTTTATGTCCAAAGTTACCACTCACTAGTTGTATGACTTTCAATTTACAAAAGGATTTGTATAATTTTTACTTACTGATTTGAAAAGCAAAGACATAGAGATCTTCCATCTGCTGGTTCACTCCCCACATATGCCCACAGCAGTGAGGGATGGGCCAGGTCAAAGTCAGGAGCTTGGAACTGAATCTAGGTCTCCCATGTGGGTGGCAGAGACTGACCTGTGTGAGCCATCACTGCTGCCTCGCAGGGTGTGTGATAGCAGATGGAGCTGGGTCACCAACCCAACCATTCTGCTACAGGACGCGAGTGTGACAGGGGCATCTCCAACCAGCTGTGTCATCTAAAGTAAAGTGCTTAACCATTCTGTGCTGTCATTTCCTTAAGCTTAAAATGCCAAGTAGCAGTAAGCATTATGTAGGATTTTGCCGGAAGTGAGATTATCCAGGCTGTGTTTTGTCACCCAGCCTGTGCTTCTGGAAAAGCTGGCTGCTGTCTATTGAGTACTCAGTGGTCAGGCAGATCTGGTTAAGATGGTGGCAGCTCCCAGGCTAGACCCGCTTGCTGTCTGCTCCCCTCTCACACGCCCTCCTCACACATTCCCGGGTCTCAGCTGTGGTGAAGCCAGCCCTTGGCTGGTTCCTCTACCCAGCCCTTCATGCCCCCAGCCCTGCCCGCATCCTGGCACACATACCTGCACCACCTCGGGCTTCACATTGAAGATGTAGAGCCAGTCACTGAAGCGGGGGTAGCTGTCGAGCTCTGGGGTCCGCTCGCTGGCAGCCACGCTGAGCTTGCACTGCCGCTGCTTGCAAATGTACCGCACCAGCTTGGCCTGTGGGAGAAGGAGGGATAACCTCAGTCATGGTGTAGCACGCAAGCACATGGCCTCTCAAGCCAGCTATGGGGGCATTCTCACACAGACAACAAACTGGTATGTGGCAGACTCCCCGGAACAGGGCAGGAAGAGGGCAGGCAAGGAGCCTGGGAGTCACCGCCCAATGCTAGGACCACAAGGATCAAAGAGAGCAATGGGCTGTGCTGGCCGACAGAGACCTCACTGCTGGGGTCTCAGCAGAAATATGAATGGGGAAGATGTGGGGGTCCACAGCAGGTAGGCAGCCCTCCTCCCACGACGATGCTTCCTGCCTTCCCGGGCTGGGCTCAGTCCCTACGTTGGAGAAGTCACTCAGCTCTCTTGGAAACACTGCAGTTCCTGGGGAATCCTGCAGTCTCTCCAGAACAAGGCTGCTATGCACGTAAAACAAAGCAGAAGAGGACCAAGGGCATCAATTATGCTTAAATGCACTGATGGAAACACCACTTACTGTGACAACAGCAATGAACCTTATTTATAAAGTATGAATAAAACTAGCAGTGGCTCTGACAACCAACCCAACCTGAAAGTTGTGACAAGTGTAAAGCAGCCTCTTCATTCACCCCAGAACCTTCCTGTGGTGACAAGCATAGCAGGGTTAGTCTCTCTGAAACTCACACAGTTGCTCGCACTCCCATGTCTTCATGACAATGCTCAACAGAGAAAGGGAGGGCCCTCCAGTGGCTGGGGCCTCAGAGGCTGGTTCTCATTAGAGGTCTTGGTTCCTTCCTGCCTCACTGGGTGACCCCGCCTGGAGAAGCCTCCATCAGTTGCAGGACTCTGGGGCCACTGAACTCTGTCTTGGATTGTGAGCTCAAACAAACCTTTGTTTTCCAAAGAAGCTCCCATGGGCTATTTATTTATTTGAAAGTCGGATTTATGGAACAAGGAGGAAAGAGAGAGGGAGGGAGGGAGAGAGCAAGAGAAATCTTATATCTGCTGTTTGTTCCCCTCAGACAGCAGCAACGGCCAAGACTGGGCCCAAGCCAGGAGCTTTTTGCACGTCTCCCACATGAGCATGGGGGCCCGAGCACTTGAGTTGTCCTGCACTGCTTTCCCAGGTGCACTGACAGGGCCCAGAAGCAGAGCAGCCAGGACAAACACCAGTGCCCATACAGAATGTGTGCACAGCAGGTGGCAGCCTTCCCCATTACACCACAATGCCAGCCCCTCCCTTTGGTAATCTCAAGTAACAAAAAGCAGATTGGTATCAATGTGATAAGACAATAGCTGTGATTCACACTGGAGATGGAGCCAGTAGTCCTTGCAAAGATGGATGTGACTTGTCTAAACCCAACTGAACCACATAACAAATTCCAGCAGAAACTGGTGGGAACAAAGCCTCATTTCTCTCCATCCAGCCAGGGTCTCCTTGAATTCTGTCCATAGGCACTACTCCCCACCCTCCCACGCATGGCCGGAGGGATGCAAGGGTACTATCAGACTCACAATGACAACAACACCTTCTGAAGCCTTCCAGGCTCACCCACATAACAAGCTGATGGAGCCAGATGCTTCCTACCCAGGGTTACTGGCCCTTTCGTGTGGGTCCTGTGCATTCATGGTTGCCAGGGGGCTGAGAGGCAAGTGAGGATGACCACTAGAGAGCCAACCTGCTGGGAATCAAAATCTTCCTACTGCAGACAGTCTGGGGAAATCAGGCACACAGGGGCCATCCAGGGCCACACCTGCAACTGCAAACCCCTCTGGCACCCATGGCAGGCATTGCTAATCTATCACTCATGCACATCCCACTGAGGCTCACAGCTCTGAAGTCAGCTGTCACGGAACCTGGTGCTCTGCTCACAAATAGGATCTCACCCCACAGGTAAAAGCCGACACTCCTCTCCCTCACCCAGGCTCACCCCACTCTGATTGCCATCCCCACCCCCAGGGAGTGACCAGAGGCAAATTCCCAAATCAGGGCCCTACCTTGCTAGTCTGGGCTCACTGCCAGCCCGCTCTGCTCCGGGTACTGCCCTGCCCTCAAACACACACCCACAGCCAGTGCCTACCAGAGCCCTTCTGTAGTTCCCCACCCCAAGCCCCTGTTCAGACTTCCGGCTAGCAGGCTCTCCCTCATCTAGACTCCCCATATTGCATCTGGCCTCATCTTCTCCACTCCCAGCATCTGGATTATGAATGCTGTAGGCCACAGGGTGCCTTGCACTCAAGGTGGGCACTTGTGATTAGGGTCTTGTTCAACAGATGGAGACCCAGTGCCTGGACAGCCTCCAAGCTGAACAGAAGCAGGTTTGAACATCCCACAAACTAGCTGTAACCTCGAGGTACTTCCTTTGTTCTAGATTGGGGTCACTCACCTGTAAAATAGGAAGGACTAGCTCCCCTAGAGCCACAACCTAGAAGCCTGGGGAAAGGTGAGCCCCCCCCAGCCCCCGTCATAGCAGCCTGGGACAGGGACCCTGGCTCCCCTTGCTCTGTACCACACCTCCACCTGCTACTGTACATGGCCCAGGACACACTTAGAACTGCCCCCCCACCGCCTCCAGAGCCCCATGGATGGTCCTTCCAACCCTAAGAACTCAGATCACAGCTTCAAAGGGCTGATCAAAGACAGGACCACAAACCAAACAGCTGTGCACACTCAAAAGCCGCTGTTTTCCACATCAGCAGAGGCGGCTGGGCTCACGACGCAGCAACAGCAATCAAGACCATCTGTCAGCAGTGTGGGGGCCACACCTCTGGGAGTGATTCACAACACATCCTTCGACACAAGGGTTCAGCCAGCAGAGATGGCCAACCTGGCCTCAGCCTGGGCCAGCACCGGGGCTCATCAGTCCCCTCCAACCTGGCCAGCCCTTGCTAGCTCAGGGCTCTTGTCCCTCCAGCAGGCGGGTTCTTGTTAGTGACCACTGGGTCTGCACAGCTCAGTTTCAATAGCCCTTCCTCTAGGAAGCCTTCCCCTAGCTGGGCAGTGTCCAGCTCAAACCTCATACTATACTTGTAAACTGTTTTTAGAGACTTATTTATTTGAAAAGTAGAGTTACAGAGAACGTGAGCAAGAGAAAGAGAGAAGGAGCGACAGGGAGATCTTCCATCTGCTGGGTCATCCTCAATACTACAATGTCTGGGACTGGGCCAGGCTGAAGCCAGGAGCTTAATTCAGGTCTGCCTTGTGGATGTAGTAGAGGACCAAGCACTTCGGTCATCTTCTACTGCTTTCTCGGGCCATTAGCAAGTAACTGGATCAGAAGTAAGACTGCCCAGGACTCGAATCAGTAGTCGTATGGGTTGCTGGTGGTACAGGCAGCAGCTTAACTGGCTGTACCACAGCTCCAGCCCTTACACTTAGGCTTTTTGCTGTGTCTGTTTCCTTGTTCACCATCAACTCCACGAGGCCAGCATCCCAGTCTGTGCTTCTGGTCCAGTGTTGGATCCCAGGCAGTGTTGGATTTTTCAAAGTTTTGCTCACAAAAACACAAATACACACACAACGCAGTCTAGCTGGGCGTTTATCAAAGCCAGAGTGGGAAAGCAGACACCTGCAGGGCAAGTGTTGAGTTAGGAGGCTCAGCGTCTTGGACAGGAGGAGAGAGCAGGCCTGGAGTTCAAGGCCACTGAAGAGCCCCACCAGATCACCCAAAGGGCCGCCTCTTTCACCCAGGGCCGGCTCCCCAAACAGGCAACTTGTGCCTAAGACCAGAAAGGGAGAGGAGCCCATATGCTGGACCTGCTTCCCAGTGAGTTGGCAAGCTGCTGTCTCTGTAAGGGTAGCCAGGGTACCCAAAAGGAACCGCAACAGGCTTGGGATCTGCGTGGAGTGGAGCTGAGAACAAGAGAGGCCCCAGGGTGCAATGGCTCCCACCAGGGCGAGAGAAGGTCACTCATGCTTTTCGGAAAGTTGGTTGCAGTCCCAAGGAGCACCGGAGCTACTTTCCCAGCCTAACCACAGCGGGTCGGCCAGCTCAGCCCCGAGGGCCTCCAAGGGGACAGTTCACATTAGTGGTGTCATTTTCTTTTAACCACAAAAACCACAAGATACAAATTTTCCGGAATAGGAAAGCACCTGGGGTTTCCGAGACGGGAGTGGCAGCGTGACCAAGAGAGCCATTAGGAAGCAGGCCACAACAGGCAGGGCCCTGAGCATGCTGAAGGCTCCCCCAGCAACTTTCTGGGGCTCCCTGGCTGTGTGCCCCACCACGCGTGGACAGGGGTTGCAGTAAAGAAAGATGAGGAAAACACCAAGGCAGCCCCCAGTGGATGGGTGCTTACAGAAACACTGTACACAGCAGGCGCATACTAACTGTCCCAGACTCAAAGACCCAGGCTCCCAGTCCAGCATTTAAGAATAAGCATGGCAGGTTCAGCCCCCCCTGTAGCACCCACACCTGGTATGAGCACGGATCATGTCCCAGCTACTCTGTTTCCCATGCAGCTCCTTGTTAATAAGCCTGGGAAAGCAGCAGATGATAACCCCAGTTCCTTGGGTCTCTGCCCCCTAATATGACAGACCCAGAAGAGGCTCCAGTCTCCTGGTTTTCGCCTGGCTCAGAACTGCCCACTGTGGCCATTTGGAGAGTAAACTAGTGGGCTTGAGCTCTCACTCTGCCTTTCAAGTTCATTGAAAATGCATATATAGCTAAAAGTCCAGGATCTTGGGGGGAAATTGCCAATAGGACCCCAGAAGAGGGTGGCATCCACTCCAGGAGGAGGGTAACACCAACTCCAGGAATGAGCCCCAAGCATCCTGATCAAAGTCAAATGCTGACGTCAAACAAGGCTGCCAGAAGCATCTCTTTGACAGTGGTGAGGCCTGCCAGCCCCAAAGGGCACACAGCAAATGCTGTGCAGGGTGAACAGGTCTGGTCCCAGGAGCTCATGCCAGGGGTCAGCCCCATGGTGCAGTGGGCAGTGCCACCTACTGCAATGCTGACCTCCCATTTGGGCGCCGTTTCATTTCTGACCCAGGTCCCTGTTAATACACCTGGGAAAACTAAGGGAGACGGCCAGGTGCTTAGTCCCCTGCACAGACGTGTCCGTCCTGGAGAAATCTCCTGACTCTTTGCTCAGTTCCAGCAGCCACTGCAGCCATTTGGGGAAGTGAACCAGTGGATAGATCTCTCTCTCTCTCTCTCTCTGTAATTCTTTCAAATGAATAAGCAAATCTTAAAAAGGACATGCCCCTGACTGAGAGGAGTTTCTATAGAGACAGCAGATGGCTTCCAGAACCCTGAGGTGTCCAGGGAACATGAGGCCTAACACAGTGACACTGCAGAGACCAAAGCCTCACAGAGGGAAGGCCTTCCCCCTGTCATTCTTCCTTCACTTTTTTCAAAACCTGATTCCCCAAAGCTGGCACCCCATTGCCACCCATGCAACTGCAGGCCAGGCTAAACTGTACCCACAGAACCACTCATCCCCAGAACCACTCATCCCCAGAAGCTGCCAAAGAGAGAGAAAGGGCACTGCCAGCTCCAAGCAAAACTTCTCACAAAGGTCTTGGGGTGGGGGCTGGCCTGGGGCCAGCCATTGTGATGGACTAGCTGGGCAGTACAGGAGTGAACACTGGCCAAACGTCCCACCCTTGCACACCACATGCCAATGCCTCCTGTCTACTATGAACACCTGCTCTCAGGGATCAGGGGCAATGCCCACCAGGAGTTAACCGTTCCACCTCTGGCAGGAAGCATCAGTCTGGCAGGTGCCACCACCTGGCAGTGTGGCTAAAGCTCATTTATTTCCTTGTAGTTTCTCTGCCCGCAAGGTGGAGAAGGTAGCATGGGCTACACAGCACTCCTGAAGTCACTACAGAATCACACCTACCAACACTTAGCCCATTGCACAGAACACCTGAAGGACTTGCCACACGGGACCACAGGAGAGCCGCCTGAGAGAGGAGGTGCCATTAAGACTTTGCCTTCCCCAAGCTTCTTTGCACTTTTGCAGAAAACATCTCTTTCCAGGAAATGGACTTTGCTCCACCCCTACAATTTCAGGATCTGAAAAGGAGTGATCCCTTCCGTAGGTGACCTCCAAATCCATGAAGGATTATGTGAGTGCCCAGGGGCCAAGGCACTTGCTACCCTAACACTCACCTGGATGTTGGCCGCCCAGGTCTTCACATCTTCAAAGCAGGGCAGGAGGTTAAGTGCACAGAGGCAGACAGACCCTTGATGAAGTATAAATGGACAAATGGAGCCCAAGCGTAGGCTAAGATGGAGAGCAGCCCCCAAGCGTGGCACAGACTTCCTCAGTGATGGAAACAACACTGATGACCATCTACCTGCTGTCATTAGCCTCTCCCACTTGTGCCTGATCACCTGCCCTCCCTGGATTCTCAGCAGAAATCCCAGGAGGCAGGAATCTTGGGCAGTGTCACGCACAAAGCCCCAAGCCTACTCTGAGTCACAACACTCCGTTCACTAAACAGCCATGTTCAGCAGGGAGCGCTGCAGGTCCTCCTAGGCCTCTGCTGGGCAGTATGGGTACCCGGTGTTGAGCAGGGGGATTCCAGGTGGCCAGCTGGCCTCATTCGGGGCTTAGGATGCCTGCCTGGCCTGTAAGCAGCAGGGACAAGTCAGTGCTCATCAATGTCCCCCTCAAACAGGGAACTATGTGTTACACTCATATCATGGTGTATCATCTCTCTCATCTTGCTTCTTGTCCACAAGAGCTTGACAACTTCCTGGAATCTATGTGTATTAGGAAGAGGCTCACTCCCACATTCAGCCTTGTATCATTGCCCCAAATAGAAGCTCCTACCGCACAGCCAACTTAGCCCACTAATGCTGCCCCACTGGTACCAGCAGTACAGCAGAGGGCAGAGCCAATCTCTCAGACTGTCCTGGGCAGAGAATCCCATGACTTCCAGCACAGGCTTCCTTGCTGAATTACCACCAGGGCCACGGCCTCTGATCCCACTTTGCAATTACTCACCCTCAGGCTACATGGCACCCTGGCTCGAAACCAGCACTCAGTGCAGTAAAACCAGCCCCACCCTGCCCAGTCCCTAGGGGCACCCCTTTCAAGGTCCCAGCATGCTTTGCACAGGCAATGAAGCACCTGGAAGGCCAAGGCACTGACTACCCCTTTCCTCCAGCCTGTGGAGCCTGCAGCTGGCAGGCACAGCTCTGCAAACAGGTCCCACCCACCAACACCCCCAGGGCCCTGGCTCCTGCTTGTGAGGGGGGCAGCACTGAACTGTTTTCATTTTCAAAGTTGGTATATTATTATTGTTTTAGAAAGGCTGAATAAGAGAGGAACTGAACTCTTCCATCTGCTGTCCCACTTCCCAAATAGCCACCACAGCCAGGATTGGACTAGGTCAAAGCCAGGAACCAGCAACTCCATTTGGGTTTCCCACGTGGGTCCAGGGGCCCAAGCCCTTGGGCTCTCCTTTCTGCTTTCCCAGGTGCATTGGCCAGGAGCTGAATCACAAGTGGAATAGCCAGGACTTGTACCTTTGCTAAGATATGGGATGCCAGTGTCACAGGTAGCAGTTCGACCTGTCACACCACAATGCTAGCCCCACATTGGACTCTCAGATGGTCACCCAGAGGCAGTCCCTGTGAGGGTCAACTCCTCATCCAGGCCATCCCAAACTAGAGGAAGTCACCCAACGCCTCCTGACAGTCCAGCCTACCCTCTCTCCTCCTGGCTCCTCTGCTCTGGCCTTGGGACATTCCCCTTCCTCTACCTCCTCCCGAAGGCATGAATGTGCCTCTAGGGACTTCCTGTCAAGCCTGCCAGTTAAGCAGTTGGGCCTGGCTGTCATGGCCAACTTGTTGCAAAATCATTTCTAAGAACGCAAGGAGGCACTGGTCGCTGACAGCTCCCTGCACAGGCTAAGCTCAGTACTGGGCTCCAGGGCAGCTGCAGGGGAGGCAGGAGGAGACAGGTTGGGGTATGCTGACAGCAGCACGCAAGGGGTAGTGGGAGACAGAGGTCCAGGGCAAGTGGGGCCAGGAGAGGAGAAAGTGCAGGTGACCTCAATCCTGCACCAGGCATTTGGCTGGGGCAGCTGCCAGGTCACAGACAACCTCCCCGCCAGACTCCCCACCAGCCCTCCTGCCTTGACGTCAAACTTAGAGTCGGGGAACTTCAAACACAAACAAACAAGTCTGCCCCAGACCGCAAGTGGAGCCGTTCCCAAGGAGGCCAGGGCTGAGCGCAGCTGAAGCTGGGAACTCAGGGCTGCCTGCCCTGGCCTCGGCTCCACCACAGCCACCGCTTCCAGGGACCTGATACCACACTGCAGATGGGGGTTGGTGTGGGGCTGTAGTCCCAGCGGGGACCAAACAAGTCCAGCCTCTAGCCTCTGCAGTGGGTGCCCATGGGGTGGTGGGAAACCCTGCCCCAAGCACTGACAGGTTGGCATGCTCCAGCGTGCAACTGACCACACTTCCTGACAACATGACACTTCCTGACCCTAGTACTGAGCCCAAATGGCTGGAGGAGGAGAGGTGAAGCCATGAGGCAGTTGGAAGAACTCATAGAGCTTTTCTGGACCACACCGGGCTTACAGACAGGCCAGCGTGAGCAGCTCAGGGCCTTCCCTGCCTTTCTCACAGACACCTATGGACCCGTCACACTTCACGTAGATCCTTCGAGAGGGAGGAGTCCCCCTGACCTCCAGTCTGACTCAGCTCCCACCTGGGCAGCTGGGTGAGTCATGCAGAGAAAGGGGCTCTGCAGAAAAGAAGCCTCAGCTTGTCAATCAGCGAGTGACCTCTCTCAGTTCTGCCCTTTTGGACTGTTTCCTGCCTCAGTTCAAGACTGCAATCCTTCAGCATGCTGGGGGTTCTCAGAGCCAGCTGTACACACAGGACTGCATCATGAGACTTCAAGAAACCTGCTTTAGTTCCATGACAGCTGCCCTGGGTCTAAAACAAAAAAGCACACAGGTGACAGAAAAGAACCTTTGGCTACCATCAAGTCATCCAACCAACATGCAAGAAACTTTGTGTGAGCACAGAGGACACAGTTATAGTGACGCAGGAGGGACAGAGGTAGTCACAGACACCCCTGCCTCAGGATATAAACAGCAGCAGCGCCCATCCACTGAGTATCCCTCACACAGCAGCCCCAGTGGTGCCAGCATTAGCTGGGAACCAAGGGGAGAGCCAGTCCAAAGGCTGCACCCATGGACGGGGTAGTACTGCCCACAAGCCTGACCCCACATCAACACAGCCTGCATCCAAGTTCAAAGACTCCCCGTGCCTGTCTGAAGTGCAGTGAGCCTCCAGGGCAGAGTCTACTGAAGCCTACCCCTCAACAGCCCCATTACAACAGGCAATCCTGGAGAATCCCCGGTACCATACTCTGGGAGACACCTGGTTGGGAATTATCAAGCGGGGGCCCCCAAAACAGGCAGAGGCCACATCCAATGGCAAATGCGGACTCCTATCAACAGGTACACCCCCCTTCCCTAGCTCCTTAAGACCTGAACCCTGGAAGGCACAGGGAGGGAGGGAGTAGTGTGAGGACCCCATTTTATACTGATCTGTGAGCATCTGCTCAAGCAGGAGGCTGTGCCAGGTGCTGCAGGAGAACTGGGCTTCCTACATATATATGTGTTTGGAAGGCAAAATGCACACAACAGGCAAAGACAAAGACGGAGGAGGGAGATCTTCCACACACAGCATCACTCTTGGAAAGACCACAACAGCTGGAACTGGGCAATGGGTCGGGCACTACATCCAGTGTCCCATATGGGTACAAGGGCTCAAAGACTTGGGTCATCTTCCACTGCCTTCCCATGCACAGTAGCAGCAAGTTGGATGGGAGGCAGAGTAGTCATACTCAAAGTAGTGCTCATATGGAATGCTGGACTCACAGGCAGCACCAGCAGCTTAATTTGCTGCATCACAATGCTGACTCTAGCAAAGGGCTTTCCATTGAAAGCATATGACTTGACCTAGGAACCCAGGCCATCATGGTAAAGCATGGAGGGCTGTGCAAGAAGCCAGAGGCCAAGGGCAGATGAACGCTTTGGACAAGAGGGGAAAGTTGTCCAATAGCAGACTTCCCCCTAGAATGATGATGGATGCCGGCACTTCCTGCCAAGCCCCGTGCTAGGCACTGCTCCCCACATCCCTAATACCTACCCAGGCCTCGTCCTGGCTTACAGAACCTCGCACACAGAATCCAGTTTCACATGGGGTTGACACACTGCTGGAAATGCTGGGGGTTCTCAACTCACTTTCACATTATAGCCCCAGGAGAGGGTCCCAGCATGCTGCCATGAGGACCCAGTCACAGGCTACATGGAAGGGGCATGTCTCATTGCTGGCAAAGTGGAGGACAGCCTCTGCGCATGCCCTGGCTGCTCTAAAGAGGGACAGGCTGCAGCAGTTGTCTAGAACTTCCAGAATGGCCAACAGGTGCCCAGAGAATCAGAGATGCCAGTTGAGCTGGCACACCCAACTCCAACCTCCTCATGGCAGAAACACAACGGTCAGATCCTGCCACCTCTGCCTTTACCTGCGACCTGAAACCGCCCTCCCTAACAGTGGACTTGACCAAGTTGTTTTGAGCTTCCTTCCAAAGCTCACGTTCCTTGGGTTAAGGCTTTCTGTCAGCTTCCAGAAAACCAACAAGGGGAAAAGCAAGGTGCCCCTTCCTCCTCCCCTGGAACCAGGGGCCTTCCGAAAGTCCTTCTGCATTTCTAAGAGCCAATGTGTTAGCCAAGTCCACTTTCTCAATTTTTTTTTTTTTTTTAGTTTGTGCATTTTATTTCCTAAGAAATCTTCCCCAAGTTCTCATTCACAAAGTTGCTCTAAGTTCTAAAAATTTTAGAGTTCTGATTTTTGTTTGTTTGTTTAGGTCCATGATTCATTTTCAATTAGTATTTGTATTCCAGGACTGTTCCCTCCGAGAAAGAGAGAGAGAGAGAATGAATGAGTGTGTTTGCGTGTGCACACGCGCTTTAATGCAACTACTCTATACAGATCATCTCATCTGAAATATCCATTCTCCAGCAGGTGCTATCATGAATAATCCCATTTTTCAGAGTGTCATGTAGACATGCAGAGTTGTCACTGAGGACCCGCAGGGCGCTGGCGCAGGACCTCCCCCGCCCTCCCAGCCTTCTGTACAGTGCTGTAATACTTGGATGTGACCTGTTCGCACCTTCCTAGCCAGATTACTCATCATACCGAATGCAACACAGCTGTGATTCGGTGCTGCTGGGGGAAAGAAAATGCATACATCCTCAATACAGGTACAGTTCTGGGAGGGGCATGGTACTTTCAGTCCATAGTTGGTAGACTCTGCAATTGTGAAACCCACAGAAAACCAGGGCCAGCCAGACTTGGAAAAAGATACTGGAACACCTGAGCACCCCTTCCAGCCGACCCCATGGACAGGCACCCTTCCCCACTGGGCAGTGGCCACGGTGGGTTCACCATGACTGTAAGGCTTCCCACACTCTTCCAGGCACAGGCCTAACAGTGCAGCATCTCCCAGAGCCCAGCTACTCAGCCAGAGGCCACAGAGTACCTCAACAAGGTGCCAGGTGCTGGAATGGGGCCTACTGAGTTCCCCAGAGCAGGACAGTGGGACACAGATCCTCTGTGGGGTAGAACAGCTGGGACAGACCCACAGCCCAGAAGAGACAATCCCCGAGATGATTCAAAGAGCTAGACCAAGGGCATGGCACGCAAAGGTGAGAGGGTTGGGACAGCGCTGTAGGTGGGGTGTGGCATGTGCACGGACTAAAGTCATAAAACATTTTTCTTTTTCAAAGGGAACAGCGAATAGCTATAGACCAGACAGGGAGGGGCAGGAGACTTAAGTCTCACCCAGGGCCCAGGGCCAGCTCACACAGGTTCCGGAAAGTTCTGGAAAGTTCCGGAAGGTCCTGGAAAGCCACTGTGAGGCATCTGCACTCAATCTTGCAGGCGTGGGGAGGGCAGTGAAGGCAGAAACGTGATCATATCTTCAGTTTTGAGCAACTGACATTCTGGAAACCATGTGGAGGACAGATTGAAGTGGGTGTGGGGGGACACAGGAAAATCAATTAAGAAGCCATGGCAATTCAGCAAAAGCTGAGAACAAAAGGTAATGCAGTCAGTGGCAGTGTGGGCGGAAAGGAAGGAGCAGATTCAAGAGCTGTTTTATTAGCATTTCTGCGAGAAAGCCAAGACTTCCCTTACTGCCTGGCCCGGGCATTGCTGGCATACCAGCAGCCTGGAATGCAGGAAGCTGAAGGGCTGGGTCTTTGGTTGTTTGATTTTCTCGAACTTGGCACTTCGTGGGGGCGGAGTCCTCGGGCGGAAGGTCCACACCAGGGAGTGCCTCAGCCAGCAGCCAGCTCCCAGCCCAACTGTCGCCTCACTCCAGGGTGCTGTGCCTGCTCTGCCTCCCACGCAGAGGGGAGCCCCGCATTCCAACAGGTGGACTCCAACTCTTCCCATGACCCTGCAGGCGCATCCCAGAGAAGGAAGGGAAAGGCAGGGGAGACAGCCAGACCTGTAGCCAGCTGGGATTGCGGGTTCTGTCCCCCTCCCTCTCTCCTGCCAATGAAAGGGAGCAATCTTAACTGGAAAGATCATTAGGGATTAGAGTTACAAGGACCTCAGTTCGAATCTCACCCCTGTCTCCTACCAGCTAAGGACCAGGACCACTGTGCAATCTCTCAGAGCCTGTTTCCTATACTGAATCCTGAATCCTGGCAAAGGGCAGGGGACAAGGTGACTGGCAGGGGGACTTGTAACTGAAGGATGGCAGCCTCTGACCTGCTGACACGTCTGCAGGTTCCTCCCGGGCACTGGGAGGTGAGCAGCCAGGCCCAGCCCCGACCCTAACTCATTCACAGTCCATAGGATACACCCCTGTGGTAAGTCACCAAGCAGTGGTCCCAGGAACCATGGTGACCCCCTGGTTTGGTGCAGCCTCCTCTTCTTGCCACAAGGCACACACAGACATGTCCTGACTGTACCCCCAGTGGATGCCCGGCCATGGCATTTCACAGCTGACAGAGCACTCCGTCAGATGGCACTTCCCCAGACCCCCACCCACCCATACCCTGGTGGGCTACCTCCTCCCCCACTGTATAGTGACGGGTAACCAAGATCAGAGATGGCAAACCTGGCCACGTAGTGGCACACACTCCAAGGCCGCCATCCCTCCCCATCAACCCTGTAAAGGGAAGTGTGACTTTAAGCTTGCAGATCAAACCAAACAATCCTGAATAGTGAACACCACCCAGGTCACTCTTGCCTGTGACCTCAGGGGCCCCACACGCCCCGTGGGAAAGGCAGGTGGGGCAGTTTGACCCGGACGCCAGATGCAGAGTCACAGAGGCTGTAGATGAGCCACAGCCTGCTCCATGCGAACATCCTTGCCACCCTCCCCCTAGGGGACCATCTGCTCTGCAAGGCAACACGGCACCTGATGATGCAAGCAGGAGGTAGTCCCATGCAGGGAAGGCAGGAGAGGCGACTTGAGGCAACATCAGCTCTGGAAGAAACAGAGCACCAGTAGGCAACAGCCAGGCCAGAGTCTGTGCCCTGGGCACCTCGAAAGACATAGTCACCACAGGCTAAGGTCATCAACAGGATGACATTGAAGAAGGCAGGGCATGCCAATCAGAGGTGAACAAGTGAGGGATGCTCAGGTGCTGGGGTCCAGAGTCAAAGCCCAGCTCTGCTGACTCACAGTCAGTCCTTCAACCTAACAGCGCCTTGGTTTCCCAATCTGTAGAATGGGGGCCGAGAGAGACAAGCCCTGGCAAGTTATGAGCCTCACTCTCAGCCCTCTCCTTCATGAAAATCCCATTCCCTGGTCACCTCTGAAAGCAGTTAGGACCTGATTTGAGTATTCCTTTAAGATTCTTAAGCATGGGCCCACAGGACAAACTCACAGACACCGTAAATCACAAGCGATGCTCATGTATTCCCTGAAACAGAGCCAGTGCAGATGAGGCCTGCCATGGAGAACACACCCAATCTGGCAGACATTCTCCGAGCCCTAGTTTCACTCCTAGGAGGTCAAGAGCAGGTCAGTGCCAAGCCAGGCGGTGAGCAGAAGAGCCAGGAAAACCGGGACAGCTACAGAGACAGCGCAACCCGAGGAGGGCCCAGGCTGTGGGGTTGTAATGGGAGCTGCTCTCCGGGTCCGGGGTGGGGTTAGGCACAGCTCAGACACGCATGCGTGCACGCATGCCACAAACACACACAGCTGCGTCCAGGGGACCCATTTCAAACAAAAACAAAGCTTCAGAGGGCAGCAGGCCTTCCCAGACGCCAGCATGACCACATCTACTGAAGAAACACAACCCCAGCAGGCCCCACAGACAAGGTACTGGTCAGATGCCAACCTCACAGGCTCCACACGCATGACCCTGCTGGCTCCTTGCAAGGAGTCTGGAAGATAGGCCATCCTGCCACCAACCCACTTACAGAGGGGCAAACTGAGGACCAGGAACAGTTCCAAGTCCCACAGTTGGCAAGTGGCAGGGAGGACTTGAGCCCATGTGGTTTGATGGTCTCAGAGACTACAGCTACTGCCTCAAAGGACTGACATATACGGGCACCTGCTGTGCCAGGGCCAGTGCCTGGCATCTTGGTCCCAGCATCCACACCTATAATCAAGGATCTCGAAGGCCAAGAGCCAATGCACTAATACCACAACCAACTTGCACTTTTGTGGAGGGTGAGCCCCCGGCAGCTGCTCCCAGCTCCAGGCCTTGGGTTAGCCTGAGTTCAGCCACACACCCTGCCAGGCCCTGATGCCCAGGAGACCATCCCTGTTGTACTCAGCCAGCGACAGGGCAGGAGGACACAGCACCACTACACAGCCTAGGCTGCTGTGCCACCTCAGTGGCTCAGGGGGCCAGAGGAGCCTGGGCAGAGGACCTGCCGGCCCCCACCCACACTTGGCTGCATTAGCAGGCAGATCAGTTCTGCTTTATATCCCATGAGCAGGTGCTATGTGTGTTGAACTGTCTGGTCTAACAGCTTCAATGAAAAGACAGGCTCTCTACCTTGCCCAAGTCCTAGTTTCTCTTCTACACAGACCTCGGTAGGGAATGGCAGGGGGACACACAGGGAGCCCAGGGGAGCCAGGCCACACTGTAGCTGGCATGGTTGGCTGTGCCCTGCCACGCAGGATGGCACACATGTCACATTCCCACCCGTGGTGTCCAGCTCTCCCATAGCCCATTCCTGTGCATCCCAGAGGCACTAATGACCATTTCAGGGGCAGACAGCTCACCTGTGAACCCCAAAGGGCTGGGCATCTCCTGTCGTCTGTCTTGACATCCCCAGCAAGGGCTGCTAACAAAACTGAGTCCATCTGAGAACCCCAAAATAGCTCCATCCAGGTCCCCAATGTGGGTGCAGGTACCTGGGCTTTCCTCTACTGCTTTTGCAGATGCATCACCAGGGAGCTGGATTGGAAGTGGAAGAGCTGGGACACAAAATGGCGCCCTCAGGGGATGCAAGTATCGCAAACCTGCTGTGCCCCACAAGGCTGGCATCCTTGAAATAGCTTGCCATCACAAAAATCCAAAAATGTCCTAAGAATAAAAGTTGCTCCAAGGTCATCTCAAAGATGAACATCATGCGGGGACACTCGGGCCCCAGGAGAGGCAGCAGCCAAGTAACATCCCACAGAGTCAAAGGCAGTTCTGAGACAGCCCCAGCCCTCGGCCCTGCTGGATGGCACAGGCCTGGCTTCAACCCCACTGGGTGAGGAGCCGCTGAGCTGGCCTGCGGGCTGCCTGATCTTATCGAACACCTCAGGGATTGCCTTAAAAAGTGTATGAGTGTTGAGTCATTTCATCCAGGGAGATCAGTGTCATTATCAAAGCCCACGTGGAAATGCAAGTCAGACAGGAGACGGAGGAAGTGTCGGGGTAGGCTGTGACCCCAGGTGCTGCTGCTCCCTTCCCTAACCCCCTTGGTGGGGCGGAGGACGGCTGCCAGCCAGCCCACGGTGCTCCCCAGAGCCCCCCAGGGAGGTGGCTGAGGACAACTTCAGGGTAGTGCACCCCAGCAGCCCCCACAGAAAGGTTTTCATTCTGAGACTCACAATCAGAACTCAGAGTCCTTCTGCCACCAAGGATCCATGTCTGGGACCCTGTTCTCTGCCAACACACCTGAGGAAACAGCAGGAGAATGACCCACAGGCTTGGGCCCTTCACCCACATGGGAGATACTGATGGGGCTTCAGGCTTCTGGCTTTGGTTCACTGTGGTCCTGCAGGGGAGTGAGCCAGCAAGTGGAAGGTCTCTATCTTTCTCCCTCTTCCTTTCTGTAACTCTGCCTTCCGAGTAAAGAAATATACCTTAACACAGAAATAGATCAAGGTGTTCGCACTCTCCACACTTGCAGGGACCCACCTCCCTTGATGCTAGTGAAGGGTGACTTGGCTAGGGCCCAGACCAGCAGCCACTGTCTGCCCACGGTCTTGGGTCACGAAGGGAGGTGGGGCCGGCCCTGTAATGCCAATACCCTGGCCTCACGACACGATTCTGTACTCTAGCCTCCCCAGGGTTTGAAAACGTGCATCATCTTCCAGAAAAAGGAAGCTGTTTCTCAACAGGTTGCTACATGCAGATGCTGAGAAACGCAAGCCACGAGGCAAGGCTCCCCACGGGGAGCAGCATGGGGGGCAGGGTGGGAGAGATCGCGCCGCCCCACACGGGCCCACCATCCTAGGCTGGCAAGAGTGACATCGTGGAGACTGCTCACTGCAGAAGGGCCGCTGAATTGGTTAGGGCCCACCACCAGGGACCATCTCACAAGACCACAGCCAGTGTCTCCAGCTCTTCCAGAGTGACAAAGCTGGAACAAGAAAATGGCACAATTGATAGCAACAGTTATGTGCGTGTGTTTGGGTGTGTGTCAGGAGGAGGAATTCAGCTTTTTGGCAACAAAACGCCGCTGAAAGACATGTAATCACGAGGGAGTGGGGTTTGAATGGGAAGGTGGCAGGTGATCATTTTCTTTCTTCTACTTCTGTTTTCCAAATGTTCTGCAACTGCCACGTGCTGATTTCATGAGGTTGTTACTGAGGATAACACGCTTTGAGCTGTCAGCAAGGTGTGCAGGTCTGGGGAGCCAGCAGCCCTGCTGGGGGTGGGGTTGGGCCCAGGCTTCCCACCAAGGCTGGCTGTGCTGGCGGCTTCCCCTGCCCTGCGGGTCTGCAAATGGAGCCAAACAGCACTGATGTGAAAGGGCAAGAGGAAGAAGGGAAGAAAAACACCTGCTCAGATGGTCCAAGTCGCGCTGCTGAAACGTGTTCCCACTGTGAGCACTGTGTCCATCTACCCATCCCTTCCAAAGTGCCCGGGGATTACTCAGCCCAGAACCCTGTGGGTAAGGAGGGATCAGAAAGGCCCAATTGCAACACACAGGACGTTGGGTGCAAATTTTAACAGACTTGCTGCTGAGGCATGCTTGTGGTGTAGCAGGTTAAGCTGTGTCTTGCAATGCCAGCATTCCATACCAAACTGGTGGCATGATGCTTCACTTCTAACCCAGCTTGCTGCTAATGCTCCTGGGAAAGCAGCGGAAGACAGCCCAAGTGCCTGGGTCTCTGCCACCTTTGCGGGAGATCCAGACAGAGGCTGTGGCTGCTGGCGTCGGCCTGGTCTGGATGTGGCCAGTGTAGCCAATTTGAAAAGCAAAACTGTAGATGGAAAGTGCTCTCTTCCTCTATCATTTTGCCTTCCAAATAAACAAGTGTGTTTAAGTGTGACTTCAGATTAAATCCAGGCATCAGGAAAGGGCTTGTGGGAAAGGCGGGACTTGAAGAACAAAGAGGGCACGGAGACAGCCTGAGGAGACACATCCACTTCCTGTTGTCAGGTCAGGCCCCTCCACCACAGGAAGGACCCAGGAAGGAGAAATCAAAGGCAAACAGGCCGAGACTTCACGGATTGTGTGCTTTGAGCCAGTGATTTCACTTCCAGGAATCAATCCCGAAGAAACCTAACGAGGCATGTGCCTAAAGCTGTTCATGGAGTGACACAGCCACACACAGAAGTAGCAACGCAGAAAAAAAAATCTCATTTTACAACACTGCTTCATGACGAGGCAATGCCCATGGTGTGAGAGTAAATTCGTCACTTGAGAGAAAAAAGCTGCATTTAGGATAAAATCTCAATATTGGAAAAAAAAATTACTGATCTATAGGAAATTTATAGGAAAGGCAAAGAGACAGCAGCTCCTATGTGCTCATTTACATCCCAGATACCTGCAACAAACACAGGGGGCCCAACTCCTCAGTCCATCACCTGCTGCCTAGGGCTGTGCAGCAGCCCGAAGCTGGAACAAGAACCAAGAGCTGTGACAGGAAGTCAGGCACGCCAATGCAAAAACGTAAGCATCTCTATCTTTATCTGAAAGGCAGAATTACAGAGAAAAAGAAAGACAGAAAGAACTTCTATCCACTGGTCTATTCTCCAAATGCCCACGTTGGCCAGAGCTGGGCCAAGAACTTCTTCTGGGTCTCCCACATGGCTGCAGGGGCCCAAGGACTTGAGCCATTCTCCCAGGCCACATGCAGGAAGCTGGGTCAGAAGTGGAGCAACCAGGACACGAATCAGCACACATACAGTACGCCAGTGTCTCAGACAGACAATTACCCCATGATGGTATCCTAACTGCCCTTCCCATTTCTTTCCCCATGATTTTATTTATTTGAAAGGCAGACTTACAGGGATGGCCCTCCTCTGCAGCTCTGCCAGGCCCTCAGCAGGTATCTGGATCAGTACAGCAGCTAGGACTGGAACTAGTAACTATATGGGATGCTGGTGCCATAGGTGGTACTGGCTTTGCCAGCTATGTCACAGCACCGGCCCCCTGGATGTAAGGCTCTTGTTTTTAAAAAGATTCATTTTATTTTTCAATGGAAAGACTGATATACAGAGAAGAGGAGAGACTGAAAGATCTTCCATCTGCTGGTTCATTCCCCAAGTGACTGCAACAGCCAGAGCTGAGCTGATCTGAAGCCAGGAGCTTTTTCCAGGTCTCCCACACAGGTGCAGGGTCCCAAGGCTTTGGGCTGTCCTCTATTGCTTTCCCAGGCCACAAGCAGGGAGCTGGAGCAGCTGGGATACAATCTGGCACCCATATGAGATCCTGGCAGATACAAGCTAAGGATTCAGCCACTAGGATATTACACCAGACCCTGGGTATAAGCACCTTTTTATTGGGCCCGGCGGCATGGCCTAGTGGCTAAAAGTCCTCGCCTTGAACGCATCAGGATCCCATATGGGTGCCAGTTCTAATCCCGGCAGCTCCACTTCCCATCCAGCTCCCTGCCTGTGGCCTGGGAGAGCAGTCAAGGATGGCCCAAAGCTTTGGGACCCTGCACCCATGTGGGATACCCGGAAGAAGTTCCTGGATCCTGGCTTCGGATCAACATAGCACTGGCCATTGTGCTCACTTGGGGAGTGAATCATTGGACAGAAGATCTTCTCTGTCTCTCCTCCTCTCTGTATATCTGACTTTGTAATAAGAATAAAATAAATCTTTAAAAAAAAAGAACCTTTTTATTATTATTATTATTTTAAATATTTTTTAAAAGATTTATTTATTTTTTTATTGGAAAGTCAGGTATACAGAGAGGAGGAGAAACAGAGAGGAAGCTCTTCCATCTGCTGATTCACTCCCCAAGTGGCTGCAACAGCCAGAGCTATGAAGCCAGGAGCTTCTTCTGGGTCTCCCATGCAGGTGCAGGGTCCCAAGGCTTTGGGCTGTCCTTGACTGCTTTTCCAGGCCAAAAGCAGGAAGTTGGATGGGATGCAGGGCTGCCGGGATAAGAACTGGCGCTCATACGTGATCCCGACCCGTGCAAGGTGAGGACTTTAGCCACCACGCTACTACACCAGGACCTGGATGTAAGGATGTTAACCAGTTTCTTGGCCTGTAAGCCAAGGGCCTGCCCTCTCAATATCTTTTTTTTTTTTTTTTAACTTCACAGAGGTCAATTTACATTTGAAAGCAAAATAAACATATCAAAATGTTGACACTGGAACCAGAGGATGTGTACTTAGTGTTTCTACTTTTCTGTGCTTTCTATAAAGGGCCTTTGTGTGACCCTAAAACGTTACTCAGAGTGAAAGGCAGCAAACTGCAAAAGGCGGAAGCCAAGCCGCTGGATGTGCTCTGTTCGAGAGAGCAGAGCGCCACACCCCGACCCGGCCCTTCCCAGATGCCCTGACTTCAGCATCACTCGACGACTGAGAGCACCTGCCCAAGACACTGGCCAGGAGCCATAGACTCTCCTAAGTTATTAAACTGAGAGCCCTTTCTATGGAACAAAAATCCAACAGGACACACGCAGGTGAGGTAGGGATGCTTAGGTGGGAGCTGGCCATCGCTGCAATAGGAGGGTCCTGGGAAAACAAGAGAAGTATCCCATTGAAGACATACAAGCTGCTACATCCTAAAGTCAGAAATGCTGAACCCGCCAACACATCTACCCCAAATCAACGGTGTAGGAAAAAACATGTCTTCTAATGCGGCAATGACATTGGGTCACAGCCCGAGACGTGAGCAATATTCCGTGCCTCCCACGGGGGTTGCAGTGTGCCCTAAATGAGGAAACCCACAAAAGCCGGGTTGCACTCCCACACAGGCCTGCAGGAAACAGGGGAGTGCCCCCATCTCCCACGGAAACACTTCAGGATGGGACACTGCTGCCTCACTCTCCCTGATGCCCATGCACGCCTCCAGTCCCACACTTGGGGAGAGAACTGAGGCCAAGCCCGGGCTGTCCCTGACCCCTGGGCTGTCCCTGACCCCTGGGCTGTCCCTGACCCCAAGCACCCTGCTCTCCCTAGACACAGAGGGCATCCGGAACAGCAAAGTCAGATGCCATCTGAGTAGAAAACTGCACCCTGGCAAAGCCTTAAGTTTAGCATGAACCTCCGGGAGCAGCATCCGGGCCATGTCTTCACTAACAGCCCAGCTTTAGCACAGCCCGCATGAGCTCAGAGGCAGAGGGCCGGGGTGCCACACTCACACCCTTACTAACGCAGTCCTAGCACTTGATCCTGACCAGAGTCCTCACCTTGGGCTGGTCACCCAAGCACTTAACATGTGGTGACCCCATGTGCCTCCAGGAGAAACCCAGCACACCAAGGCTAAGCATCTGGCCCAAGGTCAAGGGCAGAAGCAGCTTGTGCAGTGCCCATATGCAAGCTAGAAGGGAGCATCACTTCCTGCACTGACCCAGCACAGCTCCATCCCGGGCCAAGACTGGGTCTCTGTAGCCTCTCACCCCTTGGTGCAACGCACAACCTGCTCAACTGTTCACTGCCAGCACGGGAGAGTCTGTCACAGGCAGAGCTGCAGTGGGGACCCAACCCATCTGGCTCCCAACACCTATCTGAGCCTCCTATCTTTCCCTGCCAGCCAGTCTGCAGCCTCCTGGTCCCTGTAGTTGCTGCTGGAGAAAACTACATGTGCAGGTGGATTGGGCCACTGGGCACAGAGCAGCTCCTCCACTTGCTCCCATCTGACTTCCTGCCAGTTGCCTGCCCTGCCGGACAGTGGGGGTCACCGGCCTCCTCTCCCTCCACTCACTCATCCCCCACTTCGGTACTCTGACACCCTCCTCTCCTCACGAGGAGGGAGCATGTGGGATCACTATTCCCCCAGCCCCTCTAGTCTTAAAGCCCTTCCCTCCCTCTTTGTGAGCAGAAAGTCATGGAGCACTTCGCTGCCCAGCCTTTCCGCTCCCCAAGGTGCTGTGGCGAGAGCCCCCCCATGGCTTGGGTCCCAGCTTCATCCTGCGTGACCTCACCAGGGTGTTCAGACAGACAACCTCTCTTCCAAGACATCGTGCCTGCCCAGCTTTCCGGGCCTCCCTCACCTCTTGCTGGCAGCCCAGGATTCCTCTCCTCCAACCCAGAAACTCTGAAATTAGCCCTTTGGCCAATCCAGACCCGACTCCCAAATGCATGCCCAGGGTCACCCCAATTTGAACAAGTCTAAGCCAAACTCACTGTCTTCCATCCGCCATCAGAGTCCCCTTCTGCCTCACAGCCTCCTTCCTTCCTAACAGGAGGCCGACGTCTAACAGGCCTGTTGTCTGGGATGCTGAAGAGTCACCGGAGCTCCAGCAGCCACCTTGGAACATAAGGACATGGGTGGCAGAGGGGTAAGCTGGAAGCAGTCTTGATTTCCTAGTAACCCTGTGAACGCACCTTAGGAATCATTTATGCATGAAGAACATTGACTTGTCTGAGCTACTGCTACGTGACCTGATTCCAACTAGCATTCTATCCACACTGGTCTCCTCCAGGCAGTAACACCAAAACCTTGACTGCCCGGAAGCCACAGCTGTTCATCTGTCAGTTTCCCAGTCACACTATGAACAAGTTGACGAGGGGACACATCCCTCATTTTTCAATAATTGACTTTTCAATAGTTTTTCTTTATTTGAAAGGCAGAGAGAGGGACATATAGAAAGAAGAGGTAGAGAGAAAGAAATCTTGCCACTATTGATTCACTCCTCCAGTGGCCCCAATGACCAAAGCTCTGCCAGGCCAAGGCAAGGAATGTGGAGGTATCTCCAAGCCCCTCGTGCTGGTGACAGGGGATCAAACTCTTGGGCCATCTTCTTGTTTCTTTCCCAGGCACATTAGCAAGGAGCTGCTAGAAGCAGAGCAGCCAGGACTCAAATTGGAACGCATATATATGATGCTGTCACTGCAAGTGGGAATTTCACCCACTGTGCCACAAGGCCATCCCTAAATAAAACAATTCAAATATATAAAAACAATACCCATTCTATTGAACAGTTTACACTTCTGAGTGTTCTATTTTAATTCACAGAAATGGTAATATTCCTAGAGATATTCTGCTACTTGACTACCAATTCTTTAAGGCTGTCAGGCCAACTCACACCCTCCGTGAAGTGAACAGCCCCATGCTGCGAGAACACCCCATCATCTAGTGACATGTGCCCTGTGGACGAGCACGCGGCAGTTCCCCCCTTCCACAGTCGATGAAAGCATTAAGGGCATACCCCCAACCTTGGTCTCCGAGCATTAGCGGGGTCACCTTTCCAGCACAAACACTGGAGATGAGCACCCCTAAGCTTACCAGATAAGGTCAAGTTCCACTGGAGAGTGGCTGTGTCTCTCTGCACCTCTTCCCTCCCAACCAGGCCCAGTGTGAGATGAGACAGCAGCCTTCTCCCTGGCCAAGGCATGTGAGAGACTTCCAACAGGCTCACAGAAATCACACCCAGGTTTCTCATTATTTTGCAAAGTACTTCTCTTTCCCAAAATTTTAAAATATTTCTTCGAGCCAGCATAATAGAAGAGAGGGTTAAACCACTGCCTGTGAGGCTGGCCCAAATGCTCGGGCCCCTGCCACCTCGTGGATGCCCCGGAGGAAGCTCCTGGCATCACAGTTTTAGCCATGTGGTTATGGAAGAAATGAACAGGCAGATGGAAGAGACCTCTCTCCATCTCTCTCTTCTTCTCTAACTCCTTATTTTACAAAATTATTTATGTATTTGAAAGTCAGAGGTAAAGAGAGGGAGAGAGACAGAGAAATCTTTCATTCACCAGTTCACTCCCCCAGGTGACCTCAACAGTCAGAGTTCACGCCAGGAGCTGCATCAGTGTCTGCCACATGGAGAGACAGCCCAAGATGCTTTTCCCAGGCCATTATCAGGAAACTGGATAGAAGTGGAGCAGCCAGGACTCAAGCCAGTGCCCACACCATGGAATGCAGTACTGCAGGTGGCAGCCTTACCTGCTGTTCCACAATGACAGTCCCCGCCCCCTTTCAAATAAATAAATCTTTTTTAAAACTTAGAGGTAAAGAGAAAGCAGGCACTCCCATCCATCTCCTAGTTCACTCCCCAAACTCTTGCAAGAGCCAAGGCCTAAGCTAAGAGCCAAGAACTCAATCTACACGGGGAGCAGGAAGTCAGCCACCTGCCTCCCAGGGACCACACAAGCCCAAAAACGGGACTGGAGCAAAGGACAGAGGTGAAGTGTCCCTAGCTGAGACTCACACACCTCAGCTGGCATCTTAACCATGAAGCTAAAGGTGCTCCCTCCACTCACTTCTTGGTTCTATTTTTTTTTTACTCATTTAAAATCATTATGTATTTATTTATTTACTGACTTTCACTTTAAAAGACAGATCTTCCATCCATTGGTTCACTCCCCAAATGGCCCCAACATTCAGGGTTGAGTCAAGCAAAAACCAAGAGCCTTGAACTCCATTCAGGTCTCCCATGGGAGTGGCGAGGACCCACACATTTGAGACACCCGTCACCTGCTGCCTCTTAGGCTGCACTTTAGTAGGATGCCGGGTGGGAAGAAGAGTAGCTGGGGCTTGAACCAGCCACTGCAATACGAGACGCAGGCATCTCACGTGGCGCTGGAAGCTCTGTGCCAAACACCTGCCCCGTTTTGCACTGCCTCCGGAGTACCTTGCATTTCATCTGAATCTCCAAGTTTCTGCCCGGTATGGTGGTAGCAGGATTCTTTCTGTTCTCCTTGGCAACACCAAGGAAGAAGAGGACCAGGGCTCACGGCGCCCTTCCTCCCCTCCCCACAGTCCTCGTGCAAGACAAACATGTCATCTCGGGTGGTGGCGCCTGTGTGTCTCCCGATAAAGGCAAGTTGCGGGTAAAGAAGGGCCGCCGTGTTTACTGCCAAGCATGAAGCAGATTCCAGCTCACTGCAAAAGCCAGCAGGAGCAGAGGGGGGTTGGGGAGCAACCTTATTTATTTTTAGGTACGTCCCATATTCCCAGGATCATGTTCACAGCCACATCCCGGTCCTCGTGTTCTCCCGACTCTGCCTGGCAGTGCACTTTCAGCACAGGAGGGGAGTGGCTGCCCTGACCCACTTAACCAGGGGCCAGGAGGGGAGCCTAGGGCGCCTCCCTGTGTGGCACTTGCTGTTCCACATCTCCCCATTCCACAGCCTGTGTGAGCGCCTGCTCTAACCACGCATCTCTGTGCAACCCAGAAACTTCCTCCAAAAATCTCACAGCCTGAAAAATGGGCATTTGCTAGGCTATCTGGAAAGACACAGCAGCGAAGACATGGTAAGATGAAGGGTGCACACAGCAGGAGGAAGTCACAAGCCAACTAGACTTGGTTTCCCTACAAGCACTATGTGATTTTTCCCCATCAGTACAACCCCAGATGCCTGATTTCTCACAATGATGACCATGAGTAACAAGGCAGCAGGGCTCCGGTCAGGCTTCCTATCTGGAACCCCTGTTCTCACCCCCCTACACTTCTATCAGACTGGCCTGCATCTGAAGAGGGCCTTGGGATTGACAAGCAGCCCAGGCCACACCTCCCCGACCATGCCCTCCCCACTCACGGCGCTGACACAAAGAAGTGTAGGAAGGACACAAACGTTACGTTGCCTGGCCCGAGGCCAGCCCACAATGCTAAGTTGGTCAGTCTGGAGTGTTCTACCAGCGCTCCAGGACAGCTGCTTAGCACAGTGGGTTAAGCTGCTGTGTGAGATGCCTGCCTCCCATATCACTGTGCCTGGATTCACAACCTGGCCCTGCATCCAATTCCAGCCTCCTGCTACCGCAGACCTGAAAGGCAGCAAGTAATGCTCAAACAGGTGGATTCCTACCACCCACATGAGAGTCTGCCCAGCCCAGCCCTGGGGAGCAAAGCAGTTGACTGTAAGATGTGTCTATTTCTGTTTTTCATACAAATAAAAATTTAAATATATATTAAATGTAAAAATCAGGACTAGTGCTATGATGTAGTGAGTAAAACTATTGCCTGAGGTGCTGGCATCCCATATGGGCACTGGTTCAAGATCCAACTTCACCACTTCTGATCCAGCTCCCTGCTAATGGCCTGGGAAAGCTGTGGAGGATGGCACAAGTGCTTGAGCCCCTGCATGCATGTGGGAGACCCAGAAGAAGGCCCCAGCTCCTGGCTTCTGACCAGCCCAGGTCCAGCTGTTGCAGTACCATGGAAAGAAGATTCTCTCTCCCCCCCCCCTCTCTTTCTCTTTCTCTCTCTCTCTCTGCCTTGCTCCCTCTTTCCTTCCTTCTCTCCTGGTCACTCTGCCTTTCAAATAGATAAAATACACCTATTGAGGAAAAAAAGGTGATCTTACATGATGCAAATGTGCAGACAGGGTTAAGAACCAGTATTCTGGGGGCCAGCATGTAGAGGGTTAAACGATGGCCTGTGATGGCACCACCCATATGAGAGCCAATTTAAGAATCAGTTGCTACATGTCTGATCCAGCCCCTTGCTAATAATGCACTTGGGAACGCAGTAGAAGAGGGCCCAAGTATTTTGACCCCTGCTCCCACCAGACCAAGAAAACCAATAGCCTGAGCAGAGGCTATCTTATGGAGGCCCTTACCGTCTCCAGGCCAACCATCCCATCTAGGAGGAACTAGGCATGGAACTTGTCCAAGGTGGGAGGTGGCCTGAGGCCAACTTGCTTCTATCAGCCTGCTCTCTTTGCGGGTCACAGAACAGATTTCAGGAAGATTCCAAGGATGACAGACCCTCAGGGAGCCACACTGTCTCCAAAGCTCAGTCTCTCTCTCTGCTTGCTCCGGGCTACCTCCACGGCCCTCAGGACCGAGTCTTGATTTCCCTTCACCCCCTTCCCTCACCCAGAGAGATATAAAAAGTGCATCCTCCCCCACCCTCAGGATAGGGGCCAGCAAGCAGGCCACAGCCTCTGAGAGGCCTCTCTGGGACAAAGGGACCGAAGAACAAAGCCCCACTGTGCCCTGGCAAGAGGATAGCCAGTAGGGCCCGGGCAGGGGCAGGGTGCAGCTCTGGGCCCTGCAAGGGCATCATTAACATTCCACTTATTTATTTATTTTCATTCTAACAAACACCCTAGTGACATTGCACTTACTGCGGGTGCCAAGCAGGGCTCTGAGCCGGTTCCAAATGTAAACTCATGATTTCTAAACATTCCCCCGCTGCATGCTCAGAAGTGGGAGTCTTCCAGGTGAACAGCTACAGGACTGTGGGGGCGAGCAGAATTCTCCCCAACCCCCAGCCAACTGGTCACTAACAAGACACAGGCACTACCCGGGCAGAGGGCCATGCCCCAGGTCATCGCTTATATCCCTTCATTGCCACACAGGCCAGGCTACCTCTCAGAAGTGACTAAGGACAAATTCTGGAACCTGGAGCCTTGTCTTGAGGTCTGGGAGATGGCAGCAGTGCAGCTATCTCCGAGGGGGCAGGGACAGGGAGCAGCCCCTGTCATGTGCAGCCCTGGGCCATGCGTTTATCTGTAACATCACTCACAGTGCATATAGAGTCATAGACTTACAAACCAGCCTGCTGTAGACATACTGCATTTTGAGTCCTACCTGTGGTTACCTCAAAAGGACCAGACCAAAGGATTGAACCAGCACAGTTGGACATCCCACCCTGGGTGCAGCAGTTAAAATATGGCTCGGAACCACCACTACCCCACCGCACCCCTGCTGCATCCCATATACAAGGGCCTGGGTGTGAGTCTCAACTCTGCTCCTAAAAGCAGATCCATGCTAATGTGCTCCTTAGGAGGTAGCAGCGATGGCTCAAAGTCACAGGACCACTGCCACCCATGTGGGAAACCTGGATTCAGCTCCTGGCTTCAGCAGGGCCCAAGCCCAGCTGATGTGGGCATCTGCAGAATATGGGAAATGTGTCTGTTTCTCTGCCATGCAAAGAGCTTGACACTATAGTTCCTCTCCCCCTGCACAGTGCACAGCCAGCCTGCACCTGTACACCTGTGATATCCCAGCAGCCTGTCAGAGCAAGGATACTGACCCCTTTCCCAGGGCGGGGATGGGGGGACCGAGGCTCAGCCAGATGCAGAGTGGACTCTCAGGGCAGAGCTCTTGAGAAGTGAGCCCAGGTTCAAGACTGTGCCAAAGCTTCTGTCCTGGTTCCTCTTTCTGGTGTCTTAGGGTGCCCACCTGCACTAGGGCTCAGAGATTACACATTTACAGACCTCAGCAGGGTGCATACTCTCATCCTTGGTTGGGTTGGGGGACCACAGTGGCACCTCCCCCTACAACCTGGCAGCCCCAAAGGCTCCCAGGAGGGACCCACAGGGCCAGGCTCCAAGGCAAAACTATTCCAAGGAGAGCCCATCGAGGGGGACAGCTGGGGTTCTGTGATTTGCAATGTGACACACACTAACTGCCACCACCCTGGCTACGTGTTTTTGATATCAAAGCTGCCATATCCTAGGTTAGAGAGGAAGTCATGCAAATAGCACAGAACCACCCAATGCAGAAGGCTGACACGGTGATGTAATGAGTTCACTCATCACCTGCAATGCTGGCATCCCCTATAGGCACTGGTTCACGTCCCAGCTGCTCCACTTCTGATCCAACTCCCTACTAATGTGCCTGGGAAAGCAGTGGGCTCTACACCACCATGGGAGACCCTGAAGCAGCTCTTGGCTCCTGGCTCTTGCCTGGATGAGCCCCAGCTATTGTAGCCATTTGGGGAGTGAACCAGTAGATGGAAGATCTTTTTCTGCCTCTCCCTCCCTTTCTCTATAACTCTGTCTTCCAAATAATAAATCTTGAAAGAAAAAAAAATGGTGAAGGTCGAAGACACCTCAGCTTCCTCAGCTGTCAACTGGATATAGGGAAGGTCTGGGGTGGGAGGGATTTCCTATCCCTCCACCCCTGGGGACCCTAAGGCAATAGTAGATTCAACCCCAGTGCCATCCCCTGCTTGAGCCAGAGGTCCTTTCCCACTGGTTGCCCTTGGAGAGTGGGAAGCCAGCCCCTACTCCCACCATCTCACATAGAAGGGTGAGGCTGCTCAAGTAATCTACCCACGATCTTGACAGAACAGAAACTTCCTCTGCAAGGGACCCACACGGAAGTCATCTGCACGTAGGCCACCAGAAGCCACTAATTGAGTGTGGCCTTACCCAACCAGATGAAATTGCCTGTTACACCTGCCGGAGTTCTGCAAGGCCCAGGTGTGAGGGTTCAACCCAGGGCTCCAAGGTCATGCAAGCCCAGGGGAGTGCCAGCCCCATCCTTTCTAGACCGTGTGACTTTGGATGCACCACCCCACCCCTGGGGCCATTGTGCCTCACTGCTCACATACCACACACACCACACAAGCAAGAAGGGTGATCTATGCATCTACTGCAGGCAGGGTGTCACATGTCCTCTGCTGTCACCCAGCACTGAGAATCAGGCCTTTCCCACTGGAACAGAGCTGGTGGTCTTACATGCTCTCTTGCCCTCATGGGCTGTTCCTACTCTGGCCAGCCTCTTCCCAGTCAACTGGTCAACATGGAAGGGTGGCAATGAATGCAGGTGTCTATCTCCCTAGGCAGCTGGGAAGGCCTAGCCAGGGCAGGCTCTGTGTGTCCAGGAGGCAACAGGCACTCAGAGGATAGACAGGTGGGCAGCTGGACTGCCAGGACCGGGTCACAGAAACAACCTGCGCCATGATGCTTGCAGAGAGTACATATACCTGCTGAAAGAAGATCCAGGCGACCTTCCACCCTTCCCAATCCCTTTCCTTTTAAGAATGTTAAAGCTGGTGGGCCCAGCACAGTAACCTAGTGGTAAAGTCCTCACTTGGCACGCACAAGGATCTCATATGGGTGCCGGTTCTAATCCCGGACAAGTAGGAGAGACTTCAGGAGGATGATGAAGTGCCCTGCACAGGGCTTGGCATGTGACTATTACTGTAACTGCCCAGAGCCAGGATGCCAGCCAGGGCTCATGACTCCTCTGTCCAGTTATGACACCCTCATGTCCATGTCCACACCCCTAAAGTCCACTCAAAGCCAGACACTCCACCCCCAGACAGAAGTTCCCTTGGAGATCCCATGTCCTGATGCTAGGACTCCAAGCGTGTCAGCAGAGCGGCAGTCAAGGTGGACAACCTTCTTTGGGGCACTTGGTCTTGAACCCAGTGGGCAGACCTGGGTGTTGGGAGGGTGGCCCCGTGAAGTTTCACTTCTGCCCTGAGCCAGGCTGGCCCTTGGGGCACAGGAATAAAAAACTGGCCCACACTCTCCGGAACAGCGTGGTCCAACAGGCACACGAGGGAAATCTTGGGCGAGGTTGTATTTTCCAACAGCCACCGGAAAATTCCAAAGAAACAGATGTCATGAATCATGATGCTACATGGCCATGTGTCACTCACCAAGGAGACGCATTCTAAGAAATGGGTCATTAGGCAACTATGTTGTGCAGATGTCTCGGGGCAAACTGGCAAGAGCCAAAATCCTGACCCTCCCAGCTTCCCTCTCCGCCTCTCCCAGTATGACCTCACCACCAGCCACATACATGCTGACCTAAGGAGTTCATCTTCCTTTCCTTTTCACATTCGGATGAATCAAAACAAGTTGCCAATCCATGCAGACCAAAATGTTGGCTCAGGCAGAGGGGGCCCTAAGGACTCAGATGCTGGCTGCAGGGAGCCATAGGGCCAGACCCGGTTTCACTCGAAAAGCACCCCTGTTCAAGTGGCCTCAGCGTCAGCCCCGGGAACCTGTCTGATGACCTCCTCCAACACCCCTTCTTCCATTCTAAGTCCTCCTGTATATGAGACTGGCATCCGCTCTTCTTCCCCTACCATGTGGCCACCTGAACACATCTGCGCTCGTGCAGCAACTCTTGTATCTGGGACTCTGGGACAGTGGCTGTCACACAGCCTAGGCCTTATCTTAATGGGGACCACAATAGCAGCCAAGTCACTACAGAAGAACATCTTTGGGACCACCGTGATGTATGCTGTCCACTGGTAACCAGAACATCACCAACATGGTATGTGACTATATTTGACCTGCCCAAACCTACACCAAGTATTACTGTAACACATGATTAAACATATACAACATAAAGTCGACATAAAAAAATCCAGCAGGGTTCGTGTTTTGCTTGTAGCATGCTCTAAATTTGCCAAGGCTTTTTATCTTTAGCGTACAACCTGATTCAGACTAGTGCTGTGTTTTGGTGACAGCCACCTATGGCTAATGCCGGCCCTGCTGGAAAAGGTGAGCTGCACATTTCCCTGCAGCGGCTTGGGGAACATGGTACCGCTGCCCACCTTGATTACGTCTTGGTCATGTGGGATGGGCAAGAGCAGGGGTGGGGCTCTTCTCTGTATTACACAGGGGCTGGTTTCTCCCACTTGGAGAGGGGGAGGGCGACAGGAAATACCTGTTTATCTGGCTATGAAAGTTTCTTCCTCCTTCTTGGGCAGGGCTGGTCCCATGAAACCTGTAGAGCCAAGAGTGCTATGCCTTAGGGAGCTCACCCAATGAATACCCGGACCACTGAGGAGCAAAACCCAGGCAGCAGCGTGGGGGCTGAGTGAAGGCTGACCCTCAGCAGGGCTCCAGACCAAACACTTGCTGCAAAGGGTAGGGTTCATCCCAAGGAACTCCCAGCTGCCACCACCACCACCTGCCCCCAGCCCAGCAGAGGACAGGAAATAACCAAAGCTCCAAACCTCACAAGCAGGTTGGATGAATTCACCTACGTCCACACAGCCAAGCAATTGTCACCTCCCCAGTGAACACACATAACCAGGAGTGAGCAGCAGGCTTGGACCATCAACCATGCTGAGCCAGAGTCTTCTCTACGGGCGCTCATCATCAGCATAGCAAAGATGCGAGCCAGGATGGCATTACTGTCACGCTGAAACTAGGAAATGTGCCAGATTTGCCAAGCACCCTCACACATTCCCGAGAGTACAACATCACTGACCAATCAAAAGAAGGCCATGAGCAGCACTGACCTAGCAGGAACCTGGACACAAGCCAATCATGTTCCTCTCAGCCCCAGCTCCAGTGGATAAGAAGAACCTGCACAACTCGGGAACCCAGGAATTAAGCCACAGCTGCCCACCTCATTGCTCTGTGCTTCCCAATAAGCACCTACTTGTCTTCCACCACCCAGTGTCTTGATGGGTTTTTTGCAGGAACGGACCCAGGTTTGGGGTGCTACAGCAATGCCTCCTACTAGCTCGGGGTGTTGTTTGGCAACAGGATTCAACACCTCCCACAGCGGGTGGGTGAGACTTAAACTAGATGAGCATCGTGCTTCAAGTAAGAATGAAAACACAGCAACTGTTTAGTTGGAAGAACCAGGAGGCAGGCTGGTTGATGGCCACCCCTCGATGACATTCCTGGTTCAGAATGGGAGCCACAACAGAAGCAGCTTACAATGTGCTGGCGGAAGCTCGTGACCACACGTGACAGCCCTGGGAAGGGAGGCCCTACCATCAACCCCGTTCCAGTGATAAGAATACTGCGCCCTAGGAGCCTTAGTGACTTGCTCAAGATCACACAGCCATGAAGTGGCAAGGCAGGGAGGCAAACCCAGGTCTCCTGGCTGCACACAAGGCTCTTGGCCCCTTGGTGGTGCAGCGCCTCTCAGGGCTGCAAGCATCTGAATGAATCACCCAGAGGAGGCAGGGGCTGCTGGCACGTTCTTGGATAAAGAAACAATCCCTCTAGATTCATCAGGGTCATGGGAGGAGATGTGCAACAAGCACACATGTGGACATGCAGGCCTGCAGGCACTGGGCAAGGCTGTCTGGCAGGGCAAGGCAGTGCACTGTGAGCCCACAGCTAGGATAGCCCTGAGCCAGAAGTTCACACACTAGGGAGGTGTAAGGACAGGCTCCTCCAGGCAACCTACTTCCACAAGTTCCTGGCTTTTTTTTTTGTTGTTGTTTGTTCAGAAAGAGAAAAGAGGGGACAGAGTGTAAGCTCTTACCCATCAGTGATTTCACTCTCCAAATGCCAAAAATGGCTGCCCCCAAAAGCCAGGAACTCTATCCAGACCTGCCACTTGGGCAGCAGGACCCTGGTCACTTGGGCCATCATCTGCTGCCTCCCAGGGTTAGTTTTAGCAGAAAACTGGAATTGAGAGCAGAGCCAAGACTGGAAGCCGAACACTCTGACATGGGACACTTAACCAACCAGTGTTTTACCCATTACATCCTGCTGGGCAGGTGCCACCAGAGCTGTCCCCAGGTAAGAACACCTGAGCTGGAAATGAACTCCCATTGCTGACTCTGCAGGACAGAACCATCTCCCTGCTGACCATGGGGAAGGCAGGCAGGGAGAGCTCCCAGAGCATGTCCCCTCTGCAGACAGGAACACAAAGCTGCCCAGCAGCATGAGCCAAGCCAACTTTGTCCTACTAGGAACAATGTGGCTCTGTGCCAGGATGTATGCTCCTGGCCCTAAACGATCATCCTGGAACCTCAGAGAGAGATGAGCAGAATTCATAAGGCTCCAGAGTGCTTCCTGTGCAGGGGCAGTCCCTCTCATAGGTGCGTGCTACAGGGAAGGCCCCACCTGCTCGAGGAAGACGCCATGGGGGTAAGTGAAGACCACAGGCGCTAGCTGGAGCCTACTAAGGGAAGGCCTCTTCTCTAGTGTCTTCCTGCTTGCCAGAGTCCCCCGTGACTGGGGTGCCGTGTGCACTTCGGGAATGCAGAGGACAGTGGTGCCATTTGGTTACCTAGCCCCCGCCCCTCAACCGCACCCCATCACAACACTCCTCACCACCTACCCTCTCCCCTCTCCCTGACTCACTGCACAAACACCACTGTGGCAGATGCTGCCAGAGGCCCTAGAAAGTCAAGGTAGACACTGCCCTGAAAACAGACTAGCCGAGTGTTGTAAGCCACTTGCCAACCAGGTATGATGTCTGGCTGATGTGGGCAGCCTCCCAGAGCCACACAAGCTGGTATAACTACTGGGACCTGGCAGGGGCTCACAAAGGAGTGGGTAACTCACACAGGGCCGGGTGAGCTCGGTTCCCTTCTGGTTCTACCATGAGGCAATCAGTCATCTTCTCTGAACTCCTGCAGCCTCTTCACCACGAAACACTTGGACTCTAAGCCACAGGGTGCGCCCTCCCACCAAGCTGCCTCCTCCAGATCCCAACTGCCCTCGACTTGGCTCTACCCTAGGGCATGTCATGCAGGAATGGACAAGCAAGGCCATGGGAACAAATCACCCCCAAATCTTGACGGTTGGATGGCAGAGGTAATGCCTCATCCTGCCTAACACACTGAACGTTGACCAGGTGCTCGGCCTTACCCTACACTGCCTTACACCTGCATGTACTGGGAGCACCCAGGCAAGAACATGGCAAGACATACCAGCTCTCAAAGTGTCACACGACTTCCTGCTTATTGGCTGACACAAGTCACGTGTTCACACCTAACGGAGAAGGTGTGAAAGTGCAATCCTACCATGTGTTCAAAGAGAACTAGAAATGGGTGGTCTAGCAGGGTTTTTCTTTCTCTTCCTTCCTTTTCTTTCAGTTTATAACTTTTGCATTTATTTGAAAGATGGAGAGGGGAATACAGAGATGGATCTTCCAGCTGCTATGTCACTCTCCAAATGGCCACATCAGTCTGACTGTGCTAGGCTGAAGCCAGGAGCTGGGTGCCAGGCACCCAAGCACATGAGCCACTGCCTGCTTCCTCCCAGAGTGTGCACCAACAGGCAGCTGGCTCCAAAGCACAGGTGGAGCTACAACAGAGCAGGCACTCTGATGTCGGTTGTGGGGATCTTCAGTGGCAGCCGACTTCACAGCCCTGTAGTGCCACTTTCCTTAGCAGGGTTCGAGCGGAGACTGGTGAGACCACAGGGGATGGAAGCTTGAACATGGTTTCTGATTCACTTTAGAGTTCCTCAATCTCACACAGTCAACATCTGGGGTCAGGTCCCTCTCTGGTGCGGGGGCATCACCAGGAGTGTAGCACGTGGAGCTGCAGCCCTGGCCACTCCCTCTGAGATACCAGCGACGCCTTCCCCTCCAGACTGTGATCATCAGAATTGCCTCTAGACATTTCTAGACATCCCCTGGAGAACAAAACAGTTGTTGGTGGAGAGCCTCCACTTACAGACTTACAAGAAGTCTAATAACATCTCTGAAGCAGCACAGAAAATGACATCATTTGCTTCCCTCAAGATCACTTACTCAGAATCACCTTTCCGAAAACTTCTGTTATTATATTTGAAAGGCAGAGAAATGGCGAGCTTTCACCTGCTGGCTTACCACGGCTGCCCTGCCAGGGGATGCACCTCACTGGAGCAGAGAGCCAGGAACCCCCATATGTGTGGCAGAGACCAGGTAGTTTTGCTACCACCTGCTGCCTCCCGGAGCGTACAATTGCAGGAAGCTGGAATGAAAGCAGAGCTGGGACTTGAACCCAGGCACTTGGATATGGGGGATATGATACTATCGGTTCCCACCTTGAAGGGTTGTGAGGATGAAAAGTAAATGTCATGGGGTTACACTATAGGTGGCAGCTTAACCAACTGCACAGGTTCGAGTCCTGACTGCTTTATTTGTGATCCAGTTCTGTGCTAATGTGCCAGGAAAACAATAGAAGGTGGCCCAAGTTCTTGGGGCTGTGCGCTTACATGAGTGGCATGGGTCTCCCAACTCCTGGCTTTGGCCTTGCTCGGCTGCAACCATTGCAACCATTTTGGCGGGGGGCAGGGAGAGAATCAATGAATGCTAGAGCTCTGTCTTTTCCTCCTACTCTTTCTGGAACGCTATCAGATTAATAATAAATCTTTAAAATTGCAAAAAGGCAAACAGCAGCAAAGCATTCAGCACAGGATGTGGCACACGGGAGCCTGAGCCGCCAAGGATCCTTGCTGACAAGTGGTTAGGACTCAGTGTGGTCCTTTCTCTGTGCTGCCTGCTTTGCTTTCCTGCAGAAGAGAGGGCACAGTCAGGCAAAGAATTCTTCCAGAGAGCCAGGGAGCCACTCACTTGGCTCTCGCCCAAGCCTGAAAAGCTGCAAAATGTTGCCTGCGTTTGCACCCCAGCCACCAACACCAAAGGCCAAGGCTGTGCAGTGCTCACACAGGCCCTGTGGGTAGGTCCTAGAGTGTGTTAGTGCTGCAGACAGCACAGAAAGATGACGGAGAAGCGCACTTGCCCCGGAGGTCTCCTGACAAGGGACTAGGTCACACACAAAGCCAACAATGAATGCTTGTGAAGCTGCACATTGCCAGGCGGGCTCCGCCCCTCTCCATGTTCCCACCCTGCATTTCCACCCAAAGCTGGCAGCAGGGCAAAGATGGCGTCGTTAAAGTCAGTAAGCAGAAAAAAGGCCAAGAATGTATAGAGAGACACGTCAGAATTGAAGGTGTCAGGTTCTCACAGATACCTGCCTAGGCAGCAGGGGCCTTAGAACCATCTGCCAGACTGCTGGAGGACCCCCTCGCTCCACCTGCTCAAGAATGCCTCCTGCATAGCTGACAGTGAGCCACCTCCCAGGCAAGGCCTAGGACAATTTAGGCCACACTGGATAGTACTGGTGGGTGTACTCAGTGTACACACGCCAGAATCGCCAGCTGGCTTGGAATCCCAGCTCTGCCATTTCCTGGCTGTGCAGCTCTGCCAAGTTCTCTGACTTCCTCAGCCTTCAGGGTCATCACCTGTGGCTGCATGATCTCAACACTGCATGTAAGTGCCCATTGAGGGGAAAGGCATGATGGGCAGAACCCAGCCCACACAACCTCTCCAAATCCGGCATCCTGGCCAGCATGGTCTGCCTTACTGAGCGCCTTGCAGTAACTTCCAGCAAGTCTACCTGTTTCCCAGCTTCTCCAACTGCAGACTGGAACCACAATTCTCAGATCTCCAGAGACTGTTTAGAGGGGTGAATGAGTGTCCCAGAGCCTGGCACAATGACCATCAGAGTGGAAATGATGGATATCACCTGAGGAGGAGGATGGTCTAATGTATAGCCTTGGCCCGGGTCCTGCCCCCAAAGCAACTGAAACAGCCTAGATGCTGCCTCAGGGGCTGTAACATGGCGTAAATGAGACGAGGGAAGGATGAGGTTAGCCCGGTGTGGGGCTTGCTGAACATCAGCCATTCATCAGAGACTCACACGTGTCCAGCCTCAGCACAATGCCAGGGACAGGGACAGGGCTGGGGCATCAGGGCCAATGTTACTGCCATGTAGTAGCCTGTCCTCAGGTGTGAATACTGCACCCTGGAGCTTCCTTCCTCTTAGGGAAGCTGTGGTCGGGACGTGGGACAAATCTATGGGCCTGGCCTGGCTGGGGGACAGACCTGACAGCCCCTTTGCCCTCCTCTTGGCAGAAAAAGTCCGAGGATCCCCGACATGGTGACCTCACCCTCTTCCCATTCCTCCAATCTCCGCACCCAAAATGCCCACAAGTTTATTATGATCTCTCCCCCAAGTGCAGCATCCCTGGGACTCAGACGTTCTTAGTCACCATGTTGCTGCTTTAAAATACTCTTTGAAAATAAAGATTGTTCATTTAACCAAATGAAGGTAAAAATAAAGTGCAACACTCAGAACAGGACACCCCAATAGGGCCTGCCTGGTCCAGCTAAGGACTCCCAGTGGAGTCGGAACAGCCTCTATCCCCCGCCCCAAGTTCTCGGCTTGTCTAGTAGCCACAGCCCTGAGCAGTCATCTGAAGCACAACAGCAACTCAGGTCCAAGTCCTCTCCACACCACCAAACCTAGACAGGCCGGTGCTTGCACATCTGCCCCTCACCAGCCAAGCAGCTTGCAGAATGCCACCGCCAGCGTCAGCCTGCATAGTGCTGAGACCGTGGGGGCCACTTTTTAGTCTTATGTTACTAATTTCAAAAGCAGAGTGACCGAGAAAGAGACAAAGAGTGAACCTCCATCTGCTGATTCACTCCCCAGACGACCACAACAGCTGAGATTGGATGAGACTGAAAAAACCAGGAGCCCTGAACTTCATCTGGGTGTCCCTAAGTTGCGGAGGAGGCGTGAGGAGCAGGAACCCAAGTACCTGGGCCACTTTCCCTCTCCAAGAGCAGGATGGGAGGCAGAGCAGCCAGGACCCAAACAAGCACTCTGATAGGGGTTGCTGGTGTTGGCAGCCAGGGGCTTTACCCTCAATGCTACAGCACAGGTCCCTGGGACCCCCTTCTGATGCTGACACCAGGGGGCGCCTTCAAGGGCATCACTTCTAGGGGTCCCTTACCAGGTGCACAGCTTTTTACCCACTGCACCACATGGCTTCTGGCTCGCCAGTCCACTGGCCCCGCACTCTGTGTTAAGCCTGCTGGTGATCTGGCCTGCCCCAGCCCTCCCAAACCTGGGTCTTTAGGAAACATGCCTTTATCCTAGGTACTGCCACAACACAGAACGGCAGAGGCAGGTGTACCTGCCCTATGTCAAATGTCACCAGGTGCTTCCGCTTCGGAGAACATCTGTCTTTCCACAAGGATTTTCACAGATGTTCTCAAGCGTCTACCAGAGCCAGGGCTGGACTCGTTCTGGGAAGTGCACAAAGACATCACCAGTGCTTTCAGGCATGCACTGCTGCTTCCAGCACGGGCATGGTGAGCCAGGCATGCCCCTTCTGAAATTCGACAGTGGTTTCTGGCCCTGCAGTCAAGCAGAGCCTCCATCAACCCTCACAGCCCCTGCAATGACCTGTCACGGCCCCCATGACAAGGACCTGGTTCCCAAGATCTCCAGGGGCCTGACCAAGGCCACCTGCGCTTCAGTGCCTCTGTCCATCTCAGCCTCAATTTCCTCTTGCCCTGGCCCTGGTGACCCAAGCTGCCCAGGGGCCTAACAGCAAACAGCCCTGCTGGCCTCTGCATTCTAGAGGTCAAAGTACATGGCCCTGCAGGGTTGCACTTATCACAGCCTTGCTCCTCTCGCTCTGGACAAACCTCCCAGAGCTCTCTGGGCCCATTTACGTACTCCCAATCCCATGCCAACAGCCTGAGGCCACCCTCTGGCCCCCCTGTGCTCGTTGCTTCCTGAGTCCACTTTGTCACAGGTCTCCACAGCCTGAGCTCAGATGACAGGCTGGCCCCCCACACTCATTCCTTCAAGTGCCCCATGGGCCCCTCTGCTTCTTCATCAAGAACCACATACACACACACCCCTATGAGGTTTCCTTAAGGGTCCTTGGGTCTTTGCCTACATAGCACTATCACCTGGGGAGCATCTCCAAAGACCCAGGGCTCAGGCCCCACCCCAGTCTCTAGGAGAGTCCAAGCCTCCACAACACTAAAAAACTGTCATTGTAGCAGCCTCCAGAGCTGGGGTCCAGCACCCAAACCACGTTCCCCAACCCTATGTGCACCGGAATCCCAATCACTTGCATAGCAAATAAGATCAGTAAGTGGGCGGAGCAGGTCCTGAGCCTGGTGGTCCCAGGCCACCCTGACCACCAGTGGCCTGAGAAACACTGTCTGGAAAATGGGCCATCAAGTCATTTGGAAAAAGGGAGTTGGCCGACAGGTTTTGCCTTCAAAATCCCCATGCCGCTTCCCTACAGTTAAAATCCCCCAGATTGGAGTGGGCATAGGGCCTGGAGGTTAGAATACCAGGCAGAATGCCTGTACTCTCATCACAGGGCCTGAGTTTGAATCCAGCTTTCTGCTCATGGTGCTCTAAGAGGCAGGAAATGATGGCTCACGGGGCTGGGACCCTCACACCCACTTGGGAGACCCACATCGAATTTCCCAACCCTGGCTTCAGCCCATGCATCTTGGGGGTTTGGGTAGTACACTAATGGCCTGGAGATCTCTACTTCTCTGACAATTGTTTGTAAATTCCCTCAGCAGTGCTGCAGACTGAGCTGGGTGCAAGCACAGCCAGTGGTTCAAGGTCTAATTGCTACTGCAGATGAAGGCAGCGGCCGGCGGCATGCACGCACTCCCATCTGTGGGGCAAAACCTGTAGGAACCTGCCTGCCCGGCCGAGAAGCTGCCACAGAGACGGCCCTGTGCATGCGGGTGGGCGGTGCTGCCAGGCCTGGAGGGAAGACGCTGCTCCCTGCCAGCCACTCGCTTCCCAAAGTGCCGCCCTTCCTCATTGTTCATGTGTTGCAAGAGCCAAGCAGAGTTTCTCACACATTGCTTTCCGGCGCTTCTGGCACTTGCTGCCAATACGATTACCTCATATTTCATCTTCAATCTACTCCCTCTCTGAGGGAAGAAATTTCTTTTTAAAGATTTCATTTTTTATTGCAAAGTCAGATATACAGAGGGAGGGGAGACAGAGGAAGATCGTCTGTCTCATGATTTACTCCCCAAGTGGCCGCAACAGCTAGAGCTGTGCCGAACCAAAGCAGAAACTGGAGCCTCTTCCAGGTCTCCCACACGGGTGCAGGATCCCAAGGCTTTGGGCCATTCTTGACTGCTTTCCCAGGCCACAAGCAGGGGGCTGGATGGGAAGTGGGGCTGCCAGGATTGGAACCAGCATCCATATGGGATCCCAGCACATTCAAGGTGAGGGCTTCAGCCACTAAGGCTACAGCACCAGACCCGGGAAGAAATTTTGTATCTTTATTATAGATAATGGTGGAGACCCAAGGACAGGATTTGTCCAGAGAGTGCCAGAAGAGCAAAAGCAACCAAAGCAAAGCAACCAGAGCAAAACAATAGTGATTGCGTTTCTTGGGCCCTGTTGCCTGCAGGAACTGGAAAACTGAGGTCAATTTGCACTCGGTTCCATACACTGCTTATTTAAAAGAGGGGGATTTTTAGTGTAACTGTTAAGTCACACTGCCTGGCATGGGGATCCAGCCCCTAAATGGGGTACCTGGTTCAAGTCCCAACTACTCCATTTGTGATCCAGCTTCCTAACACACCTGGGAGGCAGATAAGAGGCACCTGAGTCTCAGCCACCGACTTGGGTTTTTAGCCTGGCCCAGGTTTGACTGTTGAAGGCACCTGGGGAATGAACCAGTATTTGGAAGATCTTTCTCCACCTGTCTCTGCCTTCCAAATGAAAAATTTTTTTAAATGCCAAGGGAGAGTGGCGTTTAGACTTTGTCCTTGAGGCCATTCAAGGACTGGAAGGGGGCTGAAAAGAGAGCTTCTTCCATTCAGGATTTAAGGTAAGGAATCTTATGGTCTACCCAAGACTGGGCTCTCCAGGCAGGCAAGCAGCGCTGAGAGGCCCAGGATACCAGCACGACTAGTCTCATGGTCAAAAGATAGCATCCCACCCCCCACACTGGGGACTGGGCGTCTTTGACCAATGTGGCTGATCCCTGTCCTTCCTAGAAGAGTTACTGCAAGCCCTGGACCAGTGGCTGCTGTCCAAACTGTACACAGTGAAACTGAAAGAGCAGCTGACCCAATCCCTCATCTGCTGACCTCAGCAAGCAGCTCTGCCGCCCCATGTTCCTACTGGGGGGGGAGGGTCCTGAGCTGCCGCCCTCAGCTAACAGCAGTCCTGGGACCTGAGGATTCCTCCTGACACAAAATGAAAGCAAAGGTGGCCTGCATGTCTTTCTGGGCCACTCTGAGAAGCTGACCCCCAGGGCAGGCCTAGGTAGCTATGTCCAGAGTTCCGAGGCACTTTTCAGGGGCTGGGGGGTCCTACGGGCCACTGCCCCCCACCTACATGGAAGGCACAGAGCTTCCTGCTGGACCTGCAGTTGGTCCTGCCTTGCCCACTGGTTACCATGGCACCTGTAACCTGTCTCTCAGACCCTCCCTCTCCAACTCTGTCAGCCAGGAGCCCACCTAGACAAGCAATCAGACTGGGACCTCCCCTCAGAGGCAGCAGGTGAGCAAAGCGGCCAGTAAACCTGACTGTGGCAGACTCGAGAGACTTAACCTGGACAAAACCGAGAGAGAAGTCAACAACTTGCCCAGGTTTTCCAGTCAACATGAACGTCACAATCACCAGCTGGAGGGAAAATTGGGGTGTCGTAATTGTGAGTACTGTGTGCCCCCTCGCATTCCCCCAAAAGCATCATCCAAACAGTTCCCTTGGGACTAGGAAGCAGACTGTTAGCAAGCATCAGGGGTGAGTGGCATTCCACCCAAAAACCATGACTGCAGGTTGAGAATGTGCCTGGCCAGTGGCAGGTGGTCGTGGGCAAACATAACTGCCAGCTTGGGCTCCATGGAGACCATAAGATGGATGAGGCTGGGAGCCGCTCAGGGAGACTTGCCCGGCTCCTCCAGCCCCTGCCCGGCAGCCCTGCAGTATGGGTGGGGATGGCCATCTCCACAGCATAGCTCATGGGGCTTCAGAGCTTGAAGAGACCCTGGCATGGCCCACCCAAGCTGTCTGGCTTCACTGTGGGTGCAGCAGAGGGTGCAGTGTCACAAGGAGCTGACAGGCACTAGGACCCAGGTCCTCAAGCTCCTGGGCCAGGGACACCATTACACAACAAGCCCTCCTCCTCCGTGGGAAAGACTCCTGGCTCTTGAGTTAAAAATGCACTCATAGATATCTACCTTCCTCTCTCATACACAAACACCAAACACACAATCTCATCCAAAGATGCCACATGTATGAACACCATGCCTCTGCCAAACCAGATAATGGGGAGGCCAGGGAAGAGATGTGGGAGAAAAGAGGAGGCCCCCGCCACCAAGTACAGCTCTCCCATAAAGGACAGAAATCAAATTTCCCATAAGAGCCTCCTCCCAAGCGGCTACTCCCTCCCAAGCGGCTACTCACGCTTTTGTCCTTGCCCCACAGGTAAAGGTGACAGCCAGACGCTGCCTCCCAGCTCGGGCTCATACAAGGGACTCACATCCGCTCCACATACCCGAGGCCTCGCTCCGAGATCCACTTATCGGCTGCACCTGGGACCCCTGCGCGGCGTCTGTCTCGCCGGCTGAGCAGGCTCACCTGGGGCACCTGCTTGTGGGCTGGGCCCAGGGCTGCTGCCAGGGCCGCCTCCCGAGCCAGCCACACTGAGTCAGCGGCCAGGGTCCAGAATCAGCTTCCTGGAGGGCTGGGATGAGTCCCCGCCCAAGGGCACGCTTAGGGAAGCCTTCATTATCAGAACATCCACAGGGACCAGTATCGCCTGCCAGAGCCCGGAAACAGCTCCAGACAGATCTTTTTGGATCAGTGTTGGTCTTGCAAATGCCAGAAAGCTCCTTCCTGCTCTTTATTGCCATTTAATGCCTGTCTCTGGAATCCAACCCTCCCCTGCCCCCCAACAAAATCAGTCCTTCCCCTCCACAGTCTCCAGGAAAGCATTAACTGTTGCTGTCCTGGCAGAAGAGGTTGATAGCAAGGCAGGAGGGGTCCTTGTGAGGCAAACTTCGAACCCCAGGTAAATCTGAATCTGTCCCTTTCACTTTCAGAAGGCCTGGGACACACCTCACTCCCAGGTAGGTTTTCAGCTACTGCCCCCTGCTGTTCTTTTCCCTGTCTTCCAGAAATCTCACCTGGTGGGACTGCCAGGCAAAACCACCCCTCACATCTCTCCATCCAGGGCCCAGCTGCCTCCCAAGGAACCCTCCACGCTCACCCCCCCCACCCGCAACCCTCTTGCATCTTCACTCTCACATTTTAAGTCTTCCCTGAAGGAGTTTCACGCAGGCTGTCACAGAGCACAGAGAAGGTGCTCTGTGTCCAGTTCACAGAGACGCTGAAGCACCTTCCAGGTCTCTGCAATAAACCACAGCGGCCAAGGTCAAGCGATGGAGGCTGAGGGTTCCTGGGGCGTGTCCAGGTCAGGCAGAGGGAGGGAGAGGTAGTTGAAACCCAGCCGAACAAGAGCCCAGAGGCAGCACGAGGCAGCACGAGGCGGGGTAGTTTGCTTCCTAACTTTCCCACCAGCAAACACCCCCAGGCCGTGGTGGTGACCATCACCAACACCAGGCCAGTGCAACCTCCAGCAGCTGAGAGTCCAGGGCCCAGCCCTCTTCACCAGCCCCTTAATTAGAAAGCTAAGAGCTGAGGTGTTTTGTTTTGTTTTCTCCCCCTACAATGCTACTCCATTTTTTTTAAGCATGTAACAACACAGAAGGAAGGTTATTTAAATCCAAGTCAGAAGGGGGAAATCTGCATTGTGAAAAGGGCAAATTAAGAACACATTTTCCCGGCTTTTAGGTAATTCAAGGTCACCGGTGATAAACAAGACAGCTAACAGAATCATCTGCCACCCAGGCTCCACCACCAGCTCACGGGGCCAGACAGGCCTGAGCACCGTGTGGAGCTGACAGTGTCTGCGAACATTGACCTGGCTCAGGAGTTTAAGGGCGTGATTGCCCTTCCCACGCGGGGGTTTCACAGCCCTGCCCTAAGAACTGCAGCTATGCCTAGCCAGCCTGGCCTGGGCAGTGCACAGGAACATTAACAAGTAGGATTCTTTTTCAACATCTATTTGTATTTATTTGAAAGGCAGAATTGGAGAGAGAGCAGGTATCCTCCACCACTGGTCTACTCCCCAAATGCCTTGCAAAAGTTGAGGCTGGGCCAGGCAGGAGCCACAGTTTCTCTGCATCTCCCATGTGGGTGCAGGGGCCCATGGTCTTAGGCTACCCAAGGAGGGAGGACTCTCAGGGAGCAAGCATTTAGCCTAGCTGTAGCACTGAATTCATGTCCAGGATCCAAAACTTCCCTGCCTAACCTGCATCCTCATAAGGTGATGGCTCAAGTCCTGGAGCTCCCGGCTCCTGGAATTGGCCCACTGCTGGCAGCTGTAGGCATCTGGGGAGTAAACCACCAGATGGGAGATCTACTTCTCTCTCTCTGCCTTTTGAATAAGTACTTTTAACAAGGACTCTTAAAATCTGAAAGATGTGGCTCCAGTGCTAGCTTTCCCACTGACTGACACCGTGACCCCAGGCACATCGCTTAACCTTGTGGGCCTAGACTTCCTTACTGGTAACTCAAGTGAAACAATGGCCGACCCTTATCCACAGGGCTGACAGGGGCAGGGGTCATCAAAGGCACGGCACAGCTGCGTGCTGTGCAAACGTTCCTCCCTGTCAGAACCATGAAGCAGCATGTGCACAGCTTTGGGAGAGGCGGGCAGGTACAGCGCCGAGGCCTTCTACGAAGACCATTTGTAAAGCAGGGTGGTCCCCATTTCCCTCCTGACATTTATAGTCTCTAGGGAGCAGAAGTGAGGGCCCAGTACCACCCGCACACCACTATCCACTGAGTCCCCGCCAGGAACTGCCCCACATTGTCACGAACCTCACCACTCGGCGAGGCAAGGACTGCTTGCCCCATTTTGCAGACAGGGACCCAGGTCCGAGACCCGTCCCACCTCCTGGCTCCAGACCATGGTCCCCATGTAGAAGAGCCACAGGTCAGGGCCACAGTCACATCTGCTAATGGCCAGCATGAAGACATGGCAACTCAAATGCTGCAGCTTTGTCTAGGCCTACACCCTCTCCCTGCCAACGGCACAGATGGCCATATTATTCATGGCATGTTCCAGGGCTGTCAGAAACCCAAGGACTGACCTTTCCTGAGCCCCTGATGAGAGACCAACATTCTACGGCAGCAGGTTAAGCCACTGCTTGGGACGCCAGCATCTCATATCAAAGCACAGGTTTGAGTCTTGGCTTTCTGCTGCCCATCCCAGCTCCCTGCTAATGAACCTGGGAAAGCAGAAGATGGTCCAAGTTCTTGGGCCCCATGTAGAAGACATAGATGAGTTCCAGGGCCCTGGCTTCAGCCTAGCTCAGTCCCAGCTGCTAAGGCCATTTGGGGAGTGAACCAACAGATGGAAGATCTCCCCTTCTCTGCCACTCTGCCTTTTAAACAAATGTATCTTTTTTTTTTTTTCTTCAAGGGGTAGAGACATAGTGTTTCAAATTCAGCCCAGGAGATGGAAAGTGGCTTGCTCAGGGTCACACAGTAGGGTCAGCAGCAGGGCTGGCTGGAGCTCAGGTTTGTTGATGCCAGGAAAATCTCTCTCCATCACTGCCAACAGTTCCCTGAGAACCGTGTGAACAGAGGAAACAAGCAGGTGTCACTTTGCACAGATGCTGGGGTCTGAGGCCTGCTAAGGTGAGCGAGTGGACCCCCCACCAGCTCCCAGGTGCCAGCAGCAGGCTGCCTGGCATGGGCTGCACACAGCTGCCTTTAGCTTCGCTTACCCTGAACCACACTGCAGGCTCTGGATGATCAGCGCTTCCAATTCCCCTCCTAGCAGCTTCATGCACTTCTATTTTGAAGCTACCCACTCTGAGCTGTTTTCACCCCCAGGCTCCTCCCTCCTCCCTATCTGACCCTTGTACATAATTAAAGGGTGGTCCCATAGCCTTGGCGGGTTGGGGGGGTGCTTATTGAGGGAAGGGAGGCTGCTGAATTAGACATGGGAGGGAGGTACTGCTAACAGCCTAACAGTGCTTCCTCAGCAGATGGTGAGCAGAGCCACCCAGTTAGCCAGCCAGGGGAAAAACCCGGTGGCAACAGGGGACCTGTGTCCAGCAGCAGCTTCAGCACCTCTAGGGCCCCACAGCTCTCCTCCCGCACACACCCAGCAGTTATTCTTCCTCTAAACACAGCCACAGGCCTGGACAACATCCACCACCTTCTTGCAAATTGTCTCCTACCCCTGAGATAACCAGTAGGTAAACTCTTATTCCCTTTTCTTTTTAATAGGAAAAAATAAAGATACCAGCTAGAAACTAAAATTACCCAAAAGACTAGCCTCTGTGTACAGGGCAAGACTCCATCTCCTCTGTCCCCCAGGAAGTTGACTGCCACCAGTGTTTGGTCCAGATCCCTCCCAGCTGAGTCCCCCACTGGACACCATCAGGATGCTCTGCAACTCTGTGTGTCCACAAGTGCATGCAAGCACATATACATACACATGCTTCGTTGGGTTGGGGGTAGCACCATGGTGCACTGGGGGTAAGTTGCAGCCTGCAACACAAGTATTCCCTATGGGCACTGGTTCAAGTCCCAGCTGCTCCACTTCTGATCCAGCTCCCTGCTAATGTGCCTGGGAGAGCAGCTGAGGCTGACCCAAGCGCTTAGGACCCTACCACAAAGCAGGTGCACCTCGGGGCCTCCATTGCCTGCCTTCTGCAATCTTCACCCCACCTTGTCAACCTGGGCAGCCTCCAGTTCATCATCTTTACATACTAGCTTTTTCTTTAAGTTTCCAGGTGGGACAGACAGGACGACTGCTCTAACCAGCGTATCTGAAAACCATGGAATGAAACCCTAAGGTTCACTTCCCCTACATTATTGAATAATGGGGGAGATAATTAGTTCCTTTCACATGAAACTTTTGAGTCATTTCTCACACACACATCACACACACAGCCTCACTTTCCATGACAAGTGAGCTTGTCCATTGCAGTCCTTTCCCCAGACTACCCAAAGACACCCTGTCAGCACTGAGCTAACAGTACTTCCCGGGACCGTCTCAACACTCCCATCTCACAAACGGAAAGGCTACAACTTCAAGCAGTGACCTTTACACATTTTTCTTTATTCATCTAGCTCAAAGGCTGAGTGAGGGGGTGTTGAGGCAGGCGAGAGAAAAATTTTCCATCGGCTGGTTCTACTCCCAAACTCCTGCACCAGCTAGGGCTGGGCCAGACGAAAGCCAGGAACTATGTACGAACTCAGTATCAGAGTGGCAGCGGCCCAATGACTTGAGCCATCACCTGCTGCCTCCAGGGTACAGATTAGCAGGGAGCAGAAACTGGGAGCAGGGCTAGAACCTTAACCCAGACAGGCTGAGAGGAGACATGGAAGTCCCAACAAACAGGTGACTGAACCACTGCCCCAAAGGTCAGACTTCCAGCAGTGATTCTTATCAAGTTCTCACCCGAGTGCTAATCCTGTTGTCCACACACTCACCTGCACCTGACCACATTCCACTGGAACTTGGGCATACAGATACACACAGAGAAAGAAACACACATATACATGCACAGAGATGTAAGACTCAACACACACACTTACTTACAGACACAAGCCTCAACACACATCACACACACAAATGCTTCCCGACCTCAGCCCACTGGCCTCTTTGAACTCATGAAGGGAACAAGCTCTGGGTTTCCCCTTTCTGCTCTGACTGGTGAGCTGAGGGAACACTGTCATTTCGAGAAGTGCCCGCCCCACCTCCCCTTCAAGGCCCCTGTCAGCCACCCCTCAACCCTTTGGGCCCACAACCCTCCTGGGCACATCTGCCCTTCCCCTCCTCAACCACACACCCCAAAGGGGAGAGAGTCTGATACTAAGGGCACAGAATCAGCCCACAAGAGCCGGGAGCTGCAGAGGGGTCCTAGCCCCACACCCATGAGTCACTGACCTCTAACCTGGGCCCACCACCGCATCTTCCCCTCAGGGAACACCGACAATGAGAAGAGGGGAAAGAAGAGGCCAGAATTGTGCTCGCATGGATGGCAGGAGGAGCCAGGCTACGGGGAAGTGGAGTCTACCATGGGGATAAAGAACAGAAAAGGAGAAAGAACCAAAGACAGAGAAAAGGGAAAGTGGAAACAACAAAGCCTAGGAGTCTCCCCCTGGTAGACAGCAGCCTGGCCCTGAACCCACTACTGAGTCTGCAGACACGAGAAAAGCAGAACAGCAAACGGTCCTGGCAGAGACACTGCGTAATCCAAGAAAAGGAACCTTCCCGCTTAGAGTGGGGCCTGCCTGAGCCCAGCTCCCATTGGCACGCTGCCCATGAGTGCACCCAGGCGGGGGTCTAGCCTGGGATCCAGCCCCAGCCAGGACCCTGTACTTCCCCAGAGACATGGCCCATGGGGCTTCCACAAAGGTGTGACACTGCAGGGGTAGGGCTGAGGACACAGGACATCCCTGAATGATGAGCCCCAAGTCACTTCCCTGCTCTGGACAGCTCGGGAAGCCAGGGCAGTGGCTGCACATTTCAATGGAAGCCAGAAAAGCAATTGCAACATCGTGGGCGAAAACCAGATCCTGGAAACACCCTAGAGGTCCCACAGGCGGGGGTGGGGGACAGACGGACACACAGGAAGTGCTGGAACAGCACACAGATAGATGCCTTCCCAGCCAAGCAGAAGGCTGTGCACACTGGGCACTGGAGGTTCTATTTGTTAACTTCAGTAACAGCTGCATGGGCATCTATCCTTCAACCTGTCCATTTGTTCCACACAGCAATGGGTGTGTGTGTACAGAAAGCCTCTCAAAACTGCTGCGCATGCCTCAGGAGCAGGGGGAGCTGGGGGTGGGGGTAGAGGGAGGTCCCCCTTCTACTCTAGATCCTTTTATAACCAAAGTCTCTGACCACACACAAGAACAACCCATCTTAAAAAAAAAAAAATGCCGCTGGCAATTCTCCAGGGTGTTTCAGCATCACACAGCAGGAAAGTACCCAGGGGCCAATTTCCTCATTTCACAGCTGAAGGAGCCACAGCCCCCAGGGCCCAAGTATCCTGTCTGAGGTCACCAAGCCATCGGGTGGTGGCCAAGGAGGGGGCAGCTGTGTCTCCAACACAAAGGTGCCTGTGGGACCCTACCTCCTGCACCTTCCACCAGAGACCCAAGGCAGCCCAGCCTGGAGAGCACCCACCCACCAGCTCATACCCACCTGTAGCCCCTCTCCCCATTGCAGGTGCAGACCAGGCAGGCAGAATCAGGGAGCAGCCCCCAGGCCCTATTGCGAGCTCCCACCTCCCATCTATCCTGCACAGACAGCCTGATTGGCCATTTCTGCATCCTTGGCCAGGATACTTCCTGCCCATCACTGCCCAGAAAATCTGTGTAGGGCATTTCCATGAGTAGTCACGAGTGGCCAACACTGCATCTGAGGGGTGACAGGTACTTACTCAAGGCCTTTGCATTAGCAGCCAAGCACTGGCCTGGACATCCCCATGGCCTCAAATGCCAGACCCAAACCAACAGGTGGTCACCCAAGCCAAACAAAACTTGAGCCATCAGCCTCCCTGCCCCAATGAGCATGTTGACCTGGAAGTCAATTTCTTGCTGGGCTGGGCAGGAGAACCATGAAACCTCAGAGTTGAGGAGAGCTAAGAAAACAGGATGGTTTCACAGCGGTCCAAATCCACCATGTTGGCTGAATTTACGGCTGACCAGAAAGCAGTCTCTCCACACTTGAATGTTTCCTTATTTACACAATGCCCAATAAATCTGAGTTGGTCGGTTTCTAACACACACTACTCTCCACTGGGAGCAAAGATAGTATGCAGGAGAATGCTGAGAAACCCTGACAGCATGGCTGAATGTACCCTAGGCATGCAGCTGGTGCCATACACAAAACCCCAGGGGGTCCACCCAGCAGCCCTATGGGGAAAGACCCATTTTTCAGAGGGAGGAATTGAGGCTTAGGGGCTAAGAAACTCACCCAACAACAGAGCCACCAGGTGGCCCATTGATGGGCTCCAAAGCCCATCTCCACCCACTGGGCATACACGACCCTGCCTGCAAGGAGCTCTGCTCTCAGGCCGCCAACCTAGTTGCCTCTTTCCACGGTTCTGGAGGCTCACCAATGGGGGCCAGCCCGGCGGACCACACAGCAAGGGAGTGCATTTGCAAGAGCCCAGTGCCCATCTGTGGCACACCCTGTCCATGGCAGCTCTGGTAAGCCTCACACACATCACCATACCAGGCTCCCAGCCTGTGAGGAAGTTTCAGTAAGAGATGAAAACAGACTGGGATGGGCACACTTGCCTTCACTGTTGGAACCAGCCCCATGACAGCCCAAGGGTCAAGTGGGTGGCTCTCCTGAGCTGCCACAAAGGCTGCAGTCAGCCCTCCAAGCAGGCACAGGCAGTGCTGCTGGGCTGGGGAAATGGGCAGGGCACGAGAAGCTGGGTTTGAATCCAGACTCAAACACAAACCCTCTCTCAGGGGGGTATCCCAACTTGCACAAATGGGGTGATGCCACCTCCAGATCCCACAAGGAGACAGTGAAGGCACCACTCCCTACATATCCCAGTCTCTGCCAACCCTGGGCAGCTCCTGGATGCCCACCATATGCCTGGCTGTCTTGACGCCCCGGGAGCTGCAAAGGCTGCCATCCGCTTCTCAACCCAGGAGTCCTCCCCTTGACTCACAAGCACCTCCCAAGAACTACACAACCACAGGTCAGTCTCCTTGAGAGGTGGGCGACTTGAGCACTCCCAATATATACCAGGCATACACTAGGTGCTCAATGCCCATTCACTACCTGAATGGCAAGTAGAATTATTAGCACTTTCCAGAATCCAAAAACTGGACAGGACCCCTTGGATGTTGCTCCAATCAAAAGACAGATGAGCCCACTTGAAGCTCTCCACTCTGTCAGCTCCCCAAGTCAGACCTTTTTGGGTCTGGCCCCGAAGACTCGCAGGGGATGCCAGCCCAGCTCCCTCCACGTACACACCAGGAGATCACCAGGTGAAGACGACAGAGCCCTCCTGTTGACCACCTTCCAAGGGGATGTCCATGCAGGCGTGTCACTGTGAGGGACCCTGTGTGGAACAGCAGCACGGGAATACATGTCTGCAATCTGCATGGTAAGACAGCAGGCTGGGAACACACACCAGGCCACTCAGTGAAAGAGGGATCAGGACAGGGTCCCAATACTTTCAAAGAAGGGACACAAAGGCTAGAGATGGGGAAGGCTCCCCAGGGACACACTCAGGACTGGCTGTCTGGCACAGATGCTAACTCTCCACTTGGGAAGCCTGCCTCCTTATTAAACGGTGTCCAGTTCCAGTCCCCGCTTCTCCACTTCCCCTTCCAGCTTCCTGCTCATGTACACTCCAGGAGGCCACAGCTGATGCTCCAGTGCTTGGGTCCATGCCAGGCATGCAGGGGATGAGACTCAGTTCTAAACTCCTGGCTTCAGTCTCACGCAGCCCTAGCTGCTGTGGGCATTTGGGGAGTGAGCCAACGGATGGCAGCGTGCATTTCATGCTCTCTCGCTCACACCCTCTACCTTTCAAAGCAAAGTGAACATAAATAAATAAAAATATTTCAGAATGGCTGTTCAGGGCCTAGAAGACCCAGCATGTTCTCTGCCAGGGAAAGACAGGACAGGAAGCAGGAAGGAAATAAATGAGGGGCAGCCAGGGAGATGAGGAGGAATTTCCGGACCCACAGGGAGAGGAGCCCACAGCAGGCCTGCCCCCACCAGACTACAGTTCAGCAGGGCTGCAGACCTACACTCCAGGGGCTGGATGGCTGGAGAAGCACAGCGCCAGGCCACGTGGAAGAGGTATCACTCCATCTTGCACACCCTAGGAGCAGCTCCAGTCAAATGCTAAGCCAGCACCCGTCCTCCCTTGGCCCATCTGCCCATTAACAAGAGGCCACAGAGTGTGGTGACATTTTGAGATGGGGGCACCATCAGGCCAGGGGCTGCACTCATCTGCCCTGGGCACAGGGGAGGCCCTCTGCTCGGCATCCACAAACCCCTAAGGGTCGGGAGATCACACTCTGGGAGCAGCTGTGGCAGGCGGGCAGAGCAGGTAGGTGTGGCACAGGTCCCCCTCCACTGTCTGCAGCCTGAAGATGTGATCTCACACCTGAGAATCTGTTACATGCTCTGGACGGGGCAAGCAGGCAACGAGACCTCAGGCTGCTTCTCCTCGCCTCTGGATGGAGGCACAGCTCTGAGGCAGACAGGCTCACTGCCTTCTCCACAAAACTGCAAGGGTTTACCCAAGAAGGATACCCACATGCAAGGGAGCACCAATACCCCAAGGGGTATGCTGGTGGTCCAGGCTTTGGCCAAGTCCACAGGCACTCAAGCAGGAACGGCCCCTTGGAAATGTACCAGACAGAGCCATGGGTCAGCCTTTGCACCCCAGACTTTGGGTGGCAAGAGGGCTACCATGGGAGAGGCTGTTCCCTTCAGCTGAAGGCAACTGCTGGGCAGGCATGGCCCACCCTCCCCACAGACACACTGCCAGGGCCAGCCGCAGTGTTAAAGAGATTTGTGGGTCTGGGGCGCCCTCACAGCCTCCTCAGATGGTCATACCTCAGGTCTCATCTGCCACACAAGATCAGTCCAGCCATCTCCGGAGTGACACGGAAGCCACGGAGGAGAAGCGCCCTCGGTTATTGCCATGTCATTCACAACAGCGCTGATAGGATCTAACGTTCTCTTTCCTGGTCTCAGATGATCTTAAGAATACGTCATTTCACTTCAAAAACACCTGCCCCAGAGTCACTGTAGATTTTCCCTCCTCGTTCTCACACTTGAAGCAAAACACGGTTTTTCAATGTGAAGACTCAAAGCCACATCAGGCAAGCAGACACTGGCTGGGGACACGACCTGGGCCATGGAATGACTAAAGCATCACACTGGGAGCGTCCCACACAAACGAGATGGGAGAAGTCACATTTCAAATATATGGGAGCCCATCAGGGACCCTCTACCTCCCTTACCCACAGGGAGAAATGAAAGGGACAACAGGGAAGGGAAAGGATGGCACCCCAAGGACAGTCCATGCACTTCAGGGGACTTCAAGGCCACCCAAAGGCATATGGGGAAAAGCCATGTGTGCACTCCAGAGAGTTCTGCACCAGATGACACTCATCTTTTCATTCCATTTTCCCATGAACTGACCACATTCTAGCAACCATGCAGTTGGCCACTCAACAGCTTCCCAACTCATTTAAAGTTTTACTGATTCATTTGAGAGATACCAAGAGCATCCACCTGCCTAAATGCTTGTAACTGTTGGGGCAACGCGGGGAGCGAGCGTGGCAGGAACCCCGTCACTCAGACACCAGTGGGGAATGCCTGAGCAGAAGTCTGAAGTCAGGACACAAAGGGGACGCAGGTGTGATTTGTGAACAGGCTCCTATGTATGTATTCCTGTGAAATGCAGAGTGAGAAAGAGATTGGTATTCTACTCACTGGTTTACTCCCCACATGTCTGCAAAAGATGGGGCTAGGCCATACCAAAATCAGGAGCTTCACCTAGGTCTCCAATATGAACAGCAGGGACACCCAAGCACTTGGGCTGCCTTCTGCTACCTTTGCAGTCCGGGAACTAGATCAGAAATGAAGCACCAAGGATGCATCCAAATGCCCACAGAAAATGCTGGCATTGCAGGAAGTGGCTTAACTTGCTGCCCCACCATGCTGACCATACTCGCAAATCCTTTTTCAATCCTCATTGGTCTTTAACATAATTCCCCAGTGCCTACACTCATGCCATCAACTTGGATCTTCTGGACTTAAGTAATGGATTCCACAAGCCTGCAGTACAGGACAAACACAGGCCTACTCCGTCTCAGCCAGGCCCTCTACCCGTGCAGACCCAGGAGGGCTGATGGGCTAAACTCTACACAATGCTATGTGCATCTTTCACCCATGAGGGTCATGTATGCTGAGGCACCTGTTCAAACAACAGAACACTGCTTCTCACAGGTTACCTTGGAAACATTTGAGATTTTTGTCTGTTTGATATCTAAATGATACTCCATTAATCCTAAGTCCTTTAAATTCAGAAGTGAGTTTTGTGGCACAGGGGGTGTACTTTGCAATGCTGCCATGCTATAATGGAGTGCCACTTTAAGTTGTGGTTGCTCTGCTTCTGATTCAGCGTCCTGTTAATGTGCCTGGGAAGGCAGAAGATGGACCAAGCTCCTGTCACCCATTTTGGAGACCCAGATAGTTTCAAATTCCTGACTACAGCCTGGTCCAGCCTTAGTACAGTCGTTTAGGGAACGAATCAACAGATGGAAGAATCCTCTCCCTCATTCGCCTCCTCTGTTGCTATTTCAAATAAATAAGTAAATAGGGTCTATCCCCATGGTACGGCTAGCTAAACAACCACCTGTGACACTGACATCCTGCATGGGTGCCAGTTCATGTCCTGGGTACTCCACTTCTAGTCCAGCTCTCAGCTAGTGTGCAGAGGAAAATGGCCCAAATGGGAGACCTGGAAGAAGTTTGGGCCCCTACACCCAGGTGGGAGATTTGGAAGAAGCTTCTGGGTTCAACCTGGCTATTTCAGCCACCTGAGAAGTGGACAAGCAGATGGCAAATCCCTGTCTCTTCTCTGTGTAACTATACTTTTCAAATTTAAAAAAAAAAGTCTGAAAAAATGTGAAAAGGGGCAGGTACTCCAGTATAATAGATTAAGCTATGGCTTCAGTGTCAGCATCCCCCATGGCACTGGTCCAAGTACCAGATGCTCCACTTATGATCCAGCTCCTTGCTAATGTGTTGGGAAGGCAGTAGAGGATGGCCCAAGTCCCTGAAGCCCTGTATCCATATGTGAGACCCACAAGAATCTTCTGGCTTCAATTTGACCCAGTTCTGGCCATTGTGGCCACTGGGGAATAAGCTTGTGGATGGAAGAGCTCTCTCTCTCCGCCGCCGTTTCTAACTCCATCTTCTAAATATATAAATAGTTCCTTAAAAGTAAATAGATCTTTTAAGTTATTCTGGGAGAGATTCTTGGCCTTATTTGACAAGTTGGAAGGATAATGTGCAACACAAGGAATCCACCCAATGCGCACAGCTACCAGGACAGCATTCATGGCTCAACAAAGGCAACTCAGAGCCCGAAGTCACCAGGTTCATATCTTGGCAGTAGAACCTGTCACTGTGGTGCAGGCAGCAGCGTGATGCTGAAGCCTGGCATAGGTAGGTCACCAGGAGATGGAGACAGCAAAACACCCGCTCCTAACCCTGGGGCACCATCACGCTGTCAGCTAGTAGAGCACCAAATAGGAAAGCGAGGGTTCCACGGGCTCTGGCCACACGGCAGGAAGGCATGAGGCAAACCTCGTGATACGGGGGTCTCTGCATGTGAAAGTGCAATGTGCTCTACTGGCTAGAACACACTGCTCATAAGCTACCAACCTGACCGACTTGCCCACCAGAGGCAGACTCATAGAGGTGAAACGGTTCCCAGAGGAAGTAAGCCCATACACAAGGGCACCAAGGCCCAGGAAACCGGGTTACAAAGCAAGTTAAAGCAGACCCAGGCCCACACATCCCAACCCCGGGCTCTGACAGAGAAGGCACAGCGGTATATAATGTTCAAGACTCATGAGACTCCCACTGAAGAGCTCAAAGTTAAATCACCAGTTTAAGAGAAAGCCTGCCGTCCCTAGCATATTTGATTCCTACCCTCAACTCCTAACAACAACAACAAAATCAAGTAAATACTACCAGCAACAGCTGAAGACATGACAAGCTGTTTGGATCAAAGTTTTGTTCTGTCATTACTGCAGCCTTAATCACAGATGCCTGGGACACACCCAGGATTACCCTGGGCCACACAAAAGAGGGCACGCAGGTACACATGCAGGCACACACACAGGTTACCGTGACCAACTTTTCGAAACTGCTCAATGGGTCCTGGCTCTTGGCTGCTTTCTTTTTCTTTTTTTAAGATTTATTTTTTATTACAAAGTCAGATATACAGAGAGGAGGAGAGTCAGAGAGAAAGATCTTCCGTCCAATGATTCACTCCCCAAGTGACCGCAATGGCCAGTGCTGTGCCAATCAGAAGCTGGGAAGCAGAAACCTCTTCGAGGTCTCCCACATGAGCGCAGGGTCCCAAGGCTTTGGGCCGTCCTCGACTGCTTTCCCAGGCCACAAGCAGGGAGCTGGATGGGAAGTGGAGCTTCCGAGATTAGAACTGGCACCCATATGGGATCCCGGCGCATTTAAGGCGAGGACTTCAGTTGCTAGGCCACATTGCCAGGCCCAAGCTGCTTTCTTCTTAACTTACTGTATTGCTTCTTTCCCCTGAGTGAGAATTATGATCAGGTATTCTGACAGTCAGTGAATAAAACATATGAGAACTATTTTCATTCCTCTGGGTGTGAAACACACGCATTTCCAGCGGCTCTAGGGCATGATGGGGCAGGCAGAGAGGGTGGGGGCATCTAGTCTGGACACTGAAGCCACACACAGTATGAACACCCACCCCAGAGGTGGGGAATTCTCCCTGGACGCTTCACTCCCTGTAACCTCAGGCACAATGACAACAGTCACAGTAAACGACAATGACAACTCACCTGGATCAAGCGCTTCCTGGGCACCAAGCTTATCCACGTGCTCACTCACTCAATCCTCCTGACTGTCCTACCCGGTGGGTGCTGCACCTGTCCCCTTTGCATGCAGATACGGCACCTTGCCCACAGAGAGGCAAAATACCTGACACAGGCCAGGAGGAGTTACTGGCCCAGGCATCCTGAGGCTCAAAGGCAGCTGCCCCACCCCGAGGCCACACCCTTGGCCCCTCCCTGGGAAGGTCTTCTGCACTGACACCCCTTCCTCCCCTAGCAAGGCATGGACCCTGTGCCAGACCCCAGCCCGTGGCCCCGCAACTCCCCCATAGAAGCTCAAGGCACAATCTATGTTCTTAGACTCAATCCTCCTCTTACAACTAAAAGGCTCCAGTCCCCGCCATGAGAGACTTGGAGGAGGCAGGCCCTGAGCAGGTGCCGGGCTGGGCTATGGGTGGGAGGCAGAGATGGTCCCTGCCTTGAGGTTCCTCCCTGGATAACCTGCATTGGAACTTGTCCTCCACGCCCAGTGTGCTGCGCTATAGAACCTGGAGTAGGACCAGCCAGACCCTGACGTGAACCCAGCCTGTCACCGTGGTTGCCACTCACAGTGGCTGATCCAGCTCCCGGGGCCTTGGTTCCTTCCTGCTCAGTAGAGCTGACACCTGTGCTCCAGCTACTCTGCGAAGCCTGTCCAGGCAGGGTGCTCTCGGCGCTGTCCGAGAACTTGGCCCACAGTTGTCAATTAGAGTCCACAACTGGCTGTCCCCCAGCTCCTCCCACCACCAATGCCACACAGTCACAGTGCAGGCAGCAGCGGCCCGAGCAGTTGTCTGGGTCTCCACAGCGCCTACTGAGGGCTTCCTGGGGCCCACCCTGGCCCAGCTTCCCCACTGTATCAGATGTGCAGGAGAAGGGTCTGCCACTGGGAAGACCCTCACATCGTGGGTTCCCTTGGTAGGTCCACCAGAACCCGAACACAGCACCCAGCACTGGGGTGGCCAAGACCTGGGGCCCTGCTTCCACAGGCCTGCTATCCAAGAACAGCTCCCTATCCTCAGCGATTCTGGAAACTTCTCTGTGCAATCCAAGACTGACTCAATAGAGACCTGATGAGCTTGGGGAGAATCTGCAGGACCAAGTCTCTACTTTATTACAGAAATGGTGAGTTGTACATCCCATCACTAGCCTTCTATCTCGGAACAGAGAGAAGGGAAGGGGGCCTGGGCACCCCAGAGCAGGGCCCAGGCTGCCCCATCTACATCTGGAGCCAGCTTAGTGTCTTCAGTCCTGAAGCCACTAAATGCCAATTGTTTCCTCAGTGAATGAATGAAAAGTCTAACCATGAGACAGGGGTTTCCACAAGAACCACCCCTGGCAGCACTCATTACACTTGGTATCCTCTCCCAGGATGGCATGATGACACGTGCTGCCTGCATGTAATTTCACCTTGGATACATGCATGTAACCATGAATGGTGACATCCAGTGTGGTGCTGGCATCCATGTGTACCCCAAACCCCAGCATGCTGGGCCATGGCCTGGCTCTCCCTTCCCTTGGCTCCTGTGTGCCTACGTCATTGCTGATGCAAAAACCTGGCCAAGTGCCACTTCTCTTTCCTGCTGAGTGCCTGCCTGGGGAAGGATGGGCCAAGGCAAAGGGTTTGTGCTGTCCTCGTGTGGCACAGAAGGAAAGTGGCCCCAAGCAGGGGCAGCCAGGTTCTCCCACCACCTGTGACTCGCCCATGGTGCCCCCAGTGGGTGGCAAAGCCAGGGTCTGCTGCAGGCCAGGCCCACATGATCAAAAAGTGAACTTTCTCTCTCAGTCAGGAACATGGCTTTTCATAGTGGTCTGTGGACTGGTCCCCAAGCTCTGAGAGCTGAGCTTCGAAATCCCTGTTAGATTCTAAAGTATTGAAGCAGGGCTGCTAAAGCGCCATGTAACCAGCACCCAGAACCTGCTTTTGTCATTGCCATTTCCCCTCCTCGGTCCTAGGCTCAAGGTCAAGGGCAGGCAGGTGAACACCAAGGGTACCTGCTTAAAAGGGATGCTCAGGACACCTCATGCCAACAACCAGACTCCCTCCCCGCAGTCCTCGCACCTGCTGTTCCTCAGCCTATAAAGATAAGTTCCAGCTCCAGCCAAGGGTGGCCTCCCTCCCACTCCCAGCTCCTTACTCAGAAGTTGCTTCTCTGCAAAGCCCTCTGGGTCTCATTCAACAGCCCCTCCTCCTGCCTCCGGCTTCTCCACCACCTTTCCCCACCATGAGCCAGACAGTCGACTCCACTCTGCATAAAGCCTGCTTGTATATCTATTTGCTTACTGATATTTCACCTGAGCTTAAAACAGCACCCAGCCCATAGCCAGTGCCCACTACATGCTTGAAAACATCAACAGCGGCAGTACAAAGAAGTGTGCTTCATGTGCTCATCCCATCCTTCCCATTTTACAGAGGAGAAACTGTTGTCCAGGCAGGCCAGTTAACTCAACCAATGATACACAGCCTACCTGGATTGGGGAAACAGATCTCGAAACCAAGTTGTAGAGCGGGAGAACTCATGCCGAAGCCAGATGCTGCTCACCCTCCCAGCCCTACCTGCAAACACAGAAGCGGCCAGGGTCCAGCAGGGCTTTCCAGAACAAGGCCAAGTCAGTGTCCATCACGGACTCTGACAGCAGGAAGAGGTGGCAGGGATGCTGAGGCCAGGCAGCAGGCCCTGGGAGCCCACCTCTGCCCCCTGCCCCAGGGGAAGGCAGGGTTGACCTGCACACCCCAGGCACAGCCAGGTCTGGCAGAAGCAGAGGGATGTAACTGCGACTGCTGCGACTGGGATGGTGCTTTAACAGCCCGGGTACTTAGACAACAAATCCTGCCAGGCCAGGAAGCTGCTTAAAGGAACCGGGGCCAGAGAGGAAGTCTGGTTTAAGCTGTTAAATGCTGAGATGAGGGCCGGTCATCTGAGGCCACCTAAGTCCTTTTCTAAGAACAGTCAGAAACCCCTCTGGTTTAGGGGCTGGAGGCAGGCCCCCACTAGTCATGGAGCCAGCTGTGGTCCACACAGCAGCCTGCACAGGGGAATACACGGTCACCACAGCCAGGAGCTTTGGGCTTCTTTTTTCATTTTTTCTTGTTCTTTTTTTTCTCAAGCGGCTTCCTAAAACAGAATTGTCAAATACCACAATTGCAAGACAGGCCCAGGGCTTTGTCTCAAAGACTCAACCCTGCTCGGCAACCACCAAGCCAACCACACAGCAAAGGCTTCCTGTCCCCAGAAAAGACCAGTTTCCATTCTCCGACGGTTCTTCCTCTCCCTGTTCCATCCTCTTCGGCCAGGGTGAGTCAGGGCCATCAAAGGGAATCTACCCCAAGAACTGTCACCTCCTTTCTCCTCCGAGTCATCAACATTCAAAATACAACTGCACCTGCACAGGGTCTTGTTCCCACTGGACCCACGCTGTACCCGCTGAATGGCCCTTTTAGCCGGAACTTTCTGAAGCTGTGAACTCCTCTGGGCAAAGACACTCAAGGGATCAGACAAGAGATCCCGGCCCTCAGAATCCACAGGTCCCATTCCCCCGACTTTCCTTCTCAACCAGCAACCACCACCTCTGGCTGTACCTCCTCTCTTCCACAACCTGTTCCCCAGAGGCTAGCCCTCTGCTCTCCCATCCTGCCCAGACACCACCCTTCAAGCGACCTGCCAAGGGGAACTTTCAGCCCCTGTCCACAACATGACTATTCCACAATACTCAGCACTACCAAAACCCTCAGTGACTCTGCCCCCAACAGGACCCAAGGTCAACAGGGTTGTTTCTTTTATGCTGATTTGAAAAGCAGAGCAATGTGGGCAGCAGGGAGGGAGAGAGGTATAGAGAGGACAGGGGAGGGGATGGAGAAAGAGTGATGTCTTCCATCCCTTTTTGCAACAGCCAAGGCTGGGCCAGGCTTAATTCAGCAACCAGGAACTCTCTCATCTAGGTCTCCCGAGTTGTTGGCAAAGACGCAACTTTTTGAGCCATCGTCTGCTGCATTGGCAGGAAACTGGATCAGGAACGGAAGCAGGACCCAATTCTGGGCACTCCAATATGGGCTGCAGGCGTCCCAAGTGGGGGCTTCACTCCCTGCACCACAATCCCCGCCCCATCCCACCCTCTCCAGGTCAGTGAAAGTACAATAAAATGAACAAAAATACAAATTCAGGCAGTTCCAAATTCAGCCCTGGCTCTACCTGTGAGTGTGCGATTAGTGGCCTGGTTTCTTTGTCCAAAGCAGGCTCATAAGGTTATCATGACCCAGGCGCTCACCAAGCAAACTCCAGTAAAACACTTTAAAACTGTGTTGCGGCAGGCAGGTCTCAGGTTAGCCTTAGCTATGGCGGGATGGGAACCTGAGTGATCCCACCACTAGGATCTGGGAGAGTGCCTTCCCATGCAGCAACAAGCTCTGGTGCAAGGGATCCAAGCAGCTGGTTCATTCGGGTCCAAGCCGGCCTGAATCCAAAGGCATCAAGCACTCCAGCACCTTCTATAGTTTAGTCATCCACAATTCCCCACCATGCTGCCTCTGGTCCTCTGTTCATGGGCAGGTGACACTCTCCAGGCCCACCTGCTGGCAGCCTTCGCTACATCCTAAAGCTGTCCAGAAGGATCTGGACACACCTCCTCCCTGCCTGCCCAGACGGAAAGAAGCCCCAGAGTGGCCCCAAGTGTATATTCCTAACAACAGATCAGGGTGGCAGAGGCACAACAGGCTGGGAAGAACTGGGGTTTCCCACACTACTTCTCAGGCCAATTTCCCAGAAGTGGGCGCCTCGATACTCATGGCAGGCCTCAGTCACCCCACATCAGAGCTGGCACCTCTGTTCTCAGGTCGCCGCCCCCACCCCCCACCTGCTTGGCAGAGGTCCAGGTGCCCCCGACCATGCAGGGCTGCCTCAGAGAACCGAGTTTCAGTTACCAAGGCAGAGACTGGCAGCGGCTTGCGGCTTGGTGCAGATCAAGGCACGTTTCCCAGGGCAGGCATGAGTCAGCCCTGCAGCCTGCCGAGCCCTCCTTCACACCCCCATCCCCTCCCCAGCACCTTCTACGGTTTACTCATCCACAAACTCCCCCGCCAGGCTGCCTCAGTTCCTAACACACCTTACTCATGCCCATCCTAGAACAGTACCCAGCACACACTGCGGGGTGTGCAGAGCCTCACACTGGGCACTCCAGGGTCCCTGCCTGTCTCTCTGACCACGTGGCTGACCACTTCCTCCCCATCCCATCGCAGCCCAGGTCTGTGAGCCTCCTTTCTGGACCCTGAGATGCACCAAGCTCATCTCTGTCTCAGGGCTCTCATGCAGGTGTGTACTAGCCCCTCTGCCCAGGATGTCCTCGCAGGCTACAGCCGCTTCCTCACCTGTAGCTCACATGTCTCCATCTCTGGGAAGAAGACCCTTCCTTCCCAAGCAGCCATCCCACAGCAGCGCCCTCATCCTGCCACCAGCTCTCTGTGTCCCCTGGCCAGCCTGTACCTGTCTGCGGACTATCCATCTTGTTCGCCATCCTTCTCGTTTCCTGACAGGGGTTGACCTTTCCTCAGTGCTAGGCATACTGCAGAGGTTCAATCAACACCCTCTGAACCAACCAGCAGATGTACACAGCAAGTTCAAGAGAGGGAATGCACTTGCTGAAAGGTGGCAGGAAGGCAGGGAAAAAGAGAAAAGGAGGCAGGAAAAAGAAAATGGAGCAGTATGGGGAATAATGGCACTGGGACCAAAAGGAATTCCTAAAACAGTTTCAGATAGAGGCATTTGCACGCATGCAGGTATTGAGTCGAGTGATTAAGACATCCATAGGCCACACCAGGGGAACTGGGTTAGGCTCCCGGCCGAGGCTCCCGACTCCAGCTTCCTGCTCACCCACATCCAGGGCAGCAGGGGTGTTGGCTCAAGTGCTTGGCTTCCCACCACCTGCTTTGTAATCCTGTCTTCTACCATAGCAAGCATCTGGGGGAGTGAATCAGTGTGCAGGAGCCTGCTCACTCTTTAAAAATTATTTTTTTTATTTGAAAAAGTACTAAATACTTAAGACATTTACCCAGGAGCACAATTTTTAAGATAGTCAGTATTCAAAAAAAAAAAAATCTTAAAATGGAGAACAATTCTGCAACTTTCTCTCTCTCTCTCATACATACATACACACACACACACACACACACACACACACTTACTTTGACCCAGGAATGTTATTCCTGGGAATTTTCACAAAGAAATGAATCCAGAAAAGGAGGATTCCAGCCACAGGTTTTCTAACAGTAGAAACCTGGAAACCACCAGAACACCCAGCACAGAAAATGCTCCTGCGAATCACTGGAGTGCCTATGGGCAGCAATCCAAACAGCAAAACGTGAAAGTCTTTGAGAGTCAAGCTAAAGGGAGAGGGGGTCTGAAAGAACATTCTGGATTCCTTCTAAGTTCCGGGCACTGCCCAGCACTGCTCCAATAGCTCGTTAACCCCTCATAAGATCCTAACTTAGATTCTGTTAACTAACAAGCACACCAAAGCTCACAGAGCCAAGGAACCTGCCTGAGTCTCACGGCCAGCAAGGATCAGGGCACTAACAGCCTGTCCAGCTGCGGCTGCAGGAGACAGGAGTCTGCAAACGCAAGTGAGATGAGACCACCTGGTTGAAATCACAGCTCAAACTCTCCTTAACCTCTCAGCATCTCAGCTTGCCCATCTGTAAAACAGGGCTGCTGGGCAGTCCTCCTCCACAGAGCAGTCACAAGGAGTGAGTGGCAGGCAAGGAGCGAGCCCAGCGCAGTGGTCCATGTCGGCTTTCACAGCACATCCACTCACAGCTGGAGCAGACGTCTGTTTTGGAGACCACACATCCCTTTGACATGGTGATCTGGGGAAGATAGACTGGGGTGGAACTGACACCCTGTTTCCGGAGCCTCGGGAGCACATGGGAGCTGCAACGGCTGTGCACCCGTGGTGGGCACAGGAGCCAGAAAGAGCTCCTCCTCTCAGAAAGCCCCACCAGAGACAGGAAGCCGCTTCCTTTCCTTTCCCAGCCAGCATTTCCTTTTTTGTTTGAAAATGCATTCCTCATGTGCAGCACAGCCTTGGCCCTCCCCCTAGGCAGCCGGGGCTCCACAGCCAGCAGCCTCCCTCATGACCCTGGCCTGCCAGCAACAGGACAGTCGGGCTCCTGGTAGACCCAGAGAGGAGCCAGTCCTGAACACTAGCTACAATATTGCAGAGCTAGGAGGCGACCGACCCTTCAGAGACCATTGTCCTCTTCTCCTGGGAAGGCATCAGTGACATATCCCGAACCATGAGCCTTGTACCCACAGGATGACGGGCCTCCCTTTGGGAAGACCCTCCCTCAGCAAAAGGCAAGCTCTCCAGATGGCAAGTCTAGGGGGACACGGGGCTCTGCTTGATCCACCTGACTTTACCTGGTGCCACAAACAGACCTCAGTTTCACCCAAAACTAAGACATCAAGACAGCAGCAGCTGAAACTCAGCGTGCTTGAAGCTATTGGCAGTGTTTCCCCCAATCATGTTCAGGGGTTACACAGTCCCCTTGAACAAGGAGTGTGCTGCAGGTCTTCTCAGGACCTAAAGAGCGGGATCTCCAGAAGGGGACCTGGCTAACGCAGCATGGGGTCACCTCCTGGAAGTTTCCCGAAGGAGCATCTTACAGAATGCACTCTGGGAACCACTGCATTACGGTAAGGGTCCCAGACTAAGGGTGACGATCGAGTGAGAATACTTGGACTGTTTTTAAAACTCACTTATTTGGCACAGTGCTTAAGATGCCGCCTGGGGTGTCCACAATCCATGCTGGAGTCTCTGGGTTCAAGTCCCAGCGCCACTCCTGATTCCAGCGACTGCTAAGGCACACCCTGGGAGACAGTAGGAGCTGCTCAAGGACTTGGCTCCCTGATACCCATCTGACAAACCAGGCTGAGCTCCTGGCTCAGTCTTCGCAGTGACAGGCATTTGGGGAGTGAACTAACAGATGCAGATCTAGGTCTGCCTATCAAATAAGTGAAAATAACAAGAAGGGTCACTTACAACATTGTTTTTTTCTTACCTCTAAAACTCTGTATGCACATGTACCCCCACAATGAGTGTTGCCAGTCCAGCATATCCATACCAAACTAACTCAAATTATCTGGCTAAAATAGAAGTCAAATATTCCAGGTGCCATGCAGAAAAACTCACATTCCCATAAGCAGTTTGTCTCATCAGATCGACAGAAAACAAAACCGTAAAGATGAAAACACTGACAATCTAACTCGGGAGTCTGTGCTCTTGGACAGTCAAGTCCATAACTGCATTACACTTGGCATCTGTCCTTAAAAAAAAAAGTCTTACAGCATTCTTGCAGTTAGAGAGCAGAGAGTAGGCTTAGCTGTAGTAGATAAGCCATTGCTTAAAACCCCCCCACAATATCCCATCTGAACGTGTGGTTCCAGCCCCGGCTCCTAAGTCTCTGATCCCACTTCCTGCTAACCCACACCTTGAGAGGCGACGGGTGCTGGCTCATGTCCCTGGGTCCCAGACACCCACATGAGAGACCTAGGTGGAGTTCTGTGTTCCTGGTATAGCCTGTCCAGCCCCGGCTGCTGCAGCCATTTGGGGAATGAATCAGCAGATGGAAGATCGATCCCTGACTCTCTGTCTGTTTCTCTCTGACTCTCCTTTCCTCCTTGTTATTCTACCCTTCAAATACATATTTCTTTAAAAAGAAATAGATTCAAGCCAAGCCAGCGCATTGAGTTACTCTGAAAAAAACTGCACCCCTACAAAACCCCAGAGGGGTCTCCAAACACCTCTCCAGTCAAGAGCCCCAAGTCTTCAGATGGAGCTGGGAATCAAACCCATGGCTTCCTCTTACAGGAGACCCCTGGAGGTGGGGATCCAGCATCCCAGAGAGGGTGGAACTGGTGGGCTGCTGGATCCCCTCAGCAAGCAAACCTGGCCCCAGGTGGCACTGCGCCTGTCTCACGAGTGTGGGTCCAGCTCTGACCCTAGCCCTGTGCCAACCTTCCTGCAACAGGTTGACAAACCACTTCGCTTGCAAGTCTTCAGTTGCCTCCAAAAGGCTGGACAGATGGAAAACCCAAAAGCCCCTGCAGTCCTTAAGGACCCACATCTCGACCCAACCAACCCACAGCCAGGCACCCCAAATAGCTAGTTCTTTGCTGGATCTTTGTGGTTAGTCACAAAACAAGACAACAGTTACGAGAAGGGCCTTTCCTAAGCCTCAAGAGCTCAAGATGTGGCACCGCCCGGAAGCCACCAGGCTATGGCCACAGCTGTCTCCCAAGCCAGCCAGTCCGAGCACCCTCCCCTGCTGCAGGACACCCCTCTGGACAGCCTCAGCGCTGGAGCTTCCCATCCCTGACACACTACCCAAAACCTCAGACACAAGCAGCCACAAAACTGAGACCCCTAATTCCTGCCACACATCCCAAACTTCAGGCCCTAGGCCCAGCCTGCCTCCTGCGTAAACTCCTGCCTGTGCCTCTACTATGGCTACTATGGCTGCAGATCCAGTGGGATACAAGATAAGCACTTGAGGCTGTCACATTATAAACATTGACAGTTCTGCCGGGGGCGGGGGGGAACAGACTTAAAAAATCGGATGTTGGAGCCAGCACTATAGTACAGCAGGTAAAATTGCCACCTCCAGGCCCGGCGCGGTGGCACAGTGGTTAAGGTCCTCGCCTTCCATGCCCAGGATCCCATATGGGTGCCAGTTTTAATCCCGGCAGCCCCGCTTCCTATCTAGCTCCCTGCTTGTGGCCTGGGAAAGCAGTCGAGGACGGCCCAAAGCTTTGGGACCCTGCACCCATGTGGGAGACCCGGAAGAGGCTCCTGGCTTCGGATTAGCTCAGCTCCAGCCTTTGCGGCCGCCTGGGGAGTGAAGCTTTGGACGGAAGATCTTCCTCTCTGTCTCCCCTCTCTGTATATCCGCCTTTGCAATAAAAATAAAAAAATAAATCTTTTAAAAAAAAATTGCCACCTCCCATGCCAGCAACCCATATAAGCACCAGTTCATATCCCAGTTACTCCACTTCCCATCCAGCTCCCTGCTTACGGCCTGGGAAAGCAGCAAGGCCTAAGTCCTTGGGACCCTGCACCCACATGGGTGACCCAGAAGGAGATCCGTGTTCCTGGCTTCAGATCAGCTCTGACCACTGCAGCCATCTGGGGAGTGAACTAGTAGATGAGATATCTGTCTCTCCCTCTGTTCATAAATCTAATTGCCTTTCAAATAAACAAGTTATTATTACACAAATAGCAGCCATTTGGGGATAAACCAATGAGCAGATGATTTGTCTCTCCCTAGCTTTTTCAAATAATCTTTAAAAAACTCCGTAGTTCTGATAGTAGATATGTTCTTATACTTCAACCCAGAAAATTCCACTTCTAGGAACATGCTTCTGGCTGCATGACTGACAAAAGCAAGACTTAGAAACAGCCTAGACGACACAACAGCAGACCGGTTGGATGACTTCATGGTCCGACCACATGATATACTGCCTTTGTGACCATGCTGATGTGGAGCCGAGATAGTGACAGGCCATGCACACAGGATGGCCCACAAGTCTACCTGTGTACTATGTTCACAAACACAAAGACACATGCACACACAGTTAAACATTCATGGCGACGAACTCTGAAGGGACACTGGGGGTGATTTCTGTAGCCCATCCTGCATTTGTCTTAGCAGTGAATGCATTATCACAGTTTGTTTTTAAAATGTTTTAATTAAAAGCAGGAAGATAAAGACTATCCCATTTATCAGAAAGGCAGCAGGTGGCCATTGAAAAAATTATGAGTAAGTTGATCTCGGGACAGCTTCTCATTTCTCAGAACACGGAGCTGGGTGCATCACAGTTGGCTGATGGAGCCCAGTCTTTGAGGATGTGCTAGGTTGGACGTTAAGAGAAGCAGCCCTATGCCTAAACTCTGAGGCCACATAGCCCAAGCGACCAGCATTTGAGCCACTACACACCCCCAGGCCAGCCCTTTCTATTCCAGGCCTTGTCCTCATCCTCCGTAACCATGACCTTGAGCAGAATCCCTACCAGCAGTCCAGTTTCCACCCACAACCCTGGAGCTCAGCGCATCACCAGCTAGCCCAGACTCCAATATCTAGGGGCCCAACCTCTCCAACCATTAGCTGCAACCTCCCCACCTGCAAGGCAGAGGCACGCCTCATAGGGCCACTGTGAGTGTTCACTGGAGCCATGCATGCCAAGAGCCTGGCAGAGCACTCCGTACCACAGGAAACCAACAATGCTGCCTTCTCTCTGCCAAGGCCATGTCCATAACCTCAAAGGTACCTCTGCAGCTTTCTTTGAACCTGAAGGCAGGAAAAAAAAAAAAAAAACCTTCAACCAGCCTGTTTGAAAAGGCAAGTATTTTTAGAAAGCACAGCTCAGAGACCCGGCCACGGGACTGCTGCTGCCCTCCACCTGTGCAGGCACTGTGTCACTGCAGCCCAGCGCCTGCCGAGCTTTGGTCCCTCTCTAAACCACAGCCAGGAGGCAGGACCAGAAGGCTGGCAGTGTGGAATGCTGCTTTCCAGGATTCTGAGCCAACCCAGACCCATCAGAGGAGAGGGAAGAGGAGAGAGAGGGCCCTGCGCACCCATCAACATCCCCAGGCAGATCAGAGAGCCTCCCTGCCACTAACTAACGTGGGCTGCAGATCTGATGCAGCCTCACCCTCCAGCACCAGCTAGTTCTCCCCGGGCTCACAGCCACCCTGTCCAGACAGGCTCTGGGGAATACTCAGGAAGCAAGTGTGGCCATGGGAAAAGCTGCCTAGGTGACAGCAGACTCCAAAGGGAGAGTCCAGGGCAAGTCACCGGGGCACAGTTTAAACCAGAGGAACACCACTCTCCAGCTGGGTCGGGAGTCGGGCTTCAGTCTCAGTGCTGCCAGGGACAGGTGAGTCGGGAGAAGTCACCAACACTCTAGAAATGTTTCCCAGAAAACCAGAGGCTGGACCAGTCAGGTGGTCAGTGGGATGCCTAACACGGGTTCTGCCAGTCACCCACCTGGCTCACCCCTCAGACCCTAACTGCTCCTAAAGCCCAAAGATTGGGATGGCACCCACCTAACTCGGGACATTGTGGCTGCCAGCGACAAGCCCAGGAAGCCAATCAGTATGAAGTGACTGTGTCCTTGCCTCACCCATGAGGGGCCTGATCCCCCCAGCACAGGTGGCAGCCCTGTCCTCTCCCTAGCAGTCCCAGGATCCAGCACAGCACAGTCCCCACCTGACCTGACCTCTGGTCAGCCTCTCTGACCTTGGGAACAGCAGTAAGACCTCCTTGTGACGCCTCATGGCCCCAGGCACCTGCTGAACTGGGAACTGCCACCACCACAATTCCCCTGTGCCCTCCCCAGTTGAGACCTCATGGGCAAGGGCCTTGGGGAACCCGTCTTCCCAGGCTGGCTTGCCTAGAGACTTTCCTCTAGAACAAGTGCAAGCTGGCACGACTACCCCAGGGAGTAGAGCCTGTTCCCAGGACGCCAGGGAAACTAGCAAGAAGGCCAAGCTGCTGTGTCCCCAAAGTGTGATTCGCCACAAGGCATGCTTCTGCACATCTCTCTCCCCAGCAGAGGCGGGCCACCGAGAGGACCCAGAGGGAGGAAGGAGTCGGTTGACTCTGTGAGCGCACGTGGAGAGCAGGCACATCCATGTGTGAGTGCTGAAAGCTGGGGACCAGCACACTGCCCGGCAGGCAGGCAGGCAACAAACATGAAGCCTCTGACCCTTCCAGGCTTTCTCAGTCCAGACAGACCACTACAGAGCAAAGCCATTACAGGGCATACAACACCCCGCCACAGCCCACCCAGTCCAGGGACACCTCAGGGGTTCCTGTCTGAGTGCTCACTCCATCAGGGCCAGCCTCCTAAGAGGCTGGCAGAAGTCTGCTATGGTTGTGAAAACCTAGCCCTTCTTTAAAGCTTGGGAATCCAATGTTGCAAGCACCATCTCTGGGGAGCCTGGCTCCATGAACCAGAGGATCCCGCAGAGCAGGAAAGAGCTCAGAGGACACAGCCACTGGCCAGCCCGGCTCCACAAGATGCTGCTGGGGGCCAGTCGCCCCCGCTCTGCCTGCCGGGGCTGTCTTCTGGCCCCTGCCGCCCACCCCTAGGCCACGGGGCCTGAGACAGAAGCTCCCTCCCCAGAGGGCAAACTCAACAGCAGGATCTGAGCACAGCAGCTGCGTGGACAAGTTGCCAGCATGCTACAGGAATGAGCGCGCTCTTTCCCGTGTCACAGAGAAGCCTGACAGAAGTCACGCAGCTTGCCCGAGGCTCATATACATGGAACCAGGACCAATTTCAAAGCTGGGGGAAGAGGGGAACTTTCTGTTGACATTCTTAACCCCTACCTTAGCATTTTGGTTAAGTCTAGATTTTAAAACAACTCCAAAACGGGGGTGTGACTAAAAGCAATCACAAACATTCAGCCCAAGTCGCCTTCGCGGAGCCCCCGGCACGGAGAGGGCTCGCAGAGACTTCCCCAAGCTGCATGATTGCAAGCAAGGATGCCACGGCCTCCACAGTTCACTCTAGCTAGTTGGGGGTACTCAGATGCACCTAGGCTCCCACCCCAGTAAATGACTCAGCTCCTGCTGTGTGGCACAGAGAGCCCTATGCAGCCTGTCACCCAGGAGCCCTCTTTGCATGTATCCTTGGGTACCAGCTATAAGGCCCTGTGGTATCGAAACATCACACTTCCCAAGCAAGGACAGCCAGCGTCTCTCCTACATCACACCCTGGGAGCCAGCAGCACTTCACAGCCACTGGGCAGAGGCCACACCAGCAAGTAATCTCAGAGCCTCACAAGCACAGCGACCCCCTCCTCGTAGATCCAAGCTATACAGGCCCCCTATTGTGTGTGCTGAACCATCAACTTCATTGGGCAAACATGCTCAGCTGTGTTTGTGAAATCGACGGCACTTGGAAAACAGCGATGGGCGGACAGAAGGACGGGTGGGAAGTATGGTTCTGTTAGTTTGCTTTTCAAGCAAAGCTCTGGTCAGCTCTGTTATAGCAACTGTAATAAAACAACAATAGTTCACAGTCAGCATGGCCTGCATTCTTCCCCATGCCCCTGGCTTGGCTTCTTTGGAGAAAAATTAGAGCGAGAGACTGTCACCATTGCACCTTCGAGATAACAGGAGAAGTCAGTCTTGCCGCGTGAGTGGAGGAGGGAGGATTGGTCTTGTGAACAATTACTGCAATCACGGGTTGGCCCTGCGACAGCTGGCAGAGACAATTAGCAAGGGGGTGGTGGTGATGATCTAATAAAATCAAACACCCCACACCTGCAGAAGGACACCTGCAGAAGTAGCCACGCAACCATCAGGTGCGGCGAGCGCCCCCGCCCCCGACTGTTAAGCGGTCCCCAGAATTTCACAGGCCTCTGAGTCTCTGGACAAAATTGGGCTGCACCAGCTTCTATCTGCTGTGTCTGGGGTTCTGAGACCCCCAACCACTTCTCCAGCTGGTTCTTCCAAATCCTTTTAATACAGCCCTCCCCCGGGGGGAGGTACCCTAAATCACCTTTCGTCCTCACACTCCCAGGCCATCTCCTCCACCAGCATCCCTGTGACAGTGTCACCTTCCCACCCAAGGCTGCCTTTCCCGGCATAATCCTTTCTAAGCCAAAACCCAGTGTTTGAAGGAGGCGGACGGGGGTAGCGCGGGGTGGGGGAGCCTGTGAGTTCTCAGCATTTGGAGCAGGGAAGCGCTGTGGCAGGCACCGAACGACTGAATAGCAAAAAAATGCAGCTTGAGCAAGCAATTTCTGAAAAGCGGCAGACCAGACCCACAGGAGGAGATGGAGAGAACAAGGGCCAGGACCGGGTCTGCGGCGTGAGGGGAAAGGAGAGGAGGACCGGCCGGCGCTCGCACTTGAGGGGGACCCGGCTGGCGCCCGGCGCGCGAGGGAAAGTCCAGCGCGTGACTCGGGGCGGGGTAAACCCTACCCCTGCGGCCCCGCAGACTGGAAAATGCGGTGGAGGCGGACAGAGGGAAGGGTGTCCCCGAGCTGCCCAATCCGCCTACCGGCTCCTCGAACCTCCATCCCGGTCCGCACCATGCACCCCCGCCCCACAAACGCTGTCCCTGGGGAGGGCGGTCCTGGGTCCTCCAGCTGCCGCCTCAGCCGGCGGCCGAGGGAGGGGACGCCTCCGAGGCGAGGCGAGGAGGGGCGGGTAGGGGCGAGCCGGCACGAGGATGAGGCTGGGGCTGGAAGAGAGGCGTGGAGGCGGCGGCTGTCCCGGCTCAGGCCGGGTTCCAGCCCGGCGCCGCGGGCCCCTTACCTCCAGGGTGCGGATCTCCTGCTGGGTGAGGTCGTTGGACACGGCGCACTTGGTGCGCAGCCCGCGCAGGCTGCCGATGGAGATGTCGATGAGCTTCTGCAGCTGCCCGCACTGCTGCAGCGCCCGGCTGGCCGCGGCCCGGGCGCTCCCATCCGCCGCGGCATCCGCACCGCCGCCCTCCTTCTTCTCGCCCATCGCCGACCCGCGCAGCGCCGCTCTATCCATGCCTCGGCATCGGGGCCGCCGGGGGGTCGAGGCGAGGAGCCCGGGGCGGGGGGCGCCTCGGCAGGCAAGCCCTGAGCCCGGAGGGCTGCGCGAGGACAGCTCCTCGGCGTGGCCCGAGCCGGGACGCCGCGAGCGCCGGCCGGCGAGTCCGCTGCTCCCGCCCGCCCAGCCGCGGCAGCAAAGCGAAAGCCGCCGCGACCCGACGGCTGCAGCTCCCGGGGGAGCCTTTAAGTGGCCGCGGGGGCCGGGTCAGGGCGGCAGGGCATGCTGGGACTTGTAGTCCGCGCCGTGCACCTGCCGCGCTCCGCGCCCTCGGGGCCCGCCACCCCGCACGGCGCCGCGAGCTCTTCTCCTCCGGGCGGGCGTGGGGAGAAGGGGGCACTCCTCCCGGGAGGGGCTGCTCCGCGCCGCCCCTGCCTGCACCCCGCCCCCGGCGCCGAGGGTCGGTGGGAGCCTCCTCTTCCCGCCACTCCCGCGTCTGGCCCGGGAGAGGCCCATGGCCCCATAGTGCAGAGGCGGGTGTGCACCCCACTGTTGCCCTGCGATAGCCGAACCCTGGAACCCCGGGGCAGGGGAGGTTCCCCTGAGTCGGTAAGAGGGTTTGGGGGCCGCCATCTAGTGGGAAGGGGCTTGAAGTACTTTTCCTTTGAATTTGCGCGGATGGGAACCCTCAGGCCTGCAGAAAGCCGAACCGCTTCCGCAGCTCAGCGAGCCCGGGGGCTTGGCGGTGCCCTGGAGCGCACGGCCGGGCTGGCGCTGCCCTGGAGCAAGCACACAGTCCGGGCTTGGTGGCTCCCACACGGCCTGGGGTGCGGCCTCAGGCGCGCACCTGTTTCTCCCCGCAGGTGATTAGAGCACTACCAGAGCCTGGGCTTCCTAAGAGGCGAGAACGTGTCAACGCGCGGGGAGAGGCGCACGGATCAGCGGTGCCGCCAGACTCTGCTTAGAGGCAAGATTTGCCAACCAGAAGTGGTGTCTCCCCCTGTGAATGTTCTGGAATCTCCTAGATGGCAGAGGTCCCTAATTCGTCCTCACATAGCTAGGTTCTCACATACCATGGCGCACGATGGGGGCCCTGGGACGCTAGGCAGGCGTCTTAGAGCTCTCATGCCAGCTAAGGTCTAGGCACGTGTGTATGGGGAATATGTGTGTTTACCAGTGTATGTAGGCAGGGTGTGTTTGCATATATGTGAGGGGGAAGGGTGTGTGTGTGCACACATGTATGTGGGGATGGGGGATGTGTGCACGTGTGTGTGTGTGTGTGTGCGTGTGTGGACAGCTTTCTTTGGTGTGAGGCTTGGACAGGGGCTGGAATCCAAGCATGTTCCCCCTTGAGTACAGACAGACATTAAAGCATTCAGTACCAGGTGACAGTTTGCATTACCCTTTATTCAAGGACAGGCGCTTGGCACAGCAGCCCTCACCAGTTGGGAAAACTCCCATCTTGGCATGCCTGGGCTGGAGTCCTGACTCCCTGTCCAATGCCAGCTTCCTGCTCATGCACACCCTGGGAGGCAACAGAGGATGGCTCGAGTGCGTGGGTGCCTGCCAGAAGAATTCCCTGTATCACTCCATCTTTCTGCTTTAAAGTAAATAAACATTCTTTTAATGTTATTTGACATTTAAAAATAAGTATCAAGTCTGAAGCCAGAATGGAGCTTCTGGCTTCAGCCTCGCTCAGAAACTGTCATTGTGGCCATTTGGGGAATGAACCAGCAGATGGAAGATATCTCTGTTTCCTTGTCTCCCATTCCCATCACCCTGCCTTTCAAATAAATAAATCTTTGAAATTGAACACAATGGCTCAACTCACTAATCCTCCTTGTGTAAGTGCCGAGGTCCCATATGCAATCAGTTTATGTTCCAACTGCTCCAATTCCAATCCAGCACCTTGCTTATGGCCTAGGAAAGCAATGGAAGACGGCCCAAAGTCTTGGGACCTTGCACCCACATGGAAGACCCAGAAGGAGCTCCTGGCTCCTGGCTTTGGATCAGCTCAGCTCCAGCCATTGCAGCCATTGGGGAATGGACCAGCACATAGAAGACCTTTCTTTCTGCCTTTCCAATAAAAATAAATGAATCTTTAAAAAAAAGAAAAAAGTATGACGTGTGTGAAATTTCCTTTTACAAACTAACCCCTCCTCTGAGATTTTTCTGAAATGTGAGGGGTTTCCTTGCCCCTTCCCCAAGGAGTGCCTGACCCAGTCTTCATTGATTTGCAACAGAATCCCTGCTTGGATCTGTGAATTCTTGGATTCTCCCCACCTCTGACTGTTCCCTCTGCCCCACCCTGCCCCTTGCAGCATGACAGCTGCCCTGAAAGCGAACCTGTAATCAAGGTTCTCAAGCTTGACCTTGCATCAGAATCACCCGGAGCACAACATTCCCGGCACTGCGCCTAGCTTCCTGTTCCGCAGGTCAGAGGATGGGGCCAGGGAAAGTGCACTTCTGTCAGGTGCTCAGATGGTGCTGAAGCTACAGGGCAGAGGGCAGTCAGAGTGCCAGCCTGAGGGATGAGCCTTGGCTCACCTGGCTGGCTCACACCCTCCATCTGTCCAGCAACCAGAGCTGCCAGGCTTCTGCAAATGACTCACTGTAACTCAATTTGCAAGAGATTTCCTGATAAATGCCTATTTGTGCACTTACATCAAGCTTGTCATCATCACCAGTCAACATATTGCTCCTCCAGGGCCACTTAATGCGGGAAGTCAAGTTCTGAAAAAGGCCACCACTAGCCTGTGGCATCCACACCTACACATGCCACCATGGTGGTGGTACCAGGCCTGGAGATGGGGCAAGTGCCAGTTTCCTGGCTGCTCTTCTACCATTCTCCAGCAGCCAATCCCTCTGATAAAATCAGCCTTCCACTGATGGCCCGAAGCATTCAGAGACCCATAGCTGCCTTCCCAGCTCAGGGCAGGCATATGCCAGCCTGTAGCATTCCCTCTCAGAGGTGGAGAAAGACAGGACTTGAAAATAATCCCATCGTTCATGCCCTTAGCCTTCAGCAAGTGTCCGACGAAGCACCTGCCCATGTGGGCTCCTGAAACACTAGTGAAGAAACCGAACTCCTGACCCCAGGAAAGCAACTCCCTGACAGCAACCAACAGACAGCCAAGGACATAGAATGAAAGTGGCATGGGCAGCTAAGCCAGGGAGGGGGGAAGGGGTGTCTTCAACTTTGACCTGGCCGTTTTAGGAAGCAGCCCTGTCAGCTCCATTCCTCAGTTACTCAATGGCCTTGGGCAGGTCTCCTAATCTCAGGGTCTGCTCCTTATTTCCAAGACAGTGATCATGTGTGAGAAAGATAGACAACTGTGCAAAGAGATAGCCACAAAACAAGTTCCGCATGTCTACTTATTTAGTCCATAAGCAGTTCCCACGTGCTCATGATCTTGCCAAAGGGCTTAACTCCTCTTAGTTACTTTCTCCCCAGTCTCCCAGAGTGAGTCTGCAGTTGATTGGTCAGGTGATGATTCTTAGGCTCCCCAGCATCTCAAGGTGCTTGAGACTTTTTAAAAAACTTTTTAAAATAATTCAATTTATTTTGGTGACGTTTACCTAGTTGAGAGGGATACATGCCCAATGTGGACCACACATGAGGATGGGGAAGGTCAAGGAATAGGAGAAAGTAGATGAGACAATTACCTCCAATCTCCCTTTTTCTTCTGGGGAAAGTGGAGACAGAAGAGGAAAGGACCACTCCCTGGAACCCAGCTGCATCAGCACCTGTGGATGAGGAATGTCCACCTGCGGTCATCCCAGGGTCCCTGATGTGGAGCATGTTCTGGGGATTCTGCTTAAGCGGTTTTGATAGTTCTGAGATGCTGTTGATGTCATTGCTGCAAGTGCACTGGCTGACATAAGCCACCTTAGAGTTTCGATTTGCCCAGATACTTATCCAGGAGAGCTGTACAATTTATTCTGCCCTCCATGGTACTAGCTGTCCTCTGCAAGCCTCAATGAATTGGTTGACATGTGCCCCATGAGCATCTGAGCATCTGAGCATGCCATCCACTACACAGACCTCAGCAACCATGGAAACCCAGTTCTGGCACAAGCACTCTATGGTCAGACCACATAGATCCTGTGATTTTCACAATGGTTGGTGTTGAGTGCAGTGATCCAATTGGGGGGTCCCCAAAGAAACCTTGCCAGAGGTGACCCCAAGCTGATTCCTGTGTGTGCCAGCCAGTGTGGGGTCCGGGTCAGTCCATCACCCACATCAGCCTACACACACACTAGTGGTTGCAGTCACCTGATCAGTCCTGTCCCCAGCACCTCTCATATGCAAATCAATGGATGCCAAGGCCTAACCCTGCCCACCACACGCTCTACCCTCACATATACCAACAAGAACTACAACCTAGCCAGGGTGACCCCAAATAACCCCAACTGGGCCCACCCTGGTTACTCTGCATGTCAGTGAGTGCAACAGACTGTTCCAGTCTATTCCACATCCCACTCAGTTCTACATATCAACGGGTGTTGGAATTTAGCTCAACCCAACCGATCTCATTATCCAGCCTACACTCATGCTAGCGGATGCTACCACCTGTCTAGCCAGACCTACCCCCAGCCATGGTTGTCATGCTTACCAGTGGGAGTTGCAGAACATCAGAGAGGTACCCACAGTTTCCCTACTGGGCCTACTCCCAGCCCTGAATCTTACCCTTTCCAGGTGATTCTATAGTCTAGCATGACAGGACTTGCCCCTAGTCCTAGCACTTTCCAGCTGATGCTATGGCAAAGCCCAACCAATCTGCACTTACTCTGGCTCATGTATGCACCTGTGGATATGGTCGCTTAGCCCAGCCTATCTGGTCCCCTAACCCAGCTCACACACTGACCAATGGATGTTGTAGGCTTGCCCAGTCTGGTCTGTTCCCAGTTCCAGCTCTCATTATCACCAGCAGGAAGCCCTGCTGGGCTCACCCCTTCACCCATTTTGGGTCTTACATGTGCTGGTGGGAGCTTCACCCTGGCTTGGCCTGGCCTGCCCCCCAGTTCCAGCTCATGCTGGTGGGTACTACAGCTAGCCCAGCTCAGCCAGCCCCAAGTCCTGGCCCTAATGTAAACTGGCTGGTGTTGTGGCCCAACTCAGCCTGTCCTGCACCCTATTCTGGTTCTCACATCTGCCAATGGGTGCTGTTAACTGACCCAACCTGGCCTGACCCCAGACCTGACCCACATACATACCAGCGGGAACTGTAACCTGGCTTGGTCTGGGCTGCTCCCAGCCTTGGTTCTTGTGCTCACCTGCAGGGACTGCATCCTGACAGAGGAGTTTCCCAATCTCCTCTAACAGGTCACCTCCCAGTGGCAGATCTCACACACACCAGTGGGTCCATGGTGCAGCTTGGCCTACCTCCTGTCCTGGCAGGAACAGCAGTCATGTCTGACCAGCCCATTCTGGTTGTTACTGTTGAGTGCTACAACCCAGCCATGCCTGGTCCAACCCCAGACTTAGCTCTCATGTGATTTCAGCAGGAACCAAGACCTAACCCAGCATGTCCTACACCCATCCTGGCTCTTGTGAGCACCAGCTGGTGCTAGAGCCTAGTCCAGTCTGGCATACCCCAGACCCAGTCCACACTCATACCAAGGGATGTCAGTCATGTCCAGCTCAGTTTGCCATCCCCATTCCAGCTTTCACACTCACCAGTGGGAACTGGAGCCCAACAGGGGCATCACCTTAGCTCCTCAGCCAAGCTCACTCCCAACCACAGATCTTGCACATGTCAGTGGTTGCTCCGACCCAGCCAGCATAACCCAAAACCCAGCTTAGCCTCTGCCATTAGACGCTGCAGCCCAGCCTGGGCTGACCTGCTCCTCAGTCCCAACTCTCACTGGTGGTTGCTGCAGTTAGTCCTGCCCAGCCTCTCCCCATCCCCAGCTTTCATGCAAATTGGTAGGTATGATAGCCTAGACTAGCCTAGCCTAGCCTGGCATGACCTGCTCCCCATCCTGGCTCCTGTGTGTGCTAGTGTGCTATGTTTTGGCCTGGCCCTGCCTCCTACCGAGCCGAGGCACATACCTGCTGACAAGTGAGGCAACCCTACCTGGCCTGACCAACACCCAGGCCTGAATCACATGCTCACCAGTGGGAGCGATGGCCCATTAGAAGAGTTCCCCAAGTTCTCCCCCTAGGCCCTCTCCCAGACCCAGATCTCACACATTTCAGCAGGTGCTAGGCCGTTACCCGGCAGTCTGTCCCCCAGTGTTGGCCTTTGTGATGTTGTGGCTATAGATGTTTCAGCCAGTACCAGCCCGGCTTGTTCCCAACCATGTATCTACCACATGGTGAGAGCTGGGGAGCAGCTCGGAGTAAAGGAAATCAAATCCATAAACACATGGAGCATACGTGGAGACAGGAAATTCACAAGCCAATAAATGTGTTACCAGATAAATTCAGAGAGTGACAGATGCTCGGAGGAGGAGAAGGATGAAAACAAAGCAGGTGGCTGGTAGGCCTGGGAAGATGAGGTCATTCCTCGGATGAGGGGTTGGAGAAGTGCTCTCTGACGGAGCTTGAATGAAGAGCAGAGGAAAGCAAAGCAGCCAGCCCTGCAGCACTCCAGCAAAGGGCATTCCAGGCAGGAGGAACATGACACACCAAGCTCCCAAGGCAGGAACCTCCTGGCCGACCCCAGGAATGGAATGAAGGCCATGGCCGCTACGGAAAAGAGAGAGAGAGACAGACAGACAGACAAAGGTAGATGAAGAGGCAGGGGCCAGGCAATATAGGACATGGGAAGAAAATTAGGATTTTTCTCTAAGTCTTTGTTACTGCTAGTGTGATCCAGGAACAGTAGCGACTGCAGGGCTTTCAAAAGTTTGCTTGAAAGGCGGTCTCAGGCTCCATACCACATCCACTGAGTCATACCCTATATGTTGGCCAAATTCCCACACAACCCAAAGGATATAGTCAAGTTTTAGAAGCACAGCTCTCTAAGTACATGGGGGAAAACACTTTTTTTTTTTTTTTTTTTGCAGGAGATGTGTTTTATTCCTTTCTTGTCATTTTTTTACTTGAAAGGCAGAGACAGAGATCTTCTCTCTGCTGGTTCTCCACTTGATGCATGCAACAGCCAGGGCTGGGCTAGGCTGCAATCAGGAGCCAGGACCTCCACCTGGGATCCCATGTGGGTGGAAGGAGTCCAGGTATTTGGGCTGTCTTCTCTTGTCCTTCCAGGTGTGTTAGCAGGAAACTGGATCTGAAGCAGGATAGCCAGGTCAGCATCACAACTGTCACAACAGCTCACTCCGCAGTACCAGCCTCTTAGCCACGGACTTGAAGTTCCCTTGTACGTTGTAACAACTGAATGAGTCTCCCACTTCCTGGGGGCCTGGCCCAGACCTGCCTGTTGCAACCATCTCAGCAGTGAACTAGTGGATGAAAGATCCTCTCCCTCTTTCTCTCTCCTTCTCTCTCCTTCTCTTTCTCTCCTTCTCTGTCACTCTGTCTTCCAAACAAATACATTTTTTTTTCTTTCAAGGGCATGGTCAGTCAAGCATTTAAACAGTGGTTAAGAGCCAGTTTGGGACACTGCATCCCATATCAGAATGCCTGGAGTCAAGTCCCAGCTTCTCTGCTAATCCGGATTCTTGACCGTGTGCATCCTGGAAGACAGCAGAGAATGACCCAAAATGCTTGGCCATGCACACAGGAGACATGAATGGCCTTGCCTCGTCCTGGCTGCTGCAGGCATTTAGAGAGAGAACCAGGGATGGAAGACCTGCCTATCTGTCTAAAGTCCTCACTTTGCACGCAGTGGGATCCCATATGGGCGTCAGTTCGTACCCTGGCTACTCTACTTCCCATCCAGCTCCCTGGCTGTGGCCTGGAAGAGCAGTAGAAGATGGCCCAAAGCCTTGGGAACCTGCCCCTGCGTGGGAGACCCAGAAGAAGCTCCTGGCTCCTGATTTCAGATTGGCTCAACTCCAGCTGTTGCGGCCACTTGAGGAGTGAAGCAGCAGATAAGACAGCCTTCTGTCTCTCCTTTTTGCTATAAATCTGCCTTTCCAATAAAAATAAATAAATAAATAAATCTTTAAAAGAGAGAGATAAGTTTATTTTGGCACAAAAACAACTTCGAAGCTGATGCATGGTTTTGGTTTTTCTAAGATGCGTTTTCATTGACCCCTGTGCGCATCCATTCATTCAGCCTGTCTGTAGAGTCCCCAGTAAGCATCCCACACTGAGCCCAGCTCTGGGGCACGCAGCAGTGCTTGGCACAGGCACCCCTCTAGACCCACAGGGACTCTTCCCAGAACACTCCTCTTAGGACCAAGCTCCACAGATGGACCCATCCTTTACATAAATTACATGGAAACTGCTATCATTCCCACACATGCTGTATCAGCTCTAGGTTACTCACAGTATCTCACACCATGAAAATGGTGGCTATGCTGTCTGGTTTAGGAAATGATGGCTGAGAAACCATGTGTCCATGTTCCACGCAGATACTGTATGTTCAAAGATTTCCCAGTCGTGGCTGTGGAATCCACAGCTGCCCACTCTTTGCCCTATAATCTCTAGAAGGAATTCCTTCTCCTGGAGCTCATAGGAAGTGTTCTGTCTTCTGAGGCCCAGTGCTGAACAACCCCCACAGGCTCCCTGCTGACCTCAGAATGCAGTCTGAATTCCCAAACAAGGCATACAAAGTCCTTGGGTCCCAGACCTGCTGACACAGCTCCCAGCTTATCTGCTGCTACCCAAGGCTGTTTTGAGTTCATGTCCCCATGTAAGGATCTGATTTTTAAAAATAATAAAAATAAATAAAAAATAAACCTCTTTCCAAAAAAAAAAACAAAAAAACAAACCACAACACAGATTCCCCATGATTCCATGGTTGCGAGACCCCCTTCAAGCCATTTTTGAGCCCTCAGGCCATGGATAAGTTTTAGCGACCCCATCTCACTCAGCAGACTTGGGTCCCCCGTGAAGTTCCTGCCCTGGTGTCTTGGCACAGGCTGTCATTTCTACCTTGCCTCTGCATCTCCCTAGGAAGATGGCTATTCACGGAGGAGGACCAGCTCACATGGAACCCACAACCCAGCTCATCTTTCTAACTTTTGTGTTCCCCTAGAATTTTGCACAGTAAACTTTTAACAAGCCTCTATTTGAGAGAGACAGAATAAGATGGCTCCTATTTGATTATTCACTGCCCAAATGCTCATATTAGCAAAGTCCAAGCCAGAGCAAAGCTGAGAACCCCACGCAGGTCTCCCATGTGAATAGTAGGGACCTAATAACTTGAACCACCCCCTGCTGCCTTCCAGAGTATGCGTTTGCAGGAAGCTGGTGTTCAGGAGCTAGAGCCCAGAATGAAATCCAGGCCTTCCAGGAATATGGGCATTTTATTCGCTGGTTAAACGCCTGCCCCGCTTCCACTTGGATGATCACTGAAAACAAAGGACTCACGTCTTCCTTCCCTCCCTGCTTTGTGTGGCTCCATGGACGACACGCACAGTAAACCTGCTCTCTCTCTCTCTTTCTGACCATTCGAGGAATCTGGCTAAATCCCAGTCCTCGTAAAACTCAGCTCTCCGTGCAGCCACCGACCGGGACTGGAAGAGCACAGAGCACTGCTGGCAGCTGTTCTCTAGATGCATGTCCACAAACCTCAGCATGGCACGCCTCATGCCTGGCAGCCCTACAGCCTATCCTAGAAGGTCCCCTTGCCCATCGGCTCAGAGGTCGCTCCCTACTTTCCTTTTACTTCTGCACACTTCCGTGCACTCCTCTCAGCAGAGGCCCTGGCTCGTCCTTCACGGAGAAACGAGAAGTCATTGGACAGGATCTGCACTCTCCCGCCCCTGTGCTCTCTTCCCATGGAGAATTCTCCACTTAGAGCCTAGGGCAGGAACTCCATCCCACCCCTCATGCATGTTCAAAGCTTCCCCTCCAGCAAGCGGCCTGCAGCTCTGCAGTGCCAGCTTCTCCCTTCCTGTCCTGTTATTCTCGTGTGCACACCACTGTGTTCGGGCGGGGGGGGGGGTGCGGCGGCGGGGAGAGAGAGAGCATGAGCGAGCAATTAGGGTCCTGGCAACACCAGAGCCCACTCAGATGGTTCTCTGATCTCAAAGCAAAGGTCACTTACAAAGTTAAGGGTGCCCAGACATAAAGGCCTTGGTGGGTGGCAGTGATAACTCCTAGAGCAGAAAGGACCAGGTGGAGGAAACCATTTCATGTGAGCCAGGGAACAGAGTGGGCAGCCAGCCAGCAGGCAGGTGTGCAGGGACAAGGGTGCTGCCCAGAACTCAGCCCTGCAGCCCAGAGTGGCAGGGAGCAATGCCAACCTCTCTAGCCTTCAGCACTTCTGCCTCTTCCTCCCCTTGGCTGAAGCCAGCTGGAGCCAGAGCCTGGGTGAGGCTGCACAAAGGATGGCTTACAAAGGTGAGTGCCTGATGCAGCAGTTTTGTTTAGTTTTATTTAGAATTCTTTGATTGATTTGAAAGGTAGAATTACAGAGAGAGGAGAGATTAAAAGAGAGAGAGAGAGAGAGAGATCTTCCATTCACTGCTTCAGTTCCCAAATAGACACAGTGGCTAGACCGGGTAAGAGTCCACAGCCTTGGAGCTTTATCCAGCTCTCCCACACGGCGTGGCAGGAGCCCAAGGACTTGTTTCATCTTCTGCTGCTTTTCCCAGGTACATTAGGAGGAAGCTGGATAAGAAATGGAGCAATGGGGACTTGAACTGGTGCCTGTATAGGCTGCTAACATTACAGGTCGGTAGCTTTAGACATTATGCCGCAAGGCTGGCTCCCTGGCACAACAGTTAAGTGGACATTTGGAACACTCCAATTTTATATCAGAGTCCAGGTCAGGTTCCCATTACTCCTCTTCCAATTCCAGCTTCCTGCGAATGCACACCCTGGAAGGCAGCAGGGGATGCCGTGGGTTCATGCCACCCACGCAGGAGACCTCACCTGGGATCTGGGCTCCCAACTTCAACCTGGCCCAACGTTGGCTGTTCTGGGCATTTGAGGAGCCAACCAGGGAATGACAGATCTTTCCCCATTTCTCTGCTTTCAAATAAAGTGAGAAAAGAAAAAAAAAGTATTGCTCTCCCAGGCCACAGAACAGGACCCAATGGGGTGGGGACGAGAGTGGTTGTCCACCACACCTTGTCTTGTCCCCAGTTCCCTCCCAGAGTTGCCCTGCTGCCATGCAGAATATTCACAGCCTCACTGCTTGGAAGGGCTGTCTGCCCTTGGTCTCTGTCCGCTAGTCTCCCATGTGTAGCCTCATGACTTTTGTGCTTCAGTCCCTCCTCAGACAATCACTAGGGGCCTCCAGGGCACAAAGCGAGGGACTTCTCTCTGGGGTGGCCCCAACCAGATACTCTAATCCATCTGATCCTTTATGTCCTACGCCAGTATCACCTCTACAGGTGACAGGCTCAGCCCAACTCTGTAAAATCTCTCTCCCCTCCCCCCCTCGGCTCTTGTCACTGCCTTGTCATCTTGTTTGATCCCTTCACTGACTCCATCACTGTCTGCTTGCTCATTTGTTCTTCACTTGTCTTGTATCCCTAGGGCTCGGAATGGTGCTTGACGTGTAGCAGGTGCTAAATAAATAGTTGCCCAGTGAATGGATAGAAAAGGCTTTGCAAATGTTACATAGCAAGATAAAGTCTACTGAGTACAATTTGGGGCCCAGAGTGGTGGTTCAACAGGCTAATCCTTTACCTGCAAAGCAACAGAGTCAGTTTGTGTCCTGGCTGCTCCACTTCCCATCCAGCTCCCTGCTTATGGCCTGGGAAGCAGCGGAGGATGCCCCAGATCCTTGGGCTCCTACCCCTGTATGGGAGACCCAGAGGGGGTTCCTGGTTTTGGGTCAGCCCAGTTCCAGCCACTGAGGTCATTTGGGAAGTAAACCAGCAGAGGAAGATCTTTGTGTCTCCTCTCTGAAAAATCTCCCTTTCAAATAAAACAAAAAGGAAGCAATTTTACTTAAATATTCTATTGGGTCTTTACTGTTGCTGATTTGTTTATTTTAAAGGCAGAGTGAGAGAGAGACAGATCTTCTATCCACTGATTCACTTCCTAAATGACTGCAGTGACTGAAGGTTAGGCCAAGCCACAGCCAGGAACCTGGAACTCCATGTGCGTGGCGGGGGCTCAGCACCTGTGCCATCTCCTGCTATTTTCCCAGGTACACTAGCGGAAAGCCGGGCCGGTAAGCAGAGCAGCTCTAATGTGGGATGCTGGCGTTGCAAGCAGCGGCCTAACCCTCTGTCAGCCCCTTCTGCTGGGTCTTTTGAAGGAAACTTCCTTTCTGGCTAAATTATGCTCCCATGTGTTGCACAGATTTGTGAAGGAAACCTGAGTGGAGGATCTAGGAAGATACAAAGTCCCACGTGACTGCCAAACAATTCTGCAAGGTGGAGACTCGGCCTGAGATCATTTCTTTGTTCCTCATGGTCCAGGGAAAGCTTGAGGGCCAGGGCTGTGGCCAAGACAAAAACTGGGTTTTAATTTTTCCTTTCTGACCCTCACTAACAGGGTGACCGTGACCAAGTCACCTTATCTCTGATCCTCATGGGGTTTCGGTGCAATTAGCCAGCACAGGCTGTCATGCAGACCAGGCTCAGCCTCTGTGACTGGCGCCTGTGAGCACACTGTGACCGCAGCCCATGTTTCCATGGTTATTACAGGATTTTCCAAACCCAGAAGCTTCCCAGGGATCAGAGGCTGCAGAAGGGAGTGACGGATGGTGGTCGGGGCACAGAGCTGAAGGCTGGCAGCTGTTCCTGGCAAGTTATTTGGAAGAAGGCAGGGAGTGACTAGAAATGAAAGATGATGCAATGTCCTTTCCAGGGACAAAGCTCCTAGCATGCTGTCTATTCCCACAAGCATGAGTCAAAATAAAAATGACACTAAAATCCACAAAACATAAAATCTGTATGTATGGCCAAATAAGAGTAGCCTCTTCGCAGATGTTCAGAGCACACAGTCCTAGAAAAAGCCATGGCAAGCTCTCTCCTTGGGTTTTCCAGAGGCTTTGATTCGAGGCCGGCCTGCAGGCCACCCAGCATGTCCCCAGTCCCAATACTCAGAGGATCTGAGTGCCCGGATGCTTCCCACACCTGTGCTTGGATGCATGCACGCTGTATCCATTATCCTATTGTTCTCCAAACTCTTCCAAGTCCTTTCACCTACATTATTAACTCACTGGAACCCCACCCCTTGTGAGTCAGACGGCACTCAGCAGAAACCTGTGGGTTTTGCTCCTAGCAGAACCAGAAATGCAGCCTGCATCACTAGACCTGAAGAATCACAACGCTACTGACTTTCCAACTGCCCCTTTGCCTGGAGACCACCCACTCACCTTATCACTCAGCATCCAAGGGTAGGTGTCACCTCAGCCCTTCTACACCTCCAGGTTGGCCCAAGTACCCCGTGCTCATTCCTGCACCATGGCACATCCCTACTTCAAAACCCACTGGGTCCTCTACGCTTCTTGCACTAGACTGACGGCCTTCTGAGGTGTGGACTTCCACACTAGCCCAGGACTCCAAAAGACCTCACAATTTGTGCAGGATTTGGGTGTGCCGAGGTCACATACAGATCTTTCACTGGCTGGACAGAATACCCTGGGAGGACTTGTTTTTCTCAGAAGTGGAGGCCCTGTCAATCTTATCCCAGGCAGAGGACAAAGACTTTGGAAAGCTCTCTGCCACCACTACCCACAGCCCCCTTGCCCATCTAGATCACCACAGAGCCTGGGATTCCACCACAGCCCATTGTCTTTCCCCAGAGAGCTGGGGTAGCAGCCACAGCAGCGGGTAGGCAAATGCCTGGGCGGGAAGGGGGTTGTTAAGGACACCTGCTCCTGTGACTGTTCACACACCTGCCACTCCTACACTCTTACAGAGAGTCAGGGAGATGGCACACCTACTTCTTCTCACTGCGCCACCCCCTCCCCCAACTCCCAGGGCTCAATCACCCAGTACCCAAGCCACTTCTGCCAAAATGTGGGTGATGTGGTTCTCATGACCTTCTTTAAAGTTGCATTGTTCTTTTTTTTTTTTTTCTGTCTTTGATTGGCACAGATTCAGCATGCCAGGCCCGCTGGTGAGCATTTGGGTGGAATGATTCACCAGGCCTGGCTCGCTAGGAGCCATCCCGTGGGTGAAGGCGCAGCGAGGCCAAGGCTGTCCACACGAGAACCAGGGCAGGTGTGCATACCAAAGGGTGTGGTATGCAGAGCCACCAGCAGCACAGAGCAGCTGTCCCAGGGGAATACCTGCCTGGGAAGCAGTGAGGGCCTAGGGAGTAAGAACCAGAGGGGCTGTGAAGGATGGCCTCAGAGAGGGTCCCCCTCCCCCTCCCATCCCTTCTCTGGCTTTTTTGGCGAGGATGGGGGGAGCCACGGAAAGCCTCATCCCATCCCCTCAGGCAGCTACAGCAGCCTTGATCACCCCTGCTCCCCTTCACTCCCTGTCCTTCATGAGCCTGAATGCCCTCTCTGAATCCCAACCACCTCCCTCCTCAAGGCCTGCAGGATTCCCCTGGCCCACCATCGCAGATGCAAACCCAGCAGGGTCCACTGCAGCCTCTGTAGCTGAGTCTCCATGGTCCAGGGCCCACAACTGACATTTTGCAGAGGGTCCCACACAGTCCTGGGGCTAGGACCCACACCCCCGAGGACCCATTTTCACAGCCAGAATGCAAGGCTCAGGAGTTCAATACAAGGCCATATTTCTGTTATAACTGTGACCTTGTGAAGACTGGAAACTTACCCTCTATCATCAGTTTTTGCTCCAGGCCCTGTCCTCTAGGACATCTAGGCATCCCCTAGTCTCCTGGCATAGCAATGTGCCATGCTCCATGCTGCACTCTTGGTACACTACCCAGGGCTCCAGCTAAACAGGCAGGTTCTGCACAGCCCAGGCTACCTGATCACCAGGCTTCAATCCCCGCCACAGATTCTCTGACTTCTCAGCTAGGAGTGGCAAGCAAAGCTTAGTGATGAAGCCCCTATGGCTGCTCTGTGTTCTAAGTGCTTGCTGCACTCTCTCTTAGCACTGCCCGTGCACACTGGGGCATTCTTTGCCCTGCCTGGGGAAATTGATCTTCAGGAAGACCAGCAGCACCTCACCAGCCAATCCTCATCTCCAGCTGCTGGTCCTGCTTGCCCAGCCTCTCACTGCAGAGGCCCCTGAGCAGACCCTGCCATCCCTGGGTGTCTCCAGGGCTCCCCCAGGCCCTTCATCTACAGAGGCCACCTGCCACTTGGCATCTTTGTGTATAAATTTGTAGCAGGCAAATACAAACTCTCCATGGCCCAGGCTCCTGACCACCCCTATCCAAGGATGACTCCTCCACCTCAGAGCTCCTGCCATTGTCCCCATCTCAGCAGATGAACACCACCCTTCCATCTGTTCAAACACGCTGGAGTCCATCATTACTCCTTCCCCTGTGACTTTACTCCATGAGCAATTCTGCCAGTGACACACCGATACATGCAACAATAAAATACACACAATAAATTTATCCAAAACTTGAAACTTCTACATTTCTAAAGATAAAATGACAAGCAGTGGAAATTCAGGGCAGGTATTTGGTATAATGTCAACTTGGACTGCCTGCAAGCCGTACTGGAGCACCTGCTTGGAGTCCTGGTCCCTCTGTTTCCCGTTCGCTCCTTGCTAAAGATCAATCTGAAAGGCAGCAGGTGGTAGCTCAGGGTATTTCCTGCACCATGTGTGAGATCTTGACTGAGTTCCTGACTTCAGCCCCAGTTGTTATAGCCATTTAAAGAGTGATTCAGTAAATGGATATATTTTCATTCTATCTATCTATATCTATATATAGAATGTCTATATATATCTACATATAGATATATAAAGACATTCCAGTAGATGGAAGATCTTCATCGCTCCTTCTCTATGAAAATATGCTTTTCCAATAAAAATAAATATTTTTATTGGAAAAGAATTATCTATTTGAAAAGTAGAGCCAGAAAGTGTGAGAGAGAATAGAATCTTCTATCCACGGATTCACTCCCCAGATGGCTGTAATGGCTGGAGCTGCATCAGGCTGAATCCAGGAGCCCAGAGTCTCTTCCAGGTCTCCCACGTGGGTGCAGGGAGGCCTTGGGCTGTCCTCCTCCGCTTTCCCAGGCACATAGCAGAGAGACGGATCCCAAGTAGAGCAACTGGGACTTGAACCAGTGTCCATATGGGATTCTTTTTTTTTTTTTAAATTTGAGAGCTCCCTAACTCCCCCCCACCTCCCCGCTGACAGGTTTTCCTCTTTATGGTATGGTCCTTCATAAGGAGTCATAATTTGATCAGTCTCTTACTTAAGTGTGCCCCAACATTGCTGGTACAGACAATGTCAGACAGTCCGGCATCCATATGGAATTCTAATGCCACAGAGAGCAGCTTTACCTACTGGGCCACAGCACTGGCCTGAGACCATATTTTAAAATTTTAAACGCTATGCATGCTCCCTCAACAGTCAGTGTTAAAACTGAGGTAACAGAGCCAGTGTGGTGGCCTAGTGGCTAAGGTCCTCGCCTTGCACACACTGGGATCCCATATGGGCGCCGGTTCTAATCCCGGCAGCCCCGCTTCCCATCCAGCTCCCTGCTTGTGGCCTGGGAAAGCTGTCAAGGATGGCCCAAAGCCTTGGGATCCTGCACCCATGTGGGAGATCTAGAAGAAGCTCCAGGTTCTTGACTTCAGACCAGCTCAGCACTGGCCATTGCAGCAGCTTGGGGAGTGAATCATCGGACGAAAGATCTTCCTCTCTGTCTTTCCTCTTCTCTGTATGTCTGACTTTCCAATAAAAGTAAAATAAATCTTTCAAAGGAAGGTAGGAAGGGTGGACGCTTGGGCAGAAGGGACTGTGAAGACATAGTCTCTGAAGCAAGGACAAGCCAGCGGCAGAGTGCGGGTGGGTCTCCTGAGGTAGAGTGCTGGACATAAAGGTGGGGCAAGAGACAAAGGCAGTCCCAGAGCAGCCACAGGAGGAGGGCTCTGAGCAGGTGGAGAGAGTGCTCCAGCAGAGCTGTTTAAAAGGAAGGCAGAGTTTCTGCTGGTTCTCTTTTGAGTGTCCTTCATCAATTAGTTCCTCACTTGGAACTGAGAGTCACAAACACGGTAGAGATCAGGGAACAGCCTAAGGTCTACCTTAGAGAGTAAACAAGGTGACCGAGTTTGTGGATTGGACAGGGATACAGAGCAGCAAACAGGACTCTGAAGCGTGTGGCCCAGCATGGGAGTGGGGAAGGCGTGGGTAGCACCATTTACTGGATGAAGGCAGCAGGAAGAGCAGCCTGATGGCGTAGGGATGTTGGGAGAGAGACGTTTCGCTATGCTGCGTCTAGGCTGCAGTGAGGTGGGGGTGCTGACAAGGCAGTTATGTCTCCATGCCTGCGCTGGGAGGCAGACCAGGCAGGAGAGAAGATGGGGAGATCATGACCGACATGCAATATGCATGCTGTCACAGCCAAGAGCCAAGGTGGAAGCACTGAACCCCAGAAAGTCCCACAGCCAGAGGTGGGCCAAGGAGAGGAGGCAGCACTGAGATCAAGGGGCGCTGTCTCCAAGAGACCCCCATTTTGCCCCTCATCTTTCCTGCCTCCCTTGCCAGTCCCTTGGAGCCTTTCCCCAACCACATCCCATGTGCTCCAGACACTGATGCCTGGCTTCACTTCAAGGTTACCAGAGGAAGGTCAACTCATTATCAGTAAGCCAAATGAGATAGAAACACATCACTTGAGGAGCAAAGACTCCCTATAATTCCTGACTCCTCAGCTGGATGTGTGTGGGCCACGGGCTGCAGAGGGGTTTCTGGGAACATAGTTTCTCACACCTCTACGCCCACCCTCTCCATGGCCGAAGGGACAAGCCCACCTCACACAGCAAGCACAGGCAGGACCTGTCCCATGCAAGCGTACGAGCACCTGCTGGTATGCCACTGGGCACACGGGACATGGGCACAGCCCAGGGCGAGGTATCTCCCTGAGAGTGCCACTGGGCAGTGTGGTCCCAGCTTCTTGGTCCCATCTCCACTGAGGGAGCATGCCCTCTGCTCCTGCAGGTAGCAATGATGTGGCATTGCTTGGCTTTGTACATTCCATGCAAACCACGCCCTTGGCCAGCTTCCTGGAAGTGGGAGAGTCAAAAGAGGTAAAAGCTTTTCATATCACAGATTTTTCATATCACAGACCGTTTTTGCCAATAAAAGTGAGTGAAATTCCTTGCGAATGCACCCTTTTGCCAAGATGAGGTATTGACAATCAACTAAGTTGGGAAGAGAAATTATCTTGTGTTATTGTTTTAATTTGCATTTCATAGGCTATAAATACAGCTTCTTGCAATTTTCTATGCTCTCTTCCTCATTTTTCAATTTTAAAAGTTGATTTTGATTTGTAAGTGTTCCTGATGTGGTAGGCACATTAGCTCCCTGTCTTAACATAGATGTTACCACCACTTACTAGCTGGTTTATCTTTCTTTTGCTTTATAAAGTTCCAGAATGTGGAGGGCCAGTGTTTTGACATGCTGTGATGCCTGTACCCAAACAGGCATCAATCAAGTCTCAGCTTTCGCGCTTCCAATTCAGCTCCTTGCTGAAGGCCTGGAAACGCAGGAGTGGCCCAAATGTTGGGTTCCTGCCACCCACTTGGGAGACCTGGATGAAGCTCCTGACTTCAGCTAACCATTCCAGCCATTTGGGGCGTGAACTAGCAGATAGAAGATCTAGCTCTCTGTGTGTCCCTTTCATTTTTTTCTGCAAATCTGCCTTAAAATAAATTAATCTTTTAAGAAAATAAACGCTTAGAAGTCTGTGACCAGGTGTAGTGACTGTGTCTCCACATTTTGCCTGTCATGCCTGCAGAGGCCTCACAATTCCTAATTCATCTTCTAAAATGGATGCATCTTTTCTCTAGAACTTTGTTGCTTCTTTTTTTTTTTTTTCACACAGAGATGTCTCTGCACCATCTGGAACGACTTCCATGGTGAGAAGCAGGGATCCTGTTTCTGTTTGTAAATATTTATCGAACGCAGGACTGTGACAGTCTGTGGTCGCTCCGTAGAGCTGATGGCCTCCTCAGGGATGGGATTAGGTGGCTCATGGGATTGTTTGTTCACTCCACAAACATTTCTACACCATGTGCTGGAACGGCAGAACGCAGAAGGAATACAATCAGAGATGTTTCCTGACCCTGGGGCTGCCACAGCCGCTGGAGGGGCAGGCACGGGGCATGGACACACGTCCACAGGGAGATACACCCATGCTGGAGCAGACAGTGATGGAGTCCACTCAGGCTGGAGTGCCAGAGACAGTGTCCCTGCCTAGGGAACCTCTTTCAGGACCAGCACCGTGGGTGGGCTTAGGGAGAGATTCCTACAAGTACTCCAGTCCAACAGAGAGCTCTACTGAGCAAACAGCCTTCAAGGCACCCTGACAAGAGGCCAGAGGCCTTGGCCTTGCTTCCTCCATCCCCCACTCCTTCGGCAGGCTTGGTGATGCCTTACCCAGGGGTAGAAGTGTCTGCCTCCCCGACTCCTGGCAGCTGGGCAATAAGAGGGCAGTTCCTGAAGGTGGCACCCAAGTGGGCGCATCCCAGCACCTGCTGCAGATGAGCACGGGCAAGTGGACACAGGTGGCAGGGACTTTGCCTAGAAGAAGCTCCTGTGCAGTACAGGTGGAGATAGAAGCAGAAACGAATGAGCAGGCTGTCAGAGGAATGGCTCACACAACATGGTAACTGGTTGTGAACGTACCAAGACAGAAAGTGCAAGCTGTCAGATGACTCCAGGCCTCAGCCACTGACACTTTATGCACTTCCGTCCATCCTTCTTCTCTACCTATTTTATTAATTTATCTATTTATTTGTTCATTTTAAAGTATTTATTTATTTACTTGAAAGGTAGAGTTAGAGAAAGAGAGAAAAGGAGAGAGGAAGGGAGAGAGTTAATCTTCTATCTGTTGATTTACTTCCCAGAACTGAGCAAGTCTGGAGACAGGAGCTGCTTCCGGGTCTCCCACATGGGTGCAAGGGCTCAAACATTTGGGCCATCTTCTGCTGCTTTCCCGGGCACTGAGCAGGAAGCAGGATTGGGAATAGAATAGCTGGGATTCAAACCAGCACTTATATGGAATGCTGACAGCTTTACTGATTTTACTACAATATCAGCTCCTCTATTTTATTTGAAACTGGGTTTTTATTACAGATAAGATTTGTGGGTTTTTTTTCCCTGTAAAATGTGTCCTAAACCTCAATGCTTCTAACCACAATAGCAGTCCTTGCCAATTCTACAAACTCAGAAAGGTGGCACCAACTGAAGAAGGAAACAAAGAGGCCTTCAAGCCATCTCCCAGGCACCTCCAAGGTTCTGGCACCCTCCTGGGATGCCACTGGGGACCTCCGCATGCTCACCTGTCACGGGCTTTATGAAGCTTTATAAGGAACGAGTCTTTAACTTTATGTATGGGGCCAGCACGGGGCTCAGCGGCTAACACCATGCTCTGGATAACCCACCCCATTCCCACGAGGTTAGAGGCATGGCTCCACTTCAGATCCAGCTTGCTGCTGACGCACACCCAGAGAGGCAGCAGGAGACAGCTCAAGTACTTGGGTCCTTGACATCCAAGGGGAGATCCTAGCTGGTTTCTGGGCTCCCAGCTTTAGCTTCACCAAGCCCTGTAGTGAATATTTATAGAGTATAAATCAGGGGACAGAAGACCTTTCTCTCCCACTCTCCCATGAAATAAATACAAATAGGAAATCACTTATATGTTTCCTTCAAGAGCCCCGGGCTCCAGCTCCAGTTCACATTGGCTGCCGATACTTTTCCCCTTTGTCCTCAGAATCCTTCCAACATGGATAGTCTTTACCAGCAGAAGGGGTAGCCTGCAGACCCCAGGTTGGCAGGCTTAGGTCAGGGAGACCTCCCCCAGCCTGGGGAGGTACAAAGCTCCACCACTGGTTTGGCTACCTGGAATTTCCCATCATGTCTTACAGCCCCATTCCCAGGTACACAAGGCTGTCCTGGCTCAAGCTGATGCTCTGCTTGTGTCACTTTCCGGCTATTGACTCAGCCTGGTTAATTCCTGCTAACCCAGCTCAAGGGACATCTCTTCCAGGGAGCTCTCCCCACTGCCCCAGGCTGTTAGGCTACTTTTCTGGCCTCCCACAAATCATACCCTCATAGTCTTTATTACTGATATCAGTCTGGTTGCCTAAAAGAAACAGATGTCCCCCCACAACTGGACACCCTCTAAACAGTGAGTACCAGGGCCAGAGAGCCAGCCTCATTCTCCTCACATCCCAGGTGCCTGACGCAAAGCTGCACTGGGTGGGCTGTCTTCCAGCAAATAGTCAAGGAAAGGACTCGGGCCTTGCAAGCATCTGTTTTATTCATCAGACATCTCCCAAGGCCCTGGTGAGAGCCAATACTCTCCAGACTTTTCTCTCACTAGAAGAGCAGCTTCCACTAGAAGTTCCAGGGGACTTCTGACACAAAAGTGATATAGAGGGGCTGGCAGTGAGGCATAGCAGGTAAAGCCATCACCTGCGGTGTCTGCGTCCCATATGGGTGTCAATTCAAGTCCCTGCTAATGTCCTAGGAAAGCAGAAGATGGCCCAAATGTTTGAATGCCTGTACCCACATAGGAACCCCAGTGGAAGTTTCTAGCTCCTGGCTTTGCCCTGGCTCGATATTGGCCATTGTGGTCATCCGGGGAAGATGGAAGACTCCTGTCTCTGTAACTCTTTCTAGTAGATAAGTAAACTTTAAAAAGAAAATTACAAGGAGATAAGCGGCTGGGTCCCTCTTTGCCACAAGCAGGCAGGACAAAAGCCAGGGACCTAGACCCCAAGTTCATTGGCAGGCTCCCTGTTTGGTCTTTCAAGAAGCACCCCGAGCTGCTGGTGACACCCAGTGACTTCTGGGCCACTCTGCCTAACACTTCACCCCCCTCTAACTCCCACTTCAGGGCTGTGGGGAAGGGACCTGCCAGCTTTGTGTAGGGGTATGGTCTGCACTTGTGTAAACAAAGTCGATGCCCCTTATGGAGGATGAGAAAGGTGGATTTGACTTTAGGGAGCTAACTAGCTGCCCCTTCTCTGCTGGGCATTGCAAGGACATCAAAGAGAGAGAGACGAGCTGGCCAGCGTCACACAGACAAGCCAGAACAACAAGCAGGCAGGGGCCCTGTCCCATTTCTTGGTAAAGGGATGGATTTTTTCTTTTTTTTTTTTTTTTTAAGATTTCTTAATTTATTATTGGAAAGGTGGACATACAGAGAGGAGGAGTGACAGAGAAGACGACCCTCCGTCTGATGGTTCACTCCTTAAGTGACCGCAACAGCTGGAGCTGAGCCAATCCGAAGCCAGGAGTTCTTCCTGGTCTCCCATGCGGGTGCAGAGTCCCAAGGCTTCGGGCTGTCCTCTGCTGCTTTCCCAGGCCACAAGCAGGGAGCTGGATGGGAAGCAGGCCCACCAGGATTAGAACTAGTGACCACATGGGATCCTGGCATGTGCAAGGCAAGGACCCCAATCACCATGCTATCATGCCAGGCCCAAAGGGATGGATTCTTAACCAAGCCATGAGAAGGGCAGACAGCAGGCTCCCGGGATGAGGCGCTCAGACAGAGTTTGGCCAGCCCTCCTCAGGGAGGTCCTTGGCGGAATCCCAGCAAGGGTCAGCCTGGAAAGCCTTCGAGGCCCTCTACCTGCCAGGGTGGATGATCCCTGGAGGAGGACCCAGGGTAAAATGCTGCAGGACATCAGTTCCCAGAGGTTCTACCAGACAAAGGCAGGGATGCAAACCACAAATCAGAGGCACCAACTTCAGCCTCAACAGAGCAGAATACCCCATGTCCCCAGATTGCCTAGTGAGGCTTGGGGATGGGACAGGGATGGGGGAGGCATGGACAGCAACAGGCCAGAGCTGGGCAATGGGGCTGGACAAGACAAGCAAGGAGCAGAGACTCAGTTAACCAGAGAGAAGTATAGGGATGGAGGATCGGTCACAGTGACAAATGGCACCCCTGCCTCACAGGCTTGCATTGTGCTCTGGCCCAGCAAACAATACACAGCATTTTTTTTTAAGCAACCTCAGGTCCCAAGAGTGAACTTTGAAAAGCAACCACCTGTGGGAAGCCCCTCTGCCAAATTAGGAGGCCAGGCCTTCAACCGTCTCCATCCAAAGCCTACAGTGGTCTTTGGGCCATGTGTGATCCAGCCCGAGTTGGCACCCAGCCTGGTACAGAGTGGCTCTCCCAAGCACCTTGTTTCCTACACACACATCAGTGCTCTGTCTTGCCCCCAAGAGGTGCCACTCATCTTCCTTTCTGGCCTCCCCAGCAGGTTCTTTCTGCTGTCGGAACTCCCACCTCATGCAACTCTACAGCCAGTCCACAGCTCCACCTGCTCTAGGAAGCTCAGAGCAAAGGACACCTCTGCCAGGAAGCCCTCTGGATACCCCCACCAAAGCCTTGGAGGCTGTCTCATAGCACATCGCAGAAGGACAACCTGAACCCAGACCCACCCACCCTCCCAAACAGCCTCTCAGCATCGCTGGGCCATGGCAGCCCCCTTCCAGACAGCACACCACTCTTTCTGGGCCATTCTGCTGAGCTCCCCCGACTGCACACACTGGGAGAGATGGAGTTTTCCACTGCGCTGCTTTAAGTGATGTGGAATAGCATTGGGGCTGCCATCGGACATCCTGGTCAACGCACGAAGGGCAGCTGTGGGATCATACCCTCAGAGAGAGGCAAGCAGAAAGGAGAGAGGTGGAGGCCACAATGAAGACCCTGTGCAAACCGGGACCCAAACTGACCCAGGACTTCTGAACTTCCCAGGGGAAGAACAGAGTGCATCCTGGGATGGAGCCATGAGGGATTCATGGAGCTCTATGAGACCCAGAGCTGCTGGAGAAGGACTGGAGGAAGCAGGGAGCAGAGTCTGCACCCCTCATCCTCCGCCCACCTTGTCACTGTCCCGTAGGGGCTCTTCCCCCCACCAGCCTGGGCCTGCCATCTGCGACAAGAGGTACCCATGTGCAAAACGACAGCAGGTTCTGCTCCTTCCTGGGGAACTGCAAAGAGTTGGATACACTTTCCAGGGAAACAAATACCAAGAGATTTTTCCCAGCCTGGAGCAGGAGGAGTGGCTGCCCAGCCTCCAGCCGCCAGTACTTGGCCGGAGCCCTCGTGGGGTGCCTGAGACCCTGAATGGAGGGCTGCCAGACTGAAAGGAGGGGGTGATGCGTGATCCTCAGAGCACATCACCCATCCAAAAAAGAAGCATTCTGGGAATGAAACAGACACTCCTCCTGATGAAGTCTCCCAAGATCCCCATGGGAAGAACTACAGATGAGGACACAGGTGCTCAGAAAGGACCAGAGTCACCCACAGAGCCGGAGCTGGCCCAGGCCCAGTGTCACCCTGAGAACTTGCGATCCTTAAATAAGTGAAAAATAAAACAGATCTATGTACTTGTTCGAAGGGCAGAGCAACAGAAAGAAAGAAGGAAAAAGAGATCTTATCCACTGGATCACTACCCGTATGGTGACAACAGGCAGTTTTGGGTAAAGCCAAAATCAGGAGTCAGGAAACCCATCCAGGTCTCCCACATACATGGAGGGGCCCAGGTACCCGAGCCACCTTTCTCGGCCTTTCCAGGGAGCTGGATTGGAAGTGGAGCTGCCTGGGGTTCCAGCCAGAACTCTGAGAAAAGATGTTGGTGTTACTAAACCTGCTGTGCCACACAAGCAGCCCTGAACATCTTTATTCTTGCCATTGTCCTAGACTGACAAGAGCTGTCACCTCCATGTGCCAGGGTGGGTGCCTCTGGGAACCTGGGGCAAAGATGGGAGGAGTGGGCTGAATCCTGCAGCTTACACGGACAAGAGTGGAAGGACCTATGGTTGCTGTCATGACTGAAACAGGGTAGACACATTCAAGAAAGGCTAGGAACAAAGACCTCCTCAAGACACAGGACCTCAAGGGTAGGGCTGTCGCTTGCATGAGGACATGGAAGCTGAAGGACAGCTGTGACCAGGAGGGCCTGATGCAGTCGGAAGAACAGGTGCTCCTATGTGGGTGAAGGAAACAGGGCCGGGAGACAGCAGGAGAGACAAGATGGACGAGAGCCACTCATGGGAGGCTGAACAGCAGGCAGCTGCAGGAGACTTGTCAACAATCTATGGAGGCAGGAGCAGGAAGCTGGATCAGAATCAGAGGACCAGGACTTGAACCAGGTGCCCCAATATGAGAGGTGACCATCCCAAGTGGTGGCTTAGCCAACTGAACCACAACGCCCACAGCCACATGTTTTCTCTTGACTGAAATGTTTTATGCTGGATTGTACTTGATACAATCACATTCTTGCCTTAGGCATGAAAAGCTCTTTGTTTCCTAGGAATTTGGGGCTATTTTTGGAAAGTGCGGTGGAAATACCCCATGAGCTCTTCTTTTTTCTTGCTGACAAGTTCTCAGGAGGAGTGGCTGCAGGGGCAGTGGGATGATGGCTTCAGTGATGCATGGTTGAATGGGTAGCACTGTAGTGGAGCGAAGGGGTGGGAGATGGGGCTCTTGCCTTGCCCATTCAGGAGCTGGGACATCCCTGGAGCCTCCAAAACCTCTTGGACCCTCTGCATCCTGATGTCCAAAGCTTAGGACAGTTGCATTTTCCTCCTAAGGCAGGCAGCAGGGTCACCTGAGTGAATAAATACCCTGTGTGTCCCAGGACATGTGCTGCAGGGGGTGCTGGCCTTGGACGGGGTTGGTGCACACCCCAACTGCTCTAGCTGTAATTTGCGCAGCACCCATGATCACAGAGTGCAGGCACAGGGAGGCTGCGAGCCAGGGTTCCCGCCGAGGCTCAGTCTGGGACACGGGTGCCGCTGAAACATGGTGCCAGAGACTAGTAATTCATAGGACAATAACTCCCTCACAGACCTGGAAGTTGCAAGTTCAAGGTCCAGGTGAAGGCCACCTTTCTATACCTTTACACCTGGTCTGATGCGGGTCCCAGAAGGGAGAAAGGCAAAACACACCCAGCAAGCTCCCTCCATGTCTTCCAAGGCAGAGTGACACAGAGAGGAGAGACAGAGAGAGAGGTCTTCCACCTGCCACATCCCTCCCTACATGGCTGCAACCAGCACTCAGCCAGGCTGAAGCCAGGAACCTGGAACACCATATAGTTGTCCCACATGGGTGGCAGGAGGTCAAGGATTTGGGTTATCTTCTGTTGCCTTCTCAGGCACATTAGCAGGGAGCCAGATCTGCATTGGAAACAGAGCTCCTGGCACTCGAAGCAGTGCTCCACAAAGGGATGTGGGCACCATAGGCAAAGGCTTAGCCTGCTGTACCATTACACAGGCCTCCTCCATCTCTTTTCTAATGTCACTAATCCCACACAGAAGGGTAGCTCTTATAGTCTAATCCCATCCTAAAGCCCCTCACTCTCAATCCCATGGGAGGGCATCATTTCAACATGAATTTCAAAGAGGACACAAGCATCCAAATTCCAGCAGGGCTCTGAAGAGCCAGCCAGCCATGGAGCCAGCCTGGCTCAGCACCAGGGGGACCTTCCCAAGCTTTGTTCCTCCCTGCACCATGCTAAGCTTACCCTTCAGCTCCACCCTCCTGGCTCTGACCACAGCAAGCAGCCTGGACCATGAAAGAAGCCAGTGTCACTCAAAGTTACAAGTGGGCAAAGCGTGATCTTAGGGACGTTTCCTTAAGTCTAGGGCTTTCTTGCACTGTCATCGTCTCTTTTTTTAATTGGGGAGGTACAGAGGGAACTCCCATCTCCCATTAAGAGGATATCCTCCTAAGTTTTCTTCCAGAAACTTTTATAGCTTTATCTTTATATATATATAGTTTTTTATATATATAGTTATATATATGGTTTTATCATATATATATAGAGAGAGAGAGAGAGAGAGAGTTAAGGCAGTTAGAGAGGGAAGGAAAGGTAGAAAGAGAGAGAAAGTCCTCCATCCTCTGGTTCACTCCCCACATGACCACAACAGCTAGAGCTGGGCTGGTCTGAAGCCAGCAGCCTCTTCTTGTCTCCCACATGGGTGAATGGGTCCAAGGCTTTGGATCATCTTCTGCTGATTTCTCAGGCACAATAGCAGGGAGCTGGCTTGGAAGTAGAGCAGCCAGGACTCAAACAGGCACCAAAATGGGAAGTGTACAGTCTGAGCTAAGGGTAAAGGTCTGTTTTTTCTCATACACTGACATTTATTTGAAGAACATAGAAACTTTCTTATAAAATCTTACATTCTTCTTGTGTAAGCCATATTTGTCTTAATACTTCATCCTCCCAGAGCTAACCATCCAACTGCTTCTAGTACCTTCCACATAGGCTTCTAAAATGGCAGGCATGGTGGTTAAATCCTCATCTTGCACATGCCAGGATTCTACATGGGTGCCGATTCACGCCATGGCTGCTCCACTTCCCATCTAGCTCCCTGCTTGTGGCCTGAGAAAACAGTCGAGGATGGCCCAATGCCTTGGGATTCTGCACCTGCGTGGGAGACCAGGAAGAAGCTCCTGGCTCTTGGCTTTAGATTAGTTCAGCTCAGCTCAAGTCCGGCCATTGTGGTCACTTGGGGAGTAAACCATTGGATGGAAGATCTTTCTCTATCTTTCTGTATCTCCATATGTAAATCTGTCTCTCCAACAAAAAGGGCTGGTGTTTAACCTCATGGTCAGGACACTGCATCCCTCTCAAAGCAGCTGAGCTGGATGCCCATCTCTGGCTCCTGACTCCCACTTCCTGCTGATATGAACTTTGACAGGCAATAAGGATGATAACTGTGTCCCTATCACTCATATGGGAGAGCCAGATGGAGCCGGTAGGTGGGAGATCTCTCTGCCTCTGTCTTTCTGTCTCTTTGCATTTCAAACAAACCCATGGACTCCAAGTCCACGGGACACGGGCATGTAGGGTAGGGAGGAGCTCAGCAGACCACAAGCAGCCAACGGATGAATCAACAGGTAGACTAACTCTAAAATGCAAGTTGACCAGGAGGGACAACAGCCAATCCCTGTGCACGAGCAGAAGAACAAGCACTGCTTAGCACTTTTTGGCGTGGCAGCCAACATAGGAGACCAAGCTGGCAGCAGGACCCGGCTAGCTTCTCACTTCCCCTTTCTCCCTGGCAAATCACCTGCCCACGTCCCTCAGTTCACCGATTTTGCTATTCTCCAGGCGCATGCAATGCTCCAGGTCCCTGCCCACGCCAGACCTCCCAGCAGTGCCATGTCTGTATTCCAGTCCCACCCAGGCTCCAGGGGCTCCAGTCCCAGTGTAGACCCTAAGAAGGTTCTAGTATGTAATGAAGGAAACCTCAGGGCTCAGGGGGATGGGATAGGGATTGTGGTTCAGGAGCAAGGAGGCTGCCCGCACTCAAATCTGAGACTTATTTGGGGGGGAGAGATATAAACCTCCTTAGGAATCCCGATGGGAGCTGTGGGCCCTTCAGGGTCCATTCACAAGACAGTTTAGGCGTGCCCTGTGCCCCATGAAGCCCACCTCCAGCCCCTAGAGCTCAGCACATCTGCTCTGAGTCTGGGCTGCAGCCCATGTTTCAGGTCCTTTGTTATTCCTTGCAACACACCAATGAGCTGATGCTTTTCAGACTTCAGTGGATGGGGAATGTCTTCCCCTTAATTACTGAGGCGTCTGTGTGCAGGAGGCGGCAGAGTCAGCGACAGACAAAGCTCGGGATGCGTCTAGGAGGATGAAGCAAAGAGCTCAAGTCTCGTGTTTTGCCAGGAGGAGGAACGTGGTGTCCCAACGAGCAGGGCTTGTTCTAAACTTAGCTGACTCCACGGTTCCCGAATTGGCAAATGAACTCCCGCCGTTCTAATAAACACACACTGGGTGGGGACTTGCCAAAGCAACAGCTGGGTGCTGGGCCAAGGACCATGGTGGCTGAAACCCTGGATATAGCAGGCATTGCCACAAGAAAGGGCTCAATGAGGGTGGCCTGGGCCCAGAGGGGCTGGCTAGGGAAGGAATCCAGCTTGCACCACAGAGAGAAGGAAATGCAGGTGGAGATGGGGTAGGGGACAGAAGTCATAGGCAAGAACCTTGTGAGGTCTTGGCAAGAGAGAGGGTGTGTCAGGGGCATCACCTACCAGAACTTGGTGCCCATCAAGGCATGGGGCAGGGGAGGACTGTCCCATATGGGAAGGATGGCATTCCTGGGCAGCAAGAGATTGCTCTGTGACCTTGGGTAGGTGGGCATAAGGAAAGGGGCTTCTCAAAGGAGAGAGATAGCCAATGTTCCTCTGTCCAGCCTGGCCCTGTGGGGTTTAGTTGCCCCAGTTGGGTCAAGCAGGCATGAGGCACTTCCTCCCCAGAGGCTGTGATGGATTTGGGATTCACTCTGAGATGGGTACACACAGAGGACTGTGCACGGCCACTCTGCGCCAGGAATAAGGGCTGTCTGGTGGGTCCCACCACTCAGGGGCTGGGACAGCCCTGCTGAGGTGGGAGTAGCAGTGCAGGAGAGGTGGGGGAGGAGCTCCTGGGTCCTGGGGGCATGTTCATCCAGGAGCAGGCTGAGGTCACAGCTGGGAAAGGGGGCAGGCAGCTTGGGACATGGCATAGCCACCGGTCTGAGTGGCAGTAGGAGGCTGGCCTGGATACCCCGAGCCAGCAAGAGACCCAGGACCAGGCTGGGCACTGGAGCTGCCATGGTAAAGGGCATTGGCTTTAAACAAGCAGGAAGGTACAGGATGGCTCAGAGAGTAGAGTAGCCCCCTGACTCCGAGGCAAGGCAGAGGGGTCATGACACCCCAGAAGTCCCTGTGGGAGAACCAAGGCTTGTGCACCACTTGCAGAAACCAGTCTGTTCTGAGGAAGGGCTTCCCAGCAGCACCTGTGCTCCAGTGCCTCCGTGCTGAAACGGGAAGTAGCGAGTTCCCCAACCATGGAAGGCTTCAAGCAGATTACCTGGTAGTGGAACAGAGAGTGTATTTACAAGTCCTGCCAACCTTGGCAGCCCTCACCTTGGACCCCCCCAGAAGCCCTTCTGCAAGGGAGAGCACAGGAATATACTTCTCTGCCTCCCACGTGGGAAAGCAGAGACCCAGGCAGATGAACGGCACATCCAAGGTCACCCAGAGAGGTGGTAACACTGGGAGCGAAACCACGCCTGCCCTCCCCAAACTCCAGACTTTCCCATCTGACTGCCCAACTGGTGTTCCAGCCTGTGCTATTTTTGATCAGCTCCTTTTGCCAGGACAGAGGGTGCTTATAGCCCTGGTGGGTCCTGTATCATCTGCTGGGTCCCAGGCAGGCCAGAAACCAGCACTCAAGGACTTGAACTCACTGCCCTTTGGGTAGTCAATCAGCCTCTATACATACAGATGAGCAGAGACAAAAATGCCACCCAGCTCCTTAGCCCTGAGCCTGATCTCTGGGGTGGGATGCAAGAGTGCAAGGCACTCACCCAGGCTCTGGGTCCCTGTTGGCAAATAAAATCATCTTGACTTCCCCGCAGGGAGCTAGGGGACAGGGAGTGGGCAAGGACGGGCTGGATCTTCAAGGCCTATCCATCAAGGAGGACCCTGTGCAGGCCACTTCAGGTACCCAGTCAGCTTTACTTCAATCTTTGTTTCCCAAAGCAGGTTCCTTAAAATTTCAATCTTTCCCCCAAGAGCCTCAAGGCTTGTTTGCTTTTTGGTTTAGTAAGAGCTTCGTTGAGATAGAGCTCACATGCCATGCAAGTCACACACTTAAAGAATGTGCTTCTGCAGTTTTAGCATCTGAGTGAGGCAGCCACCATCACGGTCACTGTTAGAAAATTTGCATGACCTGCTGTCTCCACCCCTCCATCTCTAACCCAGGATGACCCCTGCCCTATGTTCTGACCCTACACACTTTCCTCTTCTGGGTCTTTCCAATCAATTACATCCCAAAGCAGGTGGTAAGATTCTATCTGATGTCTTTCCCTCAGAGTAACATTGGCAGAGTTCATTCATTTCATTCATTCATTTCCCTTTTGTAGCCAAATAGTGTTTCACTGTGTGGATATGCCACATTGAGCTGGTGGGCATTTGGGTTGTTTCAGCCTTTTGATTGTCATAACTAAAGAAAGGTTGTGAGTTTAACAAGTGGGCCAATCTCCCCTGGAGGTTCAAATGTCTCTCAGTATTTGAGAGGCTCCGAGAAGCTCTACACGTTAGACACCCAGCTTTTTTTTCAACCAGCACTTCCCAGCTTTGTCTCACCACTTCTGGCACAGAGCAATCCCAGGAAGGTGTTTGGCAAGGTGCATGCTGGGGCTGGAGAGATGCCATCAGTTTGGAGGGGCTCAGCTCAGAGGAAGTAGGCTCCAGCCTCCTCTCCCCTGCTACCAGGGCAAGACCTGGTCCATGAGCTACAAACCCCATGAATCCTGGAAGACTCGCCAGGCCACAGCCCAGGCTGTCTGTTTACATGAACCGAGCTTTCCAACTGCCTCACTCTACGACCTGGCATTCCACAAACACACACATAACTAAGAGTGTATGCCACCGGGCAGGCAGTCCACCTAGTTCCAAGATGTTGGTTAGGGTGCCCACATTCATATCAGCAGCGGTCCTGGCTCCCATTCCCAACTCCAGCTTCTGGCTCAAGTGCTCCCTGGGAGACAGCTGTGATGGCTCAAGTAGCAGAGTTCCTGTCACTAGCTTGGAAGACCTACATTGGCTTCCCAACTCCTGGCTTCATTCATCTGGCCCAGCCCCAGCTACTGCAGGCATCTAGCAAGTAAACCAGTAGATGGGAGCTCTCTGTCCAGCTCCCTTTCTGCCTAGTTCTCTGCCTTTCAAAACTAACAGCATACACTCCAGGGCTTTTCACTGTCCTATCTATAATGCCCTCTAACAATAGTAATAAATACCTCTTCTCTTATACTTCACTTAAAAATTACATTTTGGGATGCTGGCACCACAGCATAGTAGGCTAAGCCTCCTCTTGCGGCATACATCCCATCCAGGCACAGGTTTGTGTCCTGGTTGCTCTGCTTCCCATCCAGCTTCCTGTTTAAAGCTTTGGAAAGCAGGGGAGAATGGCTCAAGGTCTTGGGACCCTGAATCCATACAGGGAACTGGGAAGAAGCTCCTGGCTCCTGGCCTCAGATTAGCCCAGCTCTAGCCATTGTAACCATTTGGGGAATGAATCAGCAGAGGGAAGATCTCTCTGTAACTCTGTCTTCCAAATCAAAATAAGATAAAATAAATATTTTTTAAATACATACATTGATCCTAACTCACTTAAGTGATTTGCTAAACCATTAATGAATGTGAGCTACTGTTTAAAAACCATGAAGCTCCTGAATTGGGAAAAATCTGTAAAATACCTATCTGACAATGAGCTGTAACTAGAATATATATTTTAAAAAGTTAAAACTTAAAAATGAGCCAAGGTGGAAGAGAAATGAAAAGAGGAAGAAAAGAAAGAAAGAAATTAAAAATGGGTGAACCATAGGAATTGATATTTCACAATGTGAGTGATCACAGGACACAAAGAGGCACCAACTTCAGTAGCAACAGAGAAATGAAACGCCCAGGGGACCTGTTGCGGTGTAAACATGCTGACAACATCGTGCTGGAGAGGGCCGGAGAGCCACTCAGACAGCAGTGGTGGGAATGCAAGCCTCTGAAGCCACCTTGGGAGAGGAACTGCCAGCACCCAGGCAGGTTAAACACACATGAACCACGCAATTCCACTCCTTGGGATTTACCCAAGAAAAACCACAGCGTAGGGCCACATGCAGGCTGGTGCAGGAACACTCGCAACAGCGGCGCTCATGGTAGGCAAAACTGGTAAACATGGCAAGCGTTCATAAACAAAGGAATAGACAAGTTGTTGTAAATCCATCCACAAGGATACAACTCCATAACAAAAAAGAAACAGCATACACACATGTAAATCTCAAAAGATGATGGCAAATGGAATAAATCAAGCAAGACTACAAACAGTCTGATTCTGTAGGAAACTCTAATATAAACATACAGTTCTGTCATTGCCTGGGACGGAGGACGTAGAAAAGGAAACCAAAAAAAGACCCAAGGAAGCTTCTAGAGTGATGGCCACGCAATGACTCAAGTGCCTAAAAATGAGTGAATGTTGTCCTGAATACAGCACAGTTGTTTTTTCAAATGTTTAAGATGGCCTGACTGGATGGGGAGGTATAAGCAGGGGGTGAAAAGTGGAAAGACAGAGGAGGGGGCAGCCAGAGTCAGCTTCATGCAGCAAGCCTGGCTGGGCTCCTAAGAACTGCGGGGGAAGCCAGGCAGTGTTGGAGCAGGAAAGTGTCATGATCAAATTCACATTCACAGCAATCACTCAGGCCACCATGCAGAGACAGGTCACTGAGTACTGAAGCATGCAGAGGGCCTGAAGTGGAAACTGGTGCCTACGTGAAGGAGGCAGAGAAGGTTGAATCAGGGAGCAACTTGGGTGGCTGCAGGGGCCCTGCAAGACAGACTGGAATGGAGCAGAGAAGCCAACAGGAAGCTGTCAGGGAGGCACAGAAAGGTCTGAACACAACTGAAATTTCTGCTTGAGCTGCCAGGTAGGTGACAGTACTCTCAGAAGCAGTCAGGGAGAAAGAGGATCGTGTAGGCTGGTGTGCTACAAGGCTGGGGTGCTAGGGCACCAGCACAGTGTTGGTTGATCCGGGGCCCAGAAGAGAGTTCAGAGTGGCATTCAGGGTCCAGGAAGAACATGCAAGGCATGGAGGGGCAGGGATGTGCATGGGAAGAGTGGATGCCACAAATCTAGGCGAGCAACGCAACAAAAGAAGGAGCAACCGCAGGGATGGAGTGAATGCAGCCGCACAGTGGCAGGACTGTCCCTGCAGCCGTGGCTTGCTCAGGAGTGCCGCTACCCCCAAGCAGCAACTGAAGGACAGTGGGGAGGGATGGAGCCTCCTCCTGCCTGAGGCTCAAGGGTCAGCGGAAAAGCAGGGGGTGATGGGGACAGCCTGGCAATGAAAAGCAAAAAGAAGATCAGATCTTGGAGACCAAGGGATTATGATGGGGAGCACAGCGCAGGAGCCAGGTTCTCTAGGAGCATCTTAGCCAGTGAGGACTAAGGCCCAGTGGGAGGGGCAGAGGCAGCGAAACCACGTCCTGTGGGGCAGGGCCACAAGCAACATGGTGAGGGCTAGACCTGCAGATATGACATGGAAAACATCCCCCAGCCCTGGGGGGATGCACGCACTGAAAACCACACCCTTAAACCTCAGCTTCCTTGTTCAGGTGCAGTGATTCTCCTAGTCCCGCACAGTGACCCTGGAGAGAGCCCTCACAGGCAGCAGGCCCGGAGTCCAGCAGCCCCACATGCAGGCCAGGACCTCACACTTGGCTGCATGCAGGGACTTCTCTTCGAGGCTGCCAGTTAGGGCTGAGCAGGAGCCACCCACCTCCTCCCTCCTGGGCAGGTCCTGCACTATGCATCTGCGGAGCTTCCAGGCCCAGGATCCCCAGGCGCTCAGGCGAGCTGGGTAGCTCCTCCTTCTGGGGCAAATCCCAGGGTCCTCTCAACCTGTAGGGATGAGGTGGGCGGTCATTGTCTGTGTGCCTGGCAGGAGGTGGGCAGCCTGTGTCCCTCAGTCCTTGGTTAAAGTAGCAGCAATGGCCTTGCAAGATGAGAGGGCACCTGGGCAAGCCTCCCTCAGAGTGTGCCCTTACCCCCTCTGTGGCTTCTCCCAGGCATCCAGGGATTCTGTCAGTCAGGGCGAAGGAGACAGTGGATTCCAGAGACAGGATTCCCAGAAGGTCACCTGCAGGGGGGGACAATAGCGCCTCCCACATGGACTTCAAGTCCTGCCTGCTCTTCTTAGGCTATGGGTCAGTAAATCTCCCTCCCCTCTTCACTGTGTATCCCAAAGTTTGTAATTCTTTTCGTTTTATTTTAAAAGGTAGAGAATGAGACAGAGATCTTCCATCTGCTGGCTCACAACCCAAAGACTTGCAGCAGCTGGGGCTGGGCCAGGCTGAAGCCAGGTCTCCCAGGTAGATGACAGGGACCCAGGGACTTGAGCCATCACCTCCTGCCCCTCAGGGTGTTTATTAGCAAGAAGCTGGATCAGAAGCAGTCAGAGCTCAAATCCAGTTGCCCTATGGGACACGGGTATCCCAGACAATGAACTGTGCCACATGGAGCCTGCCCTCTTTATCTTCCAGGAGCTTGAGCTGGGTATCTGCCCCATGCCCCCGGGGAGCCTTAGCTGTACAGGAGACAGTCTGTGGCAGGGAACCCTCCTCCCCCGGCCATCAGCTTGACATGTCTCTCCCAGGTGCCCTCGCCACTCTGAAACTGACGCCTGTGTCACCCTTACTCACGCCTGGATGAACTGTGCACTCTCATTTTCACATCAACTCATTTTCCGCCTTTCAGGAAACCTGGCAGGAGGCCTGGCCCTCGGCACTGCAGTTAGAGCAAGCCTGGGGAGGCTCGCATGGGGTTGCTGGCACATCCAACATCAGGGACAAGACCAAAAAATGGAGCCAGCTCACTGCTCCCCTGAGCCAGAGGATATGTCAGAAGGGGAGCTGGAGAGGCCTTTAGCTGTGCCCACTCTCAGGGACAGTCAATCCCAGCAATCCTTGCACGGGGAGGTCCCAGGTACTTAGCCAGCCTTGAAATTCCAAGGGACACCTGCTGGCTAGAAGGTTCTGCAGGAGCAGGGGCGGGGGAGTTAGCAGATGACTGTCCCATAGCTGGCTTAAGGAGGGGCCTCCCGCCACACTTCCTGAAGGGCAGGAAATGAATCGGCCTGGAAACCAGAATCCACTGCTATCCCAGGCAGGAGTAAGGGCAAAACCCTTTGCCAAAAAGTGGCTGCCTCTGCTCAAAATAGCAGGGAGGTTTGTGAGCGAAGCCTGCCTGGGATGATGGGCTCCTCACCCACCCCCGGTTGGCTCTGTGACCCCCCCAGGACTTGGAAATCCCAGCCATGCCCTGCCCACAGCTGTGTTCTGTGCTTAGTCCTATGTTCATGTGTTCATTCATTCATCTAGCAAGCACTGTCCAGCCTCAGCCCTCCTGGGTACAGGATGTGTGTGGGGAAGGAGGTGAGGGGGTGCGGACCAAGTTCCGGAGGCAGGAATCTAAATTCACATCTGCACCTGCTGTGTGAGACCTTAGACAAGTTTCATCCTGGTGTGCCTTGTTTCCTTTGTCTGAGAAATGGGCGGGTTAGGGGAGGGCGGGGGTAAGAATACCATCTTTTCATAGTGGATGTGAGACTTGAATTCAGCTAGACATGGGGAGTGTCTGTAATGACTTAACCTAGCATTGTCACCTGTGACAATAGGAAAGAGGGAGAGAAAAACCAGTGAAGTCCTAGAAAACACTGGAATCTTCCAAGTGCCCCGGAAAGTGTAGCTGCTCTTGTGTTGCTGGGCGTTAGCACTCACACACTGCCCTTGCCCTGCGGGCACCAGGGCTAATGTGCCTCTGTGTGGATGCCCCTGGAGAGGCTTGCTCCGCCAGGGCTCCCCACCCAGCAGGTGCTTCATGCATATGAGCTTGCTCTCCTGTACCAAAGGCCTGAGGACTTGGCCATGCAGAGGGTCATGGTCATCTAGGATGGGTGGCTACGAGAGCAGGGGGTGTGAGTCCCAGGGCCCACCCCAGCTCACAACCTCAGATGGTGCTCACAGCAGCTCTGGAACAGGCAGATCTTTTCCAGCAAACCAGAGCCTGGTTCCAGACCAGTCACTATCCTCCATCCCCACCTTGTGTCTCCTAGCCCAGGAGCAAGCTGGAGTCGGCCCACCCCGCCCAATGTTTATATTCCCAGCTATTTATAGCCTGGCTTGAAACGTCCCACGGCTGTGGCTGAATGGGCCAGAAGCAGAGCTGGCCACCCAGTCACACGGGCAGCTCATCTCACCAATTCTCCTCCAGGTTTTCTTCCTGTGAACTGGGCGCTCTCCGGTCCCTGTTCAGCATCTGTGCTGCTCGGCCCATGAGGTGCAGGGAACAATCCTTTCATGTCCCATCCTTGCTGTTTTGGGGTCATCAGATTACTTGGGGTCCCAAGGTGCTGGGCTTCTTTCTGTGAACCCTCCCTAAGTGGGGAGTGACACTGTCTACAGCAAGGTGGAAAAGAGGAGGAATAATACAATAGCTGGAGGACAAGGGGCAAGAAGCAGCAGGGGTGGAGGAAAAGATGAGGGCATTGTGCTGTATGCAGGACCCAGGGAGCCTGTACGGGGATCAGAAACCACTGCCCTGAGTGGGAATCCCAGACCGGCTACTGCCTTGCTGCGTGCCCTTGGGTAAGTTACTGTACCTCTCTGAGTCTACATTTCCTCCCCCTGCGAAGACATGAAGTCCCCCTGTGGGGCCAACAGTCAGGACAGAGAAATGAGCCGAGCAGCTCTCACAGTGCAGTCTGACGCGCAGTTGCTGTCTGCCTGCTTCTCCCCTCCCTCCAACACCACCCCCCAGACAGCACAGACAGCATAGCGGCCCCAGGCCCCTGCTCCCCAGGCTCTGTCCAGGACCTGCTGTTTGGAAAGGGGATCTATTGAAGAAGACACTCCCACCTCCAGAGCCTGCCTTTTGCTGGCCCCTCAGCCAAGGGCAGCAGCAGTCACCACCGCCTGAGTCTGCATGGCGACAGGGCAGAGAGGCAGGGAGAGCCTCTCTAGTGGCTAGCAGCCGAGCCCAGACCATATTCCCCCCCAACACTTGGAGCTGAGGCCCCAGCTAACCCATGCACCTGCTGCTGGCTGTGCTGACATTAACACCTGAGTAGAAGGCAGGTGAAATTGTGCCCACAGGGGGAGAGTAGGAGGGAAAGAAAAATGAGGTCCAGGCCAGCAGGAGGCCAGCAGTGGAGCCTGGAAATTACCCCGGGCCGAGCGGCTGGGTGCCCCAGAGTCACACAGTGTAAGCTAAGAGCTGGTGCAAGTGACACTCATCACACATCACAGGCAGAACAGGTGGGCTCTGACAGTGTGTGTGAGAGATGAGGCGGCCAACATGTAAAATTTATTTGTAATCAGCAAGCTTGATGTTATACATCTCCCTGGGGCCTCTTCGCCTTCGGTTCTGCAAAGCTGGCATGTCCCATGTGGTCCCTCAGGATCCAGAGGACAGCCTGGAATATGCAGCAACAAAGGAGCAGATGGATGAGCAAGTGATAAAAACAGGTGCAGGTGCAGAAGCAAGACTGAGAAGACCTTGTTCTGCCTTCCCTATTGCTCCCCTATGCCAGGCCGGGTGTGGGATGCTACAGGCAGCTGAGTACAGCAGGGCGGGTACACCCCAGTTTTTTGCCACCTGCAAGCCAGCTGCTCTGGACCCTCCCTGGGCCTCACCATTGCCATCTATGGAAAAGAAACCTGAAAATCATCCAGGGTTGAATATTTTGGAAAGCTGTGAGGTGAGGAGGAGGAGGACCTGGTACGGTACCTATGTGGGCATTTCCTTGGTGAGGCCTGCTCCCCAGGAAGGCCTGGCAGCTGCTTGGCTGGCTCCTGCCTCACACCCGGCTCCATGCCAGGACCCTGTTCCACCTCCCTCCCCACTCCACACACCAGCTTCTCTGTTCACTCTTCCTCCTTTCCTGCCTCCTCTTGAGTTCCTTCTAGAAAACATCCCATGCCACTGCAGAAAGCAAACATGTGGGAAGCTCCTCCCCATCCACCCTCAATGGCACTAGTGCTCACATCCCCCTCCTTAGGGCCCAGGGCTCTGAGAAGCACCCATCCCCACCCCCAGCCTGCTCACCAGGACCAGTCTGTGAGGGCAAGGGCCCCTGCAGCAGAATCAAACCGGGTTCCCATGGATGGCAGGAGCCAAGCCCAGGGGGGCTGCCTGCCCAACCCCATGACAGAGCTCAGGTGTCGCCTCTGGGCTTGGGGCCTGCGTGCAGCAGCTCAGCTCTCGTGTCAGCCTGGGGTAACAATGCCCTTTCTCACCAGGCTGACCAGGTCTGGACTCAGGTCTGGAGATGTCAGGAATGGCTGACATCTCCACTCTGAGAAGACTACTTCCTGTGGCCCACTGCTGTGACCACTGGGCAGGAAAGCCCCCCAGCAGGTGCCATTTAAAGAGTGTTCACTCTGAGGCGGCCTAACCCTTCATGCCACAACATCAGCATCTTGTAAGACTGCCTTTTAGAGTCCCAGTGGCCACACTGCTCATCCAGCTCCCTTCACAGGGCCTAGGAAAGCAGCAGAGATTGGCCTAAGGCCTTGGGACCCTGCACCCAAGTGGAAGACCTAGAAGAAGCTTCCGGATTCTGGTTTCAACCTGGCCCAGCTCTTACTGTTGGAGCTGTTTGGGGCATGAAGCAGCAGGTGGAAGATCTCTGTCTCTCCATCATTCTGTTTCTCTAACTCTGCTTTTCAAATAAAGACAATGAATCTTTGAAAATAGAGTGCTTTCTCTGTATCAGATATTCTCCTTTGATATCCATAGTATCTCACTTGATCTCCACTGCAATGTTTTGAAATCAATATTATTTGCTATTTTCACTGATGGGGAAAATAAAGTGGCTCATCCAAGGTCACTCTCTGTCGGGGGCAGGATTTGAACTCAGATATCTCTAACCTCAAAGCCAATGCACCTGAACCACAGTCTTCACAGGACAGAAAATATACAAACAAGAATGAGTGAAATCCCTGTCTCGGTTCCGATGGCTCCTGTGCAGGGGCAGAGTGAGAGATGCTGACTAGAGGAGTTCCCCCCACTGTCACAGAGCCATCGGAAGTATCCCCTGTGGACACACAGGAAGTGCAGGACAGGTCACATGCAGGTGCATGCAGGGGCGGGCTGCTTAGACCTGGGGCTAAATGCTAGTCCCACTGTGTGCTGGCTGGGCAGACACCAACCACTGCAGCTACTTTCCCTTGGTTTGAGGGGTTTTTTTCTCAACTGAGAAGCCCACTAAACCACTCTTACCACGTAGAACTCCTGACCAAGCCAAGCAGCATGACTGAAAAGGAATGGCTCAGGGTGAGTTACCTGGTTTTTATGCCTCTGAACTGCAGGGTGGGCTGCAAGCCACCACAATGCCAGGAGAAACTTGCAGTTGTCCTAGAAAACCTTGAGAGCAGCCCCAACCCCCTGGAGTGAGAGGGGGAGTCCCAGGAGGCACAGACCCTACAAGGGCCTGCTACATGCCGTGTGTAACTCTGTCTATATACCACACATGTGTGGAAAACACTTCTGCAGAGAGAAAAGGCCGGAGCAGAGCAATAGGCTAGCCGCTCCCCTCCCCTCCCGCCCCTACCACCCAAGAGCGGAGTTTGAAATTAATTGCCTAATAAAGCACAGATTTCCATGTGCTTTGGAAGCAGAACCCAGACCCCCACAACACAGCAGCACAAAGTCCAGAAGACAGGGCTATTCCTGTGTCCTCAGCACACAGATGGGAAACCAACAGCAGAAAGGGACGGAAGGCCCCCACCACAGGTCTGGAGACCAACAACCCATCCAGCAAAGAAGAGACATTGTTAAAATACTTTCGACTATCAAAAAATGAGAATGCAGATTCAAAAGTTCACTGAAGTCAAGAGAGCAGTGCTTAGAGGTAAGTCTGGATCAGTGACTGCTTGTGATAGAAAAAAAGGAGCCCACCCAGTCCTCCTACCTCTGCGTTGCACGGAGGCAGCATAGGGGCTGAACCGAGCCAGCCAGGAGGCAGCTCGCTGTCTTCTCCATCTTTGGCAACGGGCTAGGCGTGTCGCCGTCCTCAGCCGTCGTCCTCTCTCACCATGTGGATGTCAGCAGCCCAATATGCAGGAATGAAAGTGGTGCTTGGTCCCTGGGGTTCCAGGTTGTAGTCTGAGGCCAGATGTGTGTGTATGCAAGGGCACTTCACACGTCACTTCGTCCCTTCTGCCCATCATGACATGAAACTTTCGTTTCCTCAATGTTTTCCTTAACCCTGTAGAACAGGAAGATGTCACCAAATAGGGCCCAGATTCATAGGATACTTTTTTTTTCTATTTGTTTCCCAACTGCCATCCAGTAAAAAAAAAAAAAAAAAAAAAAAAAAAGTTATAAAATTTTGGTTTCATCCTCCCCCCAAAATAAAAAGAAGTGAAAACAAATAAGGATTAAATTTCTTATAGGCAACTAGAGAAAAATATAACAATCTAAATCTGAAGTAGCAGAAGAAATGACTTAACGACTTCAGATAGAAACCAGTGAAACCATAAATGAAATAAATTAATGAAGCCCCAAAAATACATAAAATCCAGATCCAGTCCTTTATATAAAGTTCAACAAAAATGACAGGCCAACAGTCCAGGTGACCAAGAAAAGAGCAAAGAAGATACAAATCATGATTATAAAAGAGGGGTCACTGATACATTCCCATGGACATAAAATAATAAAAGAGGGCTGTTGGGCACCACATCCATGAACTCGATAACCAGATGACCTATGCCCTGCAAAGTGAAAGCCACCAAACGTCACACAAGGTAAAACATGTAAGCTGGGGCAGGTTTTTCACAGCAGTACAGACAGTGCTTGGGATGTCTGACTCAGGTATCCAAGTGTGCAGGTTCTAGTCTCAGCTCCACCACCAATTCCAGCTCCCTGCTGACACACCCTGGGAGGGTCTCTACCACCCATGAGGGAGATGCAGAATGAGTTTTGGGTTCCTGAGCTGGCCAGACCTTTTTTGGCATTTAGAGAGTAAAGCAGTGAGTGAAGATCTGATGTCTGTCTGTCTGTCTTTCTACCTTTCAAATAAAATGAGAAAAAATTAAAAGATAATATTTTAATAGATAATAATATCTATTAAAGACATTGAATCATAATCAATAGCCTTTGTAAAGGAAGACACTAAGACAACCACTGGAAGAGTGACACTTCTGACTTGAGGATTTACTATGGAACTACAGTAAATCAGGACAGCATGGTATTGGCAAAAGACTAGAGAACCCAAAAATAGAGCACCACAGAAAAGAACACAGGCAGTTCAGTGGGAAAAGGACCATCTGTTCAACACATGACACTGGAAAACTGAACGTGCATATGCAAACAGCAGTAATAACAATCCAGACACAGATCTGAGGACTTCACAAAGCCAACTCACGATGGATTGTACATCTAAACGAAAAGATAAAGCTGCTGGAAGACTGCATGGGAGAAAAACTAAAGGACCTTCTCTGGCTGATGAACTACAGACAGTAACGAAAGTACCATCTATAGAACCCAAGAGTACACATCTGGGACTTCATTCCAATGTGGATAAACGAAAAGGTAAACAATCTCAGCTGAAAATCAAATTATTTTCAGAAAAAAAAATTGGGGGGGAAGGGGCAGGTGGAGGAGAGTTGGCAAACAGAAACCCACTGTTTTGTCTCAGCTCAGGAGAAATACATTGTCTGAAAAACAGAATGGAGAGATGCAGAAACTAGTCATGGATCTAAATACAGAGAGGGGAAAAAGTTAAACAAAGCAAGCAAACAAAATGATCTCAGGGACCTGTGGGACAATAATCTGAGTCCTGACACGCCCATAACTGAAATCCCAGAGACGAAAGAGAACGAAGAAGTAAAATATTTGCACGAGGAAAAATGGCTAACTATTTGCCAAATTTGATGAAAGACACTAATTTAAACTTTCAAGAAGCTGATCAAATCCCAAGAAGAATAAAGTCAAAGACCAGGTCAAACCCTATCAAGTCAAACTGATCCCTGAAAACCAAATATATGGAGAAAATCTGCAAAGTAGCCAGAGTGAACAATTCACTAACAGCATCAGGAAGTCGACCGATGATGTCTCACTGAAAATTATGGAGGCCAGCGGACAGTGGGACAACACGGTGAAAGAAGTTCCATAATTCTACATAGAATTCTCAGTCCAGGGAAATACTCTTCACAAATGAAGAAGAAACAATGGCCCTGGCAGAAAAGAAGATGGGTGATTGTTTGCCTGTAGAGGTTAGTCCGACTGGGTGGGTGGGTGGGCAGGTCACTGAGCCAACGACTCCCTGTCATTCATAGGCTCAGGCCCCAGAGGGCCGCAGCTGACACTCCTGGGGACAGGAAGGGGCTGCTTGGCGCCTGGAGCTTGGCTCACAAGCATAGGAGGCCGGCAGGATGTCAGGGGTCAGGCAGCTGCTCAGGGGAGGACGGAGGCCTGGAATAGCCTTGACCTGGTAGGGAAAGGCCAGAGGCATTGCAGAGGCAGCCTGGTAGGAGACAGTAGGACTGCAGACAGCCTGCAGAGCCCCTCTCCTCCCACCCCCCTCTCTCCCAACTCTGCTTGGCCCCAGACGCATGACTACCCCAGGTTTGGTCCCAAAAGTCCTGTGTCCCAAGAAGTTCACAAGTTCAGGAACTAACTACAGAAATTATCTGTCTCTAACAAGCCAGGACACATGGGAGAGGAACAGGGGAGGAACGGGAGCAGGGCAGGCCAAGGCAGTAGGGAGCCTCCACCAAGGGTTTAGCTGGGAGCCACGGAGCTGTGGATCAGGCCTCTGGTGAGGTCTGAGTTCCCAAGGGAGATCTGTTTTCTTTAGCAAACTGTCATGGATTCTGGACAACAAACCCTCTCGTGAAAAAACCCTGAGTACATGGAAATGGGAGAGTTGCATAAGAACAAGGTTAAGGCTAGAATCTCCCACACAGAACCGTCCTCACCTGCTCACCCACTTAACAGACAGTAAAGCTGAGGCCAAGAGCGCTTAAGTCTGGCTGTCCAGGGATGTCTTAGCTGCATCTTGGCTGTGGCCCAGAGGAGAGTGGGTCCCCGTGGACAAGGGGAGACTTTCTCCGGGGCAGCCTCATCATCCCGTCTCACAGCAGCTCATTGCCTCTCCCGTCCCACATGCCCCACACCAGCAGCACTCCCTGACAAGGGCCCAAACTTCCTTGGGGGAGCTCCTCACCCAGACACTCACTATCCCCCATCCCCCCCACCTCAAGCAAGTGGAATGCTGGTCCCTAGGACAGCCCTAGAGATAAGAATGATGCTCCCCCACTCCTGTCACCCTTACCCAGCACAGGGTCCCAGGCAGCTCCTGGTGCTTACGGCGACCTCTATGCACAGGCTCAGAGGGGCCAGGCTCCCTCAGCCAGGATGGGAACAAGCCATCTGTGATGGTCTGGGTCCTTCCACAGCTGGATACTGGCTAGCACTGCTTTGCTACCTCTCTCCCTGGTCTCCATTTCCTGTTCATTGCCATCTCCAATGACCATACACCGAGTGCCTCCAGACACAGCTAGGTGTTCTTTCACAGTGACCAAGGCCAGGCAGCCATCACTGAGGTGTGCACAGAGCTGTGTTTGGGTTCCAAGGCCCCTGTGGGGTGGGCAGCTGACCCAGCCATTAAGAGGCCTCTTGGGACAGCCACATGCCACATTGGAGTGCATGGGCCAAAGCCCCAGCCCTGCTTCTAACCCAGCTTCCTGCTGACATGCATTCTGGAAGGGACTTGGGTCCCAGATGAAGTTCCTGGTTCCTGGTTCCAGCCTGGCCCAGTCCTGGCTGTGCAGGCATTTGGTAAGTGAGCCAGTGGAAAGTCTCTCCCTCTCTCAGATAAATAAATACATTTTTTTTTTAAATCGCCATCACTGGCGTTCTCTGTCCAATAGCCACATCATTCCCGTCTCTGTCCTTGGTTTCTCATGGCTTCTCCCAGTGGGGTTTGTTTTTAACTCACCTTCCCTCTCTGCATGTTTCTGCCCAGCGTGGACTATAACCTAGTCCACTATGGCCTCATCTAAACTTAACTGTTCACGTCCCCGAGGTTAGGAATGGAGAGCATCCTTCAGAGGAATGCGGGTCCACCCTGTGACAAATGCCACTGAAATTGATGCAGCAGGAGGAAGCTGCATCGATGTGGTCATACGCGGAGCAGGTACCCAGGGAATACGGGAGGGCATGGCAGGGGCTGACCGGAAATGAGCCCAGGCCTGGCTAGCTGCTTCAGGCTCAGGGACGGAGCCCCAGACAGAAACCTGGTCCCTGCTGGGTCACCAGACTGTCTGGTGCTTTTCCTGGTTGCTCTGTCTGCCCTCCAGCCAGCAGGAGGGAAGGCGAGGCAGACAGAGAGAGGCACCCAGGAGGCAAGGCTGGGCCAAGCAACCATCTGCACTGACCCCCAGGGAGGGTCACAGCTCTGCACTGCAGGCCGCTCTGGGTTTCTGCCACCATGGCTGCGCTGACCTCATCTATGAAACAGCAGCTGGGTCTGGAGTCCCCAGGATCCTTGGCAAGCACTGGGACAGAGAGGAATCTGTCTTGAGGAAAGAAGATAAAGGAAGACCTCCAGGGCAAAGGGCAGGGCTCTTCCCTTTCCAGAGGCACCGACTCAAGCCCTGTTGGTGAGAGGCCCAGCTGTGGCCCTGCAGATGTCCCAGGGTGGGATAGGGGCCCTTCCAGCGGCTGAGGGGCAAGAACTACTGGAAGGCAGCCGAGCGCCCACGCACCTCACTGCGGCCTTGGGCACCCCTTACCCTGTGTCCCTACATCTACTGAAGAAGTAGAGAGACTGTCGTCTGCCTCCTGGCCTTGCCTGTCCCCTCACAGCCACACTCCCCCATCTGCACTCTGGGATCTGCCCTGGGGGTCTCAGCCAGGACCTGAAGCCCATGGAGGCATGCTTAGCAGCTGGGACTTTATCTTTGCTCTGGCTACAGTGAGGAACTCAGGGTTGGCTCAGGACCTGAACAGGCACCAGGGTGGACAGCTGGGCTCCTGCAGGAGCTCCTCTTGCTTGCATGTGACCCTGTAGTCACCTGGCCACTGGGGTGACCCCGAGAAGGGAAGAACTCAGACACAGCAGCCTTGTTCTGGGGACACGGGGCATGCCAGCATCTGGCCAGGGCCAGTCTGCCCTTCCTCCCTGACTTCCATTCTCTTTTTGCTCAATCCTGTTGGAGTGGGTCCAACATCCCTCAGAATCAAAATGTCCAAATCAACCCAGAGTCGCAGCCACTCATTTCCAGGGTGACTGTGGGGTGTGGCAGGCATTGTTCACCAGGCCATGAGCTTTCTGAACACCAGCCCTGAGTTCCTAGCAGCTGACCCACAGGAAAGCCCAAACGCACTGAATCTCCTGCTCAAACACTCCCCCACGTGCAGAGTTCTTAAGAAACGTGAGTTACAGGATGTTGCAGGCAACCTTTGTCTTATCATTTCTTCTTGCTCCATGGTGCCTTTCTCCTAAAATTTGGACAGTGAGTCAGTACCTCACCCTCTGACCTGTTGGATGTATTAAGTAACTGAGTTAGCAGTATCTGCTGATGGTGCAGGGCAGCCAGAGCCCAACTATGATTGGGAACAAGACCTAGAGAGTTCTCCTAAAGCCACAGCACTCACAAGGCAGTCTGTGATGAAATTACCATGGAGATCAGAGAAAGTCCAGGGTGTGGTGCAGGAAACACTCGCCCGGACTCAGGGGGCCAGACCAAGCTACCCTGAAGAAGGGTTGCTGGGCACTAAAGGTCAGGGCAGTGCCCAATACTCACAGGACTGGCAGAGGGACAGCCAAGGAGGATACAGCCTGCATCATGCCAGGGACAATTTGGGGGAGGGCGTGAGAGGGACGTTTGGAGAGGAGAGTGCCCAGCAGGCCAGCATCCATGGGGCTTTAAGAACAGGGGCTGCTGAAAGTCTACACTTGGCCTGGAAGCAGAGGGACAGTAAAGCAGGGCATTGTGGGAAGGGTTCCAGAGAGGAACCCCAGGGCAGACAGAGAAGGAGGGCAGTGGCTGACCCCAGGGCTGCATGGAAGACCAGACCGAGACGGAGTGGGTGTCAGCAGCGAAGGGATAGGGCCAGGGCAGCTGGAGAGTCCTGTGACCATCATCTGAAGGCGAGTGGGGAGAAGCACAGGCATCCCTGGTGTGCCTGCTCTCGCCTCAAGCAGAACACCGCCTCCTGGGGCTTGGCAGTGGGATCCCACTGTGGGGAAGGCCAGAGGTGCAGCAAGAAGAGACCAGTTAGCCAGGCTGAGGCAACCCATGTGCGTGACCCACATTAAGTTCAAGGTGCCTGCCTTTAGATAGGCCCAGTCCTTCCTGGATGCTTTGATCATTTGGGGAATGAATCATAGATGGAAGATCTCTCTATAAGTAAATGGATTTGTACATCTGCATGTATAGCAGAAGGAGTGGGTCTCACAGATAAGACATGTATACCCCCCCCCCAGACACCTGTATGTGAAGCTCTGCACTGCCTTGGGACTCTGCCAGCATCAGCCACCCCCAGGTTCAAGTCCCCTAGGAGCTAAACACACACACACACACACACACACACACACACACACACACACACACACACACACACACACACTTTTCCAGAGCTAGCATGATGACTCAACTGTCTAATCCTACACCTGCAAATGCCAACATCCCATATGTGCCCAGTCAATGTTCCAGCTGCTCCACTTCTGATCCAGCACCATGCTTATGGCCTGGGGAAGCAGCGGAAGAAAGCCAGACTCCTTGAGATGCTGCACTCACTGGGAGACACAGAGGAAGCTTCTGGTTCTAGATTAGCCATTGTGGTCATTTAGAGATGAAGATCTTTCTTTTCTCTCTTTCTCTCTGAAAGTATTCCCTCCCGATAAAAGTAAAGAAATCTGAAAAAGAAAGAAAAGAGAAGAAAAGGAAAGAATAAAGAAAAGAAAAGAAAAGAAAAGAAAAGAAAAGAAAAGAAAAGAAAAGAAAAGAAAAGAAAAGAAAAGAAAAGAAAAGAAGGGATCACTTTTATCAAGCCACCTGGCTTGGACATTCCCTTCTAATAGCACAACACTGGCTACTCCACATGCTATGTCCCTTCATGCCCCAGCCACACCTCAGGTGGTGTTGGGGGTGGGGAGCTCCTCCAGGACTGCCAGGCCTTGTGCCTAAGCGAGAGCCAGCTGCAGGCCTGCAGACAGACTGTAAGACTGCCACAGCATGAGAGTGACTTCAGATAAGAAGGGGGAATGAGACATGCTGACTGCCCGAGAGGAGCCACACAAAGAAGGAGCTGGAGCTGGCCGTCAGGGGGCAGACCAGGTGGCCCTGAATGGCAATCCACGCACCAGAATAGCTCATCAACAACAGGGACTGGTGTTGCGGTGCAGTGAGTTAAGCCACAGTCTGCAACACTGGTATCTCCTATAGCAGTGGCTCAAGTCATGGCTGCTCCACTTCCTATCCAGCTTCCTACCAGTGCACCTGGGAAAGTGGCAGAGGATGGGCCAAGTAGAAGGGCTCTCGCAGCCCTGTGGGAGATCCAGAAGAAGCTCCTGGCTCACAGCGTTGGCTTAGCCCAGCCCTGTTTTGTTGCGGCCATCTGGGGAGAGAACCAGTGGGTGGAAGATCTTTCTCTCCCTCTCTCTCCATCTGCTCACTTCTGTAATGCTGCCTGTCAAATAAACAAACAGAACTGGCAGCAGTGAAAATGGTTCCCACCAAGCCAAGCATCCACCTTGCTATCTTGTTATAAAACATTGATGTCCACTGAGGCACGTGCAAGAATGCTTACCAAGTCCTTCCTAAATACCCCCAACTGGATAGAATCCAAACACCAATGAGAGCGGGCAGGTCACCTGCGGCATAAGCCTTGGGAGCTATACAGCAATGAGGAAGAATTAATCACAGCATCCTATGTTTCCTGACCACAAGAGTAAGAAACAGAAGGCAGACCCCAGAGGATGAATCACTGTGTTTCTATAAAGCAGGAAGGTGGGTGATCCCGGAGTGAGGAGAGCAGGGACTGAAGAGGAGGCTGCTCTCGGCCCCGCTGTAACCTCGGAGTCACACACACACGAGTGTTTGCTTCAGAAACTCAACAGCCCAGTGATCTATGACTTATGAGCTGGCACAGGCATCGGATCATGAGAACCCTGACAACAAGTACAGAAAAACAGAACAGGCAGAAGCTGGGTGTGACGCTGTGGTCATGGGTGGGGTTGAGATGAGCTTCGTGTCCAGCGGGCCCAGCTCAGGCTTCCTCTTACATACTCGCTGACTCGCTCTTAGCAGCCAAGGTGGGTGCTGGACACACAGGCTTGCCCCCCACCCCACCTGTGCAGGGAGAGCGAATGGACACACAAATCCTCACCTGCCTGCCCTCTCTCCCTTCCTCCTTCCTCCCCTTCCTCCAGACCTTTCTCCCTAACTTATGTTTTCTTTTAAAAAAGACTCAATTATTTAATGGCAAGATAGAACAACAGAATAAAAAGAAAACACGCGCGCGCCCACACACAAATCTTCCATCAGCTAATTCACTCAGCAAAGGACCCCCAGATCCAGGTGTGGACCAGGCTAAGTTCAGGAGCCAGGAACTCCATCCCAGCCTCTGATGCGGGTGGCAGGGGCCCAAGTGCTTGAGCCATCATCTGCTGCTGTGCCGGGCACATTAGCAAAAAGCTGGATTGGCAGCTCCCCTGGGGGATGGCAGTGCTGAAAGCAGCGACTTAGCCCACTTGTGCCCTCATGCTAGCCTCACACCCTTCTTATCACACATTCAGGGTCCCTTCATTGAGCACGCACACCAGCCAGGTCCCAGCTACATGAAGATGAGTAACTCACATCCCTGGGCAGAGCCAGTGGGAGAAGTCGATCTGTAAGCCCATCAACCTGGCTCGGAGCCAGGGGTTCCGGGTTCCCTCCACTCAGGATCCACATGGTCAGGGCAAGTTTGCTGGGGGCAGGGACAGTCAGGGAAGGCTCCTCAAAGGAGGTGGTGTAGGTCCACAGCTTTGACCAAGTGCTGGGCAGGCCAGCCTTCTCCCTTCCCCTCACAGTGGGGTAGACAGGATTAGCAGGTGTGTATACAAAACAAGAGGGCAGGTCAACCAGAGAAAAGGGGCCTGGGGATGCGAGTGGCTGCTGGCTGGGCAGGGAACAAAAGGGATGGCTCCATAGGGAGCAGGCATTTCTCAGAGCTCTCCTACTGACAGAGAGAAGTGGCCCCCTCAAGGCTCCAAAGCAGACACTGGAGCCTGGCTGGGTGCAGGGCAGTAGGCAGTGGGGGGTCTTGAGACCTTGACCTCTGTGGAACTATCTTAGAGGTGTTTGGATTCTGCCATCCTCAAGATGAGGCTGAGAGAGCAGACAACGGGGACTGGGCTACATGGCTGCTTGGGACACCTGCACCTCCTGGTTGAGTCAAACCCAGCTTCCTGCGAACAGGCACCCTGAGACACAGCAGTGGTGACTCAAGTATCTGAGTCCCTGACACCTGTGTGGGAGACCCAGAGGGGGGTTCTGGGGCCCCAGCTTCAGCCTGGCCCAGTCCCGACTGTCCTAGGCATTTCAAGACAAAGAAGCAGCAGAGAGGTCTGCCTCTCAGATAAGATAACTAATTGAGATAAGACAATTCATTGAGTCTGGTCCGAGGGTCCCACCCACCCCTGACAGGTGTACAGCCTTGGGCAGTCTTGATCTCCAACGTGCACCCTCGCGCAGTGAGTGGGTGCATGGCACGAGGGCTGTGGCCACACAAGGTGAGGCATGGCTGAACCAGTGCCTTTCCTGTCCTGCAGGAATCTCAAGCCATCCTATGAACCTGTCTCAGCTTTCTCTGACTCTTGATGGCAGAGCTCAGAGAAACTGCACTCTTCACTGTGGAAAAACACCAGCCACCCTACCCGAGTGGAATCCAAGTTCTGGAAAATCCCAGATGGCCCAGAGCCTTGGGCAGGCAGCTGTCCCAGGAGCAGTTCAGGAAGGCCCATGCAGCAAGAGCAGGAGGAGGCTTCTGTCTGTGCACCCCTACTACGTGCCAACAGCACCTGCTTAGCCATGTGTGACCACATCCATTATCCTTAGCGCCAGCTTCCTAAAGGGAAAGTCAAGGGCAGAGACACTAAGTAACCCAGGTTTCCACTAGAACTGCCAATAGCCGTGAGTCTGAGCTAGCCCAACTACATCAAACTGGATGAGAGAAACTGCATGTGGTCAGATAGGACTCCGGCATGGGAGAGAACACACACCCACCACCCCCTGGGAACTAACCCCTCCCCTGAGCCACCCTCCATTTGTTCTTTCAAACATTGTTCACAAGAGCCTGCCAATGTTTCCCCAGCACTTTCTGGGCATCTGCCAGCCTTGGTTCTAGACTCTGGGGACACAGTGGGGAACAAAACAGACGGCCACCCCAGTCCCCGTTCAACTAGCATTCCAGACGAGGAGACAGACAGTAACAGAGGAGCAAATTGTGTAATGGAAAGGGGCATGTCAAATTCAGGAAGCAACGGCAAGTCCAGGAGGGCAGGCAGAGCGTGAGGGCAGTAAGGGTCTGAACAGCAGGGTGGGGGCGTCACCCCCTGAGCAAGTGGCACTGAGCTAACCTCTGGAGTGGGAATGGAATGTTCCACGTATCTGAGGAGGCAGACCCCTGATGGGGGAATGGTGGTGACATGTAGGAGGGACGGCCCTGACCAGTGGCAGGCTTTGTTCCTACAATGGGCACCCTCACGAGACCAGAGGCTCATAGCCAGGGCCCCTGAGTCATCAGGTCTGGAATTGTTGAACAGTGACCGACGATGTGACCGTGGGCTAGCCATTCACTTGGGCATCCTTCAGGAAAATGTGGTGTCACCAGAGAAGATGTGCCCGCCCTAGGCCCCCAGGGGCCACCTGATAGACAGCAGTTATTGCGATGTTGGGCCCTCATGGCTCAAGGCTGGCTGACCGGGACTTGGGCGGGGAAACCCCAGCACTCTCCACAGCACCTCCAGTTCCTGTTTGTAAAATCCAATGACTAATGGTTATCCTTATCACTGTGTTGGAGGCTGAGGGGATGGTAAAAAGAGACGTCAATTTGGGCAAATGTCGGAGGAGATGCAGTCAGAGACAGGGATTCCAGAGATGGCCTGATGGCTGGGCTGCAAGGCAAGGGACAGTGGAAGTCACCTCTCTTCAACATCTTTGTGGGCCAGAGCCACTTGGCACAGTCCCCAAAGTTCAAATGCCCTAGTGCCAACCAGAGGAAGTTGGGTCCAAAACTGGAAGGGATGGGGAGGCTAGCAGAGAAGCTTCTGGAAGAAGAGCAGGCAGAATACTCCCAGACCCTTCTACATCTGGACCCACTCTGGCACTAACCTGCGCAGGTATGCTTCCAACTACCCACCTGCCTAGTGGGTTGCTTAGTAACCAGTAACCATTGCATGGTGCTTGCTGTGCGACAGGCACCACGCTGAGTTCTTTACAAGCATAGCCTTTTAATTTTTGTTTCTTTGCCAAGCAGAGAGACAGAGATGTCCCCTGCCAACCGGTTCATTCTCCTAGATGCCTACAAAGCAAGAGCCCAGAATTTAATCCAGGTCTCCCAAGTGGGTAGCAGAGAGGACCCAAGCACTTGAGCTGCACATCACAGGAAGTTGGAACTGGGCCAACGCGCTGAGATGGCCTCCCAGGCTCTCTGCTAGGGTACATGGGATCCCAAGCGGCACCTGGACCACCATGCCCAACGCCCAGCCCTTTCACAAGTACAGTCGTTTCACATGATACACTCATTATATAAACGCAAGCACCTTGTCTGTGCAGTTCCATTCATTCAGTGCTCCTTGCAAACTGGCAAAAGAGTCACTGTTGGCCTGGCTTTGAGGTCAGGAAGCTGCGACTCAGAAAATTCTAAGGTCACAGAGTAAGTGAACAGGGGAGCTGGGGTTCTGGGTTTTGTAAGATGCCAAACCTCATGCCTTCCCACAGTGGCTGGCATGCCAGAAATGTGGCTGGGGCTGCAGCTGTGGGGCACACAGGGTACGGCAGATTGGCAAGCTAGCCCTGAGTCCTGACCCACAGCACTTCCCACTTAAACAGCTCTTCCACTCCTACAAACATCTGTGGGTTCAGCTGGACAGGCCCTCCCTTGGGAATAAACTGATGGGGGCAGGAGAACTTGAGGGTGAGGCCCAAGATCCCACAGTCCTGTCCTTTGCCAACATTCTTTCCAAGAATGCCTTTGCCTGGCCCCTGGGTCACAGCAGGTCAGAGAGGGCAGGTGCTGAGCCTGGTGCTGTAGCCTGTGACGTTGCAATGGACGGAGTACACAGATCCTGTCACTGCCATGTCAGAGCCAGAGAAGCTCCAGGTCAGAGAAGTAAAGGGAGCAGGAGACAGGATTTGAACTCAGATCCAACTGCCTGCACACCCCTCTCACTACAATGCACTGTCTCACTATGGGCAGCCAGGTCACCAGGCAGGGGGCAGGGCTAGCTCAGAGCCACCCTACCCCTCACAAAGACATGCAGGTCAGCCAGGTGCAACATTCCAGAAAGCTCACAAGCACACTCATGTCCCATGAGCCTCTGCTCCCATAGTGACAGCAGCAGGGCAGGACAGGTGATGTCTGGGACTCCTTTGAGCTTACTTGGGGCATCAATGGCTCCCCTGAACCTCTCCTTCAGGGAGGGAGCATAGCACACCCAGACCTTGTCAAGGCAGCCTTGTCCCAGCTCTGCGAGCCCACGCCAGCTGGCTGATGGACACGGGAACTGGCAGAACAGTCACGGCTCCGTCGGGTCCCGGGCGTGCCCAGCAGGTGCCTCTCAGCTCTTCAAGGTGTGTTTCCCAGGACACAACCATCCACCGAGGAAATGCAAATCCCCAGTGTCCACAGCAGGTGCAAAGCGGCCAGAGTGCCACCAAGCCACCAGGGGCAGCCCATGCTGAGGCTCCTTCTGCATGTCGCCACGCTGCCCCTGCCAGGGACACAGGTGTGCACATCAAGGCCACGCCGAAGCACCCGGGTCTCCTCAGCCTGTCCTCAAATCTTTTTTCTATTTATAAATGTTTATTTCTCTTCTACTTGAAAGGTAGCAAAGGGACAGAAAAAGATCTCCCACCAGCTAGCTCGCTCCCCCAAAAACCTGCAACAGTCAGGGTCGAGCCAGGTTGAAGTCAGGAGCTGAGAACTTGTTCAAGGTCTTCCACGTGGGGAGCAAGAACCCAAGTCGTTGAGCCACCAGCAGCTGCATTCCAAGACATACAACAGCAGGAAGCAGGACAGGAAGCAAAGGAGGAGGACTCCAGCCAGCACCCCACTTCAGCATGCAGCGACCCCGAGCAGTGTCAGCACTGCTGTGCCCACCCCACTCTTTTTCAACATGGCTTGTTCCCAGGAAGCCCTGGGTGCCCCATGCACACAGACCCTCCACTCCCGCTCCCTCCTCCAGTCCAAAATCCTAGGAAGAAACCAGCCTGGGCAACTAGCAGCAGCCAGCAACATTAGCTGAGTCGGTCATTCCACAGGCACTGCCTGGGCTCCACCTTGGTGCCACATACTTTCCCAGTTCACAAGGAAAGACAGGGAGGACATCTAGCCTTCAAGGAGCCGGCGGGCAGTCATTCAGCAGGTGCGTGGATGAACACACTGAGTCCTCACAACTCGGAGACATATGACCGTCACCCATTTCACACACAAGCATGTTGAGGCACCAGACATCAGGCACTTGGCAGCAACATGAGTAAGCACTGCTTACTCAGTACATACACTAAGTCAGACTCTGGACCCAGCGGCTGATTTTCATCTACCGGATAGGCAGAGTGACAAAGAGGGACAACCTCCATCTTGCAAAGAACCCCCAAATGCCCAGGACTGGGCCAGATGACTCCGAGACTTCACTGAGTCTCCCACACAGGTGGCCGGCAGTCAAGGGCTTGAGCCATCACCTACTGTCTCTCTGGCCCATGAACAGGAATCCAGATCACAGCTGGAACAGTGGGGAATCGAACTGGTGCTCTGATATGTGATGTGGGTGTCCCAAACAGAGGCCTCCACCCGCTGCATCTGAGCACGCATCCTGGGGCAAGCAGGTTACATCGATGATCCAGGCAGTATGGGGAAGATGGTGAGGTCTGAGGACTCCTTCCCGACGTCCTGAAGTAATGCACCCTTAGGGAGCTCCAGGTCTAGCAAAATAGCTGGAATTTCCCTGGGAGGATGCAGGGGGCCAGTGACATGGACTGGGGAGCTGAAGTGCAGCAGCCAGGGTGAGGGTGCCCTCTGGCCAGGCACCTGGATGGTGAGCTGCCCACTACCTGCAGATCCCGGCTGCTTGGAGGATGGGCAAGCTGCTCTCAGCTCGGGCAGGTTCAGGGGACCCCCAGTCTATCACCTCCCAGGGTAGCCTCTCTCCTCCCAGGTCTGAATAATCTGACTCCGGGGCGAGCCTGGTCCCTGCAGGACCAGCTGCACCGACTCTGCAGCCTCCAGCGCCCCCTGCCGGGCAAGGAGCAACCACACCGAAGCAGCACAGGGCCTGGAGCCAGCTGGGAACAGGACTGTGTCACCAGGCAGAAAGGAAATGAGTCACTACTCCCCAGGGCTGGGGGGTGGGGGCAGCTGCAGGAACCCAGGACAAAGGCAGGAAGTAAGAATGCAGGGCCCTTCTGCAGCCCCTGGCCCAGGACCCCACACGGAGGAAGAGTGGCAGGAGGCTGGGGTCAGCCTGAGGCCCAAGCTCCAAGCTCAGCACAGTGGGGCTGGGACGACCCAAGGGGGTCCAACCCAAGGACCCAATCCAGTTGGGCTAAATTCTGACAAATCCTAGGAAACAAATAAAGGCAATGCTAAGGCCAGGAGCTCTTTGACCCTCTTGGTGATCAAGCAGCCAGTCCTTCCCACCCGGCTGTGGTGCCCACGAGGCTGGCCTTCCTCCCCTGCAGCCAGCGCCCAAGCAGTTGGCTTCATGCCACGGCCACTCTTGAGGGACACAGCCACAGGGTGTGAAAAGGTAGCCCACAGGGTATGAGAAAATGGCTGCAAGTTGGGAGAACAAATAAAACACCAAGACCTCCCGCAGCTCAGCAACAGGAGTGTCACACAGCCCTGGGCGCACCTGCCGTGGGGGACTCCAGCATGTGACAGCGCCTGGGTTCCCACCTCAGCTTCCTGCTAATGCACACCCTGGGAGGCAGAGGTGAGGGCTCCAGGAGCTGGGTCCCTGCCAGCCCCCTGGGAGACACCAATGGAACGCCCGGTTCTTGGCTTCAGCCTGGCCAGGCGTGGGCTGCTGCAAGCATTTGAGGCATGAGCCAGTGGATGAAAGATCCCTGCTGCTGCCTTTCAAATAACTAAGAATCCGTAAAACATCAACTAATCCTATTCAAAAATAGGCAAAGGACTTGAATAGACACTTCCTGAAGCAAATGCACAAATGCCCCCTCACAGGAGGCAGTGTCCCCGCTCTCCGGGAAGAGACACTTCAGAATCAAGAGTGACCTATGACCTCCCACCCAGCAGGGTGACTGCTGCAAAAGAGACAACGGAAGAGCAAGGCAGAGACCCTTGACCCCGTGGATGAGAATGCGAGCTGTCACGTGCAGCTGCAGTGGCAGACAGCACGGCAGTTTCCAACAACTACAGGTGCAATTCCCCATGACCCACAGTTACGCTTGTAGGTGTAAAGGCCCAAAGGAACTGAAAGCAGGGACTCTAAAAGAGACAGTCTACGCCCATGCTCACCACGGCCCCAAGGTGGAAGCCAAACATACAAGCGTCTGTGGTAGATGAAGGGCTACACAGAAAATGGCCGGAACGTGAAATGGAATGTCATTCTGTTGCCACATGGGGAAACATGAGGACGGGGTGGAGGACGCATGCTGAATGATTCTTCCCATGCACAGTCACGCACAGTGCGGGACAGAGCCAGCGGCGGTGGCCAGAGTGGAGGGAGGACAGCAAAAGTGTTGTTAAACAGCGGCGTTCCAAGGGGCCCATGTTACAGTGGGTCACTCAACAGCCACCTACCCTTTCCAGCACCAGTCTGAGTCCCAGTTGCTTCACTTCCCATTCAGCTCCCTGTTAACGTGCCTGGGAAAGCAGCAGAGGATAGCTCAGGTACTTGGCCCCCTGCACCCACATGGGAGACCCGAAAGGAGCTATAGGATGCTGGCTTTATTCTGGCTCAGACCTGACTACTGCAGCCATTTGGGAAGTGAACCAGCAGATGAAAGCACTCTCTCTCTCTCTCTTTCTCGCTCGCTCTCTCTCACCCTGCCTTTCAAGTGACTAGACCACAAAGAAAAAAGCCAGTGGAGTCTCGCTTGTGTGAGGTAAAAAGCTCCATAAAGGAAAAGGGGTGGTGGCACACGGTGACATGCACACAGCGCCACTGAGCTGTCCACGTGAAGTGACTGCTGGTGCAGTTGACTTGATGATGTCCCACAGAATCAGAATTTAGAAGCACCAACCTCTGGGAAGCCCTCTGACGGCCTGCTCCCCATCACACTGCCCAACAGAGCAGGTGCCCGATTCCTTTGTGCCAGGATGGGGGCATAACCACTCAGACCTCTGCCCAGAAATGGCAGGGGTAAAGTGGGGAGAGGCACTCAGTAAGGCGGTAACCTACAGAGACGTGCAGGGTGCAGGTGGGTGGGCAACAGATGGGCATATGCCCCCTACTCCAGGCCCAAGACTCTGCCTGGAGCAGGGGCCTTCCCAGTGGCTATGCCCACTCACCTGGCACACACGTGAATAACTCAGCAAGGCTTCCCCAGTCTGGACCTGGGGCTCCAGGTCATGGATACCCTGAGAATCTGGTTCTCCAGCCTTCTAACCCCCTGCTCCCACTCATCCTCCAGCCCAGGACGTGGACTGGCCTTGCTAAGGCCTCTGACTCCAGGTCTAAGACTGCAAGAGCCTGGGGCTGGGTCAGGTGCTCCTGAAGGCTTTTCCTGCCTCTGAATCCCAGCCTTTTGTCTTTTCAAATCAGCTTTTGCAAGGTAGCTTGGAAATATTTTAAATAAAAGGGAACAGGGACTACTGTGACAGACCTCTGTACTTGCCCACGCAGGTTTAACAAATGGTGACATTTGCCCATATGTGCTTAAATTTCCCTTATTATTTTTTAAAATAATTATTTAGAAAAGGAGAGAGACAGAAAGAGAGATCTCCCATCCACTAGTACACTCCCCAAATATTCCAAACAGTCAAAGCTGGGCCAGGCTAAGAAGCCAGGAACTCTGTCAGGTGGCCCGTGTGGGGAGCAAGGGCCGGGCGCTGGAGACATCAGCTCCACTGCCCACGGTGCACATTAGCACGAAGTTACAGTGGGAAGCAGAGTTGGGACACGAACCCAGGCTCTCCAGGGTGAGATTCCAACTGGGCTGTTAACCACCATGCCAAACATCACCCCTGATAGATGGATTTTCAAGGCCGAGGGGGTTCCCTCTGTTTGGCTAAACCCCAGTTTACCCACTCCCTTCCTGATGAACTACACAGGCACAGTATTGACAATGCTGGCACACGGCCAGGCCCAGGTCACAGTGTATGCTCACCATCACTTTTTCTTTTTTGTTAAATTTATGTATTTCTATCAGAAAAGCAGATTTACAGAGAGAAGGAGAGACTGAGAAAGAAAGATCTCCTATCTGATGATTCACTTCCAAATGGTCACAACAGCCAGAGCTAAGCCAGTCTGAAGCCAGGAGCTTCTTCCGGGTCTCCCATGTGGGTGCAGGATCCCAATCTTTTGGGCCATCCTCTACTGCTTTCCCAGGCCACAAGCAGGGAGCTGGATGGGAAGTGCAGTAGCCAGGACACAAACCCGTGCCCATCTGAGATGCCAGTGCTTGCAGGTAGAGCATTAGCCTGTCGAGCCCCTGTGCCAGTCCCTCACTTCTTATTAGATGCCAGACTCCTCTTCAAAACATCTCTGAAACTGCAACGACCATACTCCAGTTTCAATTTTCAAATAGTAATCGTAAAATAAAAATAATTCCACTAACTCTCAAAAAATACAAAACTACAAAGGATGGACATAAAGCAGCGGTTCCCTGGGGAGGGTTTAATCTTGAAGGGAGGGTGAGTGCTGTGCCCACACTGCCCCTCGGGACACTGCATCCCATGGCCGAGTGCCCAAAGCCAAGTCCCAGCTTCCGGCGATCGTGATTCCTGGAAGAGCACACGTGATGGTCCAAGCCCCTGGGTTCCCACAGGGCAGTTGGAGTAGAGCTCCTGGCTCCCGGCTCCGGCCTGTCCCGCCCCGACAGCAGTCGACATTGAGGAATAAACCAGTGGGTATGGAAGGGCCGGCCTCTTACCCGGTCTCTGCAGTGTTTCAAATAGACAAATCGAGAGAACATGAATGAAGGATTTGGGGGCGCTTTGTGCCCTGACTGTAGAGGTGATTATACAAATCCTCCCACAGGTTGAAAAAGAGAAACAGCTTTTGTCTGCTGATTCACAATTTGGAAATTAAAAGTTTAAATGCGTTCATTTACTATGGTAGATATATCACATATTACAACCCCTGGTGAGGTTTAAAATCAAAACATGAAATTTCTTTGGTGATATGCGTGAAGAATTATGCTAAATGGGATAAATTAAGACTATACATAGTCTCCCATCTTCTTGAAAGCCTTGTGTTTTCAGGGTCTTCTGGGCTTTGGGACTGGAGATAAGGGTGTAGATTTAGACTAATTTGCAGTCTTACGAGCAATTTACGATTTCTTATTTCCTGATAATTTCTAATAGGGTGAATCGGGTTTTGCCCTTTCTGCCAGACTGCTGGTTTTATGATTTTGGTCTAAATTCCCATGATTGCTAATAAGGTTGAGCATTTTTAAATTATTTATGGCCTCTGGGCTTCCTCTGCTGTGAGTTTTGTTTCTCTTGTTTTTTTTTGTTTTTTTTAACTGACAGAAAATCCTTCTAAGTCCTGGGTATGAGTGAATGGTGACAAACTGCAGTATCTTGCCTTTTCATTGTCATCATACCTTTTGTCATCAAGAAGTTTAAAATTTTAAGGTGGCCAACTGCATCAACATTTTCCTTGACAATGTGAGCCTTGTGTCTTAGATTAAAAAACAGTTCCTGGAGCCCGGGACAGCGGTCTGAAGTCCTTGCCTCGCATGCGCCAGGATCCCACACAAGTGCTGGTTCTAATCCCATTGGCCCCACTTCCCATCCAGCTCCCAAGGGTGTCCACTGAGCCAACCACCAAGCCAGAGAGAGGGCGTGGCTGTGGAACAGGCCTGAGGGCTGTGCTGCCCGTGGGCTCCCAAATGTGCTCCTGGGGCTGGGCTTGGCCAGCAGCACCCAGGTGTCCCTGGCAGGGCAGGAAATGCGGGAGCAGCACCCAACACGCCCCACCCCAGTCACCTCCCACCAGAACAGCAACATCCACTGGGGTTTGCCCTGGGAGGGTCTGCTTAGGTGCCAACACCGAAACGGTCTGGGGTACAAGTGAGCAGCCTAGAACACGCACAGGAGGGACACTGTGACCTCATGGAGTCCTAGCCTCCCACCTAGAGCATGCGGATACACCAGAAGCACAGAGGGATGAGAGGGGCAGAGTATATGGGAGACGCCCAGCAGCGTCCATTCTGGCTCCTGTGCTTTACCGTTCCCTTCCGCTCGGGCAGGTTGAGGAGTGCAGCAGATTGGACAGGAAGAACGCCAAAGTGGCCGAGAACTCACACTCAGAGCTGAGGGCTGGAGGTGAGAAAAGCAGATTCATGCAAATGCTGAACGCGGCCCCTTGGCAGGAGGAAGCAGGGCGGAGACAGGACTCTCCACCGCTGTGGCCAGCACAGCCCAGCCTCCTGGCTGGAGAGGCAAGCTGCAAGGCGAGAGCTGTGTGGGCTCTAGCAGCTTCCGGGGAGGACTCAACAGCTTGTAGGCTGTGACCGTGACAATGACCTTGAAGCAACAAGGAAACGGGTGGCCGGACAAGGGCAGCCTCAGAAGTGCCCCCACGGACTATGTGCCAACCACCAAGACAGAGCGCGCCACCACATGGCTTCGCAGTCAGGAGAAAGGACTCGGCTGTCAGTCCTGGAAGAAAAGCCTGTGCGTGTGGGTTTCACATTTTTGTTCCGCAATAAATTCAACCTTTTGGACTTTCTTACCAGAAGCTCCATGGGCACTTGAACCCCAGTGTGTTCATGCGGCCTCCTCACCACTGTGCCAAACACTTGCCCCATCTAAGGTCATTTCCGTTGTTGCACAAATTTTTGGAACAGCCTGGCTGCTTTTTTACCCCCCGCCAGCCGGACAGAGAAGGGACTGAGAGGCCAAAACAAGGCACACTCAAGAGAAAACAAGCAAGTTGAACTTACAATCCAGCCTGAAGTCTGGGTCCTGAGAGTGGCCCCAGGGGCGCAGCGCCCACCTCCCTCAGCCCCCTCCCCCAGCCCCGTGATTCTTCCCTTCACTCTGCCTCCTCCCTGCGCTGGCGTCCTGGGGAGGGGCGGAGCCACGTTTCAGGGCGCCCCCCCTCCCTGAAGGAGCACTGAGCTGTTGTTGACTTGCTCCTTTGGGTGAAATCATATTTGTGCAGGAGCTGGCAGGAGCAGCGGGTCCTGGGAGATGGTTGCGGAGGGCTGAGCCAGCCCAGGCTCTGGGGAGAGGCAGCCTGAGCTGAGGGCCAGCCAGGATAGCTGCAGACATTTACAGACGACAAAAGGGGAAAGGAGGGGCTGGGGAGAGGGGGCATGCCTGCTCTGCAGAGCCCAGAGATGTCTTCCAGACTTAGTGTTCTTCTCCAGGGTGATGGTCAACAGTGTGGGACCCAAGGTTCCTGGAGGTGATGCACTAGGCCCCAGCAGGGCAGTGTGAGCATGCGGTGTGTGACATGTGAGTGTATGTGGGCATGCAAATAGATTGCATGTACGTGAATATGGAGATTGTGCATGTGACTACACACATGGACTGTGAGCATGAATGTTTAAGCATGAATATGTAGCCTGTGTGTGCATGTTGAATAAACTATGTGAGCATGTGTGTGCATGTGGGTATAGACAAATTACAAGCAAGAATGTAGTGTGTGTCAGCATGTGTGTATCAATGGATATAGTTCTTGTGTGTGCATGTATGGGTTCTGTATGTGAAGATATGTGTGCATACGATGTATGTAAGTATACAGGTATAAGGTGTCTTTAAAAGGTCATGAAAAATGGGTCTAATGAAACAATAATGCATGGATTTAAAAGAGAAAGAGAGCCGGTACAGTGGCCTAGTGGCTAAAGACCTCATCTTGAACGCCCCGGGATCCCATATGGGTGCCAGTTCTAATCCTGGCAGCTCCGCTTTCCATCCAGCTCCCTGCTTGTGGCCTGGGAAAGCAGTCAAGGATGGTCCAAAGCCTTGGGACCCTGCACCCATGTGGGAGACCTGGAGGAGGTTCCTAGCTCCTGGCTTCAGATCAGCACAGCACCAGCTATTGTGGTCACTTGAGGAGTGAATCATCAGACCGAAGATCTTCCTGTCTCTCCTCTCTGTATATCTGATTTTCCAATAAAAATAAAATAAATAAATAAATAAATAAATAAATAAATAAAAGAGTTGGCAGCCACTTCAGTGGAACTATGACTGCCAAAAAGAACCAAGTTTCTTTAAAAAGAAACAGAGAGAGAGAGAGAGAGAGAGAGAGAGAGAGAGAGAAAGAAAGAAAGAAAGAAAGAAAGAAAGAAAGAAAGAAAGAAAGAAAGAAAGAAAGAAAGAAAGCCATCTTCCATCCTCTACTCCCAAATGCCTGAAACAGCTGAGGCTGGTCCCAGCAAAGCCAGGAGCCTGAAGCTCCGTCTGAGTCTCCCCCCGGATGGCAGGGACCCAAGACCTTGAGCCATCACCCGCAGCTCCCCAGGGTACACATGAGCAGGAAGTGGGGTCAGAGAGGACTCACCCTACAACATGGGATGCTGGCACCCCAAGTGATGTCCTCACTGCTTAACCCAACACTCACTCCCTCACCATCACTTGTAATTTCACTTTTCCATGAACCTTTTGAAACCCCTCTGTGCATCTGTGCCCCTACAGGTGTGTATCTATCCCAAGACAGGGACCCCCACCCTCCACTTTAGAGCTGGAAGGGCATTTAGCAATCCCCTAAACCAAGCCAGTGCTAAGGGATGCTACAGCCAAGGCCTGGGGAACACGGGCTGCCTGAGGTCACGCCATGGTCTGCAGGGAAAGGAGTGCCCTTTCCCAACAGCATGACCCAGGGTGAAGACAGAGCAGTCAGCATGGCCAGCACTAATGAAATGTAATAAAATGTAATGAAATGTACCGGGCCATTCTATTAGCACACTCAGAGCCACCCTGCGCAGTGTCTGCATCCAGGAAGGTCCCTCCCTCACCCCAGACTCGGTTCAGTGACACTTCAGCAGAGGGAATGTTGGCAAGAGTGACACAAGTGGAGGTCTGACAGGTCCTGGTACAGAGGGACCCTGGCTCCCTGACACCAGCACTGTGCTCACAGAGGCCCAGGTCACACCCCTGTGAGCCAGACCAGGAGGCCACGCACAGAGACCCAGAGGACCCGCCCCAGGCCCAGCCCCCCAGCCCCCTAGCTCCCCAGCCCCACAGCCAGCACTGCGGGGGTGGGGTGGGAGAAGGGACACCCAGTTAGCTAGAGACTGGGAAATGACACCCTCTGCTGTTTCCAAGTCCCCAAGTTTTGGGATTCCTTATAGCAAGAGATGAGTGACACATTAAATGATTCACAGCACAACAGGGTGCGGCTGATTGTGGGGTACAGCTGATCATGGGGAGGGATGATTGTGGGAGAGAGCAATCTGACACCTGTTGCCCAGTTTATCCTGTGGAGGGACAACCCTGGCCCCCTCCCTTCCCTTCCTGTCCCCCTGCCTCCTCTCCACCCCTCCTGGCCCCCTCCATCCCTTTGCTTTCTTTTGAAAGCAGTAAGCTAGTATTTGTTTGAAAGGCAGAGAGCGAGCAAGCGAGCTTGCATTGACTGATTCAGCCCACCTTGAACTGAGTAGTACGGCCAGGGTCCTTGATACTGACCCAAGCTTTAGTCTCTAACCGAGGTGGTTGGAAGAAAAAAGTCTGACTAATGGCATTTGAGGAAGTTTGCTAACTGAGAAGAACTAAGTTTGGATCTTTCTCCTACACTTGTATCAAAAGGAAATGACGGATTCAAAAGTTACATGAAGAAGGAAGAGAAAGCAGAAAGGAAGAGCTGGAGGAGTCAGGGTCTGTTTGTGTAACACACGGGTGAGAGAAGAGGGAGAATAGGGGAACCCACCTCAGGTCAAACCCTGTCACAACAGGTGTGTGCCGAGACCACGGGCAGAGACCAGCCCCGCAAGTGAAGCCCTCACCTGCGCCCCCACTACCCACCTACCAGCGTTAGGTTTGAGTCTCAGCTGCTCTGCTTCCTGTCCATCTTCCTACTGATGCACTCTGGGAAGCCACAGAAGGTAACCCATGAACCTGGGAGACCCTGGCTGAGTTCCACGCACCTGGCCCAGCCCTGGCTGTGGGGGGGTACCTCTCTTCTCTCTCTTGGCAACTTTCAAGCAAATAAATAAAGCTTTTAAAAAACAAAATCAAAATATAAACTCTAAGCTTAGAAAAATAATCTGTAGGGCCTGTGACAGATTCAACATTTTCAAGTATTTAAGAGGAAAAAAAAAGCAAACAAAAACCACAACTGGAATCCAGAAAAGCTGACCCAAATCCCAAATGAAACTGGCAGCCCACAGGAGGACAAGGGCAAGTGTTGGCAGCTGTCTCTCAAGGCAGTCACTGAGCAGGCTGTGGCCATAGCATCCCCCCGCCCCTGCCCCCAAAAACTCTTTCCCTTCTCCCTGGCTCCCCGCTGGAGGGCAGGTGCACAGACAGGCTTGCAGCGGCTACAGGGAAGCGCATACGGGCTCTGCGCGAGGCCACCAGGGGGCAGCGCTGCCCAGCCGACACCAGAGCCAGGAGGCGCTTTTCTCCAGCCAGGGGCGACACTGCCCAGGCAAGGTCTAGCTGGGTGACAGAGAAGTGTGTGCCAGGCGTGTGGCTTGCTTGGCCATCGTCACAGCCACAGCCGTTCTGATAGCAGGGGAGCAGGCTCCCCTACTGAGTACCACCAGGTGCCCAGCCCTGGGCACAGCTAAGCCTGTGAGGGGGCACTCTGAGTCCAGAACGGATCATCTGGGCACTCCAGGGTCTGTGCTGGCCTGGACATATTCCAGAATCATTCATCTCACTGTATTAGGCCAGGCTCAGCTGCCCACATTGCAATACCTGACCTTGGGTTCCTGAGCAATGAACCCTGTACCACCTCTGACCGATTCCCACGGCAGGGGAGGGGGCTTTGGGGACTTGCCACCCCCACTCAGCCCCACATACCCCAGACCCTGCACACTGGGGCCCAGAACCTGTCCTAACTGCTGTTGCCACCTACCACCCACACCCATCGAGCCTCCTCGCTGCCTCCACATTTCTTTTTCTCCCTCCAGAATTCTCACTTTTTCTAAGGAAGAGGACTTAGATCATCTAGCCCTAAGGCACAACTGCAAGGGCCTCAGCCAAGCCGGAAACAGCCTGAAGAGACTAGCTCTGCTCAGCTGGACCCTGCCACGGCAAGAGACAGCCAAGCACGGCTGGGAGTGATGGGCCCCTCCAGGGTAGGAGCTGCAAGTGTCAGCCCAAATAGCCGAGTGCCAGCAGGTGGGCCCATGCAGGAGGAGCCTGAGTTGGGAAGGATCTGACTGCCCTCCCTTGAGGGTGGATCCAGCTCGGAACCTGGTACTCTGATGACTGGCTGTTGGGCTGCAGTGGGTCCTCCCTGGCACTGGATTTAGCTGACAGAGCATTCAGATGGTTCGGTCTACATCACAGTTGGGCACCCTAAGTCTCGGACCAGCCAGCAGCCGGGCAGCCGGCTTCTCCCTGGGCATCCTCATTTGCAAGGATGTGGTCAGAATCACTGGGGAACCCGTGCCTTGGTGCCTTGGTGTGATGACATCCACAGATTCTAAGGCATTAGTGTGCCTTTAGTGGTTTTTTGTTTTCTTTTTAGCTGCTTTTATTTATCTAGGAGTCAGAGTGACATAGATCTTCACTCCCAAAATGCCAGGAGCACCATCTGGGTCTCCCACAGCGGTGGCAGGGACCTGAGCACTTAAACTATCACCTGCTGCCTCCCAGGTGCGTTGTCAGGAAGACGGTCTGAAACCATGCGGTGGCCGACATCTGAACCCGGCACGCTGGTAAAGGATGTGGGTGTCGCAAGTGTCAGTGTAACCCACTGTACCACAACGCTTGCTCTGTCTTTAGCACCAGAAATCTAACAAAAACAAGCAGGGGTAGACGTGGTGGCTGTAAAATGCATGCACACAATGCAGATGTACATAAATCAGGACCTGAAACGCTGTCCTCCCCCAGCTCGCATCTCACTGTTAGCAATTTGGCATAAATCGTCCTTCCCAGCTTTTTCAACACATGAAGTAGCTATTTATAGTCATGACATCATCATCCCAGAACACACTCTGCTCTTTTCCTGCAGCTTCAGCTCTTCCTTTGTAAAGGCTCCCTGTGCCTCTCCCCTCCGCCCCTCATCTTTAGTCCAGCCTGGCAGACGGGTGTGCAGTAAGGCACTTCCCTGCTCTCATGTTTCAGGTGCACACCTAGAGGCACACCCTGGGGAATAACATTTTTCTTTTTTTCTTTTAAATATTTATTTTTATTGAAAAGACAGACCATATTTACAGAGAGAGAGAGGCAGAGAGAAAGATCTTCCATCTGCTAATTCACTCCTCAAATGAGGCCCAGCTGCCTTCAGTGATCACATGGAGGCCACTTTAACACAGATGCCTACACTCCCATGCCACAGGGAGACAAGCAGCAGGCACAGCTGAAGCCCGGAGCCTGAAGCCCTGTTCTCAGTCTCATTCTCTCCCCTGAAAGCATACCCTGCCCCTCTACAAGGGCCGCTGGCCCCCACTCCCTTGAGCCCTTAGCATATGGTGATTTACCCTTCTTTGAGTTCTGGTTTTTGTGCAATTCCTGGGAGACTGCATATTGACACATTTGTGTAGTTCTGGCCCTATCTGTCCTGAGAGGGAAAGTTTGAAATTCCCTGCGGTGGCACAGCCAGTGTTTGCAAGGCAGTGGGGTGAGGCGCAGGGCTGTATAGTGGGTGGGGACACATCTCTGCCTGATTCGAACCCCAGCACTACCATCTAACAGAAAGCAACCTGGGGAGTTCCACACCGCCTCCCCCGACAAGCCACACGACCCTGTTCCTGCACTGCTCGAACTTTGCCTCAGCTCTGCTGGAGCTCCTGGGAGCTGCCTCACACCGCAAAGCCCAGGCTCACACCTGTGTTTCTTCACTTCCTGCCCTCCCCCAATCAAGCAAAATCCAATCCACTTGTCCATACTTAACATGCATCTAGAATCTTCCCTTTTTGATATATATCCAAAGTGCAGCTCACTCCTTCTGGATCAGAAGCCATTCAAGGGACACACAAGCCGCTGGCCCTGCCCACTCTCCCAGGATGGGAGAATCTTTAGAATCTTATACTTAAAAAAGAAAAAAGTGGGGAAAAAAATTTTTTTTCCCTCTCTTGCTGTTACTCTGCCTTTTAAGTAAACGGGGCAGGGGCAGGGGTGGGGGAAAGCGTCCTAGAAAACTACATGTTGTGAGAAAAACTGTACAAATTTAAAATTTTTGCCCCAAGATAAACTTACCTTGCTGTGAACTTGCTGTGGTTGCCCTCACGAGGAGGCTTTCCTCTGCCTTTGCTGCCTGGCAGTCTGTCCTTGTCTGCTCTGGCCTAGAATTCCTCGAGGACAGGAGCGGTGTCGTGGTGTCCCCGGCACCTGTCACACTCTGGCATAGCCGAGTGCCCAAGCACTGCTCGCTGTGTCAAGTGGTGCCTGACATCACGGATGGACGGACAGACTGGCGGACGGATGACACGCCGGGACAGAGCAGCCACTACCGGCCCAGAGGCTGTGAGTCAGGCCCAGGAAGGCGACTGTGGGACCCTTGTCTGTCCACATCCCAGGTCTCACAGCTCTGAAGCTTTGCTCTGGAGGCAGCAAAGATTTAAGCTGAGTGTTTGTTTCTAGACTCCGGAGTCAGCCTGGGACTGAATCCTGTCTGCACCATTTACAGTTGAGGGAGCATTAGCCATTAGTGAACCCATCTGTGCCTGTTTCCTCATTTCTACAAGGAAACAGTGTGTCTCATGTCGTTGATACAAGGATCAAACAGTGCCTGGGTCATTGCTAGTGTTTACAGGTGACAGGCATTTATTTTTTTTTTTTAACACATTTTGGCTGCTTGTATCATTTTTTGTTTTGTTTTTTTTTTTTTCCTCTGGAAAGGCTCCCTCCCACATGTTAAATCCCATTACTTACCTCAGCCTACCTCGCATTCCCTGACTGCCAGTGTCGGGGGTCTTTTGAATTATATGATGTGACAGTTTCATCAGCTCATCAAATCCTACACATCACAAAGTGCCTTTGTGCCACTTTTTAAAAAAGCTTTGGAAGGCAGTGCCATAATGTAGCAGGCGAAGTTTCTGCCTGTGGTGCCAATTTGAGCCCAGGCTGCTGCACTTCTGATCTCGCTCCTGCTAATGGCCTGGGAACACAGCAGAGGATGGCCCCTGCAGTCATGCGGAGGACGTAGAAGAAGATCCTGGCTCCAGCCTGGCCAAGATGTTGTGGAAATCTGAGGAGTGAATCAGCAGATGGAAGATCTCTCTCCTCTCTCACTAACTCTGCCTTTCAATTAAGAATAAATCAATCTTGGGCCTGGTGCAATACGCTAGTGACGAAAGTCCTCGCTTTGCATGTGCTGGGATCCCATGTGGGCACCGGTTCTAATCCTGGTGGTCCCGCTTCCCATCCAGCTCCCTGTTTATAGCCTGGGAAGACAGTCACGGATGGCCCAAAGCTTTGGGACCCTGCACCCGCATGGGAGACCCAGAGGAGGCCCCTGGCTTCTGGCTTCGAATTGGCTCAGCCCTGGCCATTGTGCCCACTTGGGGAGTGAATCAGCAGACAGAAGATCTGTCTCCCCTTCTCTCCGTAGATCTGACTTTTCAATTAAAAAAAATCTTAAAAAAAAAAAATTTTTTTTTAAAGGCAGAGTGAAAGAGGCAGAGGGAGAGACAGAGATCTTCCATTCCCCTAAGGGGCTGCAGCAGGTCTGTGCCAGGCCAAAGTCAGGAGTCAGGAGCTGCCCCCAGGTCTCAAATGTGTCAAGAGCGTGATAGACGGTAAAATACACCCAACTTTAGAGACGTTCAAATACATAGATCTGTGACTTTCATTAGGTGAAACACGTAGGAATGCTCCATACCTTTATCACTGACTTGGGCCTCTGCTCTTTGCAAAGTGTGTGAATCAGTTGACCTGGCTGATCCAGACTGTGCCAGGCAAACAAGGCTGACCTTGGCTGGCACAGCCGGTGCAGGGGGCTCTTAAGGCCTCCTTGGAATCTGAGCTGGGGTCATCTGAAACGCCAGGGCTGGCCGGTCAACCAACTTCCTCTCCCCTCTCCCGCACTGCTCTGCTTTTCCTGCTGCAGCCTGTTGCAGTTCCCTTTGTTCAGGTGGCTTGCTTGAGCCAAGTTCCCGAGAGCAGCATCGGCTTCCGGTGCAGACTGTCCAGGCAACAGACAAAGCAGAGCCCAAGAGTCCTGTGTGGGGGCTTTCATCACCCAGCCACATGTGCAGTCATTACTTCCACGCTTCTTTTTTTCCCAGAGTCAGAGGAAGGTGGGGTGTTGGGAAGGATTTAGCTTGACGTCATCAAGGCTGGCCTGGGGCTGGCGAAGGTGCAGGCAGGGACTCAGCAGTCTGAGGTTGGCTCAAGTGTGTGTGACTCAGAAGGTCTTTTCTAAGTTCTGGGATCCACCCAAGACCATTAAAGAAGAACAGAAAGCCAGGCCTCAGGACACAGCAACCAGGGCTTCAAGCCCGACCGCCACCCCTTAGCTGCAAGGCCGAGGGGGAGGGTGCTGGTTTCTCTCAACTCCCCAGCTGTCAAATGGGGTTCAGCTTTCACAGGATTGTTGAGAAGCACACATAGCGGAGAGGAGGATGCTGGGCACAAGTCTAGAGTGCAGACAGTGTTGGCAATATGTATCAAGTGCCTGCCACCCAGCTCACACTGTGCAGGTAGGAAATAAAAGCGAATCGCTTTTCACAGAGGACAGACATTTCCATCTCAGAACTCCAAAAGTTACAAGCTGGGAAGCAGCTAAGCAGGCAATCACCGGCGTCGTGCTTCGGACGTCAGCCTCAGCTGCTGTTTCTCCAAAGTCCGGCTGGCAGCAGTTGCTGGAGCAGAGGACACACTGGGCCAGCCAGCTGCAGGAGCCTCCTGCTCAGAGGCCGGGTGGGCACAGGCCTAAGTCTGGGACCTTGCCAAAGCTGAACAGTGCAACCCAGACACAGTCGTGGGAGCTTGCTCCATTCAGCACAAGCTGAAAGCGAGCCCCTGACTTTCTACCCAAACTCCTCAACCCAAGGAAATGTGCATACTCACCAGGGCTGGTCTCTCCAACAACCAGTCACGGTGGCCCTGGATACCATCTGGGGACACAGCCCTATGGGAGAACACTCAGGGATGGCCAGGTATAAGGAATCTGCTACATGAAGCACCACTGCCTAGCAGTAACTAGCCACAGGGCATGTCTGAAAGACCAAGGAAACAGTATAGAAATTTTCTAACTCTGCTGAGTTCCAAAACAGGGCAAGACTAATGTGGGTTAGGATGGCTTTTCTGCGATCACTAAGAGGGTGTTAAGTTAGCGGGTTCCAAACACAAATGTCTAGGAAAACTGGGGATGTGCTGAAGGGAGAGTGCAACACCCTGACACAGGGCTTCCTGGGAACACAGCCGACCCCAGGCTCACAGCGATGCCTGCTGCTTCTCTTCTGAGCTCCCTGGTATCGTCCAGGAGAGAAGCTGACCTCTAGGAGATTCCTAGCAAATCCCAGCAGAGATCTTACAAGTGGAGAGCTGGGCAGGGAATACACAGAGCTGTGCTTGGGTACAGTGTGCGAGCAATGAGGAACTCTTAAGCACAGTTCTGCTGGCTCTCGTCTTACTCCATTCACGCCGCTCCCACCAAGAGCCATCGGCTGGAAGGATTTAGGAACAGCAGACATGTCACTTCTCCCCATTCTAGGGGTTAGAGGTCAGAACTGCTCCCATACCAAGTGCTTGGGCTGTCACCTACTGCTTTCCCAAGCACATTAGCACGGACCTAGAGCTGCTGGGCAGCCAAATGGGCCTTCAAACATGGGACACCAGTACTCATATGCACTTAACCCCCTGCCCCTGGAGTTGTTTTGCATTCTACATATTCTACAGTTTAATGCAAGTCTCAGCCCAGAGATGGGTCAGAATTATTGGACAGAATGCTGTACCACCAACAAACCTTCATTATTGAATCAGACAGGTGGAGGCTCAGTGGTTCCTGGGTAAGACCATGTTTAGTATTATCTTGTGTACTGGCTGGCTAACATCCAAGTCCTGTGTTTCTCATACTGCCTCAAACCAGAAGCATGCTCCAATGTCCAGCCATTTTTGATCTTGCTGCCCCGACGGCAGTGCAGACCAGCTGAATCCAACTCCACCTCAAACACAAGCAGGCAGGGAATTTCAAGGATCATAAATTTAAGATTTACTAATGTAAGATCAAGTTACTGGGCCCGGCGCGGTGGCGCAAGTGGTTAAGGTCCTCGCCTTGCACGCCCGGGATCCCATATGGGCGCCGGTTCTAATCCCGGCAGCCCCGCTTCCCATCCAGCTCCCTGCCTGTGGCCCGGGAAAGCAGTTGAGGACGGCCCAAAGCTTTGGGACCCTGCACCCATGTGGGAGACCCAGAAGAGGCTCCTGGCTTCGGATCAGCATAGCATCGGCCGTTGCGCTCACTTGGGGAGTGAATCATCGGACGGAAGATCTTCCTCTCTGTCTCTCCTCTCTGTATATCCGCCTTTCCAATAAAAAAAAAAAAAAAAGATCAAGTTACAGCTCTTAAAGTGATTTCACTATGATGAAAGAATAGCTTAGCTGCTGAGTGTGAGACATTTTCCTGTGTTCACATGGCATTTTTAAGATTTATTTTTATTGCAAAGTAAGATATACAGAGAGGAAGATATTCTGTCTGATGATTTATCCCCCACGTGACTGCAACAGTCAGAACTCTGCCAAATTCAAAGCCCAGGAACTCCTGGTACAGGATGCAGGATCCCAAGGCTTTTGCCATCATCTACCGCTTTCCCAGGGAGCTGGATGGGAAGCAGGGCCACCGGGATTAGGACTAATGCCCATATATCCTGGCACATGCAAGGCAAAATCTTTAGCCACTAGGTTACCGTGCCGGGCCCCCACATGGCACTTCTATGGGACACTGAAATGGAAAGCCAAATCTAAATCTAAATGGTCTCTTGGGATTTCTCCCAATGGCATTCTTTTGCCAAAGAACAAAGAGTAAAATCATAAAGCCAGAATCTGAGCCAAGACACTAACCCAATCTTCCTTTCTTCCAGCCATTCAGGATTAAGTACTACCCTCTGACTGTTCCCTCCATCCTCAGAAACAGAAAAGGCAACCTGTTTCTAGCTGGCCCATATATTCTGCTATCTTCCTGATGTTAGCACTGTGGTTTCCACAAGTAGTGGCAAATAGCTGAGGACTGCTCAAAAGCAGAGTGGCATCTTTTAAAATGCTATTTTCATATTTTATTTCCAAAAAAAAAAAAAAAACAAAGTCTGCCTCATAGAGGAAATCCTTCAGCCTACCCATTAGAGGCCCACATCCCACGTTGCAATAACTGGATTCAACCCCCAGCCCTGGCTCTTCCCGGTAATGCAGACCCTGCGAGGCAGCAAGGAACAGTTGGATTTTGTTATGTTGGTGCAAGGAATAATTTAAGGGTGTGAAGAGTGACAAATGGAATCATAACTACAAAGAAAAATGCAAAAAGAAATAAAACAAAACCCAACAGTTTTTTTTTTTTTTTTAAAGATTTATTTTTATTATTTTTTTTCATTGGAAAGGCAGATATACAGAGAGGAGAGACAGAGAGGAAGATCTTCCGTCCGATGACTCACTCCCCAAGTGAGCGCAACGGGCCGATACTATGCCGATCCGAAGCCAGGAGCCTCTTCTAGGTCTCCCACACGGGTGCAGGTTCCCAAAGCTTTGGGCTGTCCTCGACTGCTTTCCCAGGCCACAGGCAGGGAGCTGGAAGGGAAGCGGGGCTGCCGGGATTAGAACCGGTGCCCATATGGGATCCCGGGGGTGCAAGGCGAGGACCTTTAACCACTTGCGCCACCGCGCCGGGCCCAAACCCAACAGTTTTAAAGATACTTTCTGTAATGGTGGTGCAGTAGCATAGCAAACTAGGTCTTGTGGCACTACCACCCCTTATGGTTCATGTCTTGGCTGCTCCACTTCCAACCCAGCTCCCAGCTTATGGCCTGGGATAGCAGTGCAGGAATCTGGCCCAAGTGCTTGGTCCCCTGCGTCCATGCGGGAGACCCAGAAGCAGCTCTGGGCTTTGGACTGGCCCAGCTTTATGGCCAGTTGGGGAGTGAACCAGCTGATGAAAAGACCTGTCTCTCCTTTCTGTAACTGCCTTTCCAATTAAAACATCTTTAAAAAATAGAGATGCTTTTTCTGTTACTTTTTATAAAAATACAAGTCAATCCTCAAGAAATAAAAGGCACATTTTCTATTGGTTTTCAAATTTATAAGTCCCCCAAGCTTTGACAATAAGTATCTGGGCCAGTGGAGACTCTAAAGGTGGACTGTATCAGCCAATGGACCTTGGAAGGATTTTCTCAATCTTGGAGCAATGAAATCAACAGCATCTCTGAACTATTTAAATCACTTAAGCAGTGCCCTTGCAATAGTCTGTAGCCGGGATCCTAGGATGATCATGGCCTTTCCCCACCCCAGGTGCTGATGTTGAGCAGCCCTCTCCCATCCTCTCCGTTTCCCCAGATACAGGAAGAAAAAGTAAAAAATAGTGCAAGCAACTGTTTCACCCACTTTCCTCCATTCCTCAACCCTCTTCACCCCAATCAGTGGTCCAATGGGTATACATCCTTCAACTGTACTTCAATCCTCATCAAAAATATATTTTTTTAAAAATTTATAAAATATAACCTATCAGGATCATAACTGGTAACTCATAGACAACAGACTCAAATCAGTATTAGACAATAGCAAAACTACAAAGGCATATGGGGGAATCAGGAGCAATCCTAACAACCTCTTAACAGGAGGTCATATGCACAGAGCAGGAGGGGACCCCAGAGTGGAGCAGGCGGACAGGAGGCGGCTTGTATCCCAATCCTGAAGACTCCCAGATCCTCACCAAGGATTATCAGTACGAGCTCTGAGGACTACATCCCAACCGCCAAGGAGACCACACGGAATTGGAGTGCCTCCGGAGGCGGAGAACTCTGAGGTCACCCACCTCCATTTGGATCTACCACATGGGATGGAAGAAGCCCAAATCCTGCCTTGCAGGATCCAGGGACATCAGAACGACAACCAGGAGCACTGAGCGGTCCGCAGAAACAAAAAACTTCCTTCGGGACTAGGAGGAAGAGCTTTCTCTGGTTCTTGCCAGGTTCCGACTTGGGGTCCCCACCCTCTCTCATAATGACCATCAGGATCGCTCCAGAAACCCCCCAAAACAAACTAACAAATAAACTAGAATAGATAGAGAACAACAAGGAAAGCTTAGAAACAGACAGGAAACAGTCAGTGGGGATGCACTTATAACTCACTGGGTGGGACACAAAGATTAGTTACTCCTCACTAGGGTATTGAAGATTTCTCTGCACACCCCTCCTAAAACTGTTCACCTAAACTGTTCACATTTGTCTTGTTATAGAGTTAAGACTACCCGAAAAACAGCCAGGTTCTACAAAATCATGCTTCAACGCTCTAAACTGCTAAATAGTAAAATTGAAATAGACATGAGACAGCTGAATAGTAATCTATAGCCATTTTAAGGTATATAGAACCCAGTTGTATATAAAGTAATAATTGAAATGTCAATGTAGAAGTCACAGGATGTGGTTCAGAACTTGCATTTTTTTTTTTCTCTTTTAACATGCTGCTTACTCAATACCATGTCAACTAATGCTGGTACGTTATAAATTGTTACTGATGTAATGTCGGGGCTTTTAATTGATTGGGATGATACTCTGTCAGTTCTACCTTCAGACCAGAGACGGTCTCCTGAAGAAACTGTTGAACTTATCTGGACAATAAGATGCTGGACTCTATGCTTGGTAGATGCTTGCAAGGAAAGAATCTCAACTGAATTTGAACTGTGGTAATGCAACAAGGTGGAAGAATCGGGGGGGGGGGGCGGATTTGGGGAGTTGAGGGGGGAATCCCAGTGCCTATAAAACTGTGTCACATAATACAATGTAACCAATAAAAAAAAAATTATAAAATACACCCATACACATTTCAAGCTCTCTTAACAGAAACAAATGTAAGAACTTCCAAATAACTTCTCAGTGAAAACAAAAATATATTAAGTATTCATTAATCAGAAATTCTTGGCACCACTAGTGTTTTAAAAATTTGAGTTGCTGGGCCCGACGCGATGGCGCAAGTGGTTAAGGTCCTCGCCTTGCACGCCCGGGATCCCATATGGGCGCCAGTTCTAATCCGGCAGCCTTGCTTCCCTTCCAGCTCCCTGCCTGTGGCCCGGGAAGGCAGTCGAGGACGGCCCAAGGCTTTGGACCCTGCACCCACGTGGGAGACCTGGAAGAGGCTCCTGGCTTCGGATCAGCATAGTATGGGCCATTGCGCTCACTTGGGGAGTGAATCATCGGATGGAAGATCTTCCTCTCTGTCTCTCCTCTCTGTATATCTGCCTTTCCAATTAAAAAAAAAAAAATTTGAGTCATATTTGCCAATTGAGCTTCCCTAATTCGAAACCCAAAATACTGCAAAATATAAACTTCTGGTCAATAAGCACTGAATCAACTTTAAAGCAGTGTCCGCCTACTCCTGCAGTGTTACTCCATCGCCTTTTTACTTCTTAGTCTGCTTTAGTCAATCTTACAATGCAGGCAGATGAAAAACCAAACTTATTAACATATTTAAGAAACAGTAAACATATTGCTTTTTTCCCCAAGACTTTATTTCAAAAACTCAACAAAAATATATAATCAAGCATTTTACATAATGCATACATTCTTGGTATCTATAGGTAAGATAAATAACAGACCAAAACACACAGACTGCACTGTTTCTACTGGCAAATCACTAACACCAGAGCCTTCAGCAACTTAGAAAAATTCCATGGCCTTAAAATAACTGTCCCTTAGCAAAACACAAAATACTTAGTAACAGAGTAAATGAATTTTTCAAATTGACTAAAGTGTATAATACTTTATACAATAGGGGTAAAAAGCAAGCTGCTTTCCAAAACGTAGCCCACAGCAGTACTGGAAGTAGGGGAATGGGACCCCTTTTTGGTTCTCTCTCAACTACATTTGTTAACTCCTACCTCTCAGCTGCCATCCCTAATGGAAAAAATTCCTTTCCTACACAACAACGTCTGTCACGCACAGGTCAGCCAGACACCTAGCACCTATAATCATACACATTTTCTGTAAAGCAATACAATTTTCCTAACTCAGTATTTAAAAATCTAATTCACTGCTCCAAAATAAAAAACTCCTTTACAGTAAGCAAAGCTACGCACTGTGGCTCTGCTGAAGTACTGTATCCACAACCAGAACTAGAAATAAGAAAAGCCAGAGGCCATTCAACTCGCAGCAGCTTACATCTAAATATGTACATGTATGCATACAAGTTTTCACAGTTATACCTTTAAAAATTTACATATGATATGTTCAGAAATAGGTCCCTTATAAATAATATTTTAAACTCATCAAAATGCAGCACAAGAATGCACCAAAATAGATACTGAAGTAAAGCTTGAGGTTTGTGTAAAGTGTACTCTGCCAAGCCCTGGACCAAGGAAGGCAGAGTCTCTAACTCTGATAGGAAAGATACTCCAGAACTTTGGAAGGAATGGGCAGCTCCTGGACTTCGTGAGTGGACATCACTCTTCGGACTGACATGCGACACAAATGTTGAAGGCTAGGGACCTGTCTGGGAGTGGCCCAGAAATACACACTTCCATCCTGTGTCCTAAACAAAAGCAGAAAAAACATACAGTCAGCCACTCAAGCACATTTTATTCTAACATTCCTACAGCTCAAAAAACCTATCACAGAAACAGTGTTAGAGCTACAAACCCCACATTAACATCAAAAATTAACATTGTACCCTGTGACAAACTAACAGAAGTACAGGACAGAGGTATGAAGAGCACTCTGACTGACTGACCGGCAATGAACTGTTGGCCACTTTGTATAAAAGTCGCCTTAACTTGCTCCTTAAAGAAAAAACAACAAAGGTATTTACCCAGCAGCTAAAACACTGCCATCAGTAGAAAAGGCACAACAAAGACCATTGTTCAAAGGGGCAACTTGAACTGGATGATCTTCATCAATTCGCCAGAACCTCACCATTCTAGAAAACAAGCAAATTACTGGGTGAGTACTGAGCAACAACTTCATGGTAAAAGCAACTTTTGAAACTCATAAAGCATGTCACTGTGTTTGGAGTCATAAAATACATGCATCACTGTTCTAGTCAGCATACCTCACCCATGTACACACATTTCATCTTTTAATCTCAAAAGCAGCAAATACAATTTTTTTTAACTATTTATTTTACTTTAGAAATTTCCTCTGCATTGACTCTAAGACACTGCTTAGTAACATCTCTATGAGCTAAGAGCTAATTAAAAAGCTACCCAGTTTGCCTAAATCCTAACAAGGAACACAGGGAGAAGCAAGCAGTATTGTGAACTCACAAGGATTCTATCCAGTCAAATATTCCTCAAGATATACCAATGCCTCCAAAGATCCTGTCCAGAGAAAGAGACGTTCAAATCCCCATTAACTGTGGACAGGTTTTACGGCCTAAGAGCATTTCCATTGCACGGAAAGATGAAAGGAAATCTTTCAGACGTAATAAGCTATAATTCACACACTTACTTATCATCAGCAAGGCTTGCAACATGCAGTCCGTCATGACTAAAAGACACAGATCGTACCCATCGGTCATTTGCTCCTCCAGCAAATATTGGAGTGGGAGGGGGAAACAGGTGCCTGAGGTCAAATACATGTTTTCAGTGGACATGAATTATTCAAGAAACAAAACCACCCAAGTATAGCAAAACTGTCTCTGAAAAAGCTTTAAGGTAGTCTTAGTCAATGCAACTGAAAAAACACAACACAGGAGACATATTAAATTGAGTAAAATGACCTTAAGGAATTACCAACCCACTTCTCACAACATGGGGTTCTAGCTACTTTTCCCTGACCTCAAACTCTAAATCAAAGTATCACTTCTATAGTTACGTTAACTAGCAAAACCTGTATCAAAAAAGCCAAATTTGGTTTTAAGATTTGTTCTGAAGCTTTGCATTATTTAAATGTTTAAGTAGCAAAACTTTATAATCGAGAGACTAGTTTTAGGCTTCACGGTAGTGATATTATTCATATAACTTCTTAAAAGATACAGTGACAGCCAGAGGGGAATTACAGACTAAGATAATTCATGCTGAACTCACCCAAATTCCATCAGAATTTCTCCAATGTAAGGATCCCAGATATACACTCGAGTATCATAAGATGCCGTAGCCAGCAATGCTCCATCAGGAGAAAAGTCACAAGCTACAACATCATGGTAATGTCCTTCTAGTTTCCGTATCATAGTATATGTATCCATATTCCAAAGAAAAACCTGCAATAAAAAGGCAAAGGTTATAGCTTCATTCAAACACGCAGAGGACAAAATGACACATCTTTTAACTAAAACTGCTAAATTTAATTTAATTATACTGAATTAAGCATAATAAATGAGTAATTTAAAGAATATGCTCAGTGTCAGATTAACAATCAGTCTTTAAGTTAATTAAAGCAGACATGCAAATTCTATTTCAAATATTTTCGTTAAATGTTAATTTTAAAATAAGCCTAAACATAAAGGCAATGCAATTTAACCACAGTTATACTGAAATTCATTTATTTAAAAAACTAGTTAACCAAAATATACAGAAACAGGGTTAAGTACTACAAACCCCCTTTTCCTTTTATTTCCAGAAACTACAAAAATTTTTTTTAAATATACAGACAGAAAATATAAGGTTAACAAATTGTTACTCCACTGGTATCTCCCTTTGAGATTATCACTTGTTTACAATAGGCTTGGGTCACCAACGTGAGCCTAGGAAGAGAAACAGATACTGCAAGCACAGAGAATTTTCACAGCCAAATGAAACTGCTTTGGCAAATAATAAGGATGCTAAACTACATTACAAAATGAAAATGATATTACCACATTTCTGAGTCAAGATTTACAAATCTTATTTTCCCAAACTGACCACAATCATTACTCATTTCAAGTATAAAATAGTCAAACTACTGAAGATCACATTCAATTTTATATTCTAAAGATCAGTAGTCAGATTGCACAGAATCGCTCTAGTATGATTCTATTGTTTACTTAGGTCTATCGCATTAAATCTGAGCTCAGAGGTTTGCAATAATTCTAGAAAGACAACCTCTCCTCCTCCTGGAGTAAGTAAAAGTTGTTTTTGCTACATTTTTCACACAGACACAAGGTATTATTTCTAAAGGAAAGTAAGTATACATTTTTAAACTGGATCAAAGATTTACAGTAACTCTAGTATCTTAATTCCAAAAAATGTTACAGAGAAACCATTTGAAAGCCAATTACCTTACATTTTTGTTTTTCACTTAAAACTTCCAATGTCATCAAACTAGAAGATAAATTTACTTGAAGGAGCCAGTGAATTTCACTGTGGGGAAGATAATTTTTAAAAAGAAAAAAAGAAAGAAAGAAAAGCAGAAAGTGGACATCGACCAGCACCTGTACGTACAGTACACCTTGCAGCCGAATGCAAGGTTACTTCATCCTACGGTAAAGGTCGCCCCCAGCCCGGTAGCCAGAGATGCCACTCTTTCTGCCCAGCTAACACCATGTGCGCCTGTGTGCGAGTGGTGCCAGCATAACCTCAATCACACCAATATTGCTGCCACCACCTGTGACAGGGAAAGCAAGAAGCATATGGAAAACACACAGCCTAAAATAGCAATGTCAACATCTAGCTTTGTTCTTATTTTTTTAAAACACTAAACTGAATACCTTGTTCTAAACTTCCAACATTTGCAACTACCATTTTAACATATCTCTAAACAAAAGGCATTTTAACGAGCCTCCCACCCCTTATTAAGAAAGCGTACTGTGAACATCACATGTATTTGGACTTCAACCATTTCATAAGCATCAGAAACTATAGAGGCCCCTTTACCTGGACTAACTCAGAACTGGTAAACAAATTATAGAACTCATTGACAGCAAAACCCTCTCACGAGTCACTGTGCTAGTTGCCCATAAATATGCTACATTAACGGCATCAAAACCTCAATTATCATTCACTCTAGGATACACGAGTGTTATTCTTAATTCCTATTATTGAGTTTTTAAGTTACTTTTTTTCAGTTAAGTGTCCAGGATCAGCTGGGAATCAGAACTTTAAAAACAGCAAACTGGACCAAAAACATAGAACAGAAAAAATAATAATTAGCGAGAGAATGTTTTAACACATGAACTCTTTTGAAGCATATAAGCGCCCCTATAAATACAAAACCAAGCAATTTCTTCTGTATCCTAAAAAAACAAACCTAACATACCCCTCATTTTACAAATATTATTCCTAAGGAGCATCAAACTTCTCACTTCAAAATCAATATTCTTTAATTTTCTTCATGCAAATTCTCCCCATCATGAAACATTTAAGATATTCATGACACCGAGCACAGACTCAACAGGCTACTGACATTTAAAATGATTTTGCATACATTATTATAACCCAATTCACATCGAATGCATAAGAACTTGGACACATACTGCTTTACTGGCTCCAACTGAACACAGCATAGAAGAGTCAGGAGAAAATGCACAGCTGTACACCCAGTTCTGATGTCCCCTTAACACTTTCATCATGTTTCCTAAACAAAGAAGACACCTGTGTTATCATATTACAAATTCAGAACAGCCATAAATCACAGCATCACAAACTTTTACAGATGGAAGCCAGTTGCTTAATTCTCTAAAATTTAACCAGCATATAAATCATGCCTCAACACTGTGACATTATAACAGAGACAGCATGGTCCACTGGCCTAAACTATTTCACATCTTGTCCTTTAAGAAACAGTCTGTGCTCTTTCATCTACAAGAAAAAATTATTTTAGTTATACTCAATATACAAAAAATATACTCAATTTACAAAAAAGAACTGGAATACAGCAAGCTGAACTTTCTGAAAATGCCTTTTCACCCATTCTGATAACTGACACTCCACTCTACAGTTCTTGTGTATCATACCTACAGAACATACCTATGCTTATATCAGCAGTAATCTGATATGCAGCAGTTAACAAAGACTACAAGTGCAGAGGAATAAAATGGACATCTTGTGATGTGGTCGTTGTATAAGTTCCTATTTATATTCCTGCAGAATTGAGGTTTTTGTACTTTTTGCTTGTTGGAATATTGTTGCTAGTGATGCAGTAAGGTTGTAATTATAGAGTGGACTGAAATTGTTTTTGCAAAAATTAAATAAAAAAGAAAGGAGGGACATTGTGGGAAGTATGGATATCTTAGCTTTCTCTGGTTCTTGCCAGGTTCCGACTTGGGGTCCCCACCCTCTCTCGTAATGACAATCAGGATCGCTCGTGACCCCTCAAAACTAACAAATAAACAAAAAAACTAGAACAGAGAACAGCAAGGAAAGCTTAGAAACAGGCAGGAAGCAGTCAGCGGGGATGCACTTATAACTCACTGGGTGGGACACAAAGATTAGTTACTCCTCACTAGGGTATTGAAGATTTCTCTGCACACCCCTCCTAAAACTGTTCACCTAAACTGTTCACATTTGTCTTGTTAGAGTTATAGATTTGTACCTATGAACCACACTGAATCTATTTTTAAAAAGCTAAGGGTCTGGTGCAATGGCTTGATTGGCTAATCCTGCCCTTCAGGCATCAGGATCCCATATGGGTGCTGGTTCATGTCCCAGCTGCTCTACTTCCCATCCAGCTCCCTGCTTGTGGCCTGGGAAAGCAGTGGAGAACGGCCCAAAGCCTTGGGACCCTGCACCCATGTAGGAGGCCCTAAAGAGGCTCCTGGTTCCTGGCTTTAGATTGGCTCAGCTCTCGACATTGCAGCCATTTGGGAGTGAACCCCTCGATGGAAGATCTTTCTCTCTTGTTTCTCCTCTCAGTACATCTGCCTTTCTAATAAAAACAAATCTTAAAAAAAATTTTTTTTAAATTAAAACTAAGACACAAATACTTTTACAACCTAGGAACAAAAGACATACCATCATCTTTCAGGTCCCACACTCTGAGAGTTTTGTCTCTTGAAGCTGACACTAAGATTAAGCTCCCATCTGGAGCAAAAGTTAAATCTCTGACCACTTCAGTATGATCAACCAAGTTAAGGAGGAGTTTTCCTAAAAGACGGAAAGAGAGTAGTATTAATATTTTGTATCAGTTCTCACTTTTGAAAAATAAGCCGACTCATTTTTTAAAAAGTAGTTCCTTAGCTTACCAAATAGATTATGACAGGTATATTACTAATGCTATTCTTATTATTTTAAAGATTCACTAAGTTTAACAGAAAAAATAGACATGAGCTTCTGAAATCCAACAAGTTCCCAGATTAAGTTAATTTAGTGTCAAGAAAAGCCCTGGGGCTGGCATTGTGGTGTAACAGGTAAAGCCGTAGCCTGTGAGGGTATCCCTACAGGCACAGCCTGGAAGAAGCAGTGAAAGACAAGGCCTTGGGTCCCTACACCCACATGGGAGATCCCAAAGATCCTGATTCCTGGCTTCAGCCTCGCCCAGCACTGGCTGCTGTGGCCATCGAAAAAAATGAACTAGCAGGTGGAAGATCTGTCTCTTCCTCTCTACAACTTCCAAATAAACAAAAAATTTCTAAATTAAAAAACCTCTATGCTCTTTTTCACATCTTTGGATTTAAAAGCATAAAACTGAATTATTCTTGCTTGCATTTCCTTGGCCTTGAGTTATTAATGGACTGTTCAACTCCCAAGGTGAAGAGTGACCAAGCAGCATGGATTATACTGTTTTCCTAAATTAAAACCATGACACTATTCCAGACAATCAGAAAAACACACTAACAGCACTGACTTCAGTGAGTTACAATGCTCAAATACATTTCAAGGTCTATCAACAGGGCCCTGCAGGGTAAAATAATCAAGTTTTCTTTTAAATCCTTACCTGTATATACATCCCATATCTTGATACGTCCATTGCTTAACCCTGTAGCAAGGAGTAGTTGATCCTGCCCAAATCTGAACCGATGCCATTCTATATTTACACAGCGACTCTGTTTTTCTGGAACTGAAGACCCAAAAGCAAGACTCCAGACTATATCTCCACAGTCTATAATATGCTCACGAGGCTTGTTTTTCTGACCACCATCACTATTTTGTCTTGACAATCTTAGACTGCTTGGATTGGTAACATTCTTGGTGCCATGCAGAAGACTAGGTGGATTTAAAGAAAATTATTATTCACTCTGGAAATTGGACATTCAAACTATTAAAATAACTTCAGCATGGTTATACTGATAATGAGTAACAAAAGTCTACAGCTGTGAAGGGTAAAAAGCTGCTATGAACTAAAAGGTAATAACTGAAAATGCAGACTGTTAACAGAAATCCTACAATAACTGAGGAAAAGCTCAATAAAGCAATTTATAGTTTGCTTCCCAGATATTCCTTAAAACTATTCTATCAACCAGAACTCTGTGACCTCAAAGAAAAAGTATAATCCAGCAAAGGGGAGAAGGGGGGAAAGCTAATAATAATCAGTTTCTCAGACTTTCTAGACCTTAAGTAATATTTAACAAGGACATTAACAACATACCCACGAAGGTGTAGCAGACACAAACAGCAGGAAAGACTTAGAAAAAGTTTTCAACAAAGCCTTCAACTCAACTTCCAGATAATTACATTGCCTAATCACCACTGTTAACAGTAAAACGGGAATCCACAAAGAAGCATCTACTCTGGCACAGCGTGAGATCCATATCATGAAATACACACACACACACACACACACACACACACACACACACACACACACACACACACACACACACACACACACACACACACACACACCCAGGCACACTTTGCCTTTCAACGCATGAAAAATCCTAGACACATAGCCAAAAGTGAAAGCCAGCTAATTCTTCACAAATACTTTCCAATAAACAATTCAGCTTATGATTAAACAGTTAAAACATAGTTTACAAATCAAAACCTTTATCAAAATTGTTACCCCACAGAGTTGTGACTTCCACAAAGAATACAATCAACTCCCCACCCCCCCACATACAACTTACAAGTTCTTCAGGCACTGGGACCAAGGAACAAGCTTTACTGTACGATGTCCTTGTGACCAAGCAAAGTACGAACCATCTGGAGCAAAAGCAACAGTCCAATTCTCACCACCACATTTCTTGTCAAAAGGAGCTGCTGGAGCTAAAAGTTCGCCTATAGTACGTGATCTCACTAAAAGGAAGCACAGAAGTACAGAGTATCAGCTATAACCAAAAAGGAACGAGACTGCTTTGAGATTCACAGAATTATTTTCCTTTACCTATACAAATAAGGTCTACTGAAAACTTCTTTCCAGTATCTAAAACTTGGATGGGAATCACACAGCCTGACAAGACAACCTCAGGTGGAACTCAAAATTCAATGAAATGGGCCTGGCGTGATAGCGCAGCTATTAAAGTCCTTGCCTTGAATACACCAGGATCCCAAATGGGCGCCAGTTCTAATCCTGGCACCTCTACTTCCCATTCAGCTCCCTGCTTGTGGCCTGGGAAAGCAGTCGAGGACGGCCCAAAGCCTTGGGACCCTGCACTCGTGTGGAGACCTGGAAGAGGCGCCTGGCTTCGGATTAACTCAGCTCCAGCCATTGCAGCCACTTGGGGAGTGAACCATCAGACAGAAGATCTTCCTCTCTGTGTATCTGCCTTTCCAATAGAAATGAATAAATCTTTAAAAAAAATTCAATGAACTGTCTAGCAGACTTTGGATATTACACATTTTCAAATGGTCCTCAGCAGAAAAAGGTTTCCCACCTCTGACTGAAAGGAGGTATATAGGCCTGGCGCAATGGCGCAGTGGTTAAGGTCCTCGCCTTGCACACGCCGGAATCCCATATGGGCGCCAGTTCTAATCCCGGCAGCCCCGCTTCCCATCCAGCTCCCTGCCTGTGGCCCGGGAAAGCAGTCGAGGACGGCCCAAGGCTTTGGGACCCTGCACCCGTGTGGGAGACCCGGAAGAGGCTCCTGGCTTCGGATCGGCATAGCATCGGCCCGTTGCGCTCACTTGGGGAGTGAATCATCGGATGGAAGATCTTCCTCTCTGTCTCTCCTCTCTGTATATCTGCCTTTCCAATAAAAATAAAATAAATCTTTAAAAAAAAAAAAAAGAAAGGAGGTATATAACTGGTGTGAAGAACTTAATGAGATCTTTTCAATGAGTATTTACTTGCACCTACTTGAAATGCAGAAACAGACCTTCCATCCTCTGGCTCACTCCCCACACAGCACTAAAGTCAGGATCCAAAATTACCTCCAGGTGTCCTATGTGGATGGAAGGGACCTACGAACTTGAACCATCATCTGCTGCCTCCCATGTGCATTAGCATAAAAGCTGGATTGGAAGCTAAGAAGCCAGAACTCAAACTTGCATTCTGTTACGGGCTATAAGTGCCCTTATGGCAACTTAACCTACTACATCACCAACACTATCTTGATCTGGCTTTGGCTTCAAACTTTGCTAATTTTTTTTCATTTAATATCAGTTTAGCTTCCCTAATATTTATCTTATTATCTGTTGTCTGGTCAGCGCTAGAAAGCAGGGGGCCCCACACAGCAACAGAGCAAGTTAACATCATCCAATATGAGCCACGGTTAGAGTCCTAGTTGCTCCATTTCTGCTAGATACTAATAGCTCGCTGATACTATGTAGTTATTTGGGGAGCGAAGTCAGAAAGCTCTGCTGGGAACAGCACAGAGGCCCAACTAGCTAATCCTTCACCCTGCACTGCCTGCATCCCAGTTCTAGTCCGGACTGCTCCACCTCCTACCCAGTTCCCTGCTTAAGCCAAGGAAAGCAGCAGAGAACGGCTCCCTTGGATCTCTGGTCCCACGTGGAACACCCGGGACAGACTCCTGGCTCCAAGCTTCCAATCAGCTCAGCTCTGGCTGTTGCAGCTAACTGGGAAATGAACTGGTGGATGGAGCACCTCTCTGCGTAATCTGCCTTTCAAAACAAAAATATTTAAAAACAAGCAAAGTTCTCTGTAACTTTCAAGTAAAACACCTACAGTACATGTTATTTGGGATTTTTTTTTTGGTTAAACTCTATGAAAACTTTAACATATTCTATGTACTCTAGTTAAAATAAGATCCATGTATTTAATCAGATACAGATACAGATACAGCAGATACAACTGTATACACACAAACTCCAAATGTAGTCCTTCAGTGACACTTTCAGTCTGCACATACTCTTATCAACAGCAGTATAGCACCTAGCACACAACAGGTGCTCAGTAAATATTTACTGAACAAACATGAACGCATATGTATAAACTCCCCTAGTTCTGAGACTAGCCTCAGTCACACAGACATGCAACCAGCACTATGTCTAGACTCTAAATCTGCAACTTGCAGCCAAATCTCTTCCTGTGACATTGGTTTCTGTTTAATCATACATACTTTCAGGGAGAAAGACAAAATTCATTGGGGCAACATTATCTGAAAAGAAGAAAGTCCCTGACAAACTGAAAACACCAAATTTCCCACAGAAGATGCCTTCTGAAAAGCCCACAGTTCAAGGTCACTTGGTATTTCTTTTTTATTTACCCACAATCATGAGGCTCCTAAATTAACCTAAAAACTAGTTCCAACAACAAAAATTATGAAAATAATAAATTTATTCTGAAACATTTGGAAATTAAAAGAAACTGGGCCATTATAAAACCTGCCAAGTAAACACACCGCATGCTGACAAGAATTTTTACTAAAAATTACCTTGAAACCTACACTAGCTGACTAACAAACGTACCCAATTATTTCTACACTAATCAAACGATTTGAGCCTTTTAAAATGCTAACTCATAATAGTACAGTATAGTATAAACCCGGCAAAAGGTTTACAATAAAGCACATTTAAAAATGTTTCCTAAGCTTTACTACATTCTCCGCAGCAATGTCCTTGCCCAAGGAGTACCCTGCCTGCCTCAGGAGGGCCACTCGGAGACAGAGCCACACAGCGCTGCATCTGAGTCAGCGCAGCAACCAACCAAACCAGACGGAGCTCCTTCCTCACCTTCCTTCCTGGCATTTCCTAACCAGAAAGGGAGGACGTGCGGCAGGGCAGGCCTGTGAGACGGCAGAGGATCCTGTGATCCCTTGCTGGAACCCTGCCCTTACTTTACTATGGAGACAAGAAGCCAAACTTGGCCAGATTACAACTAATACCCAAGAAAAGGCAGAAAGTTAAGTCCTATTCACATCTACACAGTGAAATATTTCATCAATAATATTTCTCTTTAAAATTTGTAAACTAATAGAAGCTACCTATTTAGTGCCTGGCTCTACCTTATGCAGGTATTCTAAAAAGTTCCACCCAGCCCTTCTGAAAGAAGTCAAAATGGGTTAACGCACTGCAGTAAAATCCAGACTAAATTGAAGGCATCACCTAGCAACACCGGGGTGTGGACCACGGAGAACCTCCACAGGACTAATTCCGTCCCACTTCAAAACATAATAGTCCTGTAAAAATATTTTTTATTATAGCTTTAAAAGCTACTACAGCGTGGCTGAAGCTCCCTCCTAAGGAGCCATAAGTGGAAGAATCCAGGAGGCCAAAACAGCTCCAGAGGCCAGGAGTCCATCCACTGGCGGCCGCCCGGGCTGCGGCCCTCCTGCAACCTGCGCGCATTCGGTCCAGCGGCCAGGGCCAGCGCACACCGCCGGATGCCGCGCCCCGCAGTCCGCTCCCCCCTGTGTGTCCGAGAGATAATCCTGAACGCGTCTCCTCCCTTGCACCGCTGCCTTCCTTTTCTAAAAGTGCGCCTTTTCCGGCCTGCCGCCGCCTCTCCCCAGTTCTCAGCCATCTCTTGCTCGCCAACACACACGTCCACTTCGTGCCGGCTCCCCGGGACTCGCCAGGGAGACCCTCCCTGGGCGTGACCAGCCGCGGCGCGCCGGACGCCCCCCGCTCGGGGCGCGGACCCGGGGGAGCCTCCGCCACGTCCCCGCCGGTCCCCGGACGCAGACCCCGGGCAACCCCCGCGCCATCCCCGCCGGTCCTCGGGGCTCCCGTCGGCTTTTCCCGCCCCAGGTCCGGACGCAGACCCCGGGCAACCCCCGCCACGTCCCCACCGGTCCTCGGGGATCCCATCAGCTCTTCCCGCCCCAGCCCCGGACGCAGACCCCGGGCAGCCCCCGCGCCATCCCCGCCGGTCCTCGGGGCTCCCGTCGGCTTTTCCCGCCCCAGGTCCGGACGCAGACCCCGGGCAACCCCCGCCACGTCCCCACCGGTCCTCGGGGATCCCATCAGCTCTTCCCGCCCCAGCCCCGGACGCAGACCCCGGGCAGCCCCCGCGCCATCCCCGCCGGTCACGCTCGGGCCTCGGGGCTCCCGTCGGCTCTTCCCGCAGTTTCCCCCAGCGTACTTGTCCCGCCATCCCATTCCTCACCGATCTTTTTCTCGTTGACCCTCGGGGAAAAGCTGGCCATCTATGGGGTGCCGTCTGATTCCGGGGAACACGAGGCGGACGCAACTAACAGGAGGGAACGGCGAGCGCCTGAGGGGCGTGACGCGGTCTCGGTCCCTCCCGGGGCCGGGGGCGGAAGGGACGGATGGGGTGGCCTCTGCTTGGCTACCCCCGGGACGGGTACGGAGGGCTCCGGACCAAACCCCGGAGACAATCACAGACAATAGACCCTGGGCGCTGCTTCCCGCCTACAGGTCCCACACGGTAGAGATCCACCGACCGACGGCTAACGCGGCAATGCAGACAAAATGGCGGGCGGCGCGGGGGGATATCGGCGCGGCAGGGGCGGAGCCAGTGCGTCACGGAGCCGGCCCCGCCCCTCGACGCACAAGACGTACCGGCCGGTGCTGAGCGCGCGCGGGCGCGTCGGGGGCCGGGTGGGAGCGGCCGGGATGGCGGCGAGGAGTGCGAGGCGCTGGCAGCCTTCCGAGGTGCCGCCTTCCTTCCCCTGGCCGCCTTCCAAAGGGGTGCCTTCCTTACAGGGGCCGTCTTCCGAGGAGCGCCTTCCGAGGGGACTGCGGCCTGGCTGCCGCCGTCTCCCCACCGCCCCCCATCCGACGGCTCCTCGGGGCCGGCCAGGATGCCCGAGGTTGACGAGCCTTGGAAAAAAGGCTAACAGCCGAACCAGAACCACACACAAAAAAGATAATCTACGACTTTTCACGGCGTTGGAGGGGCTTGGGGGCTGCACCGAGGGCAGAGACCAGAGGGACGTGAGCGCCGCCGTTACAGCAGCCGGCTTGGCCTCCGGAAGGGCGTGGGTGACAGGGAGGCGGACCGCGTCCTGGGGGCCTCCCTGGTCCCCTGCTGGCAGCCCGGGGCTGTGCTTGGGGCGGTGGTCCGCGCGCGTTCCAGGGGGTGGGCTCGGCCGTGGCCCGGGCCGGGTGCCATGGCGGTTCCCGCGCACACGTGGCACGTTTGCGTCTTAAGGAGCGCTGGTGTGCACGGAGTGCTACTCCAAAAGGGGGCAGATAAGCCTGGGAATTTCAAATATGCGGCCTAAACCCAAGGGAGAGGTCTCGGATGACAGGATGACATCATGTGAGGTAGGGCGCGTCTCCATCTTGCCCTCCGCCTGGGTGTGTGAGACGCTTGAAACAGTGAAGTGGATCCCTTTGTTTTTCACCTGCATCAAGGGTTATGCTCAACAGATTTGTCAAGGAATGACTGCGCCAGGCACTGGCTGCTGAATATTTAGAACAACAAAAATGTGAATGCTATTCCGTATCTCACATTCCAGCGTCAGTCCTAGTTCTTTCACCCAATTGTTTACATTCTGTTGGTTTACACTGTAGCAGAACTCAACAAACCACACCTTGTGATATTCCATTGGTGGCTTTTCCACACAATTCCTGCTCTGGTTTTTTCCTGCCACCCATCATACTTCCCGCTCATTTTCCTTAGCTGATAGTGGGATGAAAATAATTCTGGGATTTGCATGCTCATTCATGACAGTGTCTAGTATTTATCAGATCCATGTGACGTGCTAAACCCTGTAAGGGTTTTTGTGGCTTTACTGCATTCAGTGCTCTCAATGGTTTGTGTAGCGTACTGATCTGAGCCACATTCCCCAGGCAGCACCAGCAGAACACGCAAGAAGACTGGGCTGGGTTTGAACCAGTTCTGGTGCTACCTGGCTTCCCACAAATACACCTACCTTGAAGAGTACATATTTGCCTGGCATTTCATATCTGAGTTTGTTGGTTTAGTATTATATCTGAATGAACCTGTGATTCCCAGCGTGCCCTGCAAATACTGAGTTTCTGCTGAGTTCTGTCCTTGGCCCTTCTTCTCCTTTTCTCCCTTGCCTTCCCTTGGTCAGGGCCATCTCTCTAACTACCAGCTCAGCTCTCAGGTCCAGACCTGACTTCTTGCTTGAACTTCAGCTGTGCATATTCAAACACCTGCAATAAAACTGAGCAGTGTCAAGTTGCACCTGTCAGCACGGGAACACCTGGCCTCTCCCATGCCTGCCTAGCCCTTTCTGGCCCTGGTGCCAAGGGTTGATTCTGCCAAGCCTGAGTTGGGGAATGTTTCAGACACCCCCATTTCCAACCCCTCCTCAAGTCCCCCTGGTGTTTTCTCAACTGTCCTTATCATTGTTAAAGATCCTGGTACCTCATTCCCACATCTGAAAAACAGCCATAGACATTTGGGGTATTTGCTTCCAGTCTAAATTATTGGCTAGTTCCATCACATCCTTGGACAAAATCATTAACCTCCTTGTGCCTCAATCTTATCCATAACATAAGGATAGTGATAAAACCTGTGTCATGTTCTTGAATATTCTAACTGGATTTACAACAGGGCCTGACAGCAATATAGTCATTAGATGCAATATTGTTGTAACAGCAAACTTCAACAATCAAGATTTCAAAAATGGGTTGGTGAACAGCCATAAACACACACACACATACACACTCACACATGCATACTCTGGAAAACGTTAAAAACAAAGCTGACTCAACCACTAAAAATTCTCTTTTAATCTCATTTTTAAAATATTTTATCTTTTTGATAGATCAGTTTTTACTTGATAGGCAGAGTTATGGAGATAGGAGAGACAGAGATAGATCTTGCATCCACTGACTGGTTCACTCCCTTTGGGAGTGACCACAATAACCAGAGCTAGGCCAGTCTGAAGCCAGGATCCAGGAGCTGCTTCTGGGTCTCCTACATGGTTGCAGGAGCCCAAGCATTTGGGCCTTACTCTACTGCTTTCATAGATAAATCAGCACAGAGCTGAATCGAAAAGTGGGGCAGTCAGGTCTTAAACCAGCATTATATGGGATGCGAATGCCACAGACCAAGACCTAGTCCTCTACATCAATCACTGTGCTGGCCCTTAATCTTGTTTAATTACTCTTCCAAAAACATTGGTACTATGCTGATTTATCCATTGTTTTCTAATGCAGATATCATTTCTTTTGAAATTTAATATATTGAGAGCGATCAAGAAATCTTTATCCACCAGTTCACACACATACCACCACCACAATGACAGAAACAGCCTAGGGCTAGGTCTTCCACATGAACACTAGCCAGAAGCTTGTGTAAATCACACACCACATGATGTTTTATCCCGTAGTGCACGGCATGTCCTTTAGTGTTCCCATAAGATTGTTTCATCTGCTAACATCATAGTGACCAGCACTTGCTCAGGTACACCATGTCATGTTCAGACAGCAACAGAACTGCTTTGAAGAAGAGTTTTTCAAAGCCAAGCAATGCCGGGCTGTGTGCATGCATGTGTGTGCAAGCTCCTCACCCTCCCCTGCAGATGTGTTCACAGTATGGCATTTGTGGGTAATTAACCCCCTTTGTTTTTTTCCACAACATTTCTTACAATGGCAGGGAGGTCCACATGCTTGAGATTGGTGGAGCAGGAGCTGTCCCGTTCTTTTGTTCAGAGGGAGTGATTGTGACCATGCATGTCAAAATAATCAGCATTTAGAATATACATGTTTCTGTCTTGCCTCTTCCCCTTTGTGCTATAAATTACTTTCCAGAATTAATGAAACTTTTATTGTAAGTAAACTTAACTTCATTTGTAAGTGATCTTCCTTTTCAGTCTGCCCCAAATGGCATAATACTTGATAAAATGGAGAAAGGCAGGCTGCTCCTATAATGAACTATTCTTTATTCCCATGTATCTGTGCTTTTTGAACCTCTCTCTGTTGTTATTGTTACCATAGTAACTTCAGGTTAAACCCCAGGCTAAGCCAGAGTTCATCCAGAGAATTCATCCAGAGTTATCCAGGGTGTGGATTCTAAGCCAGGAGGTTCAAATCACCGACTTTGTGGTATTGAGTCTGGGACTTTAGCTTGAAGAGTATGGAACTTCCTCAGGATACAGCTGGTAAAGTATAATTTATGCACAACAGCATGCTCATTAGTAAACACTGTTAGAAATATTTATCACTGTGGACCATGTTAAAAAAAAAATAACACAGCCCAGAGGAAAATTCAGGAGGCATTCATTTTTAGTAGTCTTGCTGGAGAGGAAATATTACAGTGTTCCAATTTTTATCCCATTTTCTTTCTCCTGAAGTGGTGTTTTCTCCATGTGTATGAGCAGTATATTAACACTGCGTATTCAAAGATGTGGCACTTGTTACAGCTGTACCCAAAAGAACTCCAAGTGTGTGCAGCCAACCTAGGTCTCTGTCTGCATTTGTAGGTCTATGCCTGGACTGGGGTACCCCTGGCAGTTTCAGGGGAATTATACTGTGCCCTCCTGCTCCCCGCAGGGTTCCCCCTGCCCACTGATGAGCTAACCCATGGATGAGCTATCTCCATATTTGTCCTCCTGCTCTCTTTCCTTCCAGACTCAGGGTGATTACTCACAGGCTGTGTCCTTGCTCAGTCCTCCACCTTTAGAACTCTGTAAATGGATTGTTCCATGCTGTCGATCAGGATTTTCCTGATGGCATTCTCTTTCTTCCTCTGCCAGATGACTGACTCTCATTTTTCTGACCATGACCTTGCTATGAGATTGTCAGGAGGAAGACAAGGCCCTGCAGCAACAGGGGCTTGTGCGCTTCTCTCATTTGCCCTTCCCCTCCCTTCTGTTGGTTCTTGTTGGGAGAAATGCGTTCTGGTTCTTCCCATTTCCAGTGACCTGGGTTTGGTTTTGTTTTGTTTCCTCTTGGTGTTGGTCAAGGACACCAGCTGCAATTTGAATCATTTTCTCAGAGTCCCTCTTGCAGAATTCAGGTTATCTCTCCTAAAGCTATTGCCCCCACTGGCCAGTCTTGCCCTTTGCAAGCAATGGTCTTGAATATGAGAGTTCCCTACTCGTGTCTGTACTTGTTATAACAGAGTAATTCAAAATACTCAAATTCAGGTGAATTTCCTCATAACACATTTCTCCATGAATGTTTTTAAAGACTCTTTGCATGAACAGCAAACTTTTTTTTTAGCTCAGTGCAAATTCATGTTTTAATTCCATTTTCTACAAGTCCTTTGAAGTCCCTTCGTACACTCTAGTTTTTTTTTTGTTGTTGTGGTTGTTTTGTTTTTTTTAGGCTGAGGACTCTGGCTAATTTCCAATACTCCCTCAGGCCATTGCTTTGTAAATTATTTGCTTTTTTTCTCTAATCTTCCATAATGTTTCACTTTCCGAATCCAGTTTTTGTTCTAATGAAATGAACACTTTTGATATAATGAAAATGTTTCATTTTCCCCACCTGCTGGAGGTTCCTTATGGGTGGTGATAACTTTAAAAAATTTGCACACAATTGATATTCAGTGTTTGTTGAATGGCACCCAATTTTATCTTTCATCTAATTTCCTATAGGGTATTTGCTGTTAGCTTCCAAAACAAATGTTCCTATTACTGGCTTTACAAAAACGAAGACATAAATCAAATTAGAAAGTGATGGTAGGAGAGTTCAAACGTTGAGGCAATTGTGGAGATAAATTTCCCAAAAACATATTGTGTGACTTTGCTTGTTATCATTACATGGAAAAAGAAATGTATCAGAGGATATCTCCGATTGGCATTTTGGAGTCTTTCAGCATGGAGACAAATTTCTTGAACCATTTGCAGACCCACAGCTAGAGGGGCCTTAGAGATGAAGCATGGATGATGAAGCTAGTGCCCTGAGGTACAAAGGACAGTCTCACACCCACGTAACTGGTTGGTGACAGAATGAGGGAATAAGAGAATCCTCTTCCTCTTAAGAAACCCAGCAGATTGGCAGTGGCATTAAAGGCGATCAAAAGAGGGGAAAGCCAGTGGAAGATAAAGGTCATGCCTTTTTTGTCTAGATATTTATGAAAGACCAAAGGTATAATTATGCCTAGCACATGTGACTACCCAACAGCAGGTGCTCAGGGAGCTCCCTTGAATTAGGTTCTTATCTGATGAAATACGATCCTGCTTTGCTTCAAGTTCCTGGGAAGCCACTCTATCTCTCCCTCTGTCTCTCTCTATAACTTTACCTTTCAAATAAATGACATAAATCATTAAAAAAAAAAAACAAAGAAAAGAAACTTTATGTCTTTACATAAAACCAGTATTACTTGTTGTAATTAAACAATAAATATAAAAATTAAAACTTCGGAAATATTCTCTTAACTTCTTCCTTGTTCCTGCTCTTGCTAAAGGCACAGAAACTAAGGATTTACTGTCTTTGGAAACATGACCCAAGTCCTTGGGGCCTGACACGCAGGGAGTCCGGAGTGGTGCTTCAGCCCGGCCAAAGCCCTGCCATCGCAGGCATTGGGGGGGGTGGCTCAGAGGAGAGGAGCTCAGTGGCACTCTCGCTTTCTCTGTTCCTGTACCAAATAAGTAAGTAAATATTTTTTATTTAAAAATAGAGAACTAGCAAGTCTTCAAAATCCCAAATGAAGAGCAGTTTCTGTTGTGATCCAAGAAAACTGAAAAGGGGAAAATTTGCAGTGCATTTTCACACTTTACCAGATGTGTGTGTATAAAATAATTAATATATTAATATACATTTAATATAGTATTTAAAAAGTAAATAATATATTAATATGCATTTAATATATTATTTATTTTTTATTGGAATGGCAGATACACAGAGAGGAGATACAGAGAGAAAGATACCCTGTCCACTGGTTCACTTCCCAGTGGCTGCAATAGCCAGAGCTGATTCAAACCCAGGAGCCAGGAGCTTCTTCCAAGTCTCCCACGCGGGTGCAGGGTCCTAAGGTTTTGGGCTGTCCTCCACTGCCTTCCCAGGCCACAAGCAGGGAGCTGGATGGGGAGTGGAATAGCCAAGATACAAATCGGCACCCATATGGGATCCTGGCACATGTAAGGCAAGGACTTTAGCTGCTAGGCCACTGAGCCAGGCCCACCAGATATTTTAATATCATTTTAGGCTGCAGCTATTTCTCACCTGAACTTGTTTGTGTCCCAGGGACAAGCCAGAGCTCACACTTCAGGATGATCCACAGTGTGCAGCAGTGGCCTTTGCTAAGGGCAGGATTCCACTCTGCACTACCCTCCTGAGGCAGCAGGAGAAACAGCTAATTGGCTCTTATTCAAGTTGTGTCTTTTGGGCACACAGACTGTGATTTTTTCATCCCACACAGCAACGAACTGAATTCCAGACAGGCTTGGAGAATGATCCCAGAGCAGCTTGTGAGGATGACTAAACCAGGCATGAAGAAGCCAGAACTTCAATTCCTGATAAGGATTTGGCCATCTTCCTTGCCTTGGGACCTGGGCCCTGGCGGTCGTGCAGTGCCTAGGGTTTGCTCCAGCTAAAGCAAGCATAGAGCTAGAGAGGGGGGAACGGCCCGCCTCTCTCTGGCCCAGAGCCAGATTAGCCCATTTCATCCTCCCAGTGAACGTGTCCCTGATCCACAGATAAAGGCAACAGTTTCAAAGAGGTAAAGCAGCCTTGGCAATTTTATACTCTGCTAGCCAGAAGCAGGGCCAGCTTTTCCTCAGCGTTGGGAGCTCAGGGGTTTCCCTGACACTGTGACACTGAACATCTGTAGACCTGGGCTTGAGGAAGATTCCGCCAGCAAACTAAATGTAACAGCAATCAAAAGACCCAAGGATTCTGGCCCACTCTCTTCTCTCCCCTTCTCCCGTCCTTAACTGCCTCACACAGACACACAAATGGAAGCAGTTTGGATACCTCCTGACTCTGGCTGCACCTTCTCTTTTAGGGCCATTCAGTTGGCCCTTGTCTGAAGTTGCATCACCCTGTTATGTTAGAGTACTGCGAACTTTGAGAATTTGAACCCAGCCCTCAGGAGGAGCCAGCAGATGGTGGGTGATCTCCCTAATTTCTCAATGGCCCTCTGATGCAATCATCAAAGTTCGCAAATTCATCTCCCACTCATTTAACCCCCAATATAGCCTAATCCACAATAGCAAAAACATTTTTAAAGTATTTGTTTATTTAGTTGAAAAGATTATGGAGAGGAAGAAAGGAGAGAAAAGAGGGATAAAGAGAGAAAAAGAGGTTTTCTATTTTCTGGCATATTCTCAAATGGCTGCAACTGCCAGAGCTGGACCAAGCTAAAACCAGGAGCCATGAGATTTTTACAGATTTCTCACTTGGGTGCAGGGGCCCAAGCCTTTAGGCCATCTTCTGGGTTGTTTTTTTTTTTTTTTTTTCCAGTCTGTTAGCAAAGAGCTGGACTGGGAGTGAAGCAGCCAGAACTTGAACCAGCACCCATTTAGGATGCCAACATCACAGGCAACAACTTTACCTGCTGTGCCACAATGCTGCCTCCCCTCCCAAATGTTTACATAACTTTCTCTTTTGCCAATGAACTTGAACATTGTGGATAGTAAATTACATTTTTCTTAAGATTTATTTATTTTTCTTGGAAAGACTTCCAGAGAGGAGAGACAAAGATCTTCTGTCCACTGGTTCACTCCTCAAGTGGCCGTAACAGCCAGAGCTGAGTTGATCTGAAACCTGGAGTTAGGAGCTTCTTCCGGGTCTCCCACACGGGTACAGGATCCCAAGGCTTTGGGTTGTCCTGTACTGTCTTCCCAGGTTACAAGCAGGAGCTGGATGGAAAGTGGAGCAGCTGGGATACAAACCAGTATCCACATGGGATCTTGGTGCATACAAGGCAAGGATTTAGCCATTAGGGTATTGCACAGGGCTCATAAAACTACATTTAAGAAGCTAGGACGTAGGGACCAGTACTGTGGCATAGCAGATTAAGTTATTCTATTTGGGATGGTGGAAAGAGTCTCTCTCTCATTCTGCCTTTCAAATAAACAAAAATAAATTTAAAAATATAACCTGGGTCCCATTCTCAGAACAATGTCTTATATTATTTTTAAATTAGCAATTTCTCTGCCACTGGAGAGACTCCAATTTTATTACATTCCATTTGAAAGTACATGGAGACTATGACCGTGGGATTGAGGAGCAAGGACTATTGGAAGGCCTTGAGTCCATGTGTGGTGGTATGATGTAATAAGTATAAATTTGGTCTACGTGCTGGTTCGTGGCACAGAGCCTGAAACCCGTGTCATTTCCTGACTGATGGGGGACCTCTATTGTGCTGGTATCTGCTCTTTGTCCCCAGTTCCTGCCGGAGCTCCTAACACCCTTAGGATTCCCTGGATGGTTTCAGGATGTGGCTAGTCCCTGGAAAAACCTGAGCTGTGTTGATGTTTTCAGGGAGGCCAAAAGGGCTGGAGATTCAGTTAATCCCCAAGGGTGGGGGATGGGATTCCTCCTGTTATCCAATGAAACCTTCACCAAACCCCTCAAATGATAAGCTTCCAGACTGGTGAATGGGTCCACATGTCAGGAAGGTGATACATCCACAAGACGGAAGAGCCAACCCTGAGAACCCTCTTGTCCCTTTCACCTGGGGCCATCCATATCCATCATAAAAAAGCAGTTAGTAAGGAAAGAGTCTTCCTGAGGTCTGTGAGCCATTCAAATCAGTAATCAAATCAGAAGAAAGGGATGTGGAAGTCCCTGATGGAGAGCTGGTTGGTCAGAAGCATGGACCACAACTCAGGACTTGCAACTGGCAATCAAAGCGACTGCAGACTTACCATTCTGTGGAGTCTGCTGCTAACTCGAGGCAGTGATTGCGGGTATTGGACTAAACTGGAGCTCGGGTTGTAGCACAGGGGTTAAACTGCCACTTGTGAGGCCTGCATCCCATATCAGAGTGACAGCTCAAATCTCAGCTGCTCTGCTTCCTGCTAAAGCACCTTAGAAGGAAGCAGAAAATACCTGAAGTATTTGGGTCCCTGACACCCACAGAAGAGACCCAGATGGAGTTTTTGGCTCCTGATTTAGCCTTATCCACCCTACCATTGCAACCAGCAGAAACTGTGGGGTCCTGAAGTACTTAGCCTAACAGTTAAACTACAAGTTAAGTTGCCCACACCATAGTGCTTGGGTTTAATTCCTGACTCTGACTCCCAATTCCAGCCTCTTGTTAATATAGACACTAGGAAGCAGTGGGTGATGAACCCAGTGGTGGAAATCCTTGCTACCCTCATGGGAGACCTGGATTGAGTTCCTGCCTCCTGGCTCAGCACCAGTTGTTGCAAATGTTTGGGGAGTGGACTTGTGGATGTGATATCACTCTCTCTCAAACAAGTGAAAACTAAACTTGTTGGGCCCAGTGCAACAGCCTAGTGACTAAATTCTCACCTTGCAAGAGCCAGGATCCCATACAGGCACTGATTCGTGTACTGGCTGCTCCATTCCCCACCCAGCTCCCTGCTGTGGCCTGGGAAAACAGTGGAGAAATGTCCAAAGCCTTGGGACCCTGCACTGCATAGGAGACCCGTAATAAACTCCTGACTCCTGGCTTCGGATCAGCTCAGCTCCGGCCATTGCAGCCACTTGGGTAGTGAATTAGAGGATGGAAGATTTTTCTTCTCTATGTATAACTGACTTTCCAATAAAAATAAATAGATCTTTAAAAATAAATATAATTTAAAAGTTAAAAACTAAAATTGTAGAACCCCACTTGGTGCCTTTTGGGGAATGGCTGCCAGCAACAGGAAGATCCCGGCTCCCTTGTGTCTGTGGAGAGAAACACACCATTTTAGGATTACAACCACCATCAAAGAGCTGCCCCTGCCAACGTTTCAGCTTCTTCTCTTGGAAAAAAATATGTGATTTCAACCCAATCTCTACAGGGGAATAGAAACCTAACACAAATAATAAGGAATGAACGCGGCACATCGCTCACGAGTTCCGGATTCGGGAGGAACCTGCAGATGTGGCCGTGCAGACAGGCCAGATACTCTGGGAAGTCAAGAACAGATACTTAAAGAGCCAACAACTGGTTGAGGAATGGTGCCCAGGGGAACCAATGACTGGAATTAAACCCAGCTAGAAGGGGCTCTCTGTGAGACCTTCACTGGGGAGTCTGGAATTAGGACCATGAACAGTTATCAAACCAAAAGACCACAGCCTGGAAAGCACCTCGTTAGGTCCGGAGAGTTGGCACGGTGCAGTGGAAAAAGGCAAGAATGTGAACGCCGGAATTTGCATCTCTTTTCCAGACTTCCCACATGACTTGGGTCTTCTGTTGCATCCTTAGGAATGCTTGGCAAACAATGCCAACAACAAAAAAATAACACATGGAGCTCAGCCTGATGGTTCAATGACTACATAGTCATTCACCTTGCAAGTGCCAGGATCCCATATGGGAACTGGATTGTGTCCTAGCTTCTCCATTTCCCTTTTAGCTCCCTGCTTATGGCCTGGAATAACAGTAGAGGATGTTCCAAAGTCTTGGGACCCTGCACCCACGTGAGAAACCTGAAAGAAACTCCTGGCTCCTGGTTTCAGATCAGCTCAGCTCCAACTATTGCAGCCATTAGGAGAGTAAACCAGTGAAAGTAAGATCTTTCTGTCTCCCTTTCTCTCCACAAATCTGATCTGCCTTTCCAACTTAAAAAAAAAAATGAGAGTGGGTGTTTGGCCTACTGGTTAAGTTACATGTCCAACCTCAGGGTGTTTGGATTGAATACCTGTCTCTAGCTCCGGACTCCAGCTGCCTGCTGATGCGGTCCTTGGGAGCAATGGCGGTGGCTCCCTGCCACCCACAGGGTACACCTGGATCGAGTGCCTGCTCCCAGCTTTGGCCCTGCTCTGGCTCTGGCTGTGCAGACATTTGAGGAGTGAATCAGCTGATGAGAGTTCTCTTTTCCTCTCTGTTTTTGTTTTTTTCTTTTGACTCTACAGAATGCTTAATATTTTTCAAAGGGAGAAGTATGAGGAAGACGGGGTAGTATTACAATGCTTCTCACACAGCCCACAGGATTCACTGGAGTTGTTAGAAGCAGGTGTAGCCATGGAATCAGCAAGTGAGCCAAGGATTAAGCCACGAGTTATGGGAAATGAGGTGGTTCTGTAAGAGATATGTGTGAACAATTTGTAAAGCAATATTACACTTGATCTTAGCCAAAAGGCCAAGAAGCGATTATAAAGCAATACTTCCTTCACTGTTTTGAAACTGGACGAGTAAAGCTGCTGAACACACAATTTGATTTTTTTTTATGCCAATGTAAAACCGGATTCCTGGAACACACTTCCTTAAGTCTTTCTTATTTTCCTCCAAAACTTACCTTTGGTGATTAAAGAAAAACAACAAAACAATATACAAACAAACAAACAAAAACTCCTCTCATGTATCTACTTGATGCTGGGGGGCACTGTTGAAGCATCAACCACTTAAATCCTCTATCATCTTGACTTTAAAAACACGTAGTGCTGGATTTTCCAAGCCGTGTTTCTGTAGAAGAACTTTGGTGGAAAACAATAAATTGAGGGAAGGCCAAATTTGGGGTGTGAAAACATTGCCAAGGAGCTGAGATCCAACGAGCAAGTCACGGGAAGGAGATGAGCGCGGTTAACATATAACCCAGCAGTGCGAGCAATCCACACTTTTCCTTTGGCAATCCTAACTTTCTGTGGCCATTATAACCCACTGGAAGTTGTATAGAGTTGAGGAAGTCTGCAAAGCTTGGCTCTCAAAGGAACTGCTTCAATGTATTCTGTTGTTTCAATAACATCTTAGATTTGGATTCATTTAACATAAAAGAGATAAGAAGAGAGGTCGGTAGGAGGGAGAAATCTAGAAACACATTACCTATCCAAATTTTCTTTTTGTAGCAAATGGCTCTTAGAGAAGAGTTCACTCTCTTATCTTAATCGCACAGCTTCCTATTCCTTCTTCAGACTTGACCTTCCTGTCAACTTGAATTGGAATCTCTCCAGCATGGAAACTAAAAGGACAGCCCCTCCCATTTCCTTTCTTCTTGCCTGCCCTACTCCACTTAGCTGACACGTTTCTGCTTTTTGTGACAACCTTTTTAGTATCAGATTCTCAAATATTTCAGGCAGTGAGTCTGGGGAGTGACAAAACACTGAAAAAGCCGAACTCCAAGGTGACAGCACTTTGAGAAATTCTTGTTCCCACCTCTCAGGCGACATCCACTCAGCTTGTGGAGTATGTCTCTTCAGACAGTTACCTCCGTGTTTCCAAGAAATGCGTACATCCTGTCTCCACTGGTCATCTAGATGCTTGTGTCAGCTTGCCATAGTGTGTGGTGGTGCTACAGAAGACTGTGTGGCTACTCCTGCAAAGAGTCCCACAGGACAGCGAGCCATGCCAGTGATCACTAACACCTGTGTTACTGATGGCTTCGCTCTCCACAGCATCCATCTCCTCCCGATGACAGGAGGTTAAACTGCCGACTGCGGTTCCGGCTGCTCTGCTTTTGATCCAGCTACCTGCTCATTTACCTGGAAAGATCAGAAGATGGTTCAGATGCCAGGGCTCTTGGCACACAGGTGAGAGAACCAGATGGAGCGCCTGACTCCTGACTCTGGGCTGGTCCAGACTAGGCTGTTGTAGCCATTTGGGGACTGAAATAGAGGGTGGAAGATACATCTTTTTGTGGGGAAAAAAGTGTATTGTAAAGTAGCATGCTTGGTTAGGATGCCACTTGGGATGCCCACACCTGACATCTGAATCCCTGGGTTGAAGTTCTGCACTGCTTCACACTTAGTTTCATGCCAGTGTGTGCCCTGGGGGGCAGCAGATGATGGCTCCAGTCCTTGGAATCCTGCCTGCCCACATGGGAGACCTGGAATGAGTTCCAGGTCAGCATGATTCTAGTTTTGGCCCACTTTTCTATCTTTCAACTCAATAAACCTTTAAACACGCTGCTGTTTGATGCCTGCATCAACCTCATACATCCCACGTAGGATGTCAAGAGGCCATGTGTAATGCTGGCCGTGTCTCTGTGCTCCACAATGCTCACACCACCATACAGTTCTCCAACGAGGTGTTTATCAGAGCATATCCCTGCCATCCAGCAACATGTCAGGAAACCTCCGTACTCCCTTTTCTCAGGTGGGCACTTTTTAAAAAGATTTATTTATTTTTATTGGGAAAGCAGATCATATTTACAGAAAGAAGGAGAGACTGAAAGAAAAACCTTCCATCCACTGATTCACAAATCCGGAGCTAAGCTAATCAAAAAACTGCAACCAGAAGCTTCTTTCAGTTCTCCCACACAGGGTCCCAAGCCTTTAGGCCATCCTCCATTGCTTTCCCAGGCAACAACAGAGAGCAGGATGGAAAGCAGAGCAACCAGAACATGAACCAGTGCCTATATGGGATCCTGGCACTGGCAAGGTAAGGATTTAGCCATTGAGCCATCATACCAGGCTCAACATCCTTTTTTTTTTAAGACAGTTTATTATTTGCAAAACAGAGTGAGAGAGAAAGAGAATCTTCCATTTACTTCCATTTCCCAAATGACTGCAATAATCAAGGACTGGGCCAGACTGAATGAAGCCAGGAGCCTGCAGCTGGATCCGAGTCTCACACATAGATGGGTAATTCTCCACTTTTTCCCAGGTGCATTATCATGTACCTGGATCAGCAGTAAGACGGCAGAGGCTCAAGTAGCGCTGTCATATAGACAGAATCAGTTTCATAGATGGTAGCTTAACCTACTGCACCCTGATGCCCACCCCTGGGCATTTTAAAAAATATTTATTTATTTATCACATTAATTCACTTATTTTTGCTGGAAAGGCAGAGTTACAGAGAGGAGAGAGAGACAGATCTATCCACTGGCTCACTACCTAAATGGCCACAATGTCCAGAGCAGGGTTGATCCAAAGCCAAGGGCTTCTTCCTGGTTTCCCACATGGCTGTAAGGGCTCAAACCCTTGGGCCATCTTCTGATGCTTTCCCCAGGCCATGAGCAGGGAGCTGGATCAGAAGCAAAGCAGCCAGGACTTGAATCTACATCCATATGGGATGTGACACTGCAGGCAGAGGCTTAGTCGGCTATGCCTTGGCTCCAGCCTCTGTTTATTTGAAAGGCAAGTTACAGAGAGGGAGAGGCAAAGAGAGACACTGAGACAGAAGTCTTTCATCTGCTGGTTCACTATCCAAATGGCCCCCATCTAGCTTTCAGATACATAAATAAACAATGCAAGTAATCTCTTTTTCAAAAGGAATTGCTGGATAAATGAAGGTTACTAAAATTGTATTCCCCAGGGCCACCAGGCAGAGCTCGGTGTTTGGAGTTGAGACTGCCCCTTGTGGTCAGTGTCTTGTCCACACCCAAAGCAGCACACAAAGGCCTCCCTGTGTCTCTCCCCACGTCTGTCTTGACTTTCCTACTTCTTGGCGTTTGAATGAGTTCTGTTTTTCCTTCACTGTATTTTTAAGTTCTTGGGCTCAGTTGATCTCCCATCGTCGTCACAGTGGAATCTAAGTAATGCTGTTTACGACGCGTCATGGATGAGAACAAAAAGCATCATTCAGCAGCGAGTGCAGCTAGATACAGATGTAATTTTGAGCCTTCAAAAGAGTGCCCGGGTGAAGCCAAATCTCTCCATGGTTTTGGATGAACAAACTGTTTCCACCAAGTCTGTACTTCTCTCCACGACTCCCCTTCCAGGGAAAGGTATATGAAAGAAAGCACCGTACCCAGATTTCTGACTAAATTAAGTTTCTACCTTCCTCTTTCCTCCCAAGTTACTCCAAAGATAAAACTCACCACTCTTTCCACTGTGAGATGTGGCTCATAGGCCCGGATCCATTTCTCCCTAACCTTGGCCGTGTCCATGGGTCAGGACCCAGAAGAGTCATACACATTTCCACTGAGCCAAACTCTTCAGAAAGCAATTGCATCTTAATTGCAAGGAACTTAGTACAAGTGGATCACACCACACACAAAAAGCAAGCAAAACTGTAAACTGTATACAAGATATCAATCCTACTCAATCCACCACTTTATAGGAAAACTGAGTCATTTTAGGGCTGCAGTAAACATGCCATGAAGGCGGAGAGGTAAGCTGTTGAAGTTATAGAAAGTTTTAAAAATAATTGGTTCTGTTGGCTGATGATCAAACCACTTTTTATAGACTGTTTTTTCCCCTCTGGTCTCCCAAACTGGATCCCTGTTTCCTTTGTTTTCTTTTTTTTTGTTGTTTGTTTGTGCTTTGGTTTCCTTCTAGAGCTCTGGGTATTCCAACAGGGATCGGCAGTACCGTTTGGCCTTTCGGGAGCGTCTCAATTGTATGCATTGATTCGTGTGTTCTACGCATGGGAGATCTCCTGTTTGGGCAGGCTGTGCATCCCCTAAGCATTCCTGTTTTAGTATGAAAACAAAAGGCATGCATTTGGCCCAGCAGTTAGAACATCACTTGAGACACCCACATCCCATTGTAGAGGATCTGGGTTTGAATCCCAGCTTCCAACCCAGCTTCCTGCTCACGCGCACCCTGGAAAGTACTGGCAGATGGCCCTTGCTGCCCATGTGAGAGACTTAAATAGAGTTCTTTGTCTCTGTCTTCAACTTGGCCCCGCCCTGGCTGATTCAGGTATTTGAGAAATGAATCAGCAGATGGAAGATTTCTGCCTCTCTCTCTGCCATTCTGCCTTTCAATTAGCGTTTTTTAAATAAAAATTTAAACTAAATCTCACATCCAGGAAATGATCAGTCAGCAAATTATTTTCATTGTATTTGCTCAGTTGCCTTTGTGTATCAAAGCTCTCTACACGGCTACTGCATCCCCCAGGGCACAAGCAAAGTCTTCCTTACACCAAAACCTGAGTGAAGTAAACTGACTTTTTATCCTTTTTCTTTTTCTAAAGTACAAGATATGCTTCTCCAGGAAAATGTGCTATGTAATTTTGTCAAAACATTTTCATAGGTACCTTTTTTTTTTGATGAGGTTTATTTAGCTGATTAGGGTAGGAAAGGTTGAGGGTTAGGTGAAAAGTAGCTGAGACCATTGTTTTCACATTTTCTTTTTTCTTCTTGTGTCTGGGGAGGGGGGGAGATAAGGGAAGAAGCTGCACCCAACCTCTCAACCCCCTCAGCAGGCGGGGATGGGGAATGGCTACCTGATGTCATCCCAGGGTCTTGTAGTGTAACCTGGTCTGGTTTGGGCTACTTCCAGCCTTGGTTCTTGTGCTCACCTGCAGGGACCAGATCCTGACTGACGGGTTCCCCAAGCTCCTCTATCAGGTCTCCTCCAAGTTGCAGATTTTGTACACACCGGTGGGTTCTTGGCCTAGCCTGACTTGGCCCACCTCCTGTCCTGGCAGGTGCAGAGGCCTTGCTGACTGGTCCACACCCATTCAGGCTCTTACTATTGGATGCTATAGCCTAGACCTGCATGACCCACTGCTGGAATCAGCTCTTGCATGGTTCAGTGGGTGTTAAGACCTAGCCCAGCCTGTCCTACACCTACCGTGGCTCTTACGAGTATCAGTGGGCGCTAGAACCTAGCCTAGTGACACTTTCTAGGCCCCATCCACACCCATGCCGAGGGACACTACAGCCATGTCCAGCCCAATTCACCATCCCAATTCTAGCCCTTGTGTTCACTAATGGGAACTGCAGCTCAGCTGAGCCGTCCCCTTGGCTCCCCAACCAGGCCTGTTTCCAATCACAGATATTGCACGTATCAATGGTTGCTCTGTCACAGCCTGGCATAACCCATCACCCAGCTTGGCCTTTGGCATCTGATGCTTCAACCTGGCCTGGCCTGGTCCATCCCCAGTCCTAACTTTTGCTGGTGGGTGCTGCAGTCTAGCCCTGCTTAACCTAGCTTAACCAGCCTAGCCTAGCCTAGCATAGACTGCATCCCATCCTGGCTCCTGTATGTACCAATGTGCTACAGTTTGGCCTATAGTTAGCTCTGCTTGGTCTGTACCCCCCAGAGCCGACCCACACACCTATTGACAAGTGAAGCAGCCCTGCCTAGTCTGACCAACACTCGGGCATGAATCACATGGTTACTGGCAGAAGCTACAGCCCATCAACGGGGTTCCTGATTAGGGTGCAGAGGCCCACTCCCATTCCCAGATCTCACATGTGCCAGCAGGTGCTAGGCCTTTACCCAGCACAGTCTGCTCCTGACCCCACCAGTGTCTACCCTTTGTGCTGGTGAATGTTGTGGCCCAGCCCACCCCACACTCAGTTATTGGGTATGCCTGTGGATGCTTCAATTCAGACCAGCCTGGCCTATTTCCAACCCCGATGCCCATAAATGTTGGTAAGTTCACCATGGCCATGCCTAGCTCAGCCTGTCACTACTCCAGATATCACACAAACCAACTTATATGGCAGTCTCACAGGAGTAAGTCCACAACTCCCCACAGAATCTGCTTCCAGATCCAGTTCTCTTGAGTGCTAGTAGTATCATGGCCCAGCCTGATGTGGTCCACCCCACGCCCCAACACTCACTGGAGGGTACTGTGGTCGAGCCTGGCCAGGCAGGTCCCCCCAGCCATGGCTTTTGTGCGTGTCAATTGATGGTGGTTAATACAAACCATGCCAGCTCAAGTCTCCCATGTGGGTGGGTATATTGATTTAGCCCTAGAGATCCTCTGGTTTTCCTCCTCCAAACCACCTGATCTAAGTCCCCTCAATTACCTGCTAGTTCAAGGTTGATGGAAGTTTCCCACAAGTTTCACTACTTACCTGTTCTCCCTCAGCAGTCCTCCCTCCCACACATCTCCTGACCCCCTTCCTTGAGCAATCCACAGCCCCCCATGCCTGTTGAGCATGCAACTCCCCAAGTATGGTCCTTCAGCAGCATGCCATGCTAGCCTGGGGCCCTGCCTGCTTACCCAGGACCCCCACACACTCAAACCTGGATCCTTAGACCTTGTCTGATGGCATGCTGGCATCTGCTCCCAACATAACTTTAAAAAAAAAAAATAGACTAGGCAACTATGCTGGTACACTGGTATAGTTAACACAAATTTGGCATTAACCAGGATGCCTACCAGCTATTAATTGCTTTTCTTCCAGTAGTGTAACACTTGCCCAGGTACAACGTAACCCAGGCCGTTGCTTTCAGCTGGGGTCTCTGTGTGTTTAAAAAGTCCTCCTCTGCTTCACAATTTCACCTTAATCAGATTTCAAGTTGGCTGCTGGTAAAGCCATGAAGCCGGTAGAGGAGCCAGGACAAAGACAGATTTCCCCTGCAAAAGGCTGCCAGGCAGCTCCCGCCCCAAAATTATTAGCACGTGACAAGCCCTGTCCCCCAGGCTTGGGTGTGTGCAGACAGTCACTGCCATGTCAGGCAGAGCTGCCTCTGCATGGGAGCTCTGAAAGGGGCAGGAAACACAGCCCTAAATGCTTCCACTGAAAAAGTTACCACATGGGGAGACACATTCCTTTAAGGTCACAGCTGCTGAAGATGGCAACATTAGACACACCAACCAGTGTCCTAAGAACAGCAGGAAAGCCCCCTAAGGTATGCCCAGATGCCCTCTGACCTCAGGATGCTGAGCACTGCTGGAACCATGTGTGTGCTGTCTGGGCTGAGTGAGCTGGAGCAAGCTGGGATCTGGACAGCCACCCACTGCCTGCTGACACACCTCTTCGTGGGCCTCCTTGGGGCCCACCCAGGGCAAGCATTTCAAGATAGCCAGGTGGAAATGTAAAGCTTCTAAGGATCTGTTCTGCTAAGTCCCAGAACTTCACTTCTGCCCCAAGTCTGTGTTTCAAAGAGTCCAGCCCAGATGAAGGGATGGGGAAGGGTCTTGGAACCACTCCTTGAAGGGGAAGAGGCAAGGTCACTGGGCAGAGGGGCCCCAAGATGGGAGACAATTGTGCGGCCTTCTCTGAATATAGCAACCTGCTGGAACTCAGGACTCCATGTGCTCTAACAATGTCCCAGCTATTGAGTCTGAAGCGGTGGGTTTTGGTTGGCTCTTGAAAAATCCAAGTGTTTCGGCTTCAAATGTGATACAGATGTTGCAGTGATGTGTGGTTCGCTTTCTACTAGATCTTACCATACTGGAGATACAGCTAGTTGATGTAAGAGTCGAAAGTTAAAAGAGAAATGGGAACAAGAGAAAGCAGTGTCCAGAAAGCTCTCTACTAGGGCTAACTGGTGACAGCTCCGCTAAGCCTCAGTAAGACTAGAGTGCAACCTCGGTTGGTTGAACGTGGGAGAATCAACCCAAGAGCAGCCCAGTCATTAGAGGCTTTGTCTATCACGTCACCCTTTGGGATTCAGCCAACATCTAGAATCCAACCCAGTTGTCAGCACAGTCAAAAACACCCTTCAGTGTGGGTGTGTGGAGGGTGTCTGGGGACCCAGATAGAAACGGAAAAAATTCGGTCTGGAGGAAGTCACGGAGGCAGGTGGCGCAAGACAATAGGCGCCCAGCCTGGGATGTAACAGATGTCCCACTGGACACAGACAGGTCCCCAGCCCATGAGGATTCTGTGAAGGCCCAGGACTGGGACAAGTGCGTGTCAGATTCCAGAGAGACTAATGGGCCAATGCTAAGGGAAAAACATTCAGGTAGAACAGAACAGGCTAATACCAACCATGTTGTCTTCTGTAGAAAGGCCATGAGGACCACCAGGAGCAAAGGTGGTGCCAAGGGCGGGGCAATCAACTTACCTGGGTGATGTCAAAGCTGTTTTCTGAACTCACTTCCAGAGACTCGGGCTGTCTGGGGTGCAGCTCAGGAACCAGTCCCTTGGATTAGCACTCCTGGTGACTCCAGGTTTCGAGAGCCACGGTGAACACAATCCTTCCGTTGGTTCTGGGGAGGGTGGGGATTGAGGGTGACCAGGTTAAGGTTGGAGCCCACAAAATAGAACTTGAGAGCCTAGAACATCTCTGAGGTTCAGCCAATAATGAGATAAGGATGATGTGATTTTACAAGCTAACAAGTTTAAAAATGAAATGCTATCCTAACCTGTATGCAACAGAAAAGTAAGATTATGTAATCCCTACTTGGGGGAGAATGAGGAAGAAGGACTTTCTAGAAAATTCGTCGATGTTAAATGCTATTTGCTGCGCTTTATCCAACACTGAATTCACTGTTTAACCTGGAAATACTTATGCTCCATAAGAGTCAAAGCTGTTCTATTCAGTTCCTTGTCTTTCCCACCAAGTTCACACAGGCTTTTTTTTTTTTTTTAATACAGAAAATAAGACCTAACACATTTGGGAAATCTGCCACTATAATAGATTGTACATTGTTATGTTATTTTTTTAAAATTACCCTAGAAAACTTTAAGTACAAATAGAAATATTTGAAAGAAATTAAAAAATGTTATGAATATATGGTTGTCAAAATAAAACATTCTTCTGAATATAAAAAAAAAGTGACTAGGAACATTTCCCAGCATTGAAAAATGGTCAAGAAGTCAAGATAGTTTCCCAATCCAGGTTGGAAACCTGCTTATTTGAAATGAAAAAAAATACATTAAAAAACCAAACAAATCCGTATTGATGGTAGAAAATTAAACATTCAGATAAACAAAAATAATATTATTAACATCATGGTCCTACTACACAGAGATAAGCTCAATTAACTCCTCGGTGTGTCTCTTTCCAGCCTTTGTCTAGAGAGACGCGTTCATCTGTGGGTTTGTTTTTCTCCCTTTTGTTTTGACAAGTGGAATTGTGCTGCACACGCCTGGGTAGTGGGGTTGTTTTTTGAGCTTTTGGTTTAGGACTGAGCGCTGAGGTCATCGCCCCTGCCTCCTGCAGCACACGGCTTCCCGTCCCCACCTCCCTCCGTGTCTTGGCTTCATTCTTCTCTGTTGGCTGACTTGACTTAGTGCCCCAGGCTGGCTGTTCTACAGATGACTAACATGTGCACCAACATGTGGGACTCTCACAAGCATAGCCCCGAGCGACAGCAGCCAAATTCAGAAGAACTCAGATTCTAAAATGTTTCTGCAAAATTCTAGTGAGGGCCCAAAGAGTTTCCAGTGACAGGAGGTAGATCCGTGGTGGCCTGGGTATGGGGTGGAGAGTTGACTTCAAATTGCACTGAGGAAACTTGCAGGAGTAACACAATAGGCCTTACCTTGACAATGGCTGTAATTCATGGGTGCAGGCTTTGTCAACATTCACTGAATTTAAGGTGGGAGCATTGTATTACCTATTAATCATGATTCAATAAAATAAATGTCCCTTATGTTATATGCACTTTTCAAAACTTCGAAAAGGGGGTTAGGGATTTGGCAGCATGGCTAAGGTGTTGACTGGGTGTCTGCACCTGATATTGGAGTACCTGGGTATGGAAGCCAGATCTGATTCCTGACTCCAGGTTTCCATTAAACAGACCCTGGGAGGCAATGGTGACGACTTGGGCAGTTGGGTCCCTACCATTCACATGGTTGATCTGGATGGAGTCTCAGCCCTCAACTTTAGCCATTAGCCTAATCACAGTCATTATGAGTATTTGGATAGTGACCCGACAGCCAAGAGTACTCTCTCTTTCTCTCTCTCTTTCTGTCTCACTGTCACTCTCAAACACATGTGCTTAAATGTCTGAGAAAGGGATTCTTACTGAGTAAGTTTGAATCCTATCAGCCAAGGCAGCAAAACCACTACTAAACTGGGGTAGCTCCATAGCTAAGGGCTGCAGCTTTGAGCTGACACTCAATCTAGCCTCCCTCCTTTGGAAACATCCCTGAGACTCACAGGTAGACCCTATGGCCATGTCTGTGTTGTGAGAGTGAGTCCACCTGCCATAGCCACTGACCCAAGGGTAGACACAAGCCCTCCTAACCAACCCTTCCCCTGCCACCAAAAGTTTTCCAACAGGAGCTAAGTATGAGAATTAGAGAGTCACAGGTGAGGCCCAGGTGCAGCAAGGAAACAGGTGTGTCTGTCTGTCTTAGATGACAAACCAGTATGTGAAGGAACAAGGCAGAAGGCAAAGTGCTCATGGATGGATCTCTGTGTAGAGTTGAGTGTGGTTTGGAAGTAATAATTCCAATCCTAGAAGGCTAAAGGAGCAAAGCAAAACTGCCCATTAGCTTTCCTCTCTCATAAACAGGGCTGAGTCTGAGTCAGTGCTGCCAGAAGTAGTTGTGACAGAAGGAAGAGTCTCCCAGTCATTGCAGCAAACCAGCCAAGCAGCCGGCCAGCTGGCAAGCCTGCAGACCACGGCTGGGAAGGAATTCACAATTTGCATTTCAGTGAAGACTTCTTGAACACCATTGGGTCCCTGAAACTCATCTGGGTGCTGGCAATCCAAGCCAAGAGAGGAAGACAGTGCTAAAGCTTTCTTTGAACTTGGCAATGAACAAGCAAGCAAAATCAGACACATGGGAATCTCTAGGCAGTGATGTGTTCTGTGAGTCAGTCAGTGATTGGGAGAAAAGGAGCCTCCTTAGAGAGCAGACCGTGTCCTTGAGACATCCAGGAGGCTGGGTAGCCAGACAGGGGAACCCTCCTCCATTCTTGGTCAGTTAGATGACACATTGTTATGATCTCTAAATTATATAAACTGAGTGCCAATTGCCTAGATTCAGTCCTCAGAAGTATGGCTTCTTCTACAATTCACTCATTCTAGTTTCTGAGCTGTCTAAATTATAAACTAATAGTTATAGGTTAATTGGAGTTAGATAAGGAATTCATTCACTTACCCATCTACTAAAGGGTCTAGTGATTGTAAGCACCAAAGGCTTAAACCCAGAAAAACAAAATGAGTGGGCTGGCATTGTGGTGCAATGGAATAAGCCACTGCATGTGATGTTGGCACCTCTGAGTCCTGGCTGCGGCTGCTCAGTTTCCTCTCCAGCTCCCTACTCAGGCACCTGGGACGATGGCCCAAATGTTTGACTCCTCGCCATCCATGTGGCAGATTCAGATGGAGTTGGGGGCTCCTGGCCCAGCCCAACCTTGTGCCCATTGGAGGAATGAACTGCCAGTTAGAAGACCTCTCTGTCTTTCCTTCTATGTCACTTCCACTCCATCTTTTAAATAAAATCTGCTTTTTTAAAAAGACTCATTTATTTTTATTGGAAAGGCAGATTTGACAGAGAGAAGGATAGACAAAGATCTTCTGTCCACTGGTTCACTCCCCAAGTTGTTACAACAGCTGGAGCTGAGGCAATCTGAAGCCAGGAGCTTCTTCCAGGTGTCCCATATGAGTGCAGGGTCCCAAGGCTTTGGGCTATCCTCCACTGCTTTCCCAGGCCACAGGCAGGGAACTGGACGGGAAGTGGAGCAGCTGAGGCATGAAATGGTGTCCTTATGGGATCCCTGCATATGCAAGGTGAGGATTTAGCCATTTGGCCATTGCATCAGACCCTTAAATAAATGCATGTTAAAAATCAAGCAAACAACCGCACTGGGAGTTTAATGAAAGCAGCAATAGCCTGCTCCAGAGCCTGGTTGCTCTGTTACTTTTTTTTTTTTTTTTAGTTTAAAGATATATTGGAAAGGCAGATTTACAAAGAAGGGGAGAAAGATCCTCTGCCCACTGGCTCACTCCCCAAGTGGCTGTAATGGCCAGAGCTGAGCCCTTCTAAAGTCAGGAGCTGGGATACAAATGGATGCCCACAGGGATCCTGGTGTGTACAAGGTGAGGATTTAGTCGCTGAGCTATCGTGCTGGGCCCCAGCTCTATTACTTTTTCTCACCCCACCCCCACATGTGCATGTGTACAAGCATGAGGTGTGTGTACTTTGGTCTTCTCGCCCTTTCTTTTCTGGTAATCTCTTCTTACTCATTATCGCTATTCCCTGAAATCTCAGGCCTGCACATGTCCCATCAGGGCACCCAACCTTCACCATTTATGACCTGCCCTGACTTCTCCCCCAACTCCCCAGACACACAGAGAGAGAAAGAGAGAGAGAGAGAGAGAGAGAGAGAGAGAGAGAGAGAGAGAGAGAGAGAGATTCGAAATTCCCTGAGGATGAGTGTGGGCTGCTCCATGCAATGCCTGCATCCCATATCAGGGCACTAGTGTGAGTTCAGTTGCTCTGCTTTCAGTCCAGCTCCCTGCTAATGCAGCTGGAACAGCAGCAGGCGATGGCTCAAGTTCTTGGGCACTACCACCCATGCGGGAGACCTGGATGGAGCTCTGGACTCCTCACTTCGGCCCGGCCCAGCCCCAGATATTGCAGTGATTTGGGGAATAAACCAGCACATGAACGATTCCTCTCTCTTTCTCTCTGCCTTTCCGTCTGCATCATTCTGCCTTTCAAATAAATAAATATTTAAAAAGACAAGCCTAGTTGTAGTTAGCATATTTGAGAGAATTGGATTTTCAGCATGTCAGCATAATTACTAAAAAGTCTTGACAATATTTTCTACATAGTCCTGTTTTATTGGTAATTCTGTGTAAAGCATTAAAAACATAATTGTATTAAAATATAACAAGCTGAACCCATTGATCAAAAAGGGACAGGCATTTGGTTTAGCAATCAAAACACTACTTAAGATGCATGTGATTTTCACCCACACATTCAAATTCAGAGCTTACCTTTGGCTCCCGCCTCCAGTCCACTCTGGGAGGCACAGTGAACGTTCAAGTCACAGGGTCCTTCTCCACTGATGGTGCAAGTGACAGATCATCCACCCAGGAGTCCTGGATTGCGTCCTGGATCCCAGCTCCTTCCTTTGCTTTCAGCCTGGTCCCAGCTGTCGTAAGCAGTTATAGGATGAGTCAGTGGACAGGGGGCTCTCTGCCTGCTGTCTCCCTGCCTCTCAAATAAATAATTGTCACAGAAACAAAAGGTAGACTGAAAAGCAATATTATTTTCCTGTTCTCAAAATAGGCATTTTACTGCTAAAGCAGTAACATTACCTCTTACAATTCAAAAAGCAATAGAGTGATCTTAGTGAATCATCAAAATCTTAATTTGAAGTTTCTTAAGGCAGGAAGGTTTAAGTTGTGGAAGCCGCACTTCAGCTTGGTTACTGCTTTCACTTAGACGGGTATGTATTTCTGGAACGTGGGGCCTTTGGAGCAGTCCTTGTGACGAGGCATGATTGCTTGTCACACACAACACACTGTAAGATGCAATTCTGGAGTTTAGAGAGTGGTTTCACCCAGGCAGCAGGCGCACCTGCATTAAAGGCTGTGCGATTTTGCTCATCCACCAGTTCTCCCAGGACCCTAAAGAGGAATAAAATGGCATGGGAAATGGATCTCCTGAGGCATGACCTTTTGGGAAGCAAGATCTGCTGTGATCATTCTTTCATGAGTGAGGCTGTGTGGCTTTCTCTCAAGCATTCTCCTGCGCTCTGGGCACCGTTGGGCTCAGTGCCTGCTGTGGCCTACCTCCCAAACCTTTCAGGCCTTCCTCCAGCCACCCTTTGTACTGAGAGAGCAGACAACTAAAGCTGAGGCCCCTCAGGTCTCCATGGTGTTGGAGGATGCTGATAATGCAGGCTCCTTGCCACGTGGAGCGCCTGGTCCTGGTGACAGAAGCACCCAGGTCTGTGTTCATCAGGAAATTTGGAAATACTGATAAGAAAGGGCAGCAGTATTTAATAATGTTTAACAGAGTACTCCAGAGTTTCTCAAACAACTGAAAGTTGCAAAACTTATGTGATAATATTGCTAAAGAAATCATGATAGGGACTGACACTGTGGCATAGCCAGTAAAAATGCTGCCTGCGGTGTTGACATTCCAAATGGACGATGATTCCTGACCCTGCTGCTCCACTTTCAGTCCACTTCCCTGCATCCACATGGGAGACACAGAAGAAGTTTCAGGCTCCTGGATTCAACCTGGCACAGTCCTGGCCATTACAGCCAGCTGGGGAGTGAGCCAGCCAATAGAAGAGCTCTTCCTCAATCTTCTCTCTGTATAGCTCTACCTTTCAACTAAATTAATAATAATAATAATAATAATAGAAAACATGATGAGGGCCAGTGATGTGGTAGAGAGTTGAGCTTCTGCCCATGGTGTCAACATCCACAATGAGTGCCATTTTGAGTCCTAGCTGCTCCACTTCCCATCCAGCTCCCTAAACACGCACCTGAAAAGCAGGGAAAATGGTTCAAGTGTTCATGTACCCGCTACCCATGTGAGAGATGTAAATGAAGCTCTTTATTCCTGGGCCTCTATAGTGATGACCATGGGAAGACTATTTCCAATTTGGGATGGGCATTGACTTGATTTTATTTGTTCTATTTCCATGTTACACTATTAGGTTTAGAATGTTTAAATATGCTTGTGTCAATAGCTTGCTGATAAAATTAAGATGGGTTTTATTTAATTACTCATAAAGTAATGATCCATTAGGCCTTGTGCCTGGACTGTATTGTTAATGCAGAGACATGAGATTTTGGGAAATAAAAAAATTCTACGAAGTTCAGCAAAACAACATATTGTTGGGTATGCACTGCGTTGGGGGAGCATGAAGACCTCAAGGAGATTTTATAGCGGGCCCATTTGGACAGCTATGCCGCTGAGGCCAGAGTGGCAGCTTTCTAGTCCAGGGCCTTTTGGCTGGAGGTATCATGTCTTGCTAGTTATCTAAATCACATACACACTTAAACTCATATGCTTAGTTTTCAAAATGAGCAAGAACAGAGAGCAGAAATGACCAGAATTCCCAATGCCAGCATTACCTTAACAAACTTACATAAGGACCTGAGCCAATGGGCACTGCAGACAACAAGGCTGGAACAGGGAAGACCAACCCAGAAATCAAGGCACATGAAGGTGAGTGAGCAACGGTGCTGGAGGGGCCCTCAAGGGAACACACATTGCCAACCCTTGAACTGCAAAGCCAGTCTGACGTCTGAGCTGCCTCTGGCAGTCCTTGCTGATGCAACCCCTGACCACAAGTACATCCCATCACAGGCTCTGGTGTGAGGTACACTGCTTATCAAATAAAACCTCGGTGTATCAACATTTTTCTACTAGTGCTTTTTTATTTGATTTACTAAGAGAAGAATTTTCCTGCTTCCCCAGGATCTTGGTAAGAGTTGCAACTTCCACAGCTGACCTCGGGGTCACTGTGCTCGCTGTGGCGCATCCTAGCTGGAAGTACCTGCTGTTGTTTCCACTCCTCGTATTATTTATTACACTCCGGTGATCCCAGGGGATGCAAGCGTGCTGAGAACAAAAGCACAGGAGGTACCCTTGCCAAAAGTCCCTGTTCCCTGATCTTTGAGGGGGCCTGCTGGGAAAGCAAGAGCCTTGCTCTGCTTCCTGGGAAAGCAATAGCAAAGCAAGTTCTCAGCTGGGTATTATTTTTGGGAAAGGTTCAGGTGTTTTTTTCCCCCTAACAGAACAGAAGGAAGGAAATCCAAAGATCATCCTAACAAAAACAGAGGCCGTGCTACCCAAACTCTATCTCCTCAGGCAGTCAGATTCCGTGGTCCACTGGGGTATATTCTTTCTCCAAACATGTTCCAAATTCAGAATGTGATAAACATTTGGTTTAAGCCCAAAGAGATTGTCTGTAAGCTAGAGAAAGAAAAAAAAATGTAAAAAAAAAAAAAATGGGGAGGGGCAATTTTGGTTCAGTGACTTTGAAGTACAGCATCGAATCCCATCTCACTGCACACCCTCGGTCCCTGATTCAAAGGAATAAAAGACAAACAAATGAAGCATCTGTGCCACAACTGAAAAGGACAATGTCCACGTTTCGGGAACGCAGAAAAATTTCTCCCAAATAGCAAGCAGTGTGCATGGAAGAGGACCTCGATGACAGCCGGCCTCCCATCCCCCCGGGAAAGAACATCCTGGAAATTCATGGAGATCCTGGATACTAACATCTCCTAATCAGAAAGAGCAGAAATAAAAGATAAAAGTAGACCTTGGACTAACCACATCATTTACTGTCACTTTTTACCCATAAGCTTTTCTTATAGGCTCGCGCTTACAAGTGGCTATCCCTACAGAGAAAGTGAGGGTGTGCGGTGTGGGCAGGACCTGTCCAGGGTAGGTGGGTATAATTAGCTGGGCTCTGCCTGGAACCCAGGTCCCCAAGGCTTGATCCTGCAAGGTTAGTCTCAGGAAGCTGGGCCGGAGCACCATCAGACACCTGGAGTCGGTGAGCCCGTCAGCTGAGGTCCCTGCAGCACTTCCCCCTTCCCTCCTGTAGTCCATCTTAAACCTGACCCAGCAGTCACTCAGCCATCCTTGAATTTTCAAAAGCGTTTGTTTATTTGAAAGGTAGAGTTACAGAGAGAACAACAACACACACACACACACACACACAATGAGAGCAAATGAGAGAGAGAAACAGAGGCTGAATCTTTCATCTGCTGGTTCACTCTGCACATGACTATGCTAGCCAGGCCAAAACCAGGACCCAGGCTTCTGACATAGATAGCAGTGGTTTAAACACTCGGGCCAGCCTCTGCTGCTTTCCCAGGTGCATTAGCAGGGAACTGATCAGAAGTAGGGCAGTGGGGACTCAAATTGGGGTCTATATGATATTCCAGGTGGCAGTTTAACTCACTGAGCCACAATGCTAGTTCCCATTATTGATTGTTAAGATGAACAAGTAAAAACTGTTCTATTTAAGAATTAGGTGACTGCTTTTTTTATGATTAATCAATCCCAACTAGGATCTTCCTTAATGGTTAAAATCTGGGTTATTGCGGCCCAGCAAAGTAGCCTAGTGGCTAAAGTCTTAGCTTTGCATACGCCAGGATCCCATATGAGCACCAGTTCTAATCCCAGCAGCCCTGCTTCCTATCCAGCTCTCTGCTTGTGGCCTGGGAAAGCAGTAGAGGATGGCCCAAAGCCTTGGGATCCTGCACCTGCATGGGAGACCTCCTGGAAGAAGCTCCTGGCTCCTGGCTTTGAATTGGCTCAGCTCTGGCCATTGTAGTCACTTGGGGAGTGAATCATCGGATGGAAGATCTTTCTGTCTCCTTTTCTGTAAATCTTTCAAATAAACATAAACAAATCTTTTTTTTTTTTTAAAGAATTAACTTCATTTGAAAAATAAAGAGACAGAGAAGAGAACACCACCTCCTGACTCCCTCCCCGGATGATGAGCATCAGGATCGCCAGCCAGGCCTCCCCTCTGGGCAGCAGGGACCCCACGACTTGAGCCATCACTGCATCTCCCAGGCTGTGCAGTCACATAAAGTTGGGAGTCAGGAGCAGAGCTAAGACTCAAACTCAGACATGTAAGGTGGTAGCCACATTTCTGCAAACACTTGAGGACAATAGCGGCCACCAGAGGGGATGGCTCTGATACAGCCCAGAACAGTCTACAGGGACAGTGTGGGTCCAGGAAATCCTTACACTGTGCTCTGTTAAGGGAATCTGAAACCAAGGCCGCTTGTGCAGAGGGTGGCACATTAGGCCGTGGGAAGATTCTGCAAGCATTGCTCTTCCCGGCAGGATGTCAGGACGTTCTTTCGCCTTAAACTTTAAGGACTTCAGCTGCTAGTTCTTGGGGCCTTAATCAGCATTCCCTTTAGCAAGAGAAGAAAAGAAGATTTTTTTTTTTTAAATCCTGAATCTGAGTAGGAAAGCCTTCTCTGCCAGGATTCTTGGCTATCCTGCATTTTTCATCTGGTCTGTTTGGAGATCCTAGGAATCTGGTGGATTTTCTTTCGGGGCAACAAAGTAGGATGTTCCCTCATCTTCCCGCATGCTTGCCAGCTTTCCGGAAGAAGAGAGAGCATGTTGCTTGCTAGTTACCTGCCTGCACACCGCCCGTGAGCCATGGTGAGAGAGCTCAATAGCCAGCCTGGGAAGACAAAGGGCAGAACCGGCGCCTGATGTTCTGGCTTTGCCGGGAGTTGGCCAAGGCTGGACTTGCCTTCCCTGCAAGATCTTGGCTATGTGGGTGACACTTTCTTTCCCTGTGTGACTGCTGTGCTGGGTCTTGAGGGCCCATGTCGGGAAGCTGCTACTCCTAGCACATGGCTGGAGTGGCAGGTGAAAGGCTGCCGTAAAACGCACAGGCAGCTGGCAGCTCGCCCGGAGCTTCTAGGAACTCCAAGACTGGCCTCGCTCCAAGTGCCAGAGGACAAAGGTCCGAGGCCAATGGGATGTATTTTGGCACTTAGGGGTTGAAAAGAGAGTCTGTTTTACACCACAGGTTCAGCTCTTGACGTCATCACAAAGTTACTCATTACACGGCTGTAGACACTGGGTAAGCTGCACAGGCAGAGGCATAGATTCCACAGGGGGCATCTTCCGAGGCCCCTCTCTCTGACTCTCACCAATCCCCTTTTTGGTGCCATGACCATCCCCACCTCCTCCAAGCTGGAATGAGGTACTATATGTGTACAAGCCTGGGTATGATGGGCTGTGCTTAATGTGCACTTGGGAAATAAGGAAACAGACTTGAACTTGGAACCCTTCTGCAGTGATCAGGACCCCAGACCCCAGTCGGGTCCTTCTACTCAAGCTGCCTATTGTGAGGCCGTGAGGGATGGGGTGGGGGATGTTGAATCCTAATGTCCTGCACGAACATACGGATTCATTCAGGGGCCACTGGTGGAGCTTCCTGGGCTCTGCTTACGCCCTTGTGGTTTCACTCTGTTTGTTCATACAGCAAGCTCACACTCACATTTCAAAGCCATCTTGAGTGGCATCTCCTCCATGCACACTACTTACTCCCAGCCGCCCTTCTCACGGGGATGCCTATTTGCCAAATGGATCTTTAGATTTCTTTCTTTCTGTACAGCTTCAGACACATTTGGGAAGCTACCACTAAGTAGCTGTTGACATGAAGTGAGAAGAAATGAAATCCTGAAACCTTTCTTGGGTCCAGGGTATCCCCTGCACTGTCCTTGACCTGTTGTCCCTAAGCCCCCACAGTGCCCTGGCCTGTAGGCTCAGCATCCCTGCTGATGAGAGCTGTCTCTCTGCTTCTCAAAATAAACAAATTGATTTTTTCTTTTAAGTGCTGCAAATTTGTGAGGATGGCTCTACATCACAGCAAGCTCCATGCCACAGGACTGTCCACGTTAAGTGGGGGAGTTGAAGACTGTCTGTTATCCATTGGTAACCGTAGAGCTGCTTGACATTACAGATAAATACATCCCACCACTAACCCACACACACATCAGAGCCAGCCGCCAGTCTCCTTCCTGACTCCCAGGGTGGCTCTCCTGTCTGCCTTGCTCTGTTTACCCTTGTGCCAGCCAGCAGGCACAGGTTTGCTGGGCAGTAACCTTTCGAGGAGACACTGGGCCCTGTACCAGACGCTCCTCCGTGGGCCTTGCCAGCTAGGGCAGTGTCAGGCAAGGCAGAAAGCTGGTGCAGCAGCTGTCTCAGAGGATGATGGCAGTGGGGCGCGAGTGGACATCTCGGTAATTCCCTACACAAGGCTCTCAGACAAGACACCAGAGCCCTTTCCACTGGCTGCAGTCTCCCACGGCTGGCCCAGGAGGGGGAGGGTGGGGGAGTGGCACTGGACACATGTGTGGCTAGAAATCATGAAGCACTTCCACTGGGCGGTGAGGGAAGAAGGAAGAGAAATTGTCCCAGGCAAGACCCTGTCCCATGGGCTGCGCATCCTCCCTCCATTCTCCTGGCAAGAGCCTCGGTGTGAAACAGGGAAGAACCTTTCTTACCCTCCATTGTGGAATTCCAGTTCAGAGGTCAAGTACTTTGTCTGTGGTCAATCCCCCACCCTCAGCCTGAGGCAACTTGTGTGGCTGAGAGTGCATGAGCTGCACATTTTTTAAAATTTTATTTTTATTGGAAAAACAGATTTATAGGGAGAAGAGACACAGATCTTCCATTTGCTGGTTCACTCCCCAATTGGTCTCAATAGTCTAAGTCAATCCGAACCCAGGACCCAGGAGCTTCTTTGGGTCTCCACATGGGTACAGGATCCCAAGGCATTGGGCTAGCCTTCTCTACTTTCCCAGACCATAAGCAGGGAGCTTTATGGAAAGTAGAGTAACTGGGACACGGACTGGCACCCATATGGGATGTCGGCGATTGGAGGTAGAAGATATGCCAGTTGAGTCAATGTGCTGACTCCTTGAGTTGGACTTAAAAAGTTTTATGTGGGAGATCTGGATGGTGTTCCAGGTAACAATCAAGTCTGGAGCAGGCTGAAATCAGGAGCCTGGAGCTTCATCCAGGTCTCCTGCAAGGCTGGCCGGGCCCAAGCACCTGGGTTGTCCTCCACTGCTTTCCCAGGCACCTTAGTAGGGATTGTTAGTGAAGCAGATGGACTCAAACTATACTCAGATACAGGATGCTGATATCGCAGGATACAGCTTAATCTACACTGTGCCACAATGCCAGGCCCCTTGAAGCGCACTAGGCTGTAAATAGCCCAACATCTGACTTCTTGTTAAAGAAATGAGTTTGCTTTCCTGGCATCATAAGTTGGTGATCAGCAGATGGTGGTGTCGGTTCAACTGCTCAGCAAGGCAACATGGAACTCAAGCCCTTTCTGTCTTTCACTCTGTCTTTAATAATTAAGCTTTAGATCTTACATATGTTTTTTTTTAAGATTTATTTATTAGTTTATCTGAAAGGCTGAGTTACAGAGAAAAAAGGCACATGCATGCGTGCACACACACAGAGTGAGTACAAAAGAGAGAGAGATCTTCCACCTGTTGGTTCACTTCCCAAATGACCACATAAGGCAGGGCTTGACCAGTCTGAAACTAGAAAACATGAGCCAGGAGCTTCATCCAGGTCTCCCAAATACATGCAGGGCCCAAATAGTTGGTCCATCTCTTGCCACTTTTTCTAGGCCATTTGCAGAGAGCTGGCCTTGAGCTGGTACCCATGTGCGATGCTGGCTCCACAGCTGGTGACTTCACCCACCACAGCATAATGCCAGCCCCTACATATTGCCTTGTATCCCTACAGCTTCAGGCCTTCTGGCTGCATTGAAGAAACCAAAACATTTCCCAAAGGTTTTCAGAATTCTTTAGCTTTGACTTCCCTGACTGAAACCGTGTCATGTGACACTCTGTGCTACAAGGAAGTCTGAGAAAATAAGCATTTTCTTCTGATGGAAGAAAGCATTGCTCTCTGATGGAGATGCCCAGGAGAAGGAAGACGGGACTGCAAACTTCACCACTGTCTCCTCAGCGTGGGAGCTCTGAGGTGCTGAACAAACAGCCAGCGCTCTGCAGTGCATCCCCAGGCCCGAGAGTCCCACTGCCTAAAATAATCACACATTGAGTCCTCCTGGGGCCAGCATGGTGAAGGAAGAGGTTAATAAGCTGCCACTTGGGTCACCCTCATCTCGTGTTGGAACACTAGTTCAAGTCCTGTTCCTGTTCTGCTTCCAGTGCTGCTTCCTGCTCGTGTACTGTGAAGACAGCCCAAGTACTTGGGCCCCTGCCACCTGCATGAGACCAGGCTGGAGTTTCAGTCTCCTGGGTTCAGGTGGCCTCGACTTGTCTCCTGTAGCCATTTGATGGAGGATCCCTTTGTTACTTATCTCTCCTTTGTTCTCGGTTGCTCTTTTTTAAAAAGTTGAATCCTGTACTATTTGGCAAATGATATGTTTGCACTGGTGGGACTGAGTGAGACATCAGTAATGAGTATCCTGTTTTTTTTTTTTTTTTTAACTGTGTCTGAGCTGGGCGCTGTTGAGTCATAACGGAGTAAAATAGGTACAGACAGGTTCCAACATCCTTCACAGCTGATGAAGGTGCCTGCCAGGATCAAGGGTGTAGCTTAGATGAAACTGAAAACCACAAATTTCCAAACACTACCTAGAGGTAGACCCACCTGTCAGGTAGCAGACAGCGCTGAAAGCTGGCACCTCTCACAGGCTGGCTCCCTCACTGGCCGGCTCGAAGCTGGCCCGCTGACAAGGGAAGGCTGTCGGTGGGCAGAGCTGGGCTTAACGGTCCTCCCCAGCTACTGGACACTTCCCTCCTTCCTGCCAGGGGGCCGGGGGGAATGACACTAAGGGAGGGGACCGGTGGAAGGGCGTCTTTCCCAACTCCCAGGGGTCACAGGGTTGTGTTGCTTCTGATTCTCCGCACTGTGGGAGGTGGTGTCAGCAAGCTGGCTCTCCGTACTCCATACTCAGAGGTGGCAGTGCAATCCTCTTTGCAACGCAGCTCAACTCTTCCCCACATTAGGGAAATAGCCTCCCCTTCCTCTCTCAACATATGTAGACTTCATTTGTTTGGGGATTGCTCAATTGCTCTTCCTGTGTTGCAATTTCCCCAAGCATGCGGTTTTGCTTTGGCAACTCTCACCACGGTGTGGACAGTGAAGTGATGCCTCACGCATTGTGTTCCTGCCCCTGCATCAACTGCACTCCCTGGCTCCGCCCTCCTGCCCCTGCAAGGGTCTTATCACCCCCAGCAAAAGGTCCCTCCACCTTCCTGGTGCCCACTGCTGTTATGTGGAGGAGATTCTCTTCTCTCTCACCCTCTCTTTTAAAGATTTATTTATTTATTCAAAAGCCTGTTCTTCTGCCAGTTCACTCCTTCCAAATGACCAAAGTAGCTGTAGCTGTGCCTGTTCCAAAGCCAACCAGAAACCAGGAGCTTCTTCTGGGTACCCATGTGGGTGCAGGTGCCTAGGCACTTGGTTCATCCTTGGTTGCTTTCCTAAGCCATTAGCAGGGAGTTAGGTTGGAAATGGAGCAACCAGGACTCAAACCAGTACCCATATGGGATGTTGGCACTGCAGGTGGCCACTCAGCACACTATACCACAGTACTGGTCCTGGACCTTCTCTTCACAATCCGACATTTGAACCCCATTCTTTGGATTCAGAGCTCCCAACTTCATAGATTGATTGAAAGGCAGCACTCACTTTCTCTCCATTGGAACACCTGAAATCAACCCATCATTTCCCTTTCCCAGCCTCCCTTGTGCATCTGGAGCTTGGACCCCTGTGGGAGAGGCATGTGCCAGACCTTGGGGGGGTGACCGGGTGAAATGAGGTCCCCCAAGTTTATGCACTGCTAGTGGTAAAGAGGGCAGCAGAAGGGCAGTCATGCTTACTGGGGCACAGACGTGGTGCTGGGGGGGGGGCGCATCAGCCTAGACCGCGTCACTCTGAACCTAATCCTTGTGGTGTGTGAGCTGCTCGTTTACCTCTTCACAGAATCTTCAAAATTGATTTGCAAGGCTGAGAGACAAGCAGGCAAAGATAAAGAGATCTGTCTTCCGAGCCTCTCCCTAAGTGACAGCCACAGCCAGGAGCCAGGCACTTACTCTGGGTCTCCGATGTGGGAAGCAGGGGTGCAGATATCTGAACCATCCTCTGTTGCCTCCCAGGGTTGTGTGTCAGGAGGAAGCTGGAACGGAAGCGCAGCCAAGACAGGCACTTTCGTACAGATGCAGGTGTTCTGAGGGACATCTTAGTCACCAAGCGCCTGCTCTCTGCACTTTCGGATCCATTTAGGGCTTACTTCGGTTGCTCAGGCACAGACACTACCCCACCATCGTGCCTTCTCACTTCAGTAGGTTTAGCATTGGAGATCGAGCGAGCATCTTTGGAAGACTCAGGAAAGCCTGACATCAGTGGGCACCTCCAGAAAGGTTGGAGCCAGGAGCAGCGATGACACTGTGCCTGCCAGAATGAGCAAGGGCTTCAAAAAGTTCATGAAGGGCACGGCACAGTGGCCTAGCAGCTAAAGTCCTTGCCTTAGATGTGCCAGTATCCCAAATGGGCACCGGTTCTAATACTGGCAGCTCCACTTCCCATCCAGCTCCCTGCTTGTGGCCTGGGAAAGCAGTAGAGGATGGCACAAAGCCTTGGGACCCTGCACCTGTGTGGGAGACCTGGAAGAAGTTCCTGGCTCCTGGCTTTGGATTGGCGTAGCACCGGCCATTGCGGTCACTTGAGGAGTGAATCATCAGATGGAAGATCTTCCTCTCTGTCTCTCCTCCTCTCTGCATATCTGACTGCAATAAAAACCAAATAAATCTTTTTTAAAAAGTTCATGGAAAATGGAATTCACATAGGCTGATTTTGTTGCAAGAATTTAAAAAACCTATGTGTAGCTTTTTCATGATGTGTATTTTCCATGAATATTTTGAAGATCCCATGCATGTGTGGATCTCTGATTTTGGAGGGGGGTGGTTCCCAAACAGTCTTGTAATTCCATTTGTGCATACTTTTTTGAGCTACAACTACCCTGTATTTTGCTTTGACTATAATATGATTTTTTAAAAATGTTTTGTTTCTGTATTTGAGAGATAGGGTTCCCATCTGCTGGTTCAGTCTCGTCCAACAACTGAGACAGGTTAGGCTGGAGCTGGGAGCTGGGAGCTGGGAGCTGGGAGCTGGGAGCTGGGAGCTGGGAGCTGGAACACAATCCAGGGCTCCCAGCTGTGAGACAGAGACCCAAATACCCGAGCCAGCACTGCTGCATCACAAGGTTGCCTTAGCAGGAAGCTGGAGTCAGGGGCTGGAGCACTTTGGTCTGTCATATCTTAAATGGCACCCTAATCTGTTGGTTACATGCCCATGCCATGTTACTATTTTGTAAACTTCTTAAAGAAGCACAGTTTAGGTCTCTGTTTGTGATACAACCATGTATGGTTCTCCATTTGGGGCAGTCTGATTGCTCCATCATATTAGGGAAAGTTACTTTGCTTCTATGTCAGCCTGGAAAGGACTACCAGAAGCAGTGAGAAGGGGTGGGGCATGAGAGAAAGGTGTTCTGAGCATGGGAGTGCAGTGCGGAGTGTGAGTGTGGCGACAAGAGGTAGATTTGGGATTGGCGCGTCTGAGGCTAAAGCAGCACAGGAGGGCGTGCAGTTGGCTCTGAGCTCCAGACAGCGAGCTCTCCCATGTGGGAGCTGACCAACACAAACCCACCTCTGGAATCATGTTGGAGGAGACAGGAAAATTTTCCCAGGATAAAAAGAGCTTCCCAAACAGACAAGGGTAGGACTGTACCAGCCACAGAAGCCCCAGGTATACACCTGCCAGGGCAGATGGGACAGATACTTTGTAGAGGTTGGTTTTGTGGATTCTTTCTGTGAATCATCTGGGCAACTTTAGAAGAGGTTTCAGGGCAGCCTCAGACCAACCTTGAATCAGGGCTCCCAAGTGAGGCCTTGGTTCCAGCAAGGTGAGGGATTGGACTCTCATCTGGACCAGGAGTTCTCCAAATGTGGGCACAGGGATCTCACCCAGACCATGGAACCAAAATGAATCCTGCTAGGGAGGGAGCTACTGGGATGGTCACTGGGTCACTCAGCACCTGCGAGTGTGGCCAGGCTAGGAATCAAGGGAGACCAGTTCTACTGGTAAGATGCAAAGATAAAAAACACAACAACAACAAAAACTGGAAGAACAGCAAGAGAGAGCCTTACCAGGGGTGGCAGAGGCTGCATGTCAATAGATTCTAGTGGTTCCTAAGCCCCCATGGGCATTCTCTCCTGTTCTTGCTGGGAGCCTGGAAAGAACTAGAAGGGTGAGATGAGTCAGTAAAGGTCTCAGGGCCTCATGACTCTGTGGGTGCTGGCCACCCATCCTTCAAGGCTTCCCCTAAGTGTCCCCTAGAGCTGCCTCCTCCCCACAGCCCCAAACAGTTCTTCCTTCCCCATAAACTGAACAGTGACCGCTCCACTCTGGGGTTAGCAGGAGGGTGGGCCGCGGGCAGCTGCTGCCAGCCACGGCAGTGTCACTGTTTGTAGTCAGATGTGTCCCCTGAGTACCGCCTGGCCACCTCTGTGACTCCTGGCTGACCCTAGTGTTTGGGAGATGCAAAGAGTCAGACTCATTCACCGAGAGCGTGCAGCAATGCCCTCCCCTGTGCGGGGGGAGGTGGCGAGTTGGGGATGTTTGTCTAGACTCTTTCCCAAGATCCTTTGCTTTATGTTTCTTGGAGGTGCAGCTACACACTACATTGTGCTGGCCCTGGGGTTGGGGTGAGGGGACAGATGGTAAACAGAGGCAGAGGTGTAATGACGAGCCCACTGGGGCCAGCAGAGTAGTCACTAATCCATGAGGTTTGGGGGTAAGCAGAGATGTCTGGGCTGCCTGTGGAAAAACCAGCTGGAGTTATCAGCCCAAAGGAAGTTTATTCTGGTTTGGATAAGTCCGCCAGAGTGGTGAGATTAGAGTGGAATTCCAGGGAGTCAAAAAGAGGCATGTTTACAGACTCCTGAGCCTGCCTTGCTGCCTGCCTCCCACATCCCCACTCCTGCGGGGAAGGAGAGGTGGTTACTTTGCTAATGAAGGGTGGGCTGTGGCGGAGTAGTGGGGGTGGTCGCTGCCAGCTGTGGCACTGAATCACTAGTAAGAGGGTGTAGCATTGGCTGTAATCCCAGCTGGCAGAGGGCTGCCCCTGTGGAACCTGCACTCAGTCACTCCTTGAACTACTAGTGACTGAGCACACAGTAGTGAGACTACATGAAAAAAGAATTCTAAAAAAAAATATATTTTCACCGGGCCTGGCACAGTGGCCTAGTGGCTAAAGTCCTCGCCTTGCATGCTACGGGACCCCATATAGGTGCTGGTTCTAATCCCTGCGGCCCCGCTTCCCATCCAGCTCTCTGCTTGTGGCCTGGGAAAGCAGTCGAGGATGGCCCAAAGCCTTGGGACCCTGCACCCACATGGGAGACCTGGAAGAGGTTCTGGGCTCCTGGCTTTGGATTGGCTCAGCTCTGACCATTGCGGCTGCTTGGGGAGTGAATCATCAGATGAAAGATCTTCCTCTCTGTCTCTCCTCCTCTCTGTATATCTGACTTTCCAATAAAAATAAATCTTTAAAAAAAATATTTGCACCTACGAGAGATGGAGAGAGACAGAGCAGCAGAGAGGCAGAGATCTCCCACCTGCTACTTCACACCCTGAATGCTTCAATGGCTGCGGCTGGACCAGACGGGTCCTGGCTACAGGAGCTTTCTCCAGCACACTCACAGGGTTTGCAGGTGTTATAGGATGTCTCAATGCAAAACATGGCAGCAACCTTGTTTTTTGTCTCACACGAAAAAAGAATTTTCATGCTTGCAAACTAGTTTGCAAAGCAGGATTTCTTTAGAAAAAAAAAAAAAAAGGAAAAAGGGCTCCTGCCATGGTGGTGGGGGGAGGGGAAGGGGCTCCCTGTGTCCAGAGGAAAAAACCCAGACCTGCTGGCACACTGGCAGGAGGAAGGAAAAAGAATCCCGGTTAATAGTGGAGATGATGTCTTTTAAAATTTCACTTCCAAGAAGTTTCTCCAAAAGCAAAGGAAAAATTCTGATTTCCATGGTACCTGGCTGAGACAAAAAGCTCAGAAAGGTGTTACTGATTAACTACTTCAGTCCCTTTCTAATGGCAAACTGGTCATTCAGACACTAACCCCTTGACAATGGCCCAGAGATGGAATTGGGCGGGTGCTTTAGGAGGGGAGCTGATATGTTAATTTTGTCCTTGTCTCTGGGTAATTTGAGACATGGAAGAGATAATACACTAACTGGGGGACGAGAAAACCCTACCTGCCTACTGTCCCGTCTGACTTCTCACACACAGGGGCTCAGCCAGTTGGGTCACCATCTGCTGCTGGCCAGCGTAGGAAAGAGAGCTCAGATGCCCATCAAGCCCTGGGATAGGAGAGGCCGGTACCCCGAGAGGGTTCTTAACTGCTTCCTGTGCCAAGTGTCCAGCCTACAAGACTTTCCCCATAAGGAAAGGAGAAAAAGAACAAATACACAAGTCGGGGCAGAGAGGAACAAGACAGGAGCAGTGAGGTGCTCAGCAGAGATGTCTAGGGGCGGGTATATTCCAGCCAGAGACAGCTGCACTTCCATGAGGTCAGAGGCAGGATGGGGCTGAGCCCAGGCGCTGCCATATGACCAGAACTGGGTGAGGCAGAAGCAGGAGTTTCTCTTTGAATGGACGCTTCCTTCTGCTCTCTTTTGCACGGAAGCAACCAGAGGCACTGAGAGGTAGAGACTTAACACATGGAGTCCTGGGCCCGCTTGGTCAACGGCACTGTTGCCCTCCAACCTTTTGTCTCTGGTTTTGAACACAAGTCATTAGGAGGTCCCTGAATGCCTGCTCTAGGATTTAGCCTTGGAATCCTATTAACTCCTGCTTCTGCCCCTGCTGGACCCCCATCTGGGCCTGACTGCCCAGGCCAGGCAATGGATGTCCTTTCTCTCGACGCAGATCCATGGCCTTGCGCAGGACATACCTGGACACGCCCCTTGCTCTTGTCTCAACACCGTCCACCCCACCTGGCAGAGCCTTGGATTATATTGGTAGGAAAGGTGGCACAGACCTGGAAGAGCTTGTCATAGCAGTGGGACAAAGAACAGAGGGAGCAAATCAAGAGCTGTATTCAAGAAAACGAAGAAAGTGCCTGGCGTAATGGGTCAATTGGCTAATCTTCTACCCACAAGCACCCAAGCACCAGCATCCCAAATGGGAGCTGGTTTGTCCCAGTTGTTCCACTTCCAATCCATCTCCCAGTTAGTGGCCTGGGAAAGCAGTGGAGAATGGCTGAAAGCCATGGGACCCTGCACCCTTGTGGGAGACCTGGAAGAAGTTCCTGGCTTTGAATTGTCTCAATTCCAGCTGTTGGAGCCACTAGGGGAGTGAAGCAGCCAATGGGAGACTTTTCTGTCTCTCTTTGCTTCTTTCCAGAAAACATAAATAAACATATATTTTTTAAAAATATGACTTTCCAATTAAAAAAAAGGATGAAGGAAGGTAAAAGCCAAACATGGAGGGTTGGTTGGCCCCTGGACCCAGAGCAGACAAGCCAGCACAGGCCCCAGCTTCATGTGAGGCTCGAGAGCCGGAAGGACCGCAAACTGTCCCTGCCCCAGTGGGGGAGGGCAGAGCCCTGAATGCAAACAGAGATGGGTCCCGGATGACCATGGTGCTGGGCTGGCCTAGGGTGGCCAGGGGGCCAGGTTGGGGCGTGTCGCTGCAATAGCTAATCAACCCAGGTGGGGACATTGAACCCAGGCTGCTAGAGTCTAGAAAAAGGCTTTGCAAGGGGCATGGTGGCTTGCTCCCCTCTTCCCGCCTTGGATGAACACAGGCTAACAGCTCTCACTGCTCACCGGACCCGGCAGGTGTCAAGCTGCACTCTCCACCAGTGCATATGATCTCATGGAACCGTTCTGCAGCCATCTTCCTGAGAGCCATCACCTCCTCCTTTCTGCAGATAAGCAAACCCAGCAGCTTATCTCCTGAGGTGATCAGGGACTTTCCCTGAGGCTCAGACAAGCTCAGACTGGGGCTTCACCGAGTTCACACTGCCAACCATCCACCTCCGTCTACACCACATTTTCTACAAGCAGCTCCTTGATTTGGGCTTGGTCTGGCTGCCAGACTTCCTACATGTCTTCATTCTTGGAACTCAGTTCACCTTTTGGCACTCCCTGCCTGCAGTTCCTGCCACGGAAAATGCTTATCATGGTGGGATGTGCGTTAGGACTCTCCCAGAACATTTCTCTGATGAACTTGTAAGAGAAAGAGAAACGTTAGTAAACCCTGTCCACCATCCTCCACCGCAATCATAAGAATTTAGTTGAGTTGCGTCATTTTCAGAATATCTGGCTCCTTCCCCAGAGTTCAGGGATCCTTTGTTATACAGAGGGGGCTCTCGTGAACTCCATCCTGCTGCCATGAGCCAACTTGGTTACAGTGATGCCACAAAACCTGTGTGTCACCTCTGTCACTTCACCTGCAGGCACTGGCTTGGCATTGCGTAGCAGAAAAATGCCTTACACTTGACAGGGACTCCCAAAGCGCAACATGCATCTCTGTTTTCATCCTTTAAGGAAAACATCTGCTTTTATGCCTGGCCCAGTCTTCAAAAGTCAGGTTTAGTAACACAGAGCACAGTATGGTGAAAGTATTGATGCCACTGTCTGGGGCAGATCAGACCTGGAGTTTTAGTGTTGTCTCCTGACCTCTGCTGGACATGACTGGGAGTGCATGGGCACGGGCTTTTTTTTTTTTTTTTTTTCTCCCAAAGATTTATTTTTACTGCAAAGTCAGATATATAGAGAGGAGGAGAGACAGAGAGAAAATATTCCATCCGATGGTTCACTCCCCGAGAGGCCTCAATGTCTGGAGATGTGCCAATTCAAAGCCAGGAGCCAGGAACTTCTTCCAGGTCTCCCATGTGGGTGTAGGGTCCCAAGGCTTTGGGCGGTCCTTACTGCTTTCCCAGGCCACATGCAGGGAGCTGGATAGGAAGTGGGGCTGCTGGGATTAGAACCGGCGCCCATATGGGATCCCGATACGTTCAAGGCGAGGACTTTAGCCGCTAAAGCAATCTGTTCAGTCAAGTTTAGGAAAGTCCTTATTTCAGAGCTAAGGACAATCAGAGCTACTGGGTTGAGATGACGTGCTCAGGGTCACACGGTGAATTATATATGTTGTGCTCATTCAGGACCAGCACCTAGAAGTGTACTTCTGCTTTATAAGCATGTGTGAGTAGGAGTTAATAAACTCCAAGGTGGTCGAGTAGACCATCTTGGGATTACTCATAGAGAACCGCCATTATGAGGAACAATAACAGCCAACACAGATGAAATGATAACAGAGTCAAAACTGTGCTCTTTTGAGCAAGGGCATATTATCCTTATATCCTAGCCATCCTAAGTTCCTCCATCCCATCATTATCTCTAGTTCCTGTTGGATGACCTTTGTCAAGTAACAGAGAAGACATTCAAAGAGTTGGTTTGTATAAAAGTTCTTTCTTCTTGCAAATGCCTCTTCCTGGAGTTTGCTGAAGGTCCTCTGAATTCCCAGAGGAAATCTCCCCTAGACTAGTGGAAGAAGACTGGCCAGGGCCAAAAGTCTGGTTCCCCCTAGGGACCAGCCCTGCAGGGCCCAGGGGACTCAGGGGAGGCATCCACAGGGCCCTGATGCCCCTTCATCCACACGCCCCACAGCTCCCTGCTCAGGGAGGTCTAGATACAAAAGCTGAATGGTCACTTACATATGGTGTCACATGATTCCACATATCTAATATATTTATTTATTTATTTATTTATTGGAAAGGGAGATTTACAGAGAGTAGAAGAGACAGAGAGGAAGATCTTCCATACACTGGTTCATTCCCCAAGTAGCTGCAGTGGCTGGAGCTGAGCCTTTCTGAAACCAGGAGCCAGAAGCTTCTTCTTGGTCTCATGCATGAGTGCAGGATCCCAAGGCTATAGGCCATCCTCTACTGCTTTCTCAGGCCACAAGCAGGGAGCTAAATTGGAACTGGGGTAGCTTGGACACAAACTGGCACTCATGTAGGATGCTGGTCCATGAGTCCACATTTTAAAATACCCAGCTGGGGGTGGACCCTTAGCATAGTGATTATGCTGCCCTTTGGGACTACCACATCCAATACTGGAGTGTTCAGTTTGAATCCTGGTTCCATTTCAAACTATAGCTTCCTGCTAAAGCACATCCTAGGAGGCAGCAGGTGATGCTTCAAGAGCTTACATCCCCGCCACCCAGGTGAGAGACCCAGATTGAGTTCCAGGCTCCTGGCTCCGACATGGCCAGGCCCCAGCTGTTGTGGGAATTTGGTAATAGTAGGAATATAAGCCAGCAGCAGGTAGCTCTGCCTCTCCTGTGCCTTTCAAATAAATCAAAGAAAAAAACTTAGGGCCCAGTGCGGAACCCTAGTGGCTAAAGTCCTTGCCATGCATGTGCCGGGATCCCACATGGGTTGCTGGTTCTAATTCCAGCAACCCTGCTCCCCATCCAGCTCCCTGCCTGTGGCCTGGGAGATCAGTTGAGGATAGCCAAAGCCTTGCAACCCTGTACCTGTGTGGGAGACCTGGAGGAGGCTCCTGGCTTCGGATCAGCTCAGCTCTGGCCATTATGGCCACTTGGGAGAGTAAATCAGCAGACAGAAGATCTTCCTCTCTGTTTCTCCTTCTCTCTGTATATCTGTCTTTCCAATAAAAACACAAATCGTAAAACAAAACAAAACTTAGCCTTGTCAAGTGTACTGGTTCAAGAATGAGGCCTAACTTAGGCCTGTCTTTTCCTGAAGCTGGAAGAAACTCTTATGACCTTTGGTTACAGACAAAGGATAAGAACTACATCAAAATCCAACTTGAAGATGAAGTGAGGTGAGAGAGAGAGAGCGCAAGCGAGTTTCTTTGGCTTTAATTCAGTTTGTCCCAAAGTCTTGGCTCCTAAGACTTGGCCTTTGTTTATCAGCTCCTCCTTTGTCCCCAATACCGCTCCCCTTTGCTTAAAGCCTCTTCCGGATGAATTTCTGGTTTTTGTATTTTAAGTGCTCCAGCAGCCAGCCTCTGCTTCCTACAGCCTAAATGAAGAGGACATTGGCCAATATAGAGGAAGAAATCAGAGGGAGGATCCAGAGTGGAAAAACATTTGGGAAGATTTTCACAGGGGAAACTCTGAATACCAAACGGAAGGCCACAAGGAGGCAGAGCTGCTAAGAGTTAGTGTAGTTAAGACAGACTTGAACTTCATCTAGAAGTCGGAGGAGAAATACAAAATTCATGAAACAAAGGAGGTGGAGGATTCACTTCAGGAAGATGCAAGACAGGTAGACAGATGGGCAGATCCACGAGCCTTTGTGCCTAACCTTGGACATCAGACATGCTTCAAGACTCAGAACTGGGGATTTCAGAAAGATATAGTGCATGCACCGATGATCCCCAACCCCCTAGTCCCTGTAATCAAAAACCATTTGACATATTGACATTTCCATAGTCTAACATGGAGGGGAATCTAACAAATTTGTATTTTGAGTCATTGGTCAGGTTTGCAATCTGTTTTCACAGATTTTAGATCTTGGGAATTGTGGTGAAAGGAGCTTGTGATGAGAATTCCCGAATGAGAGCACAAAACTAAAAACAAAAACAATCAAAGACCAGGAGCAATCACCAAAGAATCCAAAGGGACACTGATAAGCATGAGAGTCAGGGCTGGGGGCAGGCTAGGTTGGCCAGGTCTGGGGGTGAGGGTGGCCTGAGCTAAGCTGCAACACCATGGGTAGGCACAAGAGCCAGATGGGATGCTGGGAAGACTGGGTTAGGCTACAGCACTTGCCAGTTTGTGCAACAACTGGGGCCGGGGTCAGGTGTAGTGGAGGGTATTGGGAGTCACCTAGACTGGGTTGTGACACCCACTGGGCCTTTGGCAGGCCAACTGGGGCCAGGCCACAGCACCATCACTTTGTCTGAGATAGGGCTGGAATTGTAAGAGAAGGCAGGACTTGATTCCAGGTCAGTCGATAGAGTGTGTGTGTGTGTGTGTGTGTGTGTGTGTGTGTGTGTGTGTGTGTGTTTCAGAGGGAAACAGAGAGAGAGAGAAAAAAATTAACTGAGCAAAGAGACCTAGAGGCTTTGAAAGCAACCCAACATTCATACATCAGAAGCCCTGCCTGACAACATAGTGTTAAGTGTTAAGTGTCGGGGCAGGGGGTGAAGGGAGAGAGTTCATGCCTGCAGCACGCCCCAGGGTTTCACCTCCCTTGCCCTGTTCTGCCCCAGGACATGCCAGGGCCGTTTCCCTGGCCCTGTGCCTGGGCACCTTTGTGTCCCATGTATCCCTGCCATTAGGGTTTCTTTGTGTCCCAGAAGCCTTCTGCAGGCCACAGAGCTGGGCCTAGAGGGTGTGGAAGGGCAGTAGATAGCTCCCATTGGATCCAGACTAAACACAGAGGGGGACCCTCAGTTTCTGGACCTGCCCTTCATTAAACCTGTCAGGGCCTACTGATCGCCAATCTCGCCTCTCATCTAAATTCCTTTCTTACAGGCCACGAGGACCTGTGGGACAGCCAGGCTGGCAACACAGGCACTCCAGTGTGGGTTGTGGCGGCTTAACTTGCTGCTCCATAGCACCCTACCCTCAGGAAAAATGAATTCCTACAAAGCCTCAATGCAGTCTGGTCACGTTTCTCATTGCAAAACCAAGGTAAAAAAAAGAACTGTAAGAATATAGAAAATTTTAAGCAGTCAAGGATGGCCCAAAGCTTGGGACCCTGCACCCACATGGGAGACCTGGAAGAGACTCCAGGCTCCTGGCTTCGGATTAGCTTAGCTCCAGCTGTTGTGGCCACTTGGGGAGTGAATCAGCGGATGGAAGATCTTTCTCTCTGTTTCCCCTCATCTCTGTATATCCAACTTTCCAATAAAAATAAACAAATACTAAAAAGAAAATTCTAATCAACTATTTATTGTGCTGATTTTAACAACTCCATACCAAACATGCTAAACATCATTCTCTTTAGACATGCATTTGTTGTGTTTGTAAAAACGGATCCTATACTAGGCCACAAGAAAAGTTCAATTCGTTCTAAAAAATAACTCGGCAGAGGCTACGCACCTAGGAGTTCAATCCCAATGCAGGGCTCCCTCCATCTCTTTACTTCTAATAATCCAATCTCCAAGCACCGACCGTTGTGACATGGTAATCACAAACTACACATATTCAATAAATGTTAGTTTTCGGAGTGAGTGAACACATGAACACAGGAAATAAAAAGCGCTCGACACTGCTCCTTTTCTAGAATGTGTCTGAGACAAGGTTGGGGAAGACAGCTGCTTCTAAAGTAGGGATGCAGCCGCACAGCCATTAGAAACCATCCGGGAAGCATTCTGCCGAGGCTGTCTGCGAGGGCAAACTGCAGTTAAGCTTCCCCAGGGCCGCCAGGACCAAGCGGAGGCGGGGCGGGAGCGCCTTAATGGTCTTCACTTATTCTCCCTCAAAACTTTTTAAGCTTTCCCCGTGACGACCCCCCCCCCCAGAGTAATGCACATTTAATTCAGCATCTAATGCATGGAAATCAATAGCACTGCACCACAGACAGTTCATTACACATCATCTGAAGTTTAACACATAAATAAATAATAGACACAAACCGTAGCACTTAAGAGTTCTATTTGGGCCTTACTTTCCCTACAAAGCAAAATATTTTGTTAAGATTTATTTTATTTTTTATTGGAAAGTCAGATACAGAAAGAGGAGGAGAGACAGAGAGGAAGATCTTCCATCCATTGATTCACTCCCCGAGTGGCCACAACGGCCGGAGCTGAGCCAATCTGAAGCCAGGAGCTCAGAGTCTCTTCCAGGTCTCCCATGTGGGTGCAGGGTTCCAAGGCTTTGGGCCGTCCTCAATTGCTTTCCCAGGCCACAATCAGGGAGTTGTATGGGAAATGGAGCTGTTGGGATTAGAACCAGTGCCCATATGGGATCCTGGCACAAGTAAGGTAGGACTTTAGCCACTAGGCTACCACACTGGGCCTGCAAAATACTTTCTCACATTTGATTAAATATTTCTCATGATATAACTACCTGGATAATATTTATTTTTAATCCAGGCTGGGATTGTTTGGAAATTTTTCTTTAAAAAATAATTATTGTGATAGCTTTATATTTTGATAATACCTAATAATTCACCAGTTAGTTTCATCTATCTTACCTTATTTTGATCTTCCTCTTCAGATTTGGTAAGTTAGGATAAGAAGACCCATTTACTAGATGGAGAAATTGAAAACTGAGGAGAGGTACCCAATTACAAGAACTGGAGCATCTCCACCAGTCTCGGGTCTTAGGAGTTTCCAAAGGGACCAGGTTCTATTTGCAGCTGGTAGGTTGGGAAGTTGGAAATGGCTTGATCCTAAGCTGCCTAGCACCGGAATCCAGACATGTCTAGACTTGGTAGATACGCTGACCAGAAGGCCTGATGTGTTTGTTGATTGGTTTTGTAGGTTTCTGGAGACCTCAGGTGAAGGCAGTTGAGTTAATCACACGTCACTGTTTATGAAGTAACATCCTCAAAGAATTGCTCTCTGATGGTCTATTCAATTATAAGCTTTCCCTTTATATCCTCTTCACACTTCATTTAAACAAAGTTCAAAGCAAGCCAAGCTGTCAGGTGAGGGCCTCGGGAGGTGTTCCCGAGATGTTATAGCATTTTAGTTTCATAGAGTGACTCACTCTGCCGGAATTCCTTGTGTATGACTGTGGAACTTCCTGCATTTCTGTTACTCTTCAGTATACATTTTACCCTTCAATAAACCTGCTGAACCTGGGAGGAAATGAATGTAATTATTAAGAGATAAATTTGTCTTGAGGGATATTGGTCTCTACATTTGTAGTTTTTGGGGCTTTTTTCCTTTTTTGTGTCACTGTGTGTGGACTTAGTATCAGGGTAATGCTACCCTCATAAAATGATTTGGGAACTTTTTACTCCTCAAATTTCTGGAAGAATTTGTACAGAACTGATCTTATTTCTTCCTTAAATATGGTAGAATTGAAACCCAGCACAAGGGCTTAGTGGCTAAAGTCCTTGCCTTGAATGCACCGGGACTCCATATGGGCACCGGTTCATGTCCTGCCTGCTCCACTTCTCATCCAGATTCCTGTTTATGGCCTGGGAAATCAGTAGAGGATGGCCCAAAACCTTGGGGCCCTGTGACCATGTTGGAGACCTAGAAGAAGCTCCTGGTTCCTGGCTTTGAATTAGCTCAATTCTGGCCATTGTTGCCATTTGGGGAGTGAACCAGCAAATGGAAGATCTGTCTCTTCTTCTTTCTGTAAATCGACCATTCAAATAAAAATAAATATTTTTAAATGGCTAAGCTTTAAAAGATTAATTGTACCAAGTGTTGATAAGGTAATAAAGCAATCAAAACTCATTCCTTGGGCCCGGCGCGGTGGCGCAGTGGTTAAGGTCCTCGCCTTGCACGCCTGGGATCCAATATGGGCGCCGGTTCTATCCCGGCAGCCCCGCTTCCCTTCCAGCTCCATGCCTGTGGCCCGGGAAAGCAGTCGAGGACGGCCCAAAGCTTTGGGACCCTGCACCCGTGTGGGAGACCCGGAAGAGGCTCCTGGCTTTGGATTGGCATAGTATCGGCTGTTGCGCTCACTTGGGGAGTGAATCATCGGATGGAAGATCTTCCTCTCTGTCTCTCCTCTCTGTATATCCGCCTTTCCAATAAAAAAATAATAAAAATAAATCTTTAAAAAAAAACCTCATACCTTGTTGGTGGGACAGAAAAATGGAACAAACAATTTGAATTTTTAAAAGATTTATTATTTTATTTGAAAGGCAAAGTTAGAGAGAGGGAGACATACAGAGAGAAATCTTCTATCTGCTGGTTTACTCCCAAAATGGCTGTAATGGCCGAGCTGGGCTAATCAGGAGCCAGGAGCTTCTAGCTTGCCATGTGAGTGGTAGGGGTCCAAAAATTTGGACAATTTTTGGCTGCTTTTCCAGGCACATTTGCAGGGAGCTGGGTTAGAAATGGAGCATCTGGGACTTTAATTAGAGCCCACATGGGATGCTGGTATCAGACATAATAGCTTAACTACATCCCACTTGTATCCTGATTTCTGAGGCTCGCTCATAAGACATTGCCTTCTCCTTGTTTTTGTTTGTTTGCATGCTTTGATCCTGAGCTCTCTTGGAAGCCAGGACCCATGAGAGGTCAGTCCAGGGCTCCCATAGAGAGGCCTGGGGGAGGGTCTGAGGCCTCAAGCCCCTGCCAAGCCTGCAGGCAGTTGCAACTCTGGCTGGGAGCTCAAACCACAACCTCACAGGAGATCCTAAGAGGGTCCTGCTTCTCAGCTGCTCCTGGGGTTCTCACCCTTGGGAGGTGATAGCTGCGTATTCTTGTTTGGCTGCTACATGCTGGAATCATTTATTGTGCAGCAACAGATAACTAAGACACGCAATAAAGCTGTCGGTATTGTTAAGATGGAGTACTTCCTAATTTGGAGTAGAAACCCACTTTCCTGTCATTTCCACCCTCTCTTCCAGTTCTGTTTTTTGGAGCCACGTGGAAAGAACACAGTCTGTCTTCCTTGGGGTCAACAAATCTAGTGACAGCTTTTGTAACTGCTGAAAAACAGTGACTGTGCCAGGCACCAAGGGTGCCAGGACAGATAGAACAGCATGTCTTCCCAGCTGTCACATCACTGCCCACAGTGCTGGAAGGCAGGGCCTGACTCTCAGCTGCAGGAAGATGGGGTCCCAGTGGAGGTGTGATTCGTTCCACTTAGAGAGGTGAAAGGTTTTCTGGAAGAGGTGGCAGGAGCAGAACCTAAGGGAAGAATAGGTATTTGCCAGGTAGGCAGAGGGGCACGACTTCCAAGCCAAAGTTACAGGTAGGACAGGTTTCACCCAGAGCCCTCTGCTCAAGCCCATTCTCCCCCAGCTTTCCTGTCTCCTTCCTGTCTGATGTTTGAGCCTCCCCTTGATGGCTACCCATACCCCAGTCTTGATGACTTCCTGTCACTTACTGGACACCCAGACAGAACCAGCCTTCCTCCGGGGAGGGCTGACCTGTGTGCGGTGGGGGTTGGCCATCATTTTCTTTCTTTTCTTTCTTTTTTTTTTTCCTGGAAGCTCCACTTGGCCCATGCCCGCCTAGTCTCTGGGCACTGTTCCCACCCACCAGCTGAGTCCTGCTGGACCTGCAGGTGGTCTGGATGGCTGTGTCACTTTCCATGCCCACTTCCTTCCCAGCACAGCCTCTTAGCTCTGTCTTTCTGCTGTGGTTCAGTGTCTACACATTTTCGTGGCTGTTTTGAAGTTCAATCATCGGATCCATGCAACTGCTAATCTAGGCTCCTGGTTGGCAGGAGCCACGTGGAAGCCAACTGTGCCACCCACAAAGCCCGCTTTGGAGTACACCCTGGAAACAGAAACCCTCTGTGATTCTCAGGCCACTGTGGTGAAGAATGACTCAGACTCAGGAGGCCTCCATCAGCTTCCCAGCCCTGGGTGGAGAAGGAAGAGGCCACCATGGAAGGGCTGTGGTCGGAATGGCCGTGTGGGCGTGGAACACACACACACACACACACACACACACACACACACACACACACACACGGAAGGAAACGGGAAGGGGATGTTTGCCCCGCTCCCCGGGGCTCCCTGCTTCCCGGATCAGTGGGAATCAGTCCCTTGTGGGGTTGTTTATTTTCTTCCACCCAGCGCATTGCAAGGTTTCACTCAGTTTTTCTCCTGCCCGCCCCCTCTACTAAATGCCCACAGGAAGGGTTCTAACTTCCTTTATCAAATGTTCAATCTGTGAACTCCTTCCCTTTTCTCTGCCTTCCTTACCTCCAACCTCCCACCCTGTGCCTCATTGGCTTCTAACAGAGACAGCAAGCAGCAGGCTTGCCTGTGGCCCATCAAGGGCAGCACGTAGCCATTTGTCCAAGCGCTCATCCACTCACCATGGACACCTACCATGTGCCAGACATTGTTCCCAATGCTGATGATCCCAGTAGGAAAGTCACAGCTCTGGGAGGTCAGAGGTCACAGTGCCAGGAAGAAACCCAGCCACAGCAGGAGCAGTATTAGGGATGAGAACATGAAGAAGTCATTGACCCAGTTTGGGGAATAATTAGAAAAAGCTTTCAGGTAGAGTGAATTTACCCTGGATTTACAGATATAGCAAATGTTAGCCATGGAGAATAATAATCAGAGCCTTTACTTAGCATCTTCTGTGTGCTATACACAGTACTAAAATCATCACATGCTTTTCATTTTAACCCTCACAATACAAGGGAGTTAACTTAATTACTCCAACAAGTGAGGAGAATGGGATGTAGAACCAGTTTCCTCAGCTGCTTGCTGAGAAGTAAGAGGGGTGGTGGAGATGGGCTCAGCTTTTCCTGACCCTGGAGCCCACCCAAGGCTACCGTGGGTCAGGCGTGGTGGTGGTGAAGGTTGTATGTTGTATCCCAAGTACCAGGATGTCCCTGCTTTCAATGATGCGGTCTGCGTGGGAAAGGTATCCCAGCAGAGGAAATGACCCTATCAGGCGCTAAACCACAGGCTAAACCATAGGCTACACGAAAGGCGCTATGCCATATGTGCCAGAGTCCAGGTTTGAGTCATCTGGCCAGTCATTCATTCGGCCAATATTTCCTCAAATGCTTCTTGAGTTCATCTTATGTGCTTTGTCCTTGGCTAAGCATGATTTCAATGTCATCAAAGGGGAAAAATCTGGATCTAGTAGACATACACTCTTTCTAGGAGAGCAGGGTTAGTATCCAGCCTGTGTGACGTGAAGTCCTGCTTTTCAGAGGGCATTGGATGAGTCTGCAGGTGCTCCCCAGGAACAGGAGCTGTCATAATCTCCTCCTCCATTTCAATAAAGGCCTCTGATACTCCCAAAAAATAAAGAAGAAGTGAAATCCCCTCAGAACCACCCTCTTTTTTTTTTTTTTCCCTAGAGAGGCTCTTAAGTACTAACGATTCACTGTCCCAGTAATGTGGATGCCCTGTAATGTGGCTTCTGCGAATCACTGCCCAGATTCTGGGATTCCATGCCAAGAGTGTAACCTTGCAGACAGTGTAGTATGGCCTTTAGGATGCCTGTGTCCCACGTCAGAATCCCTGGGTTCAATAGGTGACTCTCAATCCTGACCACCGCTGCCTGCTTCTGCAGACCCTGGGAGGCAGCAGGGACGGCCCAAGTGACTGCGATGTGGGATTACCCATGTGGGAGACCTGGATTGAGTTCCTGGCTGCTAGCTTTTGGCTTGACCTAACCCTGGGTGTGATAAGCATGTGGGAGAGTGAACCAGTAGAGGGAAGCTCACTCTCATATTTTCTTTCTCTCTTTTCGTGTTTGTGTGTGCACGTGCATGCACTTCTCAAATATATCAGTTTTAAAACTTAAACATGCAAAGTTAAAGACAGAATCCAGCACTGCTATTTGATCTCACAAAGAAACAGAAGGTCTGTGAGACCCAGCCTGTGGTGACACACACATGTGTCCAGGTAGTTCATGTGCCAAACACTGGGCACAGCAGTGAATGAGCAGTGTGGTCCCTGAAGACCTGGTGCTTGCTTCACAGTGGAGAAAGGGAATGTTTGCCAAAGAATCCCATGGTCAACCAATGGCAAAGAGTGAGAGATGTCCTTAGGAGGAGTTCGGGGGTGTATGAAATCATGTAAGCAGGAACTCTGACTCTGCCTTGAGAGTCGGGGCAGGTTTGATGAGTAAGGGCATATTTGAGCTTTAGTTGTAAGGATGAGAAGTGGTTGGTTATGTGAAGCGGGGAGTGGGTGGGGGAGCAGTAGGCTATAGCAAAAGAAGAACACAGATAAAGGCCTCTAGTGGGAAAGAGCAGGGCATGCACCTGCTGTGATGTCATGAGGCACATAGGAAATGCCACTCGCAACATCCACTGAATACTGATTGATTGAACACGTGATAATGTTAACAAAAACTATCTAGCCACTATTATGTATCAAGAACTTTGAAAAATACGCTTATATTTTTAAGAGATTTTATTTATTTTTATTGCAAAGTCAGATATACAGAGAGGAGGAGAGACAGAGAGGAAGATCTTCCATCAGATGACTCATTCCACAAGTGACTACAACAACAACCAGAGCTGAGCCAATCCAAAGCCAGGAGCCAGGAACTTCTTCCAGGTCTCCCATGTGGGTACAGGGTTCCAAGTCCTTAGGCCGTCCTCCACTGCTTTCCCAGGCCACAAGCAGGGAGTTGGAAAGGAAGCAGTCCTGGCCAGTATTAGAACTGGTGCCCATATGGGATCCTGGCACGTTAAAGGTGAGCTGCTAGGCTACCACACCAGGCCCAAAATGTGCTTTTTGTTGTTGTTGTTCAAGAAGCAGAGAGGGAAGGAGGGAGGGAGAGAGAAATCCTATTCTCTAGTTTACTCCCCAGATGCTGACGACACCGATGACTAGATCAGATCAAAGCCAGGAGTTCAACTCCCATGTGGGAGGCAAGGACTCATACCTGAACCAGCACCTGCTGTTTCTTAGAATGTGCATTAGCAAGAGAAGCTGGAATCAGAAGCAAAGCTGGACTTGGCCCAGGCACTCTGATGTGGAATGTGGCTGTCCTAAGTTTGCTCTTTTCTCCCATTTTATTTGAAAGGCAGAGAGAGAGAGAGAGAGAGAGAGAGAGAGAGAGAGAGAGAGAGAGAATGTATATGTGTGTCAGAGAAAGACAGAAATATTCCACACTGGTTCACTCTCCCAAAGGCATACAGTAGCCCAAGGCGAGGTCTGGCTACAGCCAGGAGCCTAGAACTCAATCCAGGTCTTTCATGCAGGTGGCAGGGACTCTAGCGCTTGCTGCTTCCCAGGGGGCACATTAGCAGGAAGCTGAATCAGAAGCAGAGTAGCTGGCATGTGAACCAGCACTGTGATATGAGATGTGGACATTCCAAGTAGTGTCTCAGCCACTGCACCAAATGCCTGCCCCTATTTACTAATAAGTCTTAATCAAGAACCAGACACCAGCACTTGTTTCACAAAGTACTATTCTGGATGAAATGCTAATGGAGTTATACAGATTTGCCCTTCACATTTGGGAATTTATCCCTAAGCAGTCAGCTCTGACCAAGAACCTCACAAACGTGGCACATTCTGTTGAAGCAAAGTTTCAACTTGAAGAGGTTGCAATAAGCAACAGTACATCCCAGAACCAAATTTCAAGGAAGGGAAAGCTGGCTTGGTCATCTGAGAACACTTGTGAATGTAACCTTACTCTGGCTAGGACTTGGATTTTGGAGTGGTGAGAGCAAACAATGAATAGCAAAAGTAGATAAGGCTTGCTGGAGGCATTCTCTTGTATAGGCTGCAAAGCCCATTTTACCTGCTTTAAATCATCAGATTATTCCCTTGTCAGTCCCATCTGCCAAAAGTCACAATGCAGAGGAGTGGCCAGGATGGAATTTGAACTTGCTTTTGGCATCAGTGATCAAGGTGTGCCCGAGTCATGTGTTCAATGCTTATGCAGCTGAGTGCTTCACTGGTGGTGAGTGTGTTGACTCAGGGAATGCACACGTGGTGCAGTCAGTGACTGACTGACTAGACAGGTGTCCTTTTCCTTGACCTGTGCTCTGGGCTCCTGCTGGAGAGACAGCTGTTGCTTGAAGGACCATCCGCTGTCTCCATGTAGACATGAGGAAGAAGCATACCAACTCCTGGAAACTCCACTCGGAGCCAAGGAGAGCTTAGGGACAAGTTGGTTCCATTTTCCCGAGTGACAGTTCATTTAATTCCAGCAATAAACTGGCTTCCAGGGAGAAAGGACTGTGTAAGGTCTGTGTCAATTACACGGTGATTATCAAATTCATGATATGACTAATCCAGTGGCTGAGCCTGTGATTATCCGACACGATCCAAGAATCCAGGAACGTACAGTGTGGCAGGCTCTAAGTGTCCCATTAAAGAGAAGTCAGGCGGTGGGTCTGTGGCGCACTACAGACTTGTCTTTGTTTTCTGATCTCCTCTCTCTACTAAAGATATTTACAAGGTGCTTTCTGAATTAAACTTGGCATCCCGGAAGCTACATGGGATAGTTTTCATGGATGATCCAGGGCTTGGGAATTCCAGTGTGTTGCTTTATACAATTTGAAGTGTGATACAAAGGTCACAATGCAGGGAAGTCGCCAGGAACTTACTTTAGGCATCAGAGTGCAAGGTGTGCCCAAATTGTGTAGTAAGTGCTTGTGAAGGTTGAGTGCTTCACCGGACGTCTTTGACCTTGAAGACCTGCTGAGGTGATTTGCATATCTTTTCCTGTTATTAGGAAAATAACTCTGAATATACTGCAGATCATCATAACAAACCTATGGCTTCCTGAGTGCTCTTCATTTACGTGTGGAGACTTCATACTTTCTTGTCTCTTATAATACTTTACAAAAGGAAACAAAAATCCATGCCCAGAATGACCTACAAACATCCCAGTCTCAAAAATTGGGGAACATCATTGCTTAAACCATGAGGTCACTGACACTGTTTTGGAGAAGAGTGGAGTAATCTCTAAATGTGTGCCACTTCCCAGTTAGTGCCTAGGGTGCAATGGTGGCCATGCTTTGTGTTCTGTGGCCCAGCTTTCCTGGCTAATGTTGATGGGACAAAGATTGGTGACTGATTCAAAAGCTGTGGAACTGTTTGGCAGAAAAGGGGTGCCCTCTTCAGGGCAGTCTCTGGATGACTCGGTTAGACTGACAGAACACTGAACTAGAAGAGGAAGTAGAAGCAGGATAAACATAGGAGTCTAGAGCCTGGAGCAAAAGGCTCACAAGAAGACAAGATAACCAGAAATTTTCACTGTATCAAAGACCTGTTGATTTCCTTGACAGTCTAGTTGCAAAAGGTAACTTCTCTGTGCTATCTTTTAAGAAAATGTGCTTCTTAAGATAACAAGAGCTCCCATCTGCTGGTTCGCTTCCCAGTTGCCTGCAATGGCTATGGTCAGCTTGCTCACCCATGTAGTTGTCCAAAATTACTTGAGCCATCACCCCAGGGTCTGTCATTAGCAAGAAGCTGAAGTCAGGAGCCAGAGCTGGATATATAAGATTTAGGGTCTCTAATATGGGACACAGATATCTTAACCCAACACTTAACTACTACACTAAATACCCACCATTGGAGAGTCTTAAACTCCTATTGATTGAGGAAGGCAGAACTTGATTTCCTGCCACCCATGGGAGGCTGAAATAGCCCTAACCCCCAGGATTCCTGGATGTCACTTTATAGGGCAAAAGAGGCTTTGAGAATGCAATTCAATTTAGGGAGTGGAGGTGGAGAGACTCTCCCGGTTTAGCCAGGTGGGTCCAAAAAATTAAAATGCAACCATGAGATGCAACCATGGAAATGAAAGGCTGATGTGGTATAAGGCACAAGACAAGGAAGGCAAGTAACCTCAAGAAGATGAAAAAGGAATGAGAAATTTGAATTTTCAGAGTTGGTAAGATGGCAAAGCAGGTTAAGGTACTGTTTGCAATGCCAGTATACCATTTCAGACCATCAATTTGACCATTTCAGATCATCATGGCTGCTTTGCTTCCCACCCAGCTCTCCACTGATACACCTGGAAAAGCAGTCAAGGAGGACTTAAGGGTCTGGGCTTCCGGATCGAGTTCCAGGCTCCTAGTGTGTCAACTTGACCCAGTCCTGGCGGTTATAGCTATTTGGGGAGTGGATGAACAGATGAAAGATCCCTCTCTCTAGCTCTCTATCTTCCTCTGTCACTGTGCCTTTCAAATAAAATGTACTTGTCAACATCATTAATTATAAAGGAAACAAAAATCCAAACTACGTCCTGCCTGACACTTTTTAAAAATAATAAAATAATTTTCTCCGGAAGTCTCCAGTAGGAACCAGTCTGGCAGACTTTTGGCTAAATCCCATGCGAACTAATTTCAGACTTCTTACTTCCACAGAACCATGTTAATACATTTATAATATTTGAAGTCACTAAGTGTGTGGCAACTTGCTATATCAGCAGCAGGAAACAAATACACTCACTGATTAACACAGAGGCCTGGCATTTTTTTTTTAACACTTTTTTCTTGAGGAAGACAAAGAATAGTACTTTAACACTTGACAGCTCTATCCACTAATGAACTTAGCATTGTGACAAATTCCTAGATCTGGGTTTTTTTTTTTTTGAAAGATTTGTTTAATTTTACTGGAAAGGCAGATTTACAGAGAGAAAGATCTTCCATCTGTTGGTTCACTCCCCAAGTGGCTGCAACAGCTAAAGCTGAGCTGATCCAGAGCCAGGAGCCAGGAGCTTCTTCTGGGGCTCCTGTGCGAGTGCAGGGTTCCAAGGATTTAGGGACCCTGCACTCTACTGCTTTCCCAGGTCACAAGCAGGGAGCTGAAAAGAAAATGGAGTAGCCGGGATGTGCCCATGCGGGATCCTGGTGGATGCAAGGGACTTGTGCTGCTAGGCAACTGTGAAGGGCTCCCTAGATCTGTTTTGAGGAGATCATTACATTTTCCTGAGAGGATATAAGGTGGGGGGAGGGGCATGTAAACTGGTTATGGGAATGGAAAAGACAAAGGATCGGTCAGTGGAGCCAGTCAGCCAGGGGTACACTGCAACAGGAGAAAGAATTTGACACTATGATGGAAGAAAATACCATCACCACCAACAAAAAATAGGCAAAAAAAATACCATTCTTTCCAGTCCTAGGCCCAGCCCATCACAAGAGTCATTCCCAATTCATTTAAAAGGTGTTTAAAGATACATCTCAATGCTCTTGTTAATTACATCCCTTAAGGCATTCTCATAATAATCACACCCCCTGGTGCATTTCTAGGAAATACTCCCATGACTATACAACATACTGAGCCAACTGCTCAAATACATAAGCTGGATTCCTCGTATACTTCTCGACTCTCCTATTACGGTTGTTAGAGGATACTCAAATACACAGGTTCACCTGTCAGCCTCGATCAAGACCCAAGTGAGGACTGTTTTCTGTAAGGCTGTAGGTTTCATCGACTTACTCTGCTAGTCCCTCACAAAAGACTTTCTGTGGTTAAAGAAAATACAGTTTTTTTTTTAAAGCAGATTTCCATTCATGTGATATCTTTTAGAATAAATGCATTTTGAAAATGAAGGACAAGATTTTCACTTCACAATCCTTTCCCTTATTCCTTAGTAGTCTTAGTAGTATCGCTTAGTAGTCTAAACATGCATAATAAATAAATCTTTATCATTATAGTAATAAGGCTTATTCTAGTAACTACCATATGGATCTTTTGGATAATTATATGTTCTTTGTTGCAGACAACAGAATTCACTCCTGCTAGTTTCAAAAGAATGGGGTTAAGCAGAGTATTAAGTCATTTACAGGAATTGCAGTGGTGCCAGGAAATCAAACACACAGCCAGAAATGACCTTGGGAGAAATGCCTGACCATAAACAGGGCTGTTCTCATGGAGACCCCATGATCCTATTTACCTGTCAACAAGTGCCACATGAAAGGATCAAGGCTGGAGCCTTGCTTTAGCTTTTAGTCCATCATGCTTGAGAAAAGCCGGATCCACATACTGCAGCTGCCTCCTCAGCCACATCCCCTTCACCTTCCCAGAGCTCCTGAGCGGCTGCTCCGGGGAGGGTACAGGATCCGGGGTCACAGGCAGAACTCACCCTTTAAGAATCCGGGCACTGTGGGTCTTAGAAAAGCTGAGAAAGGATGTTGTGGGGACCCCTTCATGGAATCTGCCACAACAACAGGTAACTTGTCTGGCAGAATGATGGTAATATGGGAATTATAAAGACAATAAAAGTCAGTATTTTTAAGTGCTTTTGATACATCTGGCACGGTGCTAAATAATCATTTTTTGTAATCCTTAAAGAGACCCTAGAAAATAGGTTATTTGGTGTTGAATGTTTTTTTCTTTTCAAATTTCACTTAGCACATAATAATTATACATATTTCATTTAACACTTCTAGAATACAGAAAACTAATTAAACACTGGATTCAAACTCAAGTCTCTGAAAGTCTGTGCTTTCACCCAGTGTTCTGGAGAGGATTTCAGTTATTTTAGTCCATTTGTGAGAGCTGGCTTTACTAGGTAATTCTGTTTCCCAAGGTCTTTGCCAACACTGGTACAGTGTAACCGGAAAGTGAAATGAGATATTCTGAATGTGGAATGCCAAGGAAAGGATACTTCTGACCTGTCTGGGGTTATATGAGCTTTGTTTTGGATCTATGGGGACCAGACAATGACTGGGGATGGCTTCAGACGGAAAAATTCAGTCAAGAATGGGAGAAAAAAACATTACTTGTCTACATCCAGGACAGTCAACAGAGGTTCTTTTGTCTGAAAGGTGCAAAGAGGAATACTTAGAGACTAATCTTAACTGTAGGCAAATGTAAATGATTTTGTCTCTTTCTTCATTTCCAAAGCCAGGGACAAGACAGGGCGTGCAGTGTTGCACAATGATCCTGCTGCCCTTTCAGCCTCTAGGCCCCGGGAGCAAGTGCAATTAGCATTCCAAGGTGTGAACGATTTCCCCATCTTATAAGCCCTGCAGCATCTTCTTGTGATGACAAAGCCTGGACTAACCACAGAAAGTACAGGCATTACAGACCGACAAAAAATTCTCCCAAGTTATAAATTCAAACATTTCCTCCTGGAACCCACTGAATTACAGAATGGGAGGCCCTTTGAAAGGAGCAGCTGATTCAATGTCCTCCCACCTCTTGTTTCTAAATTTAAAATAAAACAGAAAACAAACTCCACTGTAGTCATGCTTGTATTTCATTCTCAACTCGTGTCATCCTGCTGAATTAGGCTCTCACAGGGAATAGGGCCCAGCACATTTCTGGGCCTGCTGGTATTTGAAGAAACCAGCAACTGGTTTAAGCTAGCTTCCTCAAGCTAAGGCATTTCTTTGTTCTCTTAGCAGCTTGTCCCCAAATAGTAGCTTTAAACAATAGATGAGCAAAATCCAACTTAATTTTTATTTATTTGAAAGGTAGTGAGGCAGATTGGCACAGATATTCTATCCTCTGTGTCACCCAAATGCCTGAATGGCCCAGTGCTGGACAAGGCCCAAACTGGGATCCCACAAGATAGCACAGACTGAAGTAGTTAAGCTATCACCTGCTCCCTCCCAGGGTACACATTAGCAAGAAGCTAAATTGGGAGTGGAACCAAGACATGAACCTAGGCACACCAAAACAGCATGTTAATCACTGAGGCGGTGTCTTTTTTTAAAAATTTGTTTTGGCTTTTGAGAAGCAGATAGACACACAGACAAGAGGAGAGAGAGAGAGAGAGCGCCCATCTCCTGGTTTACCACCTAAATGCCCACAATCTCCTGGAGAAGGGCAGTGTGTGTACCAAAGCTGGGAGCTAAGAAGTGAATCCAAGTATCCTGTCTGGATGGCAGGAACCCAACCATCACCACTGTGTCCCAATGGCAGGAGCAGAGCCAGAACGTGAACCTAGGTATCCTCATATGGGATATGGGATGCCAATTTCTTTCTTTCTTTTTTAAGCATTTATTTATTTATTAGAAAGGCAGGTAACAGAGAAAGAGATACAGAGAAAAGATCTTCCATCTGCTGGTTCACTCCCCAAGTGGTTGCAATGGCCAGAACTGAGCCAATCCCAAGCCAGGAGCCCTTCCTGGGTCTCCCAAGCAGGTGCAAGGTCTGCTTTCCCAGGACATAAGCAGGGAGCTGGATGGGAAATGAAGCAGCCAGGACATGAACTGACACCCATATGGTATCCCAGCACTTGCAAGGTGAGGATTTAGTCATTGTGCCAAGCCCGGCACTTATCAGTTTAAATGTATATTAAGAAAACCATAGCCAGCTGTGGTGGCACGTGCCTGTAGTCCCAGCTACTTGGGAGGCTGAGGCTGGAGGATCACTTGAGTCCAGGAGTTCTGGGCTGCAGTGTGTTATGCCAATTGGGTGTCCACACTAAGTTTGGCATCAGTATGGTGAACTACCAGGAGCTGGGGACCATCAGGGTACCTAAGGAGGGGTGAACCAGCCCAGGTCAGAAATAGAGCAGGTCAAAACTCCTGTGCTGATCAGTAGTGGGATTGCACCTGTGAATAGCCAATGCAATTGGAGTCCAGGAAAGTCTGCTCAAAGGTACAGGTGTCTGAATCTCCCACCCACGTGGCTGTGACTGGTAGAACCCGGGTTGAGGGGTTCCTGCTGGGGATCCTAGCTCCCCATCCACCGCTGCCAAGTGGGCCCAGGTGGGCGAATTTTGGGCTTGCAGGTGGCAAGAGCGACAACAAAGCCAGGATTTGCCCAAGGGCTGCCCGGTGACAAGCTCTGGGGTCTTGGGGGTCTGGAATTACTGCCTAGGGACATGCATGGATAAAGCCACAGTACATGTAGGTGAGGAATGAATCCTGAGGGATACTCAATGACAGGGCCACTGTATGCACGAAAACTAGGGTACTGAGACCTGATGATTTGGAGGGGAGAGATTGGAAGATCTGCATGAGTCAGACTCATGAACAAGCCTCCATAGGAATCTGAAGTTGGGCTTGTTAGCATGGAACATTGCTGACCACTACTTGCTAGTCTACATGAAAGCTAGGGCTGGGGGCGTAGCAGGACTAGTTTCCAGTATCTAACTGAATGTCAGAACAGGGGACGGGTCACATTAGGCAGGGCATGAAACTAGCAAGCAAGAGAACCAGGTCCAGGGGTATTATCTGTGGGGGATATGTAGCCCAAACCCTATGGAAATCCAAGGCCCGCTGGTTAGCTTAAGAGTTGGGTGGCAGGTCCAGTGTGGTAGCCTAGCGGCTGAAATCCTCACCTTAAGTGCACTGGAATCCTATATGGGCGCTGATTTTAATCCCGGAGGCCCCACTTCCCATTCAGCTCCCTGCTTGTGGCCTGGGAAACCAGTTGAGGATGGCCCAAAGCCTTGGGACCCTACACTCAGATGGGAGACCTGGAAGAGGCTCCAGGCTCCTGGCTTTGGATCGGCACAGCTCTGGCCACTGTGGTCACTAGGGGAGTGAATCATTAGATGGATGATCTTCCTCTCTCCTCATCTCTGAAAATCTGACTTTGCAATAAAAATAAATAAATCTTAAAAAAAAAAAAAGCTGGGGTAGTGATGGCTGAGCTAGGTGTGACCATGCAACCTGCCAACATTCACAGGTTCAGGGACTGAGAATAGTCTGGGTAGGTCCAGGCTGTAACACACACATGTGCATCTTAAAACAGGGTATGGAGCAGGCTAGGCTGCAACATTCACCAGCTCATACTAGGTCAAGATGGAGGAGCAGACTAGGCTGGATAAGGGCCTAGCACCTGCTGGCATGCGTGAGATCTGGGTCTTGCAGGTGACCGAGTTGGGGAACGTGGGAAACTCTCCTAGTGCGTCATAACTCCCACTGGTGAGCATGTGGTCCAAGCCTGGGAGTCGGGCAGGCTGGACAAAGTAGCTCCAACTGTTGGATAATGTGTGAGTTGGTTTTGCAAGGGGTTGGACCAGGCAGGACCGAGCAAACTTTAGCTTACTGGCAAGTACAGAAACCATGCTGAAGTGCAGGTCATGCTGGGCTAGACTGTCACACCTACCAGTTTACATGGGCCAGGGACGGGAGCAGACTGAGCAGGGCCAGGTTCCAGCACCCACCAGTGAGTTGGGATTGGGGGCAGGCTCGTCAGGCCAGGCTACAGCACCCAAAGGCAAAGGCCAAGAAAGGTGAGGGGTTATGCCAAGCTTGGTCAGAGCAACCACTGGCACATGTGAGATCTGTGGCTTGGAACAGGTCTGGTTGGGAAGCAAAGGGGACGTCTTGGCTGGGTTGTGGTTCCCATGGTGAGTGTGAAGCCCAGAGTAGGGGCTGCTGTTTAGTCTGGACATGGGTGCAGTGTTCCTTGGCACAAGTGTGGGCTGGGTCTGGGGTATGCCAGACTGGGCTAGACTCTAGCACCCACTGGTGCTTGTGAGAACCAGGGTAGGTGTAGGATGGGCTAACATAGGTCTCTGTTCCTGCTGAGCCATAAGTGAGTTATGTCTGGATGTGAACCAGGCTTGGCTGGGTCATAGCACCCAACAGTAAAAACTGGAATGGGTTGAAGGCCATTCAGGAAAGGCCACTGTTCCTGTTAGTACAGGAGATGGACTAAGTAGGGCTAGTCCACGGACCCACCAGTATGTGCGAGATCTGGCACTGGGAGAGGTTTGGATGGAGGAGTTTGGGCAACTCCTCTGTTGGGACACAGTCCCTGCAGGTGAGCACTAGCACCATGACAGGGAGCAGCCTACATCAGGCCAGGCCAGGCCAGGGAATGGTATCCACTGGTATATATTTGACTCAGGTCAGGGGTAAACCAGGTTAGGCCAGCTCATATCACCTGCTGGTGAATCCAAGCACCAGAATGGGGTATGGGTTGGACTGGGTTGGGTCACAACACTAGCCAGTTCACATGAGGGCTAGGACTTGGGGCTGAATAGGCTGGGTTAGGCTGTAACCCCTACCAGCATGAGCTGGAATTGGGAGTGGGCCGGGCTGGACAAAACTACAGCACCCAGTGGCAAATGCTTAGGAGAGGTGGGCTGTGCCAGACTGGGCCATAGCACTCAAAGAACACATGTGAAACCCAGGATGGGAGGGGTGAAATCATTAGCAGGCATGTTGAAGGCTCCCATGCTGGACCACCACTCCCACTGGAGAGCATGAGTTGGGATGGAGTCAGACCAGACCCAGCAGGGCTACAACATCTGTTGGCCTCATGTGGGCTGGATCAGAGGAAAGTTAGGCTGCTCCTACTAGTGCCTGCATAAGTCAGAATGAGTGTGGGTTGGGCTTTGCTGCGGTATCAGCTGGCAGATGCTGGCACTTAGGCTAATTCTGTCAAATTAAACTGCAGAACCACCTGGAAAGTGCAAGATCTGGGAGCGGGAATAGGCTAACTAGGGAAACAGTGGGTACCTCCCTCTTGGGTTGCCATTCTGACTGGTGAACATGAGAACCAGGACTGGGCAGGCATGACTACACAGAGAGTGGCACCCACTGGCAGATATGTGGGCTTGATAGTGGGGCTGGTTGGGTTGAACCAGTGGGCTTCAGTGCCCACTGACATATATGAGAGCTGAATGGGATGTGGGACAAGCTGGACCAGTCTGCTGTAGTTACTGGCAAGCATGGGAACCAGGGCAGGGGGTAGGCCTAATGTGGATTAATGTAGGTCGCTCCAACTAGGTTGCAGCTCTAACTAGTGTCAGCGAAGGCTGAGTGTGTGGTGTGGGCAGGATCAGGCTGGGCTGCAACACCCATTGGTTTGTGTAAAAGACAGAACTGGAGGCAGAACTGACCTAACAATTACAACCACCAGCATGTGCCTAACTGATTTAGGCAATGGAATGTGCTGGACCTTGTATTGGCAAGCACACACAAGAATTGGATCTGGGATGATCTCAGATGAGGTTTCTATGGGGATCCCCCCAACTGAACTGCTGGACTCAGAACCCCAACCATGGAGAGAATTCACAGGTTCCATGGTCTGACCACGGAGTGGATGTGTCAGAGCTGGGCTTCCTCAGTGCTTTAGACAAAACAGAGGACAGCATAGCCAGGTGCGCATGGAGGATATGGTAATACATCTGAGTCTGCAGGGGACACGTGGTACCACAACAGAGGACAAAGGACAGAACAAATCAATCAACCACCCCAGCCAAGTGTTGGCAGTGAATAACTGGGCAAACCAAAGCTCTAAGGTGGACTACGTCAATCAGTGGATTCTGGAGAGATTTCATTGTGCTTGGAGTGGTGAGATTGGCAGTAATTTGGAACTGTTGAACTATTGAAACCTCTTAAACAGGACCCTCAGGGTAAGCCCCACATCGGGGACCCTGAGGTAGCATCGGGTGGCTGCCCCTCCATCTCAGGGTGCAGAGGCATTTGGGTGTGGCTTCTCTCCTTGTCTCCCCTCTCCCCCCAGATACAGAAAGGAAAAAGAGAACATGGAAATGGTGATCTCACTCACCTTCCTGTAGCCCTTGACCTTAATCACCCTAATCAACGATGTAAAAACCATAAAAAATAAATTAAAAAACATAAATATGTCAAATATGGTATTTGTGGATACTATTATTTATGGTAAGGCTAAGATTTTTTTCTCAGAAAAAGGAGGAATCACTGTAAAGGTAAAGCAAGATATTAAGCAAATAAATAGAATGGTTTTAGGATCAGTGCCACTGCATGGCAAGTTAAGCCTCATCTGCAGTGCCGGTATCCCAGACAGTTTGAGTCCCGGCTGTTCAATTTCTGATCTAGCTCTCTGCTTATGGCCTGAGAAAGCAGAAGAAGATGCCCAAGTTCTTGGGCCCTTGCATCCACACGGGAGACCTGGAAGAAGCTCCTGGCTCCTTTAACTTTTATTAAACAAGCAATCAACCTAGCTCTGGCCATTGTAGCCATTTTGGGAGTGAATCAGTGTATGCAAGATCTTGTTCCCCATCTCTCCTTCTCTCTTTGTAACTCATCCTCTTAAACAAAAATAACAAGCCACGGTTTTGTTTGTTTGTTTGTTTTAAAGAGAATGGTTCTCTAGCAGAAGCAAAAACTATAGGTGATGCTTAAGTGATGAAAACTTGGTGAATCATCCAAGGGAAGAGGGCCTGGCTCTGTCATTGTCCAGCCAGGGGCGGGATTCTGGACAAATTACCTTGCAGTGGACTTTAGATGGCAGAAAGAGAAGAGGTACTGGGGGATATTGGAAGGTGGGATGTGGTCTTGCCAATTCCTAGAGGCTAGGGCTCCCCAAAGTGTGTTAGGTGCTGGAGAAAGGGTAAAGGAAGCAAGCTTTCAGGTTTCTGGCCACCACAGCCTCAGCCAGAGGCAGATGTCCCGAGTGCTACCAATCCAGCTTCTGATAGAAGTTAGTTGGAAAACAGAATTTCTCTGATTAAAAGAAAATGCCTAAAATAGATGCTTATAAATCTAACCAAAAAAGCTGATGATATGGAAATAAAGGCATTTGGGGTGAGGCTTATCTCATAAGTTCTGTCCACAAGGAGGGACTGACAAAATAATGCATGTGATCCTATATACTACTGTAAGTAGGCATTAGGTTACTCTTGGGGAGGAAAAAGATGAAAATAAAGCCACTACTATGAAGTGCCTTTTATAAGTAGCTCCATTTCACGGATGAGGACATAGAGAAGCCAAGCCACCTAGCTTAGATGCCCTAGTTTGGACTTGGTCAGGATACCAAAGCACACAGTCTGAATCAGAACCCTGAGCTGCACTGCTGTGTTGGCTCCAGGAGGAAAGAACAGAGTTGCTAGCCTGTGGGTCTGTAACGGGGCCTTGGAGTTCTCCACTGATACCAGGGACTCCAGTGACCTCAGTGGCATAAGAGTGGCTCGTTTGCATATCTCCAGTTCCCTGGTGTCCATGACCTGCTGGCAGGGGACTCCATCCATTTGGCTGGCAGTGGCAATCCAGGCTTGCTGCTTTGGCCAAGCCAGGGGTGACTCTTAATTTTTTTTTTTTACTGAGAGGAATATGCCTTCAAAAAACTTGGAGGCCACTGGCCTTGACCATTACATTATAATGTAGAACAATATCGCGAGTTGTCAATAAGAAGCCACAGTGCATAGCATTTCTTGAACTTTTCTGGTCATGGAACATTTTGGAGGGATGACTGTTTCCAAGAAACATTCTTTGGACAATGAGAAGCGACGTTAAGAGTCTGACCTGAACTGGGACAGAGTTGGATTTAACTACCAACCTCATATAATACTGGCTGGATCACCTGAACATATTACTGGTATTTTCTGAGTTTCTGCTTCCTCCCAGTAACATAGGACCAGTGGTATCTTCTTCATGTGGTTGTTACAGCATAGTCCCGACATCTTGTATGCATTCCTTGAAAGAAAGATTCTATCATTCTATCATTTCTGATCATTAGAGACTGGTATTCTCTTTCATCAACTACAACTATTTCTTCTGTACAAGAGTCGAAGATTTTCTTACAAGTCCCAACAACACTTAGCTGTAACAGGCATCCGTGAATGAAGAAATGAATGATAAAGCAGACTTCTCCAAATCAAAGTTTGACTAACTGCATCACCAAACTCTACAGGGAAAAAATTTTTTTTTCTCAGCTGTTTATAACTCACCTTTTTAGTGGTTAGATCAGAACATTGACATGGGATGAGTCCTTACAGGAACTTTCATTACCTAACCAGTTGATTAACAATTAGCCTGTAACTAATTGTTCCCAGCTGCTCCCCTTTGATTAATCAAGCAAAACAAATTGATTACGGTTCTCCTGCGGTTTGGTATTGCAAAGAGCTGGAAGCCTAGTACATCTGAGATGGAGATGACGAGCTGTGCTTCCAAGTCAGAGGACGGAGGACTGGACAGGAGGTTAGTTTAGCCTGGGAGGACAAGACTGCCTTTAAAGGATAGGAGGAAGACAAAAAAAGAACAAAGGCATGACAGAGTCCATTTCTGGCTCTGGCTTTTCTTTGTGTATCTTCTCCCTTCCCCAGTGTTTCTTTTTATGGTGTTTGGCTATGATCATCTAGTGATACTACTACTGTTTGTGGTAATTAATGACAAATTACCCAAATGTGCTTTGGGCCTCACCTGGCCCAGTTTTGGGGTAGTTTACACTCAGAGAAGGAACCTGGCAACCCAAAGTGAAAGGAGGTCTTAAATATACTTTTTAAATTACAGCCCACAGGAACATTTCAGAGTGGCCTCTCTTTCATTTCCCTGGGCCACCAGTCCACCCTCCTCTCTCCTTCTCTGTGTCTACTGGAATCAGTTGGGGTTGTAGTGAGCTGCTTGGAGCTGAAACCTAGATACACATGCTTACCACCTATAAATATTTACATTGACCCATCCCTATACCACCTTCACAAACTTTGAAATAAATGTTGTGGTGTTGAAATGTTTGCAAAATCGAAAGCTTGGGACTTACTGGTGAACAAAGTGAAGCTTTTTTAAAGTAACCAGGACTCCAAAGGCAGGGCATTCACAGAGCCATAACTACCTGAGGAAGTACCAGGGACCCACTTAGCTTCCATTTTTTGTAAAATGGCTATCTCACCTTCAGGATTTGAATCTGTGTGTTCTTGGTGGGAAGAATAATGAAAAGCAAATGACAAAAGCTGCACGCTATGACTGCAGGTTGGGTATTTGGTGGTATCAGTGCCTAGGCCAAGTGCGATGACTGGGAGTCCATGCCACTCTGCACTTGCATTCTAATTTTTGTCACCCCTCCAGTTTTAAAAATTGAGACTGTTGGCTGGGTTGGGGAGGGTAAAGTTCTAGAGGTTTCCATTTGGTCTTCCTGATTATGATAGCTCTTACCTTATAGGCCAAGTAATTGATGTGTGCTACCAAAATCCACGTAGGCTCAAGTCCCTTATACAAAATGGCAGAGTGTTTGCATATAACACATGCACATCTCTGCATGCTATAAATCCCCTAGGCTACCTTATAACATCAAATGCAATGTTATTGCTATTCAGATTGTTAAGCACTTAGGAATAATGACAGGAGTCTTTCTGCACTTTATACACAGTGTTTTTTCCTCTCTGGATCTTTGAGTCCTTAGTTGGTAGAACTCACTGACACAGGGGGCTGATTGTCCACTTTAATGATATATTCAGGTAAGACTACAGGACTCATTACTGTATACAATTCCTGGGAATCTAATCTTCAAACGTGAGGTTCCAGAAATTGACTTAGGTCCTGAAATGGGTCAAGGGATGGTGACTTTCTTTTGGGTAGCTTTTCTTGTCCTCCCTTATCTACCCTTGACCTTAGTTATTGATCTAGCAGGCAGGTGCAGGGTAGACAGATCCTGAGCAGAGTGTGTATTGATACACTTCTTGATGAAAAAGAAGTGAGGTCCTTCTAAAACCCAAAGCAGTTAAGGTGGTGCGGGATTTTAAGTACTTTATCAACCTGGATGCCCAATTACAAGTGTACTGGCTCCATTTCTTACCAGCTCTGGCACTAACCTTGGCGTCGCAGCTCACCAGGACTGTGAATCTTTTTGGGGTTTTTCCCTTTTAGTTAAGTTGTAAACCTGATTCTCAGCTTTTTCTGATTTGTACTCTTTACCACTTATTTGCTGCCAAACAGGTAGTCTTCTGTTCATCCTTAGCCTTTATCTGGTGATTAATCACTCTCAAGCTTGCATCACCTTTCTCCAATTCTCAGATTTATTCCATCAATAGCTGTTCATACCACTGTTCTTAAATGATCAATTTCTCCATGTCTGAAATATGTCTGGCATTGGGGCAGGGGTGGCTGGACAGAATGGCACCCACCAGCATGTGTGTGGGCTGGAAAGTAGGGCTGGTTGGGTTGAACTAGGCTTCAATGCCCATTGACATGTAAAAGAGCTGAATGGGATGTGGGACAGACTAGACAAGTCTGCTGTACATACTGGCAAGCATGGGAACCAGGGTAGGCGGCAGTCTTGGTGGGGGTTATTGGGAGTTGCCCTGACTAGGTTGCAGCTCCCACTGGTTTGTGAGAGGGCTAAGTGTGTCCTGGGCAGAATCAGGCTTGACTGAAACACCCACTGGTTTGTGTGGAAGACTGGCCTGGAAACAGAAATGACCCAGTAAATGCAACCACCAGCATAGGCATAAGATGACTGGAGCAACAGACTGTGTTGGACAATGTAATGGCATTCACACACAAGAATCAGATCTGGGATCACCTTAGACAAAGTTTCTTTGGGGATCCCTCCAACTGAACTGCCTGTCTCAGAACCCCAATCATGAAGAGAAGTGCAGGTTCCATAGACTGACCATGGAGTGCATGTGTCAAAGCTGAACCTCTTCAGAGGCTGAGACAGAACAATGGACAGCATATTCAAATGCACATAGAGGAAACGGCAGTTCATTGGAGCCTGCAGAGGACACCTAGCACCACAACAGAGGATGGAGGACAGAACAAACCGATTATCTTCCCAAGCTATGTGTTGGCAGTGAGGATCTGGGCAAACAGAGATTCTAAGGTAGATTATGTCAGGCAGTGGGTTCTGGAAAGATTTCATCATGCTTGGAATGGCAAGATTGGTAGCAATTCAGAACTGTTGAACTATTGAAATCACTTGAGCTTGGCTCTTGGAGCATGCCCCACATCAGGAACCCTGGGATGGGGCAGGAGGTCGAGTGGAGCTTCTCCCTTTATCTCCCTTCTTATACCCCAGATACATACACACAAAAAATGTGGAAACAATGGTCTTACCCATTTTCCTGTAACTCTTGACTCTTTGTGCCCTCATCAACTATGTAAAGATTATATATAAATAAAGAATATTCATAAAATAAGAAATATTTCTGGCAGACGGCATTGTTCCACTGGTGCTACACACCAGCTACTCCATTACTCCACCACTGCCAAGCATTTTAACATTATACCACCACAGCATATTAAGGCCTACCAGGCTATCACCTACCAGGCTATGATTCTAAGATTCTTAGAGAAAAAGAAAAGGAAAAAACTGGCAGAACTTATTGCCTTAAAAAAAAAAAAAAGGAAGAAAGATGACCAAAAGAGACATTTAGAACTATACCAAACACCAACTGGCTCCTGTTAACACAGTGCAGTTTGGAGCAGTAAAGATACAAATCTAACTCTATTCTACTCTGTAGTTTATGCCTTTCCACTAGACCAGAGCTAGTCAAATTGCTGTTTCATGAGCCAATTCAGGCAACAGATACGTTTTGTTTGGCTACTCAGCATTTTTTTATTAAGTGAATTGGCTTCTACAACACACAATTGTTAGTTTATGCATAAGTTCTGATCTCCAGCTTCTGAGTAATCAGATCCAGCAATGCTGGGTCAGCATTCCTCCATGGCAGTAACTGATGTGACAGTGCCTTCTTGAAGGGGGAGAGCAGGAGGAGTGCTCGAGTTCACTGCTGCTTGTATGCCTTACCTTCTTTAGCATCTTGGTTTTGAATGCTAGCCTAACCAAATGAATGGTAGATCTCGGGCATCTGAACACAATACCGGCTCAACAGCACCGAATGAATTTAGTTGGTGAAGAGGGCAGGGTCAGGTCTGCACCTCCAACCAGAAGGAGAGTTGGCACTCAGGGCAGACAACAGGACCACAAGTACAGAGGAAGAGGAATTAGAGATGTTGCCAGTGATTATGCAAAGAGCAGAGGGCCTAGGCACCAAGTTCAGGTGTCTTAGTCTCAAGTTAGACAGCAACAGCGAACCAGAGAAGGAGCCAGATCATGAGAGGAAAGAAATACAGGGGACAAAGGCTATGCCAATGCAGGCAAGGGAGATGGGGCGCGGGCAGCTGTGTCCAGGGGTGGGGACGAAGAGGAATGTACAGGCCAAAGGCCTGACAACAAGGAGGTGATTAGGGACTTTCAGAGGATGTCTAAGGAAAAGAAATGAAGGTCACGGATGTAATAGATACGAGAATGTTATTTAAGGGTATGACTGAGAACTTCCTAAGGGGTCCTGGCCGGAGGAAAGCACAGACTCATTTCCTATTGATTCTTGTCAGCACTGTCATCATTTCTGACATCAATCAGTCAATATCCATGTTGCAGCCTTAAGGAAGGGGTCAAAGAAATACCCTTTGGTTCTTGTAGCAGAATGAAGCACTAATGCAATACATAACTAAATTCCTATGGAGATTGGAAACTTGTCTCACAGATGTCTCTGAGTTACAGCCTTGTGGGTTTTCTGTGGTCAAATCAAATTTCTAATTCAGCTATGCTTCAGATTCAGAGGCCTAACCAGCCGGTCAGTGTAGACTCAGAGCATGCAAACTTTTGTTTAATTTTAGCTTCAGTAAAATGTAGAGAAAAATGAACGAAAGAATAATTTACTGTAAAGTCCAGTGTCATATACAGATGAACTCTCTACTGTATCCGGACTGCAATCTTTTCCCTGGAAAACCAACACCATCACTTCCACAGCAAACTGTCCAACTCCATTGGGGTGGCCTCTCCATCGCCAAGAGGGTCAAGGTTCCTACCGACCAGCCTTGTGGGACGAGGAATGCACCGGGTTAGTCACCTAAGCAAGGGCTTTAAAGGCTTTTATGAGGGTGGTGAAATTTGAGTCTTTCTATTACAATTAAGCAAAAGTTTCAGGAGCTCGGGTGCCTATCAGTTCAGCGGGGAGGCTATTAGGGCTGCAATTCCCGAGTCTTTGTTTTTTGGGTCAAGCAGTGCGATGAAAGAGACCTTTAAAAAAAACAACACAAGGGCCCTGCGGTGTGGCCTAGTGGCTAAAGTGCTCGCCTTGAATGCGCCGGGATCCCATATGCGCACCGGTTCTAAGCCCGGCGGCCCAGCTTCCCATCCAGCTCCCGGCTTGTGGCCAGGGAAAGCAGTCGAGGACGGCCCAAAGTCTTGGGACCCTGCACCTGCATGGGAGACCCGGAAGAGGTTCCTGGCTCCTGGCTTTGGATAGACACAGAACTGGCCATAGCAGCCACTTGGGGAGTGAATCATCAGACAGAAGACGTTCCTCTCTGTCTCTCCTCTCTGTATATCTGACTTTCTAATAAAAATAAATTAAAAAAAAACAACAACAACACAAAACTCACAGACGCTCTCTCGGCTTTCGCTCTTCCTGTGGGTCAGCAATCCACAGAAAGCAGCCAGGCCCTGGAAGCCGTGTGATTCTCTCTAAGCCTACGGCGGCGAGCGGCCGAGGCCAGGGCTCCCCAGAGGAGCGGCAGGGAGCGGCGCGAGGAGAGAAACTCTAGCCCCAGGGCGCCCTCGCGTCCAAGCCCGGGAGCGGTCCAAACCCGGAGGCCGGCGGGGGAGGTGGGCAGCCCGCGGGGGCCGGCGGCGCGGGCAGCGGAGGCTCCGGGACCCGCTCGGACTCTCCGAGCCGGAACCCGGCGCGGGTCGAGGCGAGCCCCGCGGCGAAGAGGGACGCGCGCCACCCGGGCCTCGCAGGAGCTCGGTGACGTCACCTCCAGGAGGGCTCGCTTTTTCATTAATGAAACCGGCCGGCGCGCGCGCCTGCGCGGCAGGCCCCTTCCCTCTCGCTTCCCCCTCCCCTTTCCCAGCCGCGCTCTCAATCTCGAGCTCGCTCGCTCTCCCTCTCCCCGGGCCGTGGAAAGGATCCCACTTCCGGTGGGGTGTCATGGCGGCGTCTCGGACTGTGATGGCTGTGGGGAGACGGCGCTAGTGGGGAGAACGACCAAGAGACCCCCCTCCCCTCCCCGGGTCCCCTCCCCCCTGCCCCTTCCCCCCTGCCTCCTCGCCAACGCCCCCTTCCCCTCTCCCCTTCTCGGCCTGGCGCGGCGCCCCCAACCCCACCCCCGTGGGAACGTTCGGAGCCTGCACTCCTCAGACCCCTCTCTTCGCTTCTTTGCTCACCTCAGCCTCGGCTCCCCGCCCTCTTCCTGGCCCTGGGCGCCGGCCGGCCGGTCCCTCCGCCGCCCCCCGGCCGCGGGGAGGACATGGCCGCGCACAGGCCGGTGGAATGGGTCCAGGCCGTGGTCAGCCGCTTCGACGAGCAGGTAACGGGCCCGTGGCGGGCGGGAGGTGGGGAGCCGGGTGGGGGTGGGGACGGGCTGGGTGAGGGGAGGAAGGAGCGGCCGCCTCCCCCCGGCTGCCTGGGGCTCCGCGGGGAGCAGGGGCCGTCGTGGGGGTGGCCCCGGGGGGCCTCGGCTGGGAGCTGGGGCTCCCCTAGCCTCCTGAAGCGGGGGGGTGGGGCCTTCTCCGCGGCCGGCCCGCCGACCCCTGCATCCCTTTTATCCCAGCCCTTCCGCTGGCTCCCAGGGATGAGGGAGCTGGGGGCGCTTTCGGGGGCGCTCCATCTGGATTCAATCGTGCTGCCTTACTTTTTATTTATTTATTTGTTTTGAACGGAGCTGACTAACATTTAGGGGCTCCCTCTTCCTCTTCCCTCCGTGAGCCTCTTCATGGTGTGTGTGTGTGTGTGTGTGTGTGTGTGTGTGTGTGTGTGAGAGAGAGGGGGTAGTGTGTGAGTACGGGCCTGTTTGGTGTACCCCGCCTAGGAGAAGGCTAACATCCCGCCCCTCCCCCAGTTCTTCAGCTTCCTCTCTTGGAGGGGGAAGAGTAGAAGAAAGCAGGGAAAGCTCAGGTTCTCTTACTTTCTGCTCTCTCGTCGGCCTGCCCCTTCCCCCAGCTCCAAGTGCACGCGCACACACACACACACACACACACACACACACAAAACACACACACACACCCCGCACGCACTCCTTGCTCCGTGCGGGGCCCCCCAGCCCCATGACACCCGACGGCCTTTCCGTCGCCGGCTGCCCGGTGGAGGAAAACCTGGGTTCTCAGACACTTTCCCTCCCTGTCCTCGCGTGCTGCCCCGTTCTCTGGCCGGCGGTCCGAGGCTGGGAATTTTGGCTTCTGGAGCGTTGAGCCTCGAGGAATGAGGGGAGGAAGGGGAGCAAGCTGAGAGTGGGGCTGCATCGGAGCTGCTGGCCACCGCCAGCCCAGGCCGCTGGGCCGTGGTCCAGGAGCTGTGATTCCGCCAGTGCTGCTGATGGTTGTTTTTGATTCTCGCCTCCCGGTTGACAAGAGAACTTTCATTGAGAATATTTGGGGGGGGGGTAGTTTCATAGTTTAGGGAAGTGGCTTTATGTACCCTGAGTTTCCGCGGCTGATCCGAGTGAAGGCTCGGGTGAGCTTTTTGTCAATGGAGTGAGTTTAACTTGCTGTTGCTGCGGGTGGCTGGAGATGGTTTAAAGGGAGGCTTTGGCAGCTCCTGTTCTACCGTGGGCTTCCTGTGATGAGGGAATTGTTCAAGACTGAACCGCCGCATTTTGTTTACGGGATATAATCATGAAAGTGATGATGAGAATTGAGGGCGAGAAAGGGCCTTCTTTTATTTGATTCACAAACATTGTCTTGCAAAACTTGACAGCTTTTCTGGTTTATCTGAGAGGTATTGGGGAATAGGCAGAGGAAATCGAGGAGGAAACTACAGAGATATGATAAAATTACAAAGCTCTGGGAGTCTTAAAGTTGTTTAATTAACCTGATGCTTTCAGGATGGTTTCCAGCAACTGTACTGCTAACCCACCTGATGATGTAAAATCATAGGTTATGTTATTGACAGAGCATAGGATTCAAACTTCATAGAAAAGACTTTCTGCATGTCATTAAAAAAATGTTAAGGCACCAAGGAGTCCCAGAACGGTACCTGTCGATAACATAATAAAGACTCAAGGATCTGAAGGATTCAACCATACTTGTTCCTAGTATTTACAAATTACGAAAAGGGTTTCTTTCCTGTTTTTGCTGTTTCTTCATTTCTTACATGTTGATGTTTAGGCATGCTTACTATATAATCTTTTAACATAGTTTTCTAAATTTCAAGTGGAGTGATTTTTGACTATATGCCCAGCAATGTAAGAACAGGTTTCTGATTCAGTCCCCAGGGTTAACAAGGCTGTAAGCTTTGCCGCTTGCTTTGTGGTATCTATTATAGAAATCAAACTCACTGCCATCTGTTAAAAATCGAGGATGCAGGTTTTTAAAGCAGGATTTTCTGTATTCCTGGATTGTAATCAGGAGAAAGAGGCATAGCACAAGTTAGCTATTCCTCACATTCCCCCCCCCCCTTTAGAACTAGGATAACATCCCCTGACTTTGAGGTACAAAATGTAAATGTATGTATTTAATGTAAGTTACTTATAGCTGATTTATTGTAGCAGTAATAACTGTATAATTTAGAGTTCCTGTTGAGGTTGCAAGCTTCCAGTGAGTAAACTGAGGCACCACAAACTTGAGTGACGCGGTACACCTGCCAAGCAGAGCCTCAGAGCAGAAATGCTGCATGCTGAGAACACGGGGAAAAAAAGCCCTGCTGTGCTCAGAGATGTGTGCATCATAGTTTTAATTGTTTCAGCAGTTTCTAAAAGTGGTGCGTTTTGGATATTTTCTCAGAACTTGTTTCACTGGATCTGGACGAGGATTTCTTTTTTTTTTTTTTTTTTGGTGTGCCCACCCTAACCCCCCTTTCAGTTTCTTTTTGTTGCAGCTAACACACCTACATTGTGTATTGAGCCATTAAAGTGCCCAGAGGCCTGTTTGTCTGAAGATGGCAACTTTGCTGATTGAATTGATGTTTTGGTTGGATTTTTAGTAATGATGATCAAAGCAGAAACACATTACTCGCCATTGCTGGTTACAGGCGTATTGAATTCTGATGGATGTTGCTCAGCAACTTGGTGCTGCAAACCTTGTTGAAAGAAAAAAGTGGGATGGAAGAGAGAGAGAGAGAGACAGAGAGACAGAGAGAGAAGTGGGAAGTTGCATCTTCACTTATTCAGCCCAAATCCTTGTTTCCAAACAGATGCAATGTAACTTGCTGATGCTGCTCCTAAGCATATTGCCAATGGCTAAACAATTGTTACCAGTTTTTAAAGTGATCACATTTAAGGTGATTAGGGAAATAGCAGTTACAAACTGGAAAATGGAATGTATCTGTTAACATTTTCTGGCTCTCCTTAATCTGCCTTTGTGGTGTTACATAGTAAATTTCTCAATTGGAATTGGCACATTTTAGATGTATAGTTTTAAGTTGTGGCTCAGTAACCTGATTTATTAAAAAAAAAAAAGGTGGCTTATTGCTTGTTTCAGCTAGTCCTTGTTCCCTCTTAAGTCCTTTTAGGGCTTTAATTTTAAAAGGGAATAGAAAAATACTGATTACGTTAAGTGTTATGAAAGTTTAAAGAGGGATTCCCAAATGATTTGTCATGTTCATTAAGTATTATCCTTTCCATTTCTAATCAAGTGAAAATAATATATGAAAGATTTTAAAAGAAAATGTCACAAAAAGGAACTGATTATTTGTAATAGTGATTGGTCGTTGTTATACATTGAGGGAAAATCAGAGTGTTCTTTGAATATGCAGTATAAAAGTCATAGTGTGAGATGATTGGTAAGTGTCTTTGAAGCTACAAACCAAAGGGTAACTGACCAAATACCAAATAGATTTGTAAAACTTGGAGAATAACCTTTTTTTTTTAAAGAAATCTGCTAATTTTGTTCTTAAATGCTAGCCTGTTTTTTATTTATTATTTTTATTGGAAAGTCAGCTATATATATAGAGGAAGAGAGACAGAGAGAAAGATCTTCCATTCTCTGGTTCACTCCCCAGGTGGCCACAACGGCCAGAGCTGAGCTGATCTGAAGCCAGGAGCCAGGAGCCTCTTCCAGGTCTCCTGTGTGTATGCAGGGTCCTAAGGCTTTGGGCCGTCCTTGACTACTTTCCCAGGCCACAAGCAGGGAGCTAGATGGGAAACAGGGCTGCCAGGATTAGAACCAAGATTAAAACCAGAGCCCATATAGGATCGGCACATGCAAGGTGAGGACTTTAGGCACTAGGCTGCTGTGTCTGGCCCCTAGCCTGTAGTCTTTGAAAAACCTTGTAAGTTAAAAAATAATTACTCTTTGGGCCCGGCGAGGTGGCGCAAGTGGTTAAAGGTCCTCGCCTTGCACGCCTGGGATCCCATATGGGCGCCGGTTCTAATCCCGGCAGCCCCGCTTCCCTTCCAGCTCTCTGCCTGTGGCCTGGGAAAGCAGTCGAGGACAGCCCAAAGCTTTGGGAACCTGCACCCGCGTGGGAGACCCGGAAGAGGCTCCTGGCTTCGGATCGGCATAGAATCAGCCCGTTGCACTCACTTGGGGAGTGAATCATCGGATGGAAGATCTTCCTCTCTGTCTCTCCTCTCTGTATATCCACCTTTCCAATGAAAAAATAATAAAAATAAATTTAAAAAAAATACTCTTTTACAATAGGTGATATTTTATGGTGAGTGAAAAACAATCTGTATTCTTTATTCTAGAAATCAGCTTTCTGTCAAGATCTTTTTTTTTTTTTTTTGGAAAGGTAGATGAGAGAGAAATGAGAGAGAGAATATGCCTGCAAGGGGTTTGGGTCAGGCTTGTGCCAGGAACCAGGGTCTCTGGGCAATGGGAGCCCAAGCACCAGGCTGTCATCTGCCTCCAGGTTCATTAGCAGGGGGTTGCATCTGAAGCAGAGTTAGGTCTCAATGCCAGGCATCCTGAGGGTGTCTCATAGTGTGGTTTAGGGCTCTGTGCTGCCCCTTGGCACCTGTCTTTAAAATTTTTATTGAAAACATTTTGTCTAATTTTTAATTTTCTTAAATATAGTTTACATAGTTAAGGGGGTGCCCGCCTGTGTGGACCTCTGGTTAGGTGAGGAGGGTCAGGTACTGATGAAGGTGAGTGACACATGTTTCAATTTTTTTCTCTTCTTTGGCTGAAGGAGAGGAAGTGGAGAGGGCTGCTCGTTGCTGTCAAGCTGCATCAGTGCTCAGAGATGGGGGATGGTCCTCTGATGATACTTTAGGGATCCAGTGTGGGAAAGAGTGTTCAGAGGAGGGGGTTACTTCAGTGATTTTGATAGTTCTGAGTTGTTTCCGTTGCTCCAGGGTTGGTTGACAAAGTCTGCCATCATGCATCTACAGACCCAGGAATTTGCTGCAAAGCTTGGACAGGAGAGTTGTCCAACCTGTTGTGCTTTCCATCCTCTGATGAGGCAGTTGACATCCCTTGCTGGCTTGAATGAGCTGGTCTTCATGTCCCGTCACGTGCATTAGGACATGCTGTCTACCACACAGGCATCAGCAGCTGAGGAGGTCCAGTCCTGATTCATGTACTTCAAGGTTGTACCACATATCCTGTGAGATTTCCTGTGGCCAGGGTCTGAATGTGGCCAGTAGTCTGGTTGGGGAGTCCTCCAAGAAGCCTCACCTGGAGTGACCTCAGACTTCACTCCCTTGTGTACCAGCCAGGACAGGGTCAGGTGCAATCTCTCACCTGCACCAGCCAAAGCACAGACCAGTGAATGCAGCTGCCTGGTCGCTTCTACCCAAGTCCTATATGTCACATGAACCGATGAATGCTGTAGCCCAGCCCAGCTAGCCTGCCACAGTTCCACTCCTCATGCATACCAGTGAATATCAGGGCCTAGTTGTGGCTACCCCTCAGTAACCCCCATTAAAAAGTTTCTTCGAACTAGTCTTCAGTTCCCAACACCCTCTCATTTCCCTTACCTTATCTGGGACCTGCCTTTGTGAACTTGCAAACTTAGCTTGGTTTCCTTTCACTTGGAAATCAAACATTTATTTGGTCCTACAGCTTTCACTCTGTGGACTAATCCTTTCCTTTTGTTGTCAGATACCTGCTGCCTCTATTGTTTATCCACCCCTTTATTTCTGAAGAGTAGCTTCTGTCTTTTTTTCAAGTTTTGTTTATTTCTGTTGGAAACACAGATTTGCAGAGAGGAGAGATAAAGAGAAGATCTTCTACCTTCTTGTTCACTCCCTGAATGGTCACAACAGCCAGAGCTGAACTGATCTGAAACCAGGAAGTCAGGAGCTTCTGGGTCTCCGATGTGGGTACAGGATCTCAACACCTCCACTGCTTTCCCAGGATATAAGCAGGGAGCTGGAAGGACAGAGGAGCATCCTCGGTAAAAACTGGCCCATGTGGGATGCTAGTACATTGTAGGTAGAGGATTTAGCGTGTTCACCTACCACACCGGCCCCGGTCTATCTAATCTGGTTAATACCCCTTCCCTGCCACCATTTCTGGTTTCTTGAAAGTGATCCTGGAAAAACATAGCTTTGCTCCATTGTAAGACCACTGTGATGCTCTTCCCCCAGAAGCTGGTCTCTGGTTCCCAGGACACACTTTTTTGTATGTGCATTGGCACATCCTTTGGCGTTGATGTTCTGTCGATCTTGAGCAGGTGTGCTTTCTGCATCCAAGCATGCTGCCTGTCACTGACTGGGCTTCCTAAATGGGGATCTGAGTTTTGTTCTGTTACCTGCTACTGCATTGTTCTGTCTTCCTTTAGCTCCTTTGTAGATCCTAGATTTAATCATTCATTTATATATTTATCTATCTGTGACACAGCAAGCTAATGGGAGCTGGTCCCACTTAATTTGCTAAACTTGTTTTCACTCTGCTTCGGTTTATAACTTTTTCAAACAGCTTGGCTCAGTCTTTTCTGTACGTATCATGCTTTTAGTCTGGCATCTTGGCTTTTTATGTATGCCATACATTATCAAAATGCTTTAATTCCTCCCTTGTCTTTTCCACTTCCTGTTCACCCTTCCAGTCCAGATCAATTTTGATTTTTTTTTCCCTGTGAAATTGTTTTTAGACTAAACTCATTACTACCTTCTTGGTGTCCTTGGAATTTTACAGAAAAAGATTGTAAGGTTTCTCTGTGTATGAGATTCATTGAAGATTGTTGGATTTTTTTTTAAAGATTTATTTTTATTTGAAAGAGTGACGCGCGCACACACTCAGGGAGAGAGAAACGGACAGACAGACAAGGAAAGGAAATCTATCTGCTGATTCATTCCCCAAATGGCTGCAGTGGTCTACCATGGCCTAAGCTGAATCCAGGAACCAGGAATTCCGTTTTGGTGACCCATGTAGGTAGCAGGTGCATTAGCAGGGAATTGGGTCAGAAGCAGGGAGGCTGTGACTTATACTGGGATTCTGATATGGGATGACAGTTTCACAAATGGTAGATTAATCTGCCATGCCACAATGTCAGCCTCTCATTTCTTATCCAATGGAGCATGAACTCTGTGAAGACCGAGGCGCCTCTGTTGGAATTCTCTTACAATTGCCGCAGTGCCCAGCACACTGATGAACAATGCAGCAGTGTATTACTAATAGAATGGTTTTCATATTATTGGTGGTTGAAAGGCAGACTACCTGAAAGTGGTGATTTTGGATTTGTTTAAATGTAAATAATTGAAATTTAGTTCAGTGTTTGTAGTTGCTTAGAGTTTATAAGCTACATTTTAGCTAGAAACTTTTCAGGGAAAATTCGGTATAAAGGAGAAACTTTCACCTATTTCCTTCCAAAGAGTGGACGTGCTTATTTTGAGAAACAGAGAACACAGTCCCATCTCCTGATGACTCTTGAGGTGTGCTCCCTGGCTGGGCAGGCCAAGGCTGGCAGCTGGGAACTCAGTCTGCTCTTTGGTGGCAGAAATCCAATTGTTTGAGCTCTGACTGTTGCCTCTCAACCTTCTGAGCATGAGAAATCTGGAGTGAGGAGCATAGCTGGGCATGAAGCCCAAGTTCTCTAATGAGGGGGCCAGGTGTTTTAACTGCTAAGCTGAATGCCTGCCATTGTGTATGTCAGGTTTCAGGTCTGATTAACTGTTTTTGTGATCTTGTCTTTGTCACTGTCAGTGAAGTGTCTACATAAGGATGTTTTGCCATGGCCAGATAGAATCGTGTGTTATGAAATAAATAATTCAAGTGTCAAATTTTTACATTCCTCTATGGTACAGTGGTATTCTGTTTACTAAGTGAGAGATAGTGTCTGGTCTATGGATATTCCCTGGTATATACCTTTGATAATAGGTACCCAACGTTAGCGCTCATTGGCAAATACATAGGGTCCTGAAAAGATTTCTCTGTCATCTCTCATGAATATTTGCAATTGATCTGTTTTCTTGCTTTATCATCTAACTGGTGGCCTGCATCTAATATGGTTTTTCAGGTTTAGAAAATAAAATAAATGTGTGAATTGGGCCAGTAAGATTACTGTGTTTTGTTTTAAATATTTGTCTTTAATAGCATTTTTTGGGTTGGCTTTTTTGATTATTAGGAAATCGTTTCTTTTCTTAAATAAGCTTTTGCAAAAGATGTGCTTTACACAGAAAATTTGGTCCTTAAATGAGAGTTTAGTCTAATACAGTAGTTAGCATGCCTTAGCTTTACGTCTTTCCTCTTAAAAATACTAAGACTGCTTTGTGGCATTTCTTTTTAGTCTTCAAATTTGATTTTTGTGTTGGGGGTTTATAGACTCTTTTGATGCATTAAAATAACATGCTGGACAGTGTATTAAGAAATGTGTGTATTGCACATGTGTTCCTTAGTTATTCTTCATTGAGAGATATGTGGATAAGGCGAGGCACGAAAGGTACAGAAAGGCTTCTTTTTTTAAAAGGAAGTATAAGGAAGATAATGTTCTATAGAAGGAGTAGAAGGGGAGGTTTGTGGTCAGCTTAAACTGTTAAAAGGTTTACAATCAATACCGAGGTAGAATATGGACATCCCTTTGCTGAGAATTGACTTGTGTTTATAAAAGCATTGGCTTGTTTCATCTGACATCTTAAAGTACACCATTTTTGTGAGACCAGGGAGGAATAGATGAGGCAAAGTTTGTTTTGACCTTGAAGAATAGGCAAGTTATTTTACCTTGTAGTAACTGAACTAAGTTTAAACTTCTAGCAACTTGTAAGTTTCTCCATCATACTAATATGTAGAATCTTCAGTAAACCAAGCATTCTTAGAGCTTTTGCAAAAATAAATTTTTTTTTTAACATCTTAGAATGTAGAAAATAGCTGGTATGGATAGCAGCCCTCACTAGTGCATGGTGAGGTGGGAGGGGGCAGCTGACTGGTACTGTGGCATAGCTAGTTAAGCAGCTGCCTGCAGCACCAGCATCCCACATGGGCAGTGGTTTGAGTCCTGGCTGCTGTGTTTCTGAGCCAGCTCCCTGCTGGTGCACCTGGAAGAGCAGGGGAAGATGTCACTGGTGCTTAGACTCCTGTACCACATAGATGGAGTTTGAGGATCCTGGCTTGGGCCTGGCTCAGCTCTGCTGTTGCAGCCATCTGGGGAGTTAATCAGTGAGTGGAAAAGCTTTCTCTCCTCTCTGTGGATGTGCCTTTCAAATAAATAAATGACCTTAGAGAAAAAAAGTGCATGAAGTAGACGGCATGTTGAACATTTCAAGTGTTACATGCCTGTGATATAGAATATGACTGAGAGTGGGTTGTAAGTTATTGGCTGTGACAAGAAACCCCAAGATAATAAGAAATTTCATCCTATTATAATAAATAATTGGAATTTTGAAACTTTACATATCTATAGATATGTTTGTGTATATATATGTGTGTATGTATGTATGCATTTAAATCCTAGGTGTTGTTAATTACTACAGCAGTAACATGAGGTGCACACTTGCAGGTTCCGTATTTGTTTTCAGCCACAGTCTGTCACCCTTTCGGCTTGGCTCAGGGTTGCTAGTGCAGCTGGCAGGCTGTCATCTGCCCTTGGTCATAGCTTTAAGGAGCTTACCCTATTGAACTTCAAAGAACTTACTTAATTTTTCCTGATGAAATTCTTCCGTTGTCTACCTCATTTCCACCCTCAATTAGCTCAGGAGGCATGAAGTTTATTTAGTAAATAACTTTCTTTTAAGGGCTTTTATTAAACTTTTAATCATAATTTTATACCCAGATAATGACCATTTGGGTAATTGTGGCTCATAACAATCTCAAAGGATCCTTTTTGTTTAATTATTGGCAGATTTTTGGTCATTGTGACAATTCAGTTGGACATGAGAATTGAATCTCTTACCCACGTCAGCTTTGTGAGGTGAGGCCTTCTGTGTAGTAGGGGAGGCCCTCCACCGCGTTGAGCAGTGACCCCTGGGGGCAGTTGTGTGTTCACCTGCTCCTCCACTACAGCTTGGGCGCCTTTAAGCCATTCAGTGTGAATCTTCTGGGTGAAAGCAAGCTGTAAATAGCCACAATGTATAGTATTCTTTTTTACCCTTTTGTTTTTTGTTTAAGATTTATTTATTTATTTATTGGAAAGTCAGATATATATGGAGAGGAGGAGAGACAGGGAAGAAGATCCTCTGTCTGGTGATTCACTCCCCAAGTGAGCGCAACGGCCGATGCTATGCTGAGCCAGAGCCAGGATCCAGAACTTCTTCCAGGCATCCCACAGGGGTGCAGGGTCCCAAAGCTTTGGGCTGTCCTCGACTGCTTTCCCAGGCCACAAGCAGGGAGCTGGATGGGAAGTGGAGCTGCCGGGATTAGAACCGGCACCCATATGGGATCCCGGGCTTGTTCAAAGCAAAAACTTTAGCCACTAGGCCACGCCTCCAGTCCCTTTTCTACCCTTCTTAATGGCTTGGCGATTGTTATTGTTTCTATTCTGCAAAACAGAAATTACAGAAGCAAAGCAACTTGTTCACAAAATCACGTGATAACTAATGCACTGAGTTTAATGTAGAGTGTGAGTATCTTAGTCCTTACTTTTCAGTAAATACAATTTTACCAAAGAAGTATGGAGTTTTATGAAAGGATCGTGGAGATATGTGACATGACAATTACTTTTTTACTCTGAGGTAATAGTTTGTGTGTTGCCTTTTATGTTCATGGGAACTATCTGAACTTTTAAAAGTTGATTATATGTTGCAATTGGTGTAAGTTTAAAAGTTTTGTCCTTGACTTCATTACTTATACTCTTTGTCACCTTATCAGAACTGCTAGAAGTTGTAACATTGTTTCAATTTAGTTTTTTTTTTTTTTAATTATGTATTTGTGGGCATGACATGACCTAGTGGCTAAATCCTTGCCTTGCAACTGCTGGGAAACATATGGATGTTGGTTCATATCTCAGCTGCTCTGCTTTCGTTCCAGTTCTCTGTGGCCTGGGAAAGCAGTTGAGGATGGCCCAAAGTATTGGGACCCTGCACCCATGTGGGGAACCAGGAAGAGGCTCCAGGCTCCTGACTTCAGATTGGCTTAGCTCTGGCTGTGACAGCCACTTGGGGAGTGAACCTGTGGATGGAAGATCTTTCTCTCTGTCTCTCCTGCTCTCTGTATATCTTTCAAATAAAATAAATAAATAACTTAAAGAGAAGATTATATATTTATCTGAAAGTCAGTTACGAAGAGGGAGATAAAGAGAGAAGTCTTCACTCCTCAAGTGGCTGTTATGGCCAGGGCTCAAGATAAGCTAGGTGCCAGGAGCTTCATCTGGGTCTCCCACAGGGTGGCAGGGACCCAAGCACATGGACCAGCTTGTCTTTTTTTCTTAGTGTGCGAGCAAGTAGTGGGATTATAACTGAAGCAACCAGGATGCAAACTAGCACCTGTATGGGATGCTGGCATTGTGGGAAGTGGCTTTGCCTGCTATGTCACAAAGTTAGTCGCCTAATTAGTTTTTTAAAAAAGCATTTTATTCCAGCCTTGTAGATTTTTAGGTAGAGATAATTGAATATAGACAGGGATATAGTATTAAATTTGAGATTTTACATTTTTAATTTTATTAATTTTAACATTTCACAATCCAGTTTTGTAAAATTTTTCATGCTTGAACATCAGATAGTTAGATTTTCTTAAACTTGAGGCAACTTTGTAAAAAACAGATTTTATTGTTTTTTATTTTTTTAATTTTTTTTTTTTAAAGATTTATTTTTATTATTTTTTATTGGAAAGGCGGATATACAGAGAGGAGAGACAGAGAGGAAGATCTTCCGTCCGATGATTCACTCCCCAAGTGAGCGCAACGGGCCGATACTATGCCGATCCGAAGCCAGGAGCCTCTTCCGGGTCTCCCACGCGGGTGCAGGGTCCCAAAGCCTTGGGCTGTCCTTGACTGCTTTCCCGGGCCACAGGCAGGGAGCTGGAAGGGAAGCGAGGCTGCCGGGATTAGAACCGGCGCCCATATGGGATCCCAGGCGTGCAAGGCGAGGACTTAACCACTTGCGCCACCGCGCCGGGCCCAAAAACAGATTTTATTGTTTATTTTTCTTGGAAAGGTAGATTTACAGAGAGAAAGAGACAAGGAGATTAAGATCTTCCATCTGCTGGTTCCCTCCCCAGGTGTTTGCAGTGGTTGGAGCTGAGCTGTTTTGAAGCCAGGAACCAAGAACTTCTGGGTCTCCCACGCAGGTGCAGGTGCCCTAAGACTTGAGCCATTCTTGGCTGCTTTCCCAGGTTATATGCAAGGAGTTGGATCAGAATTGGAACATCCAGGACATGAACTGGCACTCATATGGGATGCTAGCATTGCAGGCTGAAGCTTAGCATACTATACCCCTGTGCTTGTCCCTGTTCGTATTCCTGCAATCTGTTCATGATCTCTTACAGGGCTTGTCTTCTGAGCCTTCACCTGAATCATCCTTAAGGTTCACAACTATGCAGACATTTTCTTTTTCTTTTTCTTTTTTAAAAATTCATTTATTTTTATTGGAAAGGCAGATCAGATTTAAAAGGGAGAAGGAAAGAGAAAGAAAGTGCTTTGATGTGCTGGTTCACTCCCCAAGTGTCTGCAACAGCTGAGCTGAGCCAATCAGGAGCCGGGCACCTCTTCTGGGTCTCCCACATGGGTGCAGGATCCCAAGGCTTTGGGCTATCTTCTGCTGCTTTCCCAGCCACAAGCAGGGAGCTGGATGGGAAGCAGAGCAGCTGGGACAAAGTGCGCCCATGTAGGATCCCGGTGCATGCAAGGCGAGGACTAGGGCATTGGACCCTTGAGGCAGGCCTTTGAGGCAACTTTACAAACTTTGGTGTTATTTGAGAGCCTTTATCCTACTGGACTTCTGTCTTCTTCATCTTCATCTCATCTTCATCTTCTTCATCTTTTCTGTTCTGTCCTTATCAATGCCTTTTGCTTCTGTTCCACCTCTGGGCTGGAGAAACACTGTAGGCAGGTTTCCTTCCTTTTTGGTGACTGATGCAGTAGAGGGAAGAGAAGCATTTGTGTTTCCTTGTTAAGAGTTTCAAGTTTTGGCCATGGCAAGTGAATATGTGATAGGGAATGGTTTATTTGGGCCAAATGTTGATAGCAGGGGTTGGTGAAGACCTGAACTCCCGTTCCTGCCCTGACAGACTACCCTTTGTGAAGTTGTGTTACTCTACTGAATTCTAAGCCTGTTTCATCATCTGTATGTGACTGTTGAGAACTTCTGTAATATTAATGTGTTCTGTGATTTTAGCCAATCCTCTGACTGAATATTTCCAGTTTCTCATTGGTTAGTCACAGATCCTTTGTGAGAAGAACATTAGACTATTTAAATCCTACCTGACACTGCCTGGACACTTAAAAATGTAGTCATTCATACTCCAGAAATATGGGCAATGGCAGCAACATCACAAAAAATAAACACAAGTTATTTATAATACACAGCACAGAGGCACTGTTAGAACGTGGCTGCGTGTGTTAAGCCAGCTGACTCTGAAATCTGATTCCTGTGTGAGAATTCTGCTCTCTCCAATACTCGGTAATCCATTAACCAAGTTATTTGAACTCTGCAAGCTCCAGTTACCTGTAGGTCAGGTTCAGTATTAGTACCCATATCACAAAGGTAGTTGTGAGATTTTAAAGAAATGTATTTTTTTCATTTTACTTTATTATTATTTTTAATAATCTTACTTAGTTACTTAGGGTACCAAGAGTGAAGGGCTACAGGAAAGTGGGTAATACCATTGTTTTCACACTAATATCATCATTTTTTTCCCTGTATCTGGGGTCAGGGGAGAAATAAAGGGAAAAGCCCCACCCAGCATCCCTCCCATTCCAGGTCCCTGATGTGAGGCACGCTCCGAGGGTCCTGCTTAAGCAGTTTTGGTAGTTCAACAGTTCTGAATTGCTGCCAATCTCACTGTTCTAATTGCGATTAAATCTATTCAGAATCTACTGGCTGACATAGTCACTTCATGGTTAGGGTTCTGAGATCAGCAGTTCAGTTGGAGGGATCTCCAAAGAAACTTCGTCTGAGGTGATGCCAGACCTGATTCTTGGTGTGTGCTTGCCAGTACAGGGTCCGGCACAGTCTGTCACCCCAATCAGCTAACGCATATGCTGGTCGTTTCAATTGCTGGGTTGATTCTGTTTCCAGTCCTGTCTTCCATGTGAACTGATTGGTGTTGCAGTCCAGCCCGATTGTGCCCGCCTCATACTCGGCCCTCACGCAAACTAGTGGGAGCTGCAACCTAGTTGGGGCGACTCTTCATAACCTCCACCAGACCTGCCCCCTACCCTCGTTCCCATGCTTGCCAGTATGTACTGCAGACTTGTTCATTCAGTCCCATTTCCCATTTAGCTCTCATACATGTCAATGGGCATTGTAGCCTAGTTCAACCCTACTATCCAGTCCACACACATACTGGCGGGTGCCGTTCTGTCTAGCCACCCCTAACTTGTCGTCTACAGCCATACCTCCCTGAACGCGCTTGATCTTTGTCTAGCCACCCCTGTCCCTGTCATGTTTTTCATGCTCTCCAGTGAGAGTGGTAACCCAAGAGGGAGGTAAGAAATGTATTTTAAAAGGCGAAGAAAGCAATCAACATACTTTCTGTCACAAAGAAGAACCCAATAGATACTACTATGGTAAAGTTGTTGGAATTGTCTTGTATTCTTTAAATGCTTGAATAACATGTATACTATGCATAAGATCAGTCTCATTTACGTTATTTAAAATTTAAAGGATTATAGGTAATTTAAATTTTTCTTACTATTTCAAATAATTGAATTGGAAATCAATCAGAAAATGATAATAATGTTACTTAAGGTATTAAATCTGGCTAAAATGTACCAGTTTAAGAAATTACAATAATCTTCCTTTCCAGCAATGACAGATTATAGAATAGTAAGGGTTAGATGAAGTAAAGGTAAAAATAAGGTGACTCAAGTATGAGAACTTGTTACTGTGCCTGTAGCAGAGGCATCTTTTAGCATCTGTAGCTCTGGCATCCTTTTGGGTTCTGGTTCGTGTTCTGGCTGCTCCACTTCCCTTCTAGTTCCCACCAGCGTGGGAGGCCAGGAAGAAGCCTGACTTTGGATCAGCTCAGTTCTGGCCATTGCGGACATTTAGGGAGTAAACCAATGGTTGGAAAATCCTTCCCTCTCCTTTTCTCTGTAAATCTGATATGCTTTTCCAATAAAAAAAAATGTAAAAAATATTTGAAGACAGACCTTAAGTGCTCCCTAATCTTCCCAACCCCAGAAAAAAAATTCCATTCATTCTTCAGTCGTTTCTCAAAAGATATGTTCCTGAGACACCTCAGCAGCTTACTTGTTTCATTTCATGCAATGGCGGTTAGTACTCAGGCATAGCATTTTTCAACTTTCAATATTTTTATACATGAGGGCACATGTGAGATAAATAAAATAGATGGAAAGAATAAACAGTGCTGAGAATCGTGTACTATACTTTGGTATTCATTTGATTACCAATTCAATAAACCTATCAAAAATGTTAATTGGTGTGCTTAAAAAAATTTTTTTTTATTGGAAAGGCAGATATACAAAGAGAAGGAGACACAAAGATCTTCTGTCCACTGGTTTACTCCTCAAATGACCATAATGGCTGGAGCTAATCCGATCTGAAGCCAAGAGTCAGGAGCTTCTTCCAGGTCTCTCCTGTGGGTGCAGGGTCCAAGACTTTGGGGCTGTCCTTGACTGCTTTCCGAGACCACAGGCAGGGAGCTGGATGGAAAGTAGAGCAGTTGGGATTAGAACTGGCACCCAAATAGGATCCCAGTGTGTGCAAGGCGAGGACTTTAACCACTAGACTACTGCAATGTGCCCGTGTTTTAAAATTTTTATCATGAAAAGTCAGACACACAGATAATTATAATTAATCTCATGTGTTTGTTACACAGCTTTTACCCAATTTTTAAAAAGATTTATTTATTTTTATTACAAAGTCAGATATACAGAGAGGAGGAGAGACAGAGAGGAAGATTTTCCATCCAGTGATTCACGTGCTGTGCCAATCTGAAGCCAGGAGCCCAGATAATTCTCTTCCGGGTCTCCCACATGGGTGCAGGGTCCCAAAGCTTTGGGCCGTCCTCGACTGCTTTCCCAGGCCACAAGCAGAGAGCTGGATGGGAAGTGGAGCTGCTGGGATTAGAACTGGTGCCCATATGGGATCCTGGCGTGTTCAAGGCAAGGACTTTAGCCACTAAGCCACACCGCCAGGCCCTAGTAAATAAAACCTTAAAAAATCTTAAAAAAAAAAAAAATCAAGTATCATTTCAGCAAGACTTTTCTCCTCCTTTTCATGCTCTTTTACTTCATTTTCCTCCTCCTCCACCATCTCCTTTTTCAGATATTTTGCATGGAAAGTCAAAGTTACAGAAAGAAAGGGAGAGATAGAGATCTTCCATCTGCCTATTCACTTTCTAAATGGCTGCAGTGGCCAAAGCTAAGCCAGTCTGATGCTGGTAGCCAGGAACTTATTCCAGGTCTCCCGAATGGGTGCAAGGGTCGAAGGACTTGGGCCATCCACCACTGCCTTCCCAGGCCATAAGCAAGGAGCTGTATCGGGAAGTGGAGCAGTTAGAATACAAACTGGTGCCCATATAGGATGCCAGTGCCAGTACCCTCAAGAGCAGGATTAATCTGTATGCCATCGGTGACCTTATGACTTATTCTTAATTCCTTCTTTTTTTTTTAAAATTTATTTATTTATTGGAAAGTCAGATGTACAGAGAGGAGGAGAGACAGAGAGGAAGATTTTCCGTCCAATGATTCACTCCCCAAGTGAGCGCAACGGCCGATGCTATGCCAATCCAAAGCCAGGATCCAGGAACTTCTTCCAGGCATCCCACATGGGTGCAGGGTCCCAAAGCTTTGGGCTGTCCTTGACTGCTTTCCCAGGCCACAAGCAGGGAGCTGGATGGGAAGTAGGGCCGCCGGGATTAGAACCGGCACCCATATGGGATTCCAGGGCGTTCAAGGTGAGGACTTTAGCCGCTAGGCCACGCCGCCAGGCCCTGACTCCTCCTTTTTAGAAAATATTTATTTACTTGAAAGCCACAGTGGCAATGGAACAGATAAGGAAAAAAAAAGAAATCCCATCTGCTGGTTCATTCTCTCTCTCTCTCTAAAGGGTTTACTTGAAAGAGTTAAAGAGAGAGATAAAGAAATTGATCTTTCATCTTCTGCTTAATTTCCCAAATAGCTACAACTGCCAAGGCCATGCCAGGCTGAAGCCAAGATCTTAAAACTTCATCTGGGTTTCTTGTGTAGCACAGCAGCTGAAGCATTTGGGATATCTTCCGCTGCTTTCCTAGCATGTTAACAGAGAGCTGGGTGGGAGGTGGAGCAGCTGGGACTTGACCTTGTGTCCACGTGGGATGTTGGCCGCTGGCTTAACCCAGTGTGGCACAGATTTGGTTTTCGGCTGGTTGATTCTCCAGGTGACCACAATAGTCATACCTGGACCAGATTGAAGTCAGGAGCCTGTAACTCCATCCAGGTGTCCTATGAATGACAGGGGCCCAAGTAGGGACCTTCATGTGCTGCTTTCCTGGCACATGAGCAGGGAGCTTGATGGAAGTAGAGCAACTAGAACTTCAACTGATGTTCTGTTTTAGGATGCTGGCATTGCAAGTAGGGCTTATTCTTGCACCATAACACCTGTTCGCTGACTTTAAAAATTGTGTGATTTAAAAATGGAACTCAGGAAATAGAAGGTTTGATGTATACTCGTAATTTTCTGCTGGGTTGGGAGAACCTGGACAATGCATACTGTCTGTGTCCTAAGTTCCTAGTATGTTAAAAAATGTATAGGTCATTCAGGATACATGCTAGTACTGTTTTCTGCAGGACTCTGTGGCAAACGTGAGATACTGTGTGTGAAGGTACTTTGTAAACTGTAAGCTCAAAATCTTTGACAGGTAAAATTTTGTGATAAATACTAAATACCACCATTTCCCTGTATAAGTACTGGTAAATCCTCGCAGGTCTCGCAGATGCCTGGATGTTAATGTTAAATGAAGTCCACAGTGCTGAACTCACCTTTGCGTCTATATCCGCCCTTCGTGTTGGCAGCAGAAGCAGTTCTCTCTCATTTTCAGCCTGGCTGCCTTTTATTTTTCATGACTTCCCGAAGTTCATTGGCAGTATTTCTCTTAACCACCTTCTTAAATTGTCATGTTTACTCTAGGATTAATTCATGTTGACTTGAAGATTCAGATCAAGCGGTAGTTGGGCTTTTCACCCTTTATCTCTTTGAGAGTTCTGACTCTCAGCAGTGCTCTTTCAGATTTCAGGATCATTTTGTTTGCTGTTGAAACGGTCAGAATTACAGTTGGATTGAATAGTTATTGAATAGAATTACAGTTGGATTGAATAGCCCCTGCTGTTACACCAGGGGACTTCAGTGACCCCTCGTTGTCCTTTTTATTCTAATCATGCTGCCTCATCTTTGTGGTCCTGACATATTTAAAAATTTTTCTTACATTTTACTGTTGTACTTTTCAAGTTTCTGGCTACTCTGAACTCTTAGCTCTTCTATCGTTGTGTATTGAATGTATTTTTTTTTAAATGTCACTGTACGTACTGGGTATTGGGGAAGGAAAGAGAAGAGATGGCGAAGCTATATTGATTGCTTTAGAAATGTGAGCTTTACAAGATCACTTAACACTCTTGTTTATAGTACTGATTTCCTGGCTTCATGAAATCCCCGTGAGTTTCAGATGTATGGACAAAGGGCTTTATAGGCTGACATGGTAGCATAGTGCATTAAGCTGCTGTCTGCAGCGCCACTGTCTCATCTGGGTATTGATTGAAGTTCTAGGAGCTCCAATTCTTTATCCAATTCCCTGCTAATGTGTGGAGGAAAGTGGAAGAAGATAGCTTGAGTAGCTGAGTCCTTGCACCCATGTGGGAGCTCCAGAAGGAGCACCCAGCTTTTGCCTGAGCCATCCCTGGCCATTGTGGTCATCTGGAGAGTGAGCTAGCAGATGGACGGTCTCTACCTTTGTCTCCCCCTCTCTGTAACTCTGCTTTTCAAGTAAAATAAGGGTAAACAGGTTATTTTAATACAAAGCTGAGTATATGAACAGTGCTGTCTCATATCATACACAGGGAGATTGCAGCTTTTTGGTGCTATTTAATAGATCAAAATTCACTCATATATTCTGTGACAAAACACAGCAAGCCTGGATGAACATTCGAAATAAATGTTACAGTTATTGTTGGAGGGCTTGGAATTAATGAGGACTAAATGAATTAAAATTCCAGAGATAAAACAGACACATAACATTTGCTGACTCTGAACACAAACTGAAGAACAAAGATGAACCTGACATGAATCAAGTCTTACTAAAACTGCAGTGGGTCAGTTCAGTTATTGAATGGATTGAGTTAATCAACCTCTCATCCTTTCTGTCTAGCAAGAAGTAGAAAATTGTTCCTGGGAAGATACATTCTGGAGTTCTGAAGTTAGCTTGTTTTGTAGTACCTAACACATTTAACCCACGCTAGAGGTGTGAAAAGGTGGAAAATATGATTTATATTTGAGGAGGGAAAAAAAACTATAGAAGCAGACTGAGAAATTTGAACTTAACAAAGACTGTAATATGCCAAAACAAAAGATGAAGAAAATGAATGAGTTTCTTTGGAGAATTGAAATCCATAGGAAGGAATCAAATGGGAATTCTAGGAATTCAGAATACAATATTTATTAGCATATTTTCTATCTTTAAAAATAGGTTTATTTATTTTTATTGGAAAGGCAGATTTTATAAAGAGAAGGAGAGACAGAGAAAGATCTTCCATCTACCAGTTCACTCCCCAAATGGCCACAGTGGCTGGATTTGAGCAAATCTGAAGCCAGGACTTTGTTCTGGGTCTCCCGGTTGGGTGCAGGATCCCATGGTCTTGAACCATCCTCTGCCACTTCCCCAAGCCACAAGCAGGGAGCTGGATGGGAAGTGGAGCAGCCACGATATGAATTGGTGCCCATATGGGATCTTGGTGATTGGAAAGGGAAGATTAGTTAATTGTACCATTGTGCCAGGTTCAAAAATAACTATATTTTTGAAGTGTATGTTTTGTAATATCAACCAAAGATCTGTATTTTTTTTTTCTGATTGAATGGAGTCATGTTGACATGGGAAAGAAATGGTTAAAAGTAAGCTAGTGGGTCATTGCAATGTGAAGTCAGCTTGGAAGCTAAGTGTGCGTTGGCTGTCTTCATGAATCCAAGTTTATTTTTGACCTTTTTTTTATGAATGAAATTTGCTTTCATTCAACCTGGTAAGTAATATGGCCAATCAGCACATGATTAAATAACCCAAGCTGACTGAATGAAGTTGTAAACTTAGCATGGTGGCAGGTGCTTGAACTAGTATAAATGCCATGTTAGAACCAAAATAGAACCTTGGCTATTCAAAAGCTGTTTTCTCAGCCCCACAAAAAAGTGGTGCCTGGCTGGGAATCTTTACTGATTGTGTTTACTTTTCTTCTGCAGTTTTTAGTTGCCAGATTGCTATCTTATGATTTGTACTAGGGTAGTTATATGTTCTTAAAAGTCTGAATCGTGAAGGTAACCATTTAGCATTGCCCATTTGAGTTTATGGGAAATTAGCTATTAAATTTGTATAGATCTGATTAAATGGGCATAGTTTTCATTGTCAATATTTAAAGATTATTTTCCCATTCTTTTAGATCAGTGGTATTTTCTCCACATAAATCGAAAGAGGTGACTCAGAAATATAGTTGATGGCTTTAGCTTTTTTGAAGAGGAAGTTGGGAAGTAGAAAGTGATGGGGTGGAGGGTGAGGGAGAAAAAGAGACTAGAAAAAAAAAAACAAAAAGAGAGAGAGAGACTAGTAAGTGAACTCCCTACATCCTTGCAGCAAACTGGACTGGGCAAGGCTACAGGCAGAACCCAGGAATTCAAGGCAGGTCTCCCACATGGGTGGCAGCCACTACTGCTGCCTCTGAGGGTCTGCGTTAGCAAGAAGCTGGATTCAGGAGTCAGCGCCATGAATTGAACCCAGATCCTCCTATATGGAACAGGCTTCTGAACAACTAGGGTAAACTTAGATTCACTGGTTGATAGCTTTTTAAAGAATTGGGACAGGGCTCTGGTGCTGTAGCCTAGTGGCTAAAGTCCTTGACTTAAATGTGCCAGGATCCCAGCCCATGTGGGTGCCAGTTCTGACCCCAGCGGACCCACTTCCCATCCAGTTCTCTGTGGCCTGGGAAAGCAGTTGAGGACGGCCCAAAGCCTTGGGACCCTGCACCCATGTGGAAACCCAGAAGAAGCTCCTGGCTCCTGGCTTTGGATTGGCTCAGCTTTAGCCATTGCCGCCACTTGGGAGGTGAATCATTGGACAGAAAATCTTCTCTGTCCTCTTCTCTGTATATCTGACTTTGCAATAAAAATAAATAAATCTTTTTAAAAAAAGAGTTGGGATAGGAAAATTATTTTTTAAAATTTATTTGTTTTTTATTGGAAAGACAGATATACAGAGAGGAGGAGAGACAGAGAGGAAGATCTTCCATCCGATGGTTTACTTCCCAAGTGGTCGCAATGGCTGGAGCTGAGCAAGTCTGAAGCGGGGCTGCCAGGATTAGAACCGGCGCCCATATGGGATCCCGGTGCATGGAAGGCGAGGGCTTTAACAACTGCACTATCATGCTGGGCTCGAAAATCATTTTTTCAAGTGAAGATAATTTAGGTACTAAAATAGTGATTTTTAGACAGTTTATTTTGGTGTGTTTAGGATGCTGGAACAAAATACCATGCAGTAGGTAGCTTATAAACAAAATAGGTTTATGATTATTTTATATCTGGAAGGTGGAAAGTGTAAGAATGAAGACAGAAGATTCAGTGGATCGTGAGAGTTGTTCTTAGGTGGCACTGCCAACCTCTTTTGTAAATATGTTTATTTTATTTGAATTTTTATTTGAAAGGCAAATAGAGACAAAAAACACAATCCAGATGCCTGTCCAAAGAGAAGTGGTTAAAGAAATCTTGTATATCTACTCCATGAAATATTACTTAGCCATTAAAAAGAATAAAATGGGGCCCTGCGGTGTGGCCTAGCGGCTAAAGTCCTTGCCTTGAATGTGCCGGGACCCCATATGGGCGCCAGTTCTAATATTGGCAGCTCCACTTCCCATCCAGCTCCCTGCTTGTGGCCTGGGAAAGCAGTCGAGGACGGCCCAAAGCCTTGGGACCCTGCACCCGTGTGGGAGACCCGGAAGAAGTTTCTGGTTCCCAGCTTCGGATCGGCATAGCACTGGCCGTTGTCCTCACTTGGGGAGTGAATCATTGGACAAATCTTCCTCTCTGTATATCTGACTTTGTAATAAAAATAAATGTCTTAAAAAGAATAAAATGATACCATTTGGAACTAGATGGTCCCAACTAGAGACCATTATGCTCAGTGAAATAAGTTAATCCTGAAAAGACAAATACCATCTGTTCTCTCTAATATAAGGTAACCAGCATGCAAAATGGAATGTGTAGTAATGGAGTAATGGAGACTACCATACCCAGATGTGAGGACACAATGCAATAAGCATCCTTACAGTGAAACTGTAGGACAAGTCTAGACAATGGGATGATTGACTGATATTGTACCAGCAGTGTCGGGGTACAGTTAAATAATAGACTGATGGAATTATAACTCCTTTTGAAGGACTATGCTATTGTGGTGATATGTGGAAAATCAGTTGGAAGGTGGGAATTGGTGGGGGGAATTCAACACTCTACGGGATTGTATCATAAAATCCAAAATTTTAAATAAGAAGAAATTGGTTGAGGGGCCCAGCATGGTAGCCTAGTGACTAAAGTCCTCACCTTGCATGTGCCGGGATCCCATATGGACACTGGTTCTAATCCTGACAGCCCCGCTTCCCACCCATCTCCTTGCCTGTGGCCTGGCAAGGCAGTCAAGAATGACCCAAAGACTTGGGAGCCTGCACCACGTGGGAGATTCGAGAGAGGCTCTTGGCTCCTGGCTTTGGATCAGTTCAGCTCTAGCCATTGTGACCACTTGGGTAGTGAATCAGTGGACGGAAGCTCTTTCTGTCTCTCCTTCTCTCTGCAAATTTGTCTTTCCAATTAAGATAAATAAATCTTTTTTTAAAAAAGTGGTCGAACCAGCTTACACTTTGAGTAGCACTATGCAAATGTTCTTGTCTCTCTCATGTCTACCAATGCTCAGTTATAGGTTTTAATCTTTTTATATCTGTCTAGTGAGTAAGAGAGTGTTTCTTAGTGATCAGTAGTTAATTGTAAAACCACTTTAGTTTTAGCCCACAATTTTTGATAATTGGCCATTTGTAAGTATTCAATTCCAAGTGTTTTTTATTTTTCATTGTGATTTCTCATGATACCCAGAGTGATACTTTCAGAAGTTTCCATAGTTACCTTTTTGTGTTTAATTTGTCTTAATTGTAGAATAAATGTAATTTGCTACCCATACTTTTGTATATTCACTGGGCTTTATGGACTGGAACATTTTATTAGTTATTTATTTGCTAATTTATGCCAAAATGTTGATGCTTTTGACAAAAAATATTTATTATCCCCAGATATCTGCATGTCCAAGATCCACTGGTGCTTTCGCTGGAAGTTTCTGGCTCACAGTCTTTAATGAGGTTGCTGTCAGGCTAATGGCTGAAGGTGTAGTCATCTGAGAGCTTCACTAGAACTGAACTATTCACTTTCAAGCAAATTCAGTTATTGACAGTAGGCCTAAGTTGTTTGGCTTTTAAGGGTTTTTTTTTTTTTTTTAAGATTTATTTATTGTCATCAGAGAAGTGGATTTACAGAAAGAAGGAAAGACAGAAAGAAAGATCTCCCGTCCCCTGGTTCTTCAGTTCCCCAGTGGCAGCAGTGGCCAGCACTGAGCCTGTCTGAAGTCAGGATCCTGGAGCTTCTTCAGGTCTCTCACGTGTGTGCAGGGTTCCAAGGCTTTGGGCCATCTCCACCACTCTCCCGGGCCACACAGGGAGTGAGACAGGAAGTGGAGCAGCCAGAATAGAAACCGGTGCTCGTATAGGATTCTGGCACTTGCAAAATGAGGATTTAGGTACTAAGCCATTGCGCTGCTGCACAGGCGAGAGAGAAAGAAAGAGAGAGAGAGCGAGAGAGAGAGAGAGAGAGAGCAAGCGAGCGTGCATGATTTGCTGGCTCACTTTCCAAATGGCCACAAATGGCCAGATCTGATCTTTCCAAAGCCAGGAGTCAGGTGCTTCTTCTGGGTCTCCTATATGGGTGCAGGGGCCCAATGACTTGAGGCATCTTCCACTGCTTTTCCCAGGCTGCAAGCAGAGATCTGGATCAGAAATGACACACCTGGGAAGTGAACTGGTGCCCATATAAGATGCCAGCACCACAGGCAAAGGATTAGGCTACTGCATCACTGCAACTGAACCAAATTTATAACTTTTTCTTATAGTTTTATCAGTTTCATTGTGTGTGTGTTTATGTGTTAGGGACATGAAAATTTAGAATGGGGTCTCCAGTTGTTCTGAATCGTTTACTATTGTGTAGTGGTCTTTTGTCTTTAGGGCTTTCTGCTTTAGTTGGCTCCAGTTTCCTTGCATTTAATATTTGCCCAGTAGATAATTTTATTTATCATCCATTATGTATCTTTTTGCAACCTTAAATTTCAAGTTTATGTCTTAAAAACTAATCAGATTTTTTCCTTCTGACTAGTTTAGTTTTACATTCATCTTTTTTTCTTTTTAAAATTTTTCTTTTAATATTGTCTACCTAGTTGAAAAAGGTGCATACCTGTAAGGGTCTCTGATTAGGGTGTGGAGGGTCAAAGTATGAAGGAAGGCAAGTGGGACAAATGTTTCAATTTTTTTTTTTTTCTTCTGTTGGGTCTACAGGGCGGGGAAGAGGACAGGGACACTTCTTGCTATTAAACTACATCAGCACCCGGGGATGGGAGACAGTCCTTTCACGCAACCTTTGAGACTCTGATGTGGGAAAGAGTGCTCCATTGGTGTTACTTGAATTATTTTGATAGTTTTAGGGGTGTTGTCAGCTTTGTTATACCAGGGTTGATACACCTTAGTGTGTCAACAGACCCAGGGACATGTTGTAAAGCTTAGCCGGGAGGATGCTCCAACCTCTTCTGCTTTCTGTCCTCTGATGAGGCACTCGATGTGGTCTGCTGGTCTAGATGAACAGGTTGTCATGTTCCTGGTACACATCTGGGCATGCTTTCTGCTTCACAGACATCAGCAACTGAAGAAGCCACCAGTAAGTGCACTCCAAGGTCAGACCGTGTATATCATGATTCTCCCTGTGGCCAGGGTTTGAGTCCAGCCATGTAGTTGGAGAATTACCCCAAGAAACCTCTCCTGGGTGACTTCGGAGTTGACTCTTGTATGCACCAGCCAGTGCAGGATCAGGCACATAGATGCAGCTACCTGGTCAGTTTTTGCCCCCAACCATATCACTCATGTAAGCTGATGGCTGCCTCAGCCTGGTCTAGCCCAGCCCAGTCTTTACATGTAGCCGACTTGAAGCTGTTAACCTTATAAGGTATGCTTTCAAGGTTGTTCCAGTGTGAAAACTTGGATTTTTAGGAGTTTCTTGCATATTCCGTGAGAATGGCTATGATGTTTGCAACTGTACGAACATTGTGATTTATTTGACCCCTGCTTTTTTTCTGGATATCTGAAGTTTTGGTAGTCCTAACATAGGATGGCGTCAGTAAAAACTCTGAGCACAAAGTACCCCATAGACAATGCTTCACCAGTATGCTTGCTGCTGGAGGGACTTGGCATGCTGTGTGCAGCTCCACGGAAAAGAGCACTTGGAGCTTGCACCTGTTTTGTTTTGTTTTTTTCTGTGCTTTGCCGCATTTTCATCTTTCCTTTTTCCTTCAAGTCCTTTTGCTGTAATAAATCATAGCAGTGAGTGTGACTATACTGATGCTTAGTTTTTTTCTCATGAGCTACTGAAGCTGCTGAAAATCTTGGGGATTCCCAATATGCTGTCATGCTCAATCTCAATGTTTTTTAAAATATTCATTTACTTGAAAAGCAGAGTTGGATATCTTCTATTCACTGGTTCACTCCTCAAATGGCCTCAGTGGCTAGGCTGAAGCCAGGAGCCCTGAACTCCATCTACATCTCCCGTGTGTATGGCAGGGGAACAGACAGGCCATCTAACACTGCTTTTACAGGTACATTAGCAGGGAACTGGATTGGAATTGGAGTAGCTGGACTTGAAGAATCAGTACTATGATATGGGATGCTTGAATTGGAAGTCATATAATCTACAACGTTAAAACACATGCACACCTTAAAATGTATATAATTTTGTCAAATATGCCTGCCTCAGTAAAGATGGAAAGGATAAGTAAGATAATTGAAAGCTCATGTACATGAGCTTTATGTGGGGTAAGTTGGTGAAGAGCTGGCTTTGTTGTTGAAGACCCTTTGGGTTATAGATGCTTTCTTTAAGCATCCGTTTTCACTATGTAATGTTGGTTAGCTAGCCACCTAGGAAGCTAGATACCTATCTGGTTTCAGGATCCAGAGACTAGATGAAGGGAAGAGGTGGTGGTTTATGCTATGGATATTTTCACTTATGAAGGAAGTAATAGAATCAGAATGGAAATATTATCTTACAGGTCAAGTTTATAAAATATTAAGGAAATGGTTGATTGGTCTTTTCCTCTGAAATCATGAAACTGCCTGTAGATCAGTTAGTAGGCTAGCAGGGACTGGACTGTTGTTTTTGGACCACAGTTTGAGGCACACTGCCCTAAGTAATAAAGCTGTAGTTGTTAAGGGAGATAGTAGAGGCAGTGTAACACATTCCTTCATTCTTTTACTTAACAAGCATTTTAAAAAGTTATTTTTACTTGATACATAATAATTGTACATATTTTATGGGTGCAGGGTGATAACTTGATACATGTATATCATGTTTAATAATCAAATAATTTTAAAATGAACATTTCTGTCCCCTGAAACATTTATCCTCGTTTGTTAGCTAGCTCTTTGTGAAATATTTTAAATTATTGTAATAATCTTTCCACTGCACTATAGAAGACTAGAACATATTTTTTCCTATCTTAACTATTTTCAGCATTCATTTATATTAATTGTCTTTTAAATTTTTATTAATATAAAGTTTATTTAAGTACGATTGCTTAATTACAATTGCTGTAAGGACCAATAGAAAAGGTCAAGATTGCCCACACTACATGTTCATGTTGCATGGGACACCTGCTATAGTGTTCAGGGGTGACATCTCTGAAACTATTAATAAGGAAAGTTGTGGGGGAGTCTGAGAAGAGTGCCAGAGAATGAGATATTAGCTGGGATAATTAATAATTATGGGATTAAGTGAGGTGTATAATATCCTTATTGCCTGGTACTTGTACTCAGGATTATCTACTAATTATATTGTTTAAAAGGATGCTGTTATGTTAGACGATCAAATAGAAGACCCCAGCAGTTAATTAATACAAATTTTTATGTCAAGTCTACAATAAAACAATATATCCACAGTCATTTATTACCGAGTATATTTCCTGTGGCATTGAAATTTTGCTATTTCAGAAATATTGCTGGGCTTGCTGGCTGTTAAGTTTATCTCAAAGGAGCTAAGATCACCACCTTTTAGAGATATCTATAACCCGTGCTTGCTGCTGCATTATTCACAGCAGCCATATAGGAACAATTTAAGTGACCACCCTCAGATGATGTGCCACTTGAGAGTTGGTGGGAAAATGGGTGGATTTATTTTGGTTCCAAGATGTTTTGGAATCAGCATATGACACATTTTCTGGGTTTATGTTTCCTGGTATGTGGAGCTAATGTTTTAAGTGTCATATGTATCCCCTGTATTTCTTTTTTCTTTTCTTTCATTTCAATGAAACTAAAACTTATATTAAGGTAATTTTTATTCTATCGCATGATGGCATGTTTTAAGGAGCCTTTTAGAAAGTGGTTAGAATGTACACAGAGGCAAAAATCTTAGCTTTTGACCTTTTGAAGAATTTTCTAGTAGATCTAGTGACAAATTCTCCATTGTTCACAGAAAGCTTTGCTTAATGTTATGCCAGCTTTCGTGAAATCTTATTTCTTGAATTTCTATATTTTAAAAAACTAATAATTTGAGAAAATAATTAAAAAGTGATTTTTTTCACGTAATTTAGACCCTTCACACTTCTTCTGTTATATACAAATATTTCTTATAATGTGACAAGAAGTATTTTTTAAAAAGTTTAATCTACTTTTACCCAGTTGTGAAAGTACATACTATTTGAACAGAAACTCAAGAACAAAGTCTGTCTTGCTTTCAAATACTATGAGCTTATTTGTTTTACTTGATTTGCCAGTCCCCTCTCCCCCGTCCCCACCCCATATTCCAGTAATACTTTTTTGGAGGAAAATTAGGAAGTTACAAAAACAGCTTAGTTCTTGATGCTGTAAAACCACTTTCCTCTCCAGGATGCCTGGGAAGGTATAGAAAAAGGAACATACTGGGCCAATAAAGCTAAGAGAAAGAATGCAAGGAGGTGGGGATGATTGGTTTTATAGATCACTGAGGAGCTAATTGTTGTACATTTTGCTGTTGAGTGGTGGGGTCCTAGGTATTTAGGTCATCATTCATTGTCTTCCCAGGCACATCAGCAATAAGCTGGGTTCTAATTGGAGCAGCCAGGCTGTGCTAAGGTGCTGACTTACAGTGCTGCCCAACATTCTTTTTCTTTATTTATGTTATCAGTATTTTTTGTTGTTGTTGGTGTTAAATGTTTTTGTCTTGCTTAGGAAGGTCTTCTTTATTTCAGTATTATGAAATTATTCTTAAATATATGTCCTAATCACTCAATGGCCCTCAAAAAAGTTATTTTTCTGAAAAGAACCAAGAGGGAAGATTTCTGTCTGCTGGTTCACTTCACAAAATGTATCAAAGGCTGCGACTGGGCCAAGCTGAAGCCAGAAACCTGGAATTCCATCTAGGTGATAGGGGCCCAAATACTTGGGCCATCATCTGCTTTTCCAGACACATTAACAGGAAGCAGAATCAGAACTAGAGCAGCTGGGACTCATATCAGATGCTGGCATTGCAAGTGGTAGCTTAAACAGGTATTTGTGCCACCCTTCCCTCAACCTGCATATTTTAAAATTTGATATGAGTTACTCTAGATGGTTAGCAAGATGATCTGGCATCATTTTATTTACTAACATTCTTTTTTTTTAAAAAGAATGATCTATTTTTGTTGGAAAGTCAGATTTACTGAGAGAAGGAGAGCTGGAAAGACCTTCAGTTTGCTAGTTCACTCCCTAAGTAGCTGCAATGCCCAGAGCTGAGCCAATCCAAGGCCAGGTAACAGGTTCTTTCCCAGGCCACAGACAGGGAGCTGGATGGGAATTGGAGCAGCTGGGACATGAACCGGCACCCATATGGATCCCAGCACATGCAAGGTGAGGATTTAGCCATTAGGGTATTGCACTGGCCCCAGATTTATTCTAAATGAACTGCAGATTTAGTTGTCCTTCCATATCTATTATAGTATCTCACTACTTCTCAAATTAATGTCATCTACCATCCTCTCTTGACTGTATTCTTTTCCTACAAAAAGCAATAAGGGTATTCTGTTAAAAACATCACATTGTGTTGCTCATAATTTTTGTGGATCAGGAATTCGTGACAGTTTCAGTTGGGCAATTCTTCTCTTTTCCATATGGTGTTGACTGCAGCTGAAAAATCTTTTTCAGTATGTTTGTGTTCATTTTTATCTACTTGAAAAGCAGAACAATAAAGAGAGAGAGAGATTTTCCATCCCCTTGCTTATCACCAAATGACACAACAACCAGAGTTGATCCAGTCGGAAGCCAGGAGTCAGGAACCCCGTCCAGGCCTCCCTAATGAGTGGCGGGGAGTAAGCTACTTAAGCCATTGCTGCTCCCAGAATGTGTTACCTGGAAATTGGATTGGAAGCAGAGATATCAGGACTCAAGCTGCACTCCCATTTGAGATGTTGGCATCCCAAGTGGCTGTTTACCTTGCTGTGCTACATTGCTTACTCTGCAGCAAGACTTCTTGAACCCCATATCTGGCACCTCTGCTTCTTGGTCTCTGTGCAGTGGCATCACATTATTCAGAATCTGTCCCTGGAGTTCTCACAGTGTGGTAGTTTCAGAGTAAGAACTTTCTTACATGACACTTGGCTCCTGGGAGGAGGGATATAAAACCGCCAGACCAATAAAGGTATGCCTGGAAATGGGACAGTATGCCTTCTTCCCTATGTTGTTGGTCAGAGTAGTCACAGGAGAAAATAAATTACCAGTTAACTGGAAGAAACCCTACTTCATGCAAGGAGATGGAAGAATTGCTTGCACTTTTTGATAGAGACATTGCAAAGTCTTATGAAGGAAAGTTTATGAGATGAGAGATACTGTGTGTTCATTATGGAAAATACAATTAATAAACTCAGAATTAGTTCAGAATTCTTAAATTGGCCTGCAAGGCTTTCTGTGGGCTGACCAGTGCTTTCCTTTGCTTTCATCATTTATATTTTCCTTCTGTTTTTTTTTAAAGATTTATTTCGTTTTATTACAAAATCAGATATACAGAGAGGAGGAGAGGCAGAGAGGAAGATTATCCATTTGACGATTCACTCCCCAAGTGAGGCTGGTGCTGTGCCCATCCAGTTACCCTTACTTTTGTGAATTTCACTGACTAAAAAGGAGTGAAAAAAGGGAGTAAGTAAATGTCCAAAGTGATTTTCACCCCTGAGCTATGGGAAACTGTATGAATTAAGTTTTTCCTCCTTTTTTTTTTTATATATTTCATTTCATTTTATGACACAGTTTCATAGGTTCTGGGATTCCCCCAACCCCTCCCTGTGCCCTTCTTCAATGGTGAATTCCTCCACCTTGTTGCAGTATTACTGTTCAAATCCAGTCATGATTCCTTCATTGCAAGCATATACCATGCATGGAGTCCAGCATTTTGTTGTCCAGATAAATTCAACAGTTTCTTGGGGAGACCATCTCTGGTCTGAAAGCAGAGCTGGCAGAATGTCATCCCGTCCAATGAAAAGCCACAACATAACATCAACAACAATTTACAACACTATGGAGTTAATTGACATGGTATTGAGTGACCGATATGTTAGAAAATGCAAGTTCTTAACCACATCCTGTGACTACTTCATTGCCATTTCAATTTTAGCTTATACACAACCGGCTACTATACACCTTAAAATGGCTATAGGGTACTATTTAGCTATCTCGTGTGTATTTTCATTTTTATATAGTATTGAAGCATAAATGTTACAGGAACTTGGCAAATTTTAGGATAGCTCAAATTAATTTTGGTGCAAAGCATTTTGAAATATATGCTTCTGAGGGGTCCTTCAAAAAGTTCATGGAAATGTATATTTTGAAAAAAAAATCTGTGGGGCTCGGTGGTGTAGCTTAGCAGCTAAAGTCCTTGCCTTGAACGCCCTGGGATCCCATCTGAGCGCCGGTTCTAATCCCAGCAGCTCCACTTCCCATCCAGCTCCCTGCTTGTGACCTGGGAAAGCAGTCGAGGACAGCCCAAAGCTTTAGGACCCTGCACTTGTATGGGAGACCCGGAATAAGTTCCTGGATTCTGGCTTCGGATCGGCATAGCATCGGCCGTTGTGCTCACTTGTGGAGTGAATCATTGGACGGAAGATCTTCGTCCCTGTCTCTCCTCCTCTCTGTATGTGTGACTTTCCAATAGAATAAATAAATCTTTAAGAAAAAAATACTTTGTGGATAAACCCATCAGATATTTGAAGAATATTTTCAGGAGCTTGGGAGAGAAATTTTCATTAAAGATACATGTTTGGTAGCCACATTTTTAAAAAGATTTGTTTATTTTTATTGGAAAGTCAGATTTACAGAGAGGAGAGACAGAAAGATCTTTCATCTATTGGTTCACTTCTCAAATGGCTGCAGTGGTAGGAACTGAGCTGGTCTGAAGCCAGGAGCTTCTTCCAGGTCTCCCACGTGGGTGCAGGGTCCCAAAGCTTTGTGCCATCTTTCACTGCTTTCCCAAGCCACAAACAGGGAGTTGGAAGAGTTGTGGACAGCAGGGATATAGACCGGCATCCATCCATATGGGATTCTAGTGTACGCAACATGAGGACTTTAGACATTAGACTGTCAGGCCCTACATTTGTTTTCTTTTACTAAGTAATTACTAGGGACACAGTGGCTTTAAGCAACACAATTTATTATCTCCTTGTTTACATGAGTCAGGAGTCTGGGCATTGATTAACCGGCTTCTCTGTTCAGGTTCTCACCAAGTGGAATCAGGCTGGGGCTACAGTCTCATTTGAGGCCTGTGGTCCTTTTTCCAAGCTCATTAGTTTGCTGTCAGGATTTAGTTCCTTCAGTTGGAGGATGTAGACCTTGGTTCTTAGAGACAACTTGCTATAAGCTCTCATAGAACCTTTTTTTGTTTTTGGCTTCTCACTCAGCAGAGGCTGCTTCATTGCTGTGTTAATTTGGAGAGAGAGAGAGAGAACGCAACTGGGAGCCTAGAACTCAGTCTAAATCTCCTATGTGGGTGGCAGGGATGCAAGTACTTGAGCCGTCACTACTGCCACTTAGAGTGTGCATGTGTGCATTAGCAGGAAGCTGTAATTGGAAGTGGAACTGGCTTGAATCCAGCCCCGTTCATATGGAATGCAGACATCCCAACATCTTAACCACTGCTCCTGGCTGATCTGTGTGAAGGTAACTGCCTTGTGAGAGAGTCTTCTGAATCTTCCTGAAGCAGGTTTGAGAAGTGCCAGGGGAATCTGGATATTCAAGATGTTTGGGAGTCCTGGCTCAGATATATCTATTCCCTGCATTGGAGTCTTTGCTAGCCAGGGCTTGATCTTGGCACAGTGGACCTGCCTTATTTGAAGAGTTCAAACTTCTTTTGAGTTCAGCATAGATGGGTGGATAGTTAGAATATCTGTATCATAGGAATGAGATGGACACATGGAAATGAATGGATAGTCATTGAGTACTAGTCTGGTCATTAGGTTTCTGTCTTCCTGCAGCAGGAGGGAAGAGCCTCTTTATTTCTCTGAAGGCACTCTGGCTTTCAGACTTTCAGTTTATAGTGAGTCAGCCTTTTTTGTTGTCTTTATTTTTTTCTGGACATCCAAGAGTCTAGCAATATCTTTCCAGTTCCATTGTTTTGTGTTTGCTGTTTCTACTTCATTGCCAGCATTAAAATCCCATCTTAACATCTGCTACCAACTGCCCTGGAAACCTAGTGTTCATTAAGCTGTTTCCTTTGCATCAACATATGGGAGAAAGGAATCCTGAGCAATGGAGGCTCCACAGCAGCTCTGATCAGTGCTGCTGGGGAACTGGACTGACCCTTCCTAGTTTGTCGGGCTTCTGTGTGACTGTAATGACCAGTAGTTGGAGATGGACTACCTGGGATGCGGCCTTGGGCAGGGTGGTTTGCAGGTGAGGCATTTTCTGAAGGGACTGACTGCTTCCAGCAACTGTTCCTTGAATGGGGAAAAAGCACCTCCATGTCTACTACAGTTTTTCTGAATTTACTAAATTACTCGCGTGTTTGTTAACATGATTATGAACTTGCAGACAACTACACTCTTAACTTCTACACAGAGAAGAGTGCACAGATTGTTAAGGGATAACCCAGGAAATGTCCACACAGTAAACACATCAATGTATCAGTATCCAGATAGAGAAATAAAACAACATTGAAAGTCCAGGTGTTGCCTTCGCCCTGGTGATTCCATCCAGTGCTACCTTCTAAGGATCTCTTCTGTCCCTCCTTGTTAGATCACTGGATAAAGGGAACATGGGTTTGAAATTGTGTCACTTAATTATGCAGTGTATCTTTAGTTCTGACCTCTGGTCTTCTGTATTATATGTGTGAATTTACGTTTATAGCTGTTAAGTCATTTATTCCCACTGTGATATAGTTTTCCTTTGTATAAATGTACTACTTAAGTTTCTGTTGATGATAGACATTTGGGTTGTTTCCAGTTTTTAACCATACATATTTATTTTAAGAGTACATTCCTCATGCATTCAATGTGTGTATTTGATTGTAGTAGATAATGCAAATTTCCAGGGTTATTACTGATTTATACTTCTGACAGCACTTGAAAGTTCCAGTTGCTGTGGCTTGGCCCTGTTATAAGATGAAGCTTCCCTCCCCACTAAGGCTTATAACTAGGGATTGTGTGTGTTTACCAAAGTACCTACACTAGAAGATTCTACACACCAGTCTTTTTTCTTCTTGAAGCTGTAAGACAATCAAACTCTTCTCAACGTTTCAGAAATTTTTGACTTACCCTTTTACTTGTCTCCACAATTTACATAAGTTTTTGAAACCCCTTCAATCTTCAGTATTGTTCCCAGCCATCAGTGACCATCAGTATCTCTGATGATTTCTTTTTTCTTCACAGAAAGAGTTTGCCTGAAAACAGCCTTATTTCTCCATGTCTTTTTTTTCCCAAATTCTTCAAATGCCCCAGGGAAAAAGCAGCTGCAGACGAGCCTTACCTCACCACAATTCATCCCTTTTGGAATCTTAGCTGTAGTCCTCATTCTTTCAGGGGCTTTCTGAAATCTTTTGGACACATGGTTTTTTGTATTTAATCTGTTAAACCTCAATTGTTCATGAGAAGATGGTGTTTTGAAATTTCTTTTCTTATCAGTGTTCAAATTATTACAGTTTGGCCAGTGGGACCTTCTTCAATGTTTAAAATTCATTTCTGAGTCTTTTTGAATTGTTCCTTTCTAGTTTATGTTGCTATTGGATACAATAAGATATGTCTGGCTTACTACATGGAATCAGTAGTTCCCTGAAGAATCCTCGATTCCTTTCTACTGGGAAATAATATTTCAAGATTACAAGATTGGGAGTAAGGGTTGTTTATTACTTATGCAATTGGTATATTGTTCCTAGGAATTTTCAGTGGCCACAAATAAGAATCCATTTTCTTCATACAAAGTCAAATACATTAAAAGTCCATGTAGCTACTTCCAATGTAAATTTAAGACTATAGGGGTGAGTATTTGGCCTTGTGGTTAAGATGTTCCTTATGATACATGAGTTCTGTAATGTAGTGCCTGGGTTTAGTTCCTGGCTCCCACTCAGCACTCCAGCTTCCTGCTAATCCAGACTATTAGAAGCAACAGTGATGGGTCCAGTAACTGGACTCCCCCTGCTATATGATCTTTATATTAAACATTATGTCATGCTAAGCTTGTTTTCTGATTCTTTCTCTGTATCCTAAAATTGATATTCTTAGTTTTACTTAGCATTTCTTTATTTTTCAATTAATTATCTGTAATTAATTGGCTTAGCAAATGTGGACGTGCTACTTGGTTTCTTTTTTCATAATTTTAAAAATGAAAAGCTTAGGGAGGGAAGAAAGGAAGAGGAGGAATGAATCCCTATACCTACAAAAATGTGTAGTGAAAAAATTTACAAAAAGACATGATGATAACGTTACATCAAATAGCAGCTATCAATAAAAATAGAAATTGTTTTTTAAAAAAATAAGCTGTAATTAGGCTTCTTATTTTCAGAGAACCCTAGCCAGCATTCTCTGTTAGCATTAGCAGAATCTAATTTAATTGATGATGCTTGGAATACACAATGCTAACTCTTAAACAGAGTAGAGATGAACTTCTGGGCAATACACTTAGCTCATCATCAGACAGCTGTGAATGTGGTCCTCTTAGTGGATGTTTTCCAATTGTTCTTGTGCACCCTTAATTTTTTGGCTGAGGGTGATTCTCCTGAGTCAGTCTTACTGTGTTCTAGGTTTACAGTTCTTACTGTTGAGCAGTTGGCAGTTATTTCTGACTAGAAGTCTACTATAGACATTTTGTTTTGTGATCTATTGTTCTTTGAACATTTGAGTTCAGTGTCTCAGGGTGTGAAAGTCAAAATTAGAGCAAGACGGAGAGATAAATCTTCCATCTGCTGATTCACTCCTCAAGTGGCTGTAATACCCGGGGCTAAGCTAGGAGAAAAATCAGGAGCCAGGAGCTTCATCTGGGTCTCCCACATTGGTGATAGGGGCCCAGACACTTGTGCCATTTTCACTGTTTTTCCCAAGCTGAATCAGAATTGGATTCAAGTCGGGACTTGAGCTGGTGACCATGTAGGATCTTAGAGAGTAACAAGTGGTGCCTTTATCTGCATGCTGCAATTCCTGTTCCCTCAAATTGAACATTTCTGAAAATTTAATATTTTCTATAAATTCTATTGGAAATTGGACCATGAGGTACAAATACAGATAACTGTGGTTGATGAAACTTTCCTGTGCTATGATTTTCAATGAGAAAAATTTAGTGTTTTGCTATTTTCAAAGGTAAATATTAACATTTTAAAAAATTTCTTCTTCTCAGCTTCCAATTAAAACAGGACAACAGAACACACATACCAAAGTCAGTACTGAGCGCAACAAGGAATGCCTAATCAATATTTCCAAGTACAAGTTTTCTTTGGTTATAAGTGGCCTCACTACTATCTTAAAGAATGTTAATAATATGGTGAGTATTTGGGTTACTATTTTGGGGGGATTTGGTATTTTGTTTTGTATTTAAAAGTTTAGGGCAGTATATTTTGAAGGATAGAAAAAGATTTTGTTTGCTTTTTTGTGTGGATGAGTCTGGGTGACAGGAAAGCATTGACTGAGCTGTCCCAGCTGCCTCGTAGGGTCCTCAGCAGGAGGCTGGAGCCAGGGATCAAACTCAAGTACTTAGATAGGGAACGCAGCTTTGTTAACCCTTAGACCAAGTATGATGCCTTCAGCTCTTCTTCCTCTTTGCTTTTGGATATGTATGGCTCTTGTCTTTCTCAGGTGATAAGTTCAAAACAATTCATCTGGATTTAAAAAATTAACTGAATTCTCTGCTGTTTTCTGTAATGTGTTGTGTTATTTTTATAGAACTGTGAAATAATATCTGGTTGTAGATTGTGAAGATTAATCCTATTTTTTAAATTATTAATTTGAAAGGCAGAGAAGGAGAATTTTTTTTTTCCTGAAGATTTATGCATTTTGTTTGAGAGAAAGAGAGAGAGACAGAGACAGACACACAGGGAGATTTTCCATCTGCTAGTTCACTTACCAAATGGTGTCATAGTCAAGAGCTGGGCCAGTCTGAAGGTGGGATTCAGAAGTTTCTTCCAGGTCTCACATGTGGGTACAGGGGTCCAAGGCCTTGTGCTGTTCTCCACTACTTTCTCAGGCCATAGATGGAAGCGTATGGCCTGGACACAAATTGGTGCACTTATGGGAATCCAGCACTACAGTTGAGGATTATTAGCTTGCTATGCCTCTGAGCTGGTCCACAGTCCCATTTTTTTTTTTTTTTAAATAATCACATCTTCTTTGTGTGTTTTCCATCAAGAAAGTTGCTTAGATAAAGTTCCAAGTTTATACAGTTCATAAACTGAAGATGTGTGCAGTCATTTGCCTTATGAAGAGATTGGAAAAATACTAATTAAAAAGTTCTTTTTATAGATATGTGATTTACCATAATATGTTTGGTATTTTCTCTAGTTTTTGGCTGCCTGGAGCGTGGAGCATAATAATAGCATTTTGCACATGTGAAACTGACATTTTTCCAGTTAGGTTGAAGTATTTTTAAGAACCAAAACAATATTATTGTGGTACTGGTAGTCATTAAGAGTTTATGGAATATATTGTGGAAACTCTTTTTGTTGTTGTTGTTACCAAGCAGTGCACATTTGAGCTTAACAAGTACTTAAAATTTAGTGTGCTGGGTGCTATTGCATGTGGTACTATAAGAATTAAGATGTTGATTATTTTGTGGTATAAAAGTGGGGTTAAATGTTCAATTCAAGATGGGCAGCCTAATAAATGCCAGCATTTCTCTTTGCCTGAGTATTGATTATGTGTCATTGTCAGGATAAAATAAACATTGATAGATTTAAATGTAGGATAATGTAGGGGATGAAATACAGTATTACTATTTTTCTTTATTCCCCATCCTTCACTTTTCAAATGTGTCCTGATTTGTTGTGGAGAATGACTGCTGGATTTCATGTTCTGCTTATCTTTCAGAGAATATTTGGAGAAGTTGCTGAAAAAAATTTATATCTCTCTCAGTTGATTATATTGGATACACTGGAAAAATGTCTTGCTGGGGTAAGTAAATCCCTTGTCAAATAGGGATGTTTTGACAATGATCTGATGTTCCAAAGTATAGATGTGGCATCCTGTGGACTTTCGGTCAGGATATATGCATATGAACTTTGTTAATACAGCTTACATGGTGGTGCAGATGAAGTATTTAATTAAAAGTTATTCTTTCTTTTGTAAATTAAGTAGGCACTAAGTTTACTTTAAAGGATTAAGTTTGAGCCATGTACTTTTCTATTTTTTGAAGAATCTATCATTTGATTTAATTAAATTTCTCAGGCATTGTGGGGCTGTGGTATTGTATGCCTGTGAAAGAATGCTAAAAGAAAAAGAAGGAAGAATATGATTCAGAATACCAGAAGTAATCTTGTTTCCACTTCTGTATGAGAATATTAATATTCTGTTTTTCAAGTCTTTGTTAAATGTTGAACCTGTCCTATTAAGGATATCTATTACCTGAAAAACATTTGTCTTGTGTAAAAATGGATACATACAAGTGTAATAGGTATATGAAAATTAATTGAGTTAACAAGCAAGTTTTCTTCTTTTTTAAAGATTTATTTGTTTTATTTGAAAGTCAGAGATGGGGAGAGAAAGGGAAAGACACACACAGAGAGAGAGAGAGAGAGAGAGAGAGAGAGATCCTCCATCCACTGGTTCACTTTCCAAGTGATCACAACAGATCTGCTTGGCTGATCCATAACTGCAGGTTAAGAGCTTCTGGTTTTCTCATGTGGGTATGGGACTCCAAAAGCTTGGACCGCCCTACACTGCCTTCCCAGGCCGTGAGCAGGGAGCTTGATAGGAATTAGAGCAGCTGGGCCTTGAACCAGCCACCCATATGGGATGCTGGCACCACAAAATTAACCTGCTACACTACTGTGGCAGCCCAGAACCAGTTATTCTATTTCCCTTCTGACTTAATTTGTGCTTTTTGCAAGAATATTTCTTTTTTAAGATTTATTTATTTTTATTGCAAAATCGGATGTACAGAGAGAAAGAGAGGCACAGAGAAAGATCCTCCATCCATTTGATTCATTCCCCAAGTGGTTTCAATGGCTAGGGCTGAGTCAATTTAAAGGCAGGAGCCAGGAGCTTCTTCTGGATCTCCCGTGCAGCTTCAGGGTCCCAAGGCTTTGAGCCATCCTCGACTGCTTTTCCAAGCTGGAGAGGAGAGGAGAGGTGAGGAAAGGAGAGGAGAGGAGAGGAGAGGAGAGGAGAGGAGAGGAGAGGAGAGGAGAGGAGAGAGAGAGAGAATGAGAATGAATCTCCTTCCACTGGTTCACTCCATGAGTGGCTGAAATGGCCAGAGTAGAGCTGACCTAAAGCCAGGAGCTTCTTTTGGGTCTCCCATGTGGGTGCAGGGTCCCAAGGCTTTGGGGCCTTCCTTGACTGCTTTCCAAGACCACAGGCAGGGAGCTGGAAGGGAAGTGGAGCAGTAGGGTTACAAACTGGTGTGTGTATGAGATCCTGGGGCATGCAAGGCATTGACTTTAGCCACTAGGTGACTGCCAACCACAGTGCTTCCATATTAAAGATCTATGCGTATTAGAGTGAACTCATTTTTTGTATTTTCTCTTACTTTGACATGAAATTGAAACTTTTGCTTTTATCTCCATTTGTTATAGTTGTTTATAGAAACCTTTATGCAAGGGACTTGAATATATGAGGACTGATTATGTGGTGGAATGTGCTGGAGAGCTGGAATGGTTAGAAGTATTTAGGAAAGGGATGGTGTAAAAAATTGGAAAGCATAATGTATTCACACAACTGTAAATCCCCGTAAAGCCATTGGGCACAAAACTATGTGTGCTATTTTGAATTTTTTCCTTCTTTATTCTTGGCCATATTCCAAAATTTTTGGGCTTGACTTAAATTGAGAGTTAGCTCTTTTAGCTTGCTGCTCTCTGTTGTGATTTGGTGGTGTTCATTTATAAGAAGGAGCAGAAGATCAAAAGGACTGTTAAATGGATGATGGACTAGAGGCAGTGTTTGATTTCTTCAGTCAGTTTTTTGTGATGTCCTGTGCGTTACTAGGGTATCAACCACACCCTGATTGAATGAACAGAGGGTGGCTCATTGCCTTTTTTAATTCCACAGCTTTTTCCCATTCACCTTTGAGAGATATTATTAAATGCATTTTAGAGAATGATCAGATATTTATTGACCCTTTTTGATTGAATAATTTGGAGATAACCTAGAGCTGAAATGTTAATAAATCAACCAGGCATAACTAATATAAAGCATAAAATGCATACCACCTTGTCTTACTTTGGTATTGGAAATGTATTTTAAAAAAGGAAATTTATAATTTGGAAGCACTGCTAACCATATTATTAAATAGTTGTTTTGTTGGGTTATCATCCATGATTTTTTGGATGTCTTTCGATTTTTGGGTCAGATAAAGCTGAGGCAGTTCAAGAACTAAGCCTACATGTAGGCTATCTATATGTAGATATTTGTGATAATAGTTGAAATACTATGTGAAAGAAAACTAAGTTACCAATATCATAAAGGTTTATAGAATCTGAGGAATCTTAGTGTGAAAACTGTCATTTAAAATGTCTAATACTTTTCTATCATGTTTTTATTCATTGGTGATAGTTTAAAATCTACACTGTTAGTCATAAGAAATGAGAGAATCAGGTCATAGTAATACAGATTTTTGTGTTTTTGCCACCTTTTACATTATTATCAAAATTGATATTTGTATATAGGTCCAAATATGCTGAGGTAAATAATGATGTGAAACAGCATCTTCAGGAGAGTTATCTGTTGATTATTAGTTACTTGTGTTTACTTTGCAAAGCAGAGATCTCAGTGTTCAGCACAAAGTGATCAAGCTTGGTATCATGAATAGGGGGTCACCTGGCCTCTTGTGCTTCACATGTAATGTAATCTAGACTGGGCTGAATTGCCTAAAAGGTTTAGCCTGAATCTAATCAGACTGCTTGGTTTAAATTCCAATTTACGTGAAAGATAGTAGCTAGAGGAGCAAGTTTCACCACTAGGAAACAGTCAAACCAAGAATATGGAATATTCTGTCAGAGTACTGTGCAGTTTCTTAGGTCATTTTCATGTAAAGTAAAAGTGATGTTTAAGAGATTGCTATAGAATGCAGTAACTAAAGGCATATGACCATCACATTACAATAGGAACCTTGTTTAAATACTGTTTGAATTTTTTATAAGCTACACATTTTTGGAAAGATGTTTTAGGGAAAGTGCTGCAATTTGATTATAGATTGGATACTGGACATACAAAGGAAGTGTTCTTTGGAATATTAATTGTATTGAAGTGAAGTCCTTAATTTTAAGATGTTGAAGTGTATGTATAGGCTAAGTGGTATTATGTTTACAACCTACTTTGAGGTGATTTAACCAAAACAAAATTATTCATAGTAAATAACACCTATTTTGGTCAGTCTGCGTGAAGGCAAGTGTAATCACCCACCAAGAAATTTGTTTGGATATTAGAGAGATTACTAATAGTAATAGTCATTTGTGACTACACTGTGTGTGACAAGTTACTTAGAACTTAAGGCAAAATGGGAATTCCCAGGAAAGGAAAGAGGGCTCAGTTGATGACTAACGGAGCCAGCATGGGTAGGGGGGATAATGAAGCTGTGTGGGAGGATGGAATAATTTTGATTATGGGTTGAAAGAGAAATGTGCTTCTTACTAGACTATCTATAGATAAATGCTACACTTTTGAAGAAATGTTAGTCATGGGAAGTAGGTGACAGATATGCAGGTGTTTATTTTTGCCTTTGTGCTCTTCTGTGATATTAGAAATTTCTCATAAGAAATGTTTGCAGGTATAATTAAGACGTTTTTAGAATTATGTTATTTGTATTTTAGCAACCAAAGGACACAATGAGATTAGATGAAACGATGCTGGTTAAACAGTTGCTGCCAGAAATCTGCCATTTTCTTCATACCTGTCGTGAAGGAAACCAGCATGCAGCTGAACTTCGGAATTCTGCCTCTGGAGTTTTATTTTCTCTCAGCTGCAACAACTTCAATGCAGTCTTTAGTCGAATTTCAACCAGGTTAGTGTACAAATCTACATAATTGCAAAGTAGCATGCTACAGAAAGTAGACTGTGTGCTAAATGTGTGTTCAGCTCTGATTTATTGAATATTTTCAGCATATGCTATTATGCTGTTTTATCCTAATAACTGAGAGGTAGGTGATATTTGCTTCCCTTTACAGGCAAGCAAACTGATACCCCAAAGAGTTCAGATGACATCCCTAATAAAGGAGAACCCCAAATTTCTAAGTCTGTCTGGCTTCAGAATCTGTATTAATTCATTATACCAGTTGTATCTCGTACTTCTGTTTTAGGCTTATTTTAATGAAATCCTTTGTGTACTATATACTTCTGTGCTTTGAAAGTTTATCCTGGGGCAGACATTTGGTGCAATGGTCTCTTGGGATGCTTGCAACCCATGGCTGGTTCCAGTCTCAATTCTACTCCTGATTCTTAACTCCCTGCTAATCTATACTTCAGATTGCAGCAGATATTGGCTCAAGTTCTTGGGTCCCTGTCATGTATATGAAAGTTCTGTCTTTGGCTTGGCCTAGCTTTGGCTATTTCTGGCATTGGGGGTATTAGCCAGTGAATGGAAGATCTCTCTCCCTGTACTTTGCAATGAAAATTAAATAATTAAATAGATTTTTTTTATTAATTACATTGCATTATGTGACATAGTGTTATGGGCATTGGGATTCCCCCCACCCCTCCCCGAACCCTCTCCCCATGGTGGATTTCTCCACCTTGCTGCATTACCACAGTTCAAATTCAGTTGAGGTTCTTTCATTGGAAGTATAATTAAATAGATTTTAAGGAACAATCATAAATATAATTTTTTTGGTTAATGATGCAAAATCATTTTTGTGAGCATTATACAGGTAGAGCGTAAATGGTGCTATGTGGGGGTGGAATCCTAACTCTAGCAAAGAACTTGGGAACTTGGTTTCATACAAATGATTTGCTTTACGATTGAGGGAAGATGGCCGACGTAGGAGAAAGGCTATGAGGGAGAGTTCAGTGAGAGAAGGTTAGAGTGCTGCAGAGGCAGCGAAGAGGAGCGGCAGGAAACCGTAGGGAGAGGTCCGTGAAACTCCCTGGGACAGTGTGGAGCCAAAAAGTTCCACACAACTCGGAAGAACAACGAGAACGGAGCAGGGCAAAGGTAGAGAAGCCGACATCCCACTCCAGACCTGCTGAGTCACCTTTGAGAGCGGCCTGACGGGAGACGCGGCCAGCTTGGAGACAGGGAAATCGGAGGGATTGTCGCCGGCGGAATTCTTCAACAACAGCAGAAGCAGACTGCAGCAGCCGGACTTTGGTGAGCTGGGGATTAACGTGGCAGCCTCCGCATTCCCCACCCCCTGCTGAGGCTCCAGCCTCTGAGAACACAAGGGGCGCAACCTGAAACTGTCAGGTCTGTGCCTTGGGAACAGCGGTGCGTGTTGGTGGCTGAAAAGGTCCCGGGAAAGCGCCTCAGATCTTCCTGCGCTAAGTGGGCCAGTGCATCTCAGCGCGCGGAGGCTGCTGGTGGGAGTCTGGAATCCCCGACACCCTGAAACCCTGTGGGTGGGCGACAGCACCAGGAGGACTCTGAGCGCCGCGCCGGGCTGGGCTAGGCGGTCCCGCCTGCAGCAGCCGCCTCCGTAGCGCAGGAGTCAGGAGGGTGCTGAACTGGGAAGTGTAGCGCTGTGTGTCCCTGACACGCAGATGCCACTCCCATAGTGTGAACTGTCCATTCCTCGCCTCCCACCCCGCAGTCCTGAGTGTAGGCGACACACCGGGAGAGCTCTGAAATCTCCTGTGCCACACTGGCACTGTGCGATCCCGCTGAGAAGTTATTTTAACAGGGCGCCTGGGTCACACCTCCTCTACGGTCCTGTGAGGAGGAGCCACACACACACCACGAGTGGTGGAATCACTGCACAAGAGCCACGCCCAGAAAGTGCCTCAACCACAGTCTTGTGTGTGGGAGACACACCAGGCGGGCTCTGAAAAACCCTGCAGTCCCTGACAAGGAGAACGCAGGGAGAAAGCACATAAAACCTTCTACGTCCTGTGGATTCCCGTGCAGGGGGCGCGCCCAGAGAGCGCCTCCATCCCTCCACGCCCTGCGGTGGCACACCTGTAGAAGAGGTGCCCAGAGTGTGCCTGGAATCCACTGGGCCCCCAAGGTGGTGCTCTACAGCCCCGGGCCCTGAGAACGCACCAACGGTGCCTTGAAAATTACCACGCCCGGCAACACCACGCTTGCAGGCTCCAATCTCTACAGGAAAGCACCTGACAGCCCCTCAACACACGGGTCCATTTGCCTTACCAGAATACACCAACGCAATGGGAAAAACCACTAGAAAGAGCTGTGCTCCAGATGAAAGAGCCAGCACCCCACCAAACATGGGCCAAAAGCCATTATCAATATCGGCGATGCGAGATGAAGACATGGACGTGTTACCAGCAAAGGAATTGATGAAAATAATGCTAAAATTTCTCAGAGACGTGGACACAAAGCTGGAAGACTACCAGAACCGCATAATCACCGAAATACAACAAATCAAAACCAAACTGGATGCCCAAGAGAATAAAATTGAAAGCCTCATCAACAGAATAAATGCGGCAGAGGAAAGGATCTCTGAAACAGAAGACACACAAAATGAAAGTGCCCAGCGAATTAAACAGCTAGAGACAAACCTCAGCAAAACTAATAAAATGATGCAAGAGATGAAGGATTACCTTAGAAAATTGAATATTCGGATCATCGGCCTCCCCGAGGGAGTAGAAAGAGAATCTGGGATGCAAGCAGTGCTTGATGAAATTATACAGGAAAACTTCCAAAACACTTGGAACACGAATCCACCCCGCATACAGGATGGACAGAGAACTCCCAACAGACATGATCCAAAGAGATCTTCACCCAGACACACGGTGCTCAAGTTCTACTCCAATGAAGACAAAGAAGGAATCCTGAGACAAGTACGAAGTAGAGAAAAGATCACATACAGGGGAAAACCCATCAGAATTACTGCTGACTTCTCCGAAGAGACCCTACAAGCAAGGAGAGAATGGACAAAGATCTTCCAAGTCCTGAAACAAAACAACTGTCAACCAAAAATAATCTACCCAGCAAAGATCTCATTTGTATTTGAGAACGAAATCAGATACTTCAATAGCAAAGAAAAACTAGAAGAATATGTCTACACAAAACCAGCCCTGCAAAGTCTCCTTAGAAATGCGCTAGTCCCGGACAAAAAGGAGGCAAATCACAAACAAAGTTGGCAAATAAGAAGGTCTCCAAACTAAAGGCCGCACAAACAAGACAACTACATAGGCAACAACACATACACAACACAAACACATGGCAGGGCAAAATTGCAACCTCTCAATTTTAACTCTCAACACAAATGGTCTAAATTCACCAATCAAAAGACAGAGATTAATAGAATGGATCATCAAACAAGACCCAACCATCTGTTGCCTACAAGAAACGCATCTAACCAGAAAGGATGCAAAGAAACTGAAAGTGAAGGGATGGAAAAAGATATTTCACGCTAATGGACGAGAAAAAAAAGCTGGGGTAGCTATCCTAATTTCAGACGAGATAGATTTCATTCTAACTAACATCAAAAGAGACAGGGAAGGCCATTTTATACTGGTGAAAGGAATGATCCATCAAGAAGCAATCACCATCATTAATGTTTATGCACCGAATCTTAATGCACCTAGTTACGTAAAGCAATTACTTACAGACTTAAGGGAAGACATAGACACCCGCACAATTCTTGTAGGCGATCTCAACACACCTCTAACAACAATGGACCGGTCTACGAAACAAAAACTCAACAAAGAAACAACAGAGCTCACACAAACAATAGAACAACTGGACTTAGTAGACATATATAGAACTTTTTATCCTAAGGCCACAGACTATACATTCTTCTCAGCGGTGCATGGCACCTTCTCCAGAATCGACCACATGATAGGACATAAAGCGAATCTAAACAACTTCCAAAACATTAGTATCATACCATGTACCCTCTCAGACCACCATGGGATGAAACTGGAAATCAACAACTCAAAACTCCCCAAGAAGTATACGCACTCTTGGAAATTGAACAATATGCTATTAAACGAACATTGGGTCAGAGAAGAAATCAAAGATGAGATCAAAAAATTTATGGAAACCAATGAAAACTCTGATACAACATTCCAAAACTTGTGGGACACCGCCAAAGCAGTGCTACGAGGTAGATTCATCGCAATCGGAGCGCATGTCAAGGCCCAAGAAAGACGCCAAATACAGGAACTAACCTCACACCTCCAGGATCTGGAAAAACAGCAGCAGAAGAGTCCCACGCACAATAGGAAACAAGAAATCATCAAAACAAGGGAGGAGATAAACCAAATAGAAATCAAAAAAACTATACATAAAATCAACAAATCAAAAAGTTGGTTTTTTGAGAAAATAAACAAAATAGACACTCCACTGGCCCGATTGACCAAAAAAAAACAAGAGAAAGTGAGAATTAATAGCATTAAAGATGAAAAAGGCAACATAACAACAGACACTGCAATCATTAAGAAAATAATTAGAAATTACTACAAAGAACTGTACTCCCACAAATTTGAGGACCACCAAGAAATAGAAAAGTTCTTGGACTCCCACCACTTACCAAAACTCAGTCCGGAGGCAACTGCAGAATTAAATAAACCCATAACCGAGGTAGAGATTGAAACAGTCATCAAGGATCTCCCAACGAAAAAAAGCCCAGGCCCAGACGGCTTCACTACAGAATTCTACAAAACATTCCGAACAGAACTAACCCCAATCCTCTACAAGCTCTTCAAAACAATAGAGGAGGAAGCAACCCTCCCAAACTCATTCTATGAAGCCAACATCACCTTAATCCCAAAACCGGACAGAGAACCATCAGAGAAGGAAAACTACAGACCTATTTCTCTGATGAACATTGATGCTAAAATTCTCAACAAAATCCTAGCCAATAGAATTCAAAAAATCATCAGACAGATCATTCATCCGGATCAAGTAGGATTCATCCCTGGGATGCAGGGATGGTTCAACATTCGGAAATCCATAAATGTTATAAACCATATCCAAAAACAGCAAAACAAGAACCACATAATAGTTTCAATAGATGCAGAAAAAGCTTTCGACAAAATCCAACACCTCTTCATGCTAAAAACTCTAGCCAAAGTAGGCATAGATGGGAAAATCCACAACATAATCAAAGCAATTTATGAAAAACCCAACGCCAGTATCATACTGAATGGAGAAAAGCTAGAACCCTTCCCACTGAGATCTGGAACAAGACAAGGGTGCCCGCTATCACCACTGCTATTCAACATAGTCCTAGAGGTACTTGCAGAGGCCATAAGACAAGAAAAAGAAATCAAAGGCATACGTATAGGAAACGAAGAAGTCAAGCTTTCACTATATGCAGATGACATAATCCTATACATAGAAAAACCAGGAGACTCAATACAGAAACTGCTAGAACTTATACGAGAGTTTGGCAGAGTGGCGGGGTACAAAATTAACGAACGAAAATCAACAGCCATAGTGTACGCAAATAACACCAAGATGGAAGAAGATCTAACCAACAGGATACCATTCAAAATAGCAGAGAGAAGTATGAAGTATTTGGGAATAAATCTAACCAAAAGCGTAGGAGACCTATTCGAAGAAAACTACAAACTATTTAAAAAGGAAATTGAACAAAACCTCAAAAGATGGAATAACATCCCGTGCTCCTGGATAGGCAAAATCAATATCATTAAAATGTCTATACTACCACAAGCAATATACATTTTCAATGCAATTCCAATCAAATTGCCCAAAACATTCTTCACGGAACTGGATACAATGATTCAAAAGTTCATCTGGAAGCACAAAAAACCACGAATAGCTAGAACCATCCTGAAAAATAAGAAGTCAGCAGGGGGAATCACAATCCCGGACCTCTGGACATACTATAGAGCAGTGGTTATCAAAACAGCCTGGTACTGGCACAAAGACAGAAAGGAAGATCAATGGAATAGAATAGAAGCACCAAAAGGGAACCCACACAAATACAGCCAATTAATCTTTGACAAAAAGACCAATGACAGCTCAAGCAAGTGGGAAGGCCTCTTTGGTAAATGTTGTTGGGACAACTGGCTGATAGCCTGTAGAAACAAAAAAATAGACCCACATCTATCACCATACACTAAGATCCAATCTACATGGATAAAAGACCTAAACCTACATCCAGAAACCTTCAAACTCTTGCAAGAAAATGTAGGAAATACCCTGCAAGACCTAGGAGTAGGTCCCGACTTTCTAAGAAGGACACCAAAAGCAATAGCAGTTGAGAACAGAATAAACAAATGGGACCTCATCAAACTAAGAAGCTTCTGTACAGCAAGGGAAACAATCAACAAAGTAAAAAAGCAACCCACAGAGTGGGAGAAGATCTTTGCACACGATATAGGCGATAGGGGGCTAATTTCCAGGATATATAAAGAACTTCAAAACAACCAAAAAACCAAAACAAACAAGCCACTCAAGAAATGGGCACGGGAAATGGGCAAACATTTCACAAAGGAACAAGTCCAAATGGCAAACAAACATATGAAAAAATGTTCCAGCTCCCTAGCAATAAGGGAAATCCAAATTAAAACATCGATGAGGTACCACCTAACACCAGTAAGATTGGCCCACATAAACAAGAACACCAACGACGCTTGCTGGCGAGGATGCGGGGAAAAGGGAACCCTACTCCACTGCTGGTGGAGCTGCAAATTGGTACAGCCTTTATGGAAATCAGTCTGGAGAACACTCAAACAACTCAAAATCTGCATACCATATGACCCAGCAATAGCACTCCTAGGAATATATCCAAAACACCTGTTTTACGACAAACCAACATGCATCCCTATGTTCATTGCAGCACAATCAGTAATTGCAAAAACATGGAAGCAACCGAAATGCCCATCAGCAGAAGATTGGATAAGAAAGCTTTGGTTCATCTACTCCATGGAATACTACTCAGCTATTAAAAAAAACAAAATGCAGTTCTTTGTGGCTAAATGGGTACAACTGGAAACTATAATGCTAAGGGAAATGAGCGAATCCCAAAAGATTAGATACCACATGTTTGCCTTGATTTAACCTGTAATTTTTTGTTTGGTTGTTTGTTATTTTTTTTTTTTTTTTGAACCTGTCATTGATACTGTCTCAACCCAGATGTTTCGAAGAAGGGAACTTGCATTATTTTTAACATATTGTTTACCCAATACTATGTCAATTAATTCCATAATGTTGTATATTGATACTGTGGCCTCGTTGGGGCTTTTAACTGACTGGATCTTTACTCTGTTAGACCTATTTTCAGACCATAGAAGGTCTCCCCAAGAGGCCACTGAACTTATCTGGACAATAAGACGCTGAACTTTATGCTAGGCATGTGTCTGCAAGCAATGAATCTCAACCGAACTTGAACTATGGTTATGCAACAAGGTGGAGGAATCCACCATGGGGGGAGGGGTATGGGAGGGGTGGGGGGAATCCCTAGCGCCTATGAAACTGTACTACACAATACAATGTAAGCAACAATAATAAAAAAAAAAAAAAAAAAAATAAGACAATCACTATATCCCTATTGAAAAACAAAAAAAAAAAAAAAAAAAAAAAAAAAAAAAAAAAACAAATGATTTGCTTTATCCTACAAATAAAGGAGTTCTTAAAGGAGTTAAAGGAATTCTTAATTATTGCTAAGAGGTAAGTATAACAGAAATCCCATAATGATTAGTAAATTGAAGATTGATATAGAGTATAGAAAAGTAGTCCGTCTGTTTATTAGTGCCTACTTTTTTATTGTTAGTATATACTGTGAACAGTGAACTTGTATTGATCAGATTCACTCATTTCTTTGTTGAATGAGAACCATGCACTTTAACTTGAGAATTTGTGTTACAATGTTTTGGGGAATCGACTAATCAAATTCTATAATATTTTTTAAAATTATATTTCTATAATTTGATGGTATTTTTTAGTTTTAATAGAATTCTTGGCCCAAGAAAAATTAAGCATTTTTATTAAGCATGATAGAAGATTGATAATCTTGGGTAGCATTCATATGATATAACAGAGTTCTTATGAACTCTGAATAGTTAACGTTTTATATTCTGAGTTATAGGTCACTGCAACCAGTAGAATAACAAACTCCTAGGGAAGAGAAAACTGAAAATTATTTTTAAAAGCAAACAAAAATACCAAAAACTTTCTCCCTTGAGGTGACTGGCAGATCAACATTATTGCTTGAAAGAGTGAAATATGTTTAAGCCTACTACTGAGTGAGTAGTTAATAAAACACAAATATGTCACCTTTAAAAACCAGACATTTTCTAGTCACCAACACGAGAGCTTTATTTCCAGACTCCAGTTCACTGTTTGATGCCAGAGTTGAAATTGTCTAGAATTTCACTAATTTTTAGGGGAGATTGCTCAAAAATGGAAGCTATAAAATAATATGTGTCAGATTTGCCTTTTCATTTAGCCAATAGCAGAAATAGAAACTGACCTTTTTAGAGGACCACTGACCTTGAAGACCATTATGATGGTTCAATTTAGGTGGAAGTGTCTATGGCATTGCTGTCATAGGGTTGGTCCTTAAAAAATATATGTGACTTAAATGATCGTTCTTTTCTGAAAGTTGAACACAGATCTCATATATACTAGATGAATTGATGCCAAGTGTTTTATGCTTAACTGTTCTTGTTCTCCTATTAGATTTTTCTTTTTATTTATATAAGGTGAATAAATTTCATGTGTTTCATAATGCAGATTTAGGAGTATAGTGATACTTTCCATCCCAGCCTTCCATTCTCTATTTAAATCCTGCCTCCTCCTTTCTTTATTTTTTACTTAATTTTTGCAATGACATTCTTTTAATTTACTTTATAATCACAGGCTCAACCCTCCTTTAGATAAAGAAGTCAACAAATGGCAAAAAAAATACTGTTCCTCAAGAATATAGACAGAGGTTGTAAACAATAATCTCAAAGTGTCAGTTTAACTCATATAAACTCTTTTTTTTTTCTCTGTATGTTAGTTACAACAGGTCTAGAACAACATTATATTTGTTTTTTCCAGACTGGCTTATTTTACTAAGCATAATGGTTTCCAGTTGCATCCATTTTATTACAAAAGGCAGAGGGTCGTATTTTTCATGGCCACATAGTATCCCATAGTGTATATGGATCACATTGACCTTATCCAATCATCAGTTGATGGGCATCTGGGGTGATTCCATCTTAGCTGTTGTGAATTTGAACTGCTACAAAAATGGGAACACAGATGACTGTCATATACTGTTTTCCTTTCGTTTGGGTAATTTCCCAGGAGTGAGATGGCTGCGTCATTGTATGATAAATACAGATTTGCTTTTAGATAAAATTAGAATTTATTTATATTTTACTTGAGAGGCATAGAGAGAAATTGAGACTTTGAACCTGCTTGTTCCCTCCCCAGATCCCACAATAATTGGGATTGGGCCTGAAGCCAGAAGGTAAACACCCAATCCTAGTCTCAGTCAGGAACACTTTAGCTGTCACCTACTGCTGTGGAGGGTGTGCGTTAGCAAGAAGCTGGAACCCCAAGTGGATCTGGGACCCAAACCCTGGCATTCTGGTACAGTATGAGGGTAACCCAACTAGTATTTGAACCACCAGAACAAGGTATGCCCTTAAGATTTACTTTTTATACATGTATTTCTGTCCATTTCTTTAGGGGAAGATGGGCCATAGATCATACCAAGATTATTATGCTCCTGAAGCATACCATAGTAATCTTGGATGGAGAAGATCAGCTGGTTTCTCCACAGAATTACTGTGCAACTGTACTAGATGTAGTTGCCCTTCTGAATATCTAGTTTGACCTACCACCAGAAACAAAAGACTCGGTAATTTCAAAGTCATTTAGCTCTTCACAAACCTGTCTCTTTAAAAAAAATTTTTTTTAATTTGTTTTTATTGGAAAAATCGGATTTGCAGAGACGATAGAACAGAAAGATCTTCTACCCACTGGTTCACTCCCCCAAGTGACTACAGTGGTTGGAGCTGAACCAATCTGAAGCCAGGAGCCAGGAGCTTCTTGTGGTTCTCCCAATGGGTGTGGGGTCCCATGGCTTTGGGCCATCCTCCACTGTTCTCCCAGGCCACAAGCAGGGAGCCAATTGGGAACTGGAACAGTTGGGACACGAACCAATGCCCATACAGGATCCTGGCATCTGCAAGGGGAAAATTAGCCAATTGAACCATCACGCTGGGCCCATAAATCTGCCTTTAAAACATAGATAGTTATTGTTTTAAAACCAGTTTTGGATTCCACTTGTAGTTCTAATAATTGAAAGTATACTTATATTCTTTTAAATGCTGTATATGTTATATGCAACTTTTTTTTTTTAAGATTTTAAAAAATTTATTTGAAAGGCAGGGTTACAGAGAAGGAGAGAGGAAAGGAAGAGAGATCTTCACCTATTGGTTCACTCCCCAAAACGCTGCAATGGCTGGGTCTAGGTCAGGCTGAAGCCAAGAGCCAGGAACTTGTGAGTTTCTGATGTAGGTGCAGGGGCCCAAGGACTTCAGCTATCTCTGCTGCTTTTCAAGAGATTGGAAGTAGGATAGCTGGAACTTGAACTGGTGCCCATATGGGATACCAGCATCACAAGCAGTGGCCTACTCTACTGCCCCACAGACACAATACTGGCTCACACAATTCACTGCTGTTCATAGTGAATTGCTTCTGTTTTGTAATCTGTTTGCAGCAAATCTGCCTTCAGGTGATCTGTATTTTTGGTGGGGATCTCCTGGTGCCCTGGGCTGGGGGAGTGTTCAGTGATAACTTTACAAGGTGCTCAGCTCTGAACCTTTTTTTTTTTTTTTTAATTTCTCAGTACCAGACAGTATGAATAGTATAAATATGGACCCTACAGCCTTCTAAGGTAACAGCTTTAAGTTACTTTCTGTCCCCTACTCAAAGCTTAGGCAAAATACATGGATTTCTTAGTACTGGTTGTTTTTTTTTTCTTTCTTCTTACAGGAGAACATTTTAAAAATTGTTCATAAGTTTTTAGGGCATTTATGTTTTATGTAGGGATGCAGTTCTAATCACTGCATTTTTAACAGGAAAATTTTTTCTAGTCCTGTGTGGATATTAAACTCCAAACTGTTCGCTGAAGGTGATTAAAAGCCTCCTCTATCCTTGTTGCAGTGCCAGACCACATGCACTGGACTCGGTTTTCAGTTTCCTCTTCATTTCTGGACCTAGCTGGGTGGGTGGTGCTTCTCTGTATTTCTCCACATTTAAAATGTCTCTGTTCAGTCGACTTGATCTTGCTGGAGGTTTTAAAGTTAGGTTTTTCATCTCTCTCTCTCTCTTTTTTTTTTTTTGTTCAGACTATCCTTCATTTTATTTCTCCAATTCGGATGTGACATGGAGGCATTACAGAATGTCCCTCCTTGTGTCATACCTGGGCTATAGAAGGGATCAAACATTTCTTGCATTTGTTAGAAACCACAAGAGTCAGCTCTTCAGCAGTTAGTGTTGTGTTTCCTAAGGCTCCGTTGTCCATGTTCCTTGGTTCTTTGCAGCAACTGTGGAGTGTTTAGTGTGTGGATGAGTGTTGAGGACCATCTTACCCTGGCTTCAACTGCCAGTCTTTTCTGGCCTGCCTGATGCTTTCGTTTAATGCTCAGAAAACTTAATGTTAGTTACAGGCGAATATAGGATAAAGTGAGTGAAAGGATAGTTTAAATATGAAGAAACAGAATTGATTACATTTTCATCATCTGAAGGCTTAATGTTATAATAAGATAATTTGAAGCTGCACCATAGTGTGAATAAGACCAGAGTGTTTATGCTTTTTTACCAGTTCCTTCTTCTGCTGTAGTTATAGAAATGTATTATTTCTTTGTCCTGTTTACCTTACTGTCATATCTATTCATTGAAATAATGTTTGTTATTTGGTTGGACAATTTAATAGGTTAGTGAGACCAGTTTTTGAAAACTAATATTTTTGGTTGTTAGTAAAAAATGGAAAGTTGCATTCTTTTTATGAAGAAGGCTAAAGTGAATATCTTTTTAGTGAAAAATTTTGTACACTTCTGTTATTTTTTCTGCATTTCTGATATCTTGACATTCAATATAAAATGTTTTAATGGTTTATTTCTTTATTTCAAAGACAGGGTTAGAGAGAGAGGAGGAGACAGAGAGAGATGTTTTATTCCCTGGTTATCTTCCCAAATGGCCATAATATCCAAGGTTGGACCAGATTGAATGCAGGAGCTTCAGCTCCTTTCAGGTCTCCCACATGTGTGATAGGAGCCCAGCACATGTACTGTACTTTGCTGCTTTCCCAAGCTCAACAGCAAAGAATTGATTAAAAGTGGTGCTCTTGAGACTGAAACAAGCACATGTATAGGATACTGGTATGGCAGACAGCTGCTTAATCCACTGTGCCAGGATGCTAGCCCCTAGAAAGCTTTTGATCCTTGTAAATTTGAAATCTCCTGTGGAGGAGGATCAAATAAAATATGAACAGACTGGGAAGTACAGTGGAAAAAAGGCCCACCAGTTTTTAAATACAAAGTAAATGTGTTCTGTGAATGCACATAAGATAGTCATGTTTCTGAAATCTAATTGATATGAACAGAATAAAATTAAACTTTATTATATTTTTCATTTGAAATAGGAATTTTGAGAGATTTTTGTGGAAAACTTTAAAAATATATAATAGTTGAGAGAATAGTATTTCAGATCTCCATTTATCTTGTTGTATTTTAGCCTTTTCAGCATGTGTTGATTCTTGATTTTTCTCTTCTCTCCCTTTTCAGTACTTTTAAGCAAGACCCTGACATCAGATTTCGCCTCCATGTATTTCGGTGTTCTATTGTCACATCTAGCCAAAAGAACACATCAGTTCCTTGATGTCTATATTAAGCTTGTTCTTCATTTTTTCCCCATCATTAAAAACAAATGCACTTTTCATTTGGTTGGTTCAAATTCGGATACCAAAAAAAAAAAAAAAAAGGAAAATTCCATGCCTTGTGACTAGCTGATGTTTCTATTCTCTTTTAATTTATATCATTTCTTCATTATCTGCTCCCTCCTATTATCTTGTCTTACTGTATATTTATTGAGTTGTATTTTGTCTTGTAAAATTTGACTCATGCTGTGACTAGGATTGTGACTGGATTTATTCTGGGTGGACAAGAGATGTTTTGTGTGGTTCCTCTTATGTCCCATCAGAAAACAGGTGCTGTTATCCCAGTTTGAGTGTATGGCAGGTTGTTGCTGTTGGGTTTTTAGAGATTATTTTTTCATTGTGAAGTTTCCCATAAAACGTGTAGCTGTTTTTAGTAGCCACTGAAGAGCAGAGCCTGACTGTTGTGTTTGGGGGGTTACAAAGTAACAAATTTGCTATTCTGTTGTTCATTCTTTAATCTTAAATAGTGAGTATTGCAAAGTATTTTTGTTTTATTCTTTGTTTATTCAGTTATTTTTTTTATATTTATTTTATTTTTATAGGGAATACACGATGGATACTTTCTATGTTATATAGTTTTTAAAAATGTTTACTTTTACCCTCTTGAAGGGCAGCACCGGGGAAAGGAGAGATTGTTTGATCTGTTGATCTGTTATGCACTGGGTCAGCCCCCAAATTCCCACAACACCCCAGGCTGGGTCACGCCAAAGTCAGAGGCGCAGGATTTCGTCTGTGACTCCCAGCTATTTGGCAGGGATCTAAGAACTTGAGCCAATATCTACTGCCTCCCAGGATGCATTAATAGGAAGTTGGGTGGCACATGGAGGAGCCAGATCTTGAGCTGGAATTCTGATATATTGCATATATTATAAGTGATGGCTTAATTCACTAGTTTTGTCACAGTGTCCACCCCAGTTATTCATTTTCAGAATGAATTGATAGCAACAAGTACAAAAGTTTACCTGTGATTTTTCTTCAATATTATTGTAGACTTGTGGATTGTTATTCATATGTGTTCTAGTTTTAAAATTGTCCAATTTAAACAGTTTTGTGCTCTTATAAATGTATGTCTAGGTAATTTTTGACAACTCTGATAGTTGATAGTTGTCTTGTTTTTAAGCTTCAGGTGACTGAAGCCCATCTGTAAGTTTCCTGCCTCAATCGTAAAAATAAGCTATTTTCCTAAAGAACCGTGTTAAAATAAAAATAGGGAATAGTGTTTAGATATCTTGCTCTTAAAAATAGGGATTCTGGATTATCATTACTATTTTACCATATCTTTTAAATTATGTTCCTTTAGATCTGTATAAGAACTATTTCACTTTTGTTATGTATGTTTTTAATCTTATGAACTCATATTTAGGGGAACACATCTGTTGAAATCAGAATTTTGAAATGTTTGAACTGATAACTATTTTTGGCTGTAACTTTTCAGGTTACAAGAATTGACTGTTTGTTCAGAAGACAATGTTGATGTTCATGACATAGAATTGATACAGTATATTAATGTGGATTGTGCAAAACTAAAACGACTCCTAAAGGGTAAGTTTAAATGAGTGAAGTATTTGGAATTAATCAATCTTGATCACAAGCTAGCATGTTTTATAAGTGTAGTAATTGTGTTGAACTATTATTTTTATGTTTTTTTGAAAGGCAAAGTGACAGGAAATGGGATAATGAGGAATCAGGGGAGAGTGAGAGAGAGAGCAGCAGAGATCTTCATCTGTTGATTCAGTGCCCAAATGGCTGCAAGGGCTGTGGCTGGACAGGCCAAAACCAGGTTTATTCGATGATAGCTAATGTGAACACAAAACCTTGTAGCATATACTTCATTTTACTTTGCACCTTGTTTAGGGAATTGTCAATAATGTGAAAGAAGGAGATTGAGTTATATTAACTTTAGCTATTGTTACGCCAAAATATGAACACGTTTATATGCAGTTTATGCTGAAGTCTGCAAGATTTAACTAACGTGAAACTGTGCAGTTAAAAGGAACTGAATAGTAAAATTTCGAGATGTCCTTTCTGAAGTAAATTTAAAGAGTAATTGGGCTTTAGTGATTTCTCATAATTCTGTGACATTGTGGCAATAAATCTAGTCTAATTTTCTTGAGTAGGTGTTTGTTTAAAACAACAGCTTTTGTAGAAATGTTCAATCTATGGTAAGGAACTGAGGTGGCTTTTTTTGCCCAACCAAATAAGAGAAATATGGAGAAATGATTGACTTTGTTTTCTTCTTCCACCATCTCCTCCTCTGCTGCCTCTTCCTCTTCCTCCTTTCTTAATTTGGGAGTCAAAGAGAAAACAGAGTTCTCAACCCAAAAGTCTTCCCAGATGCCTACAATGACAAAGGCCAACACAGGCCAAAGCCAGGAGCTAGAAATCCAGTTTAGGTATCCTGTGCTTGAGCTGTCACCTGCTTCTCCCCCCACCTCCCCCCAGGTGTACTTCAGCAGAGATTCCGAGTGGAACAGACACTCAGCAGTGAGAATCTGGACCTCTGTTCCAAATGCCTACCTGGAAGCTTTCCCCTGCCCAGAGTCCAGCTTCCTCATGAACGTAAATTTAGAGTGTATGCTGATAAACAGCAAGTCAATACTAAATAGGCCAGCAGATAGACCCCCCTAAATAGCCTCTGTAGTCCACATTGGAGTGCCTGGGTTTGATTCTCAGCTCTGGTTCCTGACTCCCATTTCCCAACAATACAGATCCTGGGAGGTAGCAGTGCTGCCTTAAGCAGTTGGGGTTCTCCTATCAGGGTGGAGGCCTGGATTGTGTTCTTGGCTCCCAGCTTCAACTCTGGTCCAGTCCTAGGCAAACACTGGAAAAGTGAAAACCTGTTGGAGAATTTCTTTTTCTCGGTCTCTGCCTCTCTGTCTCTGTGCCTCTCAAATAATAAATAGTAAAATAAACAGGTCAGCAAAAATAGCTCTAGGTTACATTGGTAAAAGGAATGATAATTTCCTATCATGAGTAATACAAGTAGTAAGTTTTAAGTTTAGTTCAACTGTTTAGTCATCTGTTTAGAAACTGTTTGCCGAGAAGCAAGAAACCATGTGTGTGCTGGGAATCCAAAGATGAATAAATTATTATATTTGATCCTAAGGAACTCATAGCACAGTTTGTGGGAATCATGTATGAAAATTATTTGTCGGACAATATGGTTAAACGCCTAGGATGAACGTAAAGTGAGAAGAAGTATGCATTTATTTGGAGGTTGGGAGATGTTAACTGAAAAATAATATAAAGATGTTAACTGAAAAAGAATATAAAGATAGTAGGAAGGTCAGAAGAATGAAAACATAGTAATAGTCATTACAGTTTGAATTTATGTCAGGTATCATGCTGCAATTTGTAAAATAACTGTGATTAAAATTTTTAGTATTATCATTACTTGTATGAGGAAACAGACGTAAGTAACATTTCCTAGTTCTCAGAGGTAGTAATGATTCAGTTCTTAACTGTCCCTGTCTAACTTCACTGTTATGCTTAAGAATTATGTGGTTTTATTTTAGCAACCATGGGAAGTGATGAAAGGGATTTATGTGGGGATTATCTTGAGCAGTATTTTATTTTAATCTAAATGACCTAGGAAGGTCTACGTGACCTTCCTTGAGGTTTGCAGAATGGCTTGGTAGAAGGTGAATGAACTTCTGGAACTTAGTTGTGTAATAGTGATAGTAATGGGAAAATAGTAATGAGGGTAGTTGACACCCATTTGATAGGAAGAATACGTCATAAACAACATAAATATGTGATTACAAAGGTATCACAAGATAATGCAGAGCAAGCTGGTTGAAGCAAGAAAGGGAAGGTGGGGTTGATGGTGGAGAATGACATTGTCAGGAAAATGGTGAATTCAGTTTTAGATCTTCTGTGATGGAGATACAAGTGAATTGTCTAATCAGAAACTTGTAGAACAGAGGAGCTGGCATTCTGGCATAGTTGATAAAGCCACTGCCTGCAGCATCGGTGTCTCGTATAGGTGCTGGTTTGAGTCCTGGTTGCTTCACTTCCAATCCGCTTCCCTTCTGTTGGTCTGGGAAAGCAATGGAACATGGCCAAAGTGCTTGGGTCCCTGCCACCCACATGATAGACTTGGGTCAGGCTCCTGGTGCCTAGGTTCAGTCTGGTCCAGTGCTGGCTGTTTAGGCCATCTGGGGAATGAATTAGTATCAAATCTCTTTCTGTCTCTTTTGGGGTAGGTACTGTGGCATAGTGAGTAAAGCTGCTGCCTGTAGCTCTGGCATTGCATATGGGCCTTGGTTTAAGTCATGTCTACACCACTTCCTTTGCAGCCATTTGCAGAGTGAACTAACAGATGAAAGATCTTTCAGTCTTTCCTTCTCTCTTTCTCTCTCTCTCTCTAATTCTAGCTTTCAAGTAAGTAAATTAATTAAAAGTGCTAAAAAAGGAAACTTTCATAACTGTAATATTAAGGTATATGCATTGGAATTATGTGACTAGAATACTGTATTTAATGCATGTCATAAAGATAGAGTTGATTAACTGAAGAAGGCAAAAAGGCTAAAGAGCACTCAAACATAATGCTGTTGTTTGGGAATTAAAGAAGAATGTTTATTGGAAAGGCAGATCAGGTTTATGGGGAGAAGAGACAGAGCGAGAAAGATCTTCTTCCACTAGATCACTCCACAAATGACTACAACAGCCAGAGCTGAATTGTTCCAAAGCCAGGAGCTTCTTCCGGGTCCCCCACACGGTGCAGAGTCCCAACATTTTGGACCATTTTCCACTGCTGTTTGAGACCACAAGCAGGGAGCTGGATGGGAAGTGGAGCAGCCAGGACATGAACTGGTGTCTATATGGGATCTTGTTGCTTACAAGGCAAAGATTTAGCCTTTGAGTCATTGTACCAGGTCCAAAAAGGCATATTTTTTAATTGATATGAAAAGTGAGAGGTTATTTGGAAAGTCCAAAAAAGAATCTCATTTAGTAGATTGTTCAGATAATGTAACTTTGGCTATTGGAAGGGTCATCTGTATCTTAAAAAGATACAAGTGTAACAAAAGCCTGTATCCTTTTGTTGAAAGTCCATAGGAAGAATTCTTTGTCAAGGAACTATTACTGATAAAATAGGTTACAGGGGAATCATCTTTTATAGGTAAAACTCTCCACCTAGGCATTGACATTTAATTTATAAAGAATAAATCAAAATTCCAAATATATTTATATGGACATATATATATATATTTTTAAGATTTTTTTATTATTATTTTATTTTTATTGGAAAGGCGGATATACAGAGAGGAGAGACAGAGAGGAAGATCTTCCATCCGATGATTCACTCCCCAAGTGAGCACAACAGCCGATGCTATGCTGATCTGAAGCCAGGAGCCTCTTCCAGGTCTCCCATGCGGGTGCAGGGTCCCAAAGCTTTGGGCCGTCCTCGACTACTTTCCCAGGCCACAGGCAGGGAGCTGGAAGGGTAGCGGGGCTGCTGGGCTAGAACCGGCGCCCATAGGGATCCCGGGCGTGCAAAGCGAGGACCCCAACCACTTGCGCCACTGTGCCAGGCCCTGGACATATATTTAATCTCACATCAAATATACAGTCTGTTTTAAGCAGCAAATTAACAAAGTGGGAGTGAATTTTGGTCTCTCACTGAAGATAAAATACTGCCTGAAGACACCTTAAAAATACAAGGACCTTAAAAATATTGGTGTCTTTGACCTGGCCCCAGCATGATGGCTTAGTGGCTGAATCCTCTTCTTGTAACTGCTGGGGTCCCATATAGGCACCAGTTTGTGTCCTGGGGGCTCCACTCTCTTTCAGGATCCCTACTTGTGGCTGCGAGGGCAGTAGAAGATGGCCCAATGCCTTGGGATCCTGCACTCAGATGGGAAACTTGGAGGAAGTGAGGAAACTTCTGGCTCCTGGCTTTGGATCAGCTCAGCAATGGTCATTGTGGCCATTTGGGGAGTGAACCAGCAGATGGAGGATCTTTCTATAAACTGATTTTACTGTAACAAATAAGTAAATCTTTTTAAAAAATAGTTTTTAATGTTCTTTATAATGATAAAATGCCCAAATTTTACAATAGTTAGCTAGCATTTGTAATAGTGAAATAATGGTGAAAATGGAGAACATTAAGCAAGCAGTGACCTAACACAGTGACTTGAATGTACTGAGATAGCAAAGCCTACTCTGAACGGCTAACTCTGTCTAGCTCTCAGATGCAGTTTGCTCATCTGCAATATTCTAAAAGCCTTGGGAGTTTGAAAATAATAATATATTGAAAATAGCGGGTATGATATGGTTGTTCAAGTAGTAGTTACATCTGTGATACAGACCCATCAAACTTAAGCCTGAAGACTCCTAATGCTAGAGGAAAAAAATGGGAATATTACATAAACAGAAAAAAACAGATCAGACATATTTTTGTATTTTAGGATACTTCAGAAAGTTCTTGAATAAAAAAAACAACTAAAGGGAAATTTATTTTGATGCAAAAATTTTTTTAAATCCATGTTTACATTTTCATAATACATATTTTCCATGAACTTTTTCAGGTAGCATCTTGTATGCATAGGAAAAGAATAGAAAAAAAAATGTAGCAGGCTGTCAAATGTATAATGGTCTCTGAATGGTAAAATCATGGATAATATTTTAAAATTTTTAGTCTATCATGTATTTTGAGTTTTCTGCATGATCATGTTTTTTATCCCTTTTAAAAACACAAGTTATTAAAACAGGAAAAATATAAAATTTTTGAAATTTAATATTTGCTTTTTCTTGGGTTTTATCTGCAATGGACATAACTAGTGAACCTGGAGTTTGTTAATTGTCATTACCCTGACATTGCTTACAAATGCGCAACAAAAGTACTATATAATAGGAAAAGTATTTTTGCTAATAACTCTATATTAATTAATGAAGAGTTAACTAAAATTAATCTTTTTCCCCTCCCCAGAAACAGCATTTAAATTTAAAGCTCTAAAGAAAGTTGCACAATTAGCAGTTATAAATAGTTTGGAAAAGGTAAGCTACAACTGTTTGGCATTAAAATTTCATTTATAGTTATAAATGTAATTGTCGTTAATATTTTTTATCAAAAAGTCATGATTTGGATGATTGTTTTGCTTTAATTTAGAGAAAAATGCATTGTAATTTGCTTTTGAAGAAAGCAAAGTTTGTGACATTTTATTTACTTATAGTAAGAAAAGGATCATTGCCTTCATGTAAAGGTATATATTTGGTTATTTGTAGGCATTTTGGAATTGGGTAGAAAATTATCCAGATGAATTTACAAAGCTGTACCAGATTCCACAGACTGACATGGCTGGTAAGGACAATTTTTTTTTTCAATGTGTGTGTGTATTTTAGAATCTTAATTTTGAGGTGAAAACTGAGTACTTTTTCTAAGTGTTTTTGTTGCAAAACTTCTTTTATTTTCAATTTAGAGATCCATGTGTATTTTTTCCATAGTTTATATTTTCCATGAACTTTTTGTGCAATAGGAAGTAATGTTTTTCTCTCATCTTTCTAAATTACCTTCAACCATTTTCCTTTCTTGAGCAAATAGATCAGTGGAAATAAAGCTATAACCTTTAAGAGTTGTGATTGGGTGTTTCATGGGTGTAAGTTGTATAGAAGCACTTACTGTATTTTCAGGTTTTATTTTACATTTAGGGAGATATGTGTGTAAAGAAGGAATACGCTTAGCAGTGAAGCAACAATTCTTAGGATACAGTTCCATGGCAGAGCAGAGAGACTCCTGGAGAACTTTGGTAATGGTTTTTGAGGAGTTGTCCAGTTTTGGTTGGCTAAGCACCTTTCACTTCATGAAAGGCCCTGCACATTAAGGCTAAATGCAGGCCAGTCTTGCTGCGTGTGGACTTTGTCAGGAGGGATGAACATAGTCTTATGACACATAGAGAGTTGTCTGCTTTCCCAAGTGAACTGATACAGTTACTCAAGTCTGCCAAGTTTATTTTTTTTATAAATATGGCCTTTGGATAGTGCTAGTTTTTAATCCCATATTTCCTTCTCATCTAATAATGTCATTTAATATTTATATTTTTTATGTAGAGTGTGCAGAAAAGCTGTTTGACTTGGTGGATGGTTTTGCTGAAAGCACCAAACGTAAAGCTGCAGTGTGGCCATTACAAATCATTCTTCTTATTTTGTGTCCAGAAATAATCCAGGATATATCCAAGGATGTGGTTGATGAAAACAACATGAATAAGGTCAGAAGGGCAAAATATTTCCAATATGTCCAGATGTGAAGGAAGCTGTTTGTTTTACCAAGATGTGTATTTTTGGCTTATCATTCTTTAAGTAAACTATTTGTTATCTTTTTAGACAGCTTTGTTTGCTGGATGTAGCATAGGCATACATTTTATTTGGAAGAGGGATAAACAACATGAATTGCCAATCAAAGAGAAGACTTAAATGACATTTCAGTTAGTGCTTAAACATAGTTTCTTGAATCTAAGTATTCACTGCAAAGGTTGCCCTGCTAGATTTGATTATTCTGTAGGATGTGATTAGGTGAGTGTTCATTTGGTGCAATTGAAATTCTCCAGGAGCTTGACCTGGGTATTTTGGAGCAGCTTTCTCCAGATTTTATCAGGAAGGTAGGCTACCACATATACCCTCTAAACTAAATTGGCACTTAGTTAGATTCTTCCTCCTCCTAAATTATAATTATTCAGTTTATTGAGATATAACTCACATGCCATAAAATTCACTCCCAATTTTTCCTAAAGTAGAAGATTTATTTATTTTTATTTGAAAGACAGATTTTCCAACAGCTAGGTCACTGCACCCTCTTCTTGTTTACCAAATGGCTGTCATGGCTGGAGCTGGGCCAGATATAGGACACAGGAGCTTCTTCCTGTTTTCCCACATGGGTGCAGAGGCTCAAGTACTTGGGATATATTCTGCTACTTTGTCAAGCACATTAACAGGACATTGTATAAGAAGTGGAGCCTTTGGTACTCAACTAATGCCCATATGAGATGCTGGCACTGCAGGCTTTATCTGCTATGCCAGAGTGCACGTCCCAATTCACCATTTTAAAATGTAGAATTAAGTGATTTTGTGTCTTTATACTCATAAAGTTGTGCAGTCATCACCACTGTCAGATATCAGAACATTTGCATCTTCTGAAAAGAAACCAAATGACTCAACAGTTGAGGCTGCCCAGCCAGAAGCCAGGAGCCTGACCTTTGTTTGGGTCTCCCACATGGATGGCAGGAACCCAAGGACCTGGCCATCTTTGCTGCTTTCCCAAGAAGCTGTGAAGGCTCAAGTGGTTTAACACTTTACTTTTAACATTTGACAATGTTCTGTTATACATGAGCCTCAATTACTTGATCATTTTACCTTGAGTGGAAAAAGTTACAAAATTTTTACTCTTTCAATGTATCATATGTGTTTTAGTGATTTTTATGTGTATCTTGTTTAAACTATTTTAAAATTATTTTTGCTTTTTGTTTACTTGAAGGGCAAAGCAACACAAAGAAGCTATTACTCATTTGCTCAAATCCCACATACTTGGAAAAGCTTTCCCCTCTTGTTAAATCATTGTTAATTCTTCAAATAAAAAAAGCATAGTGGGATTTCTTTGGCTAGGGCGTTTATATTTAAATTTTTAATAGTTACTCCTAGGTTTACAGTTCCCAGTATTGGTTGTAGGTTATATTTTCATCAGATCAAAATTAATTGTCTGCTTTGTTGTACATGCATCAGATTGCTTGTTTTCAGTCTTGCTAGTTTTTTGTCACAGTACTAAGGTGAAACAGTATCTCAATTCCTGTTAAGTCCTCTCTGAAAGCATGATGGGTATGTTAATTAGCTTGTTTATGGTAATCATTTTACCATGTATATCAAAACATCATGTTGTATACATACATGTTTGTCAGTCTTTGTTGTATATTTCATGTTTATCTGTCAATGATACCTCAATAAAATTGGAAAAAAGATCATTGTAAAAGTAAACTTGGGAAAGTTTTAGAACATAAGAAAATTGCTCTAAATATCTCTAGAGCATAATTTGGAGGAAGTACCCAGCTCCCGTGATTTCATGGGAAGTATGGTTATAAAGCAAATTTACGAATAGCAGTCTTTACTGTTGTTCAAAGGAAAGTTAGTGGTTAATAATGATCTGGCCCGACACAATGGCCGAATGGCTAAATGCTCACCTTGTAAGAGCCAGTATTTCATATGGGAACTAGTTCATATCCCACCTGCTCCATTTTCCATCTAGCTCCCTGCTTATGGACTGGGAATGCAGTAGAGGATGACCCAAAGCCTTGGGATCCTGCACCCGTGTGGAAGTCCCAGAAGAAAACAAATCCAAAAGTGTAGTCTTTTTCAGAATGTTTTTCTTTTATAAGATCTATAGTTTTAGCTGTTAAATTTAGATATTTGATCCCTTTTTAGTTAATTTTATACATAACAGAAAGGAAGGACCCAACATCATGATTTTACATTGACATGTTCAATTTTTCCAGTACCATTTGTTTTGGTTTGTTTCTTTTAAAGTTTTTTTTTTTTTTTTTGAGATTGACTTGAAAGGCTGGGAGAGATGGAAAGGGGGACAAAATCTTCCATCCCCTACTACACAGCCAAATGGCTGCCTTGCCCTGGACCGGGTCATGTTGATTCGTGGAGTCAACAACTCTATTCTGGACCATTGGTCCAGCAGCCCAAGAGTTTGGACCATCTTCCACTGCTTTCCCAGGCACAGAAGCAGAGAGCTTGATCTGAAATGGAGCAGTAGAGACTCAAACAGGAACTGTGCTACAGGATGCTAGCATCACAGTTAGTGGACTAGCCTGCATACCACAATACTGTCCCTTTACACACCATTCCCAGCACTTTTGTCAAAAATTGGTCATTTGTGACAGTTTATTTCTAGGGCTTGCTTGTTGGGAGATTTTTTCATTACTTTCTCCTTATTTTGGTTATAGTTATATTCAGGTTTTCTGTTTCTTCATGAGTCATTTTAGGTAGATGGTGTGTTTCTAGGGATTTGTTCATTTTTTTCATATTACTCAATTTTTTGGGTATAGTTTTTCGTGGTATTGTCTAAAAACACTTATTTTTTTAAAGTCAGTAATACTGCCAACTTGTAATTATTATTTTAATAATTTGAGTCTTTTTAAATTAGATTTTTATTTTATTTTAAAAATTAATTTATTATTCCATGATACAGTTTTATAGGCTCTGGGATTTTTCTTCCCCCATCTCCAAATCCCCGTCCCACTCCCAACTAATTTCCTGCATGTCATTACAATAGTATAATCCTTCACAATCAGTCATAAGTGCATAATTCTGATGTTTAAATGTATCCTGACGTTGTATAAATGGACATTAGCAAAGAGTCCAACATACTATTATCACCAGCGGATAGGAGATCTCCCCCATCTGTCCATGTCTTTCTCTGCCTTATAAATCATTAAAAATGAGGGCAAAGCATACAACACAGAGGCTATGATCAAGTGAATTCAGTGGTGAGTTCAGTTGTCTGTGACTGTTTCTTATATTCTTGTAATAATTCAGCAAAGTAAGTGGCGATAGGTGAATTTTGGGGATTTGAGAAACATGTAAATAAATGACAACTATTTAAAACCACAAAAATACTCTTAAATTACTCAGTCTTCATTTGGTGAGTTTTGAAAGTTCTTTGTTAATTTACCAATTAAATCTGAGGTAGTCGAAGCTTCATTTGATGCCCCATTCTTTATTTTGAATTCTCTAGAAATTATTTCTGGACAGTCTACGGAAAGCACTAGCTGGCCATGGAGGAAGCAGGCAGCTGACAGAAAGTGCTGCCATCGCCTGTGTCAAACTGTGTAAAGCAAGCACGTACATTAACTGGGAAGATAACTCTGTCATCTTTCTCCTGGTGCAGTCCATGGTGGTCGATCTTAAGGTGATGCCTCAGTTTGTCTCTGCTGTCAATTTGATGAGCATTAAGTGGGAATTAACTTAAACGAATTCTGTCACCAATCACTGTTAACACTGAAGTTCTGAGTCCTCTTTGGTCATAAGTTCACAGGGACTGCTTTGGTGTTGCCATGTTCATCAGACTAGATAGAAAGAATATAAAAGAAACTCAGCTACCAGTTGCCTCAAATTAGCATTGCTATGTGGCACTGGGCTTAAAACACTGCCAAAATGAGGGCCTGAATGGAGTCATGAATAGTATAATGAGAATTCTACTAGATTGGTGAACAACACTGTTAGGACTTCCTGCTCTTTCTGCCTAGCAAGTGTTCTGCCATCTTTGTGGGTTGTGTGCTAATGTTATTACAAGCCAGTACAAATGTTCTGCATGGCCACTTCAAAGGCATTTCTTTTCTGTTGGGGTTTTTTATAGAACTTGCTTTTTAATCCAAGTAAACCATTTTCAAGAGGCAGTCAGCCTGCGGATGTGGATCTCATGATTGACTGCCTTGTTTCTTGCTTTCGGATAAGCCCTCACAACAACCAACACTTCAAGGTGAGAACATCATTTTTTATTACCCTGTACTTACTAATACTGTTATCCTTTATAAGTGTGAAGAGAGTAGGAGGATGAAAAGGTACACCTATACCATTATTTCTCAATATTATGTGTTGAGCTTGATCTCAAGACCTAAATATATATATATTATATATATATTATATTCTATTTATATTATATATAAAATAAATTTATATATTATATATAATATATATTATAAATATATATATATATATATATATATTTATTGGAAAGGCAGATTTGCAGAGAGAAAGAGAGATAGAATGAGAAAGATCTTCCATCTGCTGATTCACTCCCTAAATGGCTGGAACTGAGCTAATCCCAAGCCAGGGACCAGGAACTTCCTCCAGGTCTCCCATGTGGCATTAGGGTCCTGTGGCATTGAGCCATCCTCTTCTGCTTGGCAGGCCACAAGCAGGAAGCTGTATGGGAAGTAGGGCAGCCAGGACAAGAACCAGTGCCCATATGGGGTGCTGGTGCTTAGAGGTAGAAGGTTAGCAAAGTAAGCCATTGCACTGGGCTTCAATCTCAAGAAATGATTTTTTATTTAAAAACTTTGCTTTTACTGTTGTTTTCATTGGTATTGCTGAATATATTTCTCAGAAAAATAATGCAAATCTCTTTTTCTGTAGATTTGCCTGGCTCAGAATTCACCTTCTACATTTCACTATGTGCTAGTAAATTCACTTCATCGAATCATCACCAATGTAAGTCCAAAAGGTATTGCTAAGTTACTGAAAATTTTTTCTTCTGAATGTGTATTTTCTTTTATTCCTCCCTTTTTTTGGAGAAATATTCTTGGTTTTCACAAAATGTCTGAAATTAGACTGTGGTATAGAAAGAGTTCTCCGGGGTGATTGTATCTTAAATATAAATGTATGTATATATATGTTTGATTTTCCCCTCATATTTAGTATTGACATGAATGCTCTTATTGATGATTTAATAAAATCCTCTGGAAAAATTAAATGTATAACATTTTATTTAGGTTAAAGTCCTTCAGAGCAGTGCCACTGAAAAACTAACTTAGCATCTTATCTCAAAACTCTGCACGTGAGTTTGAATACCTTCAGCCTTCTGTCAGTACTTAAGATGTTCTGACTTGTTACTTGACCACTTGGTTGAAAGGTGATAGTGCTTATGTTGTAGTCAAATGTATGGCACATCTACAAAAGTGATGAAACTTTTTACTGTATTTTTTAGTTCTTAAACAAAGTGAAATATTAACACTTTAGAAGAGGTATTTACAGAATAAAAAAGCGTATCAGACAAAACCAAGTGAACTATTAAAAGGTATTTTGTGATGTAGATACCAAGTAGAAAGCAAAATTTTGAAATTTGGACTTTGGATTTTTAAATTGTATTTGAAGATTCTCAGGTATAATATTTTCCCTTTTTTTTTTTTTGAAAGAAGATGTATTTATTTGGACGAAAAGGCCATGAAAAGAGAAGATGGGGGTGAGGAGACAGAAAAAGAGATAAAGAGAGGGAGAGGAGGAGAAAAGAGAAGGATCTTCACTGCCTGGTTCGCTTCTCAGTTGATTGCAGTAGCCAGGTCTGGGTCAGGCAGAGCCAAAAGCTGGTAACTCCAACACCCGTCTTCCACAAGGGAGCTGGTGCCCAAGTCCGTGGGTCATCTGATGCTGTCTTTCCTGGCACACTAGCAGGGCAGCTGAGTCTTGACCTGGCACTCTGACATGAGGTGCTGGCATCACATGCTGCAGCCTGCTCTGTGCCATGACATCAGTTCCTCTGGTGTCATTTTTTTAAATATATTTCTCATGTCATGTTTAACATGTGAATTGACAATCTTTGTTTTCCTCCAAGTAATTTAATCATCAATGTATGCAAATCTGTTTTTCTGTATTTGTATTGTTTATAGTATTAATATTTGTATTGTTTATAGTAAAATTCTGCTTTAAGACTGTGTGTCTGCTGAGTTATAAATACCCTTGTACCTTCATTTGCTTGCATGTTTTGAATCAAAAAAACTCTGCTCTAATTTTCTTTCATCCATTTGCGCAGGGGAAAAGTAACTGTTGATAACGGTGTTGAGTGGGGCATTTGGCTTTTCCATGTCAGGAGTCCTGAGCATTTTAGGCATTTAGCTTTTTTGGTCCTCAGTAAATACCAACCCTTCATCAGTATGAACAAGTAAAAATGCTTTTGAGAATTATATCTTCCACAATTAAATATCACTGAATTAAATTATAGGTAGTTAAAACATTGGATACTCATTTTCTAAAAGGGGAATTTAACTAATCTGTTTATAGATAAGACATGTTGGCATTCTTTTTTTTTTTTTTTTAAATTTCTGAGCTTTTACCACTCTAATGAACTCAGGGAATTGTATCCTTAAAGTTTATTTTCAAGGTCATTAAAATGGGGAGAGCAGAGCCTGCCCCCAAGTCATGTAAAATTCAGAAATAAAATACTACTCCTTCCTTGCCTTGGCTCATACTACTAAATATATTCCACTTGTTAGGCTGGACAGTCATATATAAATGTATTTAATAAACCCAAGTATATGCTCTTTTGATGCTTTGTGGCTAGTTACTTTAATTGTGAAATATTTTTGTTTACAATTAACTATATAGAGCACTTTCAAGCATGGACTTGGCACTGCTGTAAGTGGCTGAGCTGCTCCTTTCTGGGTTTTGAGCATGCCTGGAGTGGTGCTTCATGCATGCAGTGGTGGACTTGGTGACAGTGGGTGTGCATCCTCCTCCGTGCTAACGAGAACTGCATGTGTGAAGGTGGAGTGTGTCTATGTCAGAGGGCAAGTCGTCAGGATAGCTTCTTTTTTAATATAAAGAATTGTGATGACTAGTTCTCAAATACTGAATATTTGACAAAGTAGCATAAATATTAGTCCTAGACATCTTTTAAAATTATACCTTAAGATGGTGATTTTTATTGTTAGAGATTACTTGGTAAATTGTGTCTGTGTGTTTTCCCCTCCTCAGTTTGGCTTGAGGCCAGTAGATATTGGATCTGAAGTTTGTTTTGTTTTTAACTGGAGACTATAGAATTCCAAATTTATATAGTTGACTGTAAAGAGTCTCACCAATGACAATTATAATTATTAGGAAAGTATTTTATGACTCAAAATGACATGACATTTTTCTTATTTAGACTCCTGATTTTAAATTTATATCTAATGTAAGATTTCTTTTTTTCCGTGATTTTTTGGTTCAATGCACTTCATAAGTTTTCTGCCACAACTCATTAGTCAGTGCACATGATTTTGTTTTTATTATCATATTTTGAAACAAATTTTATTGATACATTTTTGAGAGCTTATATAGAAACAGCAATGGCTTTTGGAGTTTTATTTTGCTTTTGTGAAACATACTCATTCAGTTTCTAAGTATTGTGTTTAGGTCTGAAATATTTGATATCTTCCTGGGATATCTTTATTAACTATTTGCATCTTCTAGCAGTTCCTAAGATGGTCACCTTTTTTAACTTCTGACATGTCATAAAGGATGAATTAGAGCTTTAAGACCTATGTTGTATGCCTGTCCATGACAGGTGTTCTTTAGGCTGAACCAGTGATGTAGTTGGGAAGTTAAAAGTAGTATATGTATGAACCAGCTGTGTAAAACATCACTGGTATGTACAGTAGCTGGAATAATACTTCATTTCCATTGATCCTTATAGCAGTTTACTGTATTTTACAGATTGTTCATATAGAGAAAAAGATGATCGCTTTCATTAAGAAATTTTAGTTAAAGAAGTTATTTCGAATAAAACTAAAATATGAAAATTTTACAATGATCCCTCAAGGAATTGATACATAGTTTGCTTATATTTTGTTAAGTGTTGCCATTTATTCAGCAATAAATTTAGAATGTTCGAAGAATAGTTAAGAAAGGATACTTTTGGCTGATTGAGAAAAGCATACTTTTAGCTACTGCTCAGAGTGTTAATTTTTTTTAACCAAGTAAGTCATATGTTTAGTGCCTATTTTTTTTGAAAGTGAACCTTTCACTTTATAAAGAATGAAGTAGAACATTAGGCAAAATGCAGTTGTGAAAAAAAAATCACTAAATTAAGCCTGAAAGTTATTTTATAGAGTGTACCTGCTCTCACAAGGCAATCTCAACAGCTGTCAAAGCAAATGTAACTTGGATAAGAGGTTTCAGGGGTTGTGTGTGTGTATCAGCTTCTGATGAGATTGTATGGGATCCGTAGAGTCACGGAGATCCTCCACTCAGTGTTCTTTGTGTTTATTCAGCAACTCCAACCGTACATCTAGTAAATAGTGGAAATCAAAATGCATTTACATTACTTCTTCAGGCAAACCATGCGATTAGTCTGCATAAAGCTTAGGGATCTTATATTTAACCAAACTCCAAATTGACCTATTTTTTATGATTTATTCATTTTTTTTATTGAAAAGCAGATTTGCAGAGAAAAGGATATAAACAGAAAGTTCTGTCTGCTGGTTTATTCCCCAAATGGTCACTATGGCCAAAGCTGAGCCAGTCCAGAGCCAGGAGCCAGGAACTTCTTCCCAGTTCTCCCATGCAGGTGCAGGGTCCCAAGGCTTTGGGCCGTCCTTGACTGCTTTCCCAGGCCACAAGCAGGGAGCTGGATGGGAAGTGGAGCAGCTGGCACATGCAAGGCGAGGATTTAACTGCTAGACCATCATGCTGGGCCCTAAAAATTGATCTTTTAGAATGAATTAGCTTAAAAGAAGTCAGAAATGAGGGAAAGACACAAACAGCCACACTATCTTAAAAAAAAAAAAAAGCAAAGGAAAACAAAAAAATAACAAAGATATTTCTTGCCTCACAGCTTTTGGGCCATTTCCTGTATGGAGCATTCAAACTGTGTATTGTAAATAGGTTTTTTTTTTTTTTTTAAATTTTACTGTCCAATGCTCTCTAGTAATTAGAGTTTGTAATTCACAAAGTCTGTTTTGTTTAAGGCATTGTAACTTGATGTACTCAAAATATTCTGAAATTTAAAAACCAAATATTAAGACTAGCTGTTTTATTTTTAAAAATATATTAATTTTTTTGAAAGTTGAAGTTGCAGAGAGTTAGAGAGAGCTATCCCATCTACTGCTTCACTCCCACAGTGTCTCACCAACCAAAGTCTGGAGCCAGGAGCTTCTTCTGGATCTCACACGTAGGTGCAGGGACTCAGGCACCTGGGCACATGAGCAGGGAGCTGGATTGCAAGTGGAGCATTTGGCCCCCAAGCCAGTGCCCACATGGGTTGCTGGCATTGCAGGTGTTTTTTTTGGGGGGGAGGTTGTTTTTGTTTTTGTTTTGTTTTGTTTTTATAGCTATTACTTAAGAGGCAGTGGTGGATTTGTTTGTGCAGTAGGATGGAGGGAGAACAGTGTTTGCCTGTGGTTGATTCAGTCTCCAAATGTCCATTGTGTCCTGGGCTGGGCTAGGCTCAAGAGCTGGCATCTAGGAACTCATTCCAGGTCTCCCACCTGAGTGGCAGGAACTCAACTAGTTGGGTCATTGCCTGCTGCCTTCCAGGGCACATATTAGTAGAAGTTAGAATTGGAAGAAGAGCTGAGACTCCATCCCAGGCACCTCTGTAGTAATGTGAACATCCCAAACTAGCACCATAAGGGTTAGGTCATTTTCCTGCCTCCTTAACTTAGTTTGAATAAGAAGGAAGCTGGGAATAAAAAGCTATTAAGTTCCTTTTATTCACGATGTGAATAGATAGCATTGTCATGTCTTTATTAATAGAAATATCATAAGTTGGAAGCGTGTATTTTAAGCCATCCCATTTCATGTATATTTTCCATACATAATAAAAATTCTCTCAGGTGAACTTGATAGTGTATCCACTTAAAACAAAAAGTAAAGCCATACTTTCAAATAAAATAGGCACTGAAAACTAGACAGCAAAGCTAAGCATCTTAAACAGAAATAGAAAAATATATACTTTGTGTAATTCTTTTTAAGAATATTTACTGAGTTTTATTTCTTTAAGACTTATTTGAAAGGCCAAGAAATATCTTTACTTTTTTTTTTTTAATCTGCTGATTCACTCCCAAAAGGTCTGCAAACTCCCTGGAACTTAGTCCTGGCTATTCATGTGGATGGCAAGGTCCCAAGTACTGTTTTCCCAGGCACATTAGTAGGAGCTACTTGGCAAGTGGAAGCTTTAACCTGTTGCCTACAGTGCTGGCCCCAACTTGTCTTTGTTTATAGAGATCATTGGTCTTCTGTGTATTGTACAATCATGGCATATCAATTCAAGATAATAGGTTGCTAATGGCTTTATCTCATTTACTAATTTTATGTTATAATTATCATTGTTGTTTGTAAGCATATAAACAATAGCTTGCTACATTGTCCTTCAATATTGTGTTGAACCACTAATCTCCTTTGAGGTTTTCATAATAATATTCTTATCTGGGAATATATATGCCATTATATGCATGTTTCTGATTTGTGTAAGACATTGAAGAAAAATATTGTCTACAGAATTATCTATCTAAACATATTTAGATAGATAAAAATATTATTATATTATTAGTGAGAAAAGAAGTCTCATACATATACTCATGAAATGGGTGATTTTTCTCATGCTCATGTGTATATTTTAAAAGAAATGTGTGAGCTGATGTTTGAATTTAAGAAGTCATTTGGAGACATTGGAAATCATGGAGGGTGGGTATGTGTGCATGGTGTTAGAGACTTTTCTGATAAAGTGATGAGTCTTGAAATTATGATGATAAACAGAGCATACAAGTCAGGTAATTCTGTACTTTTTTCTTCTTTGTGGTCTTTGTTTTCCTCCAGTCTGCATTGGATTGGTGGCCCAAGATTGATGCTGTGTATTGCCACTCAGTTGAACTTCGAAACATGTTTGGTGAAACACTTCATAAAGCACTTCAGGGTTGTGGAGCACACACAGCAATACGAATGCCAACAGTAAGATAAAAGCTGAGTTTTGAATCCCAGCGTCTTTCTGTTGTATTGGATTCTTACTGCTCTGGTTATTTTAGAAAGTCACATAAGTCCTTTCCCTGATGTGCTTCCCTGTTTCCAAGTTCCCTAGTCACTGAAGTACTTTGGGTTTGTGTAATTGTAGTTTACTCTTACCTAGTTGTCAGCAATTGTTTGAGGATTTTTTTTTTAATCTTAAATGTGCAAAGAAAGAATCTATATGATTTGTTTTGGGATTATCTGTCATGGGAAAGATATTTCATTAATTAAACTTGAAAATAAAATGTTAGTTTTTAGTTGTGTAGTCGTGTTCTAATGCCGAGTACTAAAAATGTTTCAATACAGATGTGAGTTAGTTGAATATAAACATAGATTACAGCTGTCTAAGTTTTTAAGTAGGTATTATTTTTTGTAATATCCTAATTACTTGAAAGAAGTTATTGAAAAACCATTGCACTGTTAACTCTTTCCAAATATCTTCTGGAAAAATTAAACTATTCCTTTTTAAGTGTACTTCATTTTTGAGGGGAGAAATAATGACCTCCAATTATGGGAATTGGTAGAAAGTTATATTTTTCCTATTTAAATTAAATATTCCTTTTACAAATTTTCTCTGCACAAGAACTGAAAAATATGAAATTCAAATAATTTTTTGAATATTTTTTGAAAATTTGGTAGTCTGATGCTACTCATCAGGTTTAGAAGTGACTTCACTTCTGAGTCCTGATTGTTAGTGTATTCTGAGAGCTACATATTACACTGTTCATCATTACTTTGTCAAAACCACAATTGGAGAGGATTTCTTCTTTTAATCAGGAATAGCCATGTTAAGAATTAAGTTTTCATTTCCAGTTATTCTCTAAAATATTATGAATTTCATATTCAAAATCATTTTTGAAAGGCTTATTTATTTAAAACATGAAGTCAGAGCGATAGGGAGAGACAGAGAAATCTTCTTCTGCTGTTCACTGTTCAAATGGCTGCTGGACCAGCTGAGTGCCAGGAGCTAGAGCACTTCCAGGATTCCTGTGTGGGTAGAGACAACCAAGGACTTGGGCCATTTTCTGCTGCGTTTTCCAGGCTGTTAGCAGGGTGCTGGATTAGAAGTGAAGCAGCCAGGATTTGAACTGACACCCATATGAAATGCAAGTGTTGTAGTTGGCAACTTGTATACAACAACACTGACACCCCCCATTAATTCTTTCTTTAAAAATTTTTTTTTTTTTACTTATTTTATTCCAAAGAGTTACAGACATAAAGAGAAGTCTTCCATCTGCTGGTTCACTCCCCAGATGGCCACAGTTGCCAAAGCTGAGCTTGTCCAAAGCTGAGTTCCAGCTTCAGCAGGGAGCTGCATTGACAGAGAATTATCTTGCTACGCCATTGCACCAGTCCTACAAAATCATTCTTAGTGCTGTCATATTTGTGTATTTATATTGTAAGTTTGAATTGTGTATACAGGGCTGAAGGACAGCTTTCTAGTTATTATTTTCACAAAATACAACATTTATTTTTAGAATAGGAACATTTTAGGATTTCCATGATCCCTGGAGTAAATTTCATACCTTATAAACTTCATGAGTTAATCAAGCAACAAATAATGGAAGTGTTGGTCTTGTTCTAATTGCCAGATGCTGATGCCAAAGAAACAGGATGAACTAAACAGACACACCCTCAGAGAGATCCCTGGCATAGTCTGGTAGCTTTTATCTGAAAACTTCTAATGAAGAACTCAGTGCAAGTGGTCATAAATGCACACAGTGAATGTGTGCAAGTGGTGTTGAGATAATGCAGTGCACCAAGACTCCTTCCCAGCCTTAACTGTTGATATTTTGGACTAAACTGTACTGTGGGGAGCTGTCCTGTCCATTGTGAAGTATTTAGAGCAACTCCAACCTCTCTCCACTAGATGCCAATAGCACCCCTTCCAATTTGGAAAACCAAAATGACATCACATTTTGCAGATGTTTCCTGGGGACTCCGTGGCCTTTAGTGGGGAACTACTGTGTTCCAGGATATGTTCATTTTTCAGCTAGGGAACAGTAACTGCTGAAAGCTATTAACCTACTATGTCTAGATACCAATTTTCTGTTGAGCCTTTTAGTCATTTCAGCTCCTAAGCCTTCTTCAGATGAATATTGAATGGTAGTTGCTGCTTCCTTTGCACTTTTATAGTATTCTTTGACATTGGAAACATTTGTCTTGGTTCTGATCATTTCCTATTTTAAACCCCAAGTCTGTTTTGGTGAAAGGAAAGCCTGCCACTATTGGTTGTGTAATTTTCATAGCTGTGGATTATTTCTGAACATTTTCCATCTTCACGGGTATCTCGGCCAGCAAATGCTTCTCACATGTCTAAAATGGATTCATGTGGTCATACTTAACAACTCTTGTGGGCCCTTGCAAAATTCCTGGAGAATCTGACACATGGATTTCTTTCCAGACATGACTGCCCCTCTTTGGCCAGAGTACATGTGCCAGCCTGAGTTCCTATTGGCATCCATAATATGAAGACTCAGCTTAAACATTAGTGCTTTTTCCTTATATTTCTTGTCAGAGAAATACCTTTCTTCTTTTGTTCCTGACTTTATATAAGTCGCTAATAGTTATTACATGAAAAGATATTTGAGTCAAGCAGATTAACTGGATTTTCTCAAGTCTTAAATTTTGATAGGCAGATGTCCTAAAATTTTTTTTTTACAACTGATACTTGAGATTAAAACATAACATAATTAAATTAATAATTGCTCTTTTAGAGATGATTAATAAGAGATAATTCTTTCACCTGTCAATTGTTCTCTCTTTTTCTATCCCTGTATCTATAATAGTAGGTTCCTTGACTGCAGGTAAAACATCTTGAATTACAAAGAAAAATTATAATTTAATGGGAACAAACACATGAAACAATTTATTAAAACATTTGATTAATTTTCCTTGAATATTACTAATATGACAGCAAACATTGTAAGGTTTATTATTTTCCTTCTGTAATGGCATATATGAGCATCAATCTGCTCATTAAGTAATCATTGTATAGTTGAAACACATTTTCTTTGATACTTATTTTCATTATTGGAAAGGCAGAGAGACAGATTTTCTATTTGCTGAAAACCCAGATGCCAGAAAGAATTAGGGCTGGGCCAAGTGAAAGCTGAGAGCCAGGGACTCCTTCCGACTTCCCCATGTGGGTGGCAGGACCGCAGACCTTGAGCTCAGCAGGAACTGGCAGCAGCAACAGAGAAAGGACTTGAACACGCACATATATGTGTGGGATGAGGATGTGCCAAAACACCTACCTTCCAGACCCAGTTCCCATGGTTTAATCTTTCAAAGAGTTCTCTCTGTTTTATGAATGGTCTTCAGACAAACAAACAAACAAAACACCATGCAAAATTTCACTATCAAGAGATGTGGAATGGCATCAAAAGAAAAAAGGAAAAGTTAGTTAAGCTGTTACATATTGAGATAGTCTTTCTAGCAGGTTTCATCAGTTCTCAGAAGCACATATTTTTGCTTTTCTTTCTTTTTTAAAAAGATTTGTTTATTTATTGGAAAGTCAGATATACAGAGAGGAGGAGGGAGGTAGACAGAGAGGAAGATCTTCCATCTGATGATTCACTCTCCAAGTGAGCACAACGCCCGATGCTGTGCCGATCTGAAGCCAGGAACCAGGAACCTCTTCCAGGTCTCCCATGCAGGTGCAGGGTCCCAAAGCTTTGGGCCATCCTCGACTGCTTTCCCAGGCCACAAGCAGGGGGCTGGATGCGAAGCGGGGCTGCTGGGATTAGAACCAGCGCCCATATGGGATCCTGGCACGTTCAAGGCGAGGACTTTAGCTGCTAGGCCACGCTGCCGGGCCCTGCTTTTCTTTAAAATTAGAGATGTGTCTTCCTTGTATGATATCTTACTGTAGTTTTTAATTCCTTTGGCTACATTAATGGTAGTTCTTAAAATTGATAGGTTGTGGAATTAGTGAAATAAAAATGTGTGTGGGGATAAGTGTTTGTTAAATCAGTTGCTCAGATCTGTAAAACTATAGATAAAACAATTTTCCTTATGTTTCCTACTGTGGAAAATAGTTTTTTATGTTGATGCAACCGGATATTATTCTCATTATCTTAATAGATTTTTACTAAATTTTATTAGATTGAATATGTAAAAATATGAGTGGTGCATCTTTTGTTCTTTCTAAAACAATTTAATTCTTCTTATCGAATATCTTAATATCACACATTTGGTGGTATAAAATATATTCTTATTTTTCAAAACTTTTTAATAATTCATTTATTTTAAAATGGATAACTGTTATTCTAAATGGAATGTCTAATTCCTACAAGATGTTACCATATTTTTGTGTTGTTTTTAGAGTCTCACTTTCAAAGAAAAAGTAACAAGCCTTAAATTTAAAGAAAAACCTACAGACCTGGAGACTAGAAGCTACAAGTATCTTCTCTTATCCATGGTGAAACTGATTCATGCGGATCCAAAGCTCTTGCTTTGTGTAAGTATTTTTTTTTTAAATAGATGCTTAGGAATTATTAAACTAATTTGAATTAGTTTAATGAAAATACCAAGACCTCTAAGAAAATTGTTAAGTAAAAAGCAATTTTGGCTAAAACTTGAGACATCCCTCAGAAAAATAGTTTAAGGATGGGTATGGTGGTAAAGTTGCTGCCTGCAAAGCTGGCATCCCGAATTGGCACTGGTTCATGTCCTGGCTCCTCCATTTTTCATTCAGCTCTCTGCTAATGATATGGGAAGAGCAGTGAGAAGTGCCCCAGCTATTTCAGCCCCTGTCACTGACATGGGAGACCTGGTGGATGGAGCTTTGACCTGTTCCAGTGGGTACTCTGGACTCTGTGTGTGTGTGTGTGTGTGTGTGTGTGTGTGTGTGTGTGTGTGTGTCTTTCTGTCTAAATCAGTCTCTTTAAAAAGTAAGACTTACAAGAATCCTGATGGAATCAGTTCCAATTTCTGAACCTTTACTTGCTTTCCTTTATGGACTTGTATACTTTGCTGAGAGCATCTGTTGCCCCTTGTCCTGCAGCCTGGGCATTCTGTGGGCTTCTGAGAACATCACTGTGGTACACAGGAGAATTCAGAACTAATGTAAATACTGTAAATTAAGAGAGAGTTATATGACATGATTAAAAGCTCCCGTCCTCGAGCTAGCTGTTGATGACCTCACTATTCTTGTGCCTTAGTTTTCTCTTTTAAAACATTCAGATGATAACATTTCCTACTTTAGGAAAGTTGTTAAAAATGAAAATAGCACATGTAAGCCTTTTAGAAGTAATTTCTAGTATATAGTAGACACTATTGTTACTAAAATGGAACAGTTCTGTAATGTGGCATTCATAGGATGACATGTTCAATTTTTATGGAGTTTCTCTAGTCCATAGAGAGCAGCCAAGTGAGGTTTCTCATTGCTTTGTTCAGTAACAGGCTTTTTTCTTTTTTAATAAATTCACCTTTTAAAAAATATTTGTTTGTCTTTATTGGAAGGGCAAAGTAGATTTACAAAGAGAAGAGACACAAAGATCTTCTGTCTGCTGGTTCACTCCCCAAGTGGTCGCAACGGCCAGAGGTGAGCTGATCCAAAGCCAGGAGCCAGGAGCTTCTTCTGAGTTTCCCACGCAGGTGCAGGGTCTCAAGGCTTTAGGCTTTTCTCTACTGCTTTCCCAGGCCACAGTCAGGGAGCTGGATGGGGAGCAGAGCAGCTGGGACACAAACCAGCGAGCACATGGGATCTCAGTGTATCCAAGGCTAGAATTTAATCAGTAAGCTATCACACTGGTAACAGGTTTTTTTTTTTTTATGGTAGAATGCTTTCAATTTGAAGGCGTGTTTTTCTTTTACCACAGTACAAAGCTTCATAGCTAAATGTCTGTCCATGGTTTCAAGAGGTCTGAATTTCCTGACTTTCTAAAATGTGTATGAGTGATTTTTGTGGAGTAAAGCAAACAGACAGACTTTCCAAAAATGACCAATGACCCTTCAAAACTCAGCTTGTGGTATTTTTAATATTAGGAAAAGCCCGTGGCAATCTAAGAGTCAATAAAATAAACAGATCTTTGGAATGGAAAACTTTTAAAAGATCTTTCTATGAGACTCACTTTTGTATATAGCACAAGTTATTTGTGATGATACTTTATTATGCATGTCACATAGTGTTACCACTATTTGTTTAAATGGCTGTAATTCAGATTCAGAAAATGTACCCAAATTCACTAATTTCTCTTAAGTTTAATATATTACAAGAGTTAAACAAAATTAAGAACCATTTTAAATGGAAGCTATTTTCTTTGCTGCCATCTAGTGGTTAAGCAACTTTCTCAAAGGAACTTTCTCAAAGGAACCATATAGTGAAGGTTCCTGATAAATATTTCATTTTTTACATGCAAAAATTCTAAGTCTTAGTATGAGGAATGTAGGTAAAATCATTAAATGGTCCACATTTGGGGGCTGGGCCAATCTGAAACCTGGAGGTGGAAACTCAATTCAGGTCTCCCATGGAGAGCAGCCTGCTGCCTTTCAGGGTGTACTTTAGCAGGAAGCTTTGGGAAGCAGAGTCAGAACTTGAAACCAGGCACTCTGGTAGAAGATGTGTTGCAGCAGGCATCATTTCTTATATTCTCCTAATCATGGCGATCTCTTTGAAAACCACATGTTTTTGTGTCCCCTTCCCATTTTAAAATCTATTAGCTTGGGGCTGATGCCATTACATAGTAGGCAGGCTAAGCCTCTGCCTGAGGTGTCAGTATGCCATATGATTGCTGGTTAGAGTTCCAGCTGCTCCATTTCCATTCCAACAGCCTGCTTATAGCCCAGGATAGCAGCGGAGTATGGCTCAAGTCCTGGGCCCCTGCACTTACATGGGAGACCCAGAAGAAGCTCCTGACTCCTGGATCAGTTCAGCTTCAGCTGCTGCAGGCATTTAGGGAGTGAATCTCTCCCCTCCCCCTTTTGTCTTTTCTCCCTCTCTTCTCCTTCCCATCCTCTCCTCTTCCTTCCTTCTGTAACTCAGCCTTTCAAATTAAAAAAAAAAAGTAAATATTTAAAAAAAATCTTTAGGTTTAAATTGCTTTGGGGATAAAAATCAAACTCCAAATAGATGAAAATGAGCTTCTCTTCGGCCGTTTTTCAACCTCCAGTGCTACATTTTTCATTGTCTTAACCTATTCTAGACATGAGGGCCTTTCTTTCAGTGCCTTAGCATCCTTGCCTTTGTACTAGTGTTTCCCTCTGCCTAGAATCTCCCTCTCCTCTTCCCTGGGTAGTGGCTTCATACTCCAATCTGTTACCCTGCTCCAAGAAAGCCACAGTTATATGCTGTCACAGGAGCATGCACTTTTCCAGCTCATATCATCTATTAAGTGTTAGACCTGTCTGATGATTTTACTGACTTTTACTTTCTTCATGCGATGACTGTGGCTGAAAATAGGCTAAATATTTTGAATTACAGACATACTGGGGTGAACCTGGTCATTAAAATGGAGAAGAATCTGCAGTTAGCAGAGAAAAGTAGAGCCTCAAGTTGCATCAATTTCGCATGAGCCAGATATTTCTGAAGTCAAAGGAGATGCTTTCAGGTTAGGAGAAGCGTGTTAAGTCTAAGTAGATGAATATTCAAATTTGTATGTACTGATAATTTTCTTTGCTTAATACATGTATTTTTTTTTAACCACAAGAAAGACTGTAGTGTAGATCTGGGGTGTAGATTCTCACCCTCCCGTTGACATCAACTATGTAGATCTTGGTACTGGATAAACTACGTGGCATAATCAAGCAGTTCTTATCTAACATGTATTCTTTGCCTTTGTTCATAATCATTTCTTTGTTAAAAACTAGTAAAATCTAAACCAGAGGTACTACCCTCATGTGATTGATATTTATTAGGCAGAAAGCTCATACCTCGTTTCTGTTTTAACTAAGATTCCTCTTGGATATTTATCATTCATATTAATGAACACATATAGTTATAGACGAAAAAAATCCTTAACCAACAAGGTTTTGATTTTTAAAAATGTCTCGTTTTTTATACTTTTTATGTAATTCACATTTCATAAAATTAGCTAGTTTAAAATGTAAAATCCAGTGGGTTTTAGTATATTTGCTAGATTCTGCGTCCATCACCACTGTTAATTATGAAACATTTTTTGTCACTCCTAAAGTATATCTTTTATTTTTTACTCATATAGAATGAGCAGATTGCACATTTTCATGATGCAGATTTAGATGCATAAGGGCTCCTTCCTCCCACCCCACCCCCCGCCCTTCTAATCCTTCCCCTGAAATTATTATAGTGGTATGTTCTTTCACTTCATAGTAACAAGCTTAATATTCCAAAATATATATAGGAAAAAGGAAAAGGAAAAAATTTGAAAATCCTACTATTATGCATGAGTTACAGGTATGGGCTGTAAACATCAGTCAGTTCCCAGGATGCTCAGCTCACTTGCAGCACTGATTTTTGCTATATGTACAAGTTATCACAAATCAGAGAGAACATATATTTGTCTTTTGAAAATTGGCTTATTTAATTAAGTGTATTGGTTTCCAGCTGGATCCATTTTGTTGCAAGAGGTAAGATTTCATTTTTTATGGCTAAGTAATACTCCATAATGCGTATGTACCACATTGTCTTTATTCAGTCTTCAGTATATGGCATCTGGATTGGTCTAAAGGAAATCTTATACTCATTTGTAACTGTTAATTCTGGTCAGTTGAGTTCTGAAGTTGAAATTGAAGTTTGTTGTTTTTTTTTTTCCCATCCAGAATCCAAGAAAACAAGGGCCAGAAACCCAAGGCAGTACAGCAGAATTGATCACAGGCCTGGTACAATTGGTCCCTCAGTCCCACATGCCAGAGATTGCTCAGGAAGCGATGGAGGTAAGGGGGAGACAGCTCTGGTCCCTTGAAATGTGGCTTTTGTCACAGATGCCATTTCATAAAATTAGGTGTCTCTGACTTTATGTTCTGTGTAACTGCATAGAGAAAGAAGGCATTTATTTTATATCTAAGTGGCAACGACATTGTGTAAATTAAAAGTTAAAAATTTTCTAATTGCAGTTGAGTTTTTAGATATGGATTAATTTTTTAATTTAGACATAATTCACATACCATAAACATTCACCAGTTTGCTCTTTGTTTGAGAAACAGAGAATCCCTCATTCACTGGCATATTCTTTGCATGCCTGAAATGGCTGTGTTGCAACAGGAACCTGGAACTAAAAACTCAATCCAGGTCTCATGTGTAGTAGGTACCCAGTTACCTAAGCTATCATTGCCTACTGACTTGATTTGGTTTTTTTTGAAAGGCATAATAACAGAGGCAGAGAGAGTATTTTTCATCTTCTGATTCACTTCCCAAATGGCCACAATGGCCATGGCTGGTCCAGAAGCCAGAAATCAGCAGCTTAATCTGGGTCTCTCACCTGGGGGCCCACATACTTGAGTCTCCTTCTGCTGCTTTCCCAGCGGCATTAGCAGGGGACTAGACTGGAAGTAGATCAGCAGGGTCTCGAACTGGTGCCCACATGGGAATTTTTCTGTTCATCATTAGTTGTGGGGGTTTGGGAGTAATTTTCACTTTTCACATATTCTGAACATCTGTCTTACTGATTTTAATGTGAATGTATCTCTTAGGGCTATATGCCTAGCAGTAGAATTTGTGGGAGACATGATAACTGTTGAACTTGTGAGGAACTGCTATACTTTTTTCTGAAATAACTGCACCATTTTATATTCCCAGTAGTATTGTATAAAGATTCTAGTGTTTTGGGATTTTTGCCAGCACTTGTTAGTTTCTTTTTTTTTAAATTATAGCCATCCTAGTAATTGCGATACATCTGCCGTAAAAACGTTGTATTACTTGCTAAATGTCTTAATTTAAATGAATTTTATTGAGGTGTAATTTTCATATGAAAAAGTCAGAGGAAGTTTAGAAAAGTTTAATCATTGTAGAAAGTTCCTGTGTTTCTTTTTGTTGTTAATAACGCCACTCCCTGCCCCAGAAAACCACTGCTCTGAACTCTGTTACTCAGCTAATTTGCAAGTCTAGAATTCCTATCAGTTGCTCTCAGAAAATGTATTTTTATTTGTTAAACTTCTTTGATCCACCAAGGTTTTGAATTTCATTCTTGTTTTATGAGTTTGTTCCTTCTTCTGTTGTTGTTAAATATATTATGTTCACATTATTGTAATGAAATATTCATATCAGAGGTGGCTTACCTGTAAGGGAAAAATTTGATTTAGGTATGTTTCTAGAAGGTTAAGTTCCAAAATGGAGAGCCCTGTTGGTTTGGTGTGAAGTGAGGGTGGCAAATGGCAATGGCAGAGTGAGTTTGGAGGAACAATCCTGTGAGCAAGACAGAAAGCAGAGAACAAAGGTGGGCCTCCCTCAGGTCACACAACCACAGCTGCCTCCAGGAAGGATGCCTGGTGCACTCCTCATGACCTAAAGACCTCCAGGAAACGCATCCCCCAGGTGCTGTTATTGGAGTAACATCAGCTTACGACTTTGGAGGTTCAATAAATGTCTGCTTGAGTTCAGAAGCCATAGCAGTAAGAATTCTGTTAAGGATTGTACTTTAGTTTATTCCCATGTTTATGGGCAGACACTTAGTGGAACACATCCATCACTGCTGCAAGTTAGTTTGTAGTCTGTATAGTTCCTCCCTCTCCGCACTCCCTGCTTCCTTCTCGCCTCCTTTTTAACCACTCATTTGTTTTGTTACTAAAAATTAGTCCACATTTGATTGAAATGAAATCAAAGTACATGTGCTTTTTATCTTTAGCAAAGCATAATTAACACCATCCTATGTGTTGCTATATGTCAGTATCTCATGCATATTAAAATAAATTATTAAAATGTTTTCCAGTTAATTCTGTGTACTGTTCCTTTGTATTACTGTTGCACAGTTTGTATGCCTATTAACTTGTTGTATATATGTTGTTTACAATTTGTGGTCTTTGCAAATAAGCTGCTAGGAATGTTTATATACAAATATCTGTATGGACATATGCTTTTATCTCTTTTCAGTTAATACTTAGGAATGGAAGAATCTTAATGTGTGCTATGTATAGGTGCTTAAATTTAAGACCATTAGAAATGAAATAGTGCAAGGAGAGAAAAATATGCCATACAAATACTAACCTGGGAAGGCTGATAATAATGTGTAAATATAGAGATTAAAGCAAGAAGCCTTACTGGTAGTGAAGAGAATATCTTGCCACCAAGGGATCCTGTCCATTTAGGAAAAAAAAAAAAAAAAACTCTAGATGAAGCTATTGAACAAAGGTCCAGAATAAATAAAACAATACTATGTAAAAATGTATGGAGTTGAAGGAGCTATATACAAAATTTGATTACAGAGAAATACTTCAATGTACCTTTCTCAAAATCTAATAGAACTCAAAAGCAAGCGAGAGAAAATAAGGAGTGGAAGGTTTGGACAACCTGATTACCAAGTTTGGCCTATTTGGCATATATGGTGTACCACATTCAGGTACACATGGAACTTTGTTTCAAAGTACACCAATTGTATTTGCTGCCATCTGAGCATGAAGCAAGATTTAACAATTCCTAAAGGACTGAAAAAATTGCTTTTTTGTTGAATATGATGGAATTATGCTAGAAACCCATAGTGAAAAGATTTGTGAAACATCAAGTAACAATACTACATATTATCATTCCCTGCTAATTAGGTATTACTAGTATAGCTCCTGCTGATTGCCTTGCTGGGGAGGGCATTGTAATACAGCAGTTTATGCTGCTGCTTGGAATACTTGTGTCTCCCATTAGAGGGCCTGGAATCAGTTCCTGCCTCCACTTCCAGTTCAGCTTATTGCTACTGCACGTTCTGGACAGCAACAGATGATGGGTCAAGTAGTTGTTCCCTGCCATCCATTTGGAAAACCTGGATGGAGTTCCTGGCTTCTGGCATCTAGCCATCTTTTCTCTTAAAAGAAATCTGTGGCAAGCAAGATACTTGCTTTAACTTTTTACTGCATGAGTTAATTTCATAATGTATATTAATTTTGGCAAAAATTCCTTTGTGGGAGTTAACTTTTTGCTCTATATGTAGAATTTTAAAAATATTTCTTGAAATTAGTGTGCTTCTCTCTCAAAATAGTTTTTATATGTATGTGTTGTTTAGAAGTCTCAGTATATCTGCCGTTTAGAATGAGACTGGTCCCAATAAACTGATTTTATTCTGCATAAAATACTCCCTGAAGATTTATGTTCTCCACTGTTTTCTTGCATTGTCATTTACTGCAGATTGAGTAACAGTTAAATAGCTCATTTGGTTAACATTATAAAGCACTACTCATATTTATCAAAACTATTTCGAGTGAATCTTCTCTGTCCCTCCCTTTCACCCCAGGCCCTGCTGGTTCTTCATCAGTTAGATAGCATTGATTTGTGGAATCCCGATGCTCCTGTAGAAACCTTCTGGGAGATCAGGTATGTGTACCTTTTATTTTTGATTCAACTTAAAGTTGCCCTCTTTTTTTTTGGACTTTAACTACTAGTTCTATCATACATAATTCTAATTCAGACTTCTACATACTTAGAACTTTGTGTTTCATCGTTTTTAGAATTTTAAGCCTAGAATATTAAACTTTTATAATATTGTATTTTCAGCATTTAAGCTGTTATCTTTCATAAAGTTTCTATAATACCATTACTTTTGATGAATGATTTCGTAGTGTACATCTGCTTTAGAAGGCAAAAATATACACAGCATTTTATATTCTGTTTTCTGAGTTACATAAATTACCTTTCAATACACAAAAGTACCCTATGCTGAGAAAAATGTAAACATGTAACCTAAAGTTTTTGCTGTTATCATGCCAATGAGTGCCCTGAATCACTTGGCAGCTGAATTAAACATTGTTCCCAGGGCAGTACTGTTTGATAATAATAACAAAAATCACATATGTAACTTAATGATTTGTAGTTAGAACATTGAAAAGTTACAAAGAAAGTAAGTGTTGTGGCACAGAGAGTTAAGTGTCCCAGTGAGCTGATTCATTTCTAGATGCTCCACTTCTAGTCCACCTCCCTGCTCATGCACCTGGAAAAGCAGCAGCTCACCCAGACGCTTGGGCTCCTGCCACTCACGCGGGAGACCTGGATGAAGCTCCTAGCTCCTATCTTTGGCCAGGCCAGCTGCTATGACCATTTCTTTGTAATTCTGCTTTTCAGATAAATAAATCTTGAAAGATAGAAAATTTTAGAAAGGAGAAAGGAACAGGTAAAATTAATTTTTATAATATAAATTTTATGTAACCAGTGTATATGTGTGTACACATTCATGTGCATCTAGAATACAGTTTAACCATGTAATTGATACAAAAAATCAAGAGGATTTTTTACATTTTTTAAAATTTTATTTTTAATATTCTAGTTGTCTTTTAGCTTTAGGATTTTCTGCTTTAGTCAGCTCTAGTTTTTCTGTGTTTAATATTTGTCCAGTAGGTAATTTTATTTATCATTGACAATGTCTTTTTGCAACCTTAAATTTCAAGTTTGTGTTTTATAACTAACCAGACTTTTTCCTTCTAAATAGAGTGTAGTTTGTTTACATTTATCTTTTGTTTTTCTTTTTTAAATTTTATTTTTAATATTGTTCATATGGTTGATGAGTGGTGCACCCCTTGTGGTTCTCTGATTAGGGTATGGAGGATCAAAGTATGGGGGAAAGTAGATGGGACAAATGTTTCAATTTTTTTTCTCCTGGATTCACAAGGCATGGAATGGGAGGGGGCCACTACAAACTACATCAGCACCCAGGGATGTGGAGAGAGTCATTTGATGATGCCTTAGAGACCCTGATGTGGAGAAGAGTGCTCTGAGGGTGTTACTTGAGTGTATTTATAATTCTTAGATGTCATCAGCTTCATTGCACCAGGGCTGAGAAAACTTTCCAAGGTCTATTGGCTGCCAAGTCCAGCTTAGTGCATCTACAGACCCAGGAACACTTGCAAAGCTTAATCAAGAGAATGGGCCAACCTCTTTTGCTTTCCATTCTCTGATGGGGCACTCAGTGTCCTCCAATGACCTAAATGAGCAGGTTGTCATGTCCCCCGTGTGCATCTGGGCATGTTGTCCACTGCACGGGCATCAGCACAGGCATCAGCAATTGAGGAGGCTCAGTTCCAGCACATGCACTCCAAGGTTGTACATTAATATATATTGTGATTTTTCTTGTGGCTGGATTTGAGTCCAGCCATGTAGTTGGGAAATCCCTCAAGAAACCTCACCTAGGGTGATGTCAAAGTTGACTCTGGTGTGTAGCAGCCATTGTAGGGTCAGTTAGGTCACCTCTACCAGCCAGTGCACATACTAGTGAATACAGCTGCCTGGTCAATTCTGCTCCCAGCCCATCACTCACACAAGCGGATGGGTGCTACGGCCTGATCTAGCCCAGTGCAGTCACCTCAGGCCCAATCTTTATGCACACAAGTAGGTACGGTGGTCTAGTCAGGGCAACGCCTAATTACCTCCACCAGGCCTAACCCCCAACCACAGTTTTTAGGTATGTTGGCATGTGCTGCAGTCTAGTGTGGTCCAGTCCGCATGTTTTCTTTCTCTTGTACATACCTATCGGTAGTACAGCTTAGCTTAGCTTGCCCCGTCCCTAGACCCAATTCACACATACACTAATGGGTGCTGCTACCTTGACCAGCTTGGCCTGTTTTAGCCCTGGCTGACATGCTTACCAGTGGGAGCAGCAGCCCAACATGGAGTGAGTGCCCATATTTCCCCTACCAGGCCTAGTCCCAGTCTTACTTCTTTCACCTGCCAATGGGTACTGTACTGCAGCTTAATATGACTTGCATCCAGCACTAGCACTTGCCAGTGAGTTTATCAGTCTAGCTTAACCTGGCCCACTTCCAGTCCCAGTTCTTAATTCTAGCACTGGAAGCCTTGGCCCAGCAAGGGAGTCTCCAGCCCCAGGTCTTCTGCATGCCAGTGGATGCTACAGTCCAGTCTGAGATAGTCCACCCCCAGTCTTGGAATTCTCCAGTGGTTGCTATAGCTTGGTTCAGCCCAGCCTGCTCCCAGGCCCAGCTCTTATGGTGAGTGCAGTAGCCTCTTCCAGACAGGTCCACCCCAGCCCTTACATGAACTGATGATGGGTAATGTGGTCGAGCCCAGCCTGGCCTGCACCTTATCCTAGCTCTTAGTCTTTCCAGTATAAGTTGTGGATTGGCCCAGATGACCTTGCCCAAAGACCTGGCTCACACCTATGCCAATGATGGGTGGTGCAGCCTAGCCTTACCTGGCCTGCCTCCAGCTCCAGCTTTCTCATTCACCAGTGAGAGTTGCAGCCTAGCAGGGGAGTTTCCCCAATTCCCCTACCAGGGCTGCTCCCAGTGCTGAATCTCACGCTTGCTGGTTGGTGTCACAGCCCTGCTTGACATGGTCTGCCCACAGTTCTGGTCTTTGCACATGCCTGTAGGGTCTATAGCCTGACCCAACTCAGCACCCTCCAACCCCAGCTCCCATTTCAAGTGAATTCTGTGGTCCAGCCTGGCTCAGCCTATCAGCACCCCTAGCTCTCCATGCAAATCAATGGATACAATAGACTCAAAGAGGCAAGCCCACAAGTCCCCTATAGAATCTGCTCCCAGGTCTGATTCTCTCACGTTTTGGTGGTACTACAGCATAGCGTCATATGGCCCACCCCATGCTCCGACACTCATGGGTGGGTACTATGGCCTAGCCCAACCAAACATACCCCGAGCCCCAGCTTTTCCATGTGCCATTTGGCAGTGGACAGTGCTGTTTAGTCTAGCCCAGGTCTCCCATGCAGATGGGTGCCTTGGCCTGACCCAGACATACCATCTGGTTTCCCTCCTCTAAATCATTCTGTGTCAGGTCACCTTATTTACCTGTGAGTGCAGTGACCCAGTCCATGGAAGATCCCAGAAGGCATTCCTCCTGTCAAATATTCCCTCAGTTGTTCCTACTTCAATATGTCTCCAGATCCCCTGCCTTGGGTAATCTACTGCCTCCCTGCCTGGGGCCCTGGTGGCACATCCTGGCCCAGTATTCCCTGCCTTCTTCACATATCTTTAAAAAAAGGAGAATAGAAAACTATGCTGGCACACTTCTATAATTAACACAAATTTGGCTTTCGCCAGACCCAGAGTACCCACCAGTTATTGACTGTTTTTCTACCAGCAGTGTAACGCTTGCTTAGGTAAAAGGCAACCTATGCAGTTACCTACACTTGAGGTGTATTCTGTTTTCATACAGTCTTCATGAGTAGATATGTTTGTTACATGTATAACTTATAATATTTAAAATCCTCAGTAGCTATGGCTCCTGGCTCATGGCTTTTATGGTGGCAGTTCAACTCTAGAGTAGGAATCAGCAAACAGCAAATCAGTCTTCTGAAGAGCCAATCATGCACATTTTATCATATGGTTCTGCTTTTGAAATACAAAAGTAGCCATGGGCAATATGCAGATTGATGACACTGTGTTCCACTAAAACTTTACTTTCCAAAGGAAATACAGGGACTGTAATTGGCCTATAAGTGGTTGTTCACTGTTTGTTTTTTTTTTTTTTTGCTTCAGAACACTAGATTACATGCCACCTTCACTGAGTACATGCTCATTAGTTCTTTTGTCCATTATGAGAGTGGTATCTACATGAAACACAGGGAGCTTGTGGGGAGTAGAGGCCTTATAAGAAGTTGCTTCTTAAGTGTAAATTATAGGCTTATTTCTTTTGATTTATGGTACTTTTAATGCTTTAATAGCTTATTTGAAAGCAAACCTATGAGAGAAGGCTGCTTTTATATGTAAGATTATTGATGTTGATAATAATAGTAAAATTTTATGTTACTACAGCTCACAGATGCTTTTTTATATCTGCAAGAAATTAACTAGCCATCAGATGCTTAGTAGCACAGAGATTCTCAAGTGGTTGCGGGAAATTCTGATATGCAGGAATAAATTTCTGCTTAAAAACAAGGTAAGCAAAATGGAAGAAAATTTGGAATGGTTTGAGAAAGATGAAGATGTTTATTAGGCAAATTAGATTTTTTTGCAGTTCTTCCCTCTTAAAAAGGATATATGAAGATGAGTCAAAAGCTCTTTAAAAAATTGAACTAAAATGTAAGTTTATTTTGGTGCAAAACATTTTTGAAATTGGGGGTAATTGTTATGGTATTCAGGTTAAGCTACTGCCTGCAGTACTGCTATGGGTGCTGATTCGAGTGCTGGTTGCTGCACTTCCATCCAGCTCCCTGCTCTTGGACGTGGGAAAGCAGTGGAGGATGGCCCAAATGCTTGGACTCCTGCTCCAATGTGGGAGACCTGGAAGAAGCTCCTGGCTTCTGGCTTCAGTTTGGCTCCACCCCAGATGTTGTGGCCACTTGGGGAGCCAGTCAGTGGATGGCTGACCTTTCTCTGTCTCTCCTTCTGTCTCTGTAACTCTTTCAATTAAAGCAATCTTAATTTTTTTGAAATCTGTGTACAGCATACATCTTTCATCAACTTGCTGAAATCTTACGCACATGGATTAAAAATACTGTGCACCAAAATAAGCTTTGTAACTTAATTTTCAAAAAAATCTCTGTAAGTACCGTCATATATGTACAGAAGACAATAGTTGCCAGTATTTAAATCAGTATTTAAAAAAATTTCTGAGACGTTGGCCTTAAAAACCACAATCTTGGTAAATTCTATTTGAGTGTAGCAGAAGCCTAAGAACCAGGCCTGGCAAGGATGAAGACTGCCAACAGCAAAGTAGGTTGAGGGATATATTCCATCTTTACTCACAAGTTTACAAAGTTAGCCCAAAGAATGTTAATTATCAAGAAGCTGAAGAGAAGAATTGGAAAGTCTCCATTCCCCTAGCCTGATTTATATCCCTTCCCTGAAGATTTTACCTTTTAGAAATATTAAGAGTCATCCCTTTTGGTATGGAGTGGTTTTTATTATTATTATTATTATTATTATTATTATTATTATTATTCTAAAGTGTTGAGGCATGGTAAAATTGTGGGAAATAGAAAAAAATTAAATTTCTTTTGACATATTGTTTCTATAACTAATTAGGTTAAAATTTCTTGTATTGTGGTATGATTTTAGGAATACTTGGCTTAATGAGTTATTATGCAGTCCTAGAGTCATAGGTATGAAATCTTAAGTGTGTCAAACTCATTTACTTGCCAGTATCATGCAGGTTGCTAAATTTTCTGTTTATAAATATAAATGCGTTAATGCGCAGGTGGGATTTCTGGATTTTCTTGGTAGGTCATAGTATAGTGGGATTTCGCATGATTGGAAAGATGAAGGAGATTCAACTTGAGAGTTTCATGCCCAGACAGTTCTTCTTAGGTGATTTCTTTGTTTTACTTGAATGTCAAAATTACAGTAGAGAGATTCTTCCATCTGCTGGTTCACTCTCCAAATGGCTTCTACAGCCAGAACTAGGCCAGTCCAAATCTGGGAACCAAGAGCTTCTTCCAGGTCTCCCACATAGGTACAGGGGCCATCTTGGATCATCTTCTGCTTTCCCAGGTTATTAGAAGGGAACTGGATCAAAAGTGAAACAGGCGAGGACACAAACCATTGCTCATATTGGGTACCAGTGCTGCAGGTAGAGGATTTAGCTTGCTTTGCCTCTGCACCAGTCCTCAACTGGCCAGCTGTATAGTCTCCAGAACATAAGCACTTCTTGGAATACACTTGATATCAATGCCAATGTTAGTTACTGATCCAGAACTTACTCATAAAAGAATCAACTTTGAACAATCCTAGTTTGGCACAGAGTATCATCTCTACGAATAAAATACATATTACTTATTATTGACTGAGGTTGCATTAGAATTTTCATATAGTAGATTTACTTTGTCAGTGTTTGTGTTCCTCTTAGACCTAATTTAGAATCTGTTCTTAGGATTTGCAGAATGGTTAACTGAGGGAAGGTTCCAAGACATTGAGTGAACATTGTTTGTCCTAGTGAATTTTCCTCCATGTGGGGCACAGGGATCTAGCACAGAGGTTTTTCTGGATGGTCTCAGACAGAAGACAACTCATATGGATTGTTTCTCCTCTGGGTTGTCAGTGCTTTGGTAGAGCTCGCCCTTTTCGTTCTTCCTTTTGTTTTTCTTCTTTTTTTCTTTTTCCTTTTTCTTTCTTTTCTTTTTTTTTTTTTGTTTGTTTGTTTTTGTTTTTTAGCAGGCAGATAGAAGTTCCTGTCACTTTCTTTTCCTGTATGGGGTAGGATGCGATGTTCCTTCTAGTGGGAATCCCAGCCAGCTGTCCATGGATCATGAAGAGTTACTACGGTCCTGTACTCCAGGAACCTCTCTGCGGAAGGGGCGAGGGAACTCCTTTGTGGTAAGCAGTACCCTTGGTAGTTTTCCTGTGTCATTTTCTGGGGTGGTTTTGTTTCCCTGAATGAGCTTTAGTAAATGTCAGCTAGATAATACAGTGTAGTCACTAATGGCTGCTTCCATTGTTGTTCTATCAACTGTTCTTTAAAAAACCTTAGGCAAGCTCTTAACATCATTGTGCCTCTTTTTCATTCTTAAAATAAGAATGACAATAATCTCCTCCCCCAAAGTGGTTGTGAGGATTCAGTGAGGTCATGTGTAAACAGCCCATGATTATTCAACACTTAAGACTCCAAGCTGGTTAACTATGTTTGTTATAAACCCACATCCTAAAAGGAAGACCATTCCCACTGCAGAAGTTTGAAAGTTGTGACAGCTAACAAAGGTTTAAATTTTCTGGGATAAAATTCTGCTTCCTGTTGTAGATTGTGCTTTTTTTTTTTGTATAGAATTCCTCTTAAATATAAACCATATTACAAGTGAAAATATCAAATCATTGCGTTGCCAAGGACTTTTTTTCTACACTGAAGGTTTTTTTCTTTCTTTTTTTTTTTTTACATTTTTTAATCTAATTTTAAATATAACCTTCTGTTGAGAAAGTTCAGCAGTGTGGCATTTTCTTGTTTATTGCTTTACCTGCAGAATATGCATTTTTTGAGCATTTATTTTATGTTTAGGGCATATTTAATTAATAATCTTCTATATCTTCTTTTGCTGCAATACCTAGCTCTTCTCCATGCCCTTACTTTTATCAGTGCTGCAGTGTACTTATTTTATGTCCTCCTTTTGCAAGTAGATAGAATTTCCAGTTACTTCCTCTTTGTCTTTCATACTCTACTAGGAAGTAAATTACATATTTTCCTGCATTTTTATGCTTGAATGTTTTTCTTGTGTTTCTGTTAAACTTAATTTAGACTCTGGGATCTAGAATGGTATGATACCCATTTATTTGAAATTGGGTAGATATTTGTATATGTTCCAAAATAATCTCATCTAGGGCAGAATGTTTAGCCTAAGAGGTAAGACATCTACATGAGAGTGCCTGGGTTCATTCCTGGCTTTCACTCTTGACTCTAGATTTCTGCTGATGCAGACTCTGCAAGATAGTGTGATGACTCAATAGGATTGGATTTCATTCTTGGTTTCTGCTTTTGGCCCCAACTGTTGCAAACATCTGGAGCGTGAACCAGTATATGGAAGCTTTCCTGCTGTCCTCTACCTTTCAAATAAATCTATTTATTTAAGAAAAAAAATTATTTAGACAAGATATCTAGTTAGTTGCCATGCTAATAAAAGAGGAAAATTTTTGTGACTTGTTGAATATTTATATATGGTACATAGTTTATTGAATGTTTGGGTTTTGTAAATAAAATCACCTAAATTGCGAATATGTGCCTCCCACCCCTGATTCTCAGGATAGTGCTGCCGGGTGCACTAGCACCCCACCAATATGCCGACAAGCCCAGACTAAGTTGGAAGTGGCTCTATACATGTTTCTTTGGAGCCCAGATACTGAAGCTGTTCTGGTTGCCATGTCCTGTTTCCGCCACCTTTGTGAGGAAGCAGATATCCGGTGTGGGGTGGATGAAGTGTCAGTGCACAACTTCTTGCCCAACTACAACACATTCATGGAATTCGCCTCTGTCAGCAATATGATGTCAACAGGTAAATGCGGAATATTGGGGTTTTTTTTCTGTTGTCAAGTGGTCTCAAATCACATGATATCTGATTGCTTTAGCCATTAAAGGAATAACTTGTGAATGTGTGGGACAATTTAAATAACTTAATTGGTACCCTTTTTTTGAACAGGGCAGGTTCAAAAAAATCAGTAGTATTTGAAATTCTTCATTTCAACCAGGTTTTTAGTGTGACTACTATGCCATATAATTGCTGAGTAACTAGCAATGTAAATCACTGTCAGTTATAGACTATACCATGTACTCTGTCTGAATTATATAGTTTTAAGCACACTGGTATATATTGTAAATTATAAATGGCAATAGCTATTTTATATTGGAGACATTTGGAGTCCCGCATATGGAAACACTTGTGCTATAAGGCTGGAGAAATGAATTTTTCAGCTATCTGGTTTGAGGCATTCACTCATTCTTCCTCCACTGCTTTTTGGGTGGGGCCAGTCAGGTTCTCCAGGGCAAGCAGAGGAGTCACTTGATTTGCTCTTGTCCCTGTTTAGGAAGAGCAGCACTTCAGAAAAGAGTGATGGCACTTCTGAGGCGTATCGAGCATCCCACTGCAGGGAACACAGAGGTAGGCCCGCAGCAACACAAACAAGCCCCCTATTCCATGACTGTCTTCAGGAATAGCTTTGGAAGCAGACTCAGGATATGCAGTAGGCATCAAGCCTCAAAACTGGCAGTTGATTAATTTTTAGCTCTTTGCTTAAAGTTGCTTTGAAGTGATAGTGGCCTTCATTTTAGACTTAGGAAGATATACATGTAAAATGAGAGCAAGTTACAAAATTAATCCTTACCTTCATTTAGGCTTGGGAAGATACACATGCGAAATGGGAGCAAGCTACAAAATTAATTCTTAACTATCCAAAAACCAAAATGGAAGATGGCCAGGTGAGTTTATGACGTTAATTTTTGTCTTACTTGATTAGGTAGATAATAAATACTGTGTGTAATCTTTTTAAGTCACTCTAGACTTCATCTAGGCTTGTACTTACTAATATAGTAACCAGTAACTACATGTTGATGTTTAAACTGTTTAAATCAATTAAAATTAAATGAAATTATATTTAGGTCCTCAGTGTATCATGGCCACAATTTAATACTCTGTAGCCACATGTGGTAGTTGTTGCTGGGAACAGTAGGGATGGAAAAGTTACCACTTTCACGAAGACCATTTATCTACCCTCTTTTCTTGCTCTTTCTACCTTCTACAAGATTGTCAGAAAAGGAGTGACAGAAGAAATCATTCATTTTATTATTTTGTTCTGTGTTCTAATGATGGGATCCTAAAGAAAATTTAAGGGGGCCGGGATAGGGTTAAATGAAATTTTATAATGTAGACATTTCTTTCATCAGTTGTCAGTTATTTCGTTCATTGGTTGTTATCAATCTGTCACCCCAAAAATAGCTAATCGGTAGTTGTGTGTATTTTATCTGTAATGTTCATGTTCTCATTATTAGGTATTTTGGAAAAACTGGTTATTCTCCCATTGTCTTTTTCCTGTCATGCTTAATAACAACATGGAGGAAGTTATGTTTTTGTGAAGCAAAATTGTGTATCTAGTGTTGGAGAAGACCTGTAACTTTAGAACGAAAGCATTTTGTTGGTAACTGTTTAATTAATATTTATTCATCTATATTTGTTCATATGCTTCACCTGCTTAAAGTGTTCACTTCTTTGACTATTTTAGTGTTTTTTGACAGTTACATGACCATTGCCATAATCCGTGTTAGAACACTGTCATAACTTTAAATAAAACTAAACTGATAAAAAATAAAAACCTCATATTCTTTAGCTATCTCTGTTCCAACCACCTACTGTGCTGCCTTTCCATTACTTACCACCAGGCACGGTTTCTGTAGATATGCCTGTTCTTGACATTTCCTATAAATGTCACAGAGTATATGAGCTTTTGTGACTGGCTTACTTGACTTAGTATATTTTCAACTTTCATCCATGTGAACAAGAACGTTTCATCCATGTGAACAAATTTCATCTATATAGTTTTAAGAATGTGATACTTCCCACCGTCTCTCCTTTTTCCTTCCTTCTTTCTTTTAATTTTGCAATGACATATTTACAGTTTACTTTATAGTCAGTTTAACTCTGTACTAATCAAAGAATCCAGCAAGGAGTAAGTAGAAAAACCACTGTGCCTCGATGATCTAAACAAAAGTTATAAATAATCATCAAAACTCCCATTGTCAGGTTTACTCATATACATTACATTTGTTTTTGTACTTTGTATTAATTCCCACAAACCAGGAAAACATGGTATTTGTCTTTTTGGTACTAGCTTATTCCTTAAGCATAATGTTCTCCAGTTGCATCCCTTTTTATTTATTTATTTTTTGTCAAAAACGAAATTTCATTGTTTTTTTGCAAGTGAGTAGTAATCTACCATATCTATATCTATATATGTATAATACATATATATATAATAATTAACTTTTTCCAGGCATCAGTTGATGGTATATCTTAGTTATTGTGAGTTGAGCTGCTGTTAACATGGGGGTATTGATAACTAAGTCATATATGAATTTCGTTTCCGTTGGATAAATTTGTAAGACTGGAATGACTGGGCCATAGGCTAGATCTGTTTTCAGGTTTCTGAGGAATCTCCGTGCTGTCTTCCATAGTGGATGTACTAGTTCACATTCCCACCAAATTAAGCTGTTTTAAGGAAACATGATACTTTGGTTGATTACATTAGTCTATCTGAATATGTGTTAGTTGCTCTTTAAAAATGTATGTGGTTAAATTTGAATTGTGCTTTTTAAAATTAAAATTGTACTTTTGTTATGAAGGAAATGTAGATTAAAGAGTAATTGTGTCAGTTTTAAGCAAATTTAGATTGAGTTCATGTTGTCCACAAAATTTTTGTCTAGGCTGCCGAGAGCCTTCACAAGACCATTGTCAAGAGGCGAATGTCCCATGTGAGTGGAGGAGGATCTATAGATTTGTCTGACACAGACTCCTTGCAGGAATGGATCAACATGACTGGCTTCCTTTGTGCTCTGGGAGGAGTGTGTCTGCAGCAGAGGAGCAATTCTGGCCTGGCAACCTATAGCCCACCAATGGGCCCAGTTAGTGAACGAAAGGGTTCCATGATTTCAGTGATGTCATCAGAGGGAAATGCAGACACTCCTGTCAGCAAGTTCATGGACAGGCTGCTCTCCTTGATGGTGTGTAACCATGAAAAAGTGGGACTTCAAATACGGACCAATGTTAAGGATCTAGTGGGTCTAGAATTAAGTCCTGCTCTTTATCCAATGCTGTTTAACAAACTGAAGAACACCATCAGCAAGTTTTTTGATTCCCAAGGACAGGTAAAGAGTTTTCTATTTTATCCTTCACATTTCCCCATGAATAGTTAGTTATTTGAAATAATGAGGCCTTTTTTTTTTCTGATTATTTAAGGTAGATAGTATCCATTCACAGTTTTAAAAAACAGACCAAAAGTTGCAGAAAGAAGCATGTCATGTAGGGATCAGTTTGCTATTTAGGACCTAGTGGGTGCGGGTACCTGGGAATATGCGTGTGTTGGATGTGGGGTGAGTGAATCTGTCTTTGTGTTTGTTTGCTTGTATACCTATAAGTGTGTTTCTATGTGTTACAATGCTTAGGGGTTCAGTTTCATCATTGTATAGTCATTCTTAGCTGCAATGATGGCAGATCACTCATTTATTTTATTCTTTGTATAGGTTTTGTTGACTGACACCAATACTCAATTTGTAGAGCAAACCATAGCTATAATGAAGAACTTACTAGATAATCATACTGAAGGCAGTTCTGAACATCTGGGGCAAGCTAGCATTGAAACAATGATGTTAAATCTGGTCAGGTAAGCATTCTCCTGAGGTGTAGCAGAATGCATTTTAGGAAACAAAAAACTGCTTACATATTAATATTGGTAGCTATTGAGTAATTTTCCATCTTTATTGCATCTAAAGTAGGGTATAATAATAAAGGAATCAGAAGTTGTGTTTGTGCTTATCTAAGCAAAGATGTTATTGTTACAAGTTAGTGATTTTCCTTAGAGATTCGAACATTTTGAATACATTCTCTTTCGTCTTTTCTGATTATTTCTGTAATATTTATCTACATAGATATGTTCGTGTCCTTGGAAATATGGTCCATGCAATTCAGATAAAAACAAAGCTGTGTCAGTTAGTTGAAGTCATGATGGCAAGAAGAGATGACCTCTCATTTTGTCAAGAGATGAAATTTAGGTAAGTATCTAGAAAGAGCAAAGTGGGATTTTATAAATCTGATATTGAATGGAGTACAGAAATATGGTAGGTGCCTGGCTACTGGGGGAAAGGAGTCTCGGAGAAGGAGCATTGTACCTGTTGGCTTTTCTTTGCATCTCTTTTCAGATTTCCCAAGCTTTATGCCTCCTGCAGTGGTCTCTTTCAGACTGGTATGCAGGAGCTGAGAATTTGTTTCCAAACTGATACTGCAACTAAGGACCACTGTGGAGGACCATTATCAAAGTTACCTCATGTTTATTCTTTCCTTAACATTTCTGATTGCAGGATCTCTTTCACCAAATTATCGTATCACCTGGGTGATTAGGCAAATACTGCTTCAAAAAAAAAAAAAAAAGAAAATTTAGAGGTGAACATTTGACTTAGTGGTTATCAAGAGGTTATGGATTCAAGTCTCTGCTCTGGCCTCTGATGCCAGGCTCCTGCCAGTGTAGCCTCTGAGAGGCAGCAGTGGTGATGGAGTCCTGTCCCTTACGTGGTATGCCAAGACCAAAGTTCTTGGCTCCTTCTTGGGACTGGCCAAGTTCCAAACATTGCAGGCATTTGGGGAGTAATCAGCGTATTTTCTGCTTTTCAAATAAATAAATATTTTGAAAAGATAAAAATAGAAAACATTATATAACTAAGGGGTGTATGTGTGTAATTGTAAAAGAATTATTTGCTGTTCTTTTTGTTTTGCTTTGTTTTTTGTTTTTTCTTTTCCTCCATCACTCTGTAGGAATAAGATGGTAGAATACCTGACAGACTGGGTTATGGGAACATCAAACCAAGCAGCAGACGATGATGTAAAATGTCTAACAAGGTAAAAACAAAAAGAATAAGAATGACTTTTAAATATCAGCAGGTTTTGCTTAGGCATTAGAACTACTGATATCTAGCTATAGCTAGATATATTTATTTGTCTTTTGGATGTCAAGATTTTATGTTTGAAATAGATAAAGATGATATTCTGGACTTATTATTTTTTTTTTCCTGGAAGATGTTGAACACAAATAAACCTAAATGTTAACTGACCAAGAAAAGTACAGAAAAGATCCATAAAACCTTTGTAGGTGGTAGTTTGTGATTAGATAGTATTTTGGGTGTCCTCCAGTCACTGTAGGAGATGCCCTTCCTTCCTGAGCAGCTCCTCTTGGGTGTTTGTTTTGGCTCTATGGTCTCACAGCCAGCACCTTGTTGGCCTGGTGATGGGAGTGTGAGAAAAGGTCACATGGCAGGGCAGGGAGCTAGTCGGCGTCGTTGTGCTCTGTCTCACAGCACCACCAAGATTAGACCTCAGGGTTCTGGTTTTATGCATGTTATGTTGTCGGTCTGTTGTTTTATTAACCTAAGGCTTTGGGGACCAAGTTTTAATACATCGCATTTTGGGATACTCCAGTATTACCCAAACCACATGACAAATAAATTATTTGAGAAATTTAACATTGTTGAGTGTTTCTAAAAAGTAACTACTTACATTTGTTTTACTGGTACTTACTGAAGTGTTAGAATGTGAGTAAATGCTATGGACTATGTAGTAACCACTCATCTGTGTCTTTGTTCAGGTATAGTTTAGCAGTATACTCTTTTGATTTAAAGTAGTCACTTTACCAAAATTCCTTCATCTTCTTATCATCTTCTCCCTGATTAATAATGTTTTTGCACTCTGATTTTCATCCTGAAACTCAGATTATCTGGTTGTATTTTGTTTAATGACATAAATTGTAAAGTTTGAGGCTAAGAAGGAAGAGGTTTGTTGTAGAGGTAGGTGGAGTAGATGACTGAAAGGCTTATGGTCTCTGCATTTGTTCCGCTTCAGAGATCTGGACCAGGCGAGCATGGAAGCAGTCGTTTCACTCCTGGCTGGTCTTCCGCTGCAGCCCGAGGAAGGAGACGGTGTGGAATTGATGGAAGCCAAATCACAGTTATTTCTTAAGTAAATTTCAGCCACCAAAATACGAAGCACAAAGCAAATAAAGCCCCCTATCCATATTTCCCCCTCCACACACACGCGCGCATGAATGAAGTATAACTGGACTGTCAAATGGTATTGAGAAAATGGACCTGCTTGCTTTTTGCTATGACAGCTGTAGGCTGGCATCTGATAAACTACACTTGTGAATATTCCCCTTGTCAGGAATGAGACAGGAAAACCACTATGTCTGGTAGTTTTTAAAGGAAATTGTGTGATAGATTAATTTTTCTTTATAATGAAACTAAAATTGCTTTACTAAGTAATTTTTAAAATGCCATTTCTGACCTGTTTGGAGCACTTACTAAATATCTAAAGTGAGATTGACAAGAAAGTAGAGCATCTCCCTGGTGCCTGTGTTATGAAATGTGTGCTGGACTTTGTCAGGATAGAATCAGCTTTACTGGAGAGATTACCCAGTGCTGTTTACATGATAGAAGCAATGATTTTAGTATGTTTATTTAGTTTTCTTGTTGATATGGCCGTGTACTGTGTAAGGGTCAGTCTTTGTATTTCCCAGGTACTTCACATTATTTATGAACCTTTTGAATGACTGTAGTGAAGTTGAAGATGAAAATGCACAAACAGGTGGCAGGAAACGTGGCATGTCTCGGAGGCTGGCATCACTGAGACACTGTACAGTCCTCGCCATGTCAAACTTACTCAATGCTAATGTGGACAGTGGCCTCATGCACTCCATAGGTAAGATCAGATCAAAGTTTCACAGAGAAATGTAACAGAGAATAGGCATGTAAATCCATGGAGAGAAAAGCAGTTGAGACCAAGTGTGTAAATGCTTATCTATCTGTCCGTATCAGGTTTAGGTTATCACAAGGATCTCCAGACAAGAGCTACATTTATGGAAGTTCTGACAAAAATCCTTCAGCAAGGCACAGAGTTTGACACACTTGCAGAAACAGTGCTGGCAGATCGATTTGAGAGACTGGTGGAATTAGTCACAATGATGGGTGATCAGGGAGAGCTGCCCATTGCAATGGCTCTGGCCAATGTGGTCCCTTGTTCACAGTGGGTAAGTTTACTGGGTCAGTGGGGAACAAGAGTGCTTGGCACACACTTAATGCTTCCAGATTATATTTGATCAATAGATGTTAATTGATAACATTAACTGATAACATTTTAAAACTGAAAGAATTACCATGAGTTCAGTTAGGTAGTTTTCATCTGTGGGTGTGGTTGGCCCTTGTAGTGTTTTTTTAATCTCATCCCAGCTCCCAAAATATTTCACTTGAATATTGATCTAAAATAAAGACACAGAGCCAGGGATGTAATCTCGTGTCTGTTTATAGATATTAGATAAAGTAATTCACTTCAGCCAAATTTGAGCTAGTTTTTAGTAATGCTAAAACTAAACTTTGTGTTTTGTATCTATTTATTGCCTTTAGTTTGCAATTCTTTTTTTCTGTAATAACTTGTATGATTGATTTATTGGCTTAAGTATTCTATTTACATTTCAAATAAAACTATTATTTATTTTAAGTCCTAGAGACAGATGACTGTTTGCCCTGTCTCTAAATCTAATGAAAAAATTTCCTAAACCCACATCATTGTTAATAATATATGCTAAAAACCTGAGAAGGATTATTTTCCTTTTGTATGTTAAAAAGCCATTCGGTAATATACCAGAATGGATTTCAATACAATAAATTGTAACAGATAAGATAATCTATCTTTGCAGATTTGTTTCTACTTAAAAGCCGATTTTATTTCTCATGCTTGAAGTAAAACTCAAGACCCTTGGCTCTGGCCAGTAGGACTGTCCTCACTCTGGGCCCGGCCTCATCTCTGACATTTTGCGCCATTTCTCTTTTTCTTCACCAAACTTGAGGCACATGGTTGCTCACATGTGAGATTTGATTGTGTCTTAGTGTGCTCTTGCTGATAGGCTCCCTAAAGTATATCTCATATCTCATTTGTTTTATCTGCCTGAGAGCAAGGATTTTAGGCTACAGTGCAGTATTGCCATCTTCACGAACAGAAGTGCACAGCAGCACTCTACAACAGTCCTCTTATGTAGCTGAAATGTGGACTATTGAGTAGTAACACCCCCAAATTACTGACTTCCTCTTGGTACCTAAAACTAGTTCACAGGTCTTCATGCACTTTGAACATGAATTTTCTGAATTATCTTGTTAATACCTACTTTAATTAGCACTAAAGACTCAGTTTCTTATTTAAAAAAGGAATCTGTGAAATCTAAGAAGCTTTAAGTTTATTTTCTTACAGGTGATAACTGTATAATGATTTTTATATAAAATTATTTTGGGAGGAATTTTAGGTTGGGCAGTATGTATTAGAGCTGTATCTAAAAACAAATATAATATTATACTATTTTAATGTAATTTTCTGAATTTTAAAAATTCAGTTGCTTAACTTTTTAAGAATCTATAAGTTGACTAGAATAGAGAAAATATTTAGCATAGTAATCTAAAAATAGTTTCTATTTTGTAACTCAGTTCTTGTTGATAGTTTTACCTTACAATGGGGGTAAGAGTTTTTATATCTATTAAGTATTCTTTCTGTAACTGTAAGAATTAGAATAGAATATTAGATGTTCATAGTTCATTGACTTCTAGACTTTTCGTGACTAGGATTATTAAAAATTTCATTTTACTCAAATATCAGATTATTGTAATCCTGATACCTAGGCAAGAGTTAGAGAAGAAATGGGCTGTGATCTTGCCCTTTGTGGGTACTGCCTGCAGGTGGAGGCATCCTCTTTATGGTTGCCTGTACTCCAATTTTTGCCTGTAAATCTGATTGCTGAGTTCAGAATGCCCAGGTATTTTCTTGAAAATCTGACCTTCCCATTTTTGTTGTTTTTCTGCTGGTTCATGTGCTGAGTTTACTGAGTTCCATGCCTTTTATCAGGCAAGAGTAGAATTCTGACCACCAAAGCTTTGTTTCTGCATGGGGGCAGGTGGAAGTAAAAGTAAAAATCTTTACTGTCATAATTTATTTTCTTTCAGTTTGCATTGAATCCTTGCCATTTCTGTTACCACCTGAAGCCTAGGCCTCTTATCTCACCAGCTAATCCTTAGAAATATCAGCAATGGTAGACATACTAAAGTCACTTATCACAGATGTCTACAGGTCATTTCCATGGGAAATATTACTTATTCTCCCTTTAGTTTGGTGTCATAGATGCTGTTTGTCTTCTTGCTAAGGAAAAAAAGTAAGATTGTACATATACAATTTTGTTTTGCTCTAGGATGAGCTAGCTAGAGTTCTGGTTACTCTGTTTGACTCTCGGCATTTGCTCTACCAACTGCTCTGGAACATGTTTTCAAAGGAAGTAGAATTGGCAGACTCCATGCAGACTCTCTTCCGAGGCAACAGCTTGGCCAGCAAAATAATGACGTTCTGCTTCAAGGTCTGTGTCATTCATTTTCTGTATCTGCTGAGGTATGTCAAGCCCTGATCCTGCACAGAAGGTGCAGAACAGATTGTCTTCTTTTAATGCAGGATGTATAAAGCAGGCGTGTCACATTCCTCCTTGTGTGGTTTTTTTAGGTATATGGTGCTACCTACCTACAAAAACTCCTGGATCCTTTATTACGAATTGTTATTACATCCTCTGATTGGCAACATGTCAGCTTTGAAGTGGATCCTACCAGGTTTGTCATCTTTTAAACAACTTCTGTCTGGTTTTTTGGCTACTGTTGCCAAGGCCCTTGTGATTTCTGTCTTGATTTTTAAAATTTAGAATTATAAGTTAGGTACAAATTCATTTTTTTCAACAACAAAGAAGTAAAACATTACAGATATCATTAAAAGTGTCTTTGACTGACACCCCCAGAGTCTGATTGGTTGAGCCTGTTCTTTTGTTTTTTATGAGATTGCATATGCATACTGAATACTTCAGAAAGCTGTTGGAAAAAAACAACTGAATAAATTATTCTGGTGCAACATTTTGAAATTCATGCATACAGGGAGTTGTCAGAATGCTCACAGAGAATGCATCTTATAATGAAACTGCATGGTATTCAATTTTTCCATTTTTCAATTTAAAAAATTGGTTTGTTTATTTGAAAGAGTTAGAGGGATAGTTCATCTGCTGGCTCACTTGCCTAAGAGCCACAATGGCCTGGGCTCAGCCACACCCAAACCAGTATCCAGGAATTTTTTCCAGGTCTCCCACACAGGTGCAGGAGCCCAAACACTCGGACCATCTTCTGCTGCTCTTTCAGGTGCATTAGCAGAGATCTGAATTAGAAGCAGAGCAGCTGGGGCCCAAACTGGTACTATATGGAATGCCAGCCTTGCAGGTGATGCCTTAATGTGTTATACCACAGTGCCAGCCCCAATTTACAATTTTAAGAGCATCTTATTATACTCACTGCAAACATGGACATTTTATAGATGCTATTTTTTCTTGAAAATAAAGATATTAACATCACAATGTGAGGGATTCAAGGCAGCATAATGTGAGAAAAGAAGAGTGTATTGTCATTTACGTGTATGATTCACTAAAGCAATGTTTATTGTAAATACCTAATTTTTGTGTGACATACACACAATTTTTATACTTTGAGTATATTAATTTCCACAAATAAGAGAATATATGATATTTGGGGATATCCTCATTTATTTAATATCGTATCTCCAATTTTACTCATTCTGTTACACTTGTTAAGATTTCATTCTGTTTTTTAACTGGGTAATATTCCATCATATATGTAGTCCTTTTTAACTTAAGAAGAGTTTGATTAGTCAGGAGAGAGAGAGAAAGTCTGATGAACTGCTTGCTGGTAGGAGACAACTGCGACCACTTTCACATGTCAGGGTGACCATGTGATTGAAATGTACTGTGTGTTTTCAATATGCAGCCATATTGTTAATCTATTAGTAGGTTTCTCATAAGAAAAATTTAGTTTATCTTTTAATTTCTTTTTTAAGACATTTATTTTATATATTTGAAAGCACTGTGGAGAGAGAGGGAAAGAAATAAAGAGAAAGATCTGCTGGTATACTCCCCAAATGGCCACAACTGCCAGGGCTGGGCCAGATCAAAGCCGGGAGCCTGACCATCTAGGTCTCCCACATGGATATTGGGGCTGAAGCACTTGGGCCGTTCTTCACTACTTTCTCAGGCCCTAGCAGGATCAAAAGTGGAACAGCTGGGACCTGACTTGCAATCAAGAGTTGCCATTGTTACAGGTGGGGTTTAACTCACTATGTCACAGTGCTGGCCCCAATTTGGTTTTCCATCACCATTTTGAAATACTCTCAAATGTAATTGTAGAAAGTATATATTATAATATGAATGCTTATATTATTATTATATTTATATTTATGTTGTATGATATTATGTTAGTATTTATATTAATGATAATGTTGTATGCATGGTTTTTCAACTTGATTTTTAAAACTGACACATTCTTGAACTTTTTATGTCAGAATATAAAGATTAAACTTTCATATGCTGCAGTATATTTCACATAGTTTGGCTGTATCATAGCACATGTATATGTTCATATTTATTTGTCCATATAATTTATGTGATATTTCTAGTAACTTTCTGATTATTATCCCATCATTATTGTTTAGATTTTTATTTACTTGAAAAAATTGTTGAGAGAGGGAAAGAGGGGAAGGAGTCCATCCATCCATTCCAGATGGCGGTAATGACCTCAGTAGACCGGGCTGAAGCCAGGAGCTTCTTCCAGGTCTCTCACATGGACGACAGGGACCCAAGTACTTGAGCTGTCTTCCACATTTTCCCATGCACATTAGCAGGAATCTGGATTGGAAGTAGAGTAGCCTGAACTCAAATTGGTGCCCATGTAGAATGTGGGCATTGCAGGTGGCAGCTTTACCTGACACACCACACTACCAATCCATTGTTTTAATTTTTAATTCATATGCTGTAAGAATTAGTCTTTTAAAATATAAACCTTTGGGCTCAGCACAGTAGCCTAGTGACTAAAGTCTTTGCCTTGCATGCACCAGGATTCCTTATGCCTTAATGTGCCAGTTCATATCCAGGCTGCTCAACTTCTCTTCCAGCTCCCTGCCTCTGCTCCTGTGGAAGACCCAAAAGAAACCAAATTATCTTTCTGGTTATCTATACTCCAAATTGTGCCTGTAAATCTGTTAAAAAAAAAAAAAAGCTAAAACATAAAAATAACATTTTTTGAAAGCTGTCTTAATTTTGTTGCAACTAATAAATATAACTTTTGGGGGAAAACAGTTTCTCGTGACCACTTTTCCCTCCAATTTTCAACATATAATGTATTATTGTTAATTATAGTCACCATATTGTACCATACTTCTCTAAAGGTGCTTACTTACGCTAGCTATTACTCAGTGCCCTCTGACCAATGTTTCTGCATTACTCTCTAGCAACCATCGTTCTACCCTCTGCTTCTCTGATCTCTCCTTTTTTCAGATTCTACAGATTAAGCAAGGTCTCTCAGCGTTTGTCTCTGTGTGCTTGGCTTATTTTTCTCAGCATTGTTTTCTAGGTTCATCTGTGTTGTCACAAATAATATAATTTATACATACATATCACATTTCCTTTATCCATCTGCAGATTTGGCTTCTTAACTATTACACACAATGATGCAATTAACATGCATATGCAGATATCTCCTTTGATACTGATTTCATTCTCGTTGGATCAATACCAACCAATGGGATTGTTGGATCATATGTTAGCTGTGTTTTTGTTGTTGTTTGTTTGAATAGCTTCATGCTGTTTTCCGTAGTGACAGTACTAATTTAAATTTTCAACAACAGTACACAAAGGTTTGCTTTTCTCTACACCTTCACCAAACTTGTTTTTATCTTTTTGTTAACAATCATTCTAACAAGTGCGTGCTGGTTTGAATTTGCATCATCCATGCTAATTAATGATACTGAGCATTTTTAAGTGTGTGTCTACAGGCTCTCTGTGCATTCTTTTGCCATGCACAAAAGACTTGGATATTTGTTTTCTAATTATTGAGTTGTTTGAGTTTCTTGTATATTTTGGATACTAACCCCTTATCTGATATATGATTTGTGTATGTATTCTCCTGTTCCATAGAATTATCTTTACTGGTTATTTCCTTATTTTTAAATAACTTTGCTGGATATTTCCTTTGCTGCGTAGAAGCATTTAGTTTGATAGAATTCTCATTTGTTTCAACCTGTGCCTTTTGTGTTATACTCACAAAATCATTGCCCAAATCAGGGGCACTGGCCAATCGCCATGTAAAGCCTGTGAAATCATTTGGTCTGGCCCTACTGAGGCCACTGCAGTTGGGACATGAAGCTCAGTAAGTCTATAGCAGGCCAATTTTTAAGCTGATCATTGGGTGTGGACCAAAGGACCCTTGACAGAAAAAAAAGTTCTGCACTATGGGCCCAGACCATTGTGACGAACTTTTTTCCTAATTTAAAACATTTCCTAATTTAAAATATTTTGTTTTTATAAGGTGAACAGTTTCACAATACAGATTTAGGATCATAGTGATACCTACTCCCTTACCTTCCTTCTTGCCCACATTCTCCACTCACCATCCTTTCTTTTTTTGTTTTTTCCTAAACTTTTACAATGGCACACTCAGTTTACTTCTCAGTTACAAGCGAAAAACCCACTGGGTAAAGAATTCAACAAGTGGAACACAGAAAAAAATCTTCTGCTTCTTAAGAGCATAAACAAAGAATGTGAGCAATAATCAGTTCTCAAAATGCCAATCTTGCTCTTGTAAATTACATTCTTCTACTCTCTGTATTAGTTACCATAACTCAGGGAAAACATAAGATATTTCTCTCTATGAAACTGTTTTATTTCAGCAACCATCATGTTTCCAGTTGCATCCACTTTGTTGCAAAAGACAGGGCTGAGTAGTATTCCATAGTATTTTAATGGCTGAGTAGTATTCCATAGTGTATATATACATTTTCTTTATCCAGTCATCTGTTGCTGGACATCTGGATTGATTCTGTATCTTAACTTTTGTGAATAGTACTGCAAAAAAACAAATAACTCTTTTGTATGCTGGTTATTTTGTGTGGGTAAATTCCCAGAATGGGATAGCTGGGTCATTTAGTAGATTTCGAAGGAATCTCCACAGCTACTATCTTTCATAATGATTGTTCTAGTTCACTTTACCACCAACAGTGAATTAGGGTTGGATTCTGCCCATATCCTTGCCAACATTAATTGGTTTTTGATTTTCAGATCTGACAACCATTCTAATTGGGGTGATGTGAAACCTCATTGTAGTTTTTATTTGCATTTCCTTGATGGCTAGTGAATCTAAGCACTTTAATGTGTCTGTTGGAGAAACTTGTACTTCCACTTTTTCTGTAGTTTTATAGTTTGAGGCCTTATGTCCATATCTGTAGCCCATTTTGAGTTGGTTTGTGCATATGGTGTTAAGAGGCCAGTTTTATTGTTCTGCAAAAGGGTACTCAATCTTCCCTTCATTGTTGTATTGCTTATTAAAGAGACTGCCCTCTCCCTTTGTACATGTTTTAAAAACAGGTAGTCTGAGGCCTCTTTCTTTTTTGTGAGTCCAGTGAATTTTTTATTATCTGAAAAACGTCATAGAGATGTTGGTAGGAAATGCGTTGGATCTGTAAGCTCATTTTGCTTAGTATGAACCTTTCAATAATGTTCTTCTGTGTTTTCCTTGTGTGTTTTCCAATTTCTTTCATCAGTGTTTCACAATTGTCATTGTACAATTAATCCCCTTAGTTAAATTTATTCCTAAATACAAACATATTTTGCTGCCAAAAATTGTATTGTTTTCTTGATTTCTTTTTTAATCATTAGTATATAGAAGCACTACTGATTCTTATAATTGCAATCTGACTGAATTCATTCTTTAATTAACCAATTTTATTTTTCTAAAGATTAAAGAATGACATAATTGCCTATAAAAAATAAGCAGTAAGTACTGCAATGTAAATTTTTAACTGAATGGCGAACAACATATTTGTTTCATAAAATCAAACTGAGGCTCACTCTGACATGTAAAGAGCTTTGAAATTGGCACTTTGAGATTCATAAGAAAAACAAAACAAAAACCATGAAAAGCAGCCATTCTTCTGAGATCTATCTTTGAATTGAAGTTATATGGCTGAACTGTAACAATGGGGCTCAGTGTTTACTATCTTGGAATTTGAAATTCCTGAGGGGCCAGGTTAGAGTGGACCCACTACCTTGATATCCAGAAGACTTATCAGATTGTCGTGGTGAAGATAGAAGATGCAGTGCTTTTTGGGCAGGGGAAGGTAACTATTAGGAAAATGCCTGCAGTGCTGTGTCCTCAATCTGATCCCACCTGAAGGTTAGTGGCGGGCCACCACATACAGAGAGGTGGGGAAAAGACTAAGAAACTTTACATAAGGTCCCATTTCAACAAGGAAGTTTTGCCCAATGAAACAGATAAGATATAATCAACATAATTAGGTTATAGGATACAAAGGCCTTTAAAAAGTTTATGGGAGGTCTTTTTTTTTTCTTTTTAGATTTATTTATTATTTTTATTGAAAAGTCAAATTTACAGAGAGAAGGAGAGACAAAGATGTTCCGTCTGCTCATACGCTCCCCAAGTGGCTGCAGCAGCTGGAACTAATCTGTTTCTAAGCCAGGAGTTTCTTCCAGGTCTCCCATGTGGGTGCAGGGTCCCAAGGCTTTGAGTCGTTCTCAACTGCTTTCCCAGGCTACAGGCGGGGCCCTTCTGCGGGCTTTTTGCTTATATTTTCCTTCTCCAGTCCTAAACTGTCATGTCAGAAGGGTCTGGATTGTGGATTACATCTGAAGCACCAGCAGCATAAGTACTCAAAGAAGTTGCCAGGGACCAGAGAGACAAAACATGGAGGATGTCTACAGCTCTGCCAATGCTGAATACGGCCCAGTTCCTAGGAAACAGTAACTTAAAAACCTCACAATAAAAGTCTGCTTACTTTTTCTTTTACTAAATCCTTTTGTTTGTTGTTGTATTTTGAGAGATTTTAGAATTATTTATTTACTTGAGAGAGTTACAGAGAGGAAGAGAAACAAACAGGAAGAAAGACAGATCTTCCCTCTTTTGGTTCATTCTCCAAATGGCTGTAACATCCAGGGCAGGGCCAGGATAAAGGCAGGATCCTGGAACACCCCTGAAGTCTCCTGCATGGTACTGGGCCCAAGAATTTGGACTGCTTTCTGCTTTTTCCCCAGGCCAATAGCGGGAAGCTGTATTGATGTGAAGTAGCTGCAACTCAATGGTGCTCATATGGGATGTTGCCAGCCCCCGTTTAGTATATCCTACCTTGCTTACATCTTTTTTTTTTTTAAGATTTATTCCTTTTTTTATTTGAAATGTAGAGTTACAGAGGGAGATGGAAGAGGCAGAGAGACAGAACAGGAAAGTATTCTACCTACTGATTTACTCCTAAAATGGCTACAATAGCCAGGGCAGAGCCAGATGAAGCCAGCTGCCTGGGACATCATCTGGGTTTCCCAAGTGGCTCAAATACTTGAAACTTCTTCCACTGCCTTCCCAGATACTTTATCAGGGAGTTGGATCAGAAGTGGCACAGCCAGAACTTGAACTGCTGCCCATAGGGCATGCCAGCATCACAGGCAGTGGTTTACCTCACTGTGTCACTACTGTTGTCTGACTTTTCAACAACAACAATAAAAAAGCATAAGGTACATTAACAGGTAAGGGAAATCTTCATCTGAAGAGACAAAGCAGTCATTAGAACCTGACCCAGAGGTTTGAGAATTGTCAAAGTGGGATTTAAAATGACTGTGATTAGTATGCTAAGAGCTCTGATGAAAAAACAGCAGAATGCATGAAGCTGCAAGAAGCCCTGAAGAAAGAGTAAATTCCAGAAATCAAAAACACTGTAGTAGAAAAAATGCCTTTAAGTGACTCGTCAGTGGACTGGATATCCACTAAAGAGTCTGTGAACTTAGATATATCCATAAAAACATCCCAAGGTGAAATTGAATTTAAAAGAAAAAGCCAAAAGTAAACACAATGATAAATGCATCTCAAAATTCGTGTGATGTGATGAAAGCAATGCTTAGAGGGATATTTACAACATTAAGTATTTATATTAGAGAAGAGGAAATTTTTAAATCAGTAAGTTCTCAACTTAAAAAAACTAGAGCAATAGAAACAATATGACAAAGTAAGTGGGAGGAAAACAATAGAAAGCAGGACAGAGAAGTGGGTGGTTAGCCTAGTGTTTAAGGCATCCACATTCTATGCCAGAGTACCTTTGTTCAGTACTCTCCTCCAGCTCCTAGCTCCAACTGGGTTCCAGCCATCCCCAGGAGATACCTGGTTCCTGCCTTCAGCATGATTCAGCCCATATTCTGGGAGCATTTGTGCAAGCAAATATGTGCTTGCTTGCTCACTTGCTCTCTCTCAAGGAAATAGACATTAAAAAAAAGAGCAGAAAATAACGAACTGGAGGGTAGCAGAAAAATGTGAAAGTCTGATCAATCACTGATTTTTGGAAAATAAGTGTGAAAAGTTTCATTAAACCCAAATACTCACTGTAGTTCAGAATGAGTAGAATACCAAGCAGGTCACCACTAGCATATGCATGGGAGGCAGGAGTGTACTTTGGCTGCGGTAGCGTAGTGGCTAAAGTCCTCACCTTACATGCTGCAAGATCCTGTATGGGCTAGTGTCCTGGCTTGCACGCTCCAGAATCCCATATGGGTTCGTGTCCCAGCCACCAAGCTTCCCATCCAACTCCCTGCTTGTGGCCTGGGAAAGTAATCAAGGATGGCTGAAAGCCTTGAGATGCTGCACCCATGTGGGAGACCCAGACGTGGCTCCTGGCTTTGGATCAGCTCAGCTTCATCCATTGAGGCCACTTGGGGAGTGAAGATCTTCCTCTTTCTCTCTTCTCCTCTGTTTATCTGACTTTACAATAAAAATAAATTAAAAAGTAACACCTGAAACATGTTATTGTTCTGACTCAAGAAAAATAAAGTAAAAACACAAGTTCCAGCAGAGTACACAGAATTGTGAAGATTCTAAGATTTTCTTTTATGCAGGATGATGAATTGCAAGCAGCAGTTTAACTTGCCCCTGGCCCTGTTGCTTTTGTTTTTTTGTATTTATAAAAGAAAAAAAAATTGTTTTTTCTGTAATTGCACTCAACACATTCTCCATGTGTGGAATTTTCCACCTGGGTGTCCTGTGATTCAGTTTGCCAAGAGATGTCATCAGAACCAGCCAGGAGGTCTGCTGGAGACTGAACCAATACTTCAATGAGGGAATGTGAGCTTGAGTTTGTTTTCTCAGCTTCAGCCATTGCTGCCTATGTGGGGAGTGAACTAGTGGACTTCTTTCTTTGTAAATCTGATTTTCCAATAAAAAAAATTAAATTCTAAAAGAATGTAAAAAGGCCCAGTATTTCTATATATAGTAAAATTTAAAATGGTCTCTAACATATATGATCAGTTCCATGTTAAATTTTTTGACTACTTCAGGGCCTGGTGTGGTGGCCTAGCAGCTAAAGTCCTTGCCTTGAACGTGTCGGGATCCCATTTGGATGCTGGTTCTAATCCTGGTAGCTCCACTTGTCATCCAGCTCCCTGCTTGTGGCCTGGGAAAGCAGTCGAGGACCACCCAACACCAAGCTTGGGACCCTGCACCCACAATGGAAACCTGGAGGAAGTTCCTGGCTCCTGGCCGTTGCAGTCACTTGGGGAGTGAATCATCAGATGGAAGATCTTTCTCTCTGTCTCTCCTCCTCTCTCTATATCTGCCTTTCCAATAAAAATAAATCTTTTTAAAAGGTTTTTTTTTTGACTACTTCAATATTGTGGGTTTTTTTTTTTTTTAGTTTTTTCCCCAATCAGGATTTAAACTTCACACATTGCATTTGGTTTCACCTCTCTCTCTCTCTCTCTCTCTCTCTCTCTCTCTCTCTCTGTCTCTCTCAATCCTTTAATTATTTCTTTTTCATAAAACAGTTCCTTAGGCTTAGGGATTGCCCCTTCCAACCTCTCTTCTCCCCCACCACCATTATTTTCCTCTTATTATATTAGTTTAGTCCTTTAACAACAATCACAAGTCCATCATTCTTTTATTTAAGTGTATCTAGACATTGTAGTTAAAGAGAATGGTGTAAAGTTGAGCATTCTAAATTTCATATCTCTTAAAAGAGTTTTTTTGAGGGATTTTGTTTTAAGCAGATAAGATTTGATTTCACCTTATTTATTCTTTTTTTTTTTTCAGATTAGAACCATCAGAAAGCCTTGAGGAAAACCAGCGGAACCTCCTGCAGATGACTGAGAAATTCTTCCACGCCATTATCAGCTCTTCCTCTGAGTTCCCTCCTCAGCTTCGGAGTGTGTGCCACTGTTTGTACCAGGTATGCCCAGAGCTAGAGATGGTCATTGCTCACCCCAGGAAGGACTTAGCTGCAGATAGCGGGTGGTTGGCAATAATAGTTCATTTGGGTGAATCATGCACTAAGATTGTTGAAGTTGGCTCTAAAGGAGGCTTAAATATTTTTCAGGAGCCACTCTGATGTACTTTCAGAAAATAGTTTAGATTGTTATAATTTCTTTTAGTTGGGAGCAGCTGTGAAATGTAACAAATGCACTGTGTCTGAAGGATGTGGCTGAACTGGGATATGTTATCAAATTTGTTGTTATCTTTTGCCTAAACTCTTTCAGGACCTTTCCCATAGTAGGTGATAGGCCCTGCTTTCCACATTGTAAAGTGCTTAATCTGTAATTTTGGCTTCTTCATTAAGATGTAATGGGTATGTCAGATTTTTTTCAAGTCAAGACTGAATTGCAGTGTTTTTACTATTTGTCATAACTCAGACTGTCAGATTCTTTTTTTCTTTTTGACATTCTTTACATAGTTAATTAGGGTAAAAAGGTTCAAGGGCTATAGGGAAGTGGGCAAGACTATTATTTCCATATTGTTTCCTTCATGTATCTGAGGTAAAGGGGGATATTGAAGGAAAAGCCCCACTGAGTTTCCCACCCACCCACCCCAAGTCCCGGATATGGGGCATGCTCTGAGTTTCTTGTTCAAATGGTTTTGATAGTTCACCAGTTATGAATCGCTGCCAGTCTTGCCACTCCAAACACGATGAAGACCGTCAGATTCTTAGACTTTGTAACACCAACACTGCAACTAATGCTGAATTCCAACATCCACAGTCTTCCACTTATGTTGAGGGAATTAGGTCTGTTCTAGTGCTTCTCTTGTTTCTTTGAGTTGCATGTGCAGGTTTAGAAATTATATACTTACTTCAAGGAGGTCCTGAAAATTTGCAGTAACTTTCTGTATTCTGTAATTCTGAAAGAAGCATTAGTGGATCTGAGGTTTGAGACCAGGTGACTCTGGGGCCAGAGCTTAGGTATTTGCCAAAATCACGTGTTTGCATGTCTCTCTCTCATTTACACAGTCACCCCCAGCCATAGTTTTGTTTTGTTTTAGCACTTTGCTTCAGTTGCTTAGAGACTTTAACAACCATCAGTTAATTCACCGTTTAAAAAAGCTGTTTGAGAATGCTCTGTATGAATTTTTTTCCTCATTGCTATTTTAAAAGATCTATCAGCTGTGTCTCTGAAATTTTTCCACAGTATGCACAGATGATAGGGCATACTTAGCATTAAGTCTTTGTCATGATTTTTCTACCTTTTCAAAAAAGCTCAAGGATGCTTTGTCAAGACCCATATAATTTATTCATCCAGTTAAATCTGAAGCTCCAGGTGGTTAGTTACAACATAGATCTTACTTTATTTTAAGCTTGGGACTTATTTAGGTTTCTCTTTAAAAATAATGCAGTGGGGAAAAAAAGTAATGCAGTGAATTTTTTCTTTATGAAACTAGACAAACAGAAAATGTCCAAATGTATTAAAAATAGTTTGGCACAATTTCTTGTCTGGTCTAGTATGACTATTTTCAGAGAACAAATGGGTTTCAGAAATGTCCAAGGCTTTGATGTTGGCTGATTTAAAGTGAAGGGACATAGCCACCTGATTGCACAGCCTAGGAGGGGATAGGAGAAATTCTGCACATGGTTGTTCGCAATATCAGCAAACTTGATGACCGCTCTGAGATCATGTTTCTGATCATGTAAAAGGAACAGGGTTTGGCACTTAGTAAGCACTTAGGAAATATTTCATGGTAGAATAAATTTCGCCATCCCTCTCACCAAAGTAGACAAGAATTTCGCCAACTTTCCTTGTCAGAAAAGAAGACACTAGAGCCAAGTGCAGCCAACCAGTAGTTGATGAAATCGTGTGTTGTGCTTTTTAAGCACTTTAATATAAACTGCCTTATGTATTTTAATAACAAACTCAAGCTACTATATTAAAATTTAACCTAAAAATATTCTCTTTATCACCATTATTTAAGTGTTGTGTGAGGACATTGTTTTTAAATAATTGGGTGAGCTTAACGTTGGAGAGTGGAATCCTGTGGAGCCAAGGTATGCTTATGGTGTTTAGAAATTTTGTTTTTAATTATATTCAGCAATTATAAAGATAGGAAAAAACAATTTGACCTCATGTTATTTTGTTGTTGTTATTGAGTCTCCTTCCAAAACCTTGGCACTTTTTTATCCTTTTATTTGCTGGTGTTTTCTTGTGGTTTTTTTTTTTTTTTTTTTTACTTTGGCTGTAGTATAATGATATCTTTATACTTTTATGTTTCCACTAGGAAGGATAGTTGTTGATTTTTTTTCTCTAGTAAGTATAGTTCCTGCTTTGTGAGTCCGCTGGCAAGATTCTGAGAGATAAGTGAGTATCTCGCTAGCCAGTAAACTCCTCTGAGCTCTAGCTCTTTACCTTGAGTTTATACTTTTGGCATTAAGCTTTTTGCAATGATGTTGTAGCCCACTATATTAATTTATGTTCTTCACTATGTTAGGGACTGGGCTAAAGTTGTGAAGGAATATTCAAATGTGAACATAAGTCCGATTTATAATTAAGGGATGTTCTTGTATATTTCTGTTTTTCCTCCTGACAGTCTTCTCTACCATTTGGAGAATTCTGAAAAAGCTGAAAATTATCTTTTCCCAGTAAATGTGCTTCTCCAAACTGAAGTGATTCACAAAATGATAGCTGTATAATGTAATTTAAAAAAAAATGTAAGATGTGTTTTTGTGACATGTGACCAGTAGTACTTTTATATAAAACCTAAAGTTTAGACCAAAGCTTCATGGGTTGAAGGACTGTGTTGTTTTGATTTCCTGCTGTCTCCCAGTGCCTGGAATGTCATCCAGCATGTAGGCACACAGTAACTATGTGTGGATGGATGGACAGCTGAATGGATGTCAAACTAACTTGAAGCCCAACTGGTTGTGGGTTATGGTGCTTGAATGCCCAGAATTCATAGAATAAATGGCGTGGATTAAAGAATTCTTACTTGGTTTTTATTTTTGTTTTTGTTTTTGTTTATTACAAAGTCAGATATACAGAGAGGAGGAGAGAGACAGAGAGGAAGATCTTCCGTCCGATGATTCACTCCCCAAGTGACCACAATGGCTGATGCTATGCCGATCCAAAGCCAGGAGCCAGGAACTTCTTCCAGGTCTCCCATGCAGGTGCAGGGTCCCAAAGTTTTGGGCCATCCTTGACTGCTTTCCCAGGCCACAAGCAGGGAGCTGGAAGGGAAGCGGGGCTGCTGGGATTAGAACCGGCGCCCATATGGGATCCCAGTGCATTCAAGCAGAGGACGTTAGCTGCTAGGCCACTGTACCGGGCCCATGAATTCTTACTTGGTTTTAAGAATTACTGTCCTTGCTAGTCTAGTGAAATATTGGGTCCTGTGATTCAGAAGGAATTCCTTGGAGAGGAACTTTAGTAGAGGAAAACAGTAAATCTTTGGAGTTTTTGGGGTGGCTGTTTCTTTTTCAGAATATTCTGATAAGTGATCAGTTATAATATCAGACTTCAAGCAGACCTACAGACTATAATTTCTTTCTGCAGTTTCTTCATTTTCATATCAATTAATGCTTTTTTTCTAGTTGAACTGATAAGATCCTTCTCCCAAATGCTACAGAGCTTTTAACCTCTTCTGTTTAGAACCATTTCAGAAAGCAGCCTGCAAACATTGAAAATTATGTGCAATTTTTAGATTAGTCTTTTTGAAAAGGAAATTTTCTGATTTAGAAGCTCTAAAGTACATTTTCTGTTACATTGAGCTGTTTAATTTTCGTATTATCAGGATTAATAATTAAATGCTGAATGTTGAAAAAATAGCTTTAAGTCAATTGAAGGATACACAGAGAAATATTTGACATGTCCAGAAAAAAATATAGGAAGACAAAAATGCTTTTTAGCACAGGAACTTTTATTGAATATTTTATATAAAATGTATTAAAAGCCAGGAATTAACTTAAATGTAAATATTAAATATTTTCAAATTCACTATAGAGTTTTTCTGTAATTCATAGCCAGAAGTAGTAGACATGATTGGTTCTCAACATCTTTTGCTGTTTATTTAGTGCTTGGCATAAAAATGTAATAAAAATTAAATCCAGAATTAAATTCACCCCTCAAAATTCAGTTGATTCCTAATTTTTTTTGTTGATTCCATTTGTGTTACATTTTATCATGTAATTTTATGTACAAGCCAACATTGTTTTTGTTGCTGTATGTAGTCGGTGCTGTGACTTGTTTGTGCTCATCTCTGTTCTGTAGGCAACTTGCCACTCCCTACTGAATAAAGCTACAGTAAAAGAAAAAAAGGAAAACAAAAAATCAGTAAGTTTGGAGAACTTTTTATTAGCTGTTTCTTTCAAAGCCAAACAAAAATCTTTTGCTGTTTGTTAAAAACATCTGCACTTCAGCCTATTTGACCTTCACTGTAAAATCATTCTACTAATTCTGGCACAAAATAGCTTTCATTTCAATTAACCCTGGAATTAAGTTACATGAAAACATTCTCTGTGTTCCTTTGGTTTGATTTATCCCAAAGGCATTTTGTGGGCATTTGTTGCATTGGACATCCTTGATCTAATTTTATTATTGCCATTTAAAATATTATAAATGAATTTTTAAAACTTAATTTCAAGGCCATAGGAAATGCTGACTCTCTTCATTCCTGCCTCTGGTTTGCAGGGAATGTGAGTGCTTTCTTTACCTAGAAGTGAACGTGTTTCTTAATTGTTGTATGTAGCAGGAAAGTGCTTTTTCTAAATCATAGTCAAGGTTAAGTTTTTATTTTGATTCCTTATATTTTTATTTAGAAAATTTCAACCAGATTTTAGATGATCGTGCTTTGAATATAGAAAATCCAGTGGTAAAACTACTTTTACTTCAGAGAAAAGCAATATTACATTATTAAGATGAGAATGTATTAATTTTGAAGTAAAACTATAAATATTTCATTTCACAAGCATGATATGTATAGCCTGCTTCCATGAACTTTCCCTAATTTTAAAGGAAGAAAAATTATAATCATGATATTTTCTTCCAGTGAATATAATTTTTCTTAAACATCCTATACATTCCTTTTCGATTTGCTATTTATCTGTCAGTGTGACTTATTCTTATGAGGCTGAGTCCTTCCTTTTCATATAGTCCGAATTATTTCAGCGGAAAATTAAAGCAAACCTTTAAGAGCTGAGTGAGTGGTTTTCTTAAAAAGGTGTAATTTAGAATATAGTATTGATCTGGTTTCATCTTTCATTCCTTGTCTGAGCTTTATATACAATAAAGCTTTAAATGTAAATTTCTGTTTAAAATTCAGAACCAAGTTAAAATTTAGAGACATTTACTTTTATGTTCTTTTAGAATTTCCTTTTTGATATGTTAAGTAAATTTGGTCAGCTGTGAGCAATGTGTTTGATTGGATGGCCTTTTTGGTTTTTTGCTTAATAAAAACATTTCTTTCTAATGCTTCAGCCTTCTAATTTCACTGTATGTGGATTTACTGTAATATACACTAGCACTTTTGAAATTAATTTATTGTTCCTAACACTCTGTCTAGTGTTACACTAATTCCATTGTTTGTGGTGTATTACATAATTTAAATCTTAAGCTTTTGTGTTTTCCTAGAGCATGTTTCCTAGCCTTTCTAATATTGCCTTATTTATTAAGATTGTATCTACAATTATTCCTTGAATTGTGTTTTATTCCCTGTTAGATTTATTTTCAGATTATTTGATTTTTGGACTGTCTTTCTGAGCATAGATGATGTGAAGCCATCCTGGAAATGGGGAATCTTTACTGTTAGCCTGAGATACCCTTCAAAGCCAGTGCCAAAGTCAGCACGAACTTGAAATGTCATTTTATGCAGTTGCTTGCTCAGCTGTGTAATGATCTTTTACAAGCAAGCTGATTTTATTTCAGAGTATGTAGATCATGGATTTGATTCTGTCAAATACAGAGAAAAGGTCTGGCTTATGCAGGATAGCTGTGTGGTCATACTGCAACTAATTCTATTTGGGCGAACTTTGGAAGTTAATTGTCTGCATAGCTCCAGGAAAATTTACAGTAATAGGTGGTAATGCTCTTGCTGATGAGCAGGTTATACATGTATTTATTTGCATTATGTGGTCCAGCATTTTTGCTAGGGGAAGCAAAGGAAACATTGGCTGATAACTGAATTCAACAAAGACTGGCCCAACTATGACCTTTTGTGCTAAGGGTTGTGTAGATACAGTTTAGATATTTTATGTATTGTTTTTAAAATACTTTTGTGTACATGAAGTAAAGTTGCATTTATGTTAACTTGTAGTGAAAGTAAAAGTCGTTTTATAAATTCATAGCTTATTATAGTGTTTTAATACTGTTTATGTATTATCAAATTTAATACCAAAAGTTTATTAATACTGCCATCCATGAGGTGTATATTTATGTAAAACATGGAACAGCATTTTTTCCTGAGATGTAGATAATTTGTATTTTTACATGAATTTTTGGAGACATGGAAAGTGATGAAAATGTAGTAGTTTCTATAATTTTTACAATATTCTCCTTTTGGGAAATAATTCAGTGAGATTTTTCATTCGGTGGGTTATTGCAACAGGTTACCCTTAAGTATAAACCAGACATGAGTTGAAACACTTTTGTCCCATAGAAAATCAGAAGAGAACCTTATTGGTATATTAAAGTACTAACTTTTATGAGACACATACAACAGAAAACTAGTATTTCTTTAAACTGGTTCTTTGTGAGCCAGATTGTAGCATTTAACTTCTTGAAAAGCCATTTCAAGATTTTAATGGATTAAGTTGAATACATGCTAACTCTTTGTAAATAACTTCCTATGGAATTTAAAGCAGTTTTTAATCCCCTTCCTTCCGGCTGGTTTACTGTCCTTAAATGCTGTAGAATCTTGAAGATTTGTTTATGTTTTGTCTGTTTTAAAATTAAAATTAGAAAATTCTAAAGAACTACTCAGTTGCTATGGTGATTTATGAACATTCTGAAATCCATTTGTCTGTTTGCTTACATGCATTCATTTTTCTGACTTCCAGTTAACTTTCACAGTCACCTTTATTTATTATGAAAGGCTAAACAACACGTCATTAGAATAGTAAAAGCAATTGAGTTTTCTTAACTGTATTTGTATATCAGCCAAAAAAAGCAAACCATGCTTCGGTATTAGAGCCATTTTGCTAAGACAGCTGTGGTTAGCTGCCTCACCAGATTCCTGTTTGAGTGTAAAGCTAATTCTCTGTGCACCACAAAGAATGTGCATTTTGGGTGCAATACCATCACATTTTCTTCAGTGTTATAGTTTGTTCTCAACAATCTTAACTTTTTTTTTTATTTTGAAGAATATAGGCAGTAGGTAAGAATATACTTAAAACTGGACCACATGATACATTAAATGAAATAGAATGATGAAAACAAAACCTATTGTTTTCTAGAGTTAATCTGGAGTCAGTGAGCCATGTTGAAATTATTGTGAAGAATAACAATTAAGTGAGGTTCTGCATGGAAATTCTGTTTCATCCTATTTTCCTTAGTACCCTTTGAAACACCGTTTTATTCCTGGAATCTCAGGATATATAACCTCAAATGCTTTACCTTTACTTTCCTTGTCATCTCTGCTTTCAGTATGTCAGCCACATCAGGCAAAAATTATTGTGAAAATTAGAATGTTGTACGTGTGTTCTTTAGCAATATATTTATGTATGTAGTATAAGCATGTGAATTTTAGAATACAATTTCTATCTGTGAAATTGACTTAAAATGGGTCCTTGGGACAAAATGGAAGCTCAGGCAGTTTCCAAAACACTTTCCCCCTTTCTGATAAAGGACCCATCCACACCGTCTTCAATGTCACATGTTTCTTTCTTTCTTTTTTTTGTAAGATTTATTTTCAGTGTCACATGTTTTATAGAGAAATCAAATCCACTGCAGTACTGGGTTACTCTGCTTTGCAGAATGGGCAGTTGCTTCTTAAGCTGTAAGTTGTTTATTTGGTAGATAATGAACTGAGGTAGACCTTATGGGTTCTCTTCTGGTAGAATTCTTTTTCTTTTAGGTTTCCAACAATCCCTTTCCTCCATGGTTTAAATGATGGTTAGGCCTTTTACCAGGAAGCATGGTAATGAAGGTAGAGAATTGGCAGTAACCTTACTTGGAAGGATTCCCCCTACCTCCAGTAACAATCTAAGAAATTTTGTTTTCTTCATGAGAAACATTTTTCTTAAGAAAATCCATTGTATGTAGTCCACAGCAAAATGTCGAATGTTTATTATTTAGGTATAGGGCATTCCAGGGGTGTACGTTTGGAAACTTCACCTTCTAGGAGTTTGATCAAGCTGTCATATCTGTTATTCTTCTTAAAGTTTGATCACTTTCATGTGTGTTAGTTTGGTTTGCTTTTGTTGCTCATCCCACTTTAGTGTAGACAATGATAATAAAGATCATTCCTCTGTCCTCTCCTGCGCAGTTCAACCGTGAGGCTTTTCTCTCCCCTGAGGTTGCTTAATTGTGCTCTAAACTCAAATGGGATTAAAGTTAAGGGGAAACTGTGTTTTCTGAAATTTGGAGAGAAGAAAAATAGAAAATTTTGTGATGCTTAATGGATTCAGAGTTGTTTGTGTAAGGTTTGCCTCTTCAGCTCTTTGTTCGCATTTCCTTGTTCTGCTTCAAACCTCATACTGAATTCTCCACTCCTTGTTTTTAGGTGGTTAGCCAGCGTTTTCCTCAAAACAGCATCGGTGCAGTAGGAAGTGCCATGTTCCTCAGATTTATCAATCCCGCCATTGTGTCACCGTATGAAGCAGGCATTTTAGATAAAAAGCCACCACCTAGAATCGAAAGGGGCTTGAAGTTAATGTCAAAGGTGAATTGTTTGGATAATCTAGCTGTCTTGACATTTCCTTTCAAATACTTTTTCAGTTTGTGACACAGTACTTCCTCTTGAATTTATCTTTTGATTTGTCTGTGGTTTTTATGTATGTTGTTTTGGGGTTTTTTATTTGTTTATTTCTATTACAAAGGAGATCACCTGCTAGGGTTTATTATCATGGGAAAACATTTTGCCAAATGTCTAGTTTTAGGGCTATTTTCTGTGTGATCATTATGGACATTTTGGAATGAACATTGAAATACAGGCTTTAGAATTTTTTAGTTTCAAAGGCATTTAAAATTTTTTATATGTGTAAATCTGCATAAATAAAATTGCTGTATTTCTATTTGGAAAGAATAGAAATAGCATCTAGAATAATTTATAGATTATGGAATGGTTGATTTTAACTATCAGTAAAAGTATATCAAGAGAAAATTGATACTTCTTTTAAAAGAATAGACTGTCTATAATAATCAATAATTACTTATACCAAAATTTGATTGTTTAGATACTTCAGAGTATTGCCAATCATGTTCTCTTCACAAAAGAAGAGCATATGCGGCCTTTTAATGACTTTGTGAAAAGCAACTTTGATGCAGCTCGAAGGTAAGCAGCCTGCCTTTGGTTGTTTGCCATGTTTGAACCCAAGATTGTCTGTGTCCCTTAAATCCTTGTAGCTGTGTTTGTGGAGCTCCTGTGTAGGTTTTTCTTTTTCCTGTCTAGGTCAAGAACATAGTTTGTCTTATTTTGCTATACACGAATGTGGTGATAACTTCCATATTTGAATACCAAGAGGAATTTTTGACATGTTCATGAAAACAAAGGATTTGAGGCAGTTCTACTGAAGGGGCAAAGAAGAAGTTTGCTTTTATTTTTTAGTTTTTTAAAGATTTCTTTTTTTTAATTTTTAAAGGTTTATTTATTTATTGGAAAGTCAGATATACAGAGAGGAGAAGAGACAGAGAGGAAGATCTTCCGTCCGATGATTCACTTCCCAAGTGAGCGCAATGGCCGGTGCTGTGCCAATCCAGAGCCAGGAGCCAGGAACCTCCTCTAGGTCTCCCACGTGGGTGCAGGGTCCCAAGGCTTTGTGCCATCCTCGACTGCTTTCCCAGGCCACAAGCAGGGAGCTGGATGAGAAGTAGAGCTGCTGGGATCAGAACCAGCACCCCTATGGGATCCCTGTGCGTTAAGGGTTAGGACTTAAGCCACTGGGCCTGAAGTTTGCTTTTATTAAAACCAAAACCACTGGGAGGATTTTGGCCTTAGTGGGAATAGTGAATGTCTTGCCTAGGGCCATATGATGCCTGGGAGATCATTTGGTCTGGGTTTGAAATTCAATAAACTCACTCAATGTTGGCTAATGTTTAAGCTGATGATTTTGTATGGCTCGTGAGTTATGGAAATAAAATGGTCTCCCACCCCTGGCACAGGGTTTAAGACATGTACATCCATGCTGTGAAGTGTCTGTGTTGGAAATCTGGCTTCAGTGCCCAACCCCAGGCTTCTGCTAATGCAGACTGTGGTGGTGACAGAAGTGACTGAGTTTCTGTCACTCTTGAAGGAGAACCTGGATTGAATTCCTGTGTCTGAGCTTCAGGCCCTGGCTTAGCCCACAACCATTTTGAGTGTTTGGGGTGTGAACCAGTGGATGGAAACTTTGTCTGCCTGTCTCCTTTTGCCTCTCAAAATAGAAACAAAAGCAACAGCAAAAACACAAAACTAAACAGCAAAAAACTTATACAGATAATATGTAATAGTATTTCATCAGTGTCTTTTAATGCTAAAAATGCTTATGATAATTCAGTTTAGAAGTGTATCTAAACTGACAAGTTGCTCTTTAAATCAATTAGTACAACACACAGGGTTTCATTCACATGTAATTGAACAACTCTTGAGATTGAATGCTTTAGAAAACTCTGAAATTCTGTAACTAGTTACTGTATTTCCAAATTTTTAGTTATCAGTAGTCGTGGTATCATGTTTGCATCAGTTGTTTTTAGAGAAACAAGTGAGATAATTCATGAGAAAGTACCTTGTACACGTGAATTATGTCCAGAGTTTACTTTTTTTCAAGTTTGTTTTTTAAATATATATTTATTTCAATGTTTGAATTATGTGGCACACAGAATGAATCTGATTGGTCTGACATGTTGTCTCAGTTAGCCTTATACAGCCCTCTTCCAGGTTTTACTTTGGTAGCTTGGTGAACTGTAAGCAATACTGAAGAGAAAAAGAAACTCAGTGTGGGATTCATCCACTAGCAGGTTGACTGACTACTCCTAGAACTTCAAGGAACCACAACTCTGATCTTGAACTAATAGACTGTGTAACTAGGAGAAGATTTTTTATCTTTCCTGGGTTCCAGCTTCATCATTTGTGAAATACTAACTATACTCCAAAGTAACAGCTATCTAAATACTTTATTCTCTGACTTAAGATCCTTCTCTGCAGGTAAAGTCAGGTACCAAAAATGAAATGCCAACTTTATCCTGGTCCTTCTTCTGCATTTGCTGATAATCACAGTGTGTGAATGAGCCCTCCATCTGTGTAACCTCGATTACTTCACACTGTTGACTTCATATAAATTTAATTCACTTATAATTAGATGTGTATCTGATGTAGAATTTTCTATTGGCTTTTTGTTTTTTAAGGTTTTTCCTTGATATAGCATCAGATTGCCCTACAAGTGATGCAGTAAATCACAGTCTTTCCTTCATCAGTGATGGCAACGTTCTTGCTTTACATCGTCTTCTGTGGAATAATCAAGAGAAAATTGGCCAGTATCTTTCCAGCAATAGGTAAGACTTTGCAGTCAAGGGGAAATTGAGCACTCAGGTTAAACTGGTGTTAATAATGCATGGCATAGTGTTTTCTAAACTGCATCTTCTTGGAATAAGAGTTATAGTTTAGAAAAAGAAATGAGGACTTCTAAAATATATATATACACATATATATAATCAAAAGTTAAGTTACGCTAACTCACCCGCAAGCCTATCTAGATACGGTTGATGTTATTTATTATTTTTTATTTAAGTTTCTCATGACATAGGATACTTGTCCTATGCATGAGGAATTCCCTTACAAATGAAGGTGAAGATTTTTATCTTCATCCACTTGAAAGGTAGAGAGAGAGCAAGCGGGTATATTGATTCATTCCCCAAATACCCACAGTAATCAGGGATCGACCAGGCTGGAGCTAGGGACTTCATTTCCCTCGTGCGTGGCACGAGGGCAAGTACTTCACAATAATCTGTTGAGCCTGGATTTGCATCTACACTCAGATGTGGAATGTAGATGTTCCAGGTAGTCACTTAAACTGTGTCACCACAGAATCTACTGCTATATTAGTTTACATGCCACTGAAAACTGATTCACTCATTCACAAGATAGGTAGGTGTCCATGAGGATAAAGGTAAGCAGTTAAGAGATGATGTCTTAAAGACAGGACATTCTAATCCTTTATGAATTAAGTGAATTCACATAGGCCTGGGTATGACAACAGAGTAAACTATGGAACTTTTATGTGGACCTTCTTTTCTTTATATAGCTTAGATATATATTCACAGTTTATTGCTAGAGAATTTTTTTGAAAGATTTATTTATTTTTATTGGAAAGTCAGATACACAGAGAAGAAGAACTTTCATCCGCTGGTTTACTCCAAGTGGTTGCAGTGGACAAAGCTGAGCTGATCCAAAGCCAGCAGCCTCTTCCGGCTCTTCCACACAGGTGCAGGGTCCCAAGGCTTTGAGACGTCCTTAACTGCCTTCCCATGCCACAAGCAGGGAGGTGGCTGGGAAGCTGGGCTACTGGGATTAGAACCAACGCCCTAATGGGATCCTGATGCATGCAAAGTGAAGAATAACCACTAGGCTACAGTGCTGGGCCCTACAGAAACTTTTAAATTTTGCGTTTTGGAAAAACTCTGCACTTTTTAGAGGTATGCATTGAACGTAGCAGTGTCGATACCCACACCCCATGTTGGAGAACTTGGAATCTGTTCCTGCTTGCAGCTCCTGACCTTTCCTTCCTGCTCATGTAGACTTGGGAAGCAGCAGTAATACTCAGGTGCCTAAACTCTGTATACATTACAAACACAGAAAGAAGCATAAATGATAATGTAATAGCTTATCTGCTACCCATCTTCAGCATTGTCTTTTTTAAAGTTTTATTTATTTTTATTGGAAAGGCTTTATATATGAGAGGAGATACACAGAACAATCTTCCATCTGCTGGCTCACTCCTTAAGTGGCTGCAATGACCAGAGCTGTGCTGACCAGAAGTCAGGAGCCAGGAATACTTTCCATGTTTCTTGGGCACAGGGTCCTAAGGTTTTGGGATATCCTCTGCTGCTTTTCCCAGGCCACAAACAAGGAGCTGGATAGGAAGTGAGCAGCCAGGACGTGAACTGGTGTCTGTAGGGGATTCTGGGCATGCAAGGCAAAAACTTTAGCCACTAGCCTTCCTCGCCGGGCCCTGATCCTAATCTTTGTGGTGTTTTATTTCTTGAGGCTTCCTTTTGACAATCTAGAGATATCTAAAGCTGGTAATATGGTTCTCGTTGTGCTTTTCTTATGTTCTACTCATATGAAAACAAAAGGAAGGTATAGAAATATGCAAAGTTGTTTTGTGTGTTTTGAAAGTTTTCAGGAATGATAACATGAATATGAACATACAGCATTCTATTTGAGATTTCTTAACTTATTGTTATTTCATTAAATGATTGTCCATATTCTATTTGATGAACATTTAGATTTACTTCCAGCAATACATATCTCCATATTCATCTCCTTTTGTATTACCTGAATGTGTGATTGCCAGATCTGCAGTGTATGTATCCTGCCTCAATTTTACTAGATATTGCCAAATGTTAAAGTGTGCTTTGATGCTGTGAGCATTCTCATTGGGGTTGTCGGTCTTCATGGGTTTAGCCAGATTCTGAAATAGTGTCTTATTCTTACATGGCTTTAAGCATTGAATGGTTTTTGAAAATTTGTATTTCCCCTGATTGAGCAGGGGTCTATTTTCTTTTCTTCTTCTTATTGTTGTTGTTGTTATTGTTGTTTGTCTAGGTAGATTTCCTATTACCCTCAGTGAAAGTGAATTGGAATATTTTACTAATTGATCAATTGACCTCTGAGTGGTAACAAATTAGGAACACTAGAAAAAGCTCAATGTTTGTGGCTTAGGGACTGGTCATTTTTCAGCTGTTTCAGTGAACACTTAAAATCCCTAGGTCTTTTTGTGCAGTTAACAAATCAGCAGGGATCACCAGCTGGCAGTGAAAACCACCAGTGAAGTTCTAAAGACATATGTGCTGTTCAGTGTGTGAACTGCTTCTGTTTTCCTGAGTGATTTGCTGTTTCTAGGGACCATAAAGCTGTTGGAAGACGACCTTTTGATAAAATGGCCACACTTCTCGCGTACCTGGGGCCCCCGGAGCACAAGCCTGTGGCAGACACACACTGGTCCAGCCTTAACCTCACTAGCTCCAAGTTTGAGGAGTTTATGACTAGGTAAAGTACATCCTTGAATTGATGATTGCATTTCTGTTGGTTCCAAAGCCAAATTTTGTCACTGTGCCATTTGTTCGTCTCTCAAAATTATAAGCATATTTATCAAAAAAGATATATACAATAATAATACCATGGCCAAGTTCTGAGAACCAGCTTTATTCCTATTGTTTCTGTGAGGAGTTTGCACAAAGTTTACATGAAATGCATATTGCTTTTAAGAATTCTGTTTCCAAGATTTTTCCAAGTACCCTGATATAATACTCTGAGAAGGTTAATGAGAATGAAATTTAAGGTTAACTTTATTTTGGTTCAAGAAAAATTTGAAATCCATAGTTTTTTGCAATTTGTATTTCTCATGAACTTTTTGAAGAACTCCTGTCTAATTTTGCATTGTGATTTGCAAAAGCCATACTATCTTATCAACCTATATTTTATCTTCTTGCTTTGATTTTACATTTAATGCTAAAAATGATGTTCAGACATTATTATTTTCATATTATAAAGAACATATAACTCAATATGAATAACTGGTTTACCTAAGATTCCACAACTACCTCATAAATTTTTTTGGTTTGAGGTGTTAGATTCTTATTGCCATACTATAGTAAATTTTAGAACTCTGTTTAATTTTTATGTTAATAGTTCTCATTTTGTTAGGTTGAAGTTCAAAAAATAGGTCTCAAGGTTACTGTAAATGTTTTGTGGACATTTGCATTGAATCTCAAAGGGATTTAGTTTATGAAATAAAAGGTCCTCGTTGTTAAATTCCTCTATGCTGGTAAAGTTAAAGTAGTTTGTTAAATCCTTTAGTTTTCTAAGTGTCTTTCACATGCTTTACACTTTATAAATACACAGAGTAATTGTGGATTGAGTGTTTTGTTCACAGTATATGCCAAAAGCAAAGAGATTGAGAAGAAAATTCTAGAATCTGGCAATCAGAAGTTAATTCACGTTAGATTTGCTTGTAATATGTCTTGCATTGACAGTACCTGTTACTGATCAAATTGCATATGAATTGTGTGTACAACTGACTCCAATTCATTGATGTTGCTAAAAGAATACATGAATAAGAGAATTAGAATATAAAAATATGTGATCTTATTTTAGCTCTATTAGATTTTTCTCAGTATAATAAGTGTTTATTACTGTGTAATTATTTTCTGTATGAAATTTCCATATTACCTGCTTTAAAATTACGAGGGGTAGAGGGAATCCCAGTGCCTATAAAACTGTATCACATAATACAATGTTGTTAACAATTTAAAAAAACATTACTAAGAATATCTAAGCTGTTAGTCTATTTTTTTCTGAGAAGATTACTTTGTTACTATCTTTTACCAAAGACGACTTCTTTGCAAAACAATTTTCTGTGCTTTGGAGACGGAACAATTTAAAATATATACTGTAAGAGCATTTCTTACAAGCACAGTATTTAGTGTTAGAAGTTAGTTTGATTCTCTTCTAAATTCACACTGATGCTCTTTGAGATGTATTTTTATTTGAAAAAAAATGAAGGTCACTTCGTACTTTGTCAGTAACTAAAAACCCAATTATTAAACTATGCAAAAGTAAACATAAATTAGAAAGTAATACCGAATTTTGTTATCCTCCCTCTTAAAAATAACTTAGTTAACATCTAATGAATAACCTCCCATTTGTTTATCTATGCACATATCTTTTTCCCCTGTCAAATGGTCTTTAAAAAAAAGAACATGAGTACAGGTTTGGATTCCAGTCTTTTTTTTTTGTTTTTAAAGATTTTTTTCTTTTTATTGGAAAGGCAGATTTGCAGAGGGAAGTAGCAACAGAAAGATTTTACATCCACTGGTTCGCTCTCCAAGTGGTCACTACAACAGGAGCTGAGCTGATCCAAAACCAGGAGCCAGGAGCGCCTTCCAGGTCTCTCACATGGGTGCAGGGTCCCAAGGCTTTGGGCTGTCCTCTAATTCTTTCCAGTCCACAGGCAGGGAGTTGGATGGGACGTGAAACAGCCAGGAACAGGAACTGGTACACATATGGAATTCTGGTGTGTGTAAGGTGAAGATTTAGTCGCTACCGTACTGGGTCCTGGATTCCATTCTTAACCCAGAGGTATCTTACTGTGTGTATGAAAATACTACAAAAGCTGGAAGAACCTAGAATTCAGAACATTTTCCAGTTCTAGGTATTTCAGCTAATAAATATTCAACCTGTATTTTAAAAATAAAATATTTTAAAAACACGTAGTTGGAGAATATTTGCCAAATAAATTACCTAGCATGTTAGTACAAAGAAATAAATATATGACAAATATAACAGAAGCAGAATAAGAAGTCCAAGGTCTGTCAATAAATGTTGCAGAATCAAGTTTAGTGAGAATGGGGAAAAGGTCATATTTGAAGAGAAGATAAATGAGAATTTCCCAGGGTTGGTGGCTGACATCAGTTTTGAGATTAAAGAAACATTCTGAGTCTTGGACAGAATATATAAAAATTAAACCGTGCTTTTTCAGAAATATCTTTCAGTAAACATAGGAACATATAGATGAAAACATAGAACATATATATAAAAACACTATTCAGTAGCAGGGAAGTTAAATTGAACATTCAGTAAAAGATGTTAATACAAACAGTTAAGTAACCATTTAGAAAAAAGTGTTCATATCATTCAAGAGGATAAGCCATGGAATCAAAGAAGAAAATAGAGATAAAGAATGGCCGTTCCCATCCATTCAGAATCCATAAACTGGAACAGAAAACTTTGCTAAGCTGAACTCATAAAAACAAGGTCTTAGAGTTTCAGAAACATGTGTCTAGAAAACAACGTAAGTGAAAGCAGTCTGTGGTTAATATCTCTGTCTAGTCGTTTTCTTAGTATAATCCTCAAAGTATTTTTGTGGTTCAGAGAGTAGCATCCTGGATATGTTGGTGCCCGTTGCCAAACTGCTCTGTAGAACAGGTACTTTTAAAATATTTTGTCATTTCTAAAATATATCTTATTCTTGATGCAATCCTAGGGTTTTTAACATTCTTAGTGAACAATACAAAACCTGTGAGTCACTTTTTTTTTTTTCAATTTTAGGCATCAGGTACATGAGAAAGAAGAGTTCAAGGCTTTGAAAACATTAAGTATTTTCTACCAAGCTGGGACTTCCAAAGCTGGGAATCCTATTTTTTACTATGTTGCACGAAGGTAAGAAAGGCTGTGTTTCTATTTCAATTAACAGAATTATTATTAAAAATAATAACAAATAGTATGCCTTTTCCTATTTGGTTTAGGAATTGAAAAGCTTACCTTAAAGAATATTACTGCTCAACAGTCTTTATCTCCTAAAATATTGCCTGTGTATTAGAAATGGATCTCAGACTGCTTCCTTCCTGTTGGTATCTGTGTCCTAGCTACCATTGATTAATTAGTAAGAGTGAAAACTCTGAACACATATTTGTTTTCAGGTATATTGGTTAAATACTATCTGCCATGTGATGATCGGGAGCTTTTTTTCAAAGAAGAGATAAAATGCTAAGTGCCTGCTTTTCCTGGTAAATGTTAGTAATTGGCTGTGTAAGACTGTGTCAGGGTGATATGGAAATTCATTCAAAGGAGCTGTGGGAAATCTCTGTGTAAACAGCACAGGGGACAGTGTTGGGTCGTATTTGGTGTGTTCCTCAGTCACGGCCAACTCCAGAAGAGCTTGGTGGAAATGCCATAAACTCCTCCTTAGTGAAAGGTGTGGTGCTTGCACTGCTTTCACTTTGTTGCGTCGTTATACCTCACCTTTGAGAACTCATGTTTGCCAGTGTTGATCAGTTTTACAACTTCCCTTCTGGTATGATACAAATTGACAGTAGCTGAACTTCAGAGACAGTGTGGTATCATAGGCAACTTCAACATCCCTCAAGATTCTATTTAATCTGAGTTCTATAACTTCCTCAGACTTAATCTGAAATTGATACAAATTGTGGATTAATAGTCACGGGTGTCAGAAATTGGTAATGTGTCAGAAACAAATAGAAATGGAGAAATAGTGGGAAAGAATTGAAGAAATAAAAGTAGGATATGGGAAACTTTAGACAGCAGGACCAGTAAGTCCAAAAAACAGGGGGACTTGAGAATCTGGGAAGTAGGGAAGATGGCGTTTGTCTTTGCCCCTCACTTGTACTGCTCTGGGCCACTGCTTTCCTTCCCATTAAAGTTCTCTTTCCAACTCTCCTCCCAGTTATCATGTCTGCATTTCCCCAAATCTGTTTATATTAGCAAAATATTTTGACTTTTTGCATGAAATAGACATTATTAAGGGAGATAGAAGTGTGCCATCCCATTGGCCCCTCTAACTTCTTATTTGTTTTCAAAGAGAGAGCAATGCTTTCTAGAAAATGTCAAAGCTATTTATTTTTTCCCCCTAAGTCAACACTGTAAGCTTTTCCTTCTCTACAGTGAGTTAAGAATGGGTAAAGGCTTACAAGGGGCTGGCTTGTCAGTCAGTGCCTTTGACAGAAACCCACCAGTGAAGTTGCACAAAGCAACACATACACCTAAGATCAAGAGGATATTTTAGCTTCTTGCAGAACGAGGTGGAAAACTCTGCACAGTGTCAGCTGTGGAGGATGTCTATCTTCTTTGGCTCCTGACTATACTCTCTTGTGTTGGCTTCATTCCCAGGCAACTTTTCCCAAGCTATGACTAGCAAGGGTTTCTTTCCTACCAGCCTAACAACTTCTGCAGCAAATGTGATTGGTCTTACTAAACTGTCTCCAGTCATTTGCCAAAATGAGCTAGATACTATGGCAAGAGGGAATTCCTTTGTTATCTAGGCCTGGATCCTATTCACATTCTAGAAATTCATTGTTGAAAGGTGGGTAAAAGGGATGGGCACTATGGCATAGTGCATTCAGATGCCACCTGCAGCACCTGCATCCCATATCGATGTTGGTTTAACCCAACTGCTTCACTTCTTTTTATTTTTTAAGAATTATTTATTTTTGTTGTAAAGAGATTTATAGAGAGGAGAGACAAACAGAAACATATTCCATCTGCTGGTTTACTTTGCAAGTAACTGAAATGGCCAGAGCTGAGCTGACCTGAAGCCAGGAGCCAGGAGCTTCTTCAGGTCTCCCACGTGGGTACACCGGCCCAAAACTTTGGGCCTTCCTCTGCTGCTTTCCCAGGCCACAAGCAAGGAGCTGAAAGAGAAATGGAGCAACTGGGATGCAAACCAGCACCCGTATGGTGTTGTGGTGCATGTGAAGCTAGAGCTTTAGCCACTAGGCTGCTATGCTGGGCCCTGCTTCACTTCTGATCCAGCACCCTGCTAATGTGCCTGTGCAAGCATGACCCAAGTCCTTGGGCCTTTTCACCTATGCCAGAAACCAGGATAAGGCTACAGACTCTGACTTCACACTGATGTAGCTTCAGTCCTTGTAGCCGGTTAGGAAATCAGTGAGTAGATGGAAGGCCTCTCTCTCCATCTCTCCTTCCCTGTCTCTGCTGCTGTATCCTGGAGGAAGACAGTTGATGATTCAAATACTTGGGCCCAAGCCACTTATGTGAGTGACCTGGGTGGAAGCCTGCTCCCTGGTTTTGCCCTGGCTCAATCCTAACTGTTCTGGGTATTTGGGAAGTAAACCGGCAAATAGCAGATCTCTCTCTGTCTCTCTCCATCACCCCACTCTTTCTTTTCCTTTCTTTTAAAAATCTATTTGCATGTATGTATATGTATCTGCCTTTCATTGACATGAAAGTAAACTTAAAAACCATCTTGTTCAGAACCTTAACTACATACTTAGCAGATACCCTACTCAGCTGAACGTGTTGAGTGTTTAATCTATTGTAACCTAACTGTTAAGAATCAGAGTTGGATTTGAAATCTGAAGATCTTGAAAACTGCACTATAATAACATGCTTATTATTACTGTTACTGTTAGATACTAAAATTTGGATTGGATCAACCTTTATAGACCAACATGAAAATATGTCCAACATTTAGGAAATAGAATTTTTTAAGATAGAGTTTTTAGGCATCACAAGTTGCAAATGATCTTTTGAAACAAGGTTTTTCTCGAAGTAAGATTTATATTTTTATTGGAACAGCAGTATCATACATCACAGAGGTTAGCAGAATTGGCATCCTTTTTTTTTTTTACTAGAATGATAAATTACTGTTACACATTAATAGACATGGAAGTATAGATTGATGTTTTATAGGGCACTGTATTTTAACAGATTAGCGTAGTTTTGTTTATTTAAGTAAGAAACACAAAAACTGCTTCTCTCGCACAGTTCCTCATCCGTCATCTCCCTCCCTGCCTACCTTTATGTCACAACTCTGTCATTCTCTGCCTTACACACACATGCTCACGTCTCTCAGTCATACTTCTGTTAAATGCTGTCTACATTATTTCTTCTCTTACAACTTTAAGTTTCTGAGTTTATTTAGTTCTGCAAACATTTAAAATGTAAATGTTGGGAGCTGATGTTGTAGTATTATGGGTTAAGCTTCCATCTGGGGTACCCATAGGAGCCCTGATTTCTGTCTGGACTGCTCTACTTCTGATCTAGCTCTCTGTTGATGCACCTGGGAAAACAGCAGAGGAGGCCTAGGTCCTTGGACCCTTGCCACCCATCCAGGCTTCTACCTTGAGGCTGCTGAGGACATTTGGGGAGCAAACCATTGAATGGAAGATCTGTCTCTCCATCTCTCTGTCTGTTCTTCTCTCTGTGTAACTCTGCCTTTAAACAATTAATAAAATACAGATGTTTAGTATTTACTTGTTTAATCATTTAATATGAAATACAGGCTTTTATTATAAGGAAGGAAATTATGTTTATTTTACACTTTTGACTAAAATATGCAGTTAACCAGAGCAAGCTAGGATAATGGTAATTTCTTTAAGAGTAAGTTGAAATAAATTTTACTTTTCTGATATGCTTGTGTTCATCCTGTAATAAAGAATTGAGAAAAGCATATAGGCAATTCATGTTCACTTCAACCTTAATGCACAAAAAACAGCACAAGTATTACATAGAGAAGAAAATGAATATTGTCCATTGGGTTGAGTACGCTGCCATTTCCCCTAGCTGTAGTAACCGTGGTTATCGTTGAGGTCTCTACTGATTCCTGGTCTGGTTCACTGGGCTTGTTGGTTGACATCTTGGGCCCCTGGCTCGATTTGCTGGGACTCTGGGTTGGTTCACTGGGCCTCTGGATCGTTGTGAGACTGTGGGTCACCTCAGTAGTTAGACTGGCCTTGGTACTCAGGCTTGCTTTGCTGCTGAGGCCTGTCTGAGATGTCGCAGAAGATACGATCTGAGATCCTGGAGAATTAGCTAATATTCTTGAAGAATTGTCCATCAACATGAAGAGCAGGCCGATCAGTGATAGCTTGAACATCATCTTCCTGTGTTTCAAAATAATTAGTAAGCAGCCTAACACTTGGATCTTGAACAAACAAGCTTATATTCTTGATTCTATTTTCTTAGTACATTAACATTATACAAATATGCTTTTACATTGTTTGTTAGTGAGTAAATAAAAAGCTTACTTTTTTCTGTTCTTAATCTTTATGGACATACCTATTTTCTATGTAGGGCTGCCAACTTGAGATTTAAACAATCTGAAGACTAAAAAGGAGTTTCATTTAATGTTGCTTTAAAAAGAAAAAAGTAAATCCCTACACAAAATACAAAAAGACAAAGGTTTGAGCTTACGATAGGGCAGGGTGGAGCAGAAAAGAGGTAGTTTTCAAGGGGAGAACAGCAAGCCCTGAAATAAATACTGGCATATTATTTTTTAAATTCCTTAATGACCTTTGTTCCAGTGATGTAAAAGTTTAAGGTCAGATCACAAATTAGGATATTGCTTTACAACATTTACTTCAGCAACTAAAAGTGATTAAGTGGAAGGATTTCCTCATTGCTGTGATGAGATTTCCTTCATTCCTACCCTCTCCCCTTCTCCCCTTCAGCTTTACGAAAAGCTAGTTCGAAGGGCCAGCATCATGACCTCTCAGGTTAAATCTCTGCCTCAGATGCCAAAATCCCACATTGGCCATATGGGTGCTGTTTGGAGTCCTGACTGCTCCGCTTCTGATCTGCTGCTGCCAGTGTACCTGAGAAAGCAGCAGAAGATGGCCCAGGTACTTGGGTCTTTGCAACCATGTAAGAGACCTGGTCTAATCCTGACCATTGCAGCCCTTTGGGGTGAGGTAGAGGGAGGGCGTTGGTGTTTGAAGGAGCTAATGGAAGTTCCTGTATTTCTCTGTATCTCTTCTTCTTTGCCTTTCAAATAAGATAAAAATCTTTTAAAAAACACAAAAAAGATAGATCTTGGAGAAGTTCATTGGAAGACAAAAGGAAATTTATGATTGATCAAAACCAGCCCCTTTATTTTACAGACTAAACTTGAGTTATAACTTGCCTGAGACTACATATCTTAAAAATGGCCAACATTGGAATGCAAATCTAAGTCCTGTATTCTTTAGTAGATATGAATCAAAAGCAAACTATATACATCACCAAATTTTTTTAAATAAAGCTCATTTCCTATCATCCTGTTCTCAAATTGAATGGCTTGTCACATTTGAGACAATGCGGGTAACTCATGCAGGACCTGGTTAGCTAGCCATTTTTTTTTTTAAGCTTTAAACTTAAACTTTAGGGCCCGGCGGCATGGCCTAGTGGCTAAAGTCCTTGCCTTGCACACGTTCTGATGCCATATGGGCACTGGTTCATATCCCAGCAGCTCCACTTCCCATCCAGCTCCCTGCTTGTGGCCAGGGAAGGCAGTTGAGGACAGCCCAAAACCTTGGGACCCTGCACCCATGTGGGAGACCTGGAAGAGGTTCGTGGCTCCTGGCTTCAGATTGGCATAGCACTGGCTGTTGCACTCACTTGGGGAGTGAATGATTGGACAGAAGATCTTCCTCTCTGTCTCTTCTCCTCTCTGTATAATCTGACTTTCCAATAAAAATAAAATAAATCTTTTAAAAAAACCTTAAACTTTAATATTAGAAATACAATGTATGCTGAAAGCTTTGTTTTACTTTAATATATAATTGGGAAAATTTCAAATTAATGTTACCTTTTAATTTTCTGTATTGAAGAGTAAGAATCCAGACCTTCTCCAGTGTCCTGTGAGGTTTCTGATTTCTTTCTCACTACGTGCTATTTAAACATGGTTAGTGAAAATGTCACATGTTCTGAACTTGCCTTACCATTTGCTCTTTGCAATTATCCAACGGAGTGTTTCCCAAACAACTGATGTAAACACAGACTTCAGCAGAGATGAATGAATTCAAATTGACTTTGTAAAATCTGCCTGTTTATTTACAGAATCTAGTAATTAACACTTTTTTCCCCCTCTTTTCTATATATTGGTGAATTTTTTCACTAGGTCGATTCCAACAAGATTAATATGATCTTTTGGTTTTGATTTAAAATAAGTAGGCATGTTGAAGATATTGTTACTTATTTTTCCTACTTAGAGCAAAGTTGTATATAAGGTTGTTAGTAGCCATTGTTATCCTGAGGTTATAAAAGTAATTTAGGAGTGTGACGTTTGTAAAGTACGTAATGAACCTTTTAGAAAAGAAGGTAACCTTTATTAATAGGAAATTTACTAAAAAGGTTGCATTTGAAAGCGGTGTTTTCATACTGAGTTTACAGTTGAATATGTGTATGTAACCTACCTTGAAGAAAATTGTTTACTTAAAGGAATTTTGTTTTAGTCCTTTCTTCTGTTACATACAGGGAAGTTGGGTTACATTGTGCTACAGTTTTCATCACATGGGTTGTCACCCTTTAAAAATTACAGGATTGTAAACAATGGTGTTGACATACAAGGAAATTGCTACATAATTGGTGAAAGTGCAAGTCAGTACATGTTCCTGGCTTGTTGTACTTGTTATGAAGTTTTTTCTTCCTGATTTAATGGAATCCATGAAGGCTAAATCTGATTTACTTGGTGTATATAATAACCTCAGTAACTGGAAATTAGCGTGGTCAGGTCTAAGAAGTAAACAAACAAAAAGAAAAGCTTCTTGGCAACGGAGTAAATATTGTAAACCAAGTACTAAAATAATGCACAGGAATTTGGTCCTGTCCTCTTTACTTGTTCATTCTGTAGATTCTCTGGGGGTTAATAGTAATAATAGTATTATTTTAGCCTTTTGCAAACTATTAGTAATGTACCCTTTTTACTACTCCTGACCTTTGAGTTTGGGGTTGTGGCAGTAGTTAGTCTGTGCTTACTAACTTAATTATGTTTTGAATATCTTGCCTGTGCCTTTCCATATCCACTCTGTTCTCAAACCTGCTCTGTGCCCTGACATACTGACTTGTGTAAATATGTCGATGCATCGGCCATTGTACTTGGAGAGTGAATCATCAGACGGAAGATCTTCCTCTCTGTCTCTCCTCTCTGTATATCCGCCTTTCCAATAAAAATAAAATAAATCTTTTTAAAAAAATGGGGAAACTTTCTGAGACAGTATACAACTTTGTGATAAGGTAGGCTATTGTCTTTTTTTTTTTTTTTTTTTTTTTGGTAACTTAAGGCTTTTTTTATTTGAAAGACAGATTTAAATGGCTGCAACAGCAGAGCTGAGTCAATTTGAAGCCAGGAGCCTATTTGGGTCTCCCACACCGGATCAGGGCCTCAAGGACCCAGGCTGTCCTCCCGTGTTCTCCCAGGCCACAAGCATAGTCCTGGACTGGAAGTAGAGCAGCCAAGACATGAGCCCATGCCTGCATGGGATGCTAGTGGTAGCAGGTAAAGGATCAGTCCATTCAGCCACAGCGCCAGCCCCCTCAAGATAACTTTAAAACAGTATTATGTGGGGCTAGTATTGCAGCAATTTTTTTTAAAACATATTTTATTTTGTTTTATGGTATCATTCCCTAGGTTCTGGGGATATTGTCATTTTTAAAAAAGATTTAATTATTTTTATTGGAAAGTCAGATCTGCAGAGAGCAAGAGACAGAGATAAAGTTCTTCCATCTGCTGGTCCTCTTCCCAAGTGGCCGCAACAGCTGGAGCTGAGCTGATCCAAAGCCAGGAGCCAGGAACTTCTTCCTGGTCTCCCATGCAGGTCCCAAAATTTTGGGACTTCCTCTATTGCTTTCCCAGGCCACAAGCAGGGAGCTGAATGGGAATGGAGCAGTTGGGATATGAACCGGTGCCCTATGGGATCCCAGGTGTACAAGGTGAGGATTTAGCCACCAGGCTGTTGCACCGGACCTTAGGCTATGGTAAATTTTAGACTTAATTATGAGTGTCTTTTGGAACTGTATATAAGCACAGTTCTCTTCTATGGTAAAATAACAGCCTCTTCAATTTACAAAGATAATGTAGGAAAAAAACACATTTCTCCTTGTTTGCAAAAAATTACATATTCTTTATCAAAAATAATTTCTTTGTTATTTGAGATCAGAGAGATTCTTTCTACTGATTATTTCCCTGAAATCCGACAACAGAGCTAGATCCAGCTGAAGCCAGGAGCCAAAAAGTCAATTCCAGGCTGCCAGGAGCGTGGTTAGGGATCCCAGCAACTTGAGCCGTTGCTGCTGTTTCTCGGGATGTACCCTGGAGGGAAGCTGCGGACCAGAACTAGAGCTGGTTATTTAGCCAGGCACTCCAGCATGCCCCAAGAGCATCTAATGTCTTAGCTAAACGTCTGCCCCAACAGGGATTCATGTTCTCAGGACAAATGTCAGTCCTTTTTTTTTTTTTAAATTGATTACATTGCATTATGTGACACAGTTTTATAGGCACTGGAATTCACCCCCCCCCTAAAACCTGCCTCCCCCAGACAAATGTCAGTCTTTAAGCAAATTTATCTTCCTATTAACATAGTATAACAAGTCTGTTATTATGTAATTTTGGCTTGTCAGTTTTTCATAATCCATGAAAAGTTACTGAATTTTTAAAAGATGCTCTCCTTTCTGTTTCCTTCTCTTGTATACTGTCCCACTTCTCTTAAGTTGTAAAAGGGGCCTTAGCAACAGTCTTCACGTTAACCTGCTCTAACCACATGTACTTGATGAATCATTAAATCATGTTGATTATGCTTTCTCCTCCTATTGCAAACACCTTAGCTTCAAAAATTATCTAGGTTGGGGAGAGGAGCAGATAATAAATGTAAGAAAAACTTTTTTAAAGATTTATTTATTTATTTATTGGAAAGTCAGATTTACAGAGAGAAGGAGAGACAGGAAGATCTTCTATCTGCTGGTTCACTCCCCACGTAGCTGAAATGGCTAGAGCTAAGCCAATCCAAAGCCAGGAGCCAGGAGCTTCTTCCTGGTCTCCCATGTGGGTACAGAGTCCCAAGGCTTTGGGCCGTCCTCAACTGCCCTCCCAGGTCACAAGCAGGGAGCTGGATGGTAATGGAGCAGTTGGGATATGAACTGGTACCCGTATGGGATCCCAGCACATGTGAGGTGAGAACTTAAGACACTAGGCTACCGTGCCAGGTCTACCCCTTTTATTAGATTTATTTATTTATAAGGCAGAGTGTCAAAAAGGGACAGAGAGAAAGACCACCTGCAAGTCTTGTTCCTCAGAAGAGTCTTCCTTGGAGGTGATGCACTTATTTCAAGCTGTGCTGCCTTTGTGCACAGCGTCTTAGGGAGATGATTTTTTAATATGTAGTAGGAAAACCTTCATACTTCAAATTGCTTAATATATTAGAACAAATATATTTAGTAACATTGTGTTTTATTAGAATGAGGTATTTCTTGTATAAATTAAAAATGTTGGTGATATTTTAAAAGGAGAGAGCCTAAAGCTGCTTTTAGGTTTAGCTGTCTTGTTGAAATAAAATAACATTACTTTACAGAAATATATAGAAATTTGGGGGCATTTTGTGTGCTTGCAGTTAAAACCAATTCGTGGCAACGGACAGTTTCTATTTGCAGATGTTTTACTAGTTTCAAGTGACTCTTTGATCCTTTGATTAATCTTAATACAGATCTAAAAGACTTAAACAGTGTATATCTAAGTTCATATCCAATGACCTGCAGCTTTTTTTTTTTTTTTGTAGAATTTGGAGTCAGAGCAAGAAGCATATATAATAAAGTTTGCTTGTTAACACAAGAGAAATTTTATGTAATTTCTACCAAAAAAAGAAAAACCACCACAGGGACATATTAGACCCTACAAGTAGATGGAGATGTTTTCAAAAGATTTATTTTTTATTAGACAGATTTACAAGAAGATACGGAGAGAAAAATCTTACATCCACTGATTTAATTCCTAAATGGCCACAGTTAGGTTTAGCTGAACCAATGCACGGCCAGGAGCTTCTTCCAGGTCTCCCAAATTGCCAAGAATCTGAATCATTCTCCACTGCTTTCCCGGGCCATAAGTAGGGAGCCAGATGGGAAGTGGAGGTTCTGGGACTTAAACTGGCATCCACATGGGGATGCTGATATAGCAAGGCAGAGGCTAAGCCTGTTGAGCCATTGTGCTGGCTCCTAGATTGAGTTGTATAAACAGCTATTTACCGGCTTTGATCATTTGTCATAGTGTGAGGAAATGTAGTTACATGTCTGATGTTAAGCAATAGAGCTGCTCAGTGGGCTGTAGGCCTTTACCTCGTCACCATCACCCCTTCTAGGTGTATGGTGAATGCTAAAGCTTTGCTTAGCAATTGTGGGCATTCCCAGTGGTTACTGTGGTTAAATGGTGGCCTCATTTTCCTTTACTGATGTTTTGAATTTTTTTCTGTCTCAATGAAAAGTCATTAAATTTTAATTTATTTTCCATTGAGGCAAGCATTATAAAAGCATTTAGACTCCTTCAGCCTTCCAGAAATGTTCAATGTGTTTAAATAGTGACTCTAGGCAACAAAATAATACAAAAGAACAAACTGCATCTCCTGGCATTTCATCAGATTTATTAATCCTTGGTCTTGTAGTATCCATGTGAAATGTGCAGGTAACTGATTTTTTGCTGCTAAATCACTTTATCTCATGGATTAAGTAAATAACAAACAGTGTGTACCACAAATCAGTTATTTGAAGCATAGTTGAAGAGGGTACATACTTGGAGAATTATGTATCGTGTGGATTCAGTTATTCTCACTTCTAATGTTATTACTTAGCCAAGAATACAAGGAATAGTGTGATCATTACAGTGTTTTGTGTGACACCTGCAGAGTGCTTTCCTGTACCTGGTTTAATTCACTCCATGGAATGCATGTTCTTCACCGTACCTTTTATCAGTGGCCATGTGCTCATTTGTCCAAGGTTATAGCACAGACTGTGGATGGCAAAATGCCATTCTTTATTAAACTACAGTGTGCTTTAAATACAGTTAGAATTATGTTGAGAAGACAAACATGCAAAGTTGTGTTGTTTCAACATGTATGTGCATTTGATTTTTGTGTTTTGATCTTGTCAATAACATACAAATTCAGAATCTCAAACAAGGGTTTTCAGGCCAGGACAAACAGCTGTATTGGACTTACGTCTGTTTGGTTTATAACTATGCTTATCTCACTTGGAACTGTTGAACCTAAATGGCAGTTCTTCAAAATTGAGCTTCTGAAGACCTCACTCAAAACCACAGCTTTCAAAGTGTGAAACAAACTAGTCTGTTTAACACATTGTTAGCACTTGAAGGTGATGTTTGTTTATACTTATTTTTGCCTGAGTATCCCTGAACTATTTATTATAGTGAATTGCTCTCAGATATTAGAATTAACCTTCTCAGAGCTAGCATCTTATATGACAAGTGGTAGCTTACCAGATCTCCCTCTCTTAACTCTGTTTCATCTCTCCTTAAGATCTTGATGTATGTGGAAGAAACTTGACTCTGGGAGGAAACTTCCAGGCTTGACTTGCTCTGCTTAAGTTGTGGTCGTTGTTAGGGTAGCTAGTGGTCACATCTTTGATATCTATGTATTCGTTCTTTTAGTTGTAAGTTCTAATAAAGATGATCAGAAGGAAAACTTCTAGGAGGAAGTGATATATAAGCTGAAATCTAAAGAATGCATTGGGCATGTGAGGACTAGATAGGGGAGAGGCAAGAAGGAAAAGATGGGAAAAGAAGACTTGTAGCATTGCTGAAAGCCTGCTGGCCAGAGTGCACCAAATGGAGAAAAAGGAGTTGTGCTTGAACCACACAATGTGGGGGAGCTCAAAACTTCAGGGTGAGATTGCAAAGGGAAGCAATGTTCAGTACATACAGTAAGCCATATGGAGGTAGGCCAAATCATTAAAGAATTTGTCATTTTTAAAAAGATTTATTTTTTTTTCATTGGAAAGGTAGATATACAGAGAGGAGGAGAGACAGAGAGGAAGATCTTCCATCTGATGGTTCACTCCCCAGGTGACTGCCACGGCTGGAGCTAAGCCAATCCAAAGCCAGGAGCTCTTCCGGGTCTCCCATGTGGGTGCAGAGTCCCAAGACTTTGGGCCATCTTCCACTGCTTTCCCAGGTCACAAACAGGGAGCAGGATGGGAAGGAAGGCCGCCAGGATCAGAACCAGCACCCATATGGGATCCCGGCATGTGTAAGGCGAGGATCTTAACCTCTACACTATCGCACCGGGCCCAAGAATTTGGCTTTTAAAAATGAGAGAAAAGAATTTCTCCACTGAGAGCTGTGGGGGAACAGCCCTATCCATAGTGGACTGCTTCAGCTAAATTCAGTTGGGTGTGCTCTCAGGAATCCTGGTTGTGGTCATCTCCAGCCTTCACCATCAAGATTGCTTGTGGTCCTTCAATCACCTCTTGTTACTTGCAATTCACCTTGCTTCTTCTCATTTGCTTTGTTTTCTAGTTTAGTCTGAATCACTTTGGACAGATCCTCTATTTATTAGTTTATTAGGTCATGTTCTTTAAGGACAAGACACATCATAAAATAATCTTGATGTACAGTTTTAGCCTTTTGGTATTTTTTTATTTTGTTTTTATATATAGATCTGTAGCATGTATATTTATATGCTGTAATTTTTAGTTATTTCCTTTAATTTTTTTCTAAGATTCATTTATTTTTATTGGAAAGTCAGATATACAGAGAGAAAGATCCTCCACCTGCTGGTTCACTCCCCAAGTGGCTGTGACAGCCATAGCTGAGCTGGTCTGAGGTCAGGAGCCAGGATCCTCCTGTGGGTCTCCCAAGCGGGTGCAGGGTCTCAAGACTTTGGGCCGTCCTCGACTGCTTTCCCAGTCCACAAGCAGGGTGCTAGATGGGAAGCAGGACCAGCAGAATTAAAATCGGTGCCCACCTGGGATCCTGGCCGCATGTGCAAGGCGAGGACTTTAGCCACAAGGCTACCACATTGGGCCCCCTTTTTCTTTAAAACTTTTAACATCTTATATTTTCATTTTATTTGGAAGACAGAACTGGAAACATATCTTTCATCTGCTAGACTATTCCTCAGATGCCCACAACAGCCTGCACTAATCTAGGCCAAAACATGAGAGACAAGGACCCAGGTACTTGAACTGTCACTTTTTGTCTCCTGGAATGTGAATTGGCAACAAGCTGGATTGCAAGTGGAAGAGCAGTTTGAACCTAAGCACTCGCTCTAATGTGCGTTCTGGGCTTATCAACCAGGGTTTTACTCGCAGGTATGTAGGCTGTCACCTGCTGCCTCCCAGAGCTGTAAGGCTGAATCGGAGGTGGAACAAGGACTCAAACACAGGAACTCTGATAGAAGTGGGTATACCAAGCAGGCCTCAATTACTGAGGCAAATGCCCACCCCTGCTTATCTTTCTAAAATTTTCATTGTTTACATTTCAGACTTTGAAAACTCTTCATAAATATTTTTATTGGCTACATAATACTGTGGTCAGTTGGTTAAAACTTAGGTTCCTAAGAGTGAATATGTGACTATTTTTTCTGTTTTTCTTAGTTAGAATGCTGTGCTTTACCTAAAATTTACTAAAGGTTAAAATCTTTTAGGTTTCAATTCACTGTCAAATTGCTGTCCAAAAGAGTTATACCAATATATGAATGTAGCCATTTCATTATATTTGCCCAAGTATTACCTTTTACTACTTCTATGTAATTACTTGCAGGTTTTTAAAATTGATTTGGAGGAAGTACATGTGTGTGTATGCTCACCCTCTCTGATTCACTCCCCAAATTCCTATAAAAGCTTGGATTAAAGGCAGATAGATACTAGGAATTTAATCCAAGACTCCCACAGGGGTGACATTAAACCAGTCATTTTAGCTATCACTACTAGTTCCTAGTATCCACGTTTGTAAGAGACTACAGTCAGAGGGTTAATCCAGGTATCAAACCCCGGTTCTCTGTTACGGCCACATGAGATCTTAACCTGACTTTTAACTGCTAGATTAAGTGTCCAGCACTACTTGCTATTTTAGTAATTTTTGAACAATGGTCTCATGTTTGTATTACATTTCTCAGTTATGTGGTTGGCTATATTATCACATCCTTTTTAATCAAGCTAGTGGATGGATGAGACAAATATAGATACACATATATCTATATACAGATGCTCAATATCCTACAAAATTAGTTACCTATATTCCCAGCCTACTAAACATCCTAGCTTAGTCTAGCATACCATAAAGGTCATCAGAAAGCTTTACATTAGCTTAACATTAAATAAAGTCATCTAATAAGAATAAAACATTTTTAATACATTGTTAAAATCTCATGCTAGTATATTGAACATTGAGGAACAGAATGGGTGTACAGTTAGACTTTTGTACCATCATAAAGATTGACAATCTTAAGTTGAACCATCAACAGGGACTCTGCGCATATACATACATAAATATATTTCTGTATCTGGTGAGTTTGTGAAATAAACATTGAGAACAAATGCATTTTAAATGCTTACAGAGTCCAGAAGTATAGTGGTACAAATCATACTGTCAAATAGTTCATCTTCTTCCATTAATAATGGTAATACTATTTCCTTAGAAGGAAATATTATCTAATTAAGTATTATCTATCAGGCTAGAGAGCATATTTAAGGCCTTAGTCTGGAAAGTGGACATATGTATGCTTGTGTACTTGCTGGGATTTTCCTCTGCATTTTGCAGACATGTCAGGTAGTATCAACATAATCCACAGCTGTTGCTGATGCTGTGGGCCGTAATTTCACTGTACTGTTGCCCTGCCCTAAGAGGGACTGTAAGACAACATGGAATTCTTGGCATCTCCAGAGTGAAAGAAGGTTGCCTCTAAGAAACCTTGCTTCTGTGGAACTCGGTCCTTTGTATTTTAAAAAACGAAATGTAAGTGTGTGGTAGAAGAGATTGAGCTTGCAGTCTGTCAGTAGGACTGTGAAGCACTGTGTCTCTGCAAGGCAGTGGTGCGGCTTGCCCATTTAGAGAGATAATGCATTTTTAAATTATTGGGGAAGCTTCTTCAGATAACCTCATTTCTTCATGATAAGGTTTCCAGGTACAATGAGCCATTTAGGTGTGCTGGGGCAGATACATATTTAAGAGTCAGTATACTAAATAACAAGAAGGCAATTGTGTTATTGAAGCATAATTATAATTTTTTCATATTCTTGGTTCCTAAAAAAATTATATATTCTTAAAAGAGAGGACTATCTGTTAAAATTCCTTAAGAGGAGCATAAAAGTTTCTGTGCTATTTTTCTAATTCTAGAAATGCTTAAAGTTTTTTTTCTTCCTTGTGTCTCATGAATTAAATACCTTGTTTATGGCTCACCCATCTCAGTTAATGCTATATTCCGTTGTAATCTAGTGCCACTCCCTTCCCCTACTTTTTGAGACTTCCTCTGACTTTGGCTACTGAGTTACGTTTGGTACTAATTCATAAAGTGACTTACTTCTGTTGAATTCCAGTGTAGTTGGTTGGAGTGTCAAGCTCTGCCCCCTCCCCAGGCATACTCTGCAGTCTGCCTTCATTGGCTTCCTCTTCTGGGAACGGTACCAAGTGAATCCCATTTCATGTCTCTGCCTCCCTCCCTCAGTACCATCCTAGTTTGTTAGACTCCATGGTTTCATCCATAAGCTAATCTTATTCTTTATTTAAGTAAATTAGATTCCAATTTCTGATTGTACAAAGATAAATTTCCTTCTCTTGCCCTAATAGGATTCTAATTTTGTAAAAATTTGAATTTTTCATTAGTAAATAGTCTATTAAGTATGTACTAAAATTGTTCCTTGGCGTATCTTAAATTAAAGCTTTTTATTTCTAATACTTCAACACACACACACACACACACACACACACCTACCAAAGCTAAACTTTCCTTATTAAAATGCAAAGCCTAATGTCTTCCTGCTTTTTGAAGAGCTTCTGTCCATTATTATAATCTGTAAAGTAGCCAAGAGCTCCTTAGAAGCAGGACATCATTTAGATTTAAAACAATTATGACCTGTGTGAAAACTAATTGATGTGGTGTAACCATTTGTGGGGGTGGCAGCCACAGTTTTACTTCAGTGACAGAGTCTGGAGACCGCCGATTCTCATTCACCTTAAAGGCTTCACCAAAGCTTCCCTGGGAAAAAAAGCTGTTGGATTGTTTTTATTCTGCTGGATAAAGTTTGTGTAACTAGAAAAACAGACGACACAGTTGTGAGCATAGACCTTTTATTTTTTTCCTCAGATGTTTGACAGTGTAAACATACATAAAATACATATTAAAGTTTAGATGCTTTGTATATTGTGCAATAAATTGAAGCCTTAAAAAGAAACATTTCATTAAAAAGAAACTCATTAGTTTTACTTAAGACAGTAAAATAGCAGCAAGTACCAAGACATTGTGCACTTCTTTTATTTAAGACAAGTTACTTCATTTACATCGGAGTCCAAAATGTAAGACTGGCTTTCTTGAATACTGAGTATAGCTTGAGTCACTGGTTAGATAGGGGCATAATTTCCCGACTGTACATCAGAGAGGAGTGCTTTCGTTAGATCAGAAAGTGCAGACCCTCAGCCAGCCAGCATGACCACAGCATTAAGCATTAAGAGAAACGAAGTATTTACTTCCCAAGCACTTGCAACAGAAGGTAAGTGAGTCTTTACATTTGTGGTTGTTTCTTCCCTCCGTAAGTTAAGGGTTGTGCTTTGTTGAGGCATTTCTGAGAAATTATTTGGCATGCCACTGGTGATGCTTAGGGTCAAGGGTGTTGGGGAGGATTTTGTGGAGCTAGTGAGGCTTGTGTTTGCAACCATTCCATCCTGGAGATGAACGGTGAGAGTCGCAGCTGCTGCTTCGTGGGAATTGGTGGTTCCTGTGGCTGTATCTTCTGGATAGGGCACCAAGGCCTTGTCAGTGCTAGTGAAGGCGCTATCTTTGCTTAGTGTGACACCAAACGTTTCCTTTGTTCGGAATTGTTTAGGCATTTTGGTCACCTTGGGTTGGGTTACCATACTTAGAGAGTTAATGGTGTCCCCTGTCTGCGTGCCACTTACAGTGAATAAGCTTGAGGTAAATCCAGCAGGTGTGGGATATATGTTCTGCTCCCTCAGCGATGATGTTTGGTTAGAACAGGGAGTCCCTAATACATGGGCCTTTGTCTCCATCATCCACTTCAATAAGTAAGTCATGTTTTGTTTGTGATCACATGACCACCTGTTATTGTGAAGAGTTATCTCTTGTAATTGAAAGAGTTGGTCAAAAGACTGCTCTGGAATGAATGTGAACTTATTGTTGTGCAGGTAAAGATGTGTGAGATTTGTCAGGTTTATTAATGTTCCTGGAAGGATTTGGGTCAAGGAATTATTAGACAGGTCCACAATAAGTAATTTGGAAGGCATGTTGGTTGGAACTGTCCAGAGTTTGTTACTACTGAGATTGAGAACCTCAAGATTTCTAAGTGTGTTTTTAATGAGGACAACCTTCTCCAGCATGTTCTTAGAAACATCCAGATATTTAAGATTCCACTGATAAGCAGTATCAGATTTGTCAAGAAGTTTAATGTTGTTGTTAGCAGCAGACACGTTCCAAAGAGACCGAGGTAACTGAGCAGGCAGGCTTTCCAGCCTGTTATTTGAAATGTCCAGGGTCCTCAGATTGGTATACTGCGTTAACTGGTTATGCAGATCAGTGAAGTGGTTATGAGACAGGTTTAAATGAATAATATTCTCTTGCAGTCCAGACGGTAATGTAGTCAAGTTTCTGCCTGAACAATCCACATATCTGTGCCTCTCTGTGCATTTACATTGGAGAGGACAAATGCATAAAATACCAGGTGTGAGAAACAGAAGGATGAACAGGCAGGGAGACATTTTCAATATCTGATATTCCATCAAAGCCTGGAAACAAACAGATACACCCTTCTTTTAATATGCAAATACAATTTAGGCATCTGCATGGGTCAGTTAGCATTAGGCAAAATTTTCAATAAACCTCCTTGTTGTCGAGTCCTTTTATAATTGTTCCAGTGATTAAACTAACAAAGCTCCCCTTCATTTATAGTCCAAATGCCTAATCCTTCAACTGGGGCTATGTGGTAGAGACTCTCTCTTCTACCCTATGCTGCATTTTCTTTCTCCTTTTACAATAATTTTTGTTTTTCTTACTCAACCTCCCAGAAACTTAATAAGGTAAATTGACGTTCTCTGTAAACATGAAGAGTTGCAGTCCTAAGCTGTTACTGTTTTTGAAAATATGCTTTCTTACTTAGATAGGAAAAAATGGCTGTCATGTCTCTCTTTTTACATCTCTGCAGTAATATGAGACTCAGTATGTTTGTAGGATGAGATTTTATTTAGATATTAAAGCGTTCATTCACATTTTATGCTTGTCTTTTTAAACTAAATAGATCCTGGTCCAACATTTTCAGGCACTTGAAAAATCCAGACCAACACCAGAGCTTTAAGCCTCACATTTTCTGAAGTGATTTTCCCTGTATATTTCAGTGCCATTTTCAAAAGGAAAGCTATATAACATGTATATATACATTTATGTGTAAAACATGTATATATATCTATATATTTACCAACAAATGAATATTTTAAAGAAATCCCTTCACTGATACTGCAGCAAATTTCTGGTGCATGCACTCACCATTGAATAAATAGTCTTAGCACTGACTTTTTCTTAAAAAAAGGAAAGGGGGGAAAAATGGGATTTGCTCTTTTACTGATGTAAATAGCAGCTTACCATAGTGTCGTCTTCACCATCAGCATCTCATTTTCTCCGGGAAATGTAAAGCTTAGAGGTCGTGTTGTTCTGGAGAGTCGGCACCGACTGTGGCCGTGGGCTGTGCGTGCCTGCTCAGCTGCATTGTGCTGCTGGGAGCTGGAGCTCTGCAACCACCTGATCAGGACCACAGAGGAGGACTGCAGAGCTGTCATGGGCGCTGACTCAAATGCACTGCTAGAGGTGCAGGCTCTCTGCAAGTGCGTGGCCTGCAACGGACCTGTTACAGGGCACAAGACGTCATACACCTTAGAACCAGCCCTTACTTCTTTCTGCTGTCTGTCTTAGCTTTCAATCTCCATTTTAACATTTGCCACGTTAAGAATTTGTGATTCTTTTTAATGCCTCTGCTTGAATTCTTTTTACATGTTGAAAAGTGTTCAGAATGAGCTTGATCTTCCTTCTGGATGGCTTCTAAGATACTAAGATTTTTAATTCCTGTCTTTTTATATTCTTTCCAAAAATTGTACAATCATGTTATTTTTAAAAATATAACACTCTGTTTGATTTTTATGTCCATTTATGCTACAGTCATTGTTATGTTGTTCACTCAGCTTTTCAAATTTATTACCCACTTAAGTTAAATATTTTATCTTTTTAAGGAGGTGAAGAAGTATTTACATAGGATTATTTTGCCTTTATTTTTCTCTGACACAGAGAATCATTTGCTTGAGGCTATACAAAAACTACATTACTCTTTAAAATGAGCATCTTATTTTTTATTATTAATTCCTGTGGCATGCTAAATGTTTTATTTTGTGTATTAGGGATTAAGTGTATTTTGGCTCTTCATGAAACTTGTATGACTGGTAAACGAATATGACTGCTTTTTCTAGAGATATTTTGGTGCTAAATGAATAACATGTATTTGATTTTGTAGTTTAAAAATAACTATCAATTTCAAGTGATTTAAAATTTTTTATATTTTGTTTTCAGACAAAGATTGTAGTTTTTAAATTTCATGAAATAATGTAAAAGGAAAGACTTTGATTATGAGCTCAAATTTATGGTTATTCTCCTTCCATATTGGACTGATGGTCTAAATACTATTTTTTTTAATATTTATTTTTATTGGAAAACCAGATTTACATAGAGAAAGCGAGACAGAGAGAAAGTTCTTCCATATGCTGGTTCACTTCCCAAGTGGCTGCAATGTCCAGAGCTGAGCTGATCTGAAGCTAGGAGCCAGGAGCTTCTTCCTGGTCTCCCACATGGGTACAGGGTCCCAAGGCTTTGGGCCGTCTTCAATGGCTTTCCCAGGTCACAAGCAGGGGAGCTGGATGGGAAGCAGAGTGACCAGGACACAAACCGGCACCCATGTGGGATCTCAGCGTGTGCAAGATGAGGACTTTAACCACTAGGCTACCATGCCAGGCCCCTAAATAGTATTTAAACTCACATTTCATTTCAAAAATGATCAATTTACCTTAGTAAAGAAAGCAAGTGAAATCATGGTATTTTGATTGTTATACTGTCACTGTTTTTTTAATGGGAATTAACAGATTGAATATAAGAAAAAAGTCTAAATGGTCTCCTTATTGAACGTTTTCTGTGTCTCTAAATTGCATTTACCATTATTTAAATTGTATACACCAATAGAATTTACTGTGTGAAAATTTTATTTTTTAGGGAAAAAACTATAGTGAGTAATCCCCAGTTGTAGAAAACTAATGTTCTTTGAAAAGTACCTATATTTTAAAAGAGAGCAGCATTGGAAATTTATTATTGATTTGGTGCTTTATTGCCACTTTACTTTGAGAGTTCAGTTAGGCTCTTAAGATTCTTTCTATGTATTTCAGAAACCATTCATCCATCATAGCACTTTAAAACCACTGTGTTCAAAAATAGTGTGTTTTTAAAAATTGAAACATTTGTCCCACCCCCTTTCCTCCATACCTGACCCTCCCCACCCTTATAAGGACTCACATGGGCATGCATCCCTCTCAACTATGTAGACAGTATTAAAATGGAAATTTAAAATATTGTATCAGCATAGATACAATAAGAAATATTGTAGAAATATAGAAATCATAGAAATATAAGATGGTTGGTTGTGATGCTTAGAGTTCTGTTTTAGCTTATGTGACACTTTTTTATATTTTTTGAACATTTTTTAAAGGTTTATTTTTATCAGAAAGGCAGATATAGAGAGAGGAGGAGAGACAGAGAGGAAGATCTTCCATCTGATGATTCACTCCCCAAGTGGCTGCAGTGGTTGGAGCTGAACCAATGCTAAGCCAGGAGCCAAGAGCTTCCTCCAGGTCTCCCATGCAGGTGCAGGGTCCCAAGGCTTTGGTCCGTCCTCGACTGCTTTCCCAGGCCACAAGCAGGGAGCTGGATGGGAAGCAGGGTCACCGGGATTAGAACTGGCACCCATATGTGATCCTGGTGTGTTCAAGGCAAGGACTTTAGCTGCAAGGCTATTGTGCCAGGCCCTAAGCGTACACTTTTACACTTGAAGAGGTGTGACTAAGGAACAATTTCCTGAATATTTACGTTTCTTTTTTTTTTAAGGTTTGTTTATTTTTATTGGAAAGACATACTTACAGAGAGAAGGAGAGACAAAGAGAGAAAGATTTTCCATCAGCTGGCACATTCCCCAAATGGCCGCAATGGTCAGAGCTGAGCCAAGAGTGGGTCTCCCACATGGGTGCAGGGAGGAGAGCCATCCTCTGCTGCTCTCCCAGGCCATAAGCAGGCACTGGATGAGAAGAGGAGCAGCCAGAACATAAACTGGCACCCATGTGGGATGCTGGTGCTTGCAGGTGGAGAATTAGCTAGTTGAGACATTGATATTTCCCTTTTTGATTGTAGGGAATCTCCTTATGACAGTGGAGAAGTAGAATTATCTCTTCCACAACTTTGGTTTGAAGACTAGGACATGTTATTTCATTAACAAATGAATTTGAGGGTCTGGTGCAATAGCCTAGTGGTTAAAGTGCTCGCCTTGCTCGCATCGGGATCTCATATGGGTGCTGGTTCTAATCCTGGTAGCCCTCCTTCCCATCCAGCTCCCTGCTTGTGGCCTGGGAAAGCAGTTGAGGACTGTCCAAAGCCTTGGGACCCTGTACCCACATGGGAGACCTGGAAGAAATTCCTGGCTCCTGGTTTCAGATCAGCTCAGCTCTGGCCTTTGCAGCCACTTGGGAAGTGAATTATTGGACAAATCTTTCTTTGTGTCTCTCTTCCTCTCTGTATATCTGCCTTTTTAATAAAAATAAATAATCTTTGAAAAATAGATCTTAAAAAATAAATCTTAAAGAAAATGAATTTGAGTTTAGGCTATATCAGGATTAGATTCTGCATATAGCAGAATGTTCTGATAGTAATAATGACTGCGGCTCCCGTCTCCTGTTGGTAGACGGCATGCAGAACTGTCTCATGTTGCTGGAACACAACTATAACATTCCCACAAAGAAAATGGGAAATATTTCAAAGTATTTGAATTATAGCAGTTTTACCTTAAACTGTTAGAAATACATGAAATAAAATAATAGTCCATTACTGTTATTCAAAAGCAAGAATAATTTTGGAGGTTTAAGTGTTTATTAAAACTAACCTTTATAATATGTATTTCTTTCTTTATTTATTTGGAAGACAGTGACAGAGAAGGATAGAAGGGGAGAGAGGTATTTTTCATTTTGTGGTTAACTAAAAGGAAGAGATAGATAGATATGTATCTTCCATTCATTTGTTGAGTCCTTAAATGGCCCCAGCAGCCTAAGCTGGTCCAGGCAGAAACCAGTAGCCTAGAGCTGAGACTCCCACACGGGCTGTGCGAGCACCGTGCTTGGTCCATCTTCTGCTTCCCAGGTCCCCGGAGGGAGGTGGTTCTGAATGGAGCAACCAGGACACACCCCAGCACTCTGATTGGCTATCCCTTGTGGTGGCTTATTCCACTGAGGCTCAGTGCCTTCTCCTTATAGCTTATTGTAGATATCATAAAGACACAATACATTTTAGGTAATTCTGCCCTGACCAGAAACTACATTTGTTAGGCAGCTGTTGTATACTAGATAATGATTTGAATGTTTTTTTGTGTTCTAGAATGTATTATTCCCCAGCATTGTGAAAGGCCTAACAAGCCACCTGCTAGGAATGGCTATCTCATGCTAATCAGTAGTTTCAATTTTCCTTTTATTGTTAAATTGACTACATTTGCTGTGCTTAATTTTCTATTTTTGGTATATTTGAGTGTCCTTTATTCTAAATGCTTGAGACCAGCAATATTTCAGATTTGGGAATTTTTTTCAGGTTTTACAATATTTGCAGAGCCTTTACAAGTAGAAGATTCCTAACTCAAAAATCAAAATCCAGAGTGCTCTGAAATTTTAAACTTTGGGAGTACAAACGTGACAAAAAGTGTTAACTCATTTAGAACATTCTGGATTTTGCATTTTTACATCTAGGATGTTGGACTTGTAAGGTTTAAACTGACTCTTCTGCTGAAAACAAGTAACAGTACACAATAAAGTATTTTAAAATACATGGAACAAGTGACAGGGTGGGAATTAGTTTGATTCATATGGATCGGTCTCCTTACCCAGCTCCCCACTCTTTTTTTCTCAATTGTTCTCTAAAATGTCCCTCATTCTGAATTTATCTCTTTGCTTCCTTGGGAATATTTAATTTGTTCTTCTATCCCCCATATGTCCTATAAATAGTTCCTAACAGTATTAACATATTTGCTGATTTGCATCATCCCACAATAGTTTCAAAATAATACCAGTATTGCTAGAATTAGATTAGAGACTACTGAATGAAGTTTTAAGATTTCTTAGCAGTTCAATCTGCTATTAGAATTTGTTTTCCGAAGGATCGGTAGTCAGTTCTATGTTCTAATGCACCTTAAAACAAATCTCTTGTGTATCTGTCTGTTACCATCAACCTGACATATGCTTATACTTGTTTGTTTCGGTGGACTGGCAGTTTTTAGAGATCATGTGAGTCAGATATGTGAAGAAATATTTTCTGAGAAATAATGCTTCTCCCTCCCCTCTATTCTTTTTTCATTTTTGTACTGGTGATGATTTTTATTCATGAAATCTTAAAATACAGTGACATTTGGCTGTACCTTTTATTTAGAATTCTATGTTAGTATTACAAAGATGAGGAAGTTGCAGACTCATGTGGGCCTCTGATTAGGATGGGGAATGTCAGGGTGAGGGAGAAGTAGAGTGAGGAAAATGTTGATGTTTTTCTGTGTCCGGAAGGACGGATGCACTGCTCCTTGCGTCAGACTACATCAGCATTTGGCTGAATCTTAACAGTATTTCTTTCTGCAGGTATGTAAAAATACATATGTGTAGTATATGTTCTGTCTTCCTCTTTTTCTATAAAAGGCTACAAAATACTGTTCTATGCCATGTTCTTTCTTCCTTACTAATACAGCCTTGAAGATGACTCTGCGTCAGCAAATTAGGATCTGTCCTTCTATTTCATGATGTGTAGGACTTCATTTGGGAATGTATCGTGGGTGATGGTTGTCCTGGTTGTTTCAGGCTTCTGCTGTTTAAGTAATATGAGTAATGACACAGTGAATATTTCATACTTTTGCCAAAGAGTATTTGGAAAGATCCATAGTTGTAGCATTGCTGGGCAGAATGGTAAATGCATCTAGAATTTTTCTAGGAATTGTTAAGTTCCTCTCCACAGATGAAACTGTTTGGCGGTCCCACTGGCAGTGTGTCTTAAAGCCTTGTTCCATACAGTCTTAATACAACCTGTTTTAAAAGTGGATTTGTATTACCTGATAGGTAAGCCACATTATATCATTACAATTTTGAATGCATTTCTCTAGCTATGAAGCTAGTTGTATATCCTTTTTTTTTTTAAGATTTATTTATTTATTGCAAAGGCAGATATACACAGAGGAGGAGAGAGACAGAGAAGAAGATCTTCCGTCCGATGATTCACTCTCCAAGTGAGCACAACGGCCAGTCCTATGCCGATACGAAGCCAGGAGCCAGGAACTTCTTCCCGGTCTCCCACATGGGTGCAGGGTCCCAAGGCTTTGAGCCGTCCTCAACTGCTTTCCCAGGCCACAAGCAGGAAGCTGGATGGGAAGTGGAGCTGCCGGGATTAGAACCGGCACCCATATGGAATCCCGGCAGGTTCAAGGCGAGGACTTTAGCCGCTAGACCACATCACTGGGCCCTAGTTGTATATCTTTAAATAGGTTTATATGAATTTTCTTCAATGATTGTCTTTTATATATTTTGCACATGTTTTCCTGTTTTGAACTTAAAAGCTTTTAAAATTTTACAGATGCTATCACTTTTTCTTAATTTAAGTTGCATTTATTTTATTTTCCAACTTGCCATGTGTCTTTTGCCTTGGTTACAATGTATGTTTTGTTGTTTATATTTTAAAATTTGATATTACTGAGTTTCTCTTATTTAATTACTTCTAGATTTTGTGTCTACCTTGACTGTAACCATGATATAGGATATAGGCCTGTAAACTAGCAGTTCAGCCATTATGCCAAACTCCTGCCCCTTCTGCATGTTTATTCTAATGTAGTGTGAAGTATGCATCCAATTTTATTTTTTCCAAATGTCTATGTAATTGTTACAGCACTTGTACCTGCTAATTTGATACCTGAGTCTGTTTATGAATTTTATTGGGTTCCATTGATGCTTTTTTATTCATATACCAGAGGCACAGTGTTTTACTAGTAAGAAGCCCAGGTCTTTCATTATTATTTCCAAATTAGGTAATTACATCAAATACTGGCTCACCATGTCTCCTACCACCTATAGCAAGCAGAGCAATCGTGCGGTACATGTGTGAATGTTTTGGCACATAAAGTAGGTTGCTCTTTAGTTCTATGTTGCTACAAGAGGCCTTGCCATGAGACTTAGAACAAACTGCTTTTAGCATCACTTCTAAGCAAACCACTTGGTTTCTTTGGTCCTATTTTCTCAGCAGGAGAAAGCAAAAGGGATTGAACTCTTGTTTATCTTCGGGGTTGTTGCTGAATCAGGTGAAAATGCTGATCTGGTGAGAACACCCGAGTATGTAGCTCCCCGGTGTCTTTTGCTATGTTCATGAAATAGACTCTAGGTTCTGTATCCTAATTCTTTATTCTTCTCACTGTTTTTTTTTTTAATTGCAGTTTTTTTTTTTCTTTGCTACACTTCTTTTATTGGCTCCAATATCTTTTCTGCTGAATAAGCAAGAATTACACTATTTGGCAGCTCAACACTTCCCAGCTGACCCCAACTGGAAAAAAAATTACATGCAGTAAATGTGAATGATTTGTCTCCCTGGCAGAGAGTTTCTTTTAAAACAAAACAACAACAAAAAACTTAACTGCTGCCAGTAGTTCAGTCTTCTGATGCACAAAAAACAATAAGAAAAAAATTGCCTCCAATGTTTGAGTAAAGTTGACAAGATTGGGGCCAGGTCATCATCTGCTGTTGTAAGAAATTTGCTATGTTTTTATTTCACAGTGCCCATCCTTCAGGAGATTAGGAAAGAAAGTGGTGAAAAAAGGAATTAAAATGTGGAGAAATTCTATTAGGTAACTTTCTTACAGGCAAAAAAAAAAAAATGGAGGCGGGGCTATTAGAATTATATTAAGTTAAAGCATGTTGAACATGACAAATATAAAAGCAGTGTATCTTACTTAAACCTCAAAAGAATAATGGACTTCTCAGATTTCTGGATGCTGCATGGTAAATTAGCTATTAGCTATGTAAGTGCTAAATCAGAGAAAGACGTGAAAGAAACATTTTACTGTGGAAGACAGAAGAGAACCAATGTAGACAGTAAACATGCTTACTCAGGAAGAGTAAGAAAACCAAGAAAGAATTTTTAGCAGTTAAGTCATCTTTTTTTTTTAAGATTATTTTTATTGGAAAGGCAGATATACAGAGAGGAGGAGAGACATAAAGATCTTCTGTCTCCTGATTCACTCCCCAAGTGGCCACAATGGCTGGAGCTGAGCCAGGAATTTCCTCCAGGTCTCCCATGTGGGTGCAAGGTCCCAAAGCTTCGGACTGCTTTCCCAGGCCACAAGCAGGGAGCTAGATGAAAGTGGAGCTGCCGGGATTAGAACCGGCAACTATATGGGATCCTGGCACGTTCAAGGTGAGGACTTTAGCCACTAGGCTATCATGCTGGGCCCAGCAGTAAATTCTTTAAAAAAAAGTTTTTTTAGAAGATTTATTTATTTGAAAGGCATGGTTACAGAATGTGGGGTAAGACAAAGATCCTCTGACTACCAGTTTATTCCTTAGATGGCTACATGGACTAGGGCTGGGCCAAGCCAAAGCGAACCAGGAGCTTCTTTCAGTTTTCCCACATGGAATCAGGGGCTAACTACTTGAGCCGTTCTTTGCTTCTTTCCCAGTTACATTAGCAGGGAGCTGGAACAGAAGTAGAGTAGCTGGGCCTCAAACCAGCATTCATCTCAAATGTAGGGATTGCAGTTTGGGCCACAATACTACGCTACTATGAATCAAGTCTTCATGATCAGTAATGGATGGCTTAAAAGGTTTACAGAGGGCATGGTATATAAAATTCCCATGTTCAAAAACCTGATCCTTTTTTTTAAAGATGGAGCTTGGACTCTGACACAAATGCTACAAATGAATGTTCTATTCTTTTGTGAAAATCCCAGAATCATGAGAAGTTCTTAAAGACCAAGTTACCAGTGAAACATCCACACATTTTTGTATAAGATACTGTTTGTCCCTGGAGTGGAGGTCAGAATGAGGAGGAGGGATGTGTGTGAACTGGGCAGAAGAGTATTTCTGCATATATGGTGGCATCCCCTCAAGCATAAATAGGCCACCAGCATTCTTTTCTTGGGCAAAGGTTAGGCCTGGCTGTGATAACTCACATGTGTCAGTTATTGGATAAATGGATAAAAGGCAAAATTCTGCATCTTAAAGGTGGTATAAGAGGTTAGGGAAAAGGAAGTGTTAAGTTTAGTGAATAGTTAAGAATCGTTTATATTTTGAGATAGTATGTTTCTCCTGGGAAATAATCTAAATTTGGAATGAAGCAATACATTTCTTTGTCCCCTCTCTTTTTAAGATTTCATTTTTATTTGAGTGCTTAAAAGAAGATGATGTTTGAAGAATCTAGTTTTAAAATTTGAGTTTCCTCAGTGTAATAGGTGCTTACATTTTAGGGTGTGTACTCATTTTTTTTTTCAATCAAATGTCCCCAACTTAATCCTCCACTTTATTTACTATTTCCAGTGAAACTACAAAATAGAACTGCTGCATTTTAAAAATATTTACTTATATATCTACTTATGTATGTAAATATGTATTTATTTATAAAAGGCAGATTTACAAAGAAAAAGAGAACCTGAGAAAAAGATTTTCTATTCACTGATTCACTCCCCAAATGGCCCTCACAGTCAAAGCTGAGCCAAGAGCCAGGATCCAGGAGCTTCTTCCAGGTCTCCCACGTGGGTACAGGGTTCTAAGAACTTGGGCCATCTGCTTTCCCAAGCCATAAGCAGAGAGCTAAATGGAAAGTGGAGCAATTATGACATGAATCGGCATCCATATGGGACGCTGGTGCTTGCAGACAGAAATAGCCAATTGAGCCATCACACCAGCCCCATGCAAATTTGCCATCCTCACAAACTTATTTACTACTTGAATTGTTGGTTTAAAATATAGAGTATTTAATCTCATTCTTCCCTATTCCAATATTTGAAATAGAAAAATAAGAAATTATTTACTCATCTTAGTTTTATAAACAGCTTTTTGTGGAAAAATCTATTTAATAATAATTATATGTTAAATTCTTATTTCAGAAATTGCTATTCACATGTATACCATTCGCATATGTATAATATACTATCCTTTAGAGACATTATTTACTATGGCCAGTAAACAGGTCATTGTCAAGTAACTCTTGAAAAAACTTTCTTCCTATATACATGAGGTTTGAATAGATTTCAGGTAGTTCCTGAATAAAAAATCAAAACTTGTTGCTAGCTGCTATTTTATGTAATTCATCACATGAAAGAAAAATGTAAAATGGAGTCATGTAAGAAGGGTGGACGACCAACTAAAAAGCACATATGTGCTTATAACAGTTCTTCTGGTGGCAGTGGCAAGGATTCGTTAAGGTGTTGATTGGAATCAAGAAGGATAGAGTACTCTTGACATTGACTCTCATTGTTAAAATCTTGACTTTGCACGAAATCTGGTGGCAAGGGCAAGTTGAGTGAGTCAAGAAGAGGTGAAGGTTTATGATCTTCACAGGCTTGATTGAGGCAGTCTGCAGGTGATGGAAAAACATTCGAATCATCTGGTTGACGAGATGCAGTTGTCATTATGGGTGTGACAGATTGGTTCATCTCCTGTCCTTCCAAATCAAGACAGGGAGGTGGTGGAGGCAGATCTGTATCATCTGATAAAGAAACTGCGGTGCCGATTGTCGATCTGTCAGCACTGTCCTCTGAAGCATCGTTTACTTGCTCTTTTGTTGTGTCTGTTTTGGAGTTACTAGAATTCTCGAGGTTTTCATTTGATTCGAACAACTTGATTTCTAAATTGTCTGCTAAAAGTGTGCTTTTGCCCGGTTTCCAGGTTATGAGTGAGGCAATCGATGTACGTTTTGGGGTTACTTCATTCTCTCTAATGTTATCCATACATAGATCGGGTGTTTCCCCATCAGCAAATGGAGACCTACCTGCCCAATTTTGATCATTTAAAACTGGCTTTTTCATGCATTTCCAAAGTACAATGATAATTATCGCTATCAGCATAAAGGTCAGAATTATACCAATTAATATGGCAGCTGTTGAACTGGAATTGGTCTTATGTAAGGTTTCTTTGTTAGTGGTAGCATCAAAGGTGAATCCTGGTGTAATCCTTGGTGGATTTTGGACACTTGGTGTTAGTTGTGTGGATAGATCATGTGTAGATGGTGGTATTGGTTTTGAAGATGAGGTGTGGGCAGACAGTAAACCTTGCCAAGGAGAGGCATGCACAGATTGTATTGGTGGTTGTCTAACAGAGGTGAACTCGGATGCTACTGTTTGTGCAGAAGTGGTGTTGGCTGTCGGCGGTGTGGCTTGTTTGATGGTGTTATATGTAAGTGGAGGTCGGGCAGAACTTTGTGCTGTAGGATTCGCAGAAGAGATTAGGGCAGCTGGTGTTGGTTCTCCACCAGTGACTTTGGATGGCAACAGTGTTTGTTCAGCAGAAAGGTTGTTGAATTCCGTTGGTAAAGTCGAATGATTTTCTGTTGTACTTTCAGAATTGGCCGAGATATTTAATATTGATGAGCTAGATGTTGTTGGTTGTTCCCATTTGCTTGTTGTGTTTGCCTTCATCTCTGAGGAAAATGCGTTATTGTTCAGGAATCCACAAAACAAAGATAAGATGAAATATTTGGAATCCATTTCAGAATCTTCCTCCTTACTAGCACTTGTATAATGAAAGAAAGAAGAAAAATCAATTAAATGTTATTTGATATCTGATTACATTTGATTTTTCATTACAGAGCCTATCATTAATATTTGTTATTCCTCATTTATTGGCCATACTGTAAGCTAGTGCAAACTACTCTCGAATATGCCCCAACTCATTGTAGAGCACTTTAACATCCTTGGGAATGTTATCTTAATTTCAGGTTCTGTAGCTGGGTCCATCCACTGCCTGTATTTCTTTTACTCTAGAATTATATTGCTTGTGCTACTTGGTGAATGCCCTGGCCAACCGTTACCCAATCTAGTTATCCTTTTTCTCTTCTCTCTTTCCACTCCCAACATCAACCACAATTAAACAATATAGAGTTTACTTTCACTAATATTCCAGTAGCTTGGGCCCGGTGGTGTGGCCTAGTGGCTCAAGTCTTCATCTTGAACATGCTGGGATCCCATATGGGCACTGGTTCATATCCCGGCAGCTCCACTTCGAATCCAGCTCCCTGCTTGTGGCCTGGGAAAGCAGTTGAGGACGGCCCAAAGCCTTGGGACTCTGCACCCATGTGGGAGACCAGGAAGAAGTTCCTGGATCCTGGCTTCGGATCGGCATAGCACCAGCCATTGTGCTCACTTGGGGAGTGAATCATCAGATAGAGGATCTTTCTCTCTGTCTCTCCTCCTCTCTGTATATCTGACTTTCCAATAAAAATAAAATAAGTCTTTTTTAAAAAATCCAAAAGCTTATTGTAATACAGTCTATCTTTCATATTATTTTCACTAGCTTCTCTGTTCCTCCTAATTTCTTAATATGGATACTCAGTCCTCACTTTTATCTACTTTTCTTTGCTCCTGATTCAGTAAGATTTAACATGTCGGCTTTTTGCCATAGTTCCCAAACCTGTATATTCTCCTAAATCTCCTTTGTTCTGATTCTGTTTGTTGATGTCATTGCAGACATATCGTTGCATACACCTCACTGTCAGCATATTGAATATATTTTTAATAGATTTCCTTTTTACCTCAAAGGGGACTTCTTTCTCAGCTTCTTTCTCTTTTCTCATTTTTGGTACAACTAAGTTTCCTACATACAGTCTATTCTAGTAGTAATTTGTGCAAAACTCTCAACAACCGACACAATTTCCATGTTTCGGCATCTCATATTTCTAAAGGGCTGATCAATCTCAGAATCCTGGGTTGATCTCTGAAGCTTGTCAGGTCAGTCCTTTCTGTTATTTATTGACTAACACCATCCTTTTGGTGGACTCTGGTCTTCATTGAAGAAATAATTAGATACAGGTATACACACACTTGCATGTAGGATTGCTGCCTTCAAGTGTTGCAGGTTTCAATGACAAGAAACAGGTAAAAAAAATTACAATAATACATTTGGGTTTTTTCATAAAGTTACCAGGAGATGCACAGAAATAGCAAGCTAGTCTATGGATTAGGGAAAGTATCTCAGAGAAGTGAAATGTGAACTGACACTTGAAATATCTGTGAGAACGAATTGATCAAATAACTATTCCAGCAAAGAGGGACAACATAGACAAGGACAATAAAGCACATGAATAAGTTTAGAGGTCTGGATAGGGTAGAAGCTGAAACTTGAGGAGCTGAGGTCCAGTTCTTCTTCTGCAGCCATCTGCTGCCTGCTCTGTCCTCAGTTGCCTTGCCTCTACAATGAGTTATGCAAAGACAGTCTGAGCTCTTGCATGTAATATACCAGTTTTGTATACCATTACTCACAAGGGCTTCTTAACATTAGGGAAAGGAAAATCTGAGTGTTAAATGTTAGCATATATGTTTAGTAGCTCTAGTTTTTCTGTGATTCATAGATTTATCCAAGGGATTTAATGTCCTATTGCAAGGCACAGTAAGGTTTTGAATATAAATAGATTGCTCAGAATATTTGAGTTTTCATTTGCTTATTTCTCTTGTAATTAGTACATGGTGATGATAGATAATCCTATTTTAGGAGAAAGGGGGATATAATTTCCTCTCCCACTCACATTTTGTCTTCTTTTCTTTTTCACTCTAATACATCAAACAAACTTTTAAATAATTCTTTGAACTCTGCTGCATACTACTGATGAATCAATCTTGAAAGCTTGCTTGGTTGGGTTATCACTTCCTTGCTTGTGAGTGCCCCACTGCTGTTGAAACTTCTGAACTGAACTTTCTTCTTTCTGGTTTGAGTTATCCAGTCTAGACTCACATCTCAGGACCGGAACCTCTCAGTTATATCTACTCTTTCCCACCTACATACTTCGTAAATACCCACCTTTAACTCCAAAGCAGGCAGTTTTAATTATGTTCTTTTTCACCCTTCTAGAATATCCCCTCCCCCCAATATCTCACCCATTTTGCCTTCTGACTGCATATCTGAGTCTTTTAGACAAAGTTTAAATTTCCTTCTGAAACCAATGTCTCTGTAACTGACCCAGCCCATTAGCTGCAGCTACTCGCTGAATCTCCATGCTTCTTTGTCTTTAGGATTCTTTACCTTTAATACATGTGCTTATTTTTTTTATTACTTAGATGTTCACATTTTCATTATATTATTACTATCCTCTCAAACAAGATCATAACGAGCTTTGAAAGAGGTGGTAAAAAACAAAAGAAAAATACTTATCTTCAACATACTTTGTGGTATAGTGTCTCAGGTATTCTGTGTGCTTTATTTCACTTGTAAGTGACTTTATGAGAAAATTCAAATGAGCTGAACAGCTGGCACAGTGTTACTTCAGTGGCAGACTAAGGATTTCTTAGGCGGGACCATCTCCACCCCCCCCCCCGCCTCAGTGTTTTTATATTCTGTTTTCTATGCAGCATAGTTCTTGATGTGATAGGCACTGAGCAACCGTTGAATTGTGTTTGGCTCTTTGCTTCTCTTTCTGTTTCATTTTTTATTAATATTTCTGCCAGAGTGTAAGCAGAGAAAGTGGAATCTCAGTCAATAAATTCTTTTTTTTTCCCCCTCTGTTTCAAGGTTCAAAATTTGGGGGAAAGTAAAGCTTTTCGTATAGACGTAGAGGCTTGAGTCCTGTGCCATGGATCATTGTCCATGCACTTCACACCCACCATCTGTTCTTAAAAATGACCCAAGATGTTATTCTTCAGAGTTCCATTTTTCAAATGTTTTCAAAGGCACCAGCTGAAGCAACAGAAAATATGGGCCATGAATTATCTTCAGCCAAAAATGTTTTTTTCTTTTGTGACTTTGCTTAAAATAAAGAAGCCATATGGTTCTTCTTTTCAGTTAGCTGAGAACTGCATTAGGCAAGGAAAGAGCCCAAATAGGAATGTAATTAGCAAGCAGTCTAGTTTGTAAATTCTATTTTGATGAACCCATGGCCTCTTAGGTCAGTAGGAAGGTGGTTGACCCTCCAGTGAATGAGATTCTCATTTGTCATTTAAGGATCACTGTGATATTGAAATGAAATTGATCTCTGACTTAGCCTTCAATTAGTCCTTTGCCCTTCTAGGATCTGCCCCTACCAGAATACTAGAATTTGTATTATAATCTGTTTATAGCCCTTCAGAGTAATATGGGAAAGAAGGAACAAGGCTTAAAAGAGGAATAAATAGGGGTTACAGTGGCGAGAAAATGAGTTTATATTGGGAAGATGTGAGGCCAGTGTTAGTTTCAGAAAGTTATTTGACATGCATTTTTATAGAGATTTATTTATTTTTATTTGAAAGGCAGATTTTACAGGAAGAGGGTAGAGAGAGGTTCCATCTTCTGGTTCACTCCCCAAATGGCTGTTATGACCAGAGCTGATCTGAAGCTGACAGCCAGGAGCCTCTCCCATGTCTCTCACATAGTTGCAGGGTCCCCAAGGACTTGGGCCATCCTCCATGCTTCCCCAGGACACAACCAGAGAGCAACATTTGAAGTGGAGTGGCTAGGATGTGCTCCAGTACCTATATGAAATGCTAGCACTGACAGACAGAGGATTAGCCTTTTGAGCCACCACATCAGCCCCAAGATTTTTTTTTTTTAAGGTTGGCATTTTAAATTATATATTGGCTGTGATGAAACACATTTAGGTAATCATAGGTTCCATGATTCCATAGTTCCATAGGGTGAAGTATTAGCCTTTTGAACCACTGTACCTGCTCCATACAACATACTTTTTTTTTAATGTAAATGGTATATACCTGAAGTACAAAACTGCTCCCTAGAGGGGAAGAATGATGTGTAATAGAGGAATTAAAAGGAGAAGAAAATTTAAAATAAAATTTTGAAAAAGAAATAGGCATTTTTTTAAAAAGCACAGGAGAGAAAACATTTCAGGAAACAATAACTATGGGAAAAGGGAAGAGCAGTGGAGTAGCAAAGGTATTCAGAAGATACAGGAAGTGCAGTTATGTGTTTAGTAACAAGTTAGGAAAGAAGTTTCAAGTGGGTAGAACAAAGACACTGGGGGAGAAAATTGAAGTGGGTGAGAAGTAGTATAGCCTGCTGCTTCCTGTCCGTGGCCTGTGTGGGTGCAGGAAGCCTGCAGAGAGGGCTCTGTTTCCAAGATGGAGGACTCAAAGGAAGAGCCCTCTCAGCCCCACTTGCCTTTCACTTCAGACTGTCTTGTCTGCTGGAAGAATAATTAAGATCCTGTCGCAGCCTCCTTCTTCACCTAGCCCCTCACTGCACTGCCCAGAGGCATGCCTGCTGGTTGACACGAAGGACTGGTGCACATTGTTCACAGGGTTTTTCTAGAAATCATAGTCTGTGGTTCAGGCACATCAAATTATGAGGTGAAAAAAGGAGATGTGTCAACCCTCCTGTGGCAATACCTTACTCATTATTTGAAACTGACAGTTTGAGGTTTAAATCTGTGATTCTAGTCCTTTGCTTTATTAAATATTTGATTTTTTAGAAAATATATATAAGCTCTTTTGAACTAACATTTTAAACATAGTTGAAATGAAGCATGAGTCTCCATGTATTAGACATGTTTTCATGATGTAGAACTATATAAAAGGTGCAGCATTTAAAACTGGTATTAGCCAGCAGGTGTTTGGCACAGTAGCTAAACCGCTGCTTGAGTTGCCTACATCCCATATCAGATTGCCTGAGTTCCAGTTTTGTCCATGCTGTGCATTCCAGCTGCTTACTGATGCAAACCCTGAGAGGTAGTTGGGTCCTTGGCCTTCACCTAGCTAAGACTTCCGAGTTATAGACATTTGGGTAGAGTGCGCCAGTCAATTGGAGGTACGTTTCTCTCTCTCTACCTCTCTCTACCTCTCAAGCAAACTAAGTAAATAAATATAATCTTAAAAATAAAACTGATGTTACTAAGTTACATATGCTAAGAAATGTTATCTTTTAAATTAAGAGAATCATAAATTCAGAGAATATACTCCATACAAGAAGGCAAGTGTAAATAGCATATTAAAAAAAAAAAAATCTGTGTTCTTGGGCCTGGCACCATAGTCTAGAGGCTAAAGTCCTCGCCTTGCACGCGCCAGGATCCCATATGGGTGCCAGTTCTAATTCCAGCAGCTCCACTTCCCATCTAGCTCCCTGCTTGTGGCCTAGGAAAGCAGTCCCAGCTTGTGGCCAAAGAAAGGACAGGCCAAAGCCTTGGGACCCTGCTCCCACATGGGAAACCCGGAAGCAATTCCTGGCTCCTGGCTTTGGATCAGTGCAGATCCGGCAATTGCGGTCACCTGGGGAGTGAATCATTGGACAGAAAGTCTTCCTCTCTTTCTCTCCTCTCTGTATATCTGATTTTCCAGTAAAAATAAAAATAGGTCTTAAAACAAATTTGTATTCTTGTTATTTTCATATATTAATTACTTATGAGGAAAATAGATTAAAATTTTGTGATGATGTGATCTCCAACTAGTCATATTCTACCACAAAATATGGAAAATTGCAGTTGTGTGTCATGAAAATCAAAAATGAAATTGACCTTAAAAGGAAATATTTGATTAGTCAGTATTTGATGACTATTTCCTTAATAATAGGACCCTTATCAGATGCTCAGAGTTTTTTGGTAGTGGCATTTTTTTTTTTTAACAAAAAAAGGAAATGGAAACAAATAGAGTAACTTGGTAAAATGTCACAGCTCTGAGTTGTGGACACTTACAGAAACCATACCAGTCTAGTGCATTTTCTTTCTATTTGTCATATATGATGCACTGTTTTTTATAGCAAAATGATGAAGTAGAATGCTTGTGCAGAAAGGAGAATGTCAGCTGCCTAAAAATAAAGACGGAAATAACTTTGGTTGCTAAGTTTGCATAAAACATAGGAAAAGAAATATAAAATCCATTTTAGTTCTGTGCTTCTTTGAAAACAGTTGTGGGAAATTTGAATGATTCATTTGTAAGATACCATATTTAATAAATTTATTGAAAATTTGTGATGATTTTAGAAGATTGTATATTGAAAGGCGTTATTTGTGTTTAATATTTTCAAACTTACTCAGATTTGATCAGTTTAAGTAGAATTATCTGACAAGCAGTTGAAAACATAGACACTTAAACTTTAAGCTTAAAGACTTTTTAAAAATGTACAGACATATCTTATCAAAAAGAAATTATTTTGAAACTTCTGTAATAACTAGAAAAAATCCATAATGGGCTTATATAAGAAAAAAATTACAACTATTTTGAAGTATTGAAATTGGAAATCATTCACTGTGAATTTATTCATTGACATTACAGCCCACCATGGGGAATGCTGGATTGAGTTTCCCGCTCCTGTCTCTGGCCCTGGTCTGGTCTGTCTCTCCTGTGGACATTTGGGAACGAGCCAGTAGATGGGAGTACATGTTCTCTGTGTGTCAGTCATCTGCCTTAAATAAATCTTTTAAAACAATGTGTGATGTAAATATGTAGATAATGTGAATGCATGCCTACATATAACTTTCTTCCCTTAGTGAACTTGTAAAATGTTACAACATTTTTACACAATCATTAAATATAAAATTCTCTGTAAAAATAAAACATAATCATTGGATATCACATTTCATTTCTTTAAAATGGAGGTAAAGATATCTAAGAAAGGTGATTATGGAATGTAGAAGGAAATCAAAATAAAAACAACTTACCTATGGATTATACTATATAGAGAGAAAATTTATGAAAAGCAAATATCAGTATTATGAAGGTTACCTATGGAATCAAATTTTATTTCTGATTTTACCAGCGCTATAATTTTTTGGTTTTGGTTTTTTTCTTTTTTTTTTTTTTTTGGTATAAGACTAAGGTTAACAAACATGACTGAATAAGTTTAAAAGGACATATATTGCGCAAACAAAATCTTGAAGGCAAGCTAAATACTGAATTTTTTAATCCCATATAATAAAATGAGAAAAATCTGTTAGAGACATCTGTAGGCTCTCAACCTTGAATGAAGTTAAATTTAGGACACCAACGGCTTTTTAGTTTTTAAAGCAAATTTTATATAAAGCAAATATCGAACCAAATTACTTGTCTGAAATTTTTCTTACCTCAGCTGTTAACTTCTTTTGCAGGATGCTAAATTCTTGATCTAGCTGGACATTTTGATGATTTGGCTAAGAAAGCAAAAGGGGTGGTTCACTTCAGATTAAAAATGGCCCTCCAGCAAACTAAACTGGTTTCCGTAGAAAAAGAGGAAGTTTATCAATAGCTGATTCCGGAAGTGCAAAAAGCCACAAAATGACTAAGAAAAGTATTGCTTTAACGGAACTTACTTTGACACACAAATTGGAGCTTTGGACTTGAGTGCTGTTGATGAATGTTTATAAATAGACATTTAAAACTCTCTAATAATGTATTTAAGTCTTTTAAATATTTAGAATAAAGTCCCAAGGAGAAAATTATGTGGTCTAAGGGAACGCCACTGGTTGGCTTGTTCCCAAAGTGAGATTTCTTTCTGCAAGGAGTGAATGTTGTGTCTGTCACTATCCCTCTGAGTTACCAGTTCCTCTTTAGAAGGAATGTTTCCCTTATTGGACCATTATAAGGATTAAACAACATAACAAGAATAAATGCTTTTAAGTAACCAGCAAATGTTAATGTAATTTCCCCATTTGAAATATAGGAAACCCCAGCTAACAGTGTAATGAAATTTGAGTTGGCACAGTACTATAGTAGGTTAAGGTTTCATGTGCAGTGCTGGCATCCCTCATGGGTGCCCGTTCAGGTTCTAGCTCCTGTATTTCTGCTTCAGCTCTCTGCTGGTATGCTGGAAGGCAGCAAAGGATGGCTAAGTTCTTGGGCCCATGAACCCAAATAGGAGTACAAGAAGAAATTCTAGGCTTCCGATTTCAAACAATCCCAGCTTCAGGTGCTGTGACCATTTGGGGAGTAAACCAGTGAATAAATGATTTCTCTCTCTCTCTCTCTCTCTCTCCTTGCTCTGTAATCTGCCTTTCAAATAGAAATTACTATTTTTTTCAAAATATAAGAAAGTATTTGGATCAAATGCTTAACGGTTTTTTTTTTTTTAGTTCAAATAGATACTTCTTAGGGGAAAATTTTAAAAATTGGAAATCATTTTTTAAATAATGTATACTTATTATAAAGAGTCCATGTGAACATAAATTTCTTTGACCAAATCCCCTTCCAACATCTTTCATAATTCCTAATTTATAAATTTATTATCAGATGAAATAAATGCCAAATGCCTTAGCTGATGCTGTGATAGTAGGTCTGATAAATCTATATGCTGTTGCCACTGGTCCCAGCATAGAAGCACAGATTTCATGGTCCCTATAACTGAGTACCAAAAAAAATGGCAGAGTAAAATCAAAATGCTATATGTAGCTTTAAAAAGACAGTTTTATTTCTTTATTTGGAAGATCGAGTTGTAGAGACAAAGAGGGAGAGATGAAGAGAAAGTAGTTATTCTGTCTGGTGGTTTCCTCCCCAAATGGCTACAACAGCTGGAGCCAGGAGCCTCTTCCAGATTCGCCATGTGGGTACTGTGGCCAAGTACTTGAACCATCTTCCCTCGCTTCCCCAGGCACATAAGCAGGGAGCTGGACCCAAAGTGGAGCAGCCAGCATTCAAACCAGTACCCGCACATGATGCCAGTTATGCTGGCACCAACTTTATTTAACCTCTATTCTTTAACCACAGCACCAATCCCTGTACATTTTAAGTTCATAATTAAGTAGTGAACCATAATGCGCAGAGGTAGCTATGTTTTTGTTAATAACTAGTGTGTAAGTTTGAAATGTAAAGCCTTCTTTCCTACCAAGTTTGCAAAGTAAGCACTATTCTAAGTGCCTGGACTGCTGTTGGATAATATCTTGCTGAGGTTCGGTGCTGAGTAGCCTGGAGTGTGTAATGACTTTCAAATATTCTTGAAGTGCATAATAGCTTTCTGTTGATTTGACCAACAATGTTGAAGAAGAAAGTAGTTTCCTGCTTGATTTATTATTTTCACAAAGATGCTATTTTATTTTCATTTCTTCTGACAAGAATCTCTGGCACTTGGTTTAAGAGAGGGCTTTGTGTTAGCACTATACTCTGATATGTAGTCTAAAAACCTTAATTTTCAGAGAGAGAACTTTGCCCATTTCTGCTTCTAATCTGTGCCATTTCACCCTTAAATGATAACCTGATGTCCCCGTGATTGGCATGATAGTCCCATGCTTTCTTTTTCACTTTGTTTAGCTTTACTTGCAATGGGTTGATTTTCAAATTGGTAATAACTTGGGTATAATACTAATACTTTTGCCTCTCAATTTGAGATATAGCCTAGCTGTTTGGAGCCATGGTACTTGTAAGAAATGGGTTTTATGAACAAAATCAATGTCATTTAGCAAGTTGCATAATAATTGCCAGTACCTGAAGCTAACCTTATTCCAGTTGAGTCAGATGGAAGCTGTGGAAATTGAGCATTGATATTTTTGACAGGTGATTCTGCCATGTAGCTAGGATGAGAGTCACTGGCCTTGTGGGGGTGTGGGGGATACTTTAAGTTTAAAAGTAAATTTATCATTTTTATTTCCATTTTTTTTCTACAAAAAATTAATTCTTCACACACACACACACACACACACACACACACACACACACACACACACACACACACACACACACACACATATCCTGTCTGCTGGTTTACTCTCCCAAAAGCCCATGTGGCCAAGGTTGGCCTCCTTAGCCCAGCAGAAGATTGAAACCAGGAGTAGGGACTCACCCTATCCCTACTGAGTCAGATGTGGGAGTGTGTGAAATCTTTTCTCCTTTTTAAAAAATAAACTTGTCCTTCATTTCCATTTTCCCACTTTTTAGTTTTTTTGAAAGGCAAACAGAAAGAGCTCCCATCTGCTGGTTTATTTCCTAGGTGCTCACAGTGGGGAGAGTGGGAATTAAGCATGGCATGGAGCTGGAGTCAGGAACCTAGAAATGAACCCAGTTTCTGTGATATAAGACAGACATTTTAGCCAGCACCAAAACTGCCAAGCTTTACACCTACCCCTAAAATCTTTTTTTTATGTAATACCGAAACAAATGTCAATAAGAGATGAGACTTTTTTTTGGGCCCGGCGCGGTGGCGCAAGTGGTTAAAGGTCCTCGCCTTGCACGCCCGGGATCCCATATGGGCGCCGGTTCTAATCCCGGCAGCCCCGCTTCCCTTCCAGCTCCCTGCTTGTGGCCTGGGAAGGCAGTCGAGGACAGCCCAAAGCTTTGGGAACCTGCGCCCGCGTGGGAGACCCGCTAGAGGCTCCTGGCTTCGGATCGGCATAGTATCGGCCCGTTGCGCTCACTTGGGGAGTGAATCATCGGATGGAAGATCTTCCTCTCTGTCTCTCCTCTCTGTATATCCGCCTTTCCAATGAAAAAATAATAAAAATAAATCTTTCAAAAAAAAAAAGAGATGAGACTTTTTGAAATGTAGCCTGGCCTTTATTAATATGCTCTCTTTCACTTCCATTAGCTATTTAGAAAGCCTCCCAAACCAGTTTTTGAAATATATGTAATTGAGGTGCTCACTTTGGCAGCATATATACTAAAATTGCAATATATGTAATTGAGGATGAAGGTTTTAATTTAAATGAAAGTCATTATTTTGCTTGAAGCTGAATTTTTTTTAAAGGCAAAGAATTATTTGGAATGTCCTGTTTTCTAGACTTTTAACAAAAATGCACACAAATGTGCATGCACACACCCCTTTCCTTTGCTCATGTCACATTGGATGGGAAAAAATAAAATTGACAAGTAACTAGGCCACTTGGCATCCATGAAATCCAATCATGAATCAGCTTTGAATGCTTGTGAGTGTGCCAGTAAGCACATTGTGGTTAATCTTCGACATTCATGTCTACTTGTAACAGTGAGCTTTCGGCGCTGGCAGGAGTGAGTGCTGTTTCAGTTGTACTTCATTTCTCCCTGGTCTTTATAACATCTTTCTGAGATAGTAAAGCAGATGCAGATATACATGGTCACAGTTTCAATCTGAGTTTTAATTTATTGTACAAAATTAAACTATTAATATTTAGTACCTGTAGTGAAAAATAAATGTGTACCAAATGTAAAGATGAAAGCATGTTGCCTGAGAATAGCTGTGTTGATAGATGAACTGGTATGCATTCTGCCATGTGCAACCAAGAGGTACCATTACAGTGTATAGCTGTGCGGTAGAAATGTAATTTCTGTTAAATATTGAAGCATAAGCTTGGCTCTAAGGATATGCTAAAGCTCTGATTCTTTTCAGATAATGATCACTTAAGTACCATTGTTGAATAGGGAATATTCATGTTGTTACCCTTTTGCTATTTTTATTTTCTTATAAAATCTTTTAAAATCTGCCCCACAAATCCTTGCTTGTTTTGCTTTTTAAAATATTCAGTGTTAAACAGAAATACACAGTTGGAGAAATTAAATAAGCAGATACAGGTCTCCTTTTTTATACCTATCTGAAGCTAAATTCTGTGTCCAATGTAAGATCATAGACCAGCAGCTTTAAATGCCAAATTACTTTCATTTTTGCTCCATAGCCCTTTTCATTGCTAAGCTATGTCTTTCATCACTGAAACATCTGTTAGTAAGTTTTTCAGTCCCTTCATCTTTCCTTTCCATTGTAGCTGCGAGCATTCCAGTAGATTGCATCATTAGGTTGGGCCCTGCGACCTGTTTTGCTCTTTTCCAAGTGTCTGAATCAGCAGGCCATAGGCCACTGCTTGCCAGAAAATCACCATTGCTTCTAGGCTGACGCTTGCCTGCTTGTTTTGATCGTCTAAGAGATGAGACTTTGTTTGCCAGAACCACAGTTGACAGAAATAGAAGGGTACAGATAAGAAAAAGCACTGCAATTATAATTAAGCAAATCAACACAGCCATGTTGTTGTTTTCCTCACAGACATCCTTTTTGACAATTTCGCTGTGATTTTTGCTTGTGTTTTCAGTGCTCTGTGTTGTTGGCTTGGTCCTGACAATAGTGACATAGAGCTTCGGTTCAGATTTAGGGGTAAAAGATGCATTGTGAGATGATGTTGCTGGTGCAGGTATATTTGTAGAATTTTCTTTGTAATTTTCTTCAGGTGTTACAGGGCTTGTGCTGATGTTTTCATGGTGGTTTCTGTCCCTGTTTGGAGTAACAGAATCCCAGACAGTAGCATTAGCCCAAACATGGGTGTGGTTTGTTTTTGTACCAGGAAGCAAAGAGCACACTGTTGTCATTAGGAAGGCAAGATGCAGGTAATGTGCTCCCGTGTGGCCCATGTCCATGAGTATATTGGTAATCTGTTGGGGGAACAATATAATTTGTTACTTTAAGTTTTGATCATGATTTCCAGAAGACAGTTGAGTTCTAACATTTACTACTGAGTGCCTTCTCCCCTGAGCCTTTTTTGTTTGTATTCTTAGACTATGTATAGAGAAGCATTTTTATTGTGTTATATTTTTAGATGTTAGAAATTATCATTACAAATAACTAGTAATCATTTTAAACTGAATAACTTGGCTCTTCAAATTTCTCCACTTTAAGTGTGCTGCAGACTTCAGCTTTGAGCTGGCAACTTCTGCTTTTACTTCTTTATTCCTCTTTTTAAGAAAAAAAAAATAAGGATTAATTTTGCAGAACTACTCACCCTCCAGCTAACAAGTCATGACTCTTTAGGGTAAAAAAGAAATGTGCTCTTGAGAGTTTTGTTTCATATATGAAAAGAAAATGCAAGTAGGATTTTTGGTTTATTTCTTTTTAGTGGGAAGCGGTGAATTTTCATAGCAGCCAAAAGAAAATGAACTTCAAATAGGAATTCAAGATGTTCTTTTTTTTTTTTTAGTGTTAATTTTGAAGCTTAGGATGCAACATCCTTAGAGATGATATTTATGAAATTAGTATATGGTGCTAATTCCTTCCTTTTGCCTGTTTCTCCTCATTCACTATGATTTTTCTGAAAGGGAAGCCTTACTTGTTCTCTTGACCTTAAAATCTGGCACAGCAGAGAAAAAGAAGCAGATTTCTTCTAAATCTAGTAAGTTCAGAAAACTAATGGCTTTTTTAAGTTATTGTTTCTGTATAACTTTTTTCTGATATTTATGTATGATTCCACAAAGCAAATTATGCAACAAAATAGGAAGAAAACATCAGGATCTTGAGGTGTTAGAAGTGGCAGATAGTAAATATCTTCATATGTAGTTGAAAAAGTTGGGATTCATTTGGGGCTCTGAGCTTCCTAGAAGCCAATATAACAAGGAGGCAAGTTCTCCTCTTAATTCTTATTGTCTACTGTTGGACAACATTTTCAGTAGAACCAGTATTTATGTTCTAGTTACCTCTGACATAACAAGGAGAATTTACCACCGTTATTGAACTCTCTCTCCTATAATAATGCGTGAAGAGAGTTTTGTTGTTAGCATTTATTTGAGGGAACTTCACATCAAAAACATTTAGCTGACCTCAAACCTGAATGTGCGTAAGCATCTCTTAGTTTAGGTGTGGACTCCAGCCCCACAGTTCTGGAATATGCCCAACAACTCATCTTTCTAACCCATATTCCAGTAACACAGATGCCAGTGCCAGGCATACTTTAGAGATCAAACCTTGGTAAGGAGGAGTTTTTTAATGTCACCTGATATTGCCTGTGTTGAAACACAGAAGTTGAATATAAATGTGATATGTTGAGTTATATAGACAAAAGCAGTGCATAATGGACAGAGCTGATTGGAAACAAACCTTTAAAACTATTTCATATTCACATTTCATATTATCCCTATGATAGTAGGCAGGAAAACGCCTTTATTAAATGTTCTAGGGATGAGATTACTTTTTGGATGGTAACCTTAAACACACAGTTGAATATGCAGTACACCAACTTTTGTATTATAATGTTCAGCTTTGATTTTTAAGTTGAGTGGCGTAAGTCTGTCAGTATTTCATGATTCTTTGATTAAAATAATTTTCCCTTCCTAACTGGAATTGTGTTTTGGGTGGTGAGCTGGGTTATTCTTGTCACATGAGTTCCTTTGCTGTGTAGTACACATCTTCGTGCTCGTACATTTTCTGACAGTGCCGACCTCAGCACAGATAATAGGCCCGCTGTTGATTGTCTTTAGCCAGATGGACCGCCACGCCCAAATAAACAACTATGGACAAAATGAGATTTTTCCCTTAGCCCTGTAAATGCCTGAGAATTAATGACTCTGTCTATGTTTAATTCATGCCATCGATACCAGATTGTGACAATTTTTTTATTTCTAGTAAATTTATAATATGTAAGCGTTAGCAATGAATTTATTCTATAACTAGTTTGTAATAAGCTTCTCAGTTTACTTGTGGCATCCAAACTCTAATCCATCATTTTGCTAATTTAAAATTCCATGTTTAGTGGTCTTTGCTTTCTAACTTAAATTTTACGTAATAAGACAGACAAAAATAACAGCATACATTTTCAGTCACTCACGAATCTGCTTTGTTAGTGAGATTCTTACACACTCCAAAAGCACTTCCTTGAATACTAATCGTACAAAGTTAGAAGTGAAAAGGCATAAGAAAAACTGTATGTATGACGTACCTTACAAAGTGCTTGGTCAAAGTCTGATTAAAACGTAATTTTAGCAAACGACTTCTCTTCTTCTTTTCTCGTTTAAAACAGAATGGACTTGAAGAATATAAATCCTTAATCTGCAGTGAGAAAAGGATATGTTCAGCTAGCTTTCCACTTTTAAAACCAAACCACAGATGACACATTTCCTTTCCCCTGCAACTAAAGCACATGTCACAGAAAAAAAAGAAAAAGAAAAAAAAACTCCCAACTAGACTAGTTGGCCTCTGGCATGACTGGGAGCTTTGTTGAACAGATCCCCGCCTCCAGAGCTGGGAGGGTTTCTACTTACTGCTTTTTGACTTAGTGCTCATCCTGATGCCCGCCATAGGTTTTTTAGATAATATATTGATTTTGCTCAAAAGCAGTAAAATGTCACCTTCCTTGAAGCATGAAAATCCTCTCCACAAATTTTATTTGCACCTTGCAGACTCATTTTAAAATGTGATTTGGAGTCCTTGGGTTATTGGTCAGCTAATAGAGGGATACACCTAACTACTGATGTTTTAAACTATGGAACTGCAGTGGTGTGAGGAAGGATCTAGTAAATGTATGGAACAGAACCCCCAGCGTGGTGCAGTGTGTACATGCTCACTCTGCATGTAGTGGGCCCCCTCCCCAGGTGGATGATCAGGATGGAGTTCCTTGCTAGAGAAGTGAAACAGTGGATGGAAAATATTCTCTCTTTTCCTCTTTCTCCTCTCTCTCTCAAATCAGTTCTTATACCATGTTCTTCAGAGTTCTACAGTGGACTTCAGTATGACTGTTTATACTGATTAGCATTGCTTCAATTTTAAGCAGCATATGACCTAATAGTATAGCTGAATCCAAACATGGCATTTATTAACTTACAAAAGTTAATAGTATAAGGATAAACTTGATCTGAGGGGAGACTTTGTCCAGACTCATGTTCTATGACCAGGACCCCAGTTTCTCTCTTCATTTCTCAGCTCTCTCTTTGATTTTTGGGCAGGCTTTTCCTTTGTAGCCCAAAATCTGAGGTAACAACTCCGAAAATTGGGTATATAAATTCAAGGAAAGCAAAATTTTCAAATTTTAGCCATTTTAGCTGTATTGGGCCTGTTTATCCTAGTTATACTGATTTTACTCATGTATTCATTGCTGAAACAATCTGTATTTAAGATGGGACAGATAGAATGGCTGGAGTCATTACAGGGCTCCAGATAGGTCAGTCCTACCCATGCTGTTTCTGTGAAATTGACAGACCTGGAGACAACCAGCAGTGCAGTGCCCACTGCCTTCCTCCTTTCTTGACTGTTGGACAGAGGTTTTATTGTGATATCATGCAAGATTTTTACACTGTCTTTTTTTTCTTCCCCTTTTACTTTAACCTTATTTCTCCATGGCTGCAGAAAAATTGAGAACTGAGTCCAGACTTTGAATAATTGTTTTATATTATTCTTTCTAATAGATTAATTATAAAGTAGATTAGTAAAATCTATATTTAATCAGAACTGTTACCATATGTTATTTTTGTTGTCTTCCTTAGGTTCAAAACTGGCCAAATCAATGGTGATTTGCTCATATACCACGTCTTGCTGACGTTAAAGCCATATTATGCAAAGCCATATGAAATTGTAGTGGACCTTACGCATACTGGACCCAGCAATCGTTTTAAAACAGACTTTCTCTCCAAGTGGTTCGTTGTCTTTCCTGGCTTTGCTTATGACAATGTCTCTGCGGTCTATGTCTATAACTGCAACTCCTGGGTCAGGGAGTACACCAAGTATCACGAGCGGCTGCTCACTGGGCTCAAAGGTAGTAAGAGACTCATCTTCATAGATTGTCCTGGAAAGCTGGCTGAGCACATAGAGCATGAACAGCAGAAACTACCTGCTGCCACCTTGGCTTTAGAAGAGGACCTCAAGGTATTCCACAATGCTCTCAAGCTGGCCCACAAAGACACCAAAGTTTCTATTAAGGTACATTGTGGTCCTTGTCTTCTTGTTAACTGCCTCTCCTGTCTAACCAGACCATGTCCAGGGCCCCTCAGTGTCCTCATAGTTGTCTTTATCAAAGACCAAGGTTTTCCTCTTCCTAGGGAATCTGTGAAAAATTTATATTTCATTCTGTGCTAGGTTGGATTGTAGTCAATGTGTTGTGAAAAGGGCAGGTAGTTTTTTCATTAATCAAACAGTAGGGCTCTGTGGAGACGGGAAATCACCTAGTTGGAAATTCTTCTGATATTACGTGCTTTTTTTTTTTTTACAGAATGAGGAACATGAACCTTGAGAATAAAATAAGTACTATTGTATCAGATTCTTGACTTTTTTAAAAGCAAAGTTAAATGTTTTCTGTGTCTTTGGGGGACCTTTATCACAATAATGCTTGAAACCATTTGGAGTGATAGCAATTCCTAATACAGCAAATGTTGGTGTTGGTTGGTTGGTTTGTTGATCGGTTTTTGGAGCCTCTAAAAATGCTACTTAATGAAATTTAATCTTCTGCACTTCACCCCTCACCACTTTCCAGGTTGGTTCTACTGCTGTTCAAGTAACATCAGCTGAGAGAACAAAAGTCCTAGGTCAGTCGGTCTTTCTGAATGATATCTATTATGCCTCGGAAATTGAAGAGATCTGCCTAGTGGATGAGAACCAGTTCACCTTAACCATTGCAAACCAGGGCACACCACTCACCTTCATGCACCAGGAGTGTGAAGCCATCGTCCAGTCTATCATTCATATCCGGACTCGCTGGGAGCTCTCACAGCCTGACTCCATTCCCCAGCACACCAAGATCCGACCAAAAGATGTCCCTGGGACACTGCTTAATATTGCATTGCTGAATTTAGGCAGTTCAGACCCTAGTTTACGGTAGGTTTGTTTTGTTTATTTGTTTTAATATCTACTTAAACTTAATCCATTGTCTTTTGCTTCTAAAATGAGACCACTCAATCAGCCTATAAGACAGTCTCTCCTTAATGCTGTAAATTAGGAAGCATGCTATGTTGGTTAACCAGCATGACTTCATCAAATTGTGGAGTATTCACATGAACTGTGGAATTCTGAATGAGGGTGATTCACTCTAAACCAGCACAGGCCTTTTCTCCAAAAACTTTTCAAACAGTAGATTTTTGGAAAAAGAAAGTTTGTTTTTTTTTTTAAAGCCAACTCATAAATTTTCTCCTTTTATAAATCTTAACTAGTTTTCCTATGTTTAAATGTCATTGTTAGACTTCCTGGCAGTCAAATTAGATAATCATTGCTTGTCAAGGGGAGGTCTAATGATTAATACTCATACGATAACGTTAATGTATACTTTCCACCTATATCACTTAAATAGAATTCCTGAAATACTGAAGCATATGCAGATGTCATCTAAGCATAGTGTAACTGGTCTTGTTAAGGACTAATCATTGGACCAAGAAACCAGAATGCATGTGGTCGGTGGAGTCAGTTTAGTTTATATGTAGATGTGTTACTTTCTGTACATATAGGACACTGGCCGAGAAACTGAAGTTCTCTGAGCTCTTGTTCCCTGATTTATAAAACAAAAGTAGCAATACCTTCCTTATAACCCTGCAAAGGTTTAATAGGTTGTGTATCAGCAAAGCACTCAACAGATACTTTTTTGTTTCCTCCTCCCCTTCTTCCCTCCTGGCAATGTCTGTTTGTACTCTTCCCTATTTTCTACCTTTTTTATTTTTTTCAAATATTTATTTATTTTTATTGAGAAAGCAGATATACAGAGAGACGCATAGAGAGAAAGAAGAAGATCTTCCATCCACTGGTTCACTCCCCAAGTGGCCCCAACGGCCAGGCTGAGCCAATCCAAAGCCAGGAGCCAGGTACTTCTACCAGGTCTCCCACGCAGGTGCAGGGTCCCAAGGCTTGATTCTTCTTCCACTGCTTTCCGATGCCACAAGCAGGGAGCTGGATGGAAAATAAAATAGCCAGGACACAAACCAGTGTCCATATGGGATCCTGGCACATGTGAGGCAAGGACTTTAGCACTAGGCTACCATATGGGGTCCTCCACCTTCTTTTTACACTGGGATAATTCTGTCTCAATAACCTTGAATTTTTACAGATATGAATTCTTAGTCATAGAAAATCTTCCCTGGGGTTTAAGTTTAATACTGGACTTTTTAGCATTCTAAATTCTCCTTTTAGTTAAAAAGAAAAAAATCAACAAGATTTCTTTACTTAGATGGGCCTTGTAGAGTTCAAACACTCTCATAAACTGTCCACAAGGAACTGGGACTGTTTGGCTGTCAGAATCGCAAAGGTTCTAAGACACCGGTCTTAAATGAAGAAAACCAATTTTTATAGCTGTTGATAATACGTAATAAAAGTTGTTGTCAAGAAAGCATTGTTTGAGAGTATCTAGGAGTTAATAAAAAGCATATAAACTTAGTAATATCAATATTGTCATTTTAGGAAAGTAAAATTGTAAGCCTGTCTTTAATTTCTAATTCAAATTTCTTCATACAAAAATACTTCTAAAAATGCTTAGCTTCTATGAACCCACCTGCTCTATTCTAGTGAAGTAAGTCAATGTTTTTTTTATTTTATTTTATTTTTAAATAAATTACAAAAAAAAGTGTATGAGACATAGATATCCCATCTTCTGGCTTACTTTTCACATATCCACAACAATTGGATTTGGACTACAGCCAGAGAAAGTTGTCAGGAACTTAGTCCCAGTCTCCAGTGTGGTGGTGGCAAGAACCCAGTTCTTTGGGCCATCATGTCTACCTCGAGGAATCTGTGCTGTTGAGAAGCTGGAGTCAGGAGACAGAGCCAGGAATCATCCCCAGGCCCTCCAGTGGGGTCATGTGTCTTACCTGACATCTTGACTACCAGCCTCGAGGCCCACCTCAGGGACAGCAGCTTTAGGCAGACTTCAATAAATGTATTAACATGATCAAAGTTCAGAGGTAAGGAAAGCTGGAAAAATGCTAAATGAACTGTTTCTTTTGTTAAAGAAAAAAAAATGTCAGAATTGACTGTAATGTTTTAACTGTCTCCTAGATGGTTAAACATATTTCCAGATATTTACCAGTGAATTTTGTTATCTAATGGAACTTGAATATTACAGTGTTTTGTTTGTGGTGGTTTGATATGTAGAAATGAAATTATAAAAATTATAAAAATGGGAAGGCATAATTATAAGTTAATTCTGGTTTTGACCTCTGCTGTGTAGGGTTACTTGTGGGACGCCCAGGAAGATACTGATGACCAAATATTTTAATATTTTAAAGGCATGGGGCCATTCTGTTTTTTTCTTTTCTTACGGTTCCTGTAATGACTCCATGTGAATGGAGAGGGATCAGAGGCTGCAGTGACCGTGTCGATGATATGCCATCTTCTGACTTCTTTCCCATGCATTGGCCTACTGTCACAGTTGATGTCTTCATGAAATGTCTATAGGAAGGCCTGGAGCCACCTGTCTCAGGAGCCTCATCAAGGATTTTTTTAAAAATTCTTACACAATCAAAGGATTTTTTGTTTTATTCTCTTATAGAATCATAACATTCTATCTTTGATTTTGAAATTTGAAAATAACTGGTCATGGTTTTGCAATAAAATCATAAGCTGTATGTTTTGAAAAAGTTGGGGAATTATAAGGAAAAATAAGTTTTAAAACAACTTCATTTGTGTTTTCTCCTAGGTCAGCTGCCTATAATCTTCTGTGTGCCTTAACTTGTACCTTTAATTTAAAAATCGAGGGCCAGTTACTAGAGACATCAGGTTTATGTATCCCTGCCAACAACACCCTCTTTATTGTCTCTATTAGTAAGACACTGGCAGCCAATGAACCACACCTCACGTTAGAATTTTTGGAAGAGTGTATTTCTGGATTTAGCAAATCTAGTAAGTAATGATAATTTTCTTTAATACTAACGATGATCTTAAGAAAAATCAAAGAAAACCCTTTTATTTCAGAATTCTCCAGTGAAAATTTTTGTTTACTATATTTTTACTTTTTACCTCTCTGATTTTTCGTTTCTGGTGTCCTTTAAGCAGCTGAAGCAATTCTGAAGCAACCTCTGGTAGGCAACATTGAGCAGTATACTAGAATTCTGGCAATAAAAGCAAGGTGGCAAGGTACCTTACCCATCTCTGGATTAATTACAAGTATTTCTTTCACTGTTTCTGTTTAATTAGTTTTAACATTTCTCTTCTTAACAGAAAATTCCACATGAGTGAACCATCTATGTTGTTCCATATTTTAGGGAAATTGTCACATATCTTTTCTTCTGGTTGACTTGAAGTTTTTTATTATTTGGAGGATATGATTGAGCAAGTGAACTGGCGTAGTATGAAGTCCAGGGTCAGTCCTAGCTTGTCTCATTTACCTCATGAGTTTAACATTCCTTTATTACATCTGCCCACCACCATGCTCTGAGGTAATATGAGTGTTAATCATTTCCCAGCTTATTTCCTGACATTTTCTTTCCTTCTCTTCCTCCTTTATTTTTCAGCACTCTTCTTTCTTGGTTTTTCTGTATTAGACAACTGAGATTTTATATAATTCATCGAGAGGAGATCATTAGTATCTTACTTTTATGTTTAAATAAGAGATAGTAGATGTAAAAGTTGAAATCTTAACCAAAAAGTGCATAAACTGACAAAACAAGGAAAGTATAAAGCGTTATTGCTAAATATTAACAAATGAAAACCTGAGGCATATTGTATTCCTGCATGAAGAGTTCAGTATAGCTGCAGCTCAGTGTAATAGCCATGGAATCAGAAAATTGGGAATGGAGATAAAATTTAAAGTGATCCTAAATTTTAATTATAAGTTTTAAGAATTATAAGAAAATATTGAAAGGAATCAGATTGTATAATGATGTGTGAACATTTTATAATGATGCAATAATTAAAACAAAGGTGTTCAAAAAGCATCAGATTAGTTTATGCAAAGTAGATGCATAAAACATGACAAATTGATGAGGAAGAGCAAATCACTTAAGAAATGAAGTTGGGAAATGTGTGAAGGTAGATCTTTGTCTTCACCATGTAACGTAAATACCAACATAAGGTCTAGCTATATTTAAGAGTTGAATATATCCAACTAGGACACACAGTATATTAGAGAATTTACACATAGTAGGTGAGGTGTCACTAAGAAAATGGGCAAAGGAACTCAGAAATCTGTTTTGAAACTTCAACTCTCCTTAATCATCCTGTGACTTTGCTCTAGTTACTAAATCCATCAAAATTTCACTTTCCTTGTCTCTAAAAAGAGACACTAATAACTATCTCAGTGGACAGTATATTGTAAACATTGACCTCAGATGAAGTAATGTATGTGTAGCATATTGGTATACAGTAAATATCTGATAAAGGTGAAAAAAGGGTTGAATATAAAATCTAGAACAGTTCAAAAAAGAAGAAAAAGTGGTAAATATTTAATTAATTTCTAGATGAGCAAGAACAGTATGAAACAGAAGAAGTAAAATAGGAGACAAAGAAAGTGGTGAACAGATTTTCTTGAACAGAGTTTTCAAGTGTTAAAGTCAAAAGTGAAACATAAGTCAAAAACAGAAAATACATTTGGAGAAACTGTAAGAAGATTGTTATTCTTAATCATGAAGTTATAGAGAAATAAAAGAGTAACATATAAATGTGAATTATCTATGCATTAGTCACGCTAAAAAGAATTTTTTTGCTGTTCTAAGCCTACCAGTAAGAATCACCAATTGAGAGAATAGTGAAGTAATATTTTCAGCTTTGAGACTCGCAAAAAGTTAGTGCTGTCAGCTAGGACAGTTTTTCTAGAAAGCAGTTTGGAAGCAGACACCGAGAAATGTTCGTCCTTAAAAATGTTCGTAATTTTAGGTCTCATGATTTTCCTTTTTAGAATTTATCCTAAGAAATTAATGTTAGGATAACATAGTTTTAACTGGGATGTATTTTGTACTCACAGAAGTGCCCAGTTTGTAAATAAGCAGTCTGTTGAGCTCTTCTGTGTGGAGACATCACGAGAGGATTGTCCAGATTGGGGTGCAGAGCATTGCCCGTGTCTACAGGGGTCCCTCTGTCACTGCTGTCCCTTCTCTGCAAGTAGCACTGTGAAGTCCTTGCTTGCCATAGATTGACTTTTCCTGGTTTGAACTTTAATTATGATAGAAAAAAAAAATCAAGACAAATAAACTGATTAAAATACTAGATCTTCTTATGTTAGAATCCTGTGAGGCCATTAAAAATATTATCAGTAAAGAGTTTCAGTGTGTAAAATGAAAATATTCCAGAGATAAAAAATGGTGATGGTTATACAACAGTATGAAAGTACTTAATGCCATTGGACTGTATGCTTGAAAGCGACTAAGGTGATAGATTTTTTGTTATATATGTTTTACCACAACTTTAAAAAGTGATTTTTGGAACTAGGTGAAATGTATAAGGGAATTTTGCTATTTTTGTGTCTTCTTATAAATTTGAACTTTTCCAAAATAAAAAGTTAAAGTGCTTTGAGGGAATGTTAATATAATCTTGGTGTAATAATGAGAGACTTCCTAGAACATACTTGATACATAGTAAAATTTTTGGTGAGATGAGATGTGGTACACTTACTTATCCAGGCACACAGAAGTGTGTTACCTCCACTTAAACTTAAAAGCCTGGAGAGAAATGAGCTGATCACGTTGACTGCTTGCTGATGCTTTTATCAAACTGTGTATGAATACCACATATTCCTTTTGCAATGAGAGTAAAACAAATTTTTTTAACTAGAATATAAATTATTAAAAGGGAGAAAAATTTTAAAACTTTTTAAAAATTGGCTTACGGCTTTTAAAATTATTCTCTTCAAGGCTTCCTCTCTTCACCTCTGTCATCAAACCTATATTTGCCAAGTCTCTTTTCTCCAGGCCTGATTCTAGGTAATGGTCTTCACCCTATACCCTTCCCCTCCAATCTTTATATTGAAATCATTGTTACATGATTTGCCTTGACCATGTATGCTAATAGTATTTTTTTTTCCAGGTATTGAATTGAAACACCTCTGTTTGGAATATATGACTCCATGGCTTTCCAACCTAGTTCGTTTTTGCAAGCATAACGATGATGCCAAGCGACAAAGAGTTACTGCTATTCTCGATAAGCTAATCACAATGACCATAAATGAGAAGCAGATGTACCCATCTATTCAAGCAAAAATATGGGGGAGCCTTGGGCAGGTATTGAATTTGGACACATATTTATGTAGTGCCACAGATATTTCTGAGGCACTGTCTATGCAAAGAACTGTGCTAGGTGACAGCAATATAGCTGTGGGGGAAAAAAATCATCCCCAGCTGTAAAATATATGGACATCCACACAGCTCTTCATTAGACTCACAATTTTAAATGTTTGATTACTGTCCCAGAGGCAGAGGAAAATGAGTTTTTTAGAACTATCTTCCCTAGATGGTTAAATAGATATTAACTATAGAATTCTGGTGTGATTTCTAATAAGTAGTTCTTTGGAATGTATTCAGTACACCATGAATTTCCATAAATATTTATTATTCTTATTTGGAACACCTTCCTTCATTTGTGGTTCTAGTACAGAATGCCAATGTTATAAGTAATGTTAACTTTTTTATCGGTCAAGAGTTAATGTATTTATTTAAAGTAATGATTTAAGGAAGTAATACCTTTACTCAAACAATGCTCTTATTTATTTATTTAAATTTGAGAGGGAAAAAGACAGGAAAGAGCTCCCATTCTCACTGATTCACTCTCCAAAAGCCCACAGTGACTAGGGCTGAGTCAGGACCAAACCCGGAACTGGGAACTCAGTCCAAGTGTCCCAGACGGATGGCAGAAATCAAGCAATCCATACCACCCAGGGCCAACACTTACAGGAAACTGGATTTGGGAGTCAGAAAATGAAGTTAGTATTCCAGTGTCTTGGTGGACATCCTAACAGCTACAACAGAAGCCTACTCCCTCCAAATAATTTTAGGTGACTTTGGATCTGATTTTATAACCATGGAAAAGTTTTTAGTATGATTTAAATAAATCCTATCACTTCCTGTATTTTAAAAAAATATATTTTATGTTGGTCAAGCCTCACTATTTTAAAGGAGCACAAAGATACTGTGCCAAGTGCATGAAGACAATATGTAGAGGATTTCAAATTTTGAATATCGATTTCTTAATTTCTGCAGAAACTGAGTGAATATCCTCATCCTTTTTCTAATATTCTTTGATATGTTCACTAATAAGTGTTTGTAAAATGCATTTTGAAGGCTTCATATAAACTTTAAATTGGTTAGGCTATTCATTGAATATTTTTAAATTGGAAATTATGCTGGTGGAGGGATTTAAAAACTAAGTCAGGGGCCAGCATTGTGGTACACCAAATTAGGTAACCACTCATAACCCTGTCATCCCATATTTGAATGATGATTTGCATCCTAGCTGCTCTGCTTCTTCATAATCTTTTTTATTGGAAAGGCAGATATTCAGAGAGAAGGAGATACATAAAGATGTTCCATCCACAGGTTCATTCCCCACGTGGCCACAATGGTCAGTGCTAAGCTGATCCAAAGCCAGGAGCCAGGAGCTTCTTCCTGGTCTCCCACATACGTAGTGTCTCAAGGTCTCTGGCCATCTTCTATTGCTTTCCCAGGCTACCAGCAGGGAGCTGAATAGGAAATAGAGCAGCCGGGATATGAACCCGAGCCCTTATGAAATCCCAGCACATGCAAAGAGAAGATTTAGCCACTGAGCCATCACACTGGACTCAGCTCTGCTTCTGATCTAGCTCCCTGATAATGCACCTGGGAAAGTGGCAGAGGATAGCTTAGGTACTTAGGCTGCCACCCCCTTTTTAGGAAGCCCAGATGGGGCTCCATGCTTCCAGTTTCCTTGTGGTCATTTAGGGAGTGAACAAGAGGATGTCTTGAACCAAAATAGGCAAGAACTCACTCTCCCCTCCCCCCCCTTCTCTGGCACTTATTCCCATAAAATGTATAAATCTTTAAAAATGTTAAGACATATTCCCTCTTGCACTAGATTACAGATCTACTTGACGTTGTGCTAGACAGCTTCATCAAAACCAGTGCAACCGGTGGCTTGGGATCCATCAAAGCTGAGGTGATGGCAGACACTGCTGTAGCTTTGGCCTCTGGAAACGTGAAGTTGGTTTCAAGCAAGGTAATCACTCTTGTGCCTTTTGGGCTGTGGCATAACATATCTGTCTCATGATCAGGAAGTTTTTCTAATTATGTTTTTAACTAGTTGTTTTAAAGTTAAATTAAAATTTGTTAATGATAAGACTATTGGTCTCATGTATTTGTAAATTGTTTACCTTTACAGGTTATTGGGAGGATGTGCAAAATAATTGATAAGACATGCTTGTCTCCTACTCCTACCTTGGAACAACATCTGATGTGGGATGATATTGCTATCTTAGCGCGTTACATGCTCATGCTGTCCTTCAACAATTCCCTGGACGTAGCCGCTCATCTCCCCTACCTTTTTCACGTTGTAACTTTCTTAGTGGCCACAGGTCCCCTCTCACTGAGAGCTTCCACGCATGGATTGGTCATCAACATCATCCACTCCCTGTGTACGTGTTCACAGCTTCAGTTCAGTGGTGAGTTTCTGGATGATTTTTTGTGTTTCACCAGTTCTATTCTCTACTTTATTTCACCCAATTAATGTAGATTATATTATTATTAATGATGGTGCCTTAGCACCAAGATTTAATTTAAACCTGTAATAATGATGTGAAATGTTAACATGGGAAAAAATTACATTACTCTCATTCCATATGAAACTGTAACATAATGCCCGTTTGTCATGTAGCCTTTTGTAGCTGTCACGTGGTTTAAGTAGACAGTTTTACTGGTACTGATTTTTGGTTCAATGGGGAATATCTATCGAGTATATTACATCTAGAATATCTGGTAAATTCAATTTAAGGAGCATGATTATGTAATTTTTAGATGATATTTAAATTTACTGTACTCAAAATGAAGCATGGTAGTTTAGAAGTTAAAAATTAGCAGCTTAAGTTTTTACTTATTTTTTCTTTCTTTTACAGAAGAGACTAAGCAAGTTCTGAGACTCAGTCTGACAGAATTCTCATTACCCAAGTTCTACTTGCTGTTTGGCATTAGCAAAGTCAAGTCAGCCGCAGTCATTGCTTTCCGTTCCAGCTACCGGGACAGGTCCTTCTCTCCTGGCTCCTACGAGAGGGAAACGTTTGCTTTGACATCCTTGGAAACAGTCACAGAAGCTTTGTTAGAGATCATGGAGGTATCTAAGGCAAAATGATACAAAACTAAGTGTCTGCTTTAGTAGTTAGTATTGGTTTATTCTGCTTTTATTTTCTGCATCTGATGCTTAAATAAAAATACTTTCATGGAATTTATTACTGATGACATAACTATCATTTATTTGTTTATATTTCAATGAATGTTTTTTTAAAACATTTATGTACATACATAGGATCTTCAAGGCATTCATGGAAAACTAGTTTAAAAATAGTATTCATTCTCCATGAACAAAGATCCCACATATATTCAGAGTATCCTTTTTTTAGGCATGTATGAGAGACATTCCAACTTGCAAGTGGCTGGACCAGTGGACAGAACTAGCACAAAGGTAGGTTCCACAGTGAACAGAAAATTGAAAAATGTGCGAATTGTTGGAAACATAAAATTACTACATAATCAGTATTTTAATTTATTATTTAGTGTGTATAAGCATAGATTTTTCCTAAGCTTCTGGGATCTTTTCATTGCAGATTTGCATTCCAGTATAATCCATCTCTGCAACCAAGAGCTCTTGTTGTCTTTGGCTGTATTAGCAAACGAGTATCTCATGGCCAGATAAAGCAGATTATCCGTATTCTTAGCAAGGTACCTCTCCCTTCCTTCTCCCAATTACTTGTGTTTTCTAAATAATAAAACATATCCTCTTTTCTTTAAAATTATATTTAAATTTGGATTTGAAAAAAATGCCTTCTGTTGTTTATTCAACCTTTAAGACGTGGATTTTGATTATTATTGTAATTAAGAAACCTTCTCTAAAGAATATGTCTTTAGAAGAAAATAAGTATTTTGCCTCTTTTTCTAAGCAATTAACCTTAATATTTTACCAGTTTTTAAAGCATATAGTTATATGGTGCTAAGGCCAGACCCTTACATAAAGTTATGTAGTTTGTAGTTTCTGTGGTATTACTTGATTTATGACATTAGAATACACAAATGTTCCAGTGTGCGTTGAGCAAGCTTCCAAGATCACCATAGTATTGGAAATAATTCTGGCATTAAATACGTAACTGTTCCTGAGGTGATTCTGAGATTCAGTTTAAGCATTAATGTTTTATTTCAATGAAACTAAAATAAAGAATTCTGTTCCCTAAAAGGCACTTGAGAGTTGCTTGAAAGGACCTGATACTTACAACAGTCAAGTTCTGATAGAAGCCACAGTAATAGCACTAACCAAATTACAGCCACTTCTTAATAAGGTAATTATTGAGCTGAAAAAGAGTTTATGCATTTTGGGTACTGATGTTAAGTATAATTTTCTTTCCTGGCAGCAATTCAGACAATAAGATGGATTGAGAACAAATTATAACAGAAAAGCCATATGGCAACCAAAAGGAAAACAGAAAGCCATCCATAAGCCTCTTGTCTGAAATTTAGTTGTTTGAAGTAATTACCATGGGGAACAACTAAGTTTAGAGAGTGTGTTCTCAAGTGCTTGCAGATTTCTTTTTTCATTCTTAAAGGAGAGATAGATGCTGTATTCTTAATTCTTCTAGTAAAAGGTTTTAATTGAGCATGTGCTATGCATCAGGGACTACCCTAAGGGCTAAACTTACACTAGCACTGAGTAAAGCGCCAATTTTCCCTGCCTTTAAGGCGCACACATTCCAGAGTGGATGTGAAAGTTCAGGAGTGGGAAAGTGCATGTGTAGGTAGTGATGTATTAGTGATTTTTACCATGGAAAAATGGAAAGGTGGGAGAAGTATATCTGTTTGTCAGAAGCATTTGGATACTAAGTGAGCATGTTGTTTAGGAGTGAAATAACATTGTCCCTGCTTTAGGATGGTCTGTGCTCATTTAGCAATGGTGTTTGTGAACATCATGTTTCTACATGGATAAAATGGGTAAACTAAGACTAGATAATATCATTTAAGGTTACTTTCCAGCCCTGAAGCTTTATTATTTCTGTGAGTTGAATTCAAAGGGATACAAATATTAGAAGAGTTTATGTTCCTGGTAGAGTTTTGTGGTCTGCAAACATCCTAACCTGAAATTACTAGAAATGGTTCTCTTATCCCCATATAATAAATCAGAATAGACTGAGGAGATCCAGGTAACATGCCCCTGGTGTTACCTGCCTGATGAAAGGTCAGGCGGGGGTTCTCAGTCAAGGCTGACTGGCTCTGAAATCCATGGACTAACCAATAATAAATAGTTTAAATTTAAGACACTGACAGATTACTGTTAAGAGTAACAAAACCCTGAAAGGGTAGAATTTAAACTTCAGAAATGGGTAGGAGTTGATGCAGGTAGAGAAAAAGATGAAACAACAAAAGTGAAAATAAGAGCAAGGAGAATGCTGGGGTGATGCGGAGATGGTGGACAATGACGGGAGAAAGGGAAGGTTGCAAAGATTGGACAGGACTGATATAATTCTCACCGTTCTTCAGAAAAAAAGAGGTTGGAAGCATAGCATTTTCTGCCAGACAAGTGATATGCATTCTGCTGGTATAGTGCATCCTGAATGACAGTAAGGAAACGCTGGAGGCAAAAGAGTAAAGGTCAGCAAGAGAAAGTGTCATTAGCATTCCTAAAGAAATAGCAAATGCAAAATAGACTTTAGACTTCTCTTGAAGAATTAGCAAACCTTGTTGACTAGATTTAGGAAAAAGAGCAAAGGAAATGCTGAAGCTGTGTGCCTAGCTGCTTGAGTCTTATTCTTCACTCTTACAAAAGACAGAGGACTTACTCACATACTGCCTTTCCAGGGGGGAAACCATGGGTGATTTGGTGAAAGTAGCATGTCTGTTTTATGCCGTAGTATGTAGGTACGAGGTTCTTCCATGGTCCATGTTCCTCACCAGGCCTGTGTCTCCTTTGCCAGGACTCGCCCCTGCACAAAGCCCTCTTTTGGGTTGCTGTGGCTGTGCTGCAGCTTGATGAGGTCAACTTGTATTCAGCAGGCACAGCACTCCTGGAGCAGAACCTGCACACCTTGGACAGTCTCCGGATATTTAATGACAAGGTCAGCAGGCTCTCCCTGGGACTTCCAGATGAGTCACACTGAGCACCCCCTCCCTCTTTATTATGATGGTTCTTTTAAAGACAGAAGAGATCCATAACTGACTGAAGTGTAAATTTTTATAATGTGACTTATTGTGACTATAGTTCCTTACCAATTCATTAAAACCTAGGTTTTAATATGCATTTTTTCATGTAAAAATAGCAGAAAAAGCACTGATACACTAATAAAAATAGGAAAAATAATATTGTTCATAGCAGCTACCATACCAGGCATTATTTTTGATTTTCAGAACCCTAAGGTAAAAGTTAACATTCTCTACCCCCACTATCTCACAAATGAAGGAATAATCTAAAAGAAAGCTTATTTTTATTGAATAATGCCACTTAATGAAAAAATCTATTTCATTAGTAGCCAGTGAGGAAGCTAGAGAAACTAAAGAAAAATTTGGGGTGTTTAATTTTGCTAGATTTTTTTCCTTTTGTCTTATCTCACTTTCAACATTTGACACTCCTTTGAACATTTATCAAGCTTCATTGAGATTGGATTTTGACTCATAGAGTATACAGGAGGAAATTAAAACAGTATGAAATTATTTTTCTTTCACTTTTGAAGAAAAAGTGGCAGCATCTAGGATAAAAGAAAGGAATTCTTTTTGAAGATAAGCCATATATTTATATGATAAGATATTTGCCTAAAGTAAATTAACCCAGTTACAGAAACAAAGAAAGAACAATAGTATGGCTTAACTGTGAAGTGCTTGGTCTGAGCAGTATTTGTTCATTCTGCAAAACATAGTGTGGACCCAAACAACTGATGGTCTGGGAAGAGTACGCAGAAGTGAAGGGACAGACATTATCTTCAAGTTCATCAGTCAGACCTCCATTCTACACAATAGAAAATAATACAGAAGTTCAGTAACTTGACCATATTTGTATGTTTGGTTTGAGGCTAGAACTCCCCTTTCCTAGTTCCTTTTCTGTTTTCTGAAGCTGTCACAGGACAGTGTTAGTCAGAGTCATACATACCTATTAAGTGTTATTAAGAATTTTTGCAAATGAAGTATTTGTTTCTTAGTAGTGTCTTCCTTGGCATTGTGATAGCCAGAAAATCCTAGTAGGGGTTCTGTTATTAACTCCCAAGTCTCCCAAGGTGCTAGGAGTTAGAGCTCATAAAGTTTGTTAAAGATAGCAGAAAGCAGAAACTGCTTTGTAAATGCAGTTTCGTCTTGCACCATCTTGTCTAAATGCCTAACATTCTTATACTATTTCATTTCTGTTACCTTAAATGTTCAGTGATTTTCTCTAAGAAACCTAATAATATTTATCTCAGTTGAAAGGATTTCTTATCATGTTGAACACAAAAACTAGTAAGCGATCCTGAAAATATTCTGTGTGAACCTCGTTAACCATTGTTTTGGTTGTCTTTCTAGAGCCCCGAAGAAGTATTTATGGCAATCCGGAATCCTCTGGAATGGCACTGCAAACAAATGGATCATTTTGTTGGACTCAATTTCAACTCCAACTTTAACTTTGCACTAGTTGGACACCTCTTAAAAGGTGTGTGTCAGGATATTTTAGGAGGCTGTTTGCTGCAGGGTTTTTTGCAGTGTTTGGTTTGGAGTCTTGGCTCCTCTTCTGACCCAGCTTCCTGCGACTGAGCACCCAGGAAGCAGCAAGAAATGGCTTAAGTATTTGAGTCTCTGATACCCATGTCGGAGTCCTGGACACATCTTTGGATTCCTGGCTTCAGGCTGGCCCAGCCCCGGCTTTTGTAACTAAAATAAGTTGTTTTATGAAAGAAGCTGAAATATTTTGCTCAATTATTTTAATTCAAATTGTATGTCTCAATGAGTTGTATTTTATTCAGTGTATGTTTTAAGAGTCTAATTCCCATGGCAAATATCAGATTTCATTAAAAATGCAATAGTTGATTCTTATGAAATGCATAAGTATTCAACTTAATTGCTATACTCTTAGTAAGTGTACTTAAAGTGTCTTACTGGTTAGCAAATATGAACATAAGTCATTGAATTCATATGATGAACTTATACCTGGAAAATATTTTCTTCAGCTCACTTTGTTTTCAGTGGATCAATACCATTATTAAACTCCATGGAGCCTCACCTTTGTGGTACCATACCCTCACTCTTCCAAAGTTCTGTGTTGCATATAGTCAGTGATCTTCAGTTGTTCCTCAGAGTTTGATCACTTCTTAGCCTGGCCTTAATCCCCTTGCTGACTCTATAGCTTGTAGCTTTGGCTTATTAAAATGGGGCAGTCATAGCAGGAGATCATGGCTAACAGGGACATCATGTAGTGGTGTGTCTTTGACAAAGTGATGTTAAAGTAAGGCTTAAGTCTACAGCTTTGTATTAATTTACATTGTTCTTGGGCTTGAGAAAGCCTGGAGATCTGTATACTTCAGTTATTTTAGGGACAAAGAGAGACAGAGCACTACCATCTTCTGGTTTACTCTCCCAATGCCTGTAGTGACTAGGCCTGACAGAACGAAGCTGGAAGCCAGTAGCTCAGTGCAGGTCATTCACCGAGGTGGCAGAGACCCAGTTACTTCAGCCATTACCCCTACCTCCTAGGGTCCGCATAAGCAGGAAGCTGAAGTCAGGAGATCAGCATCTTAACCACTAGGCTAAAGGTCTGCCCTGTCCCTCCAGAGTTTAACTGGTGTATATATGTATATGCCTGCAACTGGAAACATATACATTTAATTTCACCTTCTAATGAAATTTCCAAAAAAAAAAAAAAAGGAGTTTTAATCTGTAAAGGGAATAGAGATTGTACATGCAACAGCAGCTACACTCTGTTCAGGATTCCACGAGGAGGGGTTGCAGCTGGGAGTGATCTGCTTATTCTGTGTTTGTGAAAGAACACCAAATATATTCAGTATTGAAATCCCCTATTCTAAAATAGAGCAACATTAGTGTTTAAAAGCTAGTAGGAGGTCAAACTTATCCTCTGATTAACCCTATTTTTTGGACACTTAGAACACACACACATACTCCCTTTGTCATTAGTGTTTTAATTTTATAAAAGGCATTTTTTAGATTTCTTTTTTTTTTTTTAATTTATTGGAAAGGCGGATATACAGAGGAGGAGAGACAGAGAGGAAGATCTTCCGTCCGATGATTCACTCCCCAAGTGAGCGCAACCGCCGATACTATGCCAATCCGAAGCCAGGAGCCTCTTCCGGGTCTCCCACGCGGGTGCAGGGTCCCAAAGCTTTGGGCCGTCCTCGACTGCTTTCCTGGGCCACAGGCAGGGAGCTGGAAGGGAAGCGGGGCTTCTGGGATAGAACCGGCGCCCATATGGGATCCCGGGCGTGCAAGGTGAGGACCTTAACCACTGCGCCACCGCACCGGGCCCATATAAAAGGAATTTTAAGAAACAGAACTGTAGGGCCCGGCGTGGTAGCCAAGCAGCTAAAGTCCTCACCTTCCACATACCGGGATCCCATATGGGCACTGGTTCCTGTCCTGGCAGCTCCACTTCCCATCCAGCTTCCTGCTTGTGGCCTGGGAAAGCAATTGAGGACAGCCCAAAGCCTTGGGACCCCGCACCCACATGGGAGACCTAAAGGAGGTTCCTGGCTCCTGGCTCCAAATCAGCATAGCACCGGTCATTGTGGTCACTTGGAGAGTGAATCATGGAGAATCTTCCTCTCTGTCTTTCTTCCTCTCTATATCTGACCTTCCAATGGAAAAAAAAAAAAAATCTTGGGGGAAAAAAAAAAAAGAACAAGAAAGAAATAGAACCATAGTCTCAGAGAAAGAAAGAGAATGTGCGTGTGTCTGCATCTAAATCCCTGCACTCCAGAGGGGATGGAAGGTCTAAAATATTATTTTCTTTCCTCATTTTCTTCTCCCTGGGGAACCTTAGAGTTTCAGGGAGCTTCATTGTATTCTACACATTTTAACTTAATCCTACATGTAACTAATTAGCCACACGGGAGTTTTACCTTTCCAGGTGGCTGTTTTGGGCAGGCAGAAATTATCTCATATTATTTTTCTTGAAAAATTGCTAATCACAAAATAACTGACTTGTTTTAATTTCTTTTTCCCTTGTAGGCTACAGACATCCTTCACCTGCTATTGTTGCAAGAACAGTCCGAATTTTGCATACACTACTAACTTTGGTTAACAAACACAGAAACTGTGACAAATTTGAGGTGAATACTCAGAGTGTGGCTTACTTAGCAGGTAAAAACACGGAATAGATTTAGTTAATCTTATAACATCTATTTCTAAGATTTTTTTTTTCTAAGAATTTCCAAATATCTATAGACCCTCCGCAGGCTGCTTTGAGAGGATAAAGAGTTCATAGTCTGAGTCCTTTGCTGGTGTTCAAAATTTTTAAAAGTTCTGCCTGAACAGTTTTCCTTATGAAAGAAATGGTGCTAAAATCTGAAATATTCCCCTTGCATTTTTAGTGTAAAATACTATAATAAGTAACTATTGTCTGGCACAGAAGTTGAGCATCTCAGGATAGCGTCCTGAGTTTTTAAGCCACCCTCCCTTTTCTGTCCCCTCTGTCTCAGTTTCTGATCAAGCCTTATTCTTATTTTAAACCAATCATATTGCCATCTTCTCCAAGTGACTTTCTGCATCTTCAGTATTCATTCCTTATGCCATTTTATCATCCCCACCATCCCATTAAATCTTTCCTGTTGACTTTTATCTGATTTTTGTTTCTCTGCTCAGCAACATTTAGCAGGGATATACAGTATACTTAATGAATATAATTGTTCCATGCAAAGTACTGACTCTTGGTTTCACAAACTTGAATGTGAGCAACACTTTTTGTTGGAACCATGTGATGTTGAGCAAATCATGTAATGCCTCAGTGGGCTTATCAATGCCTCCCCTGTGTACTCTGTGTATGTTAAGATCAAATGTACATTCATGCTTGCAATGAAAGAAACAAGACTGGATTTGAACTGTAATATTGCAATAAGGTGGAGTAATCCACCATGGAGGGAGGACACAGGGAGGGTTTGGGGGAACCTCAGAGCCTATGAAACTATGTCATAAAATGAAATGCAAAAAAAAAAAAAAAGATCAAATGTACATTAAAGCTCTTGAAAAATATAAGGTACTTATTAAAACTCTGGTGTATCTCATGTTTGTATACAATGTAAGCCTTTCCAGGTAAACAAGTCTGACTTAAGCTTTAAACCTCACACTGTCTAGGGCTGTTTATATGCACTATTAAGAGGTATTATCTTTTCTAGATTATGAGAAATATATCCTGTTTGAAGTCAAACTCATTATTTGTTAAATTTGCCCTCTTTCCATTTAGCTTTACTCACAGTGTCTGAGGAGGTTCGAGGTCGTTTCAGCTTAAAACACAGACAGTCACTTCTTTTTACTGATATTTCAATGGAGAATGTTCCTATGGACACATACCCCATTCATCATGGTGATCCCAGCTACAGGTAAGTGGACTTACTCTCCCATGTTGTATAACTATAATCGGATTTCAACTTTCTATGCTAATGAAGCCAAATATCAGGGTGATCCAGTAAGTTGTTTAGAAGAAATGTGGAGATGATTGAGGAAGAATATGAATCACAGCACTCTGTAAATGTACAGTATTGCATGTCTGTTAGTAGTAGGAAAGTTACCACCTTCTTGTTCTAGTCTAAGGGTACTAATGTTTACATTAGCTGACGTCTGTTAACCACAGAATTGCTCAATGATAAAGAATGTGATCTTGAAAGTATTAAATTTTTTAACCAAAAACTAACATGAACTATAGTGAACTATAAGCAACATTAAGTGCTTAATAATGGAAACTAAGCTTCATACAGATTTATAAGAACATGTATATACCAGCACATTTGTATATTTATGCACATCACACTGAAATTTTTAAAGTTTTCTGTAGTACAGATTTGGAATAAAAATAATCGAGTTATGTCAACTTGTACATGATTTCAGGTAGCATATTTTTTGTTATAACTTGGAGAAACTGTATAATTATATAATTTGGGAGATGTTTATATTTTCGATTAAACCGGCATATCTTTCGGTATTGTGTTAAACATACAAAAGTAGTATTCTGTATATAGAGTGTATTAATTTGAACAATTTCTGTATTTCTCACCAAGAAGGAAAGATAGAGAGCTCCCATCTCTTGGTTCACCCATCAATATCCACAATTATCAGGACAGCCCTGGAGCCAAAGGTGGGAGCCAGGAACTCAGTCCAGGGCACCCACATGGGTGGCAGGAACCCGGTTACCTTAGCCATCATCACTGTCTCCCAGGGTCTGCATTAACAGGCTACTGGAGCCAGGAGGCTGAACCACATATCCATCCCAGGTAACCCACTATGGGATACAGGCTACATATCTTCCACGTTAAAGACCCGCTCCTGATTTTCTGGGTTTTGAATCCAATACAGTGGCCTATTTTGACTTGATTTTCCTTGATTTAAAAGGCAATACAGTGAATTCACCAGGTCTGTTATACTATATGGTGGCTATAGTTAATAGAAGATGTATTCTGTACTTGAAAATTGTTCAGGGGATACATTTTCATTGTGCTTACCACAAATAAATGATAAGTTTATGAGATAATACATATGGTACTTAGCTTGATTTAGCCATTCCAGAATGTATGCATATTTCATAATATGTTACACAGCATAAATATATACAGTTTTTTCTATTTTTCAACTTAAAAATAATTTTTAAACACTAGTGCAGAACTGTTCAACATTCTGTTCAACCTCTGGTGAGTATCTACTAGATACAAAATACAATGGCAAGAGTCACCATTGTATTCACTTCTATGAATACACTGAGTTTTTACTGCAAAAACTATTAAGTGTTGTTTTAAAATCAGCTATTATTAGTGGGAAAAAAAGACAGCCACCTAGAAGGGACAAACAGTGGTTGCATTTATAACCATGTTAACCAGTTCTGATTTGTTTAAATCTCTTAGGACTCTGAAAGAGAATCAGCCATGGTCTTCTCCCAAAGGTTCTGAAGGGCATCTGACAGCCACCTACCCAACTGTTGGGCAGACCAGTCCACGAGCCAGGAAATCCATGAGCTTGGATATGGGGCAGCCTTCTCAGGCCAATACTAAGAAATTGCTTGGTCAGTTGAAATTATGTACAAGTTCTTTTCATTGCTTTTTTAAGTGGTGAGATACTTACACTTAGAAAATGACTTGGATATTGTTCAGGTTTATCAGTTTTCTGTTTCTGTTGTTGGTCAAAGATTTACTTGTTTGAAAGACTGAGTTACAGAGAGAAAGGAACAGACAGAGAAATCTCCCTTCCAGAAGTTCACTCCCTAATTGGTCACAAAGTCAGAGATGGGCCAGGGTGAAGCTGGGAACCGGGAACTCCATCCAAGTCTCCTACATGGGTGGCCAGAACCCATCTTCTGCGGCTTTCCAGGTTTTTTAACAAGGAGTGCATCAAAAGTGGAGCCACCAAGAAGACTTGAACTAGCTATGACATGGGATGCCAATATTACAGGCAAAAACTCAACTTGTTGCACCACAGTGCCAACCTCAAAGTTTTTGTTTTTGCTGTAAAAGTTTTTGAAGCCAAGAGTTTGGTGGATTAGTTAACCAAACCAATTGTGATAAGAATTAGATCTTGTAACAGACAGGGATTCTTAGTCGGAATATTATGGCCCTCCTTGGTTTCTCCTACTTCGCTGGGCAACAGGAAACAGGAGTAGGATGCTTAAGACTTGCAAGACAGGAAGAGACCTGCTAGAGTCATTGATGATAAAATACTTCCATAAATTATCACTTGAGAGTAAAATACTCTCGAATAGTATGAAGTTACACTAATAGTGTTTGTGGTATTTTCTTTGAAAAAACTGAAAACACAATATACTTTTCAGTTTCTTAAAGAAGATGTGATTCTGGAAAGGTTGCTCAAGGGCCTGGTGCAAAGGCTCAGGAGCTAAATTCTCACCTTGTGTGCACCAGGATCCCAAATGAGTGCTAGTTCATGTCCCAGGTGCTCCACTTCCCATCCAGCTTCCTGCTTGTGGCCTGGGAAAAAGGGAGGTGATGGCCCAAAGCCTTGGTACCCTGCACCCGCATGGGAGACTGGGAAGAAGCTCCTGGCTCCTGGCTTTGGATCAGCTCAGCTCCAGCCATTGTAGCCACTTGGGGAGTGAACTGACAACAAAATCTTTCTGTCTCTCCTTCTCTCTGTGAAATCTATCTTTTCAATAAAAATACATAAATCTTAAAAAAAGATTGCTCAATAACATCAATGTTTGTCTATGAGAAGGACATGTAAAATGCCAAGAAACCCTTCCCTGTTTCAATAACTGAAAGTAAATGAAGAAAAGAGACATGTGATTCCATCTTGCCCACAGAGAAAATGCAGAGCTATCCCATTAGCTAAATTTTCATTGCTACTAGAAGATACTGAACAACCACCACTGTGAATGATTCTGTGGCTTTCTGTTGTCAGTGCAGCAAATTTAAGTATCTTGAGATAATATTAGGAAAATGTGTATGTAAAAGAACGTTAGTGGGCCTGGCACAGTAGCCGAGTGGCTGAAGTCCTCGCCTTGCTTGTGCCAGGATCCCATATGGGCACCGGTTCGTATCCCAGCTGTTCCACTTCCCTTCCAGCTCCCTGCTTGTGGCCTGGGAGGGAAGTTGAGGATGGCCTCAAAGAAGATGATGGTCCAAAGGCTTGGGACCCTGTGCCTGTGTGGGAGAACCCCAAAGAAGCTCCAGGCTCCTGACTTCAGATTGGCTCAGCTCTGGCCATTGCAGCTACTTGGGGAATAAACCAGAGGGTGGAAGATCTTTCTCTCTGTCTCTCCTTGTCTGTAAATCTGACTTTCCAATGAAAATAAATAAACCTTAAAAAAAAAAAAAAGAATGTTAGTGAACAGGCAACACAGAGGAAACCGAAGTCACAAATGCTAGTCACTGTAATTTGTCACCTAGTCTGCTACCTTTTGTTTAGGTTTCTTTCTGTTAATACTTTACGATAAGTAATCACCTAGGAGTTTCCTGGTTATTTTGTGTTTTGTAATTCTGGATTTTTGTGTCCAGGAAACTGTAAGTAGAAAAATAGCCTCAGAGAAATGCAGTATTGAACTCATTCGCCCTGTGTGGTAGGTGAAAATGCTTTGGTTTCTGCCCCTTCTAGTCTGGTGGCTGAGATTTACTCAGCCACAACCAACTGGTTACAGTGACATTTCCTAGGCAAAACTAGCATGTTGTGTGTTGGTAGGGGGCATTAGGACAGATTGCAGAGAGGAGGTAACATGTGAGCTGGATCTTGAAGATTTATTACTTGTTTGCAGGGTAAACACAGGATAAGGAAGTGTATACATCCAAGAGAGAGAACAGCATGAATTAAAACAGTTAGGAAAGTAATTAACAGTAGATCATAGGGAATAGGGAAGGAAATGAGGAGGCCAAGGAGAGATTGGAATTCAATTATAATAGACTATGCATGTCATGTTAAAAGATAGAGCCTTAATGTGTATCCAGCAGAGATATGCAAGGGGAAGAACAGAACCTAGTTTATTTTTTGTTCAATTTTTCTGGTGATAGTGTGGAGAAATAAAAGGAGGCTTTTGTTGAGGAAGAGCATGTAAGTGATTGACACAGCAATTCCAGGGAAAAAAAATAATAACAATGTTGGGGGGTTGTTTTGTTTGTTTGTTTGTTTGTTTCTGGCACTGTCCCATAGCCTAATGGGTATATTCTTGCCTTGCATGCACTGGGATCCCGTATGGCTGCCAGTTCACGTCCTGGCTGCTCCACTTCCGTTCTTCCCTTCCAGCTCTTTGCTTGTGGCTGGGAGTTCAGTGGACAATGGCCCGAAACCTTGGGACCCTGCACCCATGTGGGAAATCCAGAAGAAGCTCCTGGCTCCTTGCTTCAGATCAGATGAGCTCTGGCCATTGCAGCCAGTTGGGGAGTGAACTAACTAGCAGATGGAAAAATCTTCCTGTCTTTCCTTCTCTCTGTAAAATCTTACTTTCTAGTAAAAATAAATAAATCTGTAAAAAATAATAACAATGATAATGATTTTTAGATCTGCACAGGTTTGGGAGGATGGAGAGCAGTCAGGTTTGGATTACTTCTCTGATACAGAATGGGCATGACTTTGTGCCTGACTTGCTAGCATGCAGGTAGAAGGAGAAGGCTGTGAAGGGTGTCCTTAAACTCCAGCTTTGGGCCCGGCATGGTGGCACAAGTGGTTAAGGTCCTCTAATCCTGGCAGCCCTGCTTCCCATCCAGCTCCCTGCATGTGGCCTGGGAAAGCAGTCGAGGACGGCCCAAAGCTTTGGGACCCTGCACTTGCGCAGGAGACCTGGAAGAGGCTCCTGGCTTCGGACTGGCATAGCATCGGCCATTGCGCTCACTTGGGGAGTGAATCATCGGACGGAAGATCTTCCTCTGTCTCTTCTCTCTGAATATCCGCTTTCGAATAACAATAAAAAATAAATCTTAAAAAAAAAAAAACCTCCAGCTTCAAAGCTGGCTGCACAGTGATTCCTCTCACAGGGAATAAGACCAGCGTTTTTATAATACATGCTTGATGCACATCGGTTAGTAATGTAGTTGAAACTCCCTCAAGATATCTAGAAATGCATATCCAAGAGAAATGGTAAGATGTGTATGGAATTCAGAAAGAGAGAAGCAAGTAAGTGGCACCTTAGAATTGATCAGCTGTTAAGTAGTTGGAGCTATTTGAGTGGAAGGAGATCTCCCAGGAAGAAAGAGGAAATACAATAGTGAGAAAGACAGTGAGGGCAAAACTGGTTTTATAGAAAACCTGAGTTTTCAGTTTTTATTCTAGCTGGATCTCCACCCATGGAGCCTGGGACTGATCACTAAACTGCAGTGTCTTCTTGGCACAACAGCCTCTCAGGCTACCTTGTTTGACCTCGATATTAATGCCTATTGTTAATTTCTTTATATGACTAATTAATTATTTATTTTTCATATTTGAAGTTGATATACTCCTCACGGTTCAGTTGTCAGATTATATGATAATGAAAAATCAGATCTGATTTTTTTTTTTTTATTGGAAAGGCGGATATACAGAGAGGTGAGACAGAGAGGAAGATCTTCCATCCGATGATTCACTCCCCAAGTGAGCACAACGGCCAATACTATACCAATCCAAAGCCAGGAGCCTATTCCGGGTCTCCCACGCGGGTGCAGGGTCCCAAAGCTTTGGGCCGTCCTCGACTGCCTTCCCGGGCCTCAGGCAGGGAACTGGAAGGGAAGCGGGGCTGCCGGGATAGAACCGGCGCCCATATGGGATCCCGGGTGTGCAAGGCGAGGACCTTAACCACTGCGCCACCGCGCCGGGCCCCCCCAGATCTGATTTTTTAGAAAAGAATACTATTAGAAACCATTGTTTTAGAGCCTGGTGCAGTGGTCTAACAGCTAAAGTCCTTGCCTTGAATGCACTGGGATCCCAGGCTGGCACCGGTTCTAATCCCAGTGGCCCCACTTCCTATCCAGTTCCCTGCTTGTGGCCTGGGAAGGCAGTCAAGGAAGGCCCAAAGTCTTAGGATCCTGCACCCACATGGAAGACCTGGAGGAAGTTCGTAGCTCCTGGCTTCAGATCAGTGCAGCTCCGGGCGTTGTGGTCACTTGAAGAGTGAATCATCGGACAGGAGATCTTCCTCTCTGTCTCTCCTCCTCTGTATATCTGACTTTTCAGTAAAATTTCAAAAAAAAAAAAAATCTTTTAAAAAGAACAAGAAAGAAGCCATTATTGTGGCAGTGAGTTTAGCTAATGCTCGTGATGCCAGCATTCTGTATCAGAGTGAGGGTTTGGTTCCTAGTTGCTTCACTTCCCACCTGGCTTCCTGCTAATGTGCCTTGGAAAATAGTAAATGATAGCCACTCATATGGGAGACCCAGATGGGCTTCCTGGTACCCAGCTTTGTTCTGACCCAGCCCCAGCTGTCACAGCCATTGCAGAGTGACTCAGCTGACAGAACATTCTATTTCTCTCACACTCTATTTCTGTCTCTCAGTCCTCTGATACTACACATTTGCCTTTCAACTTAATTAATTAATGGTTTTTTTTTTAAAAAAAAAGATTTATTTTTATTGTAAAGGCAGATTTACAGAAAGAGAAAGATCGATCTTCCATCTTCTGGCTCACTCTCCAAATGGCTACAACAGCTGGAGCTGAGCTGATCTGAAACCAGGAGCCAGGAGCTTCTTCTAGGTCTCCCATTTAGGCAGAGGCCAGGGACTTAAGACATACTCCACTCTTTTCCCAAGCCACAAGCATCGAGCCAAATTGGAAGCAGAACAGTAGGATCATATGCTATGCCAGCACCACAGGCAGGAGCTTAGGCCATGGCAAGGCCCCTCCAGAGTTGTGCTTTGGTGGGTTGATTGGAGTGTTGTTATTCTTTTTAAGATTTATTTATTTACTTGAAAGGCAGAGTTGCAGAGAGAGTGAGGGAGAGACAGAGATCTTCCATTCACTGTTTCATCCCTCAAATGACCGCAGCATCTGGAGCTGGATCGCAACATGAGTGTCGCTGCTGCTGCCACCGCGACAATAAAAATAACCAGACACGCTCTTGAGGGTCCGGGAAAAGCTGGAACCGGACCCCTCACTGCCAAAAGCGGCTGCATTTAAATCCTTCTCTCCTCTGCTCCTGTCCCCATTGATCTAAGCTTTCCTCCCCGCTTCTTTGGCCGGCCTCTTTCTGCCACCCTTCTTCCCGACCCCAGTCTTTCTCATCCATCATCGTCTATTTGTCTGTCTGTCTGTCTGTCATCTGTCGCAGTCGTCCGTCTGTCATTTTCCATCCGTTGTCGTCTAGCTTTTACTGGCTACTTTTACATCATCTCCACCAATCATTTCTCCCTGTGGGTCCTCTTGGCGCTACATGATAGGCCAGTAATCGCGGGGGGGGGGGGGGGGGCCTATCCCTGTGACTTCCTGTTTACCTGCTGGCAAGACCAGCTCCGCCTCCTGGCTCCGGGACAGCCACCATCTTGCAACGGCCCCTCCCACTCCCAGGAATGGCTTTAGCACCCGGCTCCCCACAGCTGAGCCTGTCCAAGGCTGAGAGCTAGGAACTTCTGGGTCCCTGTGTGGGTTCAGGAGCTTCAAGCGTTTGGGATGTCCTCTGTTGCTTCCCCAGGCACATTAGCAGGAAGCTGGATCTCAAACCAGCACCCATATGGTACACCATCATTGCAGGTAGTGGCTTTACCAGATATGCACAATACCAGTTCTACCAGAGTTTTTAAGAAAAAAAAATCCTCAGATGAATAAGAGAAATCTGAATATAAAGAACAGCAATGTGTAGGTTTCAAATGATACAATGTCAGTACTTCCATTTAAAATAGAAGTGTTCTGTATTCGTGTAATACCTGATAAGAGCAGCTCAGAACCATGTAAGAGAAAGCCCTGCTTGCTTGAGGTGCACCTGTGTATCCATTCCATAATAGTTTTAGGTGAGCACATCTCTTGAAAAACTAATCAAACTGAGTTTTGCCTAAGTTTCCAAATGCTTCTATAATAATCAATAATTCTCAACACCAGCAGAATTTTTTTTAAAGATTTATTTATTTTTATCGGAAAGTCAGATATACAGAGAGGAGGAGAGACAGAGAGGAAAATCGTCTGTGTTGATTCACTCCCCAAGTGGCCACAAGGGCCAGAGCTGAGCCACTCTGAAGCAGGAGCTCTTCTGGGTCTCCCACGTGGGTGCAGGGTGCCAAGGCCTTGTGCCATCCTCGACTGCTTTCCCAGGCCACAGGCTCGGATCTGGATAGGAAGCCAGGTTGCCAGGACTTGGACCAACATCCATTTGGGATACCGGTGCTTGCAAGGCGAGCACTTCAGCCACTAGGCTACCATACCAGGCCTATCAGCAGAATGTCTTAAACTGGAAAAGCTGTTCAGATTTAGTTGATCTTTACTTCTGAGCAGTGTATGTCCCTGTGTGTTACCATTAGTCAGAGGAATCTCACCTACAGTGTGGTGATTATTAATTATTGATCAGTTTATTTTGAACCAGTAGATATACAACCCATCCAGGAGTAGAAAGCTGGGGAAAACCTGTTGGGAAGCCTGCGAATGAAAGTGCTCCAGGGGATGTCTGAGCGTTCCTTGGGTCCCATGGGGGAAGCCTGCATGGTTTATGTCAAAGCCTGTTCCTTTTAGTATGTTCCCTACACACTGTGGTTAACGCATTCCCATATTCTGTAATTTTTGTTTATAGGAACAAGGAAAAGTTTTGATCATTTGATATCAGACACAAAGGCTCCTAAAAGGCAAGAAATGGAATCAGGGATCACAACACCCCCCAAAATGAGGAGAGTAGCAGAAACTGATTATGAAATGGGTGAGACACAAAGTTAATAACTGATCTGCATCCCTGAAACACAGTGCAAGAGTTCATCGACTTCACAGTCATTTCATTTTTTACTCCCTTTATGATGGACTATAGAAACCTTGTTTCTTTTTCAAAATATAAGCTTGGCAGCAGTCCTTAAAGTGAGAGTTATTCTGAAACCCATGTGAAAACCAATTATATATGTATAATTACATGTATGTATATATCTACAGAATTATCAGTAGCCACCTAAAATATTTGAATGGGTGAACAGTAAAGCTGCCTGTTTTGACAAAGCATCTATTAAGAAGCTGTTGAGTTTCAGAAGCACCATTGAAATGTGTTAATTGTTGTCCAGTACCTGTTAACACAGCTGGTCCTGTTAATCCGCCTCTTCCTGCAGAAACTCAGAGGATCTCAGCACAGCAGCATCCACACTTGTGTAAGGTTTCCATGTCTGAATCAAACGCACTCCTGGATGAAGAAGTCCTGACCGATCCGAAGATACAAGCACTTCTTCTCACTGTTCTGGTAAGGGACTCCCCTTGTTTAACCTTGTTTTGTTTTGTTCCCTGCTCAAGTTTTTATTCCAATCTGCTCTTAGCAGGCCCTTAAATATTAAAAAGCATTAATGCAAGGTATCTTCTGCTTCTTACCAAAATATAGCATTTCAGCTGCAGAGCAAAAATGTTACTTATTTACTTTTGTGTGTTTTGGCAGGCTACACTGGTAAAATATACCACAGATGAATTTGATCAACGCATCCTTTATGCATACTTAGCAGAGGCCAGTGTGGTGTTCCCCAAAGTTTTCCCTGTTGTGTAAGTATTTCCTGTTATTTTTAATTGCTCTTTGTACCTGTATTTAAGTTACATTTTATTTAGGGTTAGGAATTAATATCCGCTAATGTTCATTAGTTGCAAAGAGGGAGAAGTAAAATAACATGATGATGACTCTAAGCCTAGAGAGTGGGTTTATTGTTAGCTAAGAGTAGTTTGGGAAAACTAACTACTAAGAGTAGTTAGAGAAAACATTTATCTTGTTGATTTGCTTTAAGTGGTTTTTTTGAAAGAGTGTCATAGAGAGGGAGAGGAAGAATCTTCGTTCACTGATTCATTCCCCAAATGGGGCTGGAGTGGGACCACCAGAAGCCAGGAGCCAGGAGCTTCTCCCAGGTCTCCCTCGTGGGTGCAGGGGCCCAGTCACTTGGCCATTGTCCCCTGCTTTCCTAGGTGCCTTAGTGGGGAACAGAATCAGAAATAGAACATCTGGGTTTGAGCTGCCCATAGGGGATACTGGCTTCATAGGGGCTGGCTTACCCCATTATACTGGCCTCAAAAATGGTGCATCTGGAAGTGCAGTGTTTACTGTCTTCACAGAAGCAAACCAGTGGCTTTGCTGTGTTTCACTCGGGATGCCTGTTTGGGTTTTAGAGTTTTTTAACTTTTAAACACAGCTGAACAAAAAAGGAAAGAATTTAACATCTTGTTTGGAAGGTAAATTTTATTAGGACTAAAATAATAACTAAACTGTTCAAATTTAAGTAGCTCAAAGAAATGTGGAAATTTTGTTTCTGATCAGAACCTTCTATCTGGTAAAATGGTTTCCTTTTTGAGATTAATTTCATATTAGAATTTTTAAGTTGGATTTCAGTTATTTTTATTCTAGGAACATAGCTGGGTTAGAAATAGTTAATTCCTTCCTATTTCAGTTGTATCATACAGGTATAATTCACTCCCTCCTAAATGTTCTTTTTTCCTTGTGCCATTTGAGAGTAAGCACTGATTGTTTTCAAATTTCAGTTTTAAGTGCCTAGATGTGTGTCAACAGCAGAAAGAGATGGTCCAAAAGCATGCCAAGGCACAGACAGGAGCCCAGCTAATCCTGAACAAATATTCACCATCTACAGTTAGGCACTCCTTGCAGTTCATTCTTACCATATTTTCCCTGATGACTAAAAAGCAAGAGACAAACCAAGAATAGCATACACATCTGTGTTCATTATAGGTAATTTGAAAGACATAGAAAAGTCCCAGGGAGTAAAAAGCACTTAACTCCCTTCAATTTTGCCACATTGTTCCCGGGATTGTACATTATGTTTGCTAATATAGATTTTCATTTCATTTCCTTCTGAAATGTTCCTTTGTTGATTTATTTTTTAGACACAATTTGCTGGACTCCAAGATCAACACCCTGTTGTCATTGTGCCAAGATCCAAATTTGTTAAATCCCATCCATGGAATTGTGCAAAGTGTGGTATATCATGAAGAATCCCCTCCACAATATCAAACATCTTACCTGCAAAGTAAATACACATGCCAGGAGAAGTGTGGCTGAGGAGCTGGCTGATGGGCACACTGTTGTAACTGCAGTGACTGCAGAATTGCTCTTTAGGGGGGAGGGACTTGGTTCTATTTCTCTATGTATAGACCATTGTCTGGCTCTTCTGACTGTATATTCAGTATAATAACAGATTGATCATTTTTTTAAGTTAATGTATGACTTCGTACTAACTGTTAAGTTTTAATCTGCTTTAACACCCAATCTAAAATGTTTTAGTATGTGTGTATCAACATACAACTTATTTAGTGTCTGTTGCCATTAAAAGATGTCTTGCTTATTACAAGGAAAATGTTTCATTTGTTGCAGGTTTTGGTTTCAATGGCTTATGGCGGTTTGCAGGACCCTTTTCAAAGGTAAGAAAATAGTTTTTTCTCATAACTTTTGGCCAAACCAAAGTTCTTAGCCACATTAATGTGTCTGATTTAAGAATACACAATGTACTAAAGCCACAATAATCAACAACAACAAACATGTTATTTTTATAAAAGGGTTTCAATTTTTTTCTAAGAGATAGCACCTTTAATATGGTTCTATACATAAATATAAGCTTTCACAAAATCAGTAGCTCATTTTATGTGTGACTTTTCAAAAGGCATAATGAATTTCTAAAACTTTTCTGTCATCAGTTCTTGTATGTTTGATCATCTTAATAGACGCACTTAAGGACCTGGTGGTTACCAAGGAGCATTATCTATGGTCAAAAGTATTTCATGGACGCATTTTCCCTTCTGTCCTGTTGGATGAGATTCATTTCTCTCTGGATAAACCATCTTTGCTCCTGTTCATTTTGTTCTATGGTTGATTGGCTTTAGTTGATACTGTGCCAAATGACTGTATTATTTTACATGGTCTCTCTCCAAATTGATGAAAGTTCCTTGATGGCAGGTTATCTGTTTCTTATTGCTACAGTTCCTAGTGTAGTATTCCAGGTACAGAAGTAATAAATAAGTATTAATTATCTAAACCTTGTTGAAATTTAAAGCATTGGTCAGTTTATTTCATTTGGCTGTTGTTAAATATCTCTTCATATGCACAGATTGTCACTAAAAATCAGCAAGACCGAAATTGTGGAAATAAGTGTATCATGCAGGAGTTTTTGTAGCTAGAGTGCCAGGTACCCCCTGAGCCCTTCACAGTGCAGTAGGGTGCATTGGCAGCTGGAATGATGATGCTCTGATGATGATTCTTTGTTTTGGAAAATTGGCTTGACATCATTGTTGATGGTTGTATTGTCTCACTATTCAATTCAATCTGTCTGTGCAAGGCTTTCGGAAATTACAGGTTTATCTGAAAGCTTTAAGTGTAAGCTGAATAAAAACTCCAACTGTAAGTCCCTATAAAATGGAATTTTATAAGCATTATACTCCCCGCCCCCTCGCCATTTTATGCTCTTGTAACACAAAGAAGAAAGGAAAACTAGAGAAGTACCCTCAAAAGAAAACCCTCATGTTTGGGCTCTAGAGGGAAGTTACCAAGGAGATGGGGGTGAAACAAAAGAGGAGCTAAAATATTTTCCTGTTTTCTCTTACAGCAAACACAAATCCCAGACTATGCTGAGCTTATTGTTAAGTTTCTTGATGCCTTGATTGACACGTACTTGCCTGGAATTGATGAAGAAGCCAGTGAGGAGTCCCTCCTGACACCCACATCTCCTTACCCTCCTGCACTGCAGAGCCAGCTCAGTATCACTGCCAACCTTAATCTCTCAAATTCCATGACCTCACTTGCAACTTCCCAGCATTCCCCAGGTCAGTAAATGTGATCATTGTATGACTTTGAGCGATGATGCTAAGATAAAAGCATCAGCAATCCCCTTTTGAGCACTTTACAGCAGAGTTCTCTCCTTATCTGATGAGGTTCACCATACATTCCTTGTTGACCTGTACCTGTTTTGTGTTCTGTTACTCCATAAGGCTCCCTACTTTATAATAGCTTGCACATAGGACAGTGAAATGTTAAGAGCATTCACATAGTATGCTCAGGTTGATAGGTTTTTAGGGTTTGGGAAAGAAGAGCCTGATATGACCTGAGTTATATTACCTGTAAATGAACAGAGCTATAGTTTCTTTGCTAGATATCCTAATTGCCCTAATGTGTCTTTGATACAGCATACATTATCAAAACAATACAATGAAGTCTGGCAGTACCTCATTTGCCTGTGACCAACGGCAAGCCAACCATCCAGTGAACAACCTGGGATTAAATACACAGACAAAAATGTCATTTCAAAAAAACGATATCTCAAAGTCTGCAATTATATTGCTTGCTATGGAGTCACTATTAGAGCCAGATGGAAAAGCATATCAGTGCATTATGTGGCTCAGAGGACAGTATGCTGAGAAGCAACAGCTAATAACCCTGGAAGGAGAGCAGAGTAACAAGCCTATACATGGCTGCACAAGCTCAGTCAGAATGAGTGGTTTTGTGTAGTTTTGGTTGACCCCCCAGAATTTATTCCTTACAGAGCTGACTGTTGTGTTGCTTACCATAATACTGGGTGATAAAGGAAAGCCCGCATTTTCTTTTCAGAAAGATTTTTTCTAAAATGACTAAAATAAAAGAATATTTAAATTTCTGTTCATTCTCTGCAAAATTCACCTGTGAAATACTTCGTTCTGTAAGGAAATTCACTATACATAGCTCTTTTTTTAATGTTAGCAAGGATTGCATTTTTTAAAATCAAATTATATAACTATTCTGTGATGTTCAAGATCCTAAATAGAATCCCCAGTTTGTAATTCCAGTTTTGCATGAACATGTCAATGTAAACAGTATATTTCAGCATTTATTTGTTGGTCATATTACTGATAATTCCCAACCACTGGAAACAAGAGAATTTCTTGTGATTTTTCCTCCCATGTAACCATGTTCACTTGCCCTTGTTGACCTTTCTCTTGGACACTGTTCAAATGTGGTCTCAACCAGAGACCATAGCCTCATTTAGGAACTTGTTAGAAATATAAACACTGCAGTCCCATGAAAGACCTCTTGCTTGAAAACTCCTGCATTGGGGTCTTAATAAACATGCCAGATGATTTTTGAGAACACCAGTGTTTAAAAGCACCATGATCTGTGAACTTGCCCCATTATCAGCATTTGAATTGGTAAGGCCATAGCAAAATTTAAAATTTATTTTCTTCCAGTTAGCATAGCTGAGGAATTGTGTACTTAATTTAATTCTAGGCTCACAATGTGGAATGCCACGAGGAGACTGAAGCTTAGAAAAGTTATATCGATTGCTTTATTACATTGGTATCTAGAGTTCAGATCAGTGTTGTGTCTTCCACATGCAATGCCTTCTGTGTGTGTGTGTGTGTGTGTACATATCTGCCTACCTACCTGCTTCCCTTCCCTCTTCATTTATTTATCTGTTTATTTTTGTTTTATTATTTCTCTCTGCACTCCCTTTGATCTACTAGTCCTTTGTAAAGCTCCTTGTTTCCTGGTTGGTTGTTCATTTTGACCAAACTTTTGCTTCTTGGGCTGATAAAGTAGTGTTAAGCCTGTCAAGACAGGTTTCCTTAGGTTCCCACCACCAGGCCAGTTATTAGAGGAATTTCTGCCAGACTCTGCCTACTAATGCAGACACCAAAAATAATTAGGTTGAAAATGAAGTGCTAGTGCAGGCTTCCTGTTAGTTGATAATGCATGTCTGGTGTTGACTGGACATCAGCCATGTCATATGCTTCAGTGAAACAGTTTTTCTCTGTAACCTCTTACTTCAAACTGTTTACAAAAATCAGACACTAATATATAAGGTTTTGACTACATTTTTAAATCAATTGTACCCCCTCTAATAGTTCTCCAGAGATGCTGCCTGACTCTACCCTGGCAACTCTGACTGTTCTTAAACAAAACCAGAGCTCTAACAGTAATAGAAATTATGAAATGGAGTGTGGTGGTCAGTTCTTCTGGTCTCTAAGATGTGTGTCCTTAAGTTCACAAGATTTTTTTATTGTGCATTTTGGAAAAAGGGCTTATCTGTTCTGTTTTTTTAAAAGATTTACTTGAAAGACAGATTCACAGGGAATAGGAGAGATAGAGAGGAAGTTTCCCATCTACCTGTTCATCCCTCAAATGGCCGCAGTGCCAGAGCTGAGCTGATCTGAAGCCAGTAGCCAAGAGCTTCCTTCAGGTCTCCCACATGGGTGCAGGATCCCCTAGACCTGGACCATACTCCACCACTTTCCCAGGCCATAAGCAGGGAGCTGGGTTGGAAGTGAAGCAATCAAAATGTGAACCAGAGTCCATAAGGGATGCTGGCACTACAAGATGAATTATTCTGTTTGTCCAGCCCCAGGTTTATTTATTCTTTTTACTCTCCCTTCTGTGTGTGTCATTGCTGTCTCTAAATTGATAGACTGATTTCCACCAAAAAGGAACCTAACTCTTGTGCCTGGTTGAGGTTTTGTCATTTGTTCTTTTGGAATATCTACTAATGATAAGAGCTGATACTTTGGGGCCCAGCGGTGTGGCCTGGTGGCTAAAGTCCTCGCCTTGAATGCGCCAGGATCCCATATGGGTGCCGGTTCTAATCCTGGCAGCTCCACTTCCCATCCAGCTCCCTGCTTGTGGCCTGGGAAAGCAGTCAAGGACGGCCCAAGGCCTTGGGACCCTGCACCTGTGTGGGAGACCTGAAAAGCTCCTGGCTCCTGACTTCAGATCAGCGCAGCACTGGCTGTTGCACTCACTTAGGGAGTGAACCATTGGGTGTAAGATCTTCCTCTCTGTCTCTCCTCCTCTCTGTGTATCTGCCTTTCCAATAAAAATAAATAAGTCTTTTTTTAAAAAAGAGCTGATACTTTGTAATTAGATATAATACAGCATATCCTTAGCACCATGTAATCTTATCTCCTTACCTTCTCATTTCTTTGTGGAACTGAGTTTGCTGATATCAGAATGCTAGATTAAGTTAATTTTATACAGATTCCTAACTCAGTCTGGCATTTCAGTTTTGCTGTTTAGCATAAAGAAACCAAAATGAGTATTTCCATATCTCCACTCCCAGCAGCCAAGTCCCGTGCAGAAGCACTTAAAGTAGATGTACATCATTCCCTGAAATGCAACAAAATCTGACTTGCCACCAAATTAACTTCCATCAACCCGCACCCAGTCTGTCGAGTTTTAGAAGACAGAGGCTCTGCTGCTGCCTTACTTCACAAACTGAAAGTCACTGATTAGTACACAGACAACCCTGATACACTTACCACACCCAGGCAGGACTGTTTTTAGATCGTGGGTGCTTAATGAGATCAACCACTAAGCTGTGTCTTTTGGGGTTCTGTCTCATTTGGTGACAGATTAGTAGATGAAGAGACTTATACACCTGCCTTTCCGCCCCAACCTCAGTCTTTGTTTAAATAGAAATGTCAATGATACTGTATCAGTCTCCATCCAGCTTCCAGAGAAGGGGTGCTCACTTACATAATGCAGTTGTCCCTGAAATACACACTTCAAAAAGTTGCGTACATATCCCATTTGTCCATCTGGGGACGGGGGACAGCTTAATAAATCCACACTTAAAAATGCATAAATGATGTCTTATGAACCCCTCCCTAGTAGACATTGAGTGTAGGTCAGTAAAAGATGAGTTACAACCAGAGCTCAGTGCATATAAAATTGTGGGCCCGGCGCGGTGGCGCAAGTAGTTAAGGTCCTCGCCTTGCACGCCCGGGATCCCATATGGGCGCCGGTTCTATCCCGGCAGCCCCGCTTCCCTTCCAGTTCCCTGCCTGTGGCCGGGGAAGCAGTCGAGGACGGTCCAAAGCTTTGGGACCCTGCACCCGCGTGGGAGACCTAGAAGAGGGTCCTGGCTTCGGATCGGCACAGCATCGGCCATTGCGCTCAGTTGGGGAGTGAATCATCAGATGAAAGATCTTCCTCTCTGTCTCTCCTCTCTGTATATCCATCTTTCCAATTAAAAAAAATAATAAAAATAAATCTTTATAAAAAAAATTGTATTGACGATGACCTTTTAGCCAAATAGACATGAAAGATTGCTTCTTCAGAATTTCCTACTGTTGGTGCTGGGGCGTAGTAGGCTAAGCTTTCGTCTCCAGCACCGATATCCCATATGGGCACCATTTCAAGTCCTGGATGCTCCACTTCATATCCAGCTCCCCTTATGACCTTGGGAGACAGCAGCAGATGATCCAAGTCCTTGAGACATAGCTCCCTGCACCATATGTGAGACCCAGAATAAGCTCCTGGCACTGGATTACCTCAGCTCCTGCCTTTGTTGCCATTTAGGGAGTGAATTGTCAGATGCAAGATCTCCCTCTTTCTCTCTCCTTCTCTCTGTAAATATGCCTTTCAAATAGAGATTTAAAAAATAAATCTTTAGGGGCTGGCACTGTGGTGTTGCAGTCTAACTCTGTTTACAAGCACCAGTATCCCTTATGAGTGCCAGTCTGTGACCCGGTTGCTTCACTTCTCACCAGTGCTCTGCTGATTAGCCTGAGAAAGCAGCGGGGGATGGCCCAAGGTCTTTTGGCCCTGAATCTTAGGAAGATCAGTTCAGATCAGTTCAGCTGTGGCCATTATGACCGTTTGGGGAATCAGCCAGGGTTACAAGATCTCTTTGTATCTCCTTCTCTCTGTCTGTCTCTCTCTCTGTAGCTGCCTTTCAAAGAAAAATTAATCTTTTTGGGCCCGGCGCGGTGGCGCAAGTGGTTAAAGGTCCTCGCCTAGCACGCCCGGGATCCCATATGGGCGCCGGTTCTAATCCCGGCAGCCCCTCTTCCCTTCCAGTTCCCTGCCTGTGGCCTGGGAAGGCAGTCGAGGACGGCCCAAGGCTTTGGGAACCTGCACCTGCGTGGGAGACCCGGAAGAGGCTCCTGGCTTCGGGATCGGCATAGTATCGGCCCGTTGCGCTCACTTGGGGAGTGAATCATCGGACGGAAGATCTTCCTCTCTGTCTCTCCTCTCTGTATATCCGCCTTTCCAATGAAAAAAAAAATAAAATAAATCTTTAAAAAAAAAAATTAATCTTTTTAAAAAATAAAAAAAATCATTTAAAAAAAAATTCACAGTGCCACTAAGAACATCCTGAAGAGAATCCATAATGTTTATTCCATGATCCATAAGGATATCTCATATTTAATATTGTAATCTTTGTTAGGCCCAGTATAGCTCAGCTAGACATGAATTAATAAACTAGAAAGCATATGTAGGTGTTTGGCCTTGCCTCTGGAATGGGAGTACCTGGGGTTCAGCCCCTGGCTCCAGCTCTTGACGCTAGCTTCCTTCCAGTTGATGCATGTCCTGCTAGGCAACGGTGAAGGCTCAGCAGTTAGGATTTCACCAATCACTGGGAGACCTGGATTGCATTCCAAGCCCTCAGCCTCAGCCACTGCAGGCATCTGGGCAGGGAAGCAAGAGGTAAAAGTGTTCTTTTGCTTGCTCTCCTCAAATAATTTTTTTTAATTGCTTAAATGTGACCTATTTAAAAAAAACTAGAAAATGTAGCTTACCTACCTGAACATGCTGTTTATGAGACTTTATTAACTTTATAGCTTAGCTGTGAGTACTTTATCCACACTGATGAGCAAAGAGGCTGTTACAGAAGTTATAATTTGAATACTTTCTATTTCATTTTCAAGTATGCATTTCAGTTACACTCTGCTTGCATCTTTTTTAGATGTTGAAGAGCAAGTGCATTAAAGATTCAGGTAGAATTAAATGATTTAGTACTTACTAGCAAGAGATTGAGTAGATCCATTTCCAAAGGCATTAAAATCTCTGACTATTGCAGTGTTTTTCACATTCGACCATCTATGTTGTAACTGCACGTGGGGTGCTATGGAACACTTAATGGTGACAGAGGCCCTGATCAGTGTATTGAGTTCTCAGTTCTGATCTACATTGTTTAACAACTCCTAGGAATTTATATATTCTTTGATTTTAGGTACAAGAGTAGTACTACAGAGTTCTGGGAAAATAGCCCTAACTCCCAATGTGTATCTTAGTGTGTGCAAGGAGCTCTTCTGCCCCAGGGAGTGAGGCACTTGAAGGCCTGGCCCCTGCTTCCGGGAGAATTCACAGTAGAAGTGGTGAGGGTGAAGAAAACAGGGAGAAATACTTTGACTTCTTTTGTAATGCTGCTCTTGTTGTGCCCTGAACTCCAAGTTATTAATACAGCTTATAGGAACATTTACTGAAAAGAAACAGGGCAGAAGTTGTTTGTAGTGATTCATTTGTTTATATGAAAGCATTACAGAGAGAAGGAGAAACAGTGATATTGATGTTCTGTTTATTCTCTTCCTGGGTTTGGAATGGCTGTGGCTGGGCCAGGCTGAAGCCAGGAGTTTCATCCAGAACTTGCAGGTGTGTGCAGGCGTCCATCTGCCAGTGCTTTTCCCAGGCCATCAACTGGCAATCTGCTAAGCTGCAACAACAGCCACAAGGACAGTTTTGTGGGGTTTTTTTGCTTTTGTTTTATTGGAAAGTCAGATATACAGAGAGAGGAAGAGACAGAAAGGAAGATCTTCTACTTGCTGATTCACTCCCTAAGCAGCCTCAGTGATCAGAACTGAGCTGATCCAAAGCCAGGAGCCGGGAGCCTCCTCCAGCCTCCCATGTGGGTACAGGTTCCCAAGGCATTGGGTCATCCTCAGCTGCTTTCCCAGGCCACAGGCGGGGAGCTGGATGGGAAGTGGGGCCACCAGGACATGAACTAGCACCCATATGGGATCCCAGCAAGCTATAGCCACTGGGCTGCCGCACTGGGCACCACAAGGGCAGTTTTATAAACCATTTTTACCTCTAAATGTGTGAGAAAAATATAAAAAAAAAAACATAGTAAGCCTGAGATCTATTTTCAGTGTTTTTTACTTAGAAAATATCCTTAATTTTTTTTTCCTTTGGTCAACTCAATTGACTACTAGTATTAGCATTAGTATTATTACAATCACTTCTTCCATTTTAGTTTTGACCTTTGTCCAAAGTTGCCAGCCATTCTCTTGCTTTGTTTCACTTTTGTAATGTAGACCTTGCCCCTGAGAGCTATGGTCCTGAGAACTTAGCTAGTTCACTGTCTGCTGTTTGATCCTAAACTTTCCAAGGCTAATGGAGTTGACTGCCGAGTACACACCAGGATGTTCTAGCACAACCTTTTCTCTAAATTGAGACATAGCTCCGAGTGGGTGATATTCCTTGTGTGCGTACTAGGTTTGAAATAATCTTAGAGGAAACTTAACAACTCTATTTGAGACCACTTAAAATCGCTAAAACAATATTAACATTTTTTAAATAAATGCTTAATGGTATCATCAGACCTTTATTTGGTTTTTTTTTTAATTCCCTTTCTATATCTCCCATATTAGGGGAGAAGATTATATATTTATTGATTTGAGAGGCAGGCAGACAGAGCACACACACTGCTGGTTCACTCCCCCAAGGCCAACAATCATTGGATCTGGGACAGGCCAAAGCAAGAAGCTAGAAACTCCATCTAGGTCTTCTGCACAGAGGCCAGGAGCCCAACCACCTGATCCATTACCACTTCCTCCCAGAGTGCACAGTCTCAAGATGCTGGAATCAGGAACAGAGCCAGAATCGCATCCCAGGCACTGATGTGTGATGTGGTATCCTAACCAGTGTCCCAGCTGCTTGGGCATATATTTGCTCCCAAGAAAAGTAATTTTGAGCAACTGGCAAATTACTCAGCATAATTTATGCTAATTCATTTATTTATTTACTTGTTTTTATTGGGAAGTCAGGTTTACAGAGAGGAGAGACACAGAAAGATCTTCCATCCACTGGTTCACTTTCCAAGTGACTGCAAAGGCCAGAGCTGAGCCAATCTGAAACCAGGAACCTTTTCTGGGTCTCCCATGTGAGTGCAGAGTCCCAAGGTATTGGACTGTCTTTGCCTGCTTTCCCAGGCCACAAACAGGGAGTTGAATGGGAAATGGAGCAACCAGGACATGACCTGGCACCCATGGGGGATCCCACGGTATGCAAGGCAAGGACTTTAGCCACTAAGCTACCACACCATGCCCTATGCTAATTTCTTAATCTCATATTTTAGTTTATTTCTTGTCTTAGACCCAAAAAAATCTTCATAAAGGTAATAAAAACACATCTACCTGTAAAATTGTCCATTATGTTTATCTTGGATTTTAAGTTAGATTGATGTTGCTTTGTTGAGCACTTTCTGAGTATCACGAGTTCTTTGATTCTTAAGTACAACATTAATACCTTAGTGTGTTTAAAAAAAAGCCCATCTGTCTCTAAAGTTATCAGTTCTATCATTTAACAGATTGTACTATATGAAATTAATGGTCAGAGTTCAATAGCTAAAACCAGATTGCTTCTGAAAACCAAGTAACATAGCAGTTACCCAGTAGCTAATCATATTTCACTCCCTTTTTTTTCTTTTTTGGAGTCTGTGGATGTCACTCACTCTGTTTTTCCTTTCGTTGTGTGTCTGTGAAGCCCCTCTTCCTTGCTCTAAGTCAGCAGTTTCCATGCAGCTGTTTCCTCATCAAGGTACTCTTCACTGTCCTCATGCTTGCACGAAGCACTGCTTACCCTGCGCTTCTCCTGGGCACATGGCATGAAACTTCCGTATGCCAGTCAGCTGGGTCTGGCTCACACATCTGAGGCACTTGTAAAGCCACAGCATCATAAGGTCTAGGTATTGCACCAATGGCAAGGCTGGCATGTGTCCTGTCTCAGGTAGGGAGCGACTTAACAGCCACACTGAAACTCTGGAGATGAGATCCCACCCTAGGATAGCAAAAGAGAGTTCATAGAAAAACAGTGGGGCATGTGTGTTGAGGAAGATCTTTTTAGCTTTTGTAAGATAAATGTTTGTTTTTCCAAAGTCTGACCAAAAGCTGTCTGACCACTGTATCACCTGTGTTTTTTAAAATGAAACTGGTTGTTTGTTCTGTTGTCTAAGAAACAAACGCAGTATATACCTAGGTCTAACTTTTGAAAGATGCCTGTTGTCTTTGTAATTGTTACACAGAAAGATTAGACCTAAACAGAGAAGCGATGAAAATTTGCTGAAATTCTTCTTAATGCCTCTAATTGCAATTCTATCTAGCTCAAAATGCAGTTTCAAGATACCTCAACAGTTTATGAATGCATTGACTATAGCATAAGAATAATTGAGTTCCCCCTTTCTATTAAGATACCCTTATTCTATTTTGTGCTTACTTACATTTCAGTAAATTTATAATCATAGCTTAAAATACATTCTGTATGCATTGATTCCAAATTCTTCCCAGTGTATCTTTAGGTCATTTTTGTTTCAGACATTAGGAGCATCTTTATTTGTATAGTAATTATTTTATCTGTTTGCAAGAATTTTTCATTTATCTGATTCTTCTGACAACATTTAGAAACAAAGAGTGACTTACTCTTAATTGCCAGATTCAGAGCTAGAGTCAAGCAAGAGTTGTAATCCAGCCAAGAATCAAACATGGTCGCCTCCTCATGAATAAGGGAACTTCAAAAAATTCATAGAAAATTGACTTAAAATATTTTTGTTTTGATGCAAAAGTTTGAAATACATGCAAGTTTATCACAATACTCATTTCTGGGATCTTTGTAAAGATCCCTTGTTTGTAGGTCTGCCATGTTGTCTTTGTGGAAAATCAGGCTGTGCCAAGCCAAGTAGCCCCCCACGCCCCTGTGCAGGTGGTGAGTTAGTGTCACCGTTGAGCTTGCGTTTTTATGTGTGACTTCTCACAGATAAATAGCCTTTAGATATGATTTCTCACATATTACCTAATCCAATTCCTGAGCTTCTCCAGAAAGGATTCAGTTCTCACTTTCAGGAAAATACTACATTCCATGTTGGGAAACTGTAATGATTTTTAAAACAAAGTATTTTGTGATTCTTGGGGCTGGGGCTGCCTTCAGGGAACTGATGTCCTGTAGGGGAGATAGACACAGAACTTGGCAGCCATCCCATGACCTGGGAGTCCTTTCCCAACATCTGTCCTCATTAGGTGGTGTTCCTGAGCCCTTCCACTGGGTCTCCCTCTCTGGATGGAGCCAGCACATTCACCAAAGCCCAGTGCTGCCCTTGCACCACTGCTGAGTTGCCAGCTGTGCCCTGCATGTTTGTGACTGGCCGCATGTTTGGTCACGGCTTATCTGTATGGAGATTTGAACCCTCAGGTGATGCGGTTTTAGAGCAGAGCTTTTGCTTTAGTCCTTCAGGTGGTGCTGCCACCTAATGGAGTTTTGCAGCAGGAGAGGCAGGGCCAGTGCTTGAAGGGCACAGGGAGACCAGAGGCCTTGCTGAGCAGCAGGGCAAGGCCAATGCAGCTGTGCTGTTAATTGTGGGGCATGTTCTGGCCCAGGGGGATCCCATCTGCATGAGAGCCGTTTGGCTGATCGTCTGAATGTTTTTCCCTGTAGGATGTTGAGGCACAAGTCGTGCATCAGTTCCCAGTGAGATTTCTAGGTCTAATTTTGGAGAGTGAAAAAAAAGAATGCTGCCAAAACTCTCAAAGTAAGAATTATGCTTAGAAACGTAAATGCTAGACCCAAAATACCCCATGAGCATTCTGTTCCATGCTAATTTGGCTTCTTCAAGACACCCCAATGCATTGTAAATGTAGCACGAAGATTGATTTTTTAAATGACCTCCCCCCAAAAAGGTTTTTATGTTAGTTTCTGCAGTGATCCTTACAGTAAAACATTCTTGCTATGAAATTGAACTTTGCAGTCATAGTCACGCTGCAATTGCCTGTGTGTGACTGATGAAAACACACACACCAAGCCAAGAATGGACTTGAGACACAAACTAAATGTGAGAAGCGAAGCAGACTGTCGTCCTTTTGCATAGCTCCAAGGCTTTGGGATACGAATGACAGGGCTGGCACATTGTTCGTGCTCAGACATTCCCAGTGAGCATGCTCAGCAGGGAAAACACCGAAGAACTCAGAAAAATTGGGGGGAAAAAGTCACCTACAGTCTTATATGATCCATGTTTCTTAACATTTCAGTGCCTCTGCTTCTAGTCTTTCTCTCATTTTTAAAAAAGTTTGCTTAGGAGCCTGGCATGATGGCATAGTGGCTAAAAAGTCCTCACCTTTGGTGCACCAGAATCCTGTATGGGTACAGGTCCGAGTCCTGGCGATCCCACTTGCTATCCAGCTCCCTGCTTGTGGCCTGGGAAAGCAGTCAAGGATGGCCCAAGGCCTTCAGACGCTGCAACCATGTGGGAGACCCAGAACAGGCTTCAGGCTCCTGGCTTCAGATCGGCTCAGCTCTGGCCATTTCAGCCATTTAGGAATTGTAAATGGAAGATCTTCATCTCTGTCTTTCCTCCTGTCTCTGTATATCTGACTTTCCAATAAAAAATAAGTAAATCTTTTAACAATTTTTATTTATATACTTGAAAGTCAAGGTTGCAGAGATAAAGACAGAGATATCTTCCATGTACTGGTTCACTGCCCAAATGACTAAGTGGCTATGGTGGTGCCAGACAAGCCCAGAGCGTCCTCCAAGTCTCCCACATTGCTGCAGGGATGCAAGCACTTTGGCCATCCTCTGCTGCTTTCCCGGGCACTTAAGCAGGGAGCTGGGATGGGAAGTATAGCAGGCAGGACTCAAAACAGGCCCCTTTTGGGATGCCAGTATAACAGGAGGTGACTTAATGAGCTACAGCAAAAGACTGGTGTTTTTTTTTATATTTTGTTTCTTTTATAATTAACACTTAAGAGGAAGTAAGTAAGATTTCTAAAATTTTGAAGTTGAAAGGTATTGACATAACAAAACAGTAAAATATTTTTAGTGCTAGCATTTAGTGACAGTCTAATTTGAATAATTTTTAAAATTTTTTTTCCATTAGTTCTTTAATTTGAAAGGCAGAGAAACAAGGAGTCAAACAGAAAGAGTTCCCATGAACTGACTCAGTCCCCAGATGCTACAAACAGCCAGGGTTAGGCTAGGCTAGGCTGGGCTGAAGCCTAGACCCAGGAGCTGAATCTAGACCTGCATGGGTGCAAGGGGCCCAGCTGCTTGCACTGTCGCCTCTGCCTCCCAGGGTGCACTGTAGCAAGAAGCTACAGAGCCTAGGCTGGAATCTGCATACTCTGATATGAGATGCAGGTGTCCCAGCCAGGGTTTAACTGCTGTGCCAAACACCCATCCCAATTTGTAGATAATTTTATTTTTTAAGAATACCACTGAGGGGGCCCGACGGCGTGGCCTGGCAGCTAAAGTCCTCGCCTTGAACGCCCCGGGATCCCATATGGATGCCGGTTCTAATCCTGGCAGCCCCACTTCCCATCCAGCTCCCTGCTTGTGGCCTGGGAAAGCACTCGAGGACAGCTCAAGACTTTGGGACCCTGCACCCTGCACCCGTGTGGGATACCCAGAAGAAGTTCCTGGATCCTGGCTTCAGATCGGCATAGCATCGGCCGTTGCGCTCACTTGGGGAGTGAATCATCGGATGGAAGATCTTCCTCTCTGTCTCTCCTCCTCTATGTATATCTGACTTTCCAATTAAAAAAAAAAAAAGAATACCACTGAGGGAACCCACATTGTGGCATAGTGGGTAAAGCCTGTGATGCTGGCATCCATATGGGTATCAATTCGTGTCTAGGCTGTTCTACTTCCCATACAACCCCCTGCTAATGGCCTGAGAAAAGCAGCAGAAGATGATTCAAGTGCTTGGGCCCTTGCACTCATGTGGGAGACCAGGGTAAAACCCCTGGCTTTAGTCCTCCAACCCCTCTGGCTGCTAATAGCTATCTAGGGGAGAGAACCAGCAGATGGAAGAGTGTGCTCTCTTTCTCTCTCTCTCTCTCAATCTCTCTCTCTCTTTCTCCATATATATCTCTGATTCTCTTTCTAACTCTGAATTTCAAATAACTAATTTAATCTTTAAGAAAAAAAAAATAGCACCACTGAGTAGGTCCTTGTGCCCAGAAAGAAACCTCTGGCACCTTGCTTGTAGTGATTGTTTCTCAGCATGAGCTGGTCCAGAAACTGTGAGGCTGTTAGAGGTAGATACCCAAGGGAGCCCAGATGGCTGGCCTGGGGCCACAGGGCCCTCCTGGGGATTGAAGAGAATGGGAGCCCCTCCTGGTGGCCAAGGAATGCTTTAGGCATTCTTTAACTTTTTATTAAGCTTTCCTAAATGTTCCTTTTACTTAAAAGCCAGAAAGATCTTTTGTATGCTAGAACAGACAAGGCTGGGTCTCCCATGTAAGGGACGGGGACCTGAATGCATAAGCCATCACCTGCTGTCTTGCAGGAGACACAGGAGTGGGAATCTGGAGTGGGAAACACTGGCCCTGTGTGTGGGATGAGGACCTCTGCGCTCCACATGCCCTCAAGAAGCCATTAGATTGAAATGTGCAGGTTTGGGGAAATGGAAGGTCTAATATACTGACAGGTTCTTCATTTCAGACAAAGAAAGCCAAAGGGGAGAAAGATTTCAGGGTGTGTGTGTGTGTGTGTGTGTGTGTGTGTGTGTGTGTCCCTAGCCCCCAGAGGTCAGGGATTATATGCATTGGGCTCTGAATTAGAGGGACCTAGCTGTTATGATTTAAAATGGAAGCCAGCAGTTCAACCAGTATTTGTTGAAAATAATCAGATTTTGGGCCCGGCGCGGTGGCGCAAGTGGTTAAGGTTCTCGCCTTGCACGCCCGGGATCCCATGTGGGAGCCGGTTCTAATCCCGGCAGCCCCGCTTCCCTTCCAGCTCCCTGCATGTGGCCCGGGAAAGCAGCCTAGGACGGCCCAAGGCTTAGGGACCCTGCGCCTGCGTGGGAGACCCGGAGGAGTCTCCTGGCTTCGGATCGGCATAGCATCGGCCGTTGTGCTCACTTGGGGAGTGACTCATCGGACGGAAGATCTTCCTCTCTGTCTCTCCTCTCTGTATATCCGCCTTTCCAATAAGAAAATAATAAAAATAAATCTTTAAAAAAAATAAATAAAAAATTAAAAAAAGAAAATAATCAGATTTTATAGGAGAGTGAATAACAAGTTCTCCTTACCCCTCTAGGTGCTTGTCCTCCAGTAGGCAAAGCAAGGTGTGGTAACACATGGAGTCCTCAGATGGTGACAGCAAGCAAGAAAGCTGGCAGGACCCAGGATGACTCATAGAGAAGCAAGAGATGCATGCATCACAAGGAAGCCCAAGGCCCCTCCCGGAGATCTGGTGCCTCCTTCCTCTGTATGTTTTAAATAAATCTGGAGAAGGAGTGCATGCCATATAGAAGAGAGTAAAAACGGTCTAAAATCCTTTTGCCCAGAAGAAAAGTCTGTGCCTTGTGGTGTGTTTACCCCAATTCCTCTTCCTACAAATGAGAATGTTGGTACCAGCTCCTGGAGAGGTGTTAGTGATGGCTCTGCTGCTGCACTCCTGTGCCCAGCCCAAGGCGCCTTTGCGTAACATGCGAGCAAAGGCAGTCTGTGAACAGGCCTCCCAGGCCAATCGGGGCTGGTCCAGATGAAGGCCCTGTGGCTCCAAAATGCAGACAATCCCAAACTCAGTGCTGTACATAGGCCAGCCAATGGCTAGTCAGGTATCTGCACATCTTCTGTAATGTAATGAACTCCTCTGGTCCTGAAATGCTGCTTTTTTACTCCAAAAGAGAAATTTTTGCATTCTGAAATAGTGATTTTAAAATTCAGAGGAGACAGATAAGAATACAGTAAAATAACAGTATTCAGAGAGAACCTATTTTGGCAAATGCTTTTTCAGCCTTTCCCCTACCATATGTATATTTCTTTTTTCCTCTTCCAGAAGCAGCGGTCATCTTCTCTGATCAGTAAATATTAGTTAAGAGTTCATATGTGGCTGGAAACCACAGCAGTGCCCTCCAGCATTCTGTTCTCTCACCAGAAGTGGGCACAGTTAGTCTCCTTTAAGGCCAGATTTTATTGAAGTGTAACAGCAGAAAAGTAAACAGATCTTAAACTTGCACGTTAGTGACCTTTAAGAAGTAAACACATTCTGAAGTCCACCCCTCAGATCAGGAAACAGAGACAGCCAGGGTAGCACCCTAAGAAGCCCCCCACCCTTTCCTGCACTCGTTCCCTGGGCAGACCACTGTCCTGCTACCTTTCTGATCTGTAATCCTTCGTTACCTGTTGATCTTTAAATTAATGTATTTGAAGCTACTGTGATAGAGAGGGAGAAAGAGACCTTATTCCCTACCTCAGTCCCAGTGGCCAGGTGAGGTCAGGAACCCAGCATTCCATTCGGACCTCCCACATGGACGTCAGGGACCCAAACACTCGGGATGTTTTCTGCCTCTTAGTGCACCTGGAGCTGGATGGGAAGTAGCAAAACTGGGACAACATCTGACTCCGTGATACAGGATGTCTGCAGAGACTTAACCTGCAGCTCCATGACACTAGCCCTCTTAATTTTTTTAAAGATTTGTTGGGTTTTTTTTTTTAAGATTTATTTTTATTTTTCTTGGAAAGTCAGATATGCAGAGAGGTGAGACAGAGAGGAAGATCTTCCGTCCAATGATTCACTCCCCAAGTGAGCGCAATGGCCAATGCTATGCCGATCTGAAGCCAGGAGCCTCTTCCGGATCTCCCACACGGGTGCAGGGTCCCTAAGCCTTGGGCCATCCTCGACTGCTTTCCCAGGCCACAGGCAGGAAGCTGGATGGGAAGCGGGGCTGCCGGGGTAACAACCAGCACACATATGGGATCCCGGGTGTGCACAGTGAGGACTTAAACCACTGCGCCATCATGCCAGGCCCTAAAGATTTGTTTATTCTGAAAGTGTTACAGAGAGAGAAAAGGCAGAGACAGTGAGATCTTCCATCCACTGATAACTTCCCAGAGGGTGGCAGCAGCCAGGGCTGAGCTGTGGACGTCATCTGGGTGTCCCATGTGGGTACAGTGGTCCCAAACACTTAACTAGGGCCATCTTCTGCTGCTTCTTCCTTCACATTGGCAGGGAGTTGGATCAGAAGTGGAGGAGCTGGGACTTGAATCAGCACCCACATGGGATGCTGGCTTACCAGGTAGCAGTTTTACTGGTTACACTACAATGCTAGCCCTGTGAAATTGTTTTGCAAATTTAGATGACTAGATGATTCCTAAAATGCCTTGTAGGCCCCAGCATGTAGAGGTTGAGTCTCCTTGCTGAAAGAGGAACAACACATCTGTGAGTGGCAAATGTGCCCCGAGTTGCTGTAGCTGCAAAGCCGAGATTGCGCAGTGTGCCTTTGGGAGCTGCTGTTCTCTCAGAAACCGCTTGACTCCTTTGGGACAGGTGCTGTGACAAACAGCATGCAACTGACCCCATCTCCTAAATGGCCAGCTGGTGGGAAGATCAGTACCTCGGCACCTGCAGAGTCGGCTCTGCTGCAAACAGGGAAGTGAGGACATGGGCACTGGTCGTTGGCTCTGTTGGAAGCTTCTGGGGTCTCTGGAGGGAGGCGCTGCTCGCTGGCAGCTGCTGGCCTTTCTTCAGCTCAAGCCTGCCTGCCTCTGGCTTTGCCATGCGACATGTCTCTTCTCTTAAGCTGTTTCTCTGCTGCTTGGCCAATGTTGCTGAGCAAAATGTAAGGTTTGTGTGCAACCAGGCCCTAGTGACTGTTGGAGCCATAGAGTGTAGGGCAGGCGGCAGCGGTTCTCCAGGTGGTGTCTCAGATCTGAGCGGTGAGATTCAGTCCTGGAGTGTGCCTGCCCCCGAGAGAATAACAGGCTGCCTTGTCTCCCTGCAGGACTCGACAAGGAGAATGTCGAACTCTCCCCCACAACCGGCCACTGTAACAGTGGGCGAACTCGCCACGGATCCGCAAGCCAAGTGCAGAAGCAAAGAAGTGCTGGCAGTTTCAAACGCAACAGCATCAAAAAGATCATGTGACGCCTGCTTGCTTTCTCTTTTCTACCTGACTTAGCGTGGGCTCCCTGGCGATACTCCCCTGGCCTTGTCCCACCCCACAGGTCGTGATGCTACACTTCATGTTCTTAAGAGACCCAGCCAGTCTGCCATGTTGCCCGATGATCAACTCTGGGAAGCGTCGCCTACATCTAATGCTGCTTTCTCTTGACATCTCCCACCCCGCCCCGGCTCCGGTGTGTATTTGGTGTAAGCAAATGTTCAGAACAACTGCAGACGGTGGGAGGTCAGGACACTTGAACAGCAAGCATCCCAGTGGTGAGAAAATGAATTCTTCATTGCCCCCACAGCTGGCCAGCTATGAAAGCCATTTGCACAGAGCTCTGCCTTCTATGTTGCCCTTTCTTTAGCCTACAAAGTGTTAGTTTTATTTCCATGTTTTTCGGATAGATGTCTTTGGGAGAAATAATGTAACCCCATTACATTGAATCTTTTAGCTGTGGCCTTTAAAAAAAAAAGATTTATTTATTTTTATTGCAAAGTCAGATATATAAAGAGAAGGAAAGACAAAGAGGAAGATCTTCCGTCCAATGACTCACTCCCCAAGTGACCACAACGGCTGGAGCTGAGCTGATCCGAAGCCAGGAGCCCAGAGTCTCTTCCGGTCTCCCACGTGGGTGCAGGGTCCCATGGCTTTGGGCTGTCCTTGACTGCTTTCCCAGGCCACAAGCAGGGAGCTGGGTGGGAAGCAGGGCCATCAGGATACAACTGGCAACTCTATGGGATCCTAGCAGGCAAGGACTTTAGCCTCTAGGCTACTGCACTGGGCCTTTTTTTTTTTTTTTTTTCCACCTTACAAAACTGAAGGAACCACAGGGGTCAAGCCTCAGTGACTTCATATCCTAAAGCCACAGGCCAGGTACTTTGTGGAGGGTGGGAGGGATCTAACATTTTGTAGTAGATTCTTCAATACTAACACTTGAGTATTAGCAATAATTACAGGAAAAATAAGCAAGGCCACATATATTAACATTGCTTCATTAAAGCTATGGGTTCTGAGGCCTTATCCAATCTCAGTCATCCAAACTATATTTTCTTCTCCAGTTGATTCTCTTTTAATGTTTAAATATGCTAAAGGTCAGTTTTTTTTAATTTGTTTATTTTTAAGCCAAAACTATACTAAGTATAGTAATTATACATCTTACCCACTTCCTCTCCTTTCCTAAATAATTCTGAGCAGGGTAATCAGTGAACAAAGCATTGGAAATTATTTCCAGAAGGTAGTTTTTCATGGATATCTACATTAGCTCCATAGCAAAATGGAATGGTACGTGACTTTTAGAGTAGCTGATATGTTCATTTTGTTAAATAGTTTCCCAACAAACATAGAGAATGGTGTATATTATCATAAAATTTTTGATAAGATGTATTTTAAATATCTTTTAATCTTCTCCCACTCCTCTTTAAAAAATCAGGAATCTCTGTATGGAAACATTTGGGTTCTATATGATAGAATTGCATTTAATCACTGTGAAAAGACCGGTCGGCCTGCGGAGTATGACAACGGGAGGCCCAGCGTGAGACCTGCGGCTGTGCAGGATGGCCTGCCTGCGCTCTCATGGCATGGGACTTTCCGCAGCAGTGCAGATCCAATTTCTTCGTGGTACATGCAGTATGCAAAGTAACCTGATTTCAGTGAGCATATTAGTATCTGGATGTTCCAATTTAGGACTAAACCATATTTATTATTAAAAAAAATATTATCTCTCCCCCACTCCCACGTTCCTCTTACATGTTGAGATATAATGGTTTTGGGAGGGGGAAAAACTTAGGGGAGAGCGGAGTTTCCTGTAGTGTTGTTTCATTAGTGGATTTCAGTAAATTAAATTCCACAGCTAACTCAATAAATAATGGTACATTTAAGTGTTCTGATTCTAATAATATAACACATCTCACGTTTATCCACACAATAACAATGTAATATGTTAATGTAAATAAAATTGCTTTTTTATTCAGAAATAACAAGAATTTTTTTTAATTTGTTTACAGTCCTGGGAAAAGTAAGAACCATTTGCCAAAATAAAAGGGAAAAAAAATCCTTAGTATTAATAGTGATTTTAACGTAGAATTGTTGGAAAAAAATCTTTGAAGACAGGTGCAATTAAATAAACTTTTGTTTTTAACTCTTAGAGGCTGCGTTAGCATAAAACATTCTTAATAGCAGAAGCTTAGAATTGGGTTTAGAAATAGATACATAGCCCAGTGCCAAGGATGCCACTCTGTGGTGGTCTTGGCCCTCTTGCCCCTGCTGCTCTGGCAGCAGTGCCCCCTGCTGACAGCAGGTGGCAGGAGCCCTGGACCATTGTGATTCCATAGTTTTCCCTCTGTTGGTTTGGTGCATATAATGGTGGGTGTTACACTGTTGTGCTCTTCCTATCCAAACAGATACACTTCCAAATGTTCACAGTTAGATTTCCACACACAGATTGATCGAGATGCAGTGCCTCTCCCATGGCTCATGGGATGGGCAGGCTGACTCCACTGCAGCACTCCACAAATGGTCAGCCTTGCACAGATGCAAGGGAGGCATGTCAGCGCTTCAGCCCGGCCCAGCATATCAGGGGCTCAATGGTGGCCTTGGCCAGACAACTTCTGCCTCGTGAGGAATCTCTGGCTTTCCCCGTAGCTGGAACAAGTGGAGGTCTCTAACCAACACATTTCTCCAAGCTCACCCCTACAAGCTGCAGAGCTTTCTGATGTTCAGCACAGGCTGCCCATTTCAGCATCATTAGCTGTCAGTTCTATGGAAAACATCAGCAGTGATTGGTTCGAGAACTCCCTGGAGTTTTTGAAAGAGGACAGCAGGGAGTCCGCCACCCTGTCGTACAGGTAACAGATACCTGCACCTACCACGCCCACCGGCACTCCTGGCTGCAGCAGGGTGTATCCCCAGGTGTCAACAGGAAGACACCACTTGGGGGACAGTGGCATATGCTGTGTCCTGCAGCCACACACTAGTTCCCAAGTAAACCAGGTGCTGCGGATACCACAGCAAGCAGCTGGCTTCCAACATACATGCAGATGGCCCAGTGGGGGCATGGTGGAAGCAGCCAGCAGCCACCCCCAACCCCCGGGCATATAAGCCAGAATGGTTTTCAGGGTCACTCTGGCTTTCTGTTTGTTTGTTTCCAGGTTTATTTCTATACCCCTGGTCCCAGGCATAATGAGGCATGTTTCCTTCAATGTTATGCGATGGACTTAACAGTTCACTTAGCGTCAGCCACTCCAATTTTTTTAATGCAGCATATTCACCTGTACATAGTTTGTGTAAAATTTAACAGAAAAGTATATTTACTACACTGTAAATACATGTGATGATATATTGTATTATTTTGCTTTTTTTGTAAAGCATTTAGTTGCTGTACATGGATAACAAACCAAACTTTGATTTTTTTTGTGTGTGTTAGTATTGTTAACTTCTTCCCGTGCCTGCATTACATCATTTAAAGAAAATGCCACGTGTTGTAAACCTGCGCTGTATATGATAACACACTTCCTGCCTGTTCTCAGACTGGGCAGCACCCTTGTCCACAGCCTTGTTGAACATTGTAAGCCAGCGCTGGCGTGCGCGGCAGGGAGTCTGCCCCCAGACTGCGGCCGCCACCGCAGGGGAAGTCACAGAATCCGTCCCCATCACGGCTCCCTCAGTAATGTATTTTCCTCCCACACCCTCCCCCTTTTTTAAAAGTAAAACGTAAATTCAATCAGCTCTAAGATGTGAGGAGTTCTTTAATTTCTTGTAGGGATGTTTCGGGGTCTCCTCCGCCAGCCCATGTGAGAAAGCTCATTCTAGTTCCAGAAACTCTTGCAACCAATACAATCTTAGTGAGAGGCCCTTGGAGACCCAAGCTTCTGCATGCATCAGCAGTGCCTGACAGCCCAGGACTAGCCACCGTCTCACCTACCTCTTCCCCTGCAGAACCTCAACTGTGCCACGCTGGCGCACCCCCCTTGCCATTTCCTATGCCCCCTTGTGTGGCCACCTCCCCTCCTGACCCTGCTGATGCAGACACTCCAGCGTGGCTCCTGTGACCAGGACAGAACTGTCCTCAGAAGGGTACTAGTGTCTGCTGTGGGCCAGAGGACTGAGAGCGTGGAGCAGAGGCCCACAGGCCTGGGGCAAGTACAGCTCCCTCTTGTGGGGAAGACTGGTTCACCTGCTGGCCCAGGCCGGGCCCCGTGGGGAGTAAAGGTTAGTTTGCCTGGAAATCCTGGCAGAGAGAACCAGCAACTCAGAGACTGCCCAAAGACATGTTTCTCCTGCGTCCTCAAGCATCCTAGTCAGATCCAGGGCTGTCCTAGTCAGGAACCTTCCTGATCCCAGCTTCTCATTCCTGGACCGTGGCTCCACAAAGATGCAGGCCACAGACCCCCCACCACAGCCCTGGCTGTTGGCCTGCCCATGGCTCTGGCTCAGGCTTTGGGACTGTCCCCCAGCTGCTGGCCTGAAGGCTCCCCATGGTGAGAGAGAAGTGGGGACAGAGGTGCCTGGGAACCAGTGAGCAGGGGCATTCAGTACTGCTCTCTCCACCAGGCAGCCCGGGCTCACCTCCAGCAAGGCAGGCCCCAGCCGTGCAGACTCCTGCGAGCACTGACTGATCAGGCTGCTCGCACAGCCTCCCCACAGCCTCATCCGATTCTCTCGGGCACTGTTGTCTGTCGGCTGGCCCTATAGGTCTGACTCAATCCCATTTTGCTGGTTAACAGTAGGTGAAAATCTCACAATGCAATGTGGCATTGTTTTAATATGTTTGTCTTCTTTTTTACAGGACCTTCTAGAAAGCTCTTTTCCCAGTGTGTGTACAATTCTAGAGAGCATGCGCCTATAACATGCATACGTGTGTGACTCAAGGCTTACAGAGCAGCTTCCCGCCCTTGGCCTGAGCCGCCCGTCGCCGCTGGGTCTCACTTGCACGTGCAGCTTTGCCAGGTCCTTTAACTGCCAAGTCACACTCATAGTGAAGATAAGGAGGAAGCCCCTTGGGGGTACGTGATTCAGGCTGACTCCTTTTTAATTAATTGATTTTTATTTGTCAGACCGAGGAAAAAACAAAAATGGCCTCAAGCAGAGGCACCGGGAAGGATGGCGGAGGCTGGGGCCCCGCAGGTGTCCTCGCCAGGTGGAGGGAAGCCACGCTCCTGGAGGCTGTGCTGGCTGAGGCGGGGAGTGTGACCGATGGCTAGGACCAACCAACGGGGCCACTGCAGCCCCTGGGGGCCGGCTGGGCCCGATGCAGCTCAGTCCGAGGCTTCCATGCCCACCCGGGAGTGCCCTGGGCACTGGCAAAGAAAGGCTGGGATTCTTGTCCATACCACGCGGAAACCCAGGCCCCAGCTCTTCTCCCGGTGCCTGTGGTCAATATGCTCAGGAAGAACGCACCGCGGACACGCATCTTCGTGCAGGCCACAAAGGGGAGCTCAGCCTCAACCGTGTGGGGCTCGAAGGACAGTTCAGGGCCAACCATGCACAGAGACAGAACCACGCCCAGGAGTGGGCCTCTCGCAGCCGCAGGGCTGCCTGGACTTCCCGGGGACAGGCCAGGGCTGAGTCCAGGACCCACCCCCAGGACACTCCCCAAACACAGCTCCCCTGGAGCCTTGCTCGTGGGTAGGGCTACCGCTGGAATGGTTGTTCTGTCACTTGTCACAAAGCTGTGTTGTTTCAGGATATTTTGAGTGGAGTGTAAATTCCAAGTGAAAGCAGGGAAGTGGAAACCCCACATGCACTTCAGGGTTTCAGCTCCGTCTGACGAGGGGCAGGGGGCTGGCCACCAGCCTGCAGCCCCCGGCGGAGCCCGTGTCCACTGTGTTCATGCCAGTGCTTGTTAGCATTTTTACCTCTGCATGTTTTATAAAATCTTATTGTGTTATATATTTCTATTGCAAAGCCAGATATAAAGAGAGAAAGAGACAGAGAAGATGATCTTACATCACTGATTCACTCCCCAAGTGACCACAACGGCCGGTGCTATGCTGATCTGAAGCCAGGAGCCAGGAACTTCCTCCGGGTCTCCCACGCAGGTGCAGGGTCCCAAGGCTTTGGGCCATCCTTGACTGCTTTCCCAGGTAGCAAGCAGGGAGCTGGATGGGAAGCGAGGCCGCCACGATTAGAACCAGTACCCATATGGGATCCTGGCGAGCTAAAGGTGAGGACTTTTGCCACTAGGCCACTGCACCAGGCCCCTGGGAAACATTTTTAAAGATTTATTTATTTTAGGGTCTGGCACGGTAGCCTAGCTGCTAAAGTTCTCGCCTTGCTCGCACCGGGATCCGTTAGAGGCACCGGTTCCAATCCCAATGGCCCTGCTTCCCATCTTGCTTGTGGTCTGGGAAAGCAGTCCAGGATGGCCTAAAAAAAAAAGAATTGGGACACTGCACCTGTCATGCACCTTATACTTTTCACCTACAGCATCTACGGGGGAATATCATCCTAACCACAGGGAGTGTTTGTGACGGAAGAATCCTGGGCACAACCTAGATAGCCGAAGAGGTCATGATGCAGACACCGAGCTGTAGCACCGGAGGGAACATGACAGAGCAGTAAATACGACTGCCAGGATGCACCTGCCCCTGGGCCACAAGTGCACACAGAGCCAGTGTTCCGCCCAGCAGGCGCAGCCGTGAGCGGCAGCCAGCACATAGGGTCGACCGGTGCTGCTCCTGTGCTCTGGGCCTGCAGGCGACCAGCCACCTTCAGAAAGCTGGGGGAGGGGAGGCTTGTTTTAAGATCCCACGCGTAGATTTTTTTATGACACAATACGTTCCTTGAACTTTGTGAAGAAGCCCCTCTCCTATGAATTCCACTTTTAACCCCCAAACATTTTTTGAAATTTTGTTTTCTACCAACTCTCAGACATATGCTTACAATTTGCTACAGTGCGAGGGGCAGTCACCCAATTCCGGTTCCCGACTCCCATCTCAGAGCGGGGCTTTGCAAGCCTGCAGATCACCTCAGGGCACACAATACACCCCGTGCACTGGACACCTGGCTTTCCAATTTATACCAGCCAACCCTCACGCCTTGTTGCCCCGCCTATCTCCGTCATCAGCCACGCCTCGACCCGAGTACCATCCCCGGCCCCGCCCCGCCCCTAGCCCCGCCCACCGCTCTCGCACCTTACCCTGGCCCCGCCCAGGCGCGGGGCTCGCCGGCCGCCACAGGCCCCGCCTCAGCCTGGGTCCCGCCCACCGCATCCCCAATGCCCCGCCTCAGCCTCGGTCCCGCCTACCGCCTTTCACGGCCCCGCCCCGCCCCGAGCCTCGCCCCGCCCCGCCCACCGTTCCTCGCACCTTCCCCGGCCCCGCCTCAGCCTCGGTCCCGCCCACCGCCTTTCACGGCCCCGCCCCGAGCCTCGCCCCGCCCACCGTCCTCTCGCACCTTCCCGGCCCCGCCCAGGCGCGGGGCTCGCCGGCCGCGCAGGCCCCGCCTCAGCCTCAGCCGGGGCTCGGCCGGTCGGCGGCGTGCGTGGGGATTCTTGGGGCTCCGGCGCCTGGGACGCGCGGCGGCTCCTCCGCCAGCCGTGCCCACGGCGCTGGGGTGATACGGGCCCGACCGGGAGGTAGGGTCTGAGGGTGAGGGGCCGGGATGGAGGCGCGGGTTGGGGATGCGGGCCGGGTTCTAGAAGGAGGCGGTGGCCGGCCTGGTGGCCCCTTGGGCGGGGCAGCCGTGATGCGCCAAGCCGGGACTGCGGGGGGCAGGCCGAGGTAGGGTGAGCGGTGGTGGGAGGAAGGGCGAGCCCGGGTGGACCCGCTTGTCTCTCTCCGGGGTAGGCCCGCCTTTGTCGAGAAGATGGACGCGGAGAGGCGGCCGGCGCCGGGCCCGCCCGCCAGGGGCCTGTTCGCGGACGGGCACCTGGTGGTGTGGACGCTGTGTTCCGTGCTGCTGCCCGTGGCCGTCACCTTGTGGTGCAGCCGCCAGCGCTCGCGCCGCCAGCTGCACCGCAGGGACATCTTCCGCCAGAGCCAGCACGGCTGGCTGGACACGGACCTCTTCAGCCAGCCCAGCTACTGCTGCGTGTGCGCGCAGCACATCCTGCGGGGCGCCTTCTGCGACTGCTGCGGGCTGCGCGTGGACGAGGCCTGCCTCCGCGAGGCCGACCGGCGCTTCCCGTGCAAGGAGATCGTGCTCAAGGCGGGCGCGGGGGCGCCGGACGCCATGCCCCACCACTGGATCCGGGGCAACGTGCCCCTGTGCAGCCCGTGTGCGCTCTGCGGACAGCAGTGCGGCAGCCAGCCCAAGCTCTGCGACTACAGGTAGGGCAGCACCTGCTGCGGGCTCCAAGAACAGGGATCGCAGATGAGGGAGTTTGAGCGAGCCAGGAATGCCTTCCTGGCTTATGCATGAGCAAGTGGACGAAGCGTTTGTGTTCTTCAGCGTTGTCTGGAAATAGAAGCAGATGCCTTGGGCGTCTGGACCTCCTCAGTGTCATGGGCCTTATTTCTGAGTAGGAAGGCCCATAAACATGTAGAAGAACTTGGCTGGGAAAGCGGGCAGCAGTTAATGGGAAGTGCCTTTTTTCTTTCCCAGATTTTTGTTGTTGTTGCTAGCATGAGCACTATTATGCCCATATCTTTTTTGCAATTTTTTTTTAAAGAAGATGTATTTGTAAGGCAGGGTGTCAGAGAAGGAATGACAAAGATCTATGCGCTGGCTCACTCTGCAGAGGGCTCCAGTCGCTAGGACGGGGCCAGGCTGAAGCTGGGAGCTTGCAACTCCATCCTGGTCTGCCACGTGAGCGGCAGGGGCCCAAGCCCTTGAGCTGTGTGGCCGAGGGCAGAGCAGCTGGGACTCAGGGTGCGTCAGCAAGGAGTGCCAACGTCACAAGCCACACAACGCTCATCCCTCGCCCCACTTAAATCTCCCTTTGAAGAACTATACAAAGGCTCAGATTTAGATTTAAGGAATTTTCCCAGTGCTGTTAGTCACCTGCAGAGTTTTGTAGCCATTTCTACTTGATATCTTTAACATTTAGATTGTCCTTCTGCCTCTTGTTTATTGGTGAGCACCACGTGACCAGTGACTTGAAATAAATTTCATAATGAATTGTCTATTCTTAGATTTCCTTCCGTTCTGTGTGTGTGAGAGAGTAGATAAAGATGACTTCTGTAAATATCCTGTATTTCAAATACTTCACAAGTGATGCTGCTTATGGTTCCTTGCCTAAGGGGGTGAAAAGTTCACATTTGAGCAAGTGTCTGCTCGGCTGGAAGCCGTGGTGATCTGACAGCACGGACTCCCGGGAGCCTGCTGTGGCGTCAGGGCCTCCCGGCTGGCCTCTGCCCTGGCAGGCCTGTCTGCCTCCACCCACGCTGAGCTGTAGGCATCAACATCACTAAGCCTGCCCCTCCTAAGAGCTTTCCTCTCCTGGTCTCTGGCAGGCTCCAGGCATCCCGAGGTGCCATCTGTGTGTTTCTCCCATGGGGCCCTTTGCCTGCTGTCACCTCCCCTTCCACGTTGTCCCCTCCATATGATGCAGTTGCATCCTGTACCCCAGGACATCACCAAGACAGGCCCCTAGACCAGCAGCACCAGCATCCCTTCAGCTCTGTTGGAAAAGGAAAATCTAGGGTTGTGTAATATGTGGGACATACTGATACCAAGACAGTGTCTATTTATCTGGACATTCTCTGCTGTTTTTCTGGCCACGCTAATCCCACTGAGACCCATGGAGTTGGATGGTGTGGAGGAGGGATCGGCAGCCCTAGGTCCTGCTAGAGTTGGAGCACAGCTGCTAATCCCCTGTCCTAGCAGGTACCCAAGTGCTCAGTTCCCACCAGGATGCACTCACTGCCACACGAAGTGGTCTCTGGCCGGTGGAGGAAGTGATTATGTGCCGGAAGAAAGCAGAGAGAGCATGGTTTCTTGAAATGCTAGTGCGCTGCCTGTCTTGAACAGGTGCATTTCATGGGCAATTGTGAGCAGAGCTGCAGTCTGTGATAGCATTGTGTAAGAGGGAAATTTCAGGAACAGGGAGCTGTTTGGAGGCTTTGCCAGGACATCACTGTCTGAACCTCACCCAGCCCTGCTGCCTCTGCGTGCAGGCCCTAAGAGGGCCAGTGAGCTGAGAGTGCTGATGGCTAGGTTAGCACTTCAGAGGGCTGACTGTGAGCAGGCCTGCAGCCCAGGCCACCTGGAGCACACGCCACAGGGCCCCTCTAACGTGTGTTGCTTCGGTTACTGCACAGAGTGAGCCCTTGTCTGCTGTTCCTGGGGAATGAGTCTCCCTATGTTCCCGCCTCTGCCCACAGCCGCCAGAGTGTAGGAGTGTTTTTACCTGGTACTTCTCTCCACTCCTGTCTTTTTATCTTCTCTCTTCTGACTCAAATAGGGGATCAAGTTGTATTTTAAATATTTATTACATGAAATAAGGCTTTGTTGCTTGTGTTGGTGTTAAGAACCACTTTATTTACATAAAGGCCTTTCCTTCAAGCCACTGCTGAAACACGCACATGCACACAGATTCATAAAACAGAGCTGTGACTCACTTCCTTCAGCTACTTCAGTCTCAGCTCTGGTTCTAGATTTTGTTGGGATTGGCTCATTTCCCTAGCATAATGGTTTCCAATTAGGCCCATTTCACCACGAAGAAATGTATTTCTTTTTTTTTTTTTTTAATAGCTGAGTAATATTCCATGGAGTAGATGAACCATAGCTTTCTTATCCAATCTTCTGTTAATGGGCATTTCAATTGCTTCCAAGTTTTTGCAATTATTGATTGTACTGCTATGAACATAGGGGTGCATGTTGGTTTCTTGTATAACAGGTGTTTTTGGATATATTCCTAGAAGTGCTATTGCTGGATCATATGGTATGCAGATTTTCAATTGGTTGAGTATTCTCTATACGGATTTCCATAGATGCTGTACCAACTGCAGCCCCACCAAAAGTGGAGTAGGGTTCCCTTTTCCCCGCAGCCTTGCCAGCAAGTGTTGTTGGTGGTTTTTCATATATGAGCCATTCTTACTGGCTAGGTGGTTAGGTGGTACCTCAGTAATGTCTTAATTTGGGTTTCCCTTATTGCCAGAAAGCTTGAGCATTTTTCATATGTTTGTTTGCCATTTGGGTTTGTTCCTTTGTAAAGTGTCTGCCCATTTCCCATGCCCATTTCTTGAGTGGTTTGTTTGTTTTGTTGTTTTTGAGATCTTTGTATATTCTGGAGATTAGCTCCTTATCTCCTGTGTAGTGTGCAAAGATCTTGTGGAGAAAATTCTAAGATTTATTTTTATTTGAAGGCAAAGTGACAGAAAAGATAGAGAGATCTTAACCCACTGGTTCACTCCCAATAGCCACAACAGTTGGAGCTGCTCCGATGTGAGCCAGGAGCTTCTTCTGGGTCTTCTATGTGGGGGTAGGGGCCCAAGGACTTGGTCCATGATTCGCTGCTTCTCCGGTGCCTTATCACGGAGCTAGATCGGAAATGAAGCAGCCAGAACACAAACTGGTACCCATGTCAGTGAGGAATATGTTAATTAGGAATCATAGTGAAAGGTAGGTATAAACATTTCATTTGTTGTCTTTTTGACTTCTCTGGGAGTTTGAAGTCTTCTAACATAAAACATTAGAAAAGTAAAGATGTTAGGTGATTACTCAATGACATCATGCTAGGGTAAAATATCTACATGTTATTAGGAACTTTATTCTCAGTGAGTTTGGAATCTAGATTAAGGTAAATACTTTTTACAGGTTATATAAAGAAAATAGGTGTCAGGCCCAGTGGCGTGGCCTAGCGGCTAAAGTCCTCGCCTTGAACACGCTGGGATCCCATTTGGGCGCCGGTTCTAATCCTGCAGCTCCACTTCCCATCCAGCTTCCTGCTTGTGGCCTGGGAAAGCAGTTGAGGACAGCCCAAAACCTTGGGACCCCGCATCCGCATGGGAGACCTGGAGGAGGTTCCTGACTCCTGGCTTCCATTCAGCTCAGCTCCAGTTGTGGTGGCCACTGGGGGAGTGAATCATTGGACAGAAGATCTTCCTCTTTGTCTCTCCTCCTCTCTGTATATCTGACTTTCCAATAAAAATAAATAAATCTTAAAAAGAAAATGGGTATATATTTACAATGATTGACTGAAAGATGTTGATCTCCTAGGTAGATAAGGTACATGCAGCTGTTAAAACCTAGAGGAAGGGGAATGAAGGACGTAACTGAATTCACAAAAGACCAAAAAATTTAGATTCGCTTCTATTCAAAGGCCTCCAAATTAAAACAAGAATACCTTTCTGCGTTTAGTCTGTGGTGATAGCATGAGTGATACAGCTTCTGGAAACCCCATTGAGAGAATGTAGGGGAAATTGCTTCTCAGTATTACTCAGGGCATGAGAAGTGATATTAACCTCATCGATGCCCAGAAAGGGTCTGTAGGCGCAAGGACTAAGGACTAGTTGTCTGAGGACTAGTGTTAGCTTAGACAGTCATGCTGAAAACTTACTGCTGGCTTTGCCCGTGTGCAGTCACTTTGCCAGACTTGACACTGGTGGTGAGGAAGTGACCGATGGGAGCTGAGCCTACAGAGTAACCAACTCAGGTTAAAGGTGTTAGGGGAAGGCTTGTGTCTGCACTGAACAGGGAAAGTGTTTTCTTGTCCTTCTCTAGTCCAAAATAGCATATAACGCCCGTTTACCTAAGGGTTCACGTATGGGTATGGTAAGTGGTCAGAGGTGATGGGAACACACAGAGGATGAGCTTACGTTCTGTGCACACTTGCTGCCTTCTTCTGTGATTAACCCTGGATTTGGGAGTCGAGAGGGTCCTGGAACCCATCCCCTGAGAATAACTAGGGACTACTGAACTTTCTTTTTATATAAATGATTTGTGAATTGGTAAGACTGTAGCTTAAAATTAATAAAGACCTTTGTTCCTCCCATTCCTCAGGTGCATTTGGTGTCAGAAAACAGTGCATGATGAATGCATGAAGACGAGCTTACAGAACGCCCAGTGTGACTTCGGGGAATTCAGAAGCCTCATCATCCCACCGAGTTATTTAACCTCCATTAACCAGATGTGTAAGGACAAAAGGAAAGACTATGAAGTGGTAATTAGAGTTTATGTGATTTTTTTAAATCGTTTTAAGTCTGTGTGTGACAGTTAAGGCTAAGTATGCGACAAGAATTAGGGCCAGGAATAAGATTTCAAGGCAAGGGGGAGATAAAATGTCATCAACTGTGGTAAGCCATAAATTCCTGCTCAGTTCCCAGTGATTTGGCACACATTTGGGTTTCTGGTTCTTTGTTTTTGGAGGAAAGCTGCAGGTGTTAATGTTACTGGTTCGAACACAGCACATCTAAATCACAGGAGGGATCTTTAGAAAACAGGCTCATGTTTGATTAGCACGTGGAAGGTAGGTTCCAGGAATGCATCTATTTTATAAGGTCCTCAGACAATTCTGCTAACAGTTTTGGGGATTTATAGTTATTATCAATAAAAAGAAAAAATAAATTTTTCTCTTTTTCTAGAAGACTTATTCCATTTGGAATTTGCAGAGGGTCCCCTGAGATAAGTTCACATTGTACATTAGATGCTGCCACAGATAATGTTAGACTTAAAGTGCAGTAGATACATATGTGAATGAAAACCAGCATAAATATAACTCACCATCTTTATGTAGCTCTTAAGGAGTGATTTGGGAAAAGTGCACATTTAAATCCTACTTCAATATGCTCAAATATTTTGACTTTTATTTTAAAGTTAAGTACCTTATCAGGCATTCCTGTTGTGATATATAAGAGTAATTTTTCACTATACAACTCTTTATTGAATTCAATCTGAAATTACTAAGTACATTATGGTATAGCTTCAGTAATGGTTTTATCCACAAGGAGAGTGGAAGAGGGGCGAGATGATTCGATTATGGCAGGCAGGGGCTGACTTTTTGCCATGGTAGATAAAGCCACTGTTTGCAACGCTAGCATCCTGTGTGGGTGCTGTTCATGTCCCAGCTGCTTCACTTCTTCCCTGACGACAGTCTGGGAAGGCAACAGTTAGCAGACAAGTGCTTGGGGCCACATATCCACGTGGAAGACCTGCATTAATCTCCTAGCTCATCCCTGGCCATGTGGCCACGTGTAGAGTCAACTAGTAGATAATGAAATAACTTTCTGTCTCTTCCTCTCTCTCTCTGTAACTCTTTCAAATAATTTTTTTTAAATGACAGACATTAATTTCCTTAGACTTTAGACTATTACAAATCTGGATTCTTAACACTGATTTTGGTTTCGGTTTAAGATTTTGTTTGAGGCTCTGGCGGCATGACCTAGTGGCTGAAGTCCTCACCTTGAACATGCTGGGATCCCATATGGGCACCGGTTCTAATCCTGGCAGCTCCACTTCCCATCCAGCTCCCTGCTTGTGGCCTGGGAAAGCAGTCGAGATCAACCCCAAGCCTTGGGACCCTGCACCCACATGGGAGACCTGGAAGATGTTCCTGGATCCTGGCTTCGGATCGGCATAGCACTGGCCGTTGTGCTCACTTGGGGAGTGGATCATCAGACGGAAGATCTTCCTCTCTGTCTCTCCTCCTCTCTGTATATCTGACTTTCCAAGAAAAATAAAACTTTAAAAAAGAAAAAAGATTTTGTTTGAAAGGTAGAATTAGAGGAAGGGACAGAGAAAGAGGTATCCATCTACTGGTTTACTCCAAATGGCCACAGTGGCTAGAGCTGGGCCAATCCTAAGCCAGGAACCAGGAAGTTCTTCCAGGTCTTCCATGTAGGTACAGGGGCCCAAGCCTTTGGGCCATCTTCCACTGCTTTCCCAAGTTCATTAGGAAGGAGCTAGATAAGAAGTGGAACAGCCGGGACTTGAACCAGCACCCATATTGTATGCCGGTGTCACATCAGCCCTGAATCTGGTTTTTAAAAATCTTGTAAATTAAATATTTCAAAATATATCCAGAAAAGGAAAATCCACATAAGCAATTAATCAGTGCTCAATCTAAGAAAAATTGAAAGAACTTATTGCCAATATGTAAGACCAGTGAGGGGTAAAATACTTGGTGTCTATAAGCACAGCAATTTTATGTAAAAACAAATCATCCCTAGTTGATTCAGTAAATAAATTTAGAACAATATATGGTAGTTATGTTTCAAAATTTAAAAGACAGATTTTCAATTCAAAACTCTCATTGATTAGCTATGAAATGGGTGCCTTGCTAGTGAATTCCTTCCTACATGTCAGAGCACGTGATGGAGGAATGAACTGGAATAGAGCACATGATGATTATGCAGTAGGGGAAGGTTAATCTCTGAAAGTCCCTTTCCAGTCTTAGAATTCTCTTTTATGTTGTTGTTGCTGCTTTTTTTTTAAGATTTATGTATTTTTAATGCAAAGTCAGATAGACAGAGAGCAAGAGCTTCTGTCCACTGATTCACTCCCCAAGATGCCATAACAGCCAGAGCTGAGCCGATTGGAAGCCAGGAGCTTTTTCTGGGTCTTCCACATGGGTGCAGGATCCCAAGGTTTTGGGCTGTCCTCAACTGCTTTTCCAGGCTACAAGCAGGGAGCTGGATGGGAAGTGGGGCGGGGCTGGGACCAGAATCCGCACTCATGTGGGAAGCCTGTGTGTGCAAGGCAAGGACTTCAGCCATTAGGCTACCACGCCAGACCCTATGTTGTTTTGATAATACCAATTTAGCTGTTTTTATTTTCAGCAAATTATAGCACCATCGTGATCATGTAATGAAAAGCCATATGAGATTTTAAACCCTTTTCACTCATCTTGTTATTCTTTTAAGCTAGCTGCTAAGCTTGGAAAACAGTGGACCCCATTAATAATCCTAGCCAACTCGCGTAGTGGAACTAACATGGGAGAAGGACTGTTGGGAGAATTCAAGATCCTGCTAAATCCCGTCCAGGTAAATAGACTTTTCCTTTGTACCTCCTTTGATTTCCTGAAAATCCCCTGAAGTCACAGGTCAGCTGCTCACAGGAAAGAAGGACCAATGGATCAAGCCAGTCTGATCTGGGGAGAGGAGGGAGCCTGGGAGTTGGGATACACTGTGGTGCGGTTGCTTATGAGAAGTTTTGGCAGTTTCTTAAAAAGTTGGACATGGAAAAAAAAAGTTGGGCATGAACTTAACCCTGTCTCCCAGCAGTCCCATTTGTAAGAGTCTACCCAAAGGAAGTGAAAACATACATCCTGCAGAGACTTGCCTGCAAGGATTCATAGCAGCATTGTAATAGCCAGGAATGGTCACAGCTTAGCTGTCTGTTGAGTAGTGAATGGACAAATAATGTGTGGCCATACAGTGGGTTATTCAGTGATTTAAAAAAAGTGCTGATACCTCCTTACTTCAGTGAATGAACTTGGAAAGCATCATGCCACGTGAAGGACCCCGACACAATGAAACATCCTTTATGTGACCTGCCCGGAAAAGGCAAATCCAGGGAGACAGTGGAGTGGAGGTGGCTTGAGGCTGGGACTGGGAGGGACTGCTAATGGGTGTAGAGAAGCCTTACTTAGCAGGGAAAATGTGCCGAACTGGGTCATGGTGGTGGTATTACAACTCAATATATATACTTCCTAAGAGTCATTGACTTTTTAAACTGATGAAATTTATAATGGGTAAATTATATCCCCAGTTTTAAAAAGAAGATAAGGGGAATAATGACATTGAAAATGAGGATACTGTGCTAGCAACTTTGGAAAAACTGAACAACCCATTGCACAGCAGTCAGAAAGGCAGCAACTTTTTTTGCTGCCATCTTGTTTTTATACTTTCAGTATTAACATTACTTAAGAAAATTATAAAAACAGAGAAAATCTCTTTCAGTTTCTCCTGTACAAATACACCATTTCCATTGTTCATGTTCTTTCCATTAACTGCTATGCATTTTTGTGCTAACACTGCTGTGATCATCTTGATATAAATTTGTATTTTTATTTACTTATTTCCTATTGCAGTATAGTCCTCATAATTAGATGTTGGATATCTAGTTGAGTTCATAGAGTGAATGTATCATAATTTATTCAGTTATGTGCTGTTGGAAGTAGTTATAATTAATCACTTTTCAGCCTTTTTTGTGTAAGATCAACTGTAGAATTAATGCAACAGTGAATATCTTTATACACAGGGCATTTTGAAATACTTCTGAAAGATCACTTATAGAGTAATGGATATCAACAATCCTTGTATTTTTGTATCATTTCTTAGTGCAAAATTGTCTAAAACATATATTAACTTGAACAAGTGATTTTTTTAAAAAGTATGAAATAAGAAACCCGAGGTGTGTTCATCGTGTTGTGGTTTTGTGTGGAGATGGTGTGTGTAGTGGATAGTCGTAGCACTTGGCACCTTCCTGCACCTGTTTCCTGCTCGGTTCTAGGCAACCAGCTCCAGCTGTGTAGAGCTGGTGTGAGCATGAGCCTCAGCGAACACAATGAGCAAATGCCTGGCTTGTTACTAAGCACGTAGTGGCCAGTGTTGCTTAAAACTGTATCTGCTCATCTAGAGGGAATGCATTCTCACAGAAGCAGTGTTGGATAAAAATAATTTTCTTTTTTTTTTCTAGGTTTTTGATATAACCAAAACTCCCCCTATCAAGGCTCTACAGCTGTGTACCCTTCTTCCCTATAATTCGGCTCGTGTTCTTGTTTGTGGAGGGGACGGGACGGTGGGCTGGGTCCTGGATACAGTTGATGAAATGAAGATTAAGGTACCAGTCTTCCAGTCTTTAAGATGATCACAAAATAATTTCTAAGACAAACACAAGATGGAGGAAAGCAGTTAAAGATTTATTTATTTAAAAGAGTGACAGAGAGGGACAGGTATGGTAGTTCAGCTAACTAATCTACTTTAAAGTGCTGGGATCCCACATGGGTTCCGGTTCGTGTCCTGGCTGCTCCACTTCCCATCCAGCTCCCTGCCTGTGGCCTGGGAAAGCAGTCAAGGACGGCCTAAAGGCTTGGGACCCTGCACCCATGTGGGGGACTCTTTAAAAAGCTGCTTGCTCCTGATCAGCTCACCTGTGGCCATTTAGGGAGTGAACCCAGCAGATGGAAGATCTTTGTCTCTTTCTGTCTGTAAATCTCCTCTCCAGTAAAAATAAACAAATCTTTTAAAAAGTGACAGAGAGAGAAAGATCTTCCATCCATGGTTCACTCAAATACTTACAAAGGTTTAACCTGGCCAGGCCAAAGTCAGAAGCCAGGAACTCTGCACAGCTCTCCTGCACAGGTGACGGGGAGCCAAGTCCTCAGGCCATCTTCTGCTTTACAGGAAACAGAATCCCAAGTGGAGCATCCAGGATACACGGGCGCCTGTATGGAATGCTGGGTGGGAGGGGAAAGCCTGCTTTTTTTTTTTTTCTGTTTTGTAGGTGACTATTAGAAGACATTGCCAATTTTAAATAGCAAAACAAAAATTATTATTACTATTATGTGGTAAATGCAATCAATAGTTATTTTTCTATCCTTATTTGCTTGGCCTTTAAGCTTTATAAAATAGCATTACCTTGCAAGTAATCTGAAACGAATCTTCTTTTTCCTAGGGACAAGAAAAATACATCCCACAAGTTGCAGTGCTGCCTCTGGGAACAGGCAATGATCTGTCCAATACACTGGGCTGGGGTACAGGCTATGCTGGCGAAATCCCAGTCGCACAAGTCTTAAGAAATGTGATGGAAGCAGATGGCATTAAACTTGACCGGTAAGTAACACTTAGCCCAGAGGTAAATGTCTTGAGCTTTGGGACTATGATGTGGCTTATAAATCAAAACTTAGGTAATTAAGTTCAATTTAAGTGTAAAATATTGTGTTAGTTGTGCTTCTATATATGGGTGCTTAAAAAGGACACAGAAATGGAATCAAAAATTAACCTTATTCTGCTGTAAAAAAAAAAAATTGTGAAATCATACAGGTTTTGATGCATTTTCCCTTGAATTTTTTTAAGACAGTATGTATGTGGATCATATAGATTTTCTTCACATCAAAAGAAAGGTAGCTTCTAATTCAATTTTCAACTTACTTATTTGAAAGTAGAGTTACATAGAGATCTTACATCTGCTGGTTTTGTCCTCAGATGGCCACAACAGCCAGGATAAGCCAGGCCTAAGCCAGGAGCTTCATTCAAGTTCCCCACATGGATGGCAGGGCCCAGCATTTGGTCCATCTTCTGCTGTCTTCCCAGCTGCATTGGCAAGGAACTGGATCAAAAGTGGAACAGCTGGGACCTGAACCACTGTTCATATGGGAAGCTAGCATTGGAGATGATAGCTTAACCCTTCACGCCACAATGCTGGTCCCTCCACAACCTCTTTGAAGTACTGTCATACACAGATACTGTTCTTTTGTTACTAAGAGCCAAAAATATAGGTCCGCTTAGTACTTAGGAAATTTGTACACTCAGTTAGACACAGTTACTCTTTCAAATGCTATTTTACTAGAAAAATATGACATCTAGAATTCAGTTATTTTGATAGAAGTACTGACTTTTTAAACCTGTTTTTAGGTGGAAAGTTCAAGTAACAAATAAAGGATACTATAACTTAAGAAAGCCCAAGGTATGTTTTAGTGCTGATTTTGCAAGTAGTTTGGGTGAATGTGCAGATAAAAGTGAATGTGTGGGTAATGACGTGGCTTCTGTTGGGGGGACACAGAGCTCTGGCTCCTCTGAGCTTACTGGTTACCTGGCAGAAAAGGCCCAGGCTCCCCCAGAGCTGAAGTTGGCGGCCAGCATAACCATGCCACCTTGTTGTGCTTGGCATTTGCGTGGATCTTTAGGTAAAGAAATCAGATCTTGGAACAGGTGGGAGGAGACAGTGCAAACAATGTGGATGCAGCCAACCTGTGGAGACCCTGTGAAACCAGTGTGGAAGCCTACAGTCGGGAGACAAGGGGAATCCTAGGTAGCAAAAAATTCAGACTTCCAGGAGGTAGAACTGATAACTCTTGGCAATCAACTGGGTATAAAGGCAAGAGACAAAAATCCATGTTACTACTAGATTTCCTAGTTGTTTAAAATTGGAGCCTGGGAATGAAGTTCAGAAAAACAGAAAATAACAGGTTTAGGTAAGAAGAAAGTTACGTTTTGGGCATATCAACCCAAAAAACTGACGTACTGACCAAGAAGTGAGAAGTGTGAGCTCACTGCTCAGAACCAGGACAAAGCCAGACACTCAGATTGAGGGATCCAGTCTGGGCTGGCATGAAAGATCAACTGAGAAGCTTCGGCAGCCTAGGGAGGGACTGAAAGTTACACAGAACATGTAAAGAAGCAGATGATGGGGAAACCCTGTAACATCAACTGGGCCCATTCTCCATTTGGGGTGCTGAGTGAAAAGTGGAATTCACACCTGTAGTTGTCAGCCTTTCAACTGAAACTTTAAGTATGGTAATCACTTAGATATCAGAGAGAACGCATGAGAATTCATACTTGCTGATTTCGCTTTCCCTGCAAGGCAAAACTCAAGATGATCTGAACATAGCAAAGGCACGAGGTTAGTGATCAGGACTTGAGGGGGGTTGTCCCTTTCAGGATAAGGCAAAAGGAAGTCCCCCCAGGAATTGATTTGCCCTTTTGTTGACTGTCCCGCCATGGTTGGAAATAACAACGTGTAGAAGAATTGTGATGTAGGATTCTCACCAGCAGGCCCAGCAATCTGGAAATAGAACCAATCAAATAGAGTTGGAGAAGATAAACAAAGAAAGTTAATTTGACTAGAGTCAAGCTCGACTCAGCAGCAATGAGGACAGTCATGGAAACGGCTGGCCTGCATATCCAGGCTGGCTTGGATGGGGCCACAGATGTGGAGAGCCTAGGAGCTGTGCTCAAGGAAAATGCAAGCACAGTGGGGACACAGGAGGGAAACCCCGGGCCTATAGGCAGGGCTGCTGCAGCTGGAAAGGTCAGCGATGCACACATAAGACAGTCTGGGAAGAAGATCCCCATCTGTGATTACCACTTCACTGAGTAGGGCAAAGTGGGTGGAAAAGACACTCAGGTTTCAGAAAAAAACATTAAGACTATGGTTTCCATATTGAAGTGTGACACATGCTTGGGCAAGGCATGGCTGCTGCTCATCCTCACTCTTTCTCACAGGAATTCACAATGAACAACTATTTTTCTATTGGACCCGATGCTCTCATGGCCCTCAATTTTCATGCCCACCGTGAGAAGGCCCCGTCTCTGTTTTCTAGCAGAATTCTTAATAAGGTGTGTTGGATAAAATAACATTTCCTGCTTATCACTGAAGGTACAGTAAAAATCAATAGTTCGCCATATTTAGCACTTTGAGATTCAGATTGAACCAGCCGTGGAATTACTTACCTGTTCTATTTTGTGTAAGACTGTCAAATTGGACCCTTAAATGTGTTTTATTGTTGTATTGCTGTACAGATTTTAATTCCAAGTTGTGATGTTTTGCAAAGTATTTTGCTTAGATGGCAACTAGCTGCAATATATGGTTACTTTTCTTAAATGACAATGCAAAAGGTAAAGAAATGTTAAGTGGAACAAATTTTTGTTCGTCATCAGTGAGAAAACAATAAATTCTATCAGCTTGGGAAAGCTTCAGGAGGTAGATGAGGTATGGAAAGAAACAGTCCTGAGCTCATAGCCAAAGTCATCCCTCTGACTTCACATACAGCTGGCTCCTTTGTAGTTGTGGGTTTGGGGGTTCCTTCTTGTTGTTTTAGGGGATGTGAAAAGTAAATATGAAGCAGTTGCATTCTTGGGTGTTGTACAAAAATTTCAAATTTTAAGATGGTTCCCTGAGACAAGCGTTTGACCCAGCAGCTGAGATGCCTGCATCCCATATTGGAGTACTTGGTTTTGATACCACCTTGGGCTGCTGACCCTGACTTCCTGTTCACGCAGACTCTGGCTCAAGTGCTTGAGTTTCTACCACAATGCTGTTTTCAGGGCCGCCTCTAATGAGTCCCAGCTTTAAGAGGTGTTGGGTGATGCCAGGAATTGCACCCTCAATATGCTTTGGGCCTTTTTTCTCCTTTAGAATCTAGTCTTGACTAAGAAAGCACAATTCAAACATCAGATCAGCGTTTGGGCCAGTGTGTTCTTCTTATTTGCAGGGTTTGTTAGATTGTTCTAACATGATTTTTGTCTATTTTTAATAGGCTGTTTACTTATTCTATGGGACCAAAGATTGTTTAGTGCAAGAATGTAAAGATTTGAATAAAAAAGTTGAGGTAAGCTACTAACACCTTCTCTAAAGTTTTAGCATCTCTTTTCTACAAGGATTTTCTATAAGAATGTTTAATGAAAATACTCAATTTTCTGTTAATATATGTTGCTAGCATATGTAGGATATTTAGGTGTCAGGCACTTTGCTAAATGCTTGATGAACATTATCCATCTCAGTTCTCCCTAAAACCTTTCAAGGCACATAATACTATATTCCAGTAAATGGAAAACTATTTGAAGTTAAATCATTTTCCCAATGCCACACAGTGCATGCAGTCAGGATTGAACCCAGGTTTTTTTTTAATAGATTATATTTGAAATGTTGAAGTTTAAAGATTTATTTATTTTTATTGGAAAGTCAAATATACAGAGAGGAGTAGAGACAGAGAGAAAGATCTTCCATCCAATGATTCACTCCACAAGTGGCTGCAACAGCCAGAGCTGAGCCAATCTGAAGCCAGGAGCTTCCTCCAGGTCTCCCACATGGGTGCAGAGTCCCAAAGCTTTGGGCCGTCCTCGACTGCTTTCCCAGGTCACAAGCAGGGAGCTGGATGGGAAGTGGGGCCGCTGGGATTAGAAGCGGTGCCCATATGGGATCCCAGCGCATTCAAGGTGAGGACTTTAATCACTACACTATTGCGCCAGGCCCAAACCCACGTTTATAGACTCTGGAATCTAATTGCTAAATAGAAACAGATTTGAACATTTTCAAGTTCAGTCCCTGATAAATCCATAATGCTCAGAGGATGTTTAAATGTAAGTTTAATTTGGGTTATTTTTGTGAGGTATCACTCTTGAATTCTAAAAACGGAAGTATAAAAACAGCAAAATAGACTGTGCAGCAAAATAAGCTATATGATTATTATTGCTGTGACATCCTTAACACTGTGATATGGCAAAGTCTTGAATGAATTCCTTTTATATATTCTTGTATGTATACCTTGGTGGCTTCCAGAAAAATCTGTAATGATTAATAGCAGCAACAAGACATTAATTCTAGGGCAGGAATTATGCCATAACAAATTAAGGCTTCAGGATGCATCCCATATTGGGAGTGCTGATTTGAGTCCCAGCACCTCCACGTCTAGTGTGGCTTTGTGCTAGTACATTCTGGGAGGCAGTAGATGATGGCTCATGTCTTGGGTTCCTGCTGCCCATGTGGAAGTTCTGAAGTGGACCGGCAGATAGAGGCTTTTCTCTCTCTGCTGCTCTTTTAAGTAGATGAAAAATAAACCAGTGGATGGGAGAGTTGTGTCTCTTTCTCTCTAAATCTGTCTTTGCAATAAAAATAAATAAATCTTTAAAAAAAAAAGACAGAATAACAAACCTGAAACTAGCAAAACAAGTCAAAAGAGATGATAACTAGTTTGGGAAAAGAGTGAAAAACAACAGACATGGCACAAGGAGCTGGTGTCCATTAGCCAGCTGAAGCTGCTGCCATCAGGAATAACAAGGTCTTTCAATGATAATATTTGATGTTGCTGTAGGGGGATGGAAAGTAGGATAGAGGAAGACAGACATGATAGCACTTTATTGTCTACTAGTTAATCCATACAAACATTATTTGTAGAGTTGCCCACAAAATACCACATACCATGCTAAAATTCTGGAGATCCAGTAAGAAATCCCTTGTTCCCCAGTTAAAGTGTCAGGAGAAGAAAGATACTTACCTTGCTGTCATACGGTATGGGAAATGACGAGCTCATGTCTTCAGGGAGTTGGCAAGAGCCAGGCATGACTGAAGGACTGCAGAGCCTGTCTAGGGAAAGTGCCAATGAAGAGCAAGTCTTTCTAGAAGTGACAATCTAGCATCTGAAAATACAGAGTGAGCCAAGTGGAAGGAGTGGGAGATTGTTCTAGGCTGAGAACAGCACATGCAGAGAGGGTCCAAAGAAAGAATGTGGCCTGGTTGAATTCAAGCCAGAGCTTAATGGCTGGTAGGAGAGTGGTAAAACCTGAGACTGGGGAAGTGGACAGGGGGCTAAATAGGCAGGCCCTGTTGGCCTGTTGTGGCACTTGGATTTCATTATGAGCCTAGAGCCAAGACATCAGAAGGCCATGGTCATTAGCCATTCTGTGAGGGCACTTGAAGAGCAGCGAAGCTGTAGGCACACAGGTCATGGGGAGAGAAGTGCTAGGGGTGATGGAAAAGAGAAAAAGGGTAATCTGCTTTTACTGATTAATTGGATGAGGAGGATAAAAGCAAAAACTCCGTGTGATTCCTGGGTTCCAGGGAAGCAGGCCTTGTATAGCCATGCCAGAAGACGGTGTTAGAGCCAGTGTTCTGTAGGCAGTGGGATAAGGGAGCCGTCCACAGAGATGGCAGCCAACCACTTGGCTGCAGTCTGCAGCATCTGCAGGGGGAGAGGAGCCCGATCTGTGACTGAGGGAGAGGAAAGGCAGGATGTGGGACTAACAGTAGTGACTGAGAAGCAGCATCCAGAACAGCAGGGTCTGTGGCTCCCAGAGAGTGGAGGAAAGGCTAACAGCTGCTACAGAAGCAGCGAGTTGGAGAAAACCCGCAAAAGTGATGGACTTCAAAGATAAGAATGTCTTAAGGGTCTTGATCTAGACATCTGTACAAGAGTTGGAGATGCTAGGCATGTCTCACCTGGCACCTGCGCACACAGACAGCAACGGGCAGGAATTCCAGGGGATCCATGTAGAAATGCTGTGTCGTAACTAACCACTTGCCTTTCTTTAAAGCTAGAACTAGATGGCGAGCGAGTAGAGCTGCCAGATTTGGAAGGCATCATAGTTCTGAACATTGGCTACTGGGGCGGTGGCTGCAGGCTGTGGGAAGGCATGGGAGATGAGACCTACCCGCTAGCCAGGTGCGTGCCTTGTCATTGTCGCTGTTTTCATTAAGCTACTGTTTTTCTTTATAGACTTATACATTTTTCTTTCAAATTTTCCTGTTTGTATTCCTCATTAGCATCAACAGTAAGTTGATGGCCCACCTGTGTTAGAAGGTCATTGCCCTGACTTGGCTCTTCCATGTCATAGAACCCTTCTTCCTTTTCCCAACTGTAGGCATGACGATGGCTTGCTGGAAGTGGTTGGAGTATATGGGTCTTTCCACTGTGCCCAGATTCAAGTGAAACTGGCGAATCCTTTCCGAATAGGACAAGCCCACACTGTGAGGGTGAGTGAAGCACTGTTGTGCTGAGCATCTAAGCCGCTGCTCTGGAGGCAGGTGCACATGCTCTGGCGAGCTCCGGACAGTGGCTTACAGCCCACGCTGTTGGTTACCTTACAGGGAGGGGCTTGAGTAGGATGGGTCAGAAGAGAGGAAACACGACCCTCAATCCAGCTAAAGTAGTCAGATGACCTTGGCCATGCCAAGGCAGCTGTGGATAAGACTTGAAAGTCAGTAAATCTGCAGCAAGCTAATTTTTAAGTTGGTAATTTGGTTTGGCCCACCAATGATGTTATTCATATGGCCCATGGAAGAAATAAGAGTTCCTTATCACAGCCTTAAACAACCCATGAATAAAGATCTGTTGATTAGTTTTCTCTGAATGAAACAAAGGTAGGTTAAGGGCCTGTCGGCAGTGCTTGTACAGAACACCTTGTGGACGTAGTGGACTGACGTTTTGCTACTCTTTATTCCCTGAAACCAGCTGATCTTGAAGTGTTCCATGATGCCAATGCAAGTCGACGGAGAGCCGTGGGCCCAAGGGCCCTGCACGGTCACCATAACTCACAAGACGCATGCCCTGATGCTGTACTTCTCGGGGGAACAGACGGACGATGACATCTCCAGTACTTCTGATCAAGAGGACATAAGAGAAACCGACTAGGTGGATGTGGAAGTGCAAGCCCAGCCTAGCATCCTTGGTCCTTGCGGATAAGTAGATCCACATTCATCTGGAAGCATAAGCTCTCCGTCAGCACTTCAGTTGTGATTTCAGTGGCACGTAGCAGGTGCATGTCTATGTGAGTAGCAGCCAGGGACAGGCGCCTGTTCTTTGTTTTCCTTGGTTGTATGTCTGGAGAAGGGCTCACTCTGAAGCATGCTGTCTCATTCCTTACTCCTGAAACGCACATTTGATGTGCACTTTAATGGCGTGGATGTGCAGGCTGTTTCCTCCTCATCTTGACGTGCGGACATCACAGCATTTTACACTGGCCATGGTGAAGGGCCAGGTCAGTGGCACGCTCACGTGGCCGATGCTGAGTCCACCAGGATGGCCTCCAACCCATACCAAATGGCTCTGTGTGCGCAGAATCCCAAAAGGAAACCAAAAAAAAATAATACTTAAGTTTTTATTTTTACATTAGGATTATTTTCAGAACCCTAAATGTTAATTAACCCTGCTAGTGACTATGCTGTTGAAATTTAAAATCTTTTTTATAAGCCAGATATGTGAATTGATAAAAAGCAAGGTTCCTAGGACCTGGGAGTGCATGTTCAAGGCTAACTAATATTGTAAAGAGTGAGTGTCTTGTAGTGTTTTGAAGTAGTGTTTTATATCTAAAATATTTAACAGTTTTCTTTCAGGGAGGTAAGTGTACAGAAACTTCTACTAAAATAAATGTTTATATCATACTTATGTAAAAATGAGATATATTTTAATTTATTCACTTTGATACCTGTGTTTCGTGTTTACACTGTAATAGCTGTATAGCTTTATTATAAATTTAGTTTATCACATTGATTCTGTTCATCATAATCAGAAATTTGGTCTGCTAAGTAATTAAAATTCTGATTCTCCTGACAGATTTATTACCCAGTTCTAATTCTTTCAAAATAGTCCTCAGTGTCTGAGGGCAGTTGTGAGAAGGACTGGAAAACCATGGAGAACTGAGAGCTGTGCTAGGCGCTATGCTTGGTCTTGCCAGAAGCTATTGCAGGGCTGGTCTTGTTTCTCTGGCCCACCCTGGTGCCCCAGCCTGGTGGTTTCTTCCAAGTACTTTGCTGTGGACTGGGTGGTCTTCAGTGACATAATCCCAAAGATTAGAACGTGTCCTCCCGGACATCACCAGCCCCCTCAGTGGTCTGTTCGGAAGCCTTGTCTGGGAACTGCTGCAAACAGACTCAAGTCTCATCTGGGCCAGTCCGTATCTAGAGGAAACAATTTAGTAATAGATATGGTCATCAGTATTAAATACAGCTTCAAATCTTTATAGTTGATGCTGAATTATTGTTTTGAAAGATTGTTGAGCCTGCTGTATTTCCTGTTTATTCTCAGTATCTTACACAGGAGCTTACTGTGGGAGAGTTCTGTAGATTTTCTTTTAGGGACTGATCACACTTCGAGTAATTAAACTTATTCTTTCATTAATGATCAGAATTGTTACAGATCCCATATTTTGTAAATTCACTTTGCTATAGGTTTTAGTTTACTATAATTTGTAGTGCTAATTATAGTAGAAACTCAGTAGAGTTAATTTGGGCTGTTAGAATTAAAGTAACCATTGTGTTTAACTGCTAAAAGGAACTGCAATGTTACACTGCATTATAACAAGTTTATATACAATGCCTTTATTTATTTAAATCAATCTTTGACTTTCCACAAGTTTTTCTGCTTAGACTCAGAATCTTCATGTAGGAAAGTTGATATGCAATACCATGTCATAGTATGTCATTATCTTGTTTTAACAAAATTCACTTACTTTTATGCACATTTACCCAGGATTTCAAATACATGCATAGCATGTGCCTCATTTAAATAAGTACAATTTGTGAGACTTTGCATTTGCAAATTAGGATTAAAGATCATAATTGTTTATAATATCAGGGAATCTACACTTTAGAAAATTTGCTGTGTGATTTTCCTGTTTGATTTGCATTGTCCTAATACTAGAAAAAAAGGCTTCCATATTCTCAGGAAGAAATGGATACTGATAAACGATTAAATGTCTGTTAAATATTAAAGTTATTAGTAAGTAGTCCGTATCTGCAGGTTTCCTCTCCCCTTCCCTAACACATCCCGCCCTCCCGTGATCGTGGTGTCCGACATCCCGAGTACCGGCAAGCGCTCGCAGACCCTCTAGGCAGTCAGGAGGGTCTGGTTAAGTAAAGCTCACACTGACTTGTATTTTAAAATATGAGTTTTCTAGTGGCAAGATTACTTGGTGAAAATGTGTCCTAGGTTTTTACAACAGTTAGCTATGAGCCCTTAATGTAGCTAATGTTCATAAAAGTTTTGTAGTCAAGATAATTTATTTTTCTTAGTGTATATAAGGATGTATAGTGTTTGCCTTTTGAAATGTATTTGTCTCCTTAGAGCTCTAAAGACTTCTGTGACTCAGAAACTGTAAAAGTCCTTTCTGTGGTATAAGAATGACTACTACTGGTTTGTCAAAATAATATATTGCATTTGTAATATAAAATAAAATTATATTTCATGTATATTATGGAATTATTAATCTGTAAAAATGAGAATCCAGCAAGATTCTCTAGCTCACAGTTTCACACTGTGTAGTGTCTCTCTGTGAAGGGAGTGTGTGAAACCAGCTCAGAACACAAGACTACTGACACACAAGCTACTCTTTGAACAGCAAAAGTGCATTGTTTCAGCAACTGTCCGAATAGTGCAAGGACCCTGGTTTGTGGCAGAAGATGTAGCTCACACCCAAGCCCACTGTGATCAGTGGACAAGCCCCAGCTGGGTGGGAACCCTCTTGTTTCTGTGACTGTGGGTAACATGTGGTCCCTTTCTCCTCCTGTTCCCTTATTATAAAAGGGAAAGACAAATGACTGTGGAAAGGTCCCCCAGTTCATGTTTAAGAGGTTTGGGGCCAGCATTGTGGCACAGTATGTTAAGCCACTGTCTGGTTCATCCAGACATTTGCCGCCATGCTTCGCTGGGGTAGTTGTCCAGTTTGTCCTGCCCTCCTTCCTCTGCTGTGGTACCAGGTGTTCTCTGCAGGCTCCAGTGGTCTGACATATCCTCCATGTGCTTCTGGCTATGGCCTTCTTCAATGTAACTTTCTCAGAAGTTTGTAACTTCTCAGAAAGTTTGTAACTTTCTCAGAAATGTCTCATGGTTTGCTATCCAGGCTCCAGGTGCAGAGGCCTCCCTGGAGTGAGGCTTCTTTAAAAATCTCTGGAATATACATTTCAACACACAAACAAGCATACCTCAGTGTTAGAGTCTGAAAACAATGTCAGATAGTAGTTTGGGGACCAGTGGATTTGATTTGGTTTAAGAACTCTAAAACTATTACCTCAAAAAAAAAAAAAAAGACACAAAATATATATGCAGTCAAAATAGTGGCAATCTGTTAATATAGCTACATGTGGAACTTCTGTGAACTAACAAGAAGGAACAATGTGAAAAGGCACAGGGGTGGAAAGTAAGAACAAACTAGCCAGAATCCCATTCTTCCAGGTGAGTTGCTAAGAGGATCTTAAAGACCATTCCAAGTCTAATTTGTTATATAATCTGTGATGCATTTTTTACTTTGTTTACCTTGCATGTTTGTCCATTTCCTTCTCTAAAGGAGCCAACTAAGAAAATGCCATTTTGGCTAATTTTGTTGCCAAGACAAGATAAGGACCAAGAGCCCATGGCTGGCCTGCTGGGGCAATCACGGCATCTCCTCAATGATGGAATGCTTGGGTGTGTCAAGGCTGGCCTCACCCCTCTGCACTGCTGCCCTTTCTGTTCACACTGAGCTTTTGTTTCCCTCAGGTCCACACGTGATCCGGTGTTGGTGCCTTTACTTCCTCCTGCTCACGGCTGAGCAGCATCAGGAGGCCTGCTCTGGAGACGAGCTCGGCACAGACCAGCCGCCCGTGGGTCTCAGCGCGGTCCACTGTCAGAGTTCGGATCACTGTGGGGAATGCTCCTTCTCCAGGGTTGCTGGGAGGAGGGTCTGTAGTTGCTGTTTTAGCTGAATTTCAAACTGGTCCCCTGGGGATGACAGCGATGGGTAAGAGAAGCCTGTGGGTGTGGAGAGATGTCAGTGCCCACACTGCGGGATTACCAATACATTTTGTTAGTTTGCTTAACAGTAGGCACTTAACTGAAGGTGGCCCTAGTGGGACCTGCGGGGTTCTTGTTGACTGTGGTGTCTGGTGGCGTTTCCACAGGCACAGGAGTGCTTCCTGCAATACGGTTTTCTTGAGTCTGCTGCTGGCTGGAGAAGACTGAACCTGCTCAGTGGACTGTGAAGGCTGAGCTGGGCCTCCTGCTGGATGGGGTGAACAGGACTAGACGCAGACAAGGGTGTCTGCATTTGGGGTACGGTCACTGGCTGGAGATGGTTCAGCTTGTTCGGGCAGTTCTGGGGCTCACCTGCGTTCTGGCATTTCAGAGGCAAGCTGCCTGGATGGACTATGTCTATGTTGAATGGGCATAACCAGCCTGAACAATCAATCCAGAACCTTCACTACTGACCTAGTTTATTGTTCAGATCCTAATAAGTAACAATAGGCTGACCTGGTGTGGGGGCCGAGCCAGACCCGCAGTTGACTCTTCAGTGGAGGCCAGCACCAGTAAGGGAGCAGAGGGACCGTGCGGACTTGGAATACTTGGGCTCTCCTGACAATGGGGATCTACTACCTGAGCTGATGCTGCGTTGAGAGGACTGTGAAGCCCAGGCTGAGAAGTGAGCTGGACCAGGCCCTGGGCCCATGAGCCATGACCCCCACCGGTCACAGCACACAGGGATGACTGGACCCAGCAACACAGGATGGTGGGCACAGGTGGGTGCGCCCTAAGCAGGAGCTGAGTCATCGCTGGAGCCCTTGGTCTGTGTGCACCCTGCCCCACCCTTCATTTAGGACATCTTACTGAAGCATCCTGGAATAGAGTTAGACCCTATGGCCATTACACCAGGGCCAGCCTTTTCCCAAATCACTGGGCCTCAGGCTCAGTTGGGGCATCTACAGCCTGCCCTCAAACTGCCTGCCCCGGATCCACATTACCAGGCAGGATTTGGGGCACAGTCGCGGGAGGCCCTGGGATTCCAGCGGCTGGCTGGGGCACAGGGAAGGTAGAGCGTCCCGGGACAGTCACTGGACCTGGCCTCCTGGGATGTCACAGGTGCTAGTCCGATTCGGACATCCTGAACTCTCCTCCAAGCTGACACCCGAGACCCAGTCCTCTCTCACCGTCAGGGCGGCAGCAGCACAGAACAAGCACCGTGGCTCCTTATGTCCAAATATAACTTCCACAGGGCTCTCTGTTTCATAGTTGATCCTTAATGCACTGTAGTAGGGAGGGGCTCCCATGGACTCGGTGATGACCCCGAGATTCCTGAAGGAGGGGCTTGGGTGGGGGGCAGCTCGGCAAGGGGGCTGAGGGGATGATGGCTGAGCACACCCTTTCTGGGCTTGCAGGTTCCCCTGCGCACCACGACCTTCGATCCCACAGCTGGGGCCCTTGCTCACCTCCTCCCTGCTCCTATTGGAAATGTGTCCTCGCAGCGGTCTGTACCTTCTGTTACCGAGGCATCACTGCATCCCGGCCCAGTCCACTCCCGGAGGTCTAACTCAGACTAAGAAGACCGGTATAACAGGCCGGCCTAGCCTGCTGGGCTGCGATTGGCTCCGTGGGCGGGGGGCGGATCCAGGGCCGTACCGACCGACCCCGGGAACGCTGCGATTGGCTGCGCGAGCCGGGGGTGGTACCCGCCGACCCCTTTGGGCGTTGCCATTGGCTCCGCGGCCGCCAGGGGATCCGGAACCCCCGACGCCCCTAGCCCGGGCCCCGCCTCCCGCACCGGCACTTCCCGCCTCTTGGCCGGCGCGGCCGCTGCTCGACGTCCCCTCCGTGTCCTGCCACCTCCAGACCCCTCGGCGCAGGGACGGTGTGAGCTGTGCCGTCCTCACGGCCGCCTCCAGTGTCCCGGGGGCTCCATCCCTCGCAGTCTGACTTTATCAGCCTCGTCCTGGTGCTCAGGGGGCGCCCCTAACTGCATCCCTGAGCAGACTTCCTTCCACCCCATCCCTAAGTCTTCACCAGGTAGGCCTCATTCTTGCAGCCTCACACAAATCTTATTAAAAATTAGATCGCCTTGTCCTTTCCATACCACTTCCCCCACCACAGCCCTTCGACCAGTGTGGTGCCCACGGTGCTCTCGGTCTGGGCCCCATTTCCTCTGACCCCCATTGGTGCAGGGCCAACCCCCATCTGGCCCTCAGCAGCCAAATCTGCGGAGTGCCCGACGTCAGTCAGAGCCCTGGCAGGGCCAGTGGAGGAGGACACAGCTCTACACCCGCTCGTGGGTGGGCGTGTTCCCTGGCGTAGATGTCACACCCAGGGATTGTGTCTCCTTGGGGCTCGCATGGGGGGTGAGAGCTGGCCAGGCAGCTCGCTCAGCCTGGGCCACTGCCTGCTGGCTGGTATGCTGCTCCTGGAGAAGCCCACGGCGTGCTGCTGTGCGGGGTGGGCAGTGCTAACATGTCCTGGAGCGTAGGAAGGACCCACTGCCAGGGCTCCTCCAGGCCAGAGCGGAACAGCACCCGTGTCCTGAGACCTGCCACACATAGAGGAGTGTAGGGCAGTGGGCCGACGGAGCTGGCCCTGGATGCACCCAGAGGCTGTGTTGGCTTCTCTCTCTGAAAGTGTTGGATCACTGAGTTTTGGCTGCTTGGCTTGCATGAACAGGCAAACAAAGGTACTGAGTAATTGAGGTCTGAACCCTTCCAGAAGCATCTGGCATGTTGGATATCCATAGTCTCCAGGCAAGGGGCACTGGTGTGTAATTTCTACAGATTGTGATGACCTGACTTCAGGGAAAGATCAAAATCCAGAGGGCCCCTCGTATCTGCTTGTCACCCCAGAATCTGCCTTGAGCATGGTCAGCAGCATTTGCCTTTTCTCCCCTCTGTCTGTTAGGTGGGGAAACAATTCGATAATCGAGTTAGTAACTATGGTGGACTTCAGAATGTGGCAAGACAGGGAGTCAGGGGGCTGAGGGGCCGGAGAGGAAGGAGGCCGAGCTGAGCGTATGGGGAAGGCTGTGCAGTCTGTGGCAGCAGCACGGGGGCTTGTGTACCTGTGGAGGGCAAAGAGAATGTAGGCATTTTCATAATTTTCAAAATTTTTAAGGTTTTATTGTATGTATTTTTAAAGATTTATGTTTTATTGGAAAGTCAGCCATACAGAGAGGAAGAGAGACAGAGAGGAAGATCTTCTGTTTGATGGTTCACTCCCCAAGTGGCCACAATAGCCGGAGTTGAACTGATCCGAAGCCAGGAGCCCGGAACTTTTTCCAGGTCTCCCACACGGGTGCAGGGTCCCAAGGCTTTGGGCTGTCTTCAACTGCTTTCCCAGGCCACAAGCAGGGAGCTGGATGGGAAGCGGAGCTGCCGGGATTAGAACTGGCACCCATATGGAATCCTGGTACATGCAAGGCAAGGACTTTAGCTGATAGGCTACCATACCTGGCCCCAAGATTTTAGTATATATTGGAAACACCCTTAAAAGATAAAATTTTGCGTGGCATCAAAGTCACAGAAAAAGCCAGGTTGCCTCTGTGTTAAATGTTTATTCCAATTAGAGAATGGACAATTTGGTGATATCTTAAGGAGAAGTCGGGTAGTAGCTAGAGTTAATTCTAGGGCACTCTGAGCACTTCTCAGCCTACCAGTCTCCCTCAGGATGGTCAGCCAGGAGAGCTGAGGTTGCCCTCAGCAAACAGGAGGGAGAGGCAGCCGGCAAGCAGGCAGACGAGGCGTCCCTTCCGCAGCCTGGGAGCCTCAGCTCGCACCGTGAGCCTGCCTCTACCCCCATCTAGTGGCCAACACCCGAACTGTGCACCAGCTCTCCCGATTCCAGAGGAAGCCTTTGACATGGCAGGTGGTGCGGTATCCCCGGCTCGTTCTGAGTGCCCATAACAGCTAGAGCTGGGCTCAGCCAGAGCCCAGGAGCCTGGAACAGAATCTGAGCTTCCCAAATGGGTGTAAGGACCCATGTCATTGAGCCACAGTCACCCTACCTCCCCAGGTGCTCTCTAACAGGAAGCTGACACTGGAAGAGGAGCCGGTGTTGAAGCAAGCACCACCGTATGGGATGCGAGCATTCCAGGAAGTGTGTTAACGGCTGGCTTGTCTTCTTCTTCTTCTTCTTTTTTTTAAGACTTAGTTATTTTTATTGCAAAGGCAGATTTACAGAAAGACTGAGAGAGAGAAAGATTTTCCATCTGCTGATTCACTCCTCATGTGGCCGCAACAGCCAGAGCTGTGTTGATGCAAAGCCAGGAGCCAAGAGCTTCTTCCAGGTCTCCCACACAGGTGCAGGGTCCCAAGGCTTTGGGCCATCCTCCACTGCTTTCCCAGGCCTCAGGCAGGGAGCTGGATGGGAAGTGGAGCACCTGGGACTTGAACTGACACATGTATGGTATCCTGGCACTTGCAAAATGAGGATTTAGCTACTGAGCCGTTGTGCCGGACCCTAAAAGTGGCATTTGTGAAGTAACAATCTTGTCACTAGAAATTACATCCTTTAACTGCTGAAGTGACTGTGCAACGGAAATAGCAACCGTTTCTTCCCTGTAGTCCGCTTGATCTTATCTTTCCTACTTTCATGACAACTTCTCAGTGAGATAATCTATTCAGCTCCCCAGTGACCTAAATATCTCTTCATCAAATATATTTCTGCCAGCGACAGCTTTGAAAACTTGGGTGATAGCTTCTGAAAATGCACCTCAATTCTGTGGAAACCCAAACATTGTGATGATCCTGGCGGAAAGGACAGGCTGGGCTCTAAATGCTGTCAGTCCTTTCCTGGGCCGGCTCACGCCACGGGGCGGCCTTTGGTCTTGTTCTTAGCTCACTTGTTCGGTGTCACTAGCGATGAGTTTGCTGTCTTCCTTGCAGATGCCGGCCCGGATCTGCATACTTTGTTAAAGGCTTTCGGCATTCTGTCCACTGTCTTTTCATTCTTTTTTTTTTTTTTTTCCTGGCAGAAGCTCCTAACGTTGATATAGTCCCATCTATCTGTTTATATTTTCGTTTTGTACCGAACCCAATGTCATGAAGGCCTTCTGCCGTTGCTGTGGTCTCATAGTTTCACATCCTGCATTTACGCCTTTGATCCATCTTGAGCTGGGCTTTATATAGAGGAGCGGATGGGGTGACCATGTCTTCATGTGGAAATCCGGCTTTCTCCAAAGTGTTTGTTGAAGAAACTGTCCTTTATCCGGTGCATGGCTTCGGCAGCTTTGTCAAAGGCGTGGCTGTGTGCGTTAACTTCCGGGATTTGCAGGCTGTTCTGCGGACTTTGCCCTTGTCTCCGCCCCAGGCCTCCCTGTGTTGGTTACAGTAGCTGTGAAGTTTGTCTTGAAGCCTCTGTCTTTGTTCTTTTTGTTGCAAGTGCTTTGCTGTTCCGGTTCTTCTGTGCTTCCCCAGGAATGTTAGAATGGATTTTTCTGGTTTTGTGGAAAATGTCGTTGGCATTTTGATGGCGGTTGTGTTCAAATTGTAAACCCTTTTGTGTTATAATGCACATTTTAAGAATATTGATTCTTCTAACCCATGAATGTGGACGGTCTTTCACTTTTTTACATGTATTATTCAACTTATCAACACCCTTCAGTATGTCTGGTCACTTTAAGTGTAGAGACTAATGCTTGGCTAAACTTTCTCCCAAGTATTTTCTTGGTTTTTGTTTTTTGTAGACATTGTGAAGGAACCGCTTTTAATCATAGTGAATCTTGACTGGTGTTTAAAAGTGCTCATGATTTTGGCATGTTGATTTCGTATCTTCCTATTCTCCTGATTTTGTTCTTCATGAAGTCATAAGTTTTTTTTTTCTATAAATACACAGCATGGGCCCAGTGCAGTAGCCTAGCATCTGAAGTCCTCACCTTGCACGTGCCTGGATCCCATATAGGCACTGGTTCTAATCCCAGCAGCTCCACTTCCCATCCAGCTCCCTGCTTGTGGCCTGGGAAAGCAGTTGAGGATGGCCCAAAGCTTTGGGACCCTGCACCCGCATGGGAGACCTGAAAGAGGCTCCTGGCTTTGGATTGGCTCAGCTCCAGCCATTGCAGTCACCTGGGGAGTGAATCAACAGATAGAAGATCATCCTCTCTGTCTCTCCTCCTCTCTGTACATCTGACTTTCCAATTTAAATATTTAAAAAATAAATAAATCCACAGCATGTCATCTGCAGACAGGGATAAGCTGACTCCCTGCTTCCTGGCTCGGTAATCTCCCAGCACTGTGGTGAAGCAGAGCGGGAAGAGCCGACCTGCTTGGCTGCTTCCAGATTGGAGCAGAAGTGCTGTCCGGAAAAGCAAGACGCCCGAGAGGACGTTGGTGCATCTGTGACACGAGTGCCCCCTGCTCTGTTCACTCAGGCGTGCTTGTGCCCTTGGTGAGTGAGGTGCTTGCTCATGAGTGGAGTCCATATAGGAAACATCGCGCACACTAGGTACGGGAAGAGGCCGTCTGCGTGGTTTCAGGAGACAGCGTTAGGTCTGCACGTGTCCTGGGCAGGGGTGTGGGCGGGAGCTGGCAAGCAGGGGGAGCTTATGATCAGCAGCTGTGTGTTTGGAGAATGCATTGTGGACAGGACGCTGGGTGTGAGAACTTTGACAAGGTGGATGTGTTAGAGTTTATTTTGAAGACTGGATGTAGAGAGCGTCTGAAAAGTATACCAGATGGCGTTCGATTTTCATATGCTTCCTAAGAATGTGAGGCTGGCACAGATGGCTAAACAGGCTAGTCCTCTGGCTGCAGTGCCAGCATCCCATGTAGGCACCAATTTGGGTCCCAGCTACTCCACTTTTAATCCAGCTCCCTCTGAACCAATCCAAAGCCAGGAGCCAGGATCTTCTTCCAGGTCTCCCACACAGGTGCAAGGTCCCAAAGCTTTGGGCCGTCCTCCACTGCTTTCCCAGGCCACAAGCAGGGAGCTTATGGGAAGTGGAGCAGCCAGGATTAGAACCAATATTCACATGGGATCCTGATGTTTGCAAGGGGAGGATTAGCCAATTGAGCTATTGCACTAGCTATTGCACAGTTTTTTTACAATATACATTTTCATACATGTTTTGCAGATTTATCAGTGAATAACTTAAATGATTTATGCGCCAAAGTAAATTTGTGCTTTAATTTCCTTTTCCACAAACATGTTGAAGAATGTTCGCTGATAACCGTCCCAGTTGAAGCTCTGGCGGCGGTGGCCGTCTGGGGAGTGAACCAGCAGGTAGATCTTTCTATTTCTGCCTCTCCCCGGGATTCTGACTTTCAAGTAAAATAAATAATAAATCTTAAAAAAAAAAAAAAACAGAAAGAGATTTCAGTGACCTGTGAGGCCATTTAGCTCTTCATCCCCACGGTCCCTGTGCCAGGCAGGTCTGCTATAGAACTCAGCTCCGCTCACAGCCTGTGCGTGTTGGTGTGTTGCGTGCAGCTGTGAGGAAGGCCGTGTGTGTATCACAGCCGACCACATGGGGTGATGAAGGGACAGTGTGAGATACCCCAGGGGAAGTCACCCCTAAGGGCAGGGTTTGGCACCAGGCTTTGGGGTCGGCCACATGGCTCTGTGGAGAGGAAGTAGATGTGAGCAGCGTCCTGTCAGAGTTCCTGACCTGCCGGGTCACCGTGGGACAGCGATCACTGCCCCTCTCCGGGCTGAGCTCTAGGCCGCCCACGGAAGAAGTGGCCCGGCTTGTGTTCCCCTGAAGCCAGGGCTCACCACACACTGGGTGCTCCAGTTTCTCTCCCCTTCCGGAGTGACAGATCTTACTGGTTCCTTCGTGGCTGGAGGGTTCTTTGCTGCCCTCTTGCCTTGGCTCAGCCCGTGGGTTTGGGTTCAGCCCGTGGAGTGTGAGAGCAGCCACAGTGTGCTGCGCCAAGCCGCGGCTTGCAGAGACCTGTGAGTTTGCTCGGCTCTGCCCTAAACCTCTCGCCATAGAGGATTTCCTCTTAGCTCCTGGCTGTGCCCCAGAATGACCTGTGTGGCCTTCAAGAACTCAGTGCCAGCGCAGCGCTCAACCTGACAGTGTCAGCTGACCCACAGGCCTGTGAGAACACGCACGGTGACCTGTGCACTGTAAACTCCCTAACGGTGCAAAGCTCCAGGTTCAGTTACTGCAACAGAGCCCCAACACAATAACAGGCTAAATAAGAGTGCAGTTCATTAGACTGTCTTGTAATAATCCGCTAATATATGGCTAGCTGGGTGGCTCCCGTGTCAGGGCCCCAGGGCACCTTCTGTGGCTCTGCTCCTGCCCCGTGCCGCCCTCCTCACAGCAGGCTTTCAGATCCTTCACAGCTTCAAGCCTCAACTTCCCTCCTCGCTGGGAGGCCAAACAGCCACCAGGTGGCGCCAACGCCCCTCCAACATTACCCCCTGACGCTGCAGCTTCAGCCTCAACCTGTAGCCTGGGCGCTCAGGCCACAGCAGCTGGCTTCTCCTGAAGGGGCCCTGGCCCTCCTGCACCCCCTGCTCTCGGCAGCCTCTCACTCCCTCCGGGATGTCAGGAGCCAGAGCTGGTGCAGCCTGGTGCCCTGAGAAGTGAGAGGCCCCGACTTGCAGATGGCGAGGGCTGGCAGGGCAGGGAGAGCAGCAGAGCAGCAGAGCAGCTGGCCCCCGGGGTGGGAGCCCAGGGTAACAAGCCAGTGATGTCTCAGCCTTCACCACACACACGCTGCCCAGCCTGCTCGGCCTCTCCCACCTCAGCTCCCGCTGGCATGCAGCCCTGGAGGAGCCAGAGAAGCCCTGCTTCCCCTCTGCCGCCTCTGGGACACCCCAAGAGTTATTAGCTGAAGAGGGTGGGTTTGTGTGGAGACGGACTTGGGGCAGCTGCAGGGAGTTAGCAGGTGGGGCGGCATGCATGGGCTGGGGTGGGTGTGTCCCGGAAGCACAGGGACCCTGTGCTTCATCTGGCTGCTAATTTACACCTCACACCTGCTCGGCCAAGCAGTGCCAGGTGTTGGAGGGAGGCCTCCCTATGTGGGCCTGTCCGTGCTGCCTGGCAGGAGCCCTCACACCGCGAGCCAGCGGCCTGAGGAGACATAGATGAATGGTGCTTGTGGCGACCTAGCCGCAGAGCACGTGGCATTGCTTCTGCCACATGGCATCGGTACAGAGAAGTCGGTCACAGGGAAGGCTGGTCAGACTCCATCTCTTCCACAAAGAAGCGTCAGGAATGTGTACCCACAACTTCCTGCACGTAGGAGAAAAAGAAAATCCCCCGACCGCCTGCCTCCCTCTTCCTCGTTCAGTTCTGACACCTGCTGCACTTCTCTGTGGACAGCAACTGGGTACGCTGTGCTTGCACTCAGCTGTGGCACAGTACCAGCTTCCACAGGCTCGGGGCGCAGCCGCACAAGACTGAGCCGAGTTCAGACAGCAATCAGAAATGCAATTAAACACCTGTGCCTCGGCCTGGCAAGCTGTGACCCCTCCCACCCGGCACAGTCATCTGCCAGAACAGTTCACAGCACCCAGGATACCAATTACCCACCCTTGCCATTTGGTTAGAAAAGATGTGAAAGATGTAAATTAGCAGCCAGATGAAGCACAGGGTCCCTGTGCTTCCGGGACACACCCACTCCCGCCCATGCATGCCGCCCCACCTGCCAGCTCCCTGCAGCTGCCCCAAGTCCGTCTCCACACAAACCCACCCTCTTCAGCTAATAACTCTTGGGGTGTCCCAGAGGCGGCAGAGGGGAAGCAGGGCTTCTCTGGCTCCTCCAGGGCTGCATGCCAGCGGGAGCTGAGGTGGGAGAGGCCGAGCAGGCTGGGCAGCGTGTGTGTGGTGAAGGCTGAGACATCACTGGCTTGTTACCCTGGGCTCCCACCCCGGGGGCCAGCTGCTCTGCTGCTCTCCCTGCTTCCCCCTCCCTGCCCTGCCAGCCCTCGCCATCTGCAAGTCGGGCCTCTCACTTCTCAGGGCACCAGGCTGCACCAGCTCTGGCTCCTGACATCCCGGAGGGAGTGAGAGGCTGCCGAGAGCAGGGGGTGCAGGAGGGCCAGGGCCCCTTCAGGAGAAGCCAGCTGCTGTGGCCTGAGCGCCCAGGCTACAGGTTGAGGCTGAAGCTGCAGCGTCAGGGGGTAATGTTGGAGGGGCGTTGGCGCCACCTGGTGGCTGTTTGGCCTCCCAGCGAGGAGGGAAGTTGAGGCTTGAAGCTGTGAAGGATCTGAAAGCCTGCTGTGAGGAGGGCGGCACGGGGCAGGAGCAGAGCCACAGAAGGTGCCCTGGGGCCCTGACACGGGAGCCACCCAGCTAGTCCTGGGACACTCAGCCAGATTATTTTTAAATTCATTCCCCAAGTAAGTGACCATAACAGCCGGAGCTGAGCTGATCCAAAGCCAGGAGCCAGGAGCTTCTTCTGGGTCTCCCACGTGGGTGCAGGGTCCCAAGGCTTTGGGCCCTTTGACCGTTTTTTTGTTTTTTTGTGGGTTTTTTTTGGGGTGGGGGCTCCATTTGATCAATGCAGGTCATGTTAAGATTTAATGTAAGTTACTCAAATTGAGGGGCTGAGGGATACCAGGACAGAAGTTACGGCAGACATGCTGGGACTTCCTGCTGCCATGTCAGCGTTCTCTGCTGACTCAACACGGCTCCTAGGACAGTGACCGCCAACCACTGGAGGTGCTCCGTAAGTGGAAGCTGATTTGTCACATGTGGCAAGGGGACACAGGGGACACGGGGCGAGGTGCTGACAGATCGTTGAGGTTACATGACCAGTAATGCCCACATGAAGTCTCGCCACGCACGCACAGGCCTCTCCTCCCGGATCAAGTGCTCTGCAGCCCTGGAAGACAGGCTGGTGTGTTCACGCCCATGCCAGTTAATGATTTTGTCCTGTGTACTGACTCATGGACTGCGTGCTCACCTCCACAAGAAACCCCCAAATTCCTGCCACCCCAGAAATTCCCAGAGTTTCCAAAGCCATCCCTAAGGAGGCACAGAGTCTAGCCATGTGACCATCTCGCCTTGGCCCTCCCACGGCTCTCCGTCACCTCCATGGCACCAAGCCTGCGCCCTGGCACGGCGTGCTGGCACATCTCCCCACAACCTAAGACAACAGTCGTGGATGCGCCCCCACCCAGCAGAGCTCTGCCTTCCTTGCCCCCTCCCTCGGAATGCTCATTGCGCATCCCCACCCCGTGGAGCTCTGCTCCCACTGTGCTAACATGGGAAAAACGCTTCCGGTTCATGATTCATGATTCAGTTTTCAGAATCACGGAAAGAACGTGTGCTTCTTGCAATGACACGTGATGTCCTGACAGTAGCTGCAGACGCCGTACCTGGGGAAACGCTGCCAGTGTCAGTGGAATCTGACACAGTCCTGCCTTTGTTGTAATGAGGTCATTGTGTTCAGTCCACACCTGCTCCAAGACAGGAGTGGAAGTATTTAAGCTTTACACCCTGATCACAGCCTTCCCAAATGCTGTCACTTCTCAATGCCTTCTCTGTAAGACAGCCCTTCTGTCCTGATGTCTGCTGGAGGGATTCCCCGGGCGCGTGCCGAGTCCCAGCCTTCGCCACAGCTGTATGGGAAGCCAGGGGCTGGACTGTTCCCAGCCTGCACTGGAACAGGACTCAACTGATCTGCTTCACTCCTTGCCACTGCCCTGTGCTGCCCAGCCATTCCGCATCCCAGGCAATGCCTGGGCAAGCATTTCCAGGACAACGTGGGGCCTTCAAAGTGGGGTCTGCTCAGATTTCCTAGTCTACTTAAAAACAAATCAGATCAATCTCTTAGATCATTAATTTGTGGGAAATACTGAAACCAGTTTGTGGCAGCAAGCTGTACAGGGGCCTGTGAGAGGTGAGCGTTCAGCCAGTTGGATGGAGCTTTAGCCTGCTGATGCTCCTGGGAAAAGCAAGAGAACAGGTCTTCACGCCTACCCAGCCTGAGCAGCACTGCCCACCCGACTCCTGTGGGCACAGTGGCATTGGTGGGAAATGATTTGTTTGAACTTGCAAAATGGAACTCTTAAATGCCTGAGCTGGTGCTAGAAGTGATTTTTCTTAAGGCTGACTTGTTTGCTTATGCATTTGTTTATTTGACAGACCGAGAGGAGGAAGGGAGGGAAGGAGAGAGAGAGAGAGAGAGAGAGAGATTGGTTTGCAAGCACTGGTTTAGTCCACAAATGACTGCAACTGGGCCACAGATGAAAACAAGAACCAGAAACTCTGTCCTGGTCTCTTGCACGGATGGCCGGGGTCCAAACGCTTGGGCCGTCATCCACTGCCTTTCCAGGCACGCTAACAGGAAACTGGACTAGAAATGGAGCAGCTGGCACTCCAGTATGAGAGGTGGGTACCCAAGCTGCAGCTCACCTGCTGTGTGCTGCAAGGCCAGCCCCAAAGATATTTTCAAGGCGTCTGCATACTCTTCTTAGACATATACATTCTCAAGAATTTCATTTGACATTTAAAGATGTTCTGTATCCCCTTTTCCCTAAGCGGTGTAATCCGTAAGTGTTGTTCAAATGATAAAAACAAACAAGAGCAAACAAAAGCCCCACAGTGATGGCCTTGCCCTCATTGTAGCCATCTAGGCCCGTCTTTTCCCTGGAATGTAGGCCAGTATGCTTCCGTCTTCAACAACGCAGAACCAGGCAGCCAACACCCTGGTCTTGAGAGGCGGCCCTGGGGCCTGGGAACCTGCTGAGCTCCGTGCCAGCCTCCGCACGCCCACTTGCCAGTTGACCGGCCTCTTCTTGCTCCTGTGGGCGTCACAGAGATCTGGACAAGAGGGGCCTCACAGGGGCTGGCTGCCTGACTGGTGTGGAGATCTGAGGTTCCAAGTCCTAAGAGACACACGGAGGAAGGTCTGTCACCCAGGGTTACAAGGCAGGAGCCTGCATGGCCCAGCTGGAGCCCTAGGTCCTTCCCCAGATCATCTGCCTGCAGGAGGAGTCCAGGAAAGTCGGTCTGTTGGGCTTTGATTTCTAACTCGTGATGCACCCCCTTCTTTCTCCCGGTCAGCTCTGAAGGCTCTTCAAGCAGATTTGGGGCTTTCCTGGAGGGAGGGCCTTGCACACCCTGCAGGAGCTAAAGGGCAGCTGACATCCTGCAGGAGCCCTGACACTGAGCCTGCTGGAACACAGTCCTCCAGGGAAGCAAGCTGCCTTGAATGCCCAGAAGCCATAGATGCAGGCCAGCCCTTTCACACAGTAATTCCACGGCTGGGACTCTGCTCCACCCAAATGTAGTGGGGAAGTCTGCTAATACGGTGATGCATGCTGCCCCTAGCTTAGAATATCTAACTTTAAGGGATGCTGGGGTACAGCAGGTGAGGCCACCACCTTCCATGCCTGCATCCTGTATGAGTGCCAGTTGGAGTCCCAGCTGCTACCATTCTGATCCAGCTCCTCTAAGGGAAAGCAGTGGAAGACGGCCCAAGGCCTTGGGACCCTGCACTCAAATGGGAGACCAAGGAGAAGCCCCTGGCTTGCTACAGTTCAGCTCTGGCTTTTGCAGACACTTGGAGAGTGAACCAGCAGATAGAATATTTCTCTCTTTCTCTCTCTCGCTTCCCCTCCATTTCCTTTTCCTTTTCCCTGTCTCTTTAAATCTGCCTTTCAAATAAATACAATAAACTTCTTTTTACAATTCTATAATTAGTAAATATCCTAACAAAAATGAGGAGTGGTTAAACAATGACATATCCATTCAAAAGTGTATTATGAAACCACTGAAAAACGATGGGGAATGGCATGATATGATAGTAATAAGAATATTAAAGTCAGTGAGACCAATTTAGTTTTTTTTTTTTAATTATTTATTTTTATTGCAAATTCAGATATACAAAAGAGGAGGAAAGACAGAGAGGAAGATCTTCTATCTGTTGATTCTCTCCCCAAGTGTCTGCAATGGCTGGAGCTGAGCCAAACCAAAGCCAGGAGCCTTCTTCAGGTCTCCCATGTGGGTGCAGGGTCCCAAAGCTTTGGGCCGTCCTCATCTGCTTTCCCAGGCCACAAGCAGGGAGCTGGATGGGTAGTGGGGCTGCCGGGATTAGAACCGGTGCCCACATGGGATCCCAGCACGTTCAAGGCAAGGACTTTAGCCGCTAGGCCACTGGTCTAGGACCTAGAGACCCATTTAGTTTTGTTGGCTATTGTTCACACGCGCTGCTTTAGCTATCAGTCTCAGTTTTTCCATCTGTAAAATGGAGCTAATGACACTCATCTTGAAAATTGGAAACAAAGAAATTGTAGAGCCCCTGGTACCACAGCTAGCATACATGAACTGTGTGATAAATAGTTACTGTTGGTATAACTAAGGTTTGAAGATGTGTCACCATGGCTGGCATCGTGGCAGTGTCAGCGAAGCAGCCGCATCCCATATGAGTACCAGTTCAAGTCTGGGCTTCCTTGTGGCCCAGCCATCTTTAGGGGAGTGAGCCAGCAGGTGGAAGACCTCTGTAACTGCCTTTCAAATAAATATTTTTTTAAAAAGTATAACATGGAAAATACATCTGAAATCACATTGAAGAACCAAAAAATGCAAAAATTATTTGTTCATTAAGAAGATCTCAATTTTGCCAAACTATTGGGATACATAGGGAGAAAACTTTTGGAAGACAGACATCGAACGCTGAAAATGAGTTTTTGTTTTGTTTTTTGCATTTTTTTTTTCAGCAAACACTTTTTGTGTGGGATGTGTACCAGGCCAAGTGTGTCCTAGAGAGACGAAGAATAAAGACAGCGCCCTAAGGAGCCCACAGTCCCCGGCAGAGACGGGTCAGAGCCAACAGAGACAAGAGGAGAGAGGGCCGAAGGAAGGCCTCGGGGGAAGGACCTCAAAGAAACAGCTTCGGAGCTGACACGGCTGCACGTCGCCAGTCTCCTGAGAGCCGTGCCTTCTGTGAAGGAGGAGGTGAGTTCCTGACACGCAGCCTCACCGCAGGGAACGCACGGGTGGCAGGCGTGGACAGGAGCGGAGACAACGACATAAACTTTGCACCCCACACGCACCGACTCCTGCAGAGCCCCGGGCTGCCAAGCCAGCGACATGGGCACAGGAAGCCATTCTCTCTCACTATACTGGCTACTTCGACCAGTAGAGACCCTTCTAAGAGCTCCCAGGCCCAGAGGACCCTGGGACTTGTTCAGGGCAGAGCAGGCAGAAACCTGAGCTTGCCTAACTCTCCCCCTGCTTGCCCAGGTGTCCCCCACGCCTCAGGCTCACATGGGCTCCCCAGCCAGGCCACTCTCCTGCCTCAAACTCAGCCCCACATCTTCATAGCACAGGTGCCCCATTGTATTCATAACCAGGAGATCTAGGGCTGAATCACCGGCTTCAGCCACGTAAGCCCTTCCCCTTGAAACAAAACCAAACCAAGACACCCAGGCAGACCCGGCCGACCAGCCCTTGGTGTGTACTGGTTACAAAACCAAACCAAGACACCCGGGCAGACCCGGCCAGCCAGCCCTTGGTGTGTACTGGTTACAAGTGAGTTTGGCTCAAGCCCAGACTCACACAACGGAAGGTCAGTAAGAACTCTCCCAGGAGATGATGAAAACCTTGAGGTGGCTTTCCTGTGTGGTACGCTGGGATTCCAAGCTGCTTGAAATACGTTGTTGGGGACCCGACGACGTGGCCTAGTGGTTAAGGTCCTCACCTTGAACACACCGGGATCCCATATGGGCACCAGTTCTAATCCCGGCGGCTCCACTTCCCATCCAGCTCCCTGCTTGTGGCCTGGAAGGCAGTCGAGGACGGCCCTACACCTTGGGACCCTGCACCCGCGTGGGAGACCCAGAAGAAGTTCCTGGATCCTGGCTTCGGATCGGCACAGCATGGGCCGTTGCAGTCACTTTGGGAGTGAATGGACAGAAGATCTTCCTCTCTGTATATCTGACTTTCCAATAAAAATAAATAAATCTTTATAAAAAAAAGAAAGAAAGAAAGAAAGAAAGAAAGAAAGAAAGAAAGAAAGAAAGAAAGAAAGAAAGAAAGAAAGAAAGAAAGAAAGAAAGAAAGAAAGAAAGACGTTGTTGGCTCCAGAGCAGGCCACATTCTGAGGAGACCTGACCAGCAAGAAGCCATGCTGGAGAGGGGCGGAGAAGGCAAGACACTCTTCCATCTGCTGTTTTACTCCCAGGTGTCCACAATAGCTGGGGCTGGGCCAGGCGAAGGCCAAGAGCCAGGAACTTCTTCCACGTTTCCAGTGTGGGTGCAGGGCCCCGGGCACGTGGACCGTCCTCCACTGCCTTTCCAGTTGCATCAGCAGGGAGCTGGCTGGGACGGAGGTAGAACAGCCTGTGTACATGAACAGGCGCTCTGATGGCGCAAAACGCTGAAGGCGGCAGCTGAACCCACTCCACCACGATGCTCCTTCACACAAAATTTAAAGGTACGGGAACTGCTTCCTATCGAAGATGACACTTCCTATCAAAGGAACGTCCTTCAAAGAGCCAAGTGTTGGTTTACAGAATGTGAAGCCAAGGGTCGGGCCCATAGCTAACCAAAGGCATATCACTTCTCATGCTCAACCTGCAGGCAACAGGCAAACCTGGAGTCCATCTCCAGGGCAGCACCGTGAACTCCCACGGGCAGGGGATGCAGAGGGGGCAGCTGGACCCGTGAGCTGGGGGGAGTGTCTGGGTGCCACACTCAGACAGCACCCCAGCTGGGGCAGGGTGCAGAGGGGAGGCCGGGCAACAGCTGGGGTTCCCGGGAGAAAGACATTGCTAAGATAAAGGGGGCTGCAGTCGGCCGGCCTGAGGTCTTGCCCGCGCTCTAAGAGTGAGCTTCTCAATCAACCATTTCTTCAGAACGGCCTTTTCTTGCATGCCCCGGCAGCTTGCACCCACTCCGTTAGGGCAGGGAGCCGAGGAGCTTCAGTCCAACCAAGTTCTCCCAAGACAGAACTGAAGATCAACAGGGACTAACAATTAAAAAAAAAAAAAAAAAAAGCAAAACACCTACAGGCCCTTAAGCCTGCAAGACCAGGGCTCTGGAAGCCGTGGCAGCCCCGCAGCGCGCAGCCACAGACGCGGGAACAGAGGGCTGAGCTCCACCCAAACCGGGGTACGAATCCGGCCCCGCCTCTCCCGAGCTGCGTGTTTCTAAGGTGGGTGGACCATCCTCTTTGGGTCTCCGTTGCCTAGGAAATAAAGCCTTAGCCATCAGGACGAGAGCAGCAGGCACCTGGGGGCTTCCTGGGGCCGCTGAGGGCCAGCAAGGGGCGCGAGAAGCCAGCAGGGGGGTCGGCCGCAGGACGGAGGGCGCCGGCGGCTTCCCGGGTCCCAGCCTCTCTGACCACCGGGCACTTGCCTCGCCCAGGGGGGCGGGCGGCGGCGGTGCGCCCACCCTCGGCGGCTTTCCAAGCGGAGGAAGCCTCTTGGGGAAACTGAGTCCGGGCAGGAGGCGACCGTTCGCAGCGCGCCCCTCCCCCCGCCCGGCGAGGGTGGCCCCACGCAGGGAAGACGCGCGGCTCCTTTTGTCTGCAGCGTGCCCGCCGCTCCCCGCCCCCTCCCCTGCCCCCGCCGGGAGCGGCGCGGCCGCGGCTGCCACGGCTGGGAGGCTGCGCGCCGCACGGGCGGGCGCGCGGCGATGGCCACGGCCATGGCGCTGGCGCGGGGCGGGCGGCGGCGGCGCGCGGCGCGGGGCTCGGGCTGACTGCGGGGCCGGCGCGGATGGCGGGCGGCGCGGGCTGGGCGGGCGCCCCCGCGGCTCTGCTGCGCTCCGTGCGCCGCCTGCGCGAGGTGTTCGAGGTGTGCGGCCGCGACCCCGACGGCTTCCTGCGCGTGGAGCGCGTGGCGGCGCTCGGCCTGCGCTTCGGCCAAGGCGAAGAGGTAAGGAGGCGGCGGCCCCGCTCGGGCCTCGGGCTGCCTTCCCCGCGTCCTCTCCCCTCCCCCCCGGCTGCTCCCCAAACTCCACGGTCCCCCTGAATTTCTTGTGGCGGGGAGACCCAGCGGGTGCCGACCTTTCTCTCCGCCCGAGCTGAGCGCCTGGAGGCCGGGCTGCCTCACGCCCGGCTCGGACTCCGGCTACAACCCGCACGGCCACGAGTCACGCCCAGGTGGCCTCCTGCTCAGCCTGCCCTCCCCCCCGGCCGTGCGGGTTTGTGCGAGCGGTGTGCAGACGCAGTTGGTGTCTGACCGGGAAGCGGCTGCCGGGATCTGGCCGCAGGTCCCCACCCCGCGCTGCGGGCGGCCGACCCAGCCGCAGTGTCTGCGTGCGCCGCTGGGCCTAGCCCAGGGGCAGAGGGACCAGCCTTGGCCCCCAGCCTTGCTGCGCCCGCCCTGCGTAGAGCCCAGAGGGGGAGATATCCACTTGCAACCCGCCTGGATTCTGAGCCAGGTGCTTGCTCGCCTCCCGGGCAAGCTCGGACGGGCAGGCCTGGCTGGTAATTGGCGGTGGTGGCTGCCGCAGGCCTGTCAGAGCCAAACTCCGAGATGGTGCTGAGCAATGTTTTCTTGCAGTGAGGCCATTTGTTTACGGGAAAGCAGGACTGGTGTGCACCGATGACAGCGACCAGATTGCCCGTGGGTGGACAGAGTAACCTCGGCAAAGGCCTCATTAGCACTGGGCCCGGTGACCGTGTCTTTGGGGAGGGCAGGAAGGGTACTGTCCACTCTGATATGGTCAGCTTTCAAGGCCACCTGAGACCTCGGGCCCTGCCAGGGGAGCCTGGGTCCTTCGACCTCAAGCTGGAGGTCATCCCAGGAGACCCTCATCCCAGGACAGATGGGTCCAGACCTGTCACTTTAAAAAAAAAATGTCATCACTTGAAAGGCAGAAGGAGACTGTCCATCCTCTGGCTCACTCCCCAAATGTTTACAACATCCAGGACCTGGACAGACTGAAGCCAGAATCCCAAAACTCCATGTAGGTGGCAGGGGTCCAAGTAGGCATTGGCCATCCTCAACTACTTCCCAGGTGCCTTAGCGAGAAGCCAGATCAGAAACAAAGCAGGCAAGTGCTCACTCAAAAGAGCACTCCAGATGGGATGCAGCTGTCCCGAGTGGTGGCTTAGCCTGCTGTGCCACTGTGCTCATCCCAGGCCTGGTGTGAGAAAAGCTGGCGATAGCCAGGTAGACCTGTGGCTCCCCCACTACCTGTCAGGTGGGAGGTGACAGACCAGCCCCTCTCTGTGGGTACCTGGGCATGTGTGGGGACCTAGTCGAAGAGGGTGGGGCAGGTGTCAGGTGCAGCAATGCAGGTCCCCATCCCAGGAGGCCGCAGCTGCCTGCTTGGAGCCCGCGCTCCTCTCTGCAGGGTCTTGCCCAGGGCTGTCCCTACCCCACCAAGACTCTTGTCCTTCTACAAGGGTGAGCCAAGACCCTCTGTGGCAGACGAACAGCCCCTTCCCAGCAGGACGTGAGCTGCGGGTGGAGTGGAGCTGAAAGCTGCCCAGCTCAAGCTGAGCCTTGCAGGTCCAGAACCCCAGAGCCCCAGCACTGGGGAGAAGGCTGCCAGCCTCAGCCGGTGTCCCCTCAAGCTTGCCCTTCTTCTCCCAAGGTGGGCTGCCCTGCAGCAAGAACCTTCTCCCTCCCACACTCTGGAGCTGGACCTGTAAGCCATGTTAGTCGCCACACTTGTGCACAAGGCCGTGCATGGGTCTCCCTTCCATGTGGCAGCCTTTCAGCATGTGAAAACCACATTCCTGCCCCTTCACGCCTTCCCACCCACTCCTGCCCGTCTTCCCTCCTGATTGCCTCCGTACCAGCCTGAATCTGCTGTTTGCTCACTTTTGGTGCCAGCCACATGCGACATCCCCCCCCCCCACGACCTTCGCAGCCCTACCATGTGACAGGTGCCCACAGGTGGCTCAGACTGGGCCTGCACTTTCTAGTTTTACTTTTTTTTTTTTTTTTTTTTTTTTAATTATTTTCATCAATTCCTTTGCTGGTAACACGTCCATGTCTTCATCTCGTATCGTCGATATTGATAATGGCTTTTGGCCCTTGTTTGGTGGGGTGCTGGCTCTTTCATCTGGAGCACAACTCTTTCTGGTGGTTTTTCCCATTGCGTTGGTGTATTCTGGTGGGGCAAATGGACCCGTGTGTTGAGGGGCCGTCAGATGCTTTCCTGTAGAGATTGGAGCCTGCAGGCGTGGTGTTGCCAGGCGTGGTAGTTTTCAAGGCACCGTTGGTGCGTTCTCAGGGCCCGGGGCTGTAGAGCACCACCTTGGGGGCCCAGTGGATTCCAGGCACACTCTGGGCACCTCTTCTACAGGTGTGACACCCCAGGGCGTGGAGGGATGGAGGCGCTCTCTGGGTGTGCCCCCTGCACGGGAATCCACAGGGCTTAGAAGGTTTTATGTGCTTTCTCCCTGCGTTCTCCGTGTCAGGGACTGCAGGGTCTTTCAGAGCCCACCTGGTGCGTCTCCCACACACGGGACTGTGGGTGGGCCTGCACTTTCAAGGGGGCTTCTGGTCATGAGTCCCCCACCCCAGGTCTGCTTGAGACACTTCTGTCTTACATAATTACAGGAGCAGGCTATGCATACCATGGGAGAGTCGTGAGCTGGACAAGAGGTAACACGCTTCCCCTCTTCCAGGGAGTCCGTTGTGACACTCTGGGCAGATCCTTCCGGAGCTGCTTCTATGCCTCTGCCTCTGTGTAGATTTCCTGCATAAAATGAGCTCATGCCGTGCATACTGTTTTGTAACCTAATTTCTGTTCCAGGAAATGATCATTATTTTTCTGCTTCAGTACATTTTCATCTGATTTAATATGCAGACCTTTTGCAGATTTCCCCCATCTGACCTCAAAACGTCCACTTGCACTGTTGTGTTTTAAACCATGCTGCTCTTTGGGAAAGTGTGGCGTGGCTGGCTGCCGGGCCCTCCGGACTCACTGATCCTAACACAATTGCTTGTTTTAGAAATCTTGCCCTGTTGAGATCAGGCCTGTGTGTCAATGGTTTCTTGAATCTCAGCCTACATTACCTGACTCATGCCTATTAAATTTCACCTTGTTCATGTCACGCCAGTGGATCAGCTCTGAGAGAGAATGGAAGGAACTCCCTCTGTCACCTCTAGATACAGCCTGGCCTGGGGCTGGAGAGGCTGCAGCTGACTCCGGCTGACTCCTGGACGGGAAGGCAGGGCAGGACCACGGACAGGGCCCTGAGGCGCTTGCAGGGGCGGGTCTGTGTCCCTGAACTGCAAGCCAAATTCCCAGGAGTGTGGCTTCCAACACAGGCGTGTGGCTACCCCTCGGCAGGGCCCCCTGCTGTCCCTGTTTTGTTTGCTAAAAGAGCAGGACGTAGGTTTTTCAGCCCATGAATACTGCAGGCAGGGTGGGGGAAGAGGGCAACATCGTTTATTAGATATGGGGTTTAGTGTCACATTGTAGCAGCTATTCCCAAAACACCAAGGACACGGGGACCAAATGCTTTGCAAAATCCGACATATGCTGGGTGGTAGAGCATGCTATAAATACCCCCTGAGACCATAGTTTTGAATCAGTGTGTGCTTAAGTCAATGAAGAGTTGAGGACGGAGGAAATACAGGACAATCTGCCATGAGGGAAAATGTAAATAGTGTATGTGGATGGTTCCGGTGACCAGGAGGAGAAGCTCCAGTCGCCAGCCCCTCAGGAGGTGTGCATCCCCTCTAACGACACAGTATGGGCAGCGGGGAAGGGGCCTGACCGTGGTGAGAACCCGTCGTGTCTCAGGAGGCTGGCACTGTCAGCATCAGCACTGGTGACTCAAGTGAACGTGGACTTCACCCGGCATCTTCTTCCCAAACCTGTCAACATAGACTAGTCTTTTTTTTTTTTTTTTTTAAGCGTTATTTATTTGGGCCTGACAAGATAGCTTCGTGGCTAAATCCTCTCCTCGCAAATGCTGGGATCCCATATGGGCACTGATTCATGTCCTGTATGTTCCACTCCCCATCCAGTTCCCTGCTTGTGGCCTGGGAAAGCAGAGGATGGCCTAAAGCCTTGGGGCCCTGCACCTGTGTGGGAGACCGGGAGGAAGTTCCAGGCTCCTGGCTTCAGATCGGCTCAGCTCTGGCTGTTGCAGCAACTTGGCCAGTGAACCAGCATATAGCAGATCTTTCTCTCTTGTCTCTGCTTCTCTCTGTAAGTCTGTCTTTCCAATAAAAATAAATAACTTTTAAAAAAAAAGGTGTTATTTATTTGAAAGACAGTGTTACACAGGGGGTCAGGAAGAAAGATTTCCCATCTGCTGGATCACTCCCCTGATGGCTGGGCTGGGCCAGGCCAGAGCCAGGAGCTGAGAGCCTCTTCCAGGTCTCCCAGGTGGGTGGCAGAGGCCCAGTTATTTTGGCCATCTTGTGCTGCTTTCTCAGGTGCGCTAGCAAGGAGCTGGATCGGAAGTAGAGTAGCTGGAACTCCAGCTGGCACCCACATGGGATGCTGGCATCACGGGTAGTGGCTAAACGCACCATGCCACAGCACTGTCCCGCCTAAGCTCCCCCCATGCATCCCACACGATGCTTGGTTAGTCCTCCACAAAGTCCTCAAGCTCACCTCAGAGGAGTAAAGGCACGGACTGTCCCAGCCTAGGGGAGCCCAAGGAGACAAGCTAAGCAGTACGTGGTGTCCCAGGTAGGACGCTGGCACAAGATGACACTAGGAAAAACCAGAAGGTGTGAGTGGGGGGCTAACGTTCTCCGTGGTGGGACTTCAGAAGGTTCATGGAGAATTGCACTAAAAGATGCATTCCTTTGACGCAAAAAACCCTTTGAGACCGTGCCAGGTTTTCCATCAAATCATGGCTCATGAACTTTGTGTTCGTGAACACAAACACCAGAGCAAACCTGTCGTGTAATCCCACTCTCCAGAGCCCGTGGGACGTGCCCTCAGCATGTTAGTTTGGTCTGTGATATTCCCCTAATTATTGAAAAAAAAAAAAAAAGGAGACAGCAGGATTTGATAGAGACATCCCCTTTAAGGGAAACAGAGACTGGGAGAGGGATGCATTGTCCTAACCTTGAACATCTGCTCTTAGAATGCAGTGGAACAAAACAGTGACAATGGGCCTGGCGTGGTAGCCTAGCAGCTAACATTCTTGCCTTGCACACCTGGGATCCCATATGAGTACCAGTTCTAATCCCAGCAGCCCCACTTCCCAGCCAACTTCCTGCTTGGAACCTGAGAAAGCAGTGGAGGACAGCCCAAAGCCTTGGGGCCCTGAACCAGTATGGGAAACCTGAAAGAAGTTTTGGATCAGCGCAGCTCCGGCCGTTGTGTTCACTTGGGGAGTGAATCACTGGACAGAAGATCTTTCTGTCTCTCCTCCTCTATGTATATCTGACTTTCCAATAAAAATAGATAAATCTTAAAAGCAAACAAAAAACCAAAACAACTGTGACAAATAGAAGTGACAGCTCAGTTCCCGTCAGCTGTCTGGCTTTCTTCTCCCGATCCTCGCTAGGCCTTGATTTATTCATCCACAGAATGGGGTGGTCACAGTCCCCAGCACCAGGGTTATTGTGGAGCTGCTTCCGTGCCCCATACCTGGTGCAGTGCAGTGTCAGACATTGCTGCTCCAGTGGTTGTCGTTTTCTGAACACATGCATGCATCTTTAAGAAGTTGCTCTGGGCTGGTGTGTTCCTGGAAATTGGAGCCTTTCAGTTTGGAGCTCATCCTTGCCAGAAAAATCAGAACTAAAGCAGCCAAGGTGGTGCGTGCCGCCCATTGGCGCAGCACCCCTTCCCCGGGCCCGGTCCTCTGGCCCCCTCTACGTGCTGGGGAGATGCCTGAGCACCAGTGACCCGGAGAGCAGCCTGTCGCATCCCCCTTCCTTGCAGCTGGATGCAGCTGGGCGCGTGGGCCTCCTGGTTCACGTGCAGAGAGGTGTGGCCACGATCCTGACTGGGCTCCCTGAGACTGCTGGGCGCAGCAAGGGGAATGCCTGTGCCGCTTAGGCTGAGCCTGGATATCTGGAGTGGCACAGGGGTGGCTGCTCTGGTGGACTAAATCTTGTGGCTAAACCTCGCTGAGGGACAGTCATTCCCAGCCTTGCAGTTCCCCTGAGGAAGGAAGGCCGAGGTCAGGGTGGAGCAGCTTGCGAGGGGGACCCAAACAGGGGGCTGGGGTCAGTGCCTCTATGTGGGCATGCAGGACCAGAACAATGTAGAACTGAAGCTGGGTTCGACTTGTGAGCATGGGTGTTAGGGGAGACGCCTGTGTCCCCCACATCTGTGGCTAGAGGAAAGGCCAGCAGGGATGGTGGGGACTGTTCCCTGGGGGCAGTGGGAAGACCTAGGCAGCCCAGGGCATGTGTGTGTTTCAAAATCCTGGATGGGTTAGTGGGGGACCCTCTGGAGACCGTGATGAGAGAGGAAGAGAGGCTGGAGCAGTGGCACAGGGACCCTAAAGGCCTGCACAACCACGGGCGCTCCCAACTGGGTGGCAGATTTGGGGAGCTCTTTTGAGAACAGCCCTCTATGGACCCTATTCTAACGGGACCACAGTGACAAGGGGCAAAGCTGGCAAAAGAAGAGAACGGGGTTAGGTCCTGGCAGGAAAGGGGCAACGGGATGACGGCGGGGGGCAGGACAGGGGTGACCCCAGAGAGACCTGCAATCCATTGGGGACAAGGAGGGATGAGGATGGGCTGGTCAGGAGAGCCCGCCAGGTCTCGGCCCCCTGTCAGACTCCTGAATCGCCAGGGCAAAACCTCACTGACAGACAGGGGCTCCCACGAGGGAGGCAGGATAGCACTGGGGGTGGGGAGCTTGGTAGGGGACCCTCATTGTCCCTGCCCAGCTGGTGGAGGTACAGAGGGTATGGGAGAGATAACCAGACTCCCAGGAGGAAGGATGGGTGGGCGGAAGAGAAGGCCCGGGCCAGGTAGATGAGTCCTGCCTGCTCCCCGGGGTGCGGACAGGATCCTAAGGGTCCAAGGGGTGGAGAAAGCCAGTGCTGGGCAGGTCGTCCAGGGAAACGGGTGTGGATCGGGGGCCAGTGCTCCTGGCAGGCACCAGAGGCAGGAATACAGCCCCTCCAGGCGGGGACACCGCGCCTGGCTCTGTTGGTGTGAGGGTTGTAGCGGGAGAGGGTCCTGCCTCAGCCGTGCAGTGTGTGCTGGGGTCCGCAAGCAGATGCAGAAGAGAGCTTGACAGCTGGCAGGGACTGGCGGCAGGTCTGCGCCGGCGCAGAGGGCAAGGCCACTGGCGTGCAGTGCGTGTGCATTCGTCGCCCCAGCCAACGTCACGGAGGGAGATCTTGAATCCTTTATTCTATTTTAGCTTCACTTTGAGGGGCAGGCATTGTGCTGCTGTTGGTTAAGCCGCTGCCTGTGACCCCTCCCCGCCTCCTGTTACTGTTGGAGACTGGCTGTACTTCTGAGCCAGCTTCCTGCAAGTGTACCCGCGAAGGCCCTGGCTGCTGTATGCACTTAGGGAAAAAATAAGCAGAAAGAAGTGTGTGTGCTCTCTCTGTCTTTCAGACATACCACTTAAAAAAAAAAAGATTTATTTTTATCGCAAAGTCAGATATACAAGAGAGGAGAAGGGAGAGAGGAAGATCCTCCATCAGTTGATTCACTCCCCAAGTGACCACAATGGCTGGAGCTGAGCTGATCTGAAGCCAGGAGCCAGGAGTCTTTTCCAGGTCTCCCACACAGGAGCAGGGTCCCAAAGGTTTGGGCTGTCCTTGACTGCTTTCCCAGGCCACAAGCAGGGAGCTGGAAGGGAAGCAGAGCTGTCGGGATTAGAACCACCGCTCATATGGGATCTCAGCATGTTGAAGGCGAGGACTTTAGCCACTAGGCTACTGTGTCGGGCCCAGATCAATCTTTTTGAAAAGCAATTATTTGAAGTATTGGAGAGGCAGAGAGACAGACAGATTTTCCTTCTGCTAATTCACTCTTTTTTTTTTAAAGATTTATTTTTATTATTTTTTTATTGGAAAGGCAGATATACAGAGAGGAGAGACAGAGAGGAAGATCTTCCGTCCGATGATTCACTCCCTAAGTGAGCGCAACGGCCCATGCTATGCATCCGAAGCCAGGAGACTCTTCCGGGTCTCCCACGCGGGTGCAGGGTCCCAAAGCTTTGGGCTGTCCTCCACTGCTCTCCCGGGCCACAGGCAGGGAGCTGGAAGGGAAGCGGGGCTGCCGGGATTAGAACTGGTACTCATATGGGATCCTGGGCGTGCAAGGCGAGGACTTAACCACTTGCGCCACCGCGCCGGGCCCTGCTAATTCACTCTTAAATGCCTGCAGCAGCTGGGGTTGGGCCAGCTGGGAGCCAAGAGCTTCATCCAGGGATCCAAGGACCTGAACCTCACTGTTGCCTCCTGGGGTACACATTAGCAGGAAGCTGGAGTCAGGAGCCGAAGGGACTCAAACGGGAGCACAGTGACACGGGGTGCTGCCTGGCAAAGGGAGTGGCAGTGCAGAAGGGGCAGGGTGTTCAAAACAGAGCTGATGGGAAGTGGACAGTGAGACAGATGTGGAGCTAGGCTGCAGGGAGGGCAGAGCAGGGAGGAGCAGGAGTTCCACCTGGGACGCCCGCCAGGGGCGCATGTGGAGCCAGAAGTGGCAGAAGGAGGCACCCTTGCTCGGTTCCTCCCAGCTGACCCGTCGCTCTCCCTCTCCATTGCCTGCTCCCTGGGATCTCAGACGTCGCTGTCCACCACGGAGCACTTTACATGCGGGCGGTGCAAGGAAGCCAGCTCGGCTGCGACTTAGCCGCCACACCCCTGCCAGGCTCACATAGGGCTTCTTGCCTTGAGGGGCGCAGCCCCGTCTCGCCCACTTCTTTCAGGGTGCCACCGCTCCTGTGCAGCCCCTCAGTTGAAGACCCAGCTTTTGCCTCCCCCTGTGCAGGTGCAAACTGGCTGGAGCCAGCACAAACTACCGGGCTGTGCTTCTGGCATGACTGCTAGCAGTGCTTGGCGTCTCCGCCCTCAACTGGTAAACCGACGGCTCTTCTGCCCTCCTGCCCCTGGCAGTCTGCCCTGCTCCAGCATCTTTGAAACCCACGCATAGTTTCCTACGCACCCTCTGAAGACCCTCGTGTGCGTGTGTGTGTGTGTGTGTGCGTGCGTGTGTGTGTGCGTGTGTGTGTGTGTGTGTGTGCGCGTGTGTGTGTGCGTGCGTGTGTGTGCGCGCGCGCGTGTGTGTGTGTGTTGGCATACTTCACATTAGCATCTTTTCTTACGGCCACCTGCTATGTGAGCTGGGCAGGTGTCCTGGCTACCCTGAGCTTCAGAGTGCACCTGCTATTCTCTGGTCACAGGACTCCCTGATGCAATGGCCGGGACCTTCTCCTGGGGCCACTAGTGGGTTTCCATGGGCAGAAGGAGCTGGCATGGCATGGAGCTGGCTAGCTGCCTTTGTATCTTACTCCACCCTCCAGCAACTATGAGATGCCGGAGAGGTAATGACTGGGCCGTCGTCCCTCAGTAAGAGGAGGAGCTGGGATTTGAACCCAGGTCTTGTTCTAGAGCTGCCTCCTGAGCTGCTCACTGTTGGTAGTTTTAGGTTCGTCAGAAGGAAGGGAAAGGGGAAAAAGATCCCCTTCTGAGTTTCAGAAATCCAACATTGGGAAATCTCGTATCAGAGGCTCATCTGGCTTTCTGGGCCTGGGTGGTCTGGGTCAGGGGTCAGAGGGTGGAGCAGAAGTAGGTCTGTGTTGAGCAGGATGGGCAGGCACTGCCCTGAGCCCTCCATGGTCCTCAGGCTGGCCCTTCCCTGTCCTGTGTCCTGGCTGATGGCTGCTGAGCAAGGCAGCAGGTGGCAGCAAGTGGCATGGTGTTAGGGTGGGGCCTACACCTTGATTTCTGAAGCCACTCCGCCTCCTAGCGGACGGTGACATGTGTTAGCTGCAGGTGCTTGTGTCACAGGTCCTGGGAGGGGCCAGCGCTGCACGCGCTGATTGTTCTGTGTTGCAGAACAGCCTGGAACCTGGGTCACCTTTCCAGCCCCTCCCCTTCCCAGGCTGATGCCACAGGTTTTTCTTGCTCCAACTGGCCTTGGCTCGCTCTTGTTCCTGTCCTCCCCCACCCCATGCCAGCTCTGATGTTCCTTTTAGACCAGCGGCTGGGAGCCAGGGCCCTGTGTCAGGCATGCCTGGCTGGAGACTCACCGCTTGCAGTGAGGGGCTGTTGGATTTCTCTGTGCCTCCTCAATCTGCTCATCTGTAAGGTGGGGATGTTAGCAAACATGCACTGAACACCTAACCCCGCACCCATGTGGGTGTCGCTGTCCCCAGGGATTCTAGGGTTCGGAAGGGGGCTGTTCATTCCCAGCCTTTTGTAACGTTTCCTGAGCTCCTGCCCAGGCAGTGGGGCAGGGGGACACACAGAGGGAGAAGACAGGAACTCTCTGAGGGAGCCCCCAGTCCTGGGGAGGCACAGTAGGACAGACGTCCTTTATGAGCATTTCATTAAAGAAAATTTTATTGGGCCCGGCTGCATGGCCTAGTTGCTAAAGTCCTCGCCTTGAACGCGCCGGGATCCCATATGGGCGCCCGTTCTAATCCTGGCAGCTCCACTTCCCATCCAGCTCCCTGCTTGTGGCCTAGAAAAACAGTCGAGGATGGCCCAAAGCTTTGGGACCCTGCACCTGTGTGGGAGACCTGGAAGAAGCTCCTGGCTCCTGGCTTTGGATCGGCATAGCATCGGCCGTTGCGCTCACTTGGGGAGTGAATCATCGGACGGAAGATCTTCCTCTCTGTCTCTCCTCTCTGTATATCTGACTTTCCAATAAATAAGTAAATATTAAAAATTTATTTATTTTTATTGGAAAGGCAGATTTACAGAGAGAATGAGAGACAGAGAGGAAGATCTTGTGTCTGCTATTCACTCCTCAAATGGCCACAATGTCTGGAGCTAAGCTGATTTGTAGCCAGGAGCTTTTCCAGGTCTCCCACATGGGTGCAGGGTCCCGAGGCTTTGGGCTGTCCTCCTCTGCTTTCCCAGGCCACAGGCAGGGAGCTGGATGGAAAGTAGAGCAGCCAGAACACAAAATGGTGCCCATATGGAATCCCAGTGCTTGGAGGTGGAGAATCAGCTCATTGAGCCATCATGCCCGCCCCAAGCATTTTATTTTTTATTGACAAATGATTGCACGTCCCTGAGGTGCAGGGGGATGTGCAATCTGCAAGTCAAACTCGTTCACAAAGCTGTCAGCTCATGTGCAACCTCTCATTTGTCTTCGGTGAGAACGTTTGAAATCTACCCTCCTGGCAACTTGAGAGCGAGAATCGCCTTTTTGTAGGGAGATTTTTGGGGGCAGCTGCTCTTGATTTTGAAAAAAAATAAAGTCATGTGCAGATAGTGTTGGAGATGTAGAAACTGCAGCAACTTTATAGGAAAAGAAAGCTGAGGAGTACCAGTCCCGATGTCCCAACCTTAACGATCCATGCCCTGACCCAGCTATGGGCGTGATCTGGGGATGTGAGCCCCGTGCACCTCCTGTCCTCGCCCACATCATTGGCACAGGGTCACCCTTGGCACCAGCATGTACACGGTGTTCTGTGCTGCCCAGCCTGACCTTCTAGCAGCCTCCTCTGCAGTGCCCAGGGCCAGAGTGTGCCCCCATCGATGCCCTGTAGAGGGTAGACAGACTTGGGGGAGGGTCTGGAGCCGTGATTAGTGCTGAGAGCCTGAGGGACAGGTCCCGCAGACCCCATGTGTAATCCCGCCTGTGCCCTGAGCCTTGTTCCCAGCCGGGGTACTGACCTCACATGTGAGCGCCTCAGAACCACCGGGAGCCACTGCATGGGTGGAGTCCAGGGTCTCGCCTAGGCGGTGGCATGCAGACTGCGGCCACCTGTTCTGAGTCCCTCTGCAGCTTCTGTTCTCCAACCCTTGCTTGCTGCACCAGCCTCACAGCCTCCCGGTCAAGGCCAGCGTTCGTCTGCATTTGTTTCTGCTAGTGGGACAGGTGTGTAATGGGATGTCAGGATTGTTTAATTTTTCATTTTTAATTGGCAATGAGACTGTTCATTTCCATTTAATGTGGGTATTTCTGCAAAGCATGGCTGTATCCTTCTTTTTGAGCCACTGACCAAGGGAAATTTCTGTATTGATCTATTTGAAGTCAGTTGATTCAGAAGCAAGGCTGCTTTTGACTTTGTTGTGCTCTGTGGCTTTACTTTGGCGTTTGTTTCAACATTTGAGTGTCTCAGTGGCAGCACAGCTTTCTTCTGTGTGTTCCTATTTCTGTAGTAGTAAGAAGCGCACCTTTCTTTTGCACTCTGCAACTCCTAAATGCATGTAGCTTTTTAAAAAGCTTTTTATAGGATTTTCTTTTATTTATTTGAAAGGTAGAGAAGGAGAGGGCAAAGAGAGAGAGAGATTTTTATATCAACTGGTTCGTTCCCAGAACAGTTGCAGCAGCCAGGGGTGGATTAGACCGAAGCCAGGAATCAGGAGCTCCTTCTAGTGTCCCACAGGGCTGACAGGGTCCTGCAGGCGCGTGAGCCTTCGAGTGCTGCCTCCCAGGCTCCTGAGCTGGAGTGGAAGCGGCAAGCCTCAATCCAGCGCTGTGGTCTGGGGTGCTGGTGTGACGAGCAGCAGCTCAACCCTCTGTGCCATTACGCTGGCTGAGCAAAACACTGAGCTTCCATCCCCTGGAATTGACCGTGGGACTCATTCATCATTCAGTTCTGTTAATATTTCAAAGTTGTTTGTGAATCAGACTCAAGCCAGGTGCTTGGAGCTCCAGCTGGGTCTCCCACAGGGGCAGCCGTAACTTGGGTGCTCGGGTCATTGTCTGCTGCCCCCACCCCCGGGGTGCACCTTAGCAGGAAGCTGGAATTCGAAGAGGAGCCAAGACTTGAACCTGGCACCGTGAAACAGGGGTCTCCAGCAGATGCCTAACCTCTGGGCCGATGCCCACACCACTCCGCCCTTTCCTGAGCACTGCTGGGCTGCTGGCTCCCCTCAATCCCCTGCGCTAGAGTGACAGCCAGTTCTTTTCCCTATTTGTTCTGATGTTCAGAGATTGTGTCTCTGAATCAATATTACAACATCTTAAAAGACATTTATTTTTATTTGAGAGGCAGGTTTTATATATAGAGAAGGAGAGAAGTCTTTCATTTGCTGATTCACTTCCCAGATGGCCTCAATGGCCAGAGCTTAGCTGATCTGAAACCAGAGGCCAGAAGCTTCTTTTCTAGCTTTCCCACAAGGGTGCAGGAGCCCAAGGACTTGGGCCATTCTCCTCTGCTTTCCTAGGTCATAGCAGGGAGCTGGATTGCAAGTGGAACAGCTGGAATGCGAACCAGTGCCCGTTTGACTTGCCAGCGCTACAAGCAGAGGATTAGCCTGTTATACCAGTGCACCAGCTCCTATAGCATTTTAATAATTATTGCTTGGAGTAATGTATTTTAAAATTGAGACAACTATAATTGCAGAGGGCTGGGGGTGCGGGTAGGGGAGTGATGCAGTAGGTTAAATTATCGCCTGTGACATGGCATCCCCTATGGATGTCAGTTCAAGTCCCAGCTGTTCCTCTTCTGATCCAGCTCCCAAATAATGCACTGGGAAAGTAGCCAAAGCTCTCCCGAGCACCTGGGCCCTGCATCCATGGGGAAGACCTGGGTGGAGTTCCAGGCTCCTGCCTTAGGCCTGGCCCCCCAGCCTGCTATCTGGGGAGTGAACCGGCGGGTGGAAGAGCTCCTCCTGTCCCTTCCTGTCATTCGCCTTTCAGATGAATAAGGGAATATGGCTCTCTTGGTCCTGTGCTTCCATTGCTCTGGCACTCTGACTCTTGGCCGTCCCAGGACAGGTGTCCCCTGAGCATGGCCCCTGGGTGTCTGTATTCCTCATCTCCTCTTCACTGCTTGGGCGGGACAGTAAAGACAGCAATGCTAAGATGCTTTGTGTTTCTGATTTGTGTAGTATCAGGAGTTCCAGGAGAGGTGAGGCCTAGCAGCAGTAGAAGGTGGGCAGAGAAGCCAGGGAAAGGTGAATGTCTGCAGCTCTGTACGTGCTTTCAGGTTGACCATTGCATGTCTGTTAGCTTATACTTATATTATACTCTTAATTTACAGTGTTGGGGAAGCTGGGACACAGGTCTTCAGCTTAATGGATGGACTTCAGGGTAATGATCGTTTGTTTCTCTTGGAGTTACAGTTGCTTGGATTGCCATAAGGACCTTTGATTTGCTATTTCTACCAGGAGCTGTTATCACCAAGCTTGGTTAATGAAGACCCCTGTAGTATAACTTAGACATGTCTGGAGTGATCTTGCTCACAGCCCGCAACAGGAATAGAGTGCCTATGCTTCTTCATGTGTGTCTTGAAAAATGTGAAATGTACTCTTCTTAAAACATTTTAAATTAGAGAGCAAGTTATCATTTTGATTAAATGTAATTTGGGATAAAAAAGTAAATGTTTTATTATAAAAAAAAATAAGGGAATATGGAAAAAAGTCCTTAAAAATACTCTCTGATATTCTTCGTTATAGATCTTAACGTATGTAACACATTTTTTTCAGGGGCTTTATTGCTGTTGTGTTTAATCTGTTCAACGGGAAAGGGTTACCATCTCCAGTATCTATTTAATCCTCCCAACAGGAACAAAATATTAACATCAAAAATTAATGCCTTACAATAGGACTAAATTAATGTTTAATATTTAATGTGTTTTGTTACTATGGAGGAGGAGATTCTTGCCCCTTGATGCTTGCTGTTGTGGCTGCACGTCCCTGGCGTAGCAGAGTGCCCCGACCTTTGTTGATTTATCTCCTATCTCACCATGGGCATGAACTCATGTATCATTTCTAGTAATTTTCTGGCTGGCTCCTTCACCTTTGCTAGGCTATCACATCCTTTTCAAAAGTAATCATTTTGTTCTGTCCTCTGTTCTTATATTTATGACTCCAATTACTTTTCCTTCTGAGATGAAAATCATTGTGTTTCTAGAACTGATCGGTGCTGGGTGTGGGAGACCATCGCCCTGTGCAGGAAGGTGAGGCGTGGGGTATGCACCTCTCTGCTTCCCAGAGCCAGCAGGTTGGGGCCGGGGAGGCAGGAGGACCTCAGGCCTCAGGAGGGCTGGCACGCCCAGCCTTCCAGCTCCCTCTGTGACTGCAGGCAGGCCTTTACTTCTCAGAGTCTCATCTGTGAAATGGGAAGGCAGTGATGCCCCCTCCTGTATTAGCAAGAGTGGTGGTGAAATCTTGAGCACATCTCTGGGGGTAGTCGCTGCTGTGGACTCTCGGTGGCTTCAGGGACATTCAGAGGACATCTTACACTGATCATGGCCTGGCAGCTAGGCATGCTAGTCCAAAGGGCCCAGTGCAGTTCTGTTCTCGCTGCTGCTGCACCTGCTGTGTGGCATGTGTGGTGAGCAATGCACGTGATTTAGGAGAACTGTAGGCTCACCTGCCATTGCAGATGAAGGGTTCACTTGGTGTCACATCAGCAGAAGAGAACAGACACTCGCTCTCTCTGGCTCTGTCGTGTCTTAGGGAGTCTTCAGTTTCTCTGGTGTCCTCGTCTCTAAGAGGGGTCAGCAATGGCAGCGACTTCACAGGCTTATGAGGCATAGCTGAGTTCATCCACGTGAAACTCTTGGAATAACAGCTGGTTCAGAGTGACTGCTCCCAAGTGTTGCCACTGGTCCTGGTCATTGGCATCACTGCCCTTGCAGGGGCAAACAAGCACCCTCCACCCATACAAGGGCTGTCAGGAGTGCTTCTCACCCCTGGAAGGCTGTGGCTGCTGGGGGTTGCCACCTGAGAGGGGGATGATGGCACAGTGCTCTCTGCTTTCCCTGTTGAGCTTGGAAATATTCCCAGCACCTCCCCCCACCAGCTGCCCTGGAACCACCCCAGAGGGGGTATGTGAGGAACAGCCCCTACCGTGAACAGCTTCCCCACCCCCACCCCAGGGTCACATCATCGGAATCTCCAGGTTGGGGGCTTTGAAAATGCTGATTCCAGGGTCCCCCACTGCCACCAGACCCAGGAGGTCTGTGTTGGGTAACTGAGGAGGGACTCTGCCTTTGGTCCCTCTGCCCTGGAGGTTGCACGATGAGCAAATGAGTCCTGGGCTCTGGCCACAAGGTCCCCACCAATTCCTCCCTGCCTCCCCTGCGCCCCCTTCTCTCCACCCCACGTCTTGCTCCTCTGGTTTATGCAGCAAGGCCTGTGCCCTCCCTCCCAGGGCCATGTGAGGATGAGTGGCTGAGCGGTGTGCTGGCCCCACGGGCCTCGGCCTCCGCCCTCTGCTCAGGCCTGCAACCCACTTTTGGAGGAAGAGATCTGAATTATAAATAGGGGCCTAAATCATGCATGAGACCTCCTGCCTCTGCTGCTTCCGGCTGCACTGCCAGCAAATAGTTTTACCTCCCTGGAGTGGCCCCTGACCCCTGGGGCTGAGGCCAGAGGAGTTTCGCTGAAGCCTGGAGCTGCTTTGCACCCGGCTTCCTCCTATGGGGAGGGGTGAGAGCACGTGTACCCCCAGGCAGCTGTCACCCCAATTCTGACGATGCTGTGGGCATGGCCCACATCTTGGGCAAAGGAAAAAAACATAACAGGGCTAGTGCCCAGGCAAGGCTGAAAGCGAGGTGCAAAGGCATGGAAGCCAGGTGGTCCCAGGAGTGGTGCCCAGCAATTCCTCATGTCAGTCTGGTAAAAGCCTTGGGCCCAGCATCTCAGAACCCTCCTTGACACCTTGATGAGTGCACTGGTCTCTCTGTGACCTTGGGCAAGTGGTCAGCCTCTGTGTTCACCTGCCCCTGGCTGGGTATCACCCAGAAGTGGGCTACAGACACCAGCGGCTGCCCCAGGTATGGTCTGCCGAGAGCATGCAGGTGGCCTGCAGGTCCTCAGATCCTTGTGGGGTCTCTGTGCGGGAGATACCTACTATGGGCAAGACAGTGTGTTCCTCTGTAGCGTGTGTCTGCCTGACCCCTGCCAGGCCCCAGGGAAGGAGCCTAGGTTACATGGAATGCTGGCAGTCCACCAGCCAGTGTTGTTAAGGGACCCCCGAAATCATGATCATGACCTCTTTTGGGCCCCTGGGGAACAGGAGCCAAGGGAGTCTGGCCTGCACCATTTCACAGGTGAACGGACCAAGGCGCTAAGAGACCGGGGCTTGCCAGGTGTGTGGCAAGGCTGCCTTCTGCCCTCCCTAATGCAGGAATCTCTACTCTTTGGTCCCCATATCTTCCCATATCACCCCTGGGTGAACCAGGCACTGGCCTCGAGAGAACCTGGGAGGCAGCGCTGCCTCCCTCCCTGCCTCATCAAACTACCTCTGCCTTTGACCTTGGTGCTCTCCCCTCCCCCACAATCCTGGGTGGGTACAGCCTGGTGGCCCTCCTCCCTGCCTCCCTCCACACTGCCCCTGGGCATGTGGCAGCTTTAGCAGTCATCTGCCCACTGTGATGCTGGCCCCTGGGCTATTTTTATCTCACTTGAGAAATAGCAAGACATCTGTCCCTCCCCTGCAGAGGTGTCTGTCGCCGTCCACACACACACACACACACACACACACACACACACACCAGAGAGTCGGGGAAGAGCCTGGTTGACTGAAGGGAGGGACAGATGGGCAGACGCACCCTGGATCCGCCCGATTCCTAACCCTTTCGTTCCTGTTCAGGAAGCAAACAGAGCCACAGGGGTGGTCCCGGCAGCGGTCAGCAGCCGGCTCAGGCTCTGAGTGGCCACTTGGGGACAAAAAGGAAGACAGCACTTCCCTGGACGGGCGGTGCGGGGTGCCTGTGCCTGGATCTCAGTGCTGACCAGCGACCCCTGACCTTGTGTGGCACAGCCCCTCTCTGCCATCACCACTTTTTGCCCCTGCTGGTCCTGAAGCCAGTCCCTCTTCAGTTAAGGGGATCCCTCCAGCTCTAAGAGCTAAGCATCAGCACCAAACAGCCTCTTCCTTTGTACAACACAAATATCCACAGGCGGGGGTTGGGCAGCTCCAGGAAGGATCACTTCAAGCCATACCCCCACTGAGCTGACTCCATGCCACGATGGCGGCAGTTCCCCAGGAGGGTTCCCAGGGAGGGGAGCACTTCCATGTGCCCGCCTTTTGCTTTCCTCTTTGCCAAGACAGTGTCTCTCGAGGCTGTGCAGCCCATGTCTCATTGGCCAGAGATGGCTAACATGTCTTTGCCTGGGCCAGTCACTGGCGGTGGTGGGAGGCTGGGCTGGGCTCATGCCCCAGGGTTGAGATGCCCTGGAGACCCTGGTCTTGACAGGAAGTGGGCCCCTCAGGTGCCTCAGGGCTGCCCTAGCTGGGCAAACCCTGTCACTGTTTCTTTGCTTTACTGAGAAGCTGAGGGACACCCTGGGGTCCCTCCACACCTGCTGTCCCCCGGCTGTCAGGTCCCTGGGAAGCTGCCCAAGGCATGGCCTTTGCTGCCCTGTCCTGCTCTACGCTGTTTCTCTCCTCTTCTGCCAGTTTCCTTTCTGTCCCAGAGAGCCCTGGGAAGGCATCAGGAGGGCACCCTGTAGGACAGAGCCGCTCGGCGCCCTGGGCAGAGTCGGGGCTTGCCAGCACACACTTGGTGAAGCCGCTGGTGGTGGAGCAGAGCAGGTCTTGAGGCTCTGTGAGTCACAGGGTCCTGAGGTCACCCTGCCATGTCACTTAACCCCACTGTCTGCTCCTTCCCTCACTATGCACCCCGCACTCTCCTGTCTGCCATAGGACTGACTCCTAGTCTCACGTGATTTGTACATTGGCCCTGGGTGCTGGTTGAAGGGCCTTGGTATGGAGAAGTGCCCTGCCTCGCCCAGGGTGATCTGGGGTGGGCTTTGTTGGCCGGGGTCTGTGCAGTTGCATAAGCTTAGTGCTGACTGTCCCTCACCTGGGATTGGGGGGCGCGTTGACTGTGGAGGGAGAGTGGGCCCCCACCGTGGAGCCCTCGCCTTACCCTTTGTTTCCCACTGGCTTTGCTTCTGGCTGCCCTTCGGCTGCTCCCCTGCAGAGAATCCGTGGACAGGGCAGTGGCCTTTGTCCGTGGGGGGTGGGAGCGGGGACTCCAGAACACAGAGTCTCATTGTGTGCCTGAGGTCAGGCGGCTGGACCGCCTGGGAAAGTGGGTAAACAAGTAGCTGGAGCGCTTGGTGCTACGGCACCCACACCCCACGGAGGCCACAGTCTCTCAGGAAGGTCAGAGAAGGGACTCAATGGAGACATCAGGAGGAAAAGGGACGCAGGCCAAGACCGAGCTGGACTCCAACCTCAGCCACCCCCAGGCTTGATTCTTCTGCCCGGGCAGGGCATCAGCTGGCAGTGTGAGGGGCTGCCCGTGATACCTAGCCCTTGTAGGCGCTCCACACCTGAGAGCCGCTGGAGATGTTCCAGACGAGGTGCAGCTGACAGAGCCCGAGTCCCCTCTTGCTGGCCTCTTCCCTTGGTGGCACCAGTGTCCAGCTGCCTCAGACCCCCTGCCTTGATTTTTTTTTTTTTAGATTTATTCATTTTTATTGTAAAGTCAGATATACAGAGAGGAGGAGAGACAGAGAGGAAGATCTTCCATCCAATGATTCACTTCCCAAGTGGCCGCAACAGCTGGTGCTGTGCTGATCCAAAGTCAGGATCCAGGAATCTCCTCCAGGTCTCCCACACGGGTACAGGATCCCAAAGCATTGGGCTGTCATGGACTGCTTTCCCAGGCCACAAGCAGGGAGCTGGATGGGAAGTGGAGCTGTTGGGATTAGAACGGGCGCCCATATGGTATCCTGGCGCGTTCAAGGCGAGCACTGCAGCCAGTAGGCCCCTCTGCCTTGAGTTTAATCACTTCTCTGCCCACACCTGCTTCTGCTTGCTGTCCACCACGCCCATGTCCACCTCTCCCCTTGCCTGGCCAGCTCTCACCAACAACTCCCCCCAGCAGGTCTGAATGTGGGATGCCACGTGTGTCCCTTTATATAATGTTCATTATTAATTACTTGAAATGCAGAGAGAGATTGACCAGTCTTTCAGCTGCTGGTTCACGCAAGTGTCCTCAACCACCAGGGCCAGGCCAGGCTGAAGCCAGGATCCAGGATCCACCTGGGCCTCCCACGTGGGTGGTAGGGACCCAAGGACTTGAGCCATCATCAGCTGCCTCCCACAGTGTGGTAGTGGATGCTGGTGGAACCAGGACTTGAACCCAACACGCTACAGGAAGTGGTGACTTTGCTGCATCAGATGCTTGCCGAGGCTGCTCCTCTCGCACCGCCTGCATCTGGTTTTGGTATCAGGGCAATGCTGGACTCATAAAATCACTTGGGAAGTGTTCTGTTTTCTGGAAGAGATTGGGTAAAACTCATGTATCTTTTTTTTTAATAGTTGATGAGACTGTCTGGGTCTGAGGTTTTCTGTTTTAGAAGGATTTCCTAGGATGAACTATGAAATTAATTTCTGGGACAACATTGTGGCACCACCGATTAAGCCATCACTTTGACATCAACTTCCCTAAGTACTAATTCAAGTCTCGGCTACCCCACTTCCAATACAGCACCCCACTAATGTGCCTGGGAAAGCAATAGAAGATGGGCCCAGGTGCTTTGGTCTCTGCAGTCACGTGAAAGACCTAGATGGGGTTAAGGTCCTGGCCCTGGCCCTTGTGACCATTTGTGGAGTGAACTAGTAAATGGGGTTATTCACTAGTGAATGAATGACATTATGAAGAAATTATTTACTACTTACAGTGCTATTCAGATCATCTGTTCTTCCTGTGTGAGCTTCACGGTTTTGTGTCTTTCAAAGACTTGGTTGGTTCATCTAAGTTATAGACATTCTGTGCCCATCGGTGGTCCTAGCATTTCCTTATTAGCCTTTTCAGTTCTGTGAAGCCATAGTAGCATCTCAGCGTTCGTTTATGAGACGGTAATCTGCATTCCCTCGCTCTGTCGCTCTGAAATCCGATTAGAGGTGCACCTGTTTGATGAATCTCCTCAATGAATCAGTTTGTTGTTGTTGCTTTTCATCTACCATTTTCCATTTTTCTGTTTTTAATTTACTTTAATGTGTCTTTAATTTCCCTTGGGACTTCCTCTTTGTCTAGTGGATTACTTGGGCTGATGATGCTTAATTCCCAAGGATGTGGAAATTTTTCAGATGTCTTGCTGTTATTGATTTTTTTAAATTCCATTTTGGTGAGAAAACATAATTGCATGGTTTCAGTTATTGTAAATGTACTAAGTCCTGTTCAGTCTCTCAGGAATTGGTCTACCTTGATAAATGTCCCCCGTTCAGGAGGGCATGGCGTGCCCTGCTGTGACTGGGCCGAGTGCTCCGCAGTCCGGCTTGGTTGTGCTGGGTGCTAGTAGTGTTCTTCGGCCCTTTCCTGCCCTTGTTGATTTTCCCTCTAAGTGGTTCCGTTCATCCCTGGAGCTGAGTTTCGAAGGACCCAGCTCTGTCAACTTGTCCAACTTTCTCTTTCAGGCCTTTTAGTTCTGCCTCACTTTTTTTTTTTTTTTTTTTTTTGCAGCCCTGTTGTCAGGTGCAGGTACATTTGGAGTTGTTATGTCTTCTGAGTGAATTTTTTCCTCTAATGTTTCTCTGAATCTCTGGTTATTTGCCTTGTTATGATTAGTTAATTCCAATTATTCTACCATTATTTTTTTTCCTGTCTCCATTCTGCTATAAGTCCCATCCAATGAATTTTCAAAATGTCGATTACTTGAAGTTTTGCATTTCGGTTCTAAAACAATTTCATTTGGCCTTCAAAAATCCCGTTTCTCTCTCTTTCTCTCTCTTGCTAAGAATTTCTGCCTTTCCATTTATTTCAGGATTCTCCTTTGCTTCACGCAGGGTAATTTGGGTAACCTCAAAGTCTGCGTCCTATAATGACTGCGTCTGGCTTGTCTCGGGCTCGGCATCGTCCACCGAGTGCCCCCCTTGTGGCTGCAGCTCCGCGGCATGTGTGTGCAGCTCGGGAGTGGGCCCGGGCCCGTACACATGGCCCTCCAGCTCCCTCCTGCCGGGCTGTCGGCCCACTCCAGCTCTGAGGCCCCTTTTCCTCCTTTCTCCTGGCAGGCAGGAGTTGCAGGTTTTCCTCATGGGCGTGACTGCTGCTGCCTGCCAGCACGCCTCATGGGAGGGGACTCAGGGAAAATACCGAGGTATCTCTTCCTTCCCTCCCACTCAACTCATCCGTGAAGGGCCTCTTTCCTCAGTTTCTCATCAGAAAGAGGACTTTTAAAAAAATAATAATACATTTATTTTAGAAAAGTTCTACATAGATGGAGAGACAGACAGAAAGAGACAAAGAGCTGTTCCGTGTGCTGGTTCACTCCTCAGATGGCCACAAGGACCAGGGCCTGGGCCGCCCTCCACTGCCGTCCCTTTGCATAGCAGGAAACTGCATCAGAAGTGGGATGGCCATGATCAAGTTCCCGTGAGATGCCTGTGTTGCAAGCAGCAGCAGCTTTTCCTGCTATACCACCACACAACTCCCCACACCGAACGCACACTAGAGGATCTCTTATGGACCATTTTCTCTCTGTAACCTACTGTGCAGCCTGAGTCTAGGTTATAAAATAGATGAAGAAGAAAAATGAACTTGGAAACGTACACCATCTTTTACTTTTTGCTCTCCTCGCTTCACTGTTTTCAGAATGCTCATTTGGTTTGATGTCACCTGCCCAGGGCTCTGGTTGCAGTAAGTGGAAGCGATGGGGTGCAGTGTGTTTGCTACTGTCTCGCCTGCACCAGGAGGCTTCCCCGGCCCCTTGATCGATGTCTAACTGACACGTGTCGAGTCTGTCTCTGAGCCGTGTGTGGGGTGCTAGTCGGAGCCCTCTGCTTGAGCAACACAACATGCTGATATTCTTTCCGTTAATATTCTGGCTCTCAAGCAAGACATCCCTGTCCCAATGCCAATTTTTCTAGAAGCAAAGAGAGCAAAATACAGATTTGTTCTTCTTCTGGTTACTGCATGCCGCCACACTTGGGGAAATAATAGTAATTTTTAGTAGACATAATTACTGGGTAAAGAATAAACTCGGGCACCAGGCCGTCCGTGTCCAGCTGCCTCAGCTCAGCTGCGTGACCTTCACTCACAGGGCCCTCTCCTTTCTATGTCTCCATTTCCTCGCTGTAAAACGGGAATACTAACAGCTGCTTCCCAGGTTGTGGCAAGGGTTACGTGAATGCATGCATTGGCACCTGGCACCAAAAAAAAAAAAAAAGTTAAGGACTTTAAAAAGTTTAAGGAAAATAGAATGATATATTTTGATATAAAAAATATTGATATCTGGGAGCTGGGGCTGTGATGCAATGAGTTAAGCTGCCTCTTACAACACCAGCATACCATGTGAATGCTGGTTTCAGTCCTGGCTTCTCCACTTCTGATCCAGCTCACTGCTAATACACCTGGGAAAAGCACCAGGAAGACGTGGGAGACATGGATGGCAAGTGTCTGGCTTTAGCCTGCCCAGCCCTGGCTACTATGAACACTTGGGAAGTGAACCAGCAGATGAAAGATCTGTCTCTTTTCCCTCTCCCTCCCATCTTCCCTCCCTCCTTTCCTCTGTTTAAAATTTTGTGTATCATATGTGTGTGTGTGTGTGTGTGTGTGTGTGTGTAAATATATGGCATGTTTATTTGAAGCAGAACCGTCATCAGCTGGTTCACACCCTAAATGCCCTGGACAACCCGGCTTAGAAGAGGTTGAAGCTGGGAACTGGAACCATCCAGATATCCAGTGTGTAGCAGGGACCAAGCACTTGAGCTGCCCCCACCCCCTCCCCAAGTACACATTCATAGGAAGCTGGAGTCAAGAACCACAGGCCGACTTGACCCCAGGCACTCTGGGGGACAACACAGCTGTCTTTTTTTTTTTTTTTTTAGGATTTATATTGGAAAGTCAGATATACAAGAGGAGAGACAGAGAGGAAGATCTTCCATCTATTGATTCACTCCCCAAGTGGCCGCAACAGCTGGTGCTGAGCCAATCCAAAGCCAGGAGCTTCTTCCAGGTCTCCACTGGTGCAGGGTCCCAAGGCTTTGGGCCATCCTTGACTGCTTTCCCAGGCCACAAGCAGGGAGCTGGATGGGAAATGGGGCTGCCAGGATTAGAACCAGTGCCCATATGGGATCCTGGCATGTTCAAAGCGAGGACTTTAGCTGCTGCACCACTGTGCCAGGTTGACACAGTTGTCTTAACCCCGGGCTTAAAGTCTGTCCTTTAGGGGACATGCTGACTGCCTTGGTAGTGGCGTGGCCAGTGTTTATTAGGCCCCTTACTGTATGCACAGAGCCTCATAGTGGCACCATAAGCAGGCTGACCCCCTTCTTCTGAGACATGGCAGTGGGATCCCAGAAGGATGAAGGGCCCACCCCGTTTGGCCTTGCAGTCCTGGCCATCAGGGAGGTGGGGGCGGGCTCAGGGAGGATCTGGCTGGTGATCAGTTCGTGTAGTGGTGACAGCAGCAGTGCAACCTTCCCCACCGTCTGGGCTCCACTGAAGAGATATGACCCTGTGGAATGAATGGGAGGGAGCAGACAGCAGCCTGAAGAAAAAGGCCACAGAAATAGAATGGGGAAGCCTGGTAATTGAGTGGCCCCAAAAAAGGAAAGATCAGTGTTTTATTGCCAGGGAGCTGCCTGTTTCCCTGGCAGCAAGCTCTGCAGCCAGCTGGGAGTGCTTGGCGATAGCTGCTCCTGTGGACCCTGCCAGCCAGGCCTCACCAGCCAGGAGCCCCCGGGGCTGCTCAGCCACACGATGTGTGTGTGTCCGCTAGTCCCCCATGCCCTGCAGGTGGGTCACCTGCTGCACTGCCCTGCACGACCTTCAACAGCCTCTGCCCATCCCTGCACTGCCTGGGACTTTGCCTGTCTGCTGATGGAAAGAGGAACTGATCAGCAGAATGAGGGGGACAAGGTTATCCCGTGGCCAGGAAGGGCAAGAGTTGCTGAGGGGTCCGGCCCTAGTAGAGGAGAAGGCTCTTTCGCGGCCGCAAACACTGCTGCTGTTGGAATTGTCCTAAGAATGACCCACGCTGTTAGGCTCACGTCCTAGTGGCCTGCCGTGGCTCCAGCAGGCGTTACCCACACCCCGCTGCCTGTGCGCTGGGGGTCCCTGGTGCCCATGAGTCTGTGAGGGCAGCAGTCACCGCGTGGTGTGGAAATCACTTCACAATGGCCTGCTTGGTGAAGGGCCGCAAGGCAGTGCGGAACCCTCATCTGTGGCCACTGCATTTAAGGGGCTCCACAGAGAAAGGAGGGCACAGCAGATGGGGACCCTGCACTGCTCTAGGGTGCCCTAGGGACTGGCTGGCTGCTTCTCAGTAAACAGTACCCACCCTGCCTTTGCGTCCCCCAGTCCCGGAGCGTCAGCCGCTCAGGGGTTACAGAGCCCTGCTGCTCTCTGGGTGGGTTTGAAGTTGGGGTTCCTTCTCAGTTGCTCCACACTCAGGCACAGACTCCACCCTTGACTGGCACCACAGGAAATGAAGGTCTAGAATGAGGCCTCAGCACGGACTGTCTGGGCGGAGCTGGGGCTGCAGAGGCCTGAGATGCGGGTGTCCTAGCCCATGCTTATGTTCGGCAATTCCGCCCACACCCACCTTGAGAGAGCAGGAAGAGGAGGTGCCACTTGCTGGGCTGGTGCGAGGGCTGCCCCACTTCCTGCAGGTGTCACCTGGCATTGCTGTTCTCAGAGGTCGCGTCAGTGCCTGGCAGTGTCAGAAAGGGTGGAGGTGGTGGCAGCAATATTGAGGTGGCTCTGGCTGCGCATAAGCTGCTAAAAAGCCACCTTCCTCCTTCAGGCTCTTTATAAAGCCCACCAGGTAATGGGTTCAGAGGTCTCAGAGGGAACATGGACCCTTCTGCCCGGCCCTCACCCCAACCCCATGCCAGGGTGGGAAGGCAGGACAGGCTGGAATAACGGCACGAGCCAGAGCCGCATACTCAAGGAGGGTGGAGGGGCTGAGGTGGGGGCTCCTTGGCCCCTGCGTACCCTCCAGGGCCCCACTCCAGCAGGCTAAGTCACTGGCACTGACCAGGACTGCGGACCCCTGTGGCACCTGCCACGCTCAAAGGGAAATGCAATGCGCCCATGACTAGACTTGGACCTGGGGCGCATGGCAGGTGGTGTAAGGGCATGGCGAGTCTTCCCTGACCACATCAACAGTCCTAGCAGGCGCAGGAGTTCCTTCCCTGCACACCAGACCGTGTTCCCATGGTGAGCAATGAAGCCAGAGAGGGTTCTAGAAGGGCCTGGCTGTGCAGTAAATATTGACAAGGATTACCAGGGGAGATGCAAGGTGCCTGCAGTGAGGGTGTGTAGCCTCCTCTCCCCACCCCTGTGCCCATGTGTGCCTGTGTGTGGTCTGTGTGCCCATGTGTGCTTAACCAGCAGGAGCAGCAGCTACCGCCATGGGTCTGGCATGTGTGGCTCTCAGCCATGCTGTGTGGCAGAAGGGAATGTGAATGAGAGTGTGAGTGTGTGTGTGTGTGTGTGCGTGTGTGTGCGTGTGTGTGTGTACACCCACGTGCCCTGAGGAACAGCGGCCCTCTCAATGCCAGACTGACTTAGAAGAAAGCCTCTAGAACCACACCTGTCAAAGCTCTGAAATTCAAGTGTTGAAAATTTTCGGGGGCCAGAGACGGGGCACCCCCAATTCGTTAGAAAAGCCAATTGTTATGAAGTTAGCTATGGCCAAAAACCAGGGAAAAAATACCACGGGCTGGCAAGCTCCAAGTTACTCTGATTGAGATGTATTTTTGGAGAGGAATTTGGCAACTTGTATCAAAAGCCTTAAGCATCAAGATGTGTTGTGGAACCGCTCGGGTCCCTGTACTCGCTAAATATATGTGAAACTTGTGCCGCATGCCAGGTCCGGTGGGGACCAGCAGGTGTACAGTGGTGATCAACACAGGCACAGCCCTGGCCCCCCAGGAGCTCCCTCTGTAGAGAGAAGGCACAAATGACTCAAACCATTACAGGAACCCATATTTACAGACTGCAACCCAGAGTCTAGAGGCGAAAACCTAGGATACCTCAAGGCTGGGCCACAGCAGAGGGGGACCCCAGCAACAGGGGCATGGTCAGGACAGAGCTGCACAGGGAGGCCCAGACAGACGGCCACAGGAAAGACAGGCACCCCAGGGAAAGCAGCACGTGCCGGGCCCTGAGGCAGCCAAGAGCTTCATTGCTTCGGGTGCTGTCAGTGATGGAGAACGTGGGAGGAGAGGCAGTCAGAGGCTGCCTCCAGGGTGGGTGCCAGGGTCTACTGAGTGGGACAGTCCGATGAAACATGTGCATGGCCAAGGAGGGCAATGGTGACAGCTGTAGACGGGTGGGTCCAAGGGGTGGTGTGCAAAGAAGGTAGCTGTGGGGAACAGTGGGGCCCAGGCTGGATGCAGGCGAGAGAGGGAGCAAGCTCTGCCATGCTGTGGCAGGAAGGGTAGGACAGGGCCAGCAAACTGGACCATCCAAGCCACTGGTCCCGGAGAGGGCGGTGGCCAGCTTACCCAGGGATGTGGGTATTTGAAGTGGACTGGGGGAGAAAGGCAACTGACAAGGACTGGAGAGGCTATCAGCCAGCTGCGGAAGACCCCAGGCTCTCCTTGTGAGAGCCAGGAGTTGGGGTGGGCGTCTGTCTCCGAGGTTGAGTCACACCTGGGAGGCCCACAACCATACTGGAGCCTCAGTTCCGCTTGCAACCCAGCTTCCTGCCAACACGCACCCTGGGAGGCAGCAGCTGAGCACTCAGCCGGGGACATGGAGTTCCAGGCTCCTAGCCTTGTTCAGCTGGGGAGCGAACCAGCCCGTGGAGGGTGTCTCTCTACACCTCTGTCATACTGCTTTCAAACTGATGAAAAGACCTGCCACACTGCCTCCCATCACAGCCATCCTTGGCTTTGCTCCAAACTTGGGATTTTCTGGGGTTTTTTTTTTTGTTTTTTGTTTTCGGTTTTGTTGTTTTTAAGATTTACTTATTTCTTTTGGAAAGTCAGATTTACAGAGAGGAGAGACAGAAAGGAAGATCTTCCATCCTCTGATTCACTCCCCAAGTGACCACAACAGCCGGAACTGAGCTGATGCAAAGCCAGGAGCCAGGAGCTTCCTCTGGGTCTCCCACGTGGGTGCAGGGTCCCAAGGCTTTTGGCCATCCTTGATTGCTTTCCTAGGCCACAAACAGGGAACTGGATGGCAAGTGGGGCAGCTGGGACACAAACCAGCGCCCATATGGTATCCCGACACGTTCAAGGCTAGGACTTTAGCCGCTAGGCTACTGTGCTGGGTCCCAAACCTGGAATTTCCAATCACTGATGCAACTGCCATGCACTGTGTTTGTCCAATCCTGTTGATAGGGATTTGACCAAGGGTCTCAGAACTACAAAGCACAAAAGTAAAATTTGTAAAACATGGCTAAGATTTTCTTAGGACAATAGCTGGGTGTCTGGCGTGGAGTCTGTGTCAGTTCTGTGCTGAAGAGCCGCCAAAGAGTCCCCTGGAGCCTTGACCTCCTCCATGGCCGCCCGTCGGCTGCCCACGGGGAAGGGGCTGGGCTGCTCGTCCCCGCTTGTCCCCGTGCGTGTCCCAGCTTGCTCTTGGATCCCAGAAGAGACCTCGCAGCGGGCTAGCCTGGTGCTAACCTGGGATGAAGGGAGAGGGTCAGGTGGGCTGCTCTCGCACGCTCGGGCTGTCAGCATCGGACTCACACGTGTCCTCTTGCCTTCCCTCAGGTGGAGAAACTTGTCAAGTACTTGGATCCCCACGACCTGGGCAGGATCAACTTCAAGGACTTTTGCCGGGGGGTGTTCGCCATGAAAGGTGAGGGATGAGTCCTGGGGTCCCTCTGTGTCCTGTTCCCTCAGTAGGGAGACTGGCATGGCAGATTCGTTAGGGGTCCCAGGGACCCCCTGGGTGGCCTCTGTAAGCGAGTCTGCCTGGTGACCCATGGGAGATGCGGGAGAGGGTTTGGGCTCCCATAGCCACGCCAGCCCTGGCAGCTGTGGGACTGTGGGTCTCCCTAACCTTCTGCCGCGGTGTTCCCTGCTCAGTCAGGGCTGGGTGGGCATCTCTGCCTCCTCACTGATGTCCCCTCTTCCGTCTTGCCCTTTAGGGTCCCAGGCTCCCAGGAGCCTCCCAAGCCCACAGCAGTGGGCAGGGCCACTCCCTCCCTCCCTGTGTCTCTCAGCCCCTCCTGACACCCTCTCTTCCCGCTCCCCCTTGTTGAAGGACGCACCGTAAAATCTCCTGTCTCTCCTGAATCCAAAAGCCAGTTGTGGTGCCGGGATGGTGCCGCTCCTATTACTGGGCTGATTTGAGAATGTGACTTAGCATGAGTGCCCACCTCTGCGTGCTGCCTCTGGGTACTCCAGGCACCCCACTCCCTGTGAAGGGGACTGTGCTTCCTGCTCCTCACCTCCCCGCCACCGTGTTGGCTGTCACTGGGGCCAGAGTCCTTCCCTGTAGGGGTGGCTTGGCCTTCACAGGTGGGAAGCATACAGCAGCCGCGTCAGAGGGAGTGAGCCGAGGGTCAGGGACGGCGTGTGGAGGTTCCCGTCGAGGACATGGGGTTTGTTTGGACCTTTGGACCACCACAGGTTGCATCTACGGGATACCTGAGCCTATTGGATGTGACTTTGGGGTGTTTGCTCAAGGATATGGGGGGAGACGACCTGTGTGACAGAGTCCACAGGAGGTAGAGCCCTCTGAGGGTGGCCCTGTCCTAGGTGTCCTGGAGTGGGAAGGAGTTGGCAGACTGCTCAGCCTCAGGGGGAGGTTGACGTGGCAATGCCATCTCATATCCCTTCCTCCAGGAAGGCCTCTTGGATTGCCTCCACACAGAGCCTGCCCTTTTGCACTGGTGACTCTCTCTTGGTCCCAGTAAAAGGGCACCATTTGAGCTCCCTTTGTCCAGATGCCTCCTCCCTGCCCCTTGAAGACCAGGACCACCAGCTTTCCTCAGTCCCTTCCCACTCAGGGCCTGCTGTCACAGCAGAGCGGCCGGGCCTAGCCGAGACGCTGACCACACGTTGCCTGTCTACCTGCTCACAGGGTGCGAGGAGCTGCTGCGGGACGTGCTGTCCGTGGAGAGCGCGGGAACGCTGCCCTGCGCGCCTGAGATCCCCGACTGCGTGGAGGAGGTAGGACCCCGCCACACTGTGGGCGGGCACTGCGCTGTCGCCAGGTCCGGGTGGGCCAGGGCATGGCTGCCAAGTCAGGACGTGCTGTCTGGGTCAGGAGCTATGGTGTGGGGGGCGGGCCTTGCAGAGTCTCTTTACTTCCGGTCACTGAGATGAAGGGGGACCTGAGCCCCAGGAGGGACAGCTGTGGGCAAGGCTGGAGGCCAGGCAGGCACGGCTGCCACTTTGTCTCCCTCTCCTCTCCACCAGCCCGGCACTGTCACGTCTGTGCGACAGGCCCTGGGTGGTTTTTCCTTAGTTCCCTGACATGAGCTGCATGTCCAGCCACTCAGTTCAGTCTGACACGAGCTCTCCCGGAGTTAGCGACAGACCCCACAAGTTCAGGGTCAGTCCCACCTGCTCCCACTCCAGACTTGAGCCACAGACCAGATGCCAGGCCACTCACACTTCTGCCCAGCCTCCCTCCTTCCTCCACCCCGTCCCCAACCCGGGACTCCCCGCCCTGCTCTCTGGTTCAATAATTCACTAGAACAGAGAACATTGCCCTTGAGGCGATTGGTTTATTGCTGAGGGTACAACTTGGGAATGGCCAAACGAAAGAATGCAGAGGCCAGGGCACGGATGGGGGTGGGCATGAGCTCCCACACCGTCACAGCACCAGCTTCCACACGCTAGTGTGTACGCCAGCTCCCCCCTTCCACAGAATCTGGTGGTTCCCAAGCTCCAGTGCCTCCTCTCCTGGGGGTAAGTGGACCTGAGAGGGCCCCCTTCTTTCCAGTCCCAGATGTGGGCTTTCTGGGGCCCCACCCCAAGACCCTGCTTAAATAACCTCAGGTGTGCCCCACTCCTGCAGGGAAGTGTCTGGGGGTGTAGGAACGCTCGGAGAGCCCGCATGCGCTCAAGGGTGGAAGGGTCTGCTGGCAGGTGGACTGCTCTGTCCTTGTGCGACCTTCAAGCGCAGCACCTTTTCAGAGCTCGCAGGCAGGGCTTGGCCCTGGATGCTGTCCTGGTCAGTGCGAGGTATGTGAGGCTGCAACAATGACCTGCTGTCCCATGTGTCCAAGGGCTCAGTTACAACCGTCTTAATCGATTTTGCTTCAATCCTGGGATTCAGCAATACTTCATAAAAGATAAAGCATGCCGGTACTCCGAGCAAAGGAAGCCTGTGTTAGCGATAGCAGGAACCAAAGGCAGAGAGTGGACCGGTCGTCCACCGTGGATTGTCCACTCGTGCAGTGGGCACAAGGGACATGACTGGGCAGTTCACATCAGGTTGTTTCTAGTGACTTCTGTTTGAGGATTAAAGCAGAGGGAACCTTAACCCCACGCCAGCTGGTACTGGCCGGATTGGGATTTCCCAGGAGGTTGGATAAACAGTTTCAGTGTGATGTCACAGAACTGGAAGCATGATTGATTCTTTTATTTTTATTTGTGAATTTGAGTGGCGGAGAGACAGAGAGTGCCTCTCTGCTGGTTCACTCCCCGGCTGCCTGCAGTCGAGGCCTGGGAGCTGAAGGCAAGTCTCTCTGGTTCCCGCATCCTGTATCTGAGGCTGTGGGTCCAGGACCCGCTGTGGCTCCCCACCCGCAGCTTCCTGCTGGTGCAGCCCCTGGAGGCGGCGCTGGTGGCTCGAGGAATGGGATCCTCAGTGGTGGCTCAAGGGATGGGATTCCTGCCACCTGCCCCGGGGACCTGGATTGCACTGCTGTCTCCTGACATCGTGCAGGCCACTGAGGGCGTTTGGTGAGTGACCCAACAGATGGAAGTGCATGCACTCTGCTATCCTTCCCCTTTCTCTCTCAAATAAATAGAAATCTAAGATTCAGTAACCGAAAGCCTGGTCCAGGAAGTGTGTGAGGTAGCGTGTTGCTGTGTGATTGGGTCCTGCGTGCTGTGTGTGGTTGTGTGTGCAGTGCAGCAGGTGTGTTTGCACCAGGGGTGCCACGGTCACCACGGTCACGTGGGCGCGCCATGTGCTGCAGTGGCGGGATGGATAAGACCCCACTAGGCAATGGCAGTCTTTCAGCTCCCTCGCACTCTCATGGCAGCATCGTCCTTCTGCGGACCAGCAACTGCCAACCATGCTGCTAACCAGCAATCCTCAGTTCTGCTCCGCCTCTGTTGGCCCCGCCCAGCCTGTGTTCCTGTGTGACACTGGGCTCTCCTGCCCAGCACGGGGAGGCATTGACGGCCTCAAGACCCTCTGACTGAAGCCCCCTGGAGCTGTGATGATTCTGTTTCCTCATCCTGACCCCCAGCTCGGGATGGCCCCCAAATACATGGATGCTTTTCCCGGCTCCATGGTGGCCCTTTGACAGTGGAGCTGGGTGCAGGCAGGCGGGAGAGGGAGAGCCCAGAAAGAGGGCCCTGGGTGGAGGACAGGGGAGGCCGGCTTGAAGGAGAAGGCCCCAGCCCCGTGGGGAGACAGAATTGCAGCACGTATTGCAGCACGTTGGTTTCCGGTGTGCATTTGCAATTCCTAAATCACCTTCACAGGAAGGTAGAATGAGCACTTCCTGTGGATTTTGTAAGGTGGGGGGCAAGGAGGAGATAACTGACTGGTCAGCGGATTACTTCTGCTTCCTGTTTTTGTCAGGGTTAAGGCGGAGGGCAACACTTGCCTGCTGGGGGATGGGCCTGTTCGCTCTCCTAATTTCCTAGAAGGTAAATGAACAACTGCTTTTCAGCTTGGGGAGTGGCGAGCTCTTCTCCATTTGGGGTGGCACGTTGGGCTAGTGCAGTAACTCAGTCCTAAGCAAGGGCCTCTGGATGTTGTCACCCAGCCAGATGCCAACTGGGACCAAAGCCAGGCCCCAGGTGTGGGGCGGAGCCTTGCTGGAAGGAGGCAGGTGCTGAGAGAGGCTGGGGGAGGGTGATGTCAGCTCGCAGGAGCAGTGCTTCTCCCCAGGGTGAACAGAACACCGAGGACTCCGAAGGACTTTCGGGGTGGCCCTTTCCCTTGGTGGAGTGCTGAGCAGGAGGCAGGTTGAGGAGGCAGTCTGTGAGGTCAACCAGAACTGGGCGCTTCCCCCAGTTTGGCCACAGACCGTCATACAACCCTGGGCAAGTTCCTCTCAAGTCAGTTTGCTGAGAAGTGGGGCCATTCTAATCCAGTTTATCTGTTGTGGAGACCCACCGAGGAAGCAGACAGGCCCTGTGCTGTCCTGGGACCAAGCTAAGAGGTGGTGCCAATTCACCCCCGCTCCTCTTACCCTCAAATCCTGGTGTTCTGGGTTTGTGTCCACCCTGCGCCCCAAGTCCTGGAGGGCAGAACCATGCGTTCCCTACTCCTCTTTGTGCAGAAATACAGTTTTCCCTCCCAATTCCAGTGGGCAAGGGGTGGCTGAAGGATGGTGTCGGTCACCTTCGCCATCCTTCTGGGACTGGTTCTGCGTGTTGGTTTCTCTGGGTTTGGGTTTTTCACTCCTCCCAGGCAAACCCCTTTCTGACCCTGACAGGTGGCTGGTTGGCCCAGGTCCAGTGGGATGACGATGGATGGGTGGACAATGTGGGCAGCCTTGCTGGCCCTGTTTGTTCTGCTCCTCCAGGCAGCTCAGCTGACCTGGGCTTTGCATGTCAGGAGGGGTAAATTGGGCAGCATGAGTCTCCTTCCAGCTCCAGGTCCTGCAGCAGCAGCAAGATCACAGGCAGGACTGTGGGTGGAGGGGAGTAGGCCAGTCCTGCAGGCCAGGCACTTGGTGTCCTGCTGTGTCTCAGCTGACCCCTAGGGGTCAGCCTGATACCAGGAGCCAGCCAGAGCCTGGGGTCTTGCTGGGAGGTTCCCTGGTACCCCCAGGGAACGGATCGGGAACAGTGGCTTGGGGAGTGAATGCAAGGATTCCACACATTGCACAGTAGGAACACAGTCCCTGGTGGCCCCTCCCCGGTGGATTCCCTCCTCCCACCGTGGACGTCTCAAGACCCCCGTCCCTCTGGGCTGCTCTGCCTGAGTCAGCTGCTTGGCGCTTTGGGGTAAGTCAGAGGATAGCCGGTTATTGTCACTAGGAGCCAAAGGTAGCAGCCTATTTTTGTAAACACTTCCTTGCAACATAGCCATGCCCGTTTACCTTGTGAACACTGGGAGGGCAGAGGTGAGTGCAGTGAGCCCCTGGGGTCTCTGAGGAACAGGGTTCAGTCAAAAGGAAAAAGCAGGAATAGAAAGAGAAAAAGAGAGAGTGTGTGTGCTTCCATTTGCTGGCTCACTCTCCAAATGGCCGCAACAACCAGGCCTGGGCCAGGTCAAAGCCAGGAGCCAGGAGCTCTAGCCCGGTCTTCTTGTGGGCACTTTGGCCAACATCTGCTGATTCCCTGGCATATTAGCAGGAAGCTGACTCGGAAGTAGAATAATTGGGACTCGGATCATCACTCCGATATGGGATGCCAGCCAGTGTTGCTTCCGTGGCTTAACCGCTGTGCCGCAACACCCACACCCTGTCACTTATTTTTAGCTTTGTGCATAATGATGGCAAAATTTTAAACGTTTCGTAGCCAGTTCATCTGTTTTTTTCCATCGTGGCTTCAGACTTCAGTCTCACATTTAGCAAGGATTTCCCACCCAAGATTCTGAAGCCACTTCCTTTTATTTTCATTCTGTGCATCGGATTTTTGTGTTTAAAGCTGTAATCCATGGACTTAATTCTGATGTCTAGGATGAAAAGAAATCAGATGTCTCTCCTCAGAGCCTCTCCCTGCGGCCTCGGCCAGCCTAGGTGGGAACAGTCCCCTAGGGGTGCAACACGCAGGGCTGGGAAGCTGGGACCTCAGCTCACCACTACTTTCACACTGGGCCAGACCCCAGGCTTGCCTACAGAACTCAGGAAATCATTCATGTCGTGGCACAGAGGCTAAAGGCACTGCCTAAATGCCAGCATCCCATGTGGGTACAGTTTGAGTCTTGGAAACGCCACTTCCCATCCAGCTCCCTGCTGATGTGTCTGGGAAAGCAGCAGAAGGAAGCTGGCCCACGTTCTTTCCCACAGGAGAACTGAGTGAAGCCCTGGTTCTTCTTGGCTTTTAGCCCGGCCCAGCCCTGGCTACCAGATGCCTGGGGAGTGAACCAGGCTGATGGCCAATCACTTCTTGTCTCTCTCTGTCACTCTTCCTTTCAAATAAATAAACAGGCGCAATGACTAAATGGCTAAATCCTCGCCTTGCAAGAGCTTGGATCCCATATGAACGCTGATTTGTGTCCCTGCTGCTCCACTTCCCATCCAGCTCCCTGCTTGTGGCCTGGAGGCGCAGTTGAGGACGGCCCCTCCTTGGGACCCTGCACCCGTGTGGGAGACCCAGAAGAGCTCCTGGCTCCTGACTTCAGATTGGTGCAGCTGTTGTGGATATTTTAGAAGTGAATCAGTGGGCCAAAGACCTTTCTCTCTGTCTCCTCTTCTCTCTGTAAATCTGATTGGCTTTTCCAATGGGAAAAATAAATGTTAAAACAAAACAAATTAGTAAATTATTACCCAAAAAGAAAAAAAGAGAGAGAGAGAAGTAGAAGAAAGGAAGGGAAGGAAGGAAACAGCGGAGAGCTTCTGCCCCGGGTTGGCCCAGTGCTTGCCACCTGACCGTCCAAGCCCCCGGCTTCACGTCAAGGGCTGCGGTGTGTTTCTCAACCACCCACAGCTCCAGCACTTTAAGCTTCAGAAACACTTTCCTGAACACAGTGCCTCGGTGATGCTGCTGGGCTCTGGGAGGTGTGGGAGGACCCCTGCCCTTCTCTCTGAGGTGTGGTGGCCAGAGGGAATCCCGCTCAGGGAGGGACCTTGCCTGAGGCGGCCACTGTCCCACACTCGTCCTGTGCCTCAGAGCTTCCCTGTCTCGGGGAAGTGACTTGCTGGGCCAAAGGGGGCGGGGGCGGGGACGGGCGGGGCACACCTGCTGCAGTCTGCTGGCTTTCCTCACTCCGGTCTACCCCAGATCCGCTGTCTCTCACCCTCTCCCCAGCCCACTTCCACCACAGTCCCACAGGCCACCTCCTGATGCCACGGAGATTCTGCGCGGTGTGCTGGAGCCTGAGCAAGCCCTTGAGAGAGTGCTCCCAAGAGCTGGGACGGCCATGAATGATGGTCCAAGCCCTTGGGCTCCTGCCATCCATGTTGGAGACCTGGACAGAGGTCTTGACCTCAGCTTGCCCAGCCCTGGCTGTGGGGACCATTTGGGGAATAAACCAGCAAATCAGTGTGTGTGTGTGCGTGCGTATGCTCATGCATGCATACCTCTTTCATTCTGCATTTCAAATAAATACATAAACACATCATTTTTTAAAAAGGAAAGAAAATTATCGATGCCTGAATGCCCCCACTTTTATTTATGTAAAGATTTGTTTATTTATTTAAAAGGTAGAGTTAGAGAGAGGGAGAGACCATCTCGAAATGGCTACAATGATTGGGAATGGGCCAGAATGAAGCCAGGAGCCTGGCACTCCGATCTGGGTCTCCCACATGGGAGCAGGAGCCATCCTGGACCATCTGCCACTGTTTTCCCAAGAGCATTAGCAGGGAGCTGGATCAGGAGTGGAATTGCCAGGGTGCGTTTCAGGTGGCAGCTTAGCCAGCTGTGTCACAGTGCCAGCCCGCAGGTGAGTCCAGTGCATGTCTATGTTTGAGAAGTCCGTGTGTAAGGCAGGAGTGCCCCCCCTGCCCCTCGGCAGAGCTGCCTGGGAACTCGGGAGCTTCCTCAGACCCCGGCAGGTGCTCAGACTGCATCCCCAGGGCCCAGGGCCAGCCCCAGCCTCTCCGCCACTCCCTGGGCAGTTCTGCAATGCAGGCAGTGTCTGTCTGACCCCCAGTCAGTTCACATCTATGCTTCTTCCTCGAAGGCTGGGGCCCAGAGCCTGGAGACAGGGCAAAGTCTTGAACCTTGAACCAGGCACAATGCGTGTCTGCACAGATGGTGGGCACTCCATACACATGACCCAGCGGACGTCCTCAGCTAGAGCAGCTGGGGACAGCTCGGGCGTTGCCTGTGGAGCACAGCTGCCTGGGTGCCTAGTCACGGGAATGGCATTATTGGCCTCTGAGGAGCCGTGACTGCCTTTCCAGACAGGGTAATACCCCGGGCCCATGGACCAGCAGGGCCGGAACCCGAGTCTCCATGGAGCAGTTGTCACCTGTCACCCATTTCAGTAACCCAGGTTTCCGATGTGGGGGTCAGGGACCCGACTGCTTGAGCAGTGCCTGCCGCCTCCCAGGGTCTCCCATGGCAGGAGCCAGAACGAGCGCTTTGCTGCACAACGTGGCGTCTTCACCAGGTCTTGGTACCGACTACTGACTACTCTCTCCAGCCATTTCCCCCTTTCCTAATGACATGGGCATTTAAAAAAATTAATGTACTTGTTCTTTTTTTTTTTTTTTAAGATCTATTCACTTTCATTGGAAAGACAGATCCACAGAGAGAAGGAGAGACAAGAGAAAGAACTTTCATCCACTGGTTCCCTCCCTGTGGCCACAACAGCTGCAGCTGCGCCAATCTGAAGCCAGGAGCCAGGAGCCTCTTTCAGGTCTCCCAGTGGGTGCAGGGTCCCAAGGCTTTGGGCCGTCCTCTACTGCTCCTCCAGGTCACAGCAGGGAGCTGGATGGGAAGTGGAGCAGCAGGGACATGAAGCAGCACCCATATGGGATCCTGGCACATACAAGGCGAGGACTTTAGTCGCTAGGCCACTGCAATGGGCCCTACATGGACATGTTTGAAGCTTCAGATCTGTTTCTCCAAAGGCCATCCCTCGGCTTGATTGCCCTTGGTGATTTGCTAGTCGATTGTGTAGTGCCATTTAAAGTTAGTGGTCGGAGGGCTAGTGCTGTGGCATGGCATGTAAAGCTGCCACTTGCTGTGCCATCTTCCTGCATTCCCTTTTGAGTCCAGGCTGTTTCTCTTTTGTTTTTTCTTTTTAAATTATATGTTTATTGTGGTGGCCTAGCTGCTATAGTCCTCGCCTTAAACTCACCAGGATCCCATATGGGCGCCGATTCTAATCCTGGCAGCCCCACTTCCCACCCAGCTCCCTGCTTGTGGCCTGGGAAAGCAGTCGAGGACGGCCCAAAGCCTTGGGACCCTGCACCCATGCGGGAGACCTGGAAGAAGTTCCTGGCTCCTGGCTTTGGATCGGCACAGTACCAGCTGTTCAGTCACTTGAGGAGTGAATCATTGGACAGAAGATCTTCCTCTCTGTCTCTCCTCCTCTCTGTATTTCTGATTTTATGATAAAAATAAAACAAATCTTTAAAAAAATTATACATTTATTATTGTGTTATAATGTAGTTTCTTTTTTTTAAGATTTTATTTATTGTTATTGGAAAGGCAGATATACAGAGAGGACTTTAACCACTACACTATCATGCCGGGCCCATGATGCGGTTTCCTAGGTTCTGGGATTTCCCGTCTCCTTCCACAAGTTCCCTCTCCCTTCCCCCACATTGATTTCCCCTCTGGTATTACAATGGGTGACTGCTCTACTTCTGACCCAACTCCCTGCTAATGTACCTGGAAAAGCAGTGAGAGATGGCACAAGTGCTTGAGCCCCTGCACCCACATAGAAGACACAGAGAAAGTTCCTGGCTCCTGGTTCCAGCCCAGCCTGGCCTTGACTTTGTGGTCATTTGGAGAGTGAACTTGCGGATAGAAGATCTCCCTCTGTCTCTCCTCCTCTCTAACTCTGCTGTTCCAATAAATCAATAAATAATTAGAAAGAAAAATGAAAGTGCCTAGGAAGCAAGCCAGCACCGAGCCCAGAAAGTGCTGGAGGTCCTGACCTGTGACACACACTGTAAGGTTCACTGTGGTCGCAGGGATGGCGGTCAGGTGCCCACAGCAAGGCTGCGTCTGGACTTGCTCTCCCCCTACACCCCTGCAACAAACAACACTCCTATAAACTGAGAGATTCAGCTCCTGGGGCCTTCCCTCTGTCCCACCTCCCAGGGCCCGGTCCGCCTGGTCACATGACAGCCACGCCAGCTGGGCCCGTGAGGAACCACTCAACACTCCAGGGTTTCAGCCAGGGAAGCAGCCCTCGGCCTGATCCTGGGTGCTTCCTGTTTCCTTAAGAGAAGAAGGAAGACAAGGCCCAGCGTCAGTTTTCACCTTCCCATGGAAACCCTATGGGTTCCGGGAACACAGCGGGGATCCCTGGCCAGCAGATGAGGCCCCCACCAAACGTTTTTTGGTGGGAGTAGGGAACTTTTCCCATACCCTATGAAGTCCTGTACCTGGGGTCTATGTTTAATACTGACAAAATGACAGATTAATAGAAAAAAATAAACAAATTTTGATATTGTAGTTTTTAAGAAAGGATTCATTTATTTTTCTTGGAAAGGCATATTCACAGAGAACCAGGGATCTTCCATCTGTTGGTTCATTCCCCAGACGGCTGCAGTGGCTGGAGCTGAGCTGATCCTAAGTCAGAAGACAAGAGTTTCTTCTGGATCTCCCACATGGGTGCAGAGGCCCAAGGACTTAGGCCGTTAGCAGGGAACTGGATCAGAAGTGGAGTAGGTGGGACTCCCAACAATGCCCATATGGCATCAAGCAGAGACTTAACCTGTTACATATACCATGGTGACAGCCATTTGATTCTATATGCATGGGAGATTGGGAGAAAAAAAATTGAGAATCTGAAAGTTAAACCAGGGGCTTCTGTACCAATTACTAAAGGGTGATACATTGTGGAGAAGGGAAAGGAGATTTGAGCTTCCTGGAGCCGAGCATCAAGACAGTAGCCAGAAGAAAATGCAGGTTAGGTCTGTTCCTTCTCCTGGCACAAGATATCGGGGGGAAGCAGAGAGCTGCTCCCATGCCCACCATTCCTCAATGACCTTCAGCTCAAAAGAGTCCATGTACCCAAGTGGGCACGTTCTGGGGTGGTGGCTCCTGACCCCCTCCCTAGCCCTACGCACTCCTAGGCTTTGCACACACAGACGCCCAGCTGCAGCCACTTGAAGTGGTCCCTCTGTGAGCAAGGGGCGGGCAGTTGAGCATCCTCTGTGTCCTGAGGATGCACCATGGCAGCCAGGAGCCTGTCTCACAGCGGTCATCAGTGCCACACTGGACCTGATCCTCCTCGTGGCACTCCTGCGCAGGCACCTCCTCAAGGCCACTGCTGAGCTAAGGCGGGAGGAGCCCCAGGGCTCAGACCCTGTGTGTGACCATGAGTGACAGCCGTGAGTGACAGCTTGGCCACCATCTGGGCTGGTGCCAGGCTCAGCGTGCAGGCGTGAGCATGCTGACAAGCGATGCCGGGGCCGGCAGCCACGCTGTTCCTGAGAATGCTCACTCCTGATCCCTACACGGAGCCCTCTGTGTCAGCAAGGCCCATGTCATTGTCCCTTCCACGCTGTCTAAACCCTCTTCATTATCTTTGTTTTGTCTCCACGGCTCCAGCAAGCCACCCACCCAGTTCAGTGTCTCTGATGGATGCTAGGTGCATGGCCCCAGTCTTTTTTTTGTGGGGTTTTGCGCCAGGAAGCTAAGTCCATCCTCTCAGATGACATGGGTGGCAGCAGCACTGTGTGTCCAGTCGCGGTCCCCGCTGGTGCGGCTGGCTGGTCCTGGGGATGTTGCCCTCCTCGCCCGTGTGCTGTGAGTCCCACTGGCAGTGTACCTTTGTGGTCAGTTGTTGCACACATGGAGCATGACCAGTCCTGGTGAGGAGAGGTTGTGGGAGGATCCTGCCCCCTCGGGAACGAGCCCTGGGGCAGGTCTCAGGCAGCACAGGATCAGGCAGGCAGAAGGGAGCTACACTGGGAAGAGCTGGGTGGGGGAACCACAGGACCACCGAGCCTGGGGTGGAGAGCGGCCACACAGCATCGCGTATAGATGCCCAGGGCTCACTCCCAGCTACGCCGCGCGCTTGAGCTCTGCCAGCTTCAGGCCCAACCCAGTTTGTTGGTGTGTGTACATGAATGTGTACATCTAAATACATGTATGTATGTACATGTGTAAAAGCATGTGCATGCCCTCGTATGCGCATGTGTATGCATGTATGAAAGATGTAGTGTTAAAGCCTTGTTATCCAAGAACCACAGATTCCTAAAATACAACCAACTGATTAAGAAATAAGGCAGAGGCTGACACTGTACCTCAGAATATACACAGGTGGCAAATACGTATGAAAACATCCCTCATGTGACGTGTCATCAGAGAAGCTAAAGCTGAAACAGTGAGATTCCAGCACAACCCCGTGAGAGTGCTGAAGATCCACGGCACTCGCCCCCCAGCACGCTGGAGATGGGAAGCCCCCAAACGGCCGCTCATTGCTCTTGAAAATGCACAACAGGCGGGCACTCGGAACAGTGTGAGCGGCTAGGTGGCATGACGCTGAGCGTGCTCTGACCCTGAAGCCCACTCACCCCTCACTGCCTGCCACAGTCAGGCACCAGGCACGCAGGAAATCCGACACACCTGGGTTAGGGCAGCCCTGATCATAAATGCCAAATCTGCAAGTAATTAAGGTGACTTGTGACTTTTTAAAAATACCACTGACATCCCCCCCCTTTATTTATTTTTATTGGAAAGTAAGATATATAGGGAAGAGAAGAGACAGAGAAGAAGTTCTTCCGTCTGATGATTCACTCTCCAAGTAATCTCAATGGTCCAAGCTGTGCCAATCCAAAGCCAGGAGCCAGGAGTCTCTTCCAGGTCTCCCATGCAAGTACAGTGTCCCAAGGCTTTGGGCCTTCCTTGACTGCTCTCCTAGCAGGGAGCTGGAAAGGAAGTGGGACAGCCGGCATATGAACCGGTACCTATATGGGATCTCGGCACATGCAAGGCGAGGACTTTAGTCACCAGGCTACCGAGCTGGACCCAAGATTTATTTATTTTTATTGGAAATACAGTTTTATAGAGATAAGGAGAGACATAGAGAAAGATCTTCCATCCCCTGATTCACTCCTCAAATAGCCACAGTGGGCAGAACTCAGCCAATCCAAAGCCAGGAGCCAGGAGTCTCTTCTGGGTCTCCCACATGGAGGCAGGGGCCCGGGGACTTGGGCCATCTTGTGCTGCTTTCCCAAAGCATGTGCAGGGAGCTGGATGGGAAGTGGTGCAGCCAGGTTACGAACTGGTGGCACCAATTCTTTTTTTTTTTTTTGACAATCTTTACATAGTTAATTAGGGTAAAAAGGTTCAAGGGCTACAGGAAAGTGTTTCCTTCATGTTTAAAGGGGGGTATTAAGGGAGAAGGTCCACCCAATTTTCCACCCTCCCCAGGTCCCGGATGTAGGGTATGCTCTGAGGTTCTTGCTCAAGTGTTTTGATATTTCAACAGTTATGAATCGTTGCCAATCTTGCCACTCCAAGCACTATGAGGTCCTTGAAGAATCCACTGATTGACATAGTCCATCATAGCAGAGATGGTTGGTTGACCTGTTCTGTCTTCTCTCTTTTCTTGGTTAGGGTTCTGAGTCCAGCATTTTGATTGGGGAGATCTCCAAAGACACTTTGTCTGAGGTGTGCTCAAACCAGATTCTTGTATGTGCTAGCAATTACAGGGCCCAGCACAGTCCATCACCCCAATCAGCTGGTGGTTGCAATTGCTGGGTTGGTTCTATTTTCACTCCCGACTTCCACTGGAACCAATGGGTGTTGCAATCCAGCTTGGTTCTGCCCAGCACATACTCGGCCCTTGCATAAACCAGTGGGAGCTGCAGCCTAGTTAGAGCGACCCGCAATAACCCCCATCAGGCCCGTCTCCTACCCTGGTTTGCCAGTATGTGTAGCAGCAATCCAGTTTGTCCCGCACCAATTCTAATCCCTGCAGCCCCGCTTCCCATCCAGCTCCCTGCTTTGGCCTGGGAAAGCAGTCAAGGACAGCCCAAAGTCTTGGGACCCTGCACCCACATGGGAGACTTGGAAGAGACTTAAGGCTCCTGGCTTCAAATCAGCACAGCGTTGGCTGTTGCGGCCGCTTGGGGAGTCAATCTTAAAACAAAATATCTTGGGCCCAGCGCAGTGGCGCAAGTGGTTAAAGGTCCTCGCCTAGCACGCCCGGGATCCCATATGGGCCCCGGTTCTAATCCCGGCAGCCCCGCTTCCCTTCCAGCTCCCTGCCTGTGGCCCAGGAAAGCAGTCGAGGACGGCCCAAAGCTTTGGGACCCTGCACCCATGTGGGAGACCCGGAAGAGGCTCCTGGCTTCGGATCGGCATAGTATCGGCCGTTGCGCTCACTTGGGGAGTGAATCATCGGATGGAAGATCTTCCTCTCTGTCTCTCCTCTCTGTATATCCGCCTTTCCAATGAAAAAAAAATAAAAATAAATCTTTAAAAAAAAAACAAAATATCTTTCTCTCTGTCTCTCCTCCTCTCTGTATATCTGATTTTACAATTTAAAAAAGAAGAAAGAAACACTTTCTGGGACAGAGTAAGTAGAGAAAGGAAAGGTGGGAGAGATAATTTCCTTTTTTTTTTTTTTGAGACAAGGAGAGACAGAAAGATTTTCTGTCCACTGGTTCACTCACCAGATGGCCGCAATGGCCAGAGCTGACCAATCCAAAGCCCTCTGGATCTCCCATGCCGGTGCAGGATCCCAAGGATGTGGGCCTCTCTCCTGTGCTTTCCCAGGCCACAAGCAGAGAGTTGGAAGGGAAATGGAGCAGCCACGACACAAACTGGCACCCATATGGGATATCGGCAGGGCATGGAAGCCGAGGATTTTAGCCGCTGAGCCATCATGCTTGGCCTGGGAGAGAAGTTTCTACTTTGATCCTGTGTCCACGGGAGAGGTTGCCCCTCCCTGCTGTCTGGCTCCTCTGAGCCTGGGGAGGGGGTCACGGGAAGTATAGCTTGCAGTTGGTGAGTCTAACTTGCCGCCTGCCTGTCCCATTTCGTTCCCTCCGGAAACTCCGCAGCCCTGGGTCCCGGGCTGCTGAAGGATGTCTCATCTGCCGTTCGCTCATCCTGCTGATTAGGTTGTAGACCGCGTGCACATGGCACTTTTCTTTATGCAATGTCAGTTGGTGGTGGTTGATTCCTTATCTTGGCGGTTACGAATTGAGCTGTTATAAATATGGGAGTGCAAGTAATACTTTCCTATGCTGATTTCATTTCCTTTAGGTAAACTCCCCAGGGTGGTCTAGCTGGGTCATACGGGAAGATTTTCAGGTTTCTGAGAACTCTCACTGCTGGCTTCCTCATTGGTGGTCCCGGTTTTCATTCCTAGGGTCCATCCCCCCTCCCCCAGCCCACTGGCATTCTTATTTTGTGATTTTTGGATGCTAGCCAGCTCTAAGTGGGGTGAGGTGACACCTCCTTGTGGTTTTTATTTGCATATCCCTGGTTGCTGGTGATCCTGAGAGTCTTATCTTATGTCTGTTAGGCATTTGCATTGAATCCTTTGAAGAATGCCCATGTTACACCCGCCCCCCTCCCCTGTCCCCCTCCCCTTCCCCCGCTTCCCCCCCCCCTCCACTCCCCCCCCCCACCCCTCCACCCCCCGTGGCCCAGTTTGAATTGTTTAGTTGTTGTTGAGTTTCTTGAAGTCCTTACATGTTCTGGATGCTAGTGCTTTATCAGATGCATAGTTTGCAAGTATTTTCTCCCAATCTGCCCGTTGTTGTGGCTTCACTTTGGTGAGTGGTCGGCTTTGCCGTGCAGAAGCTGGGATCCCGGTGGCTGTTTCTGCCTTTACTGCCTGTGCTCTGGGCTCTCTTCCCGGAAGTCGTGTTGGGGTCAGTGTCTTACAGCACGCCCCAGTTTTCTTCTGTCACTGGATGGCCTCAGGTCTTATGCCAAGATCCTCAATCCCGTGTAAATGGATTATTCAGTAGGGGTCTGCATTTTTTTTGACTGGCCCAATGAGGCCCTTTTGGGGATCAGAAGCTGGGCTCCAGGGAGAGGTCCCCAGTTATGGGTGGTGCTGGCCCTATGAGCGGGGGTGTCCTCGCCCACTTGCTGCTCCTCCGAGGCAGGCAGAGGAGGAGGCAGAGAGTCGGTGACCCTGAGCGACCCCGAGGGAGTGTCTCCAAGGCTGGCGCTGCCTGCCTGCCTGGCTGCCACTGGAGGTGCCCCGCACTCTCTCCCTGTCTCCCCATCTCTGGACCTAGACCCCCTTCTCGCTCTCTCTCACACTTTGTCTGCCTGCATATGTGTCTCCTTGTCCCCCTCCGCCCCATCTTTCACACAGAGTCCTCAGCAAGCATAGATGGGGGTTGAGTGGGGATGCACAAGTGGGTGCCCCCTGCCGCACAGGTTCTCTTCAGATCCCCCTGAGTCTCTACCCACTATCTCCCGGCACCAGCCTTGCCAAGTAGGTGCTGGTAGACCGATATAATTGACGGCAATGTTGAGGCTCAAACAGCTGTGCCACTGCTTGTCCCAGGTCTCAGAACCACAGCAAGCCGACTGGAATGTCCATCTGCCCCTATCTGACCCTAGACACCTCTGCTTGGCCTGAGGCTCCTGGCTTTTCCCCAGCCTCTTCTCACTGCCCGCCCCCCCCCCCCACACACACACACAAAGCCCAGAGGGCCTGTCTGTCCTGAGGGATGTGCATAGCTCAGCAGCGGCTGGAGTTCAAGGCTGAGGCTTGCTGGGTAGAGCACTGAGAGCTCTAGAGTGCCCCAGCCCTGCAAGTGGACTCTGGCCTGAGCACAGAGGACCCTGACCCTGCAGCTCCCCAGTGTGATGCAGCAGGCAGGTGACCTGGAGCCTCCCGGCGTGGGGCGATGCTGGGGCTGTGTACAAGGATTCCACAGAGCAGGCACTGTGGTGCAGCAGGTGAAGCCTCCTCACCCCCAGAGCACCAGTTCAAGTCCCAGTTGTTCCACTTCCCACTCAGCTCCCTGTTGATACATCTGGGAAGGTAGCAGATGTCCCAAGGAGTGCATGGGGGCCTGCCATCTACAAGGGAGATCCACAGGAAGCTCCTGGCTTCTGGCTTGGGTTTGACCTAGCCCTGGCTTTTGTGGCCATTTGGGAAGTGAAACAATGGGGAGAAGACCTGGGGTGTGTGTGTGTGTGTGTGTGTCTTCCAAGCACATGACCATAAATAAACACTTTGAAAAGGGGATCTGGAGAAAGTTGCTGCTCAGCAGGGGTGCCTGGGGAGAGCATCACAGCTAGGCGCGTGGCCTCTTGCTGCAGGTCCCCTCACACCAGTCCCTCCCAGCAGAGGCAGAGGCTGCTGGCTGGCTCCTGAAACTCCCTTTCCAGCAGCACTGGTGTCAGAAATGCAGAACTGCATGGCCCTGGGGGTAGCCAGGAACCTGGTGTGAAACTCATGCGGGGTGTGACTGCCACCTCCTCCCAAGGAGGAAATGAAATGTGGGCTGTGATAACAGTGTGAGATTTGATTGGCCATCATTACCCCAGACGGAAAAGCCTGCAGGCACACCCCCCCAGCCACTGCGTGAGTCAGGTCCCTCTGCTTGCCAGCCTAGGTCACCATGCTACACTGCTCCGAGCATGGTGGCCTCACTGTGGTCTGTGGGAATTGCATCCGGGAACGGGCAGCGTGCAGCCGGTGTCCCTGAGTGTGGCAGTCCTAGTCCTGCCTTCACTCAACGCTAGTGTCCGACGATTGTGACAGCTTCTGTGCTGACTTCCTGTCCCTCCTCTGTGTCACTTCCCCACCCTACCCTCCTCCACGGTGCTTTTTTCCCTGAGCCATTTCCCTGAGCCTTCTGTGTGTGCCCATAGCTGTGCAGGGGTCCTGGGATGGGATCCTGCCTCTGGGATGCGCAGGCTGTGGGACATTGGACCAATCACCCACCCACTTAAGGGGCTGGCAACTTCCTTTGTAAGACCATCAGGTCAGGGTTCCTGGCCACTGGGTTGTGAGCATCGGGAGCCAGGGGCTGACTCCAGGCCGTCTCTGCCCCGCAGCTCTGCATGGAGCAGGGTCTGGGAAGTGCCGGGGCCATCTACCCTCCTCCATGGTGCATGTGGGGCAGCTGCTAAAAGGAGCAGGTGTGGGCTGTTCTTGGCCAGGATCTGAAGGCAGAGTCAGGGGGACCATGCGGTGGAACACCCTTCAGCCCATGAATGGGGAAACTGAGGCTGCAGCGGGCCTGGGAGTGCCTAAGGCAGCACTGGGCTTGGACCAGAACCTACTCCTCCTGGTTCTCGGTCTCAGGCTCTTCCTTACTTCCATTGTCTGTGGGATGTGCAGAATCCTGGGCCCCACTGACTTGCTCGGGGTCTGGAGTGGATCTGGGAATCTGCCCCTGGACCTGGGAGCTTACCTGGCCAAAGTTCTGGAATCACAGCTGTGGCCGCTCTCCCTCCCTCCCAACCCCTGGCTCCAAAGCTGCACACCTGGCCTCTGGGCCTCTCTCCAGTCCTAACAGCGAAATCTCACCACATACAAATCGCAGTCCCTGACTCCCTGTACGTCCATGTGCAGCACCTCTCCCCGAGTGCACCTGCCGATTGTGGGCACCAGGTGAAGGGCAGGTGCACCCCAGGGGTCAAGGTAAAGTGTATGCACTGAGATCCTGGTGGCCACAGCTTGAGTCCCACTTCTAGACCTCGAGCTTTTCTTTACCTGGCGCCTTTGCGCAGTCACCTGTGGGAACGAAGAGGTATGTCCTATATGTGACTGCTATATTTTGCTTTTTCTGCTCAATGTCCTATTTTTCAGATTCACCTACCTTGACATACATACCTCTGATTCATTCATTTTACCACTCTCAATCCCCTTATGAACACACCACAACTTAGGAGATTAAATTTTTAATATGTGTCTCCCTCTCAGTAAATATGTCAAATATCTCCCCTGCCATCACTAATGGTTTCCCACTTTCATTGAGTCTAACTTTTCTTCCTGACAGCATCCAATGGGAGCTTCGCCCTGCTCCCCTGCCCAGTTCTGTCCAGGGCCACCGCCCTCCTGTCCTGCTGCTGCGGGCACACCCATTGTCTGCTGGCCATCCTGACGTGTCAGAGACTGACGAAGGGAGGCGTGTCCCACGTGGGTGCGGGTGTGGAAGATCCAGTGCAGGGCTGGAAGCCACGCCAGGCAGATGCCTGCACGCTTCTGCTTTGGTGGGAACTCCTTGGTGGCCTTCGGTCTGTGAAAGGCTGCTCTGCCCACTGGGTGTGCTATTGCCTGAGCTGTGACACTGCCCCCCAGACCCTCCCAACCCCCCGGCTCCATTGCCTCGCTCTGGTCCACAGCAGAGGAGAATAGCCCCCATCCCCAATTCCCATCCCCGACACACACATCCCCTCCGCAGCTGCCGTGCTCCTGGTCCTGAGGATGAGGCAGGAATGCCACCCTCTCCAGAAGGTCACATGATGCACTGCTTTGCCGGGGGCGCTGGCAGGGAGTGGGATCAGAGGTGGGGCAGCTGAGACTGTGCCAACACTACCTGCTATGCCCAAGCACCAGCCCCAAGGCTCAGCTGTCTTTATGCTGATGCCTGTTTACACTGAACTCTTCTCCCTACTTTCTGGGAGAGGGTACCCTTAGAAACGCTGTGTTTGGTTCTAAGGAGGTGATTGTCTTAGGACCTGAGGAGCAGCCAGCCTCTGGGTCCTGGTGTCCACAAAGCCATTTCATTGTTTGGGGAAGGAAACGGAGTTCAGGCCAGGTGCCCGTGAACTCCATCTCTGCCTCGAGCCTTCCAGTGTGTTTTGGAAAGCTGCTGTTTCTCAGCTCATCTCACACCTCCCTTCCGATCTTGCTCTGCCTCCTTAGTTCTCTTCTCTGAGTGGTTCCAATGCTGAGTTTGGTCCAGGGCCATGATCCTGAGGTTGTGTCCTGCACTGACTGTGCTGACCCCCAGATGGGCTCTGTGGCATCTCTCAGTGTGCCCTGAGCGTCAGGGAGCTTGGCGCAGGGAGCCGGCCGCACCCCCTCTCCCCACACTCCCCGCCTCCGCCTCCGTGGCCTGGGGTGGCTCCATTGCTGCTTTCCCTCTCTGCTTCCCCCCTACTGTGATAGGATCTGCCCGAGCGGGCAGTGCCCGACCAGCTCATGGGGCCCATTCTAATGAAGGTGACTGAATGCTTAGGCAGCTGAAACCAGCCCTTTACACAACAGCGTGGAGGGCTGGGGTAGTGTCCAGGAGGGCGAGTGTGCCAGCTCTTGTTTACCCTTGCCTGTGTGAGAGCCAGCCTGGGCCCTGCAGTCCCCGAGGAGAGGCTGGGGAAGGCAAAGGGAACAGAGAGCAGGTTTATTTGGGGTGAGCTGGGCGGACCCGTCGAAATTGGCGCTTGGGGCTTTCAGGGGTTGGAAAGGCAGGTGATAGATTTGGGTCACCAGGAGATGATGGAGGGGGAGGGGGTCAGAAGGAGCAGATTCAAATGCTAAGTGGTTGATGCTGGGGGCATTGGGCCCTGAGCCCCAGACTGGGGACCCTCCTGGCACAGCTTCTCACTCCCTTTCCCTGCCCATCGCCCTGCCTGTGCTCAGCTGCCGAGCTGCTCAGAGCCCCAGCCATACAAGGTACCTTTCCCACCATCTGAGAAGCCTAAGGGGAGTCCAGCGGGCTTGGGCGAGAGCTGACAAGTGCCTTGCTGTGTCGGAGTACCTGCTTTGTCACCTGTGAAATGGGAACAATAGTTCATCCTCAGTGGACCTGGGTTATCAGGGGGCCTGACTCTTACACTGTGTGGGGAACCCTTTTGAAGATAAAGAATCTTCACACCTTCCTCCTGCCAGTTTGTAAACCCATGATCATGTGACCACACGGCAGGGGGTGGGAGCCTAACCGTTGCCAGCTTCATGGTGAATAAAGGTGGGCACAGGTCTGCTGGGGCAAGAAAATGGCTGGCACCTGCAGGGGCTCCCACAGCAGTAGCTGGCAGAGGTGTGCCCCAGGTCAGAGCCAGCTTTGGTTGTCCTGCCCCCTCGGGCTGTTGTGGAAATGAAGTGGAGGCAGTGTGGCCCGGAAGGCGGCAAGCATGCTGCTGGCAGGTGCCACACACGGGACACGCCCATTCCTCAGCTGCCTGAGTACTCAGCACTCGCCAGGTGTCAGGGACCATTCCTAGCGCTGTGGTGTGAGTGACCCTGAAAGCTTTCACTCTGGGGTGGGTGAGCAGACATCCAGGGTCACACAATTAGGCCACTCCTGCTGGAGCAGTGACCAGCGCTGTGAGACGGTGAGACGGTATCCGGGGCAGGAAAAACGAGACCAGGGTGACTTGAAGCTTTAGAAGTCTCTCTGCAATATTAAGAAAGGGCAGGAAGGAATTCTTAGAATTCTAACCCCTGTTCTTGTGATGTGAGTAGCAATGAACACTGCAAAAACAACAGAGAGACAGAGAGAAAGAGAAAAGTTGAGATCTTCCATCCACTGGTCTCCAAATGCCCATAGGAGCCAGGCTGAGGCCGACCACAGCCAGGATCCAGCAGCTCTGTCCAGGTCTGCCATCTCGGTGTCAGGACCCTGGGATTGTCATCTGCTGCCCTCCCAGCTGCTTCAGCAGGAAACTGGATCAGAAGCGAGGCAGCTGGGACTCAAATCCGAACTTGGTCTTTTTATTTCAATTTCCCTGATTAGCCCTTTCCTGTCCCCTGCCATCAAAGAGGTAGAGTTGGAGAAAGAGACAAACTCTGCCCGAGTTATGGAATCTGCTTTTCTCACCTCTCACAGCTAAGCCTTGTCTGTCTCCTGCCCGGTGAGACAGACAATTGGCTTCATCCCCCAGATGCTGAGTCACAGGCAGGAAAGGTCCTCTCTGCCACTCAGCTGAGCCCTGCCCTGGGGTGGCTGGATCCTGGACACATCCCTCAAACCACCCTGCCCCACACGTTCCAGAGGAACCCGGTAAGAGGTGGCTGCTCTGGCCCGGGCGCCCAAGGCAGGCACCCTGGGCTGTAAAGCCTGCCATGGGGGACGTCGGTTCACAAAGGAAACTGCCACGTGACCTCACAGGAGTGTGGAACTTACACTCTAATCCAAAGCGTAGAGGATAGAGCAGGGGTGCCAGGCTCAGGGTGGGGCTGTGGGCAGAAAGCGGGTATGTACATGTGGGCTCAAGGACACAGAGTTGCCAGTGGGGTGAGCAAGTAGAAAGCCCATTCACCCCGTGGGGACCATAGTTCGTAACAGGATGCCATGGTCAGGGCCTTGGCTACATGGGTCTGTACACCTGCCCTTGCCAGTGGCTAAGTGTGTGAGATGATGGGCTGGTTGACTTGTCCCACTGAGTTAACCATTTTATGGTACGTCTATCTCCTAAGGTCGTGTCGTGTGGTGCCTTAAGTACACAGGATTGAATTGACTAACTAAAGCTGGCTCCTGCGGTGACACCTGCCAGTGGCTTTCCTTGTGGTTCTTGTCCAGCACTTGTCATCTCAGGTCCTGACAAGCACCCAGGACTGGTCAGTCAAGCCCTCCGTGACCAAGCACAGGTGGACACACCTGCCAGAGAAAAGACAGGTGTGTCAAAGAACACATCTCTGTCCCCCGGAAGAGGGGCCCCCAAACCAGGAAGGCAAGTCAGGGTTGCACACTGGGTGGGGTGGAGGAGGGAGCAGAGTGAGGGCAGACAGGAAGGGGAAGGTTGCTGCGCAGGTCAGGGGTGGAGGGAGCCTGGGCAGGAAGGGGCAGAGGAGGCCAGCAAGGAGGGACTGTGGAGTGCTCCATGTGCACAAAAAGCCAGCTGAGGTTTCCGTTGGGAAGTGATGAGACCTGCTTAGTGTTCTAAAGCCATCCCTGCTGCTGGTCCAGGAAGACAGGGCCAAAACCTGTCTGGAAGGCTGCAGGTGCCCCTGCGAGAGGAGGAGGCTCTCCCTGAAAGCTGGTGCTGTTTGCCGACCTGAGGCCATGTTGGAGGGAGGCAACAGGCCTGGAGGCACACCTGGCCTTCACCTGCACTCCTTCTGGGAATTTAAAGCTGCTCCTGGGTGTGGTGTTTAGGGCCAAGGCTCTTGTCCTGGATGCTGGAGATGTTGGTGGCAACTTTCCTAATGGGACCCAATGGGAAAGCCTTGTCCCGCAGCACAGCCCCTTCCTGGGGCAGCCTGAACTCACAGCAGGTCACAGAAGGGTCTTGCTCCTCCCCCTCCTTAGGGGGTGGGGGTACCTCTGAAGGACAACTCAGAGTCTTGGTGGGGTCGGCACACCCCCTTCTCTCTGTCTATCCCACCTCCGACATGCACTGTGTTTTGTCTCTAAGATGCTCTCCAGCCAGCTTTCTCCCAGGCAGCTGCCTACAACAGAGTGGCTTAATGTGCAGAGCTGGGGTTTGTGGGGCAGGCAGATGTAACAGCATCACTGAGGCACTGTTTGAAGGAGAGCCCCACAGTGTGGAGAGCCAATCCATGCCACTCTGGTTAGTTCATCTTAATCGCTATAATGTCGGGGAGGGCAGGAATGTGCCATGTAGTTTAAGAGGTAGACAGAGGGGTGGTTGGCAGAGTGATATAGCAAGCTAATCTTCCACCTGTGGCACCAGTGTCCCATATGGGCAGCAGTTCCAGTCCTGGCTACTCAACTTCCCATCCAGCTCCTTGCTATGGCCTGGGAAAGCAGCAGAAGATGGCCCAAGTCTTTGGGCACCTGCACCCACAAGAAAGACCCAGAAGAAGCTCCTGGCTGCCGGCTTCGGGCCAACCAAAAGCTCTAACCTTTTGTGGCCATTTGGGGAGTGAACCAGAGGGTGGAAGAGCTCACACTCTCTCTTCTTTCCCTTCTTTCTGTAACTCTGACTTCAAGTAAAATAAATAAATGTTAAAAAAATGTTGCCCTCTTCCCTCCTTTTTTTTTTTAACTTTGACAATGGGAAAAAAAAAAGAGGTGAAGAGAGAGATTGCTTCAAGCCCATGATTTACTGTCCAAATGTTCAAGGCCTAGCAGGGCCTGTTAATCCAGGTCTCCCACATGAGTGGCAAGAACCCCATTATTTGAACCAACATCACTGCTTCCCAGAATCCAAAGCAAAGCCAGGACTCAAACACAAGCACTGGGTTTTAACCTCCACCCTGGGGGAGGGGTTTCTTTCTTCTTAAAAAAGATTTATTTCATTTTTATTGGAAAGGCAGATATACAGAGAGGAAGAGAGACAGAGGAGATCTTCCGATGATTCACTCTCCAAGTGGCTGCAACAGCCAGAGCTGAGCTGGTCCAAACTTCTTCCAGGTCTCCCATGTGGGTGCAGGGTCGCAAGGCTTTGGGCCATCCTCAACTGCTTTCCCAGGCCACAAGCAGAGAGCTGGATGGGAAGCAGAGTTGCCAGGATTAGAACCGGTGCTCATATGGGATCCCAGCATGCAAGGTGAGGACTTTCAACCACTAGACTACTGTGCTGGGCCAGGGGGAGGGGTTTCTAAAGCTGTGCATACTGTTCAAGGGATGAACCAGTAAAAAAGGAGACATTGATGAATGCAGTGCCACTGGGGATCCAGGAGCAAAGAACCTCCCAGGGGTAGGAGTCCAGGACCAAACTGAAGGGGCCTTCTGCAAACGCACATGGCACCAGGTGGAGGCCAAACAGGTGCCCGGCAGGTGGGTGTGCAGACATGGTGGGGAGAACAGGAGGCAGGTCGCTCTCAGGAAGCACCTTCATCAGCTTCAGGTGGGCATTCGGGGAAGGTGCAGGGGAGGAAAGGAGAACCAGGTTAGCCCAGGGGTTTCCTGGCTGGCAGGTGGCATGGCCGGGATTCCAGCCTGGCCACTCCATTGGATGGCAGAAACACAAGGAAAGATATTTTAAGGAGAGGGAACAGCAAAGGTGTCAAGACATCAAGACGCAATTGTTCCACGAATGACAGCAGCCATGGTGACTAGGTCGGCCGAGCTGCTGCCACTGTGTGCACTGTCATTTTCACAACCCCACACCCCTCTGTGGGCCTGCGCACGGACCTGGCTCATCCCTGCTCCTCTCACATGCTGCCTTTATTTGCCTCCTTGCTGTGTCTGTATCTGGAAGCCCCCAGAGCAACACTCATGGCCCCCTCCATCTGTGGACGTGCTCTGAGGATAAACATCTGAGTCACTATTGAACAAGGCAACCTTGCTGTCCTGTTAAAAAAATCTTTTTTTAAATTTTTTGAAAGCCAATTACAGAGACAGGGTGAGACAAAGAGGTCTTCCATCTGCTAGTTTACTCCTTAACTGACTTCAATGGCCAGGGTTGGGTCAATCCAAGCAGAAGCCTGGAACTCCATCCAGGTCTTCTATGTGCAGGAGCCCAAACACTTGGGCCATCCCTTACTGCCTTCCTAGGCATGTTAGCAGGGAGCTGGATTGGAAGTGGAGCAGCCAAGACTAGAACTGGTGTCTGTGCCACAGGTGGAGGTGAAACCTGCAGTGTGCCAGTCCCTGTCATCTTATTTCAGCTGTCACTGCAAACAGGTGTGCCTGAGGTGGTTGATTTAGTACCACATGCCCTACGCTTCAGTACTTTTCCTTGTTACCTAATGGCGGTGCCTTGGGGAGAAAATGCTGGCATTCAATATGCTTGGCTCATGCTTGAGTGAGTTACAGCACAACTGGTTGTGTATTTAGTGTTAACAAACCAACAACACCAACCAGCTATGGCGTCTTCCAACAGCCACGCATCAAACAAGGCCATGTATTGATCTCTTGACAAAAATGCTGCCATCACAGGCTCGTGGGAATCGAACCCCTTGTTCCCTCAGGAGCAGTTGCTCGCTATCCCCTGGTAGAGTGAGTGCCTGTGGCCAATGTATGGAACGCAGCTCCTGTCAGTCACAGCAGAGGACCTACTGGTGTGAACTCTGCTGCAAAGTGCAGGGCCAGGCTGAGCCATGGATCACAAGTAGCAGAGCCGGGGCTGGCTGGATGCCAGAGCACTTTGCCCTGTGCACGTGGCCTTGTGGTCTGCAGGGGCTGGCAGGGGACCTGGTCTGGAAGAAAGGCTTCTTTCTAAGGGCACCTATGAGCTGCCTCTCTCCCATCTCCTGCGCAGGGGCCTCCTCGGGCTCCTGCCTCTCTGGTTTCTACCTGAACACAGTGGCTCTTTGAGGTCACTAGAGTTGTTGCCAGGCTGCGGTCTGCCCCTAAGCCAGAACAACCCCGGTTCCAGGCCCCAGGGCCGGCGCCTTAGGTTTTCCTTTGCCCAGCCCAGGGACTGCGTGTTGCCCGGGACAGGAGGCTAGTGTCCGTCTCCTCCAGAGCCCATCCCATCGGCCGCGGCAGCCTCCTGTTTACCCAGGGAGCAAACTTGGGCAGGCCCAAGTGAGCTGGTGGCACAGGGCCCTGCTGGAGCCGCCCAGGCCCGCCTGCCCAGTGACCAGCACCACAGCCTCACTCGTGTTGTTTGTGGGGTGTTGCTGTGAGCTTGGGGTGCCTTTTTATTTTCATGTCAGTACTGGTAGAACAGTTTAGGAGACAGTGTGGGGGAGGGGGGCCACGTTTGCATTCCAAGTGGGATTATGAGGCCTTCAGTCCCTGCCCCTCTGCAACCTTTACCCTTCCTGCTGTGCGGTCACCATTGTCCACCACCAGCCTGGTCTCTAAGCTGCCCAGAAGCCCCAAGCTTAGGCACCCCGCACCCTGGAGGGCCTAAGGAGGAGCTGTGGGCTGGGAGGCAAGGAAGCACCACAAGGCTGGGAGGGGAGAGGGAGAGGCAGACTGTGGTGAAGGGGCCCAGAGGGTCCCCACCCTGTGGGAGGACAGTTACCAGGGAGGGCTTGGGGCTGTCCCAGCCCAGGAGACAGTCCAGGAGCCTGGCTGTGGGGTCAAGAAAGCAGCCTGGGCTTGGAAACCCACACTTTGTACATTAGAAGGCAAAACCATGGCCAGAGGGACAGGAAGCTGGTCGGAGCAACTGAGGCAGCATCAGGCAAGCTCACACCCCAGCACCCACACATGTGTGCGTGCCAGTGACGGGAAGTGCACCCCTCTGACAGCATGGCCTGGGGCTCCAGGATGCTGGGGGAACAAGGCAGGGCTCTGGGGCCCAGGAGGCCCAGACAGTTCAAGTTCACCGAGGCTGACACACGGTCTTGGTTATCTCCAGGGGCCAGACCAATGCCCAGGAAGGTGGCTTGAGTGATTGAACTAGTGAATGGGTGGATGGATGACCTTGGTTCCACTGTACCTACTTTGAGGGAGTTATTTTACCTTTTTTAATAGTACTATGATTAAGTGCATCGTCTTTGCAGCCAGGTTGCCTTCTCTGCTTGCTAGCTTTCTGTCTCTGAGGAACTTTGCTAGCCTCAAGTGTTCCGTCCGTACAGTGGGGATGCCAGTTGTCTGCAGGGGTTGTCGGAGGATTGAGGGAGTTCATGTCCTAGGAAGCATTTAGACTTGCACGTATAGAGGGCAAGTGCCACCTGGGCATTTGCTGTCCTAGCTCTGCATGGTCAGCCCAAGTGTGTACCTCATGGGACCCCGAGTCCTTGAGCTGTGGAAGGTCTCACAAGTCTGAAGAAACACAGGTGGAGATGAAGTGGAGCAGGTATTGCCCCTCCCAGGGGCACCTCCCCAGGGGCGGTGGCAGAGTTTCCTCTGAGTTTCCCCGTGGGATGGGGTATCACTCACTCTGCCTCTCAGCTTCCCTCACCAGAGCCCCAGTCTCGTCCTGCTTGTCTCGCCTGGTTGGCGCCCTGGGAAAGGCAGGGCGCATGCCCCTGGGCTTGTAACTGGCAGCCACATGGATACCCAGGTGCACCCAGCCCTCTGCTCTCAGCCAGTCAGCTGAGCAGGACACGCCTCCAGTGGTATCACAGAGGTGCGTGGGGGTGAGTCACTGAGGCCTGGCGTGGGATGTGGCTGACAGCAGCCCCAAGGACACTGGGGGAGAGTGGGAGGCCCCGGGTAGTTCCTATGGTTAATCATCCTTATTCGTTAGTTTCGGCTGCCTCTCAGACAGTCGCTGTCAATACGCTGATTATACAAGCAGAGAGGCGGGAGTCCTGCTCCTGGGCCAGCGCATCTGTCACTCAGCCCTCCCGGGCTGTTTCCTCATCTGGACTACGTGTACAGTAACATCTACCTCCCTCCCCAGATGATTGGATTCAAATAAATGAGAAGAAATGAAGTGACATGTGGGCACTCAGCATCACTGCTTTGGTCACTGTTGCTGACAAAGAGCTGCAGGAAGATCTGTCTTTGATTTTGGGGGCCTGTCCAGGGCTCCTATTAGGCGTGGGGGCATGTCCCTGGAGCTGAGAGCTGACACACTCAGGAGGGGTGGCTGGTTCTTGAAAAAGGCCTCTCTCCCTGCTCTGGTTCCTCCCCTTTGTGGTGGTGCACATCTCCGAAACTTAAGAGCAAGTTCCTGCTTGTCCACAGCCAGTGAGGCCCCCAGTGGCCCTCGGTGGGAGCCATCCCCAGGCGGGCCGTGAGTCCACGCACTTCCGGGGTCCCACATTGTCAGGCACCTGGCATCTCCGGGTGGCATCTCCGGGTGTCCCTCACAGCAGCACAGCTTATGTTTGGAGTAGGTTTGGGGTAGTCCATGAGGGCTTCTCCTAGGGTCACACTGGACTGGGTGGTCACTAGCCCACCCACTGGCAAAGCGTTTGATACTGAAACAGCATTCCCTGGTCACTCACAGCCGTGTCCCCTTCCTAGGCCCCTGTGCACTTGGCTTTGAGGCTGTGCATCATCATTTTTATCCCCCAGCCTGCCGGCTCCCATTCACACGATGGGACCCTTACAGCTTCAGGCCCCTGCAGTGTCACGTCTGTGCAGGCTGAGAGAATTTTTGACAAGCTTGCATGTTTGCAAAAAATAGTTTCCAAGGTCTCTGATGTTTTCTCTTTTAATTCACAGCCCTGTCTATAACACTGGCCACTGACCACCAGGGACACTGAGACATAGTGAAGCCAGGCTGGGGAGAGAGCCAAGCCTCGGGTCAAGGACTTTTTTTTAAAGATTTGTTTTATTAATTTTTATTGAAGAGACAGATTTACAGAGAGGAGAAACAGAGAGAGAAAGATCTGTCTGTTGATTCACTCCCTAAGTGGCTGCAACAGCCAGAGCAGAGCCGATGATCTGAAGCCAGGAGCCAGGAGCTTCTTCCAGGTCTCCCACGCAGGTGCAGGGTCCCTAAGGCTTTGGGCCATCCTCGACTGCTTTCCCAGGCCACAAGCAGGGAGCTGGATGGGAAGTGGAGCAGCCAGGACAGGAACCATCATCCATATGGTATCACAGCAGATGCAAGGCCCTTGCCATTTAGCCACCAGGCTACCACACCAGATCCTGGTTCCAAGATGACCCCGAATTTCTCTCTGCCACTGCATATGACCTCTCCCTCACCCCACAAACCCAACATCCCTGGCAGTGGCCCCAAACGACCCTCCAGAGAGGACATACCTTGCCCAGGCCCCAAGGCAGATGTTCCTGCTGCCAGCTGTTGGACACCCTTGAAGCACAGTGGCTGCCCGCAGGATCTCTCTACCCTGTCCGCTGCATCCCGTGTGCAGCGCACATAGTCAAGGATTGGATACCTGTCTGACTACCCCTTCCACAGCTTTAGTTCCGAAGAACTAACAGAGACTTTGTATACCTGTGGTAACTGTGTGAGTGTCCTGCAACACCTAGGCAGGGGGCTGGCGCCCAGGAGACCTTCAATAACAGCTTGAGAATGAATGAATGACCAGATGAGGCCCCTGTGCTGACCAAGCTATTGGCAGAGCAATTCCCAGGCTCTACTGCATTGCAGACCTGTGGCCAGGGGTGCGCGACAGGAGGGGGTTCTCTAAGCTTCATCAGTACGGGACACCCACTCCTCCCTGTGGATTAGGTCACCATGGGGCACCAGCCTGAGTCCCCCAAGAACACAGTGCTGCGTGGCGACCACTGCTTAGCTGCCCGTGATTGCTAATGCTTTTAGCTGAGTTGATGGCGAGTCAGAGACATGGGCCAGACACCTGGGGTGGGGCCCTGTGCTGCCTGAGCTGGGAGCAGGTGTGAGGATGGCCTGAGGGTTTTGGGGGAACAGGGCCATGGTGGATACATTTGGGTCGTAGGTCCCTGATGTTACTCAAAGGAAAGAGAAAGGGTGCTTGTCCTTTGTGCCAGGTCCCAGTCCGAAGGAGACCCTGCTCGGCTTGTTGCTCCCTACACTGTGCTTGTGGCCGACCGCGTGAGTCAGTAGGACGCTTGTGAAGGAGGAAGCGGTGCTTCTCACCATTTTCCCCGACTCAGTGAGCTTGAGTAAGAAAACCCATTGCTCGTGTGGGCACAGGTTACAGAAATAGAGCCTGGCACTGCTGAGGGAGGCCTCAGGAAGACCTGGCCCTGCCTCGTTTTCCCAGCAACCAGGCAGACTGGGTTGCCGGGGAACCCAGTCCCAGGGGCACATTACCAAGGGCAACCTCGCCAGAGGACGGTCACCTGGGTCCAAAACCAGAGACTTACAGTGAGTGAGCTGGCCAGCCCGCGGCTCCTCCAGGGCAGCTGTCTGAAGCCTAGAGAGCTGGGGAGGGTCCCACCCCCAGGCTGGGGGGAGCAGTGGCCCCAGGAAGACGCCAGATCCCCACCCCCACCTGCCCCTGCCAGCCCTGTGGACCTGTCGGTGCTAGAGAGCAAGTGCTCTGGGATCCAACAGCCTCTGCTGGGTTTCTGTTTTCTTTCTTTCAAGACTTATTTAATTTTATTGGAAAAGGAGACTTATAGAGAGAAGGAGAGACAGAGAAGAAGATCTTCCACCTGCTGGCTCACTCCCCAAGTGGCTGCAATAGCCGGAGCTGAGCCAATCTGAAGCCAGGAGGCCAGAGCCTCCTCTGGGTCTCCCACGCAGGTGCAGGACACCAAGGCTTTGGGCCATCCTTGACTGCTTTCCCAGGCCACAAGCAGGGAGCTGGATGGGAAGCAGAGCTGCCGGGATAAGAACCAGTGCCCATATGGGATCCAGGCACATGCAAAGTGAGGACTTCAGTCACTAGGCTACCATGCCAGGCTCTCCTGGTTTTCTAAGTGGGCACTCAGGAGCGCTTTTTCCTGGGGGTTTGGGAGGCCTCTGCATTCAGGGTTCTGCCTGCTGGCCCAGGCCCAATTTCCCTTCTTTAAACCCTTGCCTCTGTGATCCCATGTCCCATGTGTTGCCTGGGTCACCTAGCTGAAGTTGAAGTCTGCGAGGAAAATGCTAGGACAGGACAGAGCAGATGTCAGGGCCGTGTCCACGCAAGCTTTCCCATACTGGCCAGTGCTGGGCAGGGATGGCCCTGGTCAGTGATTGATGCCCACTTTGAAGAGCACAGGAAGTCGTGGGACCTGGCTCTGGTGCCTCATGATGTCACCGGTTCTCCCCCTCTCACCGGCTGCCGTGAGGAGAGCAGCTACTTTCCCCAGGCGCGTTAGCAGGGAGCTGAAAGAGCAGCAGCTGGGACTGTAACTGGTGCTCCTTTATGACACAGCACAGTGCCTCTGCACTGGGACTGTGGAGTGGACACACAAACGGGGAAGGGCCTGCAGCCTTGGCACATGGCGGAGCTGCAAGGCGTGGGGCTGGCGAGTTTGCAGCTCCTGCAGCCCTTGCCCTTCTAGCTGATGCTGCCTTACAGAAGAGTTCCTAGTGGGTCTGAGCGCCCCAGCAGGCTCCTTTGCCTCAGAGATGCACCCTGGCAGAGGGGCCACTGGGAAGAAGGCAGGGGGCCGAACCAGAGAGGCTGTGGGAGTGTGCTGGAGCAAAGCACCCAGCTGCTCATCCTCATGTCGCTGGTGCCACTACAGTGACTGTGAGAACTTGGAGGAGGCAAGGGCGGGCTCCAGCAGGACAGTTAGGACGGTGAGTCTGCACCCGTAAGTCAGAGCAGCATTGATTCAAACGGAACCCATATTTGCAACATGGTCTCTCTCACACCCATCCCACCAGACCACCACAGTGAAAAACTATATAGTCCCTCTCATTAGAGCAACTATGTAAGAGGAGCCGTTGGTTGTTACAAGGGCTCCCTAGAAGGGATGAACTTCATTGCATTGCTTCCTAATTGTTGCCACTCGCTTCTTCATGTGCCTGGTCTGGCTAGGGAGCTGGAAGAGTTGTGGGCAGGATGTAGGATGAACTCAATTCGGGAGCGAAGACACAGCTGCTGGTGGGGTGTGTGTGTGTGTGTGTGTGTGTGTGTGTGTGTGTGTGTGTGTGTGTGTGTGTGTGTGTGTGTGTGTGTCCCGGGAGCGCCGGCGGCCAGCAGCGAGGGTCCCCTCGATCCCTGGTCCGGGACCCCTGGTCCCTCCTGGAGGCAGCGCGCGCTGGCCACAGCCGGACCCCCATCCCTGGTCCGGGACCCCTGGTCCGGGACCCCTGGTCCCTCCTGGAGGCAGCGCGCGCTGGCCACAGCCGGACCCCCTATCTCTGGTCTGGGACCCCTGGTCCCTCCTGGAAGCAGCGCGCGCTGGCCACAGCCGGACCCCCCATCCCTGGTCCGGGACCCCCCCACCCCCGAGCCCCCGCCGCAGCCCCCTGAGGGTCACGGGCCAGCCCGATCCAGGCGAGCTCCGCCCCCCGGCGCCCATTGGCCGGCGCGGCCCCAGCCACCTGCCCCTACCTTGCAGGGGCGGGGATACCTGGGCCCCGCCCCCGCGGCTCGGGTTCCCGGGCCGCGCGCTTCCTGCGGCCCCCGCCCCCACCGGCTAGCCCCGCCCCCCGGTCCCCGAGCCCCGGCGCCTCGTGATGTCACCGCAGCTTTGATACAAAGAGCCCTTGGGCCCACGCGGGTCTCCCGGCAACGGGCGGGGGCGGGGCCGGCGCCTTGCCTGGGTGCCGATGGTGCGCGCGGCGGCGCGGCCGGAGGATTGTTGTGCGCGCCCTGGGCGGCCGGCGTCCGAGTCCAGCCCGCCCCTCTGCAGCGCAGCGATCCGCAGCCGGGTAGGGGATGCGTAGCCCGCCGGCTCCCGGGATCCAGGTAAGCGTGGCAGCCGAAGGCCCGGCTGGTAGGGCGCACCTGGCCAGGCGCGCGGCCCCGGGACGAGGAAGTTGGCGGAGCGCGGAACTGCGCCCGCTCCGGCCCCGCAGTGTCCAGCCTTGGGGCCCGGCCTGGGAGGTCGGGTTACCTGCGCTAGCTCACTTGATCGGGGGAGGAGAAGCCCTTCTGCTGGCCCCTCAGTCAGGTGCGAGCTAGGCAGGACCACCTCTCGGCACGGGCAGGGGACGGCCACTGTGTCCTCGGCTCAGTTTCAGAAAGTGTTTTCGCGGGGGAACCTGGTAAGCTGGAAGGGAGTTGGTTTGTCCGGACACCTCCCCCGCGCGCCACCTCCTCCTCACGCCATGCGCCGCAAAGTTTTTCCTTAGTCCTGGCCGCTCTGTCGAGCTTGCTCTCCGCCCTGCCTCCTGCCTCCGCGGGGCTCGGCTCGGCCTGAAGAGAGGGTCAGTCCCGTGCGGGTCTTTCGGGACAGGAGGGCCTGCGCCTCCCGCCATGCCGCGGTGGGCGGAGGTGTGCAGGGCTCCCAGCCCCTGACTCTGGGGCCCACCGCGGTAGCAGTTGCTTTTTGCCTCTGCCGTTTTCCTGCTATGAGTGGCACTGGCGGCTGGCGCTCTGCAGGACCCCGTGCTGCTCTGGGGACCTCGGTCTGGAATCAACCCCAGCCTCTTCCTCACCCCTCTCCCCAGAGGCCTGGCAGTGCACACCCGGCTCTGCCGTGTGGGTGTCCTTGGCTGACTCAGGAGAGGCCTGGGTTCCTGTCTCCACTCAGCCTCACGACCTGGAGTGGCAAAGCCCTGATGATCCTGTGATGGGTGGTGATGTCTGGGAGGCACGTCCATCCTCCACCCCTACCCCAACCCTGGCAGCGCCAGGTCCCTGCCCAGGTGCCAGACAGTTACAGAGATTGGAATCTAGGGGAAGGGCGTGCCGCCACTGTGGGTGTGGTGTGTGTCCACCTGTGTCCCAACAAGCATCTCACACAGCCTGCGCTGGCTGCCCACCACAGGCTTGCCCTGAGGGTCCTGTACCTGAGCCATGGGCCTGTCCCCAGGCATCCCCAGACTCTGGGAGACTGACTACCTGGGAAGGTCAGCCTGGGCCTGGGAAGGGGAAAGCCAGGGAGAACTTGGGCTTTGAGCACCACACCCACGCCCCGCCGCACCCCCTGGACCAATCAATGCCTGGTTGGGATTGCACTCTCTGGAATTTGGTGAAGGTGGGCTTTGCTGAGTGGGGTGGGGGCAATAGCTAAGTCCAGCAGTTGAGATAAGGTTGGCTTTCTGAGGAGGGCTGGTGTACTGGCAGGTCGGTGGAGCCTGCTGGGAGGTGTGACCTTTGCCCTCAGGGCGATCTGCCTGGAGCCTGTACTTGGCAGGGATTTCCAGACAGGGGAGGAAGAATGGCAGGGTCTGAGGGCCCTCAGGGACAGCCAGCTGGGATGAGCCCTGCAGACAAGGTGTACCCCTCCCTGCAGCCTGCTGGAGCTGCTGGCTTCCCAGCCCCACCTGCTGGGGTCTGGACCAACTGTACTGTACCTAAGCCTTCGCCCTCACCCCTCTCCTTCCCATCCCCCCGGGGCTGAGCTCTGGGACCCAGGGACTTTGCCCCAGCCAGCCTCCTGCTTTGAGGGGCTGTACACTTCCTAACTCTTGGGGACATGAAGGAGGAGGTGGAGGCAGGGACAGGCTCCTGGTGAGAGCAGGTGCAGTTCTGGGAAGGCAGGTGTCCCAGGGCCAGGGAGAGGCAGCCCGAACAGAAGCCATCCACGCCACCCTGTCGCTTGAAGGGGGCTCTCCTGGCACAGGGCTGATGGTGTGTGGAGAGGAAGCATCTGTCTCCCCCTCCCTGGAGGGAGTAGAGAGGACAGTGCCCTGACCTTGAGACGTCTAGGACCCCTCAGATTGGGCCCAGGTTCCTCCTGGTAGTTCTGCCAGGGGGTCTGTGGCTGGATGTTTGTAGTGCCAGGTCACTGAGACAGGAGGACGTCTCAGGCCACACCTGGTTGAACTGGGGGGGTCCTGGGCACAACCAGCTGGGCATGACTACGCAGGCCTGCCCCGTGTCTGACCATATGATGTCACAGTTCTCTCCGTCAGGTGGCTTCTCAGGGCACAGACCTTCCCTATTGCTGTCTGCCCAGCCCCAACAAGCTGCTGGTTTAACTTGCTCTTTGAACAAGTATTTGTGCATCTACCTTGGGCCTCTGTGCCAGGTGCTGGATGTAACTTGGGAAACTGAACAGATCTAGTGCTTGACTCCCTAGAGCTGGCCCTGGGGTGCTGGCAGGGAGCCACCCTTGGTGGGGGGTAGGTGGCCTGGAAGTCACGCTCACTGATGAATGTGCTACAGCTGGAGGGAACAGCCACTGCCAAGGCCCTGGTATGGGTTGTGCACGGGACTCAGAGGTGGAGGCCAAGGCTGGTGAGGAGCCCTGTGGGCAGCAGCATGGGCACAAACTCTCTTGCTGTCCAGCAGCTGCCTGGAACCCCCAGACTCTGGCCAACAAGCCGCAGGCAGTTCTTGGAGCAGAGTTGTCTGGCCATCCCTGCTGCCTGCTTGGGTCGGACCTGACAACCTGCCCGTGTGACTGTGGCCCTGGGCAGACTGTGCTTGCAGCACGCGAATCATAGCTGTGAAGCCAGCGCTGTTCTGTGTAGCCGCATCTTGTAGCCAACAGCATGCCAGGCCTAGGTCAGTTCCTGCCACAGGGGTGAGAGGTATCAGCAAGCCAAATGGCCAGCTGTCTGCTCTTGTCACCCACGTAGATGGGCCCTCCCTTGGCCACAGGTAGTTGGCCACACAGCTTGGTGCTCTGGTCTCTTAATGGCTGCTGAGGCGCTGAGCAGCAGCTGCGGGTTTCTTCTGTGGAGCTGGGGCCCCAGCTGGCTGTGCGTGTGTGTGTGCATGCCAGCATACATGTGCACGTGTGTGCATGCTAGCATGTGTATGTCGGCAGACACCCACCACCCTCCCTCCATAGGGGGGGCGCAAGCTGAAGGCAGAGGGCGATGGGGAGTCACGGTGTGAGTTTCCAGCCACCTCTCCTGGCAGGCACGTGTCCCTCTGCAGGAGCTGCCAGCTTTGAGCCTGACCGCGGTGCCCAGCTGCATGTTCTGGAGCCCGCACTGGTGGCCGGCTGTCCCGAGTGCGTCCTAAAGCCAGGCAGCGCCGTTGTCACATGTTTCATCTGCAGCTGCCATTTTCCCATGCCAGGTATCTGACTTGAGGAAGGCTGTGCCCTTGCCCAGGTGTTTGGGGCCTCCTCTTTACCCTGGAATCGGGCTGTGTCCAGTTCATGCAGGTCTTGATCAAGGCTGTGTGGTCCTTGTGGCCATCTGGCCCACCTTGCTCACCGGGAGCCTGCCTGGCTTTGACTCTTAAGGAGTCAGGACCCTCACACAGGTGTTTGTGGCCCAAAGCTTGGGTTCTGAGGGCCTACTGGTCATCTGCTCCTTGCCCTGGTGGCCTGGGAGGAAGCGGGCATCAGGCAGCTGTGGAGACCCAGGGTGGGCCCAGGGTGAGCAGCAGCCCCAGGTCTCCCTGGCAGGCTGGTCCCAGCATTGCTCGTTTCTAACTCCTGCACCTAATTTAGTTGGGTCAGCCTGCTCCAGCATCTGGTCAAGGGGAGCTCTTAGGATCTGCTCAGCTGAAGGTCAGGCTCTGCCCAGATTCCTGTTCGTGTTGGCGGGCTCTGCTCATGGGAGCCTCTGGCTTCTTGGGGACCCTATGATGAAAGCCTAAGCAGAGGTGGGGTGTGGGAGAGGGGTGGGACTGCCCCTTCTCGGGTCCTCTGTGGCCACCTTATCCTTTGCACTTGCTCTGAGAGCCTGAGACCATGATGACAGCCCTGCTTCCAAGGAGTTGATGCTGTGTGTGGTGAAGTCAGAGAGCTGAAGGTCCACTCGGTCCTGCTGACCTGTCCCTCCTGAGGGACAACCCCCCAACACTCAGACCACCTCCCCTCCTGCCCAGCCTCCAGCACTCAGCCACCCATCCTGCCCAGCCTAGCTCTGAAGCGTGATTTATTTATTTGTTTGTTCCTTTCTTTTTCCTTACGTTTGTTTTTAATTAAAAGGCAGATTTACAGAAGGACAGAGAGACAGAATCATCCATCTGCTGGTTCATTCCCCAACGGTCAGTGGAGTCGATCCAGAGCCAGGAGCCAGGAGCTTCTTCCAGGTCTCTCACATGGGTGCAGGGTCCCAGGGAACCATCCTGTACTACTGTCCCAGGCCACCAGCAGGGAGCTGGAAGGGAACTAGAGCAGCCAGAATAGAACTGGCACCCATATGCGATGCCAGCACCACAGATGGAGGCTTAGCCTACTACGCTTTGGTGCCAGCCCCTAAAGCATGATCTCTTTCTTTCTTTCTTTTTTTTTTTTAAGATTTATTTGTTCTTATTGCAAAGTCAAATATACAGAGAGGTGGAGAGACAGAGAGGAAGATCTTCCATCCGATGATTCACTTCCCAAGTGCCTGCAACAGCAGTTATGCCAATCCTAAGCCAGGAGCCAGGAACTTCTTCTAAGTCTCCCACGCAGGTACAGGGTCCCAAGGCTCTGGGCAATCCTCAACTGCTTTCCCAGGCCACAAGCAGGGAGCTGGATGGGAAGTGGAGCTGCCAGGATTAGAACCAGAGCACATATGGGATCCCGATGTGTTCAAGGCGAGGACTTTTAGCTGCTAGGCCATCGCGCTGGGCTCTAAAGCACGATCTCTTAAGTGAGTGAAAAATGGTTTTGGGACCTCCCAGAGAGCATCTGGACTTACACTCTAGCTCAGCTGTGTGCCAGCCATGGGACTTTGGACAAGCTACCAGCCCTTTTTCAGCCTCCATTTCCTTGCCTGCAGAATGGGTTTGATAATCATCATGCTGACAAAGTGGCTCCCTGTGATTTAAAGCCACTGGAGTAGCTTCTGACTCTTACCAGTTGACACTTGAGGGAGAATTTGGAAGGGCAGGGAGTGTAGTGCCCAGGAGCCCAGCCCTGGCTCTGCCACCAGGCTGGCCGGGGTGGAGCTGCACCCACTCTAACCTCCTAGAGGCTGCCTGCCTGCCCTGCTCTGCACGCCTGCCTTCCTGCCCTCTCTCTTCCCCTGTCTGTCTACCAGTGTCCAGCTGGGAGAGCTGGCTTGGAGCAGTGCAGCCCAACCACCCCTGCCAGTGTACAGGACCTGCCTTGTTAAAACGCCTTGGCTCTTGCTGGCTTTGGGCCCAAGGAGATCTGGAGGGGGGCCAGAGAGAAGGGGCAGGCTGTGCAGCCACTCGGCCACATCGATGACCGCCCTTGGTCATTTTCCAAGGAGCACACCTGCCTGCCCGTTCAGCTTGGCCTCCTCAAGTCACTCAGGTGACACCAGCCGGCCTGGCCTGGCTGGGAGGCTGGACTGGTCCCTGCCTCGCGATGAGTAACAACCTCAGACAATAGCCCTCCTGACAGAATGAGTGTTGTGGATGGCAAGGCAGCTCTGACCAGCACACCACTGTGGGTTGCCAAAAGGGTCTTGCGTGGCAGCAGGTGCGTGGACGTGTGCTTGCGTGGGCAGGGAGCTGACTACACTTCATAGCACATGCGTGGTCCACAGAACGCAGTGTCTTTCTTGTTCACACTTGAGCATCGCACATCAGGACAGGTTGTGTGCTTGCTAGTGTGTGGGCGGCACCCTCTCTCCCCATATCCAATCAGAGCGCCCCCCCCCCCCCCCCCCCCCGAGAACTTACAGAGCTTGCCTGGTTTCTTGAAGGAAGGACAGAGCCACCTCGTAGTGCGAGGGGACACTGTGGTTTGGTTCAAGAGGACAGGCATGGGCAGCCGGGCTCAGGTTCCCACTTGATGGGAAAGCGGAGCAGCTTCTCTGGGCCTCGTTTCCCCGACACATGTGGACGTGGCTACGCAGTTCTGGTTGTGAACATCGCACTTCTCCCTGTTTCTGGCTCACTGGGTGTCTTCTAGGGTCACACTGCCCAGACCAACTGCCTTAGGGCAGGAGTGGGCCGCCAGCCTGCCTGAAGCGGCAGGAGCTGCTGGGGCCCTGAGAGCTTCTGGACTCCGCCTTCCGGTCTCTGATTTTGTTTTCGTTTTCATGTGTTTCCCCGTGCTGGTCTCTTCCCAGTCCCTCTCCTTTCCCTTTCTGTAAAATGTCTTCTCCCTCATGTAGCCCCCTTGGAAGCCCCCTGTTGTAGTGGGAAAGAGCAGGAGACCTTGTCCTGGGGCTGAGATGGGAGCATTGCAGTCACACCCGGCTCACACCTGCCCTGCCACCAGCTCTGTGACATTTTGGCCAGCTGACCCCTGGGAGTCAAATTTTCTTGTCCAAACAGCAGGTGAATGCACAAAAAGCATGTGCACCAAAGAGGGGAGCAGTGACGAGGGTGGTACGGCTGCCCGGTGGCTGGATGCAGCAGGGCAGAGGACTGGGCAAGGGCTGCCCATGAGGCGGGACTGGGCCTTGGGCAAGCACGCCACGGGGATGTCCCTCCAGTCCCACACCTCAACCCGAGCAGCTAGCTGGCTGGCTGGGACCTTGTCCCTGCCTCCTCTCAGATGAAAGCAGAACTTTCCCAGTGTTCTTTGCTCGGCAGGGACTCCTTTAATAAGGAGCGGTGTGTTCCGGGACGGGACTGGTGGGGGGAGGGTTAGAGGATGCTCTGGAGTCTGGGCTGTGGGGGAGGGGCCTCATGTCCTGAAGCCCAAGCCTACCGGGAAAGGGCTCCCTGCTGGAGCTATTCCTGCAGGCAGGCAGCGCGTGTTTCCCTGGGTTCCCCTCACCTTCCCATCCCCCCAACCCTACCCCAGGCCCTGCACTCTGAGCTTGCAGCTTTGGCTGTGTTCAGACCCACACCTCTCACCTGGCCACCCCCACCACACCCAACAGCAGCTGCTGTGGCTGTGCCTGCATGACTTCTGTGCAAGACAGCAGCTCCTGGCCACACAGTCTGAGTGGCTGGACCCAGCAAAGGCACTGGACCAAGAGGGCCATCTGTGCTGAGCCTGCCAGCAGGCTGTGGGCACTGGAAGGCCAACCTGGTCCCTGTCTGTCTGCTCAGTTATGGGGGTATGTGAGTTGGACTCAGGTGGAGCTGGGTCCTGGGCTGTGGGAAGCTCCTGGGCAGCTTTCCCAGCCCTGAGGACTTTACCCCCCGGGAGAGTAGGTGTGGGCCTAACCTAGCTGCAGACTATTGCATTCGAATGTGGGCCTGGAAACCATGGCGCCCCTCTGGGATTCTCCTGGGCTCCTCTTGGAGGGCACCCTGAATGGGTGCTGCCCAGCCTGCCTTAGTGGGGAAGGAGCTGGTTCGAGCCCCTGCTCCCCCACGCCCTTAGCCTTCACCTTGAGTCCTTGCATTCTCCTGTCACGATGGTAAAATCTGGAGCCCCCAAAGCAAGCCCAAGAAGCCCTTGGCTGTGTGAATAATTAAGCCCTCCCTGGCTTCAAACAGTCACAGTTAAAAGCTGTAATTTGTAGCCCAGAATAGCTGTGCATTCCCAGAGCTGGGAGAGAGCCCTTCGCACGCCCCTGCCACTCCTGGTCACAGCCTGTACACTCCTAGCCTGGCCCTGGTTTTCCCCAGGGGAGCCAGGAGGCTGAGCTGGCAGGTACCTGGGAAACTGTATTTTGGAGAATTTGAATAGGGTCATTGACGGTCAGACAGCTTCAACTCTGTTTCTGCAAAGGGGGAAGAAAAGCGCATGTGCTGTTGGCTCATCTCTAGGGTGGGGACAGGACTTGCTCACAGGAACCTGGGGCAAGAAAACAGAACCCCTCAGTAAAGCCCGGAACAGACCTTGGCCCCAGCAGAGCCACCCGCATGCTCACCACCTCTCTTCCCGCAGAGGGCGGCTCCCTAGCACTGGCTGAGGATGGATGGAGATGTTCTGCAAGGGCTCAGGAGGGTGGCTGGGGGACTGGGAGCCCACAGGAAGCACCGCCCTGGACCAGCAGAGCCAGCTGGCATGCCAGGAATGCCTGGGGCTGGCTGTGGGATTGGGTTTCCAGATGTGGAAGCAATTTAAGTTCTGTTTTCACAGTCCCCAACTGTGTGCCTCTGAAGTCCACATTCCCGATGTAAAATCAAGGCCCGTGACTCTATTTGGGGGGTAGAGGGCAGATGAGAGGGCTCTGCTAGGCCCTTTGGTTCAGAGGGCACATTTGCTGGGGCCCTGGGAACCTGGGCCGTGGAGCTTTGACAAGATGGTCTTAGCCCGTGCCCGGCCTGCTCGGAAGGTGAGCTCCCTCCTCCCTGGAGATGAGTTTCTCAGCCAAAGCCACTGTGCCCTCCGTCTTCACCGCTGCTCCTGGACAACTCTGTGGCAAGGGTGGCCACTCTAATTCCAACCCTGTCCGAGGGAGCTGCCATCACAGTGAAGCTAAGGGGAGCCTCCTCCCTAAACTGGCCACAACAGAGGACAGAACTCGACTCTGGGCTTCAAGTAGCCAGAAATACCATCTGGCACAGAGAACCTGGTAATATCTTGTTGAGTGATTGAGCCCCTTCTGGCCACAAAGGCCGCCTGACCCAGGCTGGGGCATCCACGTGGAGGGCCCATGGCGCCCATACTGGCGGCCCATCCCCTCTCTTGCGAACGGTCACCGGGTGCAGCAGCGTTTCCGTGTCTGACAACCACACTCGGTTCTGGGCAGACTGGACTCATGCTCACAGTCCTGTTGTGGCTGAGGTGCTCACAGACTACTGTACAGACTAATAGCAAGACTGTTGCGAGAACTCAGGAGAGTGGGAATGGCTTACTCAAATCCTTAGATGAGGCGTGGTGACAGAGCTTCCTCTTGGCTGTCACAGCATCGCCTGGCCTTGGATTTCTCTGCAACGCAGGCTGTCCAGCATTAGCTGGGTCTCCGGCTGACCAGGAGGGAGCTGTGGAACAAGCAAGGGTAAATGACCAGATATGGCCCAGGAACTCCCCTGTGGCCTTTGGAGGTTGAGCCGATCAGCCATGTCAGGGTGCCAGTCTGGGCTGAGACCCCAGCCCCAGCGTGGGTGAGGGCGTCCGTGTTGGATTCCTAAGGGGGACAGGTGCTAGTTTGCTGGGACTGCTGTGGCCAAGTGCTCCTTCCCCGCCTCCACTCTGTGGGGACATTGAACATTGGCGAGGCATCTGTACAGAGCTCCAGGAGGTCTGACATCCAGGAACAGGCCTCCTACATCTTCATCTGACCCTCCCTCGGGGTGTGTGTCTGGTCCTGACCTCCCCAGGACAAGGACGCCAGGCCCCCGGGGTCAGAGCCCAGCCTGATGGCCTCAGCAGAATGTAATTGTTCCTTTTAAGATCCTATTCCAGGACCTGGTGCGATAGAATAGCGGTTAAAGTCCTTGCCTTGAACGTGCTGGGATCCCATGTGAATGCCAGTTCTAATCCCGGCAGCTCCACTTCCCATCCAGCTCCCTACTTGTGGCCTAGGAATGCAGTCAAGGACAACCCAAAACCTTGGGATCCTGCACCCGCATGGGAGACCCGGAGGAAGCTTCTGGCTCCTGGCTTTGGATTGGCTCAGCTCCAGCTGTTGCAGCCACTTGGGGAGTGAATCATTGGGTGGAAGATCTTTGTCTCTCCTCCTCTCTGTATATCTGCCTTTTCAATAAAAATAAATAAATCTTTTTAAAAATGCTTCCAATAATAATAATAAAAGAGATCCTACTCTAGGAAAAAAAAAAAGCCAGTTTGGGGTGGGGCCACAGCTCAATCTAGAACAGATAAAGGATCTTGGGAACCTTCCTCCAAGAGCAGAGGAAGAGGAGGGTGAGCAGAGCCTGCACCCCAGAGGAGCTGGGTGGAGAGGAGGCAGCTTCAAGGGGAAACCAAAGCTCCTCACAGGGATGGGTCTGGACCATCTGGAGATGCCCCCATCACGGCTGGGGGTCATGAGTCCTTAGCAACCAGAGCTTTGGTACAGCCTCAACCGCCCAGCACTGAGTTTTCACCTGGAAGGCTGCCTTGGTTCAGGTTGCCTTGGTTCCCTGGGCTCTGCGACTTTGCTGCTTTTTCTTTTTTAGAATTTGTTTTTACTTGCTTGAAAGGCAGAATTGTATATATATTTAGAGAGAGACAGACTACAATGGCTAGAGCTTGACCAGACCAAAGCCAGGAGGTTCCACTGGGTCTCCTACATAGGGGCAGAGACTCTTATCTGAACCATCCTCTGCTGTAAGCGGGGGCTGGAATTAGAGCAGATGGGACTCGAACTGGCACTGATATAGGCTGCTGGCATCACAGGTGACAGCTGCAGCCCAGCACTGGCCCCAAGCTGGGATTCCCAGTGTGGTCCTGGGAGCCCCAGCATCAGCGTCACCTGACTCGGGCTCAGTTCATCCTCCACTCCATGGTGCATCTAGTACACCTTGGAGTTTGAGAGCCACTGGTTTGGAAATGTCTCTTTTCCTTCCTTCCTTGCTTCTTTCTTTCTTTCTTTCTTTCTTTCTTTCTTTCTTTCTTTCTTTCTTTCTTTCTTTCTTTCTCTCTGTTTTTCTTTCTTTCTATTATATTCCTTTAAAAATGTTTTTATTTGAAGGGCAGAGAGAGAGAGATTTTCCATCCCTGGTTCTCTCCCCAAGTACCTATAACACCAGAGCAAGGCCAGGCTGAAGCCAGGATACTAGCACTTCCTGCTGTTCTGCATGGCTGGCGGAGACGTCAGCTGTTGCCTCCGAGGGGCCCTGTTTGCAGGAAGGTGGATCCAGCCTTGCATCTGGGGCTGGAACCCAGGCATACAGTGTGGGAAACGGGTATCGCAAGTGGCATCTTAGTCAGTGGGCTGAGTACCCACCCCTAATGGAATTTTATTGATTGAGAGAATAGCCCCATTTGCTGGGTCACTTCTTAAACACCTGCAGTGGCCCATCACCAGTCCCTCCCAGAGTCCGCCGGAGTGAGAAGCTGGCATCAGGAGCAGAGCCACGACTTGAATCCAGGCGCCTTAGCCATGCTCTTGGAGAGCCCAGCAGTGACTGCACACCCCAACGTGCTTTTTTTAAACATACCAAATCAGGTCTATTTAAATCTTTTGGTGGAACATCGCACATAATTTTTTTGTCTTTTTTTTTTTTGTCCTGTGATGCTATGGAACTTGTTCCCGTATCCCCCTAGAGCTTGATAAGAACGGCATGAAATGTTTTGTTAGGACTGCATAACTGGTGATAGACCTCAGGCTGTGTCATGTTGGGAGATCAGCGGCTGGTTCCGGCCCCTGCCGGAGACCCAGGGTGGCCTGGTGCGTTGAAGGACCGGCAGCCTATCTCCTCCAGGGCGTTAGGTGTGTGCAGCCAGGTGACTGTGTGGGCATCCAGCTGCCATCTGCAAGTACCAGGCATAGGACTGTGTGTGCGTCAGGCCACATCTACGCCATTCCCGACTTCTGTGGTTCCTCTGAGTCTCCTGTTTGTCGCTCGTTGCAGCGTGGTGCGAGTTGACAGCTCCGACTCGGTGTGCTGGGAAGCTTTGCTTTGGGCATCTTGAGGCTGTTAGGTATGTGTAGAAGTGTTCCATCTTGTTCCATGGAATCTTTCATCTTTAAAAGCCCATTCCTGCCTTGAAGTCCGCCTCGCCTGATCCGTGTGGCCCTTCTGGCTGTCTTTGATTAGTGGTTGTGTGGATATAGTTGATTCTTTCACTTTCAACCTTAGATCCTTAGATTGTGTCCGTTGAAAGTGGCATGTAGTTGCTTTTTTTTTTTTAAAGATTTATTTTATTTTTATTGGAAAGGCGGATATACAGAGAGGAGAGACAGAGAGGAAGATCTTCTGTCTGATGATTCACTCCCCAAGTGAGCGCAATGGCTGATGCTATACCGATCCGAAGCCAGGAGCCTCTTCCGGGTCTCCCACGCGGATGCACGGTCCCAAAGCTTTGGGCCGTCCTCGACTGCTTTCCCGGGCCACAGGCAGGGAGCTGGATGGGAAGCGGGGCCGCCGGTATTAGAACCAGCACCCGTATGGGATCCTGGCGCATGCAAGGCGAGGACCTTAACCACTGCGCCATCATGCCAGGCCCTGTAGTTGCTTTTTAAAACAATTTATTTATTTTCATTGGAAAGGCAGATCAGATTTAGGGAGAGAAGGAGATGCAGAAAGATCTTCTATCCACTGGTTCATTCCCCAGATGCTGCAACTGCTGGAGCTGAGCTGATCCAAAGCCAGGAGCCAGGAGCTTCTTGCCAGTCTCCCACGTGGGTGCAGGGTCCCAAGGACTTGATCCATCCTCTGCTGCCTTCCCAGGCCACAAGCAGGAACCCAGGACACGAACCAGCACTTGGAAGTGGAGGATTAGCCAGTTTGAGCCAGCATGTGGACCTCATGCAGTTGCTTTTTAAGCTGTAGTCTAATATTTGCCTTTGAATAGAATCATGTGTTCCACTTTGGTTTCATTCATGGTTGATGTGGCTGCATTGTCGTTTATTATTTATTAGCTTCCTCTGTTGGCAGATTCTCTTTTCTGCTCTTTTTAGGTGACTCCCACAATCTAATAAATTACTGCAGATTTTTAGCAAAACATTTTTCTCCTTGTTCTTGATCTGCTCATTTCTCAGATCTCCTGTATTAGTGGGTTAAAAATGGCACCTTAGGCCCAGGGCGGTAGCCTAGTGGCTAAAGTCCTCGCCTTGTATGTACCGGGATCCCATCTAGATGCCAGTTCTAATCCTGGTGGCCCTGCTTCCCATCCAGCTTCCTGTTTGTGGCCTGGGAAAGCAGTTGAGGATGGCCCAAAGCCTTGGGACCCTGCACCCATGTGGGAGACCCAGAAAAGGCTCCTGGCTCCTGGGTTTGGATCAGCTCAGGCCTTTGCGGTCACTTGGGGAGTGAATCATCGGACGGAAGATCTTCTCTGTCTCTCCTCCTCTCTATATGACTTTCCAATAAAAATAAATCTTTTTTAAAAATGGCATGTTGGGGACAGAGGATCAGAGCATCTCCCTGCTGTCTGGGTGACAGGTGCACACCCGAGCTGAGGGCAAGGCTGGCAGCCACCTCCCGTGAGGATGCATCCGCCCTCTTTGTCCCAGACTGGCCCCTTGGCTGGCACCCAGGTCACTGATAGGCGACAGCCCTCCCTGTCTGCCGAGCAGAGCCACCGTCTTAGTGGGTCTGGTCTATAGGGCTTCTGGTCTCTGCTGCCACCAGCCTGGGGGAGGTGAGGGCAGTTGGGCCACTGTGCATGGCAGGGGATCCCCAGCTTAGGGGTACCCCATTCCCACCTCGCACAGCTCCCTGTGTCCGTCGCTCTCCTCCACCTACGGTGGAGGACCTGCTCACCAACCTCAGCTGCCTGCAGGTAGGCGTTTCCCCTTCACGAGGCTCAGCTCGTGTCCACTCCCCCACTGCCTCCCCTGCAATGGTGTTCTACGTGTGCCCGCAGATGCCATGCTGCGAGGGAAGCTAGGATATGCCCGCCCCAGCTATTTTTACCCAGCCTTGGCCCACAGAGCTGTTCTCTGGCTGGGGAGTTACTGCCTGGGGAGCGGAGCGTTGCCAGGACTGGGGGTGGACAAGCCGTTGCACAGGGCCTCCTGGCCTCCCTTGCCGCATCTCAGCACTTTAAAGGGGGTAATAAATGAGCAAGACCTTCCAGCCAGTGGGCAGGAGAGGCACCTGGCATGCGCAGGGCAGTGTGGAGGGCAGCTGGGAATTTAACAGAGTTCTGGCTTTCAGACGCTGAGTCCATGTGTCACACGGGGTAGAGGACAGGGTTCCGCGGGCTGGGGAGGAGCCAGCAGGCCCCACCCCAGGTGTGTGCACCATGGTGAGGACAGAAGTGCTGAGCACTTGCAGCTCCTGAGCTAAGGTTTGCGAGCGCTTAGAGCATGTGCCCACTGCTTCGGTTCTCCTTACTGGTTTTTAAATTTATTTAATTAAAAAAAATTTTAAAGATTTATTTATTTTCATTGGAAAGGCAGATATACAGAGAGGAGGGAGGAGAGACAGAGAGGAAGATCCACCGTCCACTGATTCACTTCCTGAGTAGCCACAATGACCAGAGCCAAGACAAGCCAATCCGAAGCCAGGAGTCCAGAGTTTCTTCCAGGTCTCCCACGCAGGTGCAGGGTCCCAAGGCTTTGGGCCGTCCTCCACTGCTTTCCCAGGCCAAAGCAGGGAGCTGGATGGGAAGCAGGGCCCCTGGGATTAGAACTGGCACCCAAGTGGGATCCGGGCACATGCAAGGCGAGGACACCAGTTGCTAGGATACCGTGCTGGGCCCACATTTATTTTTTATTGGAAAGTCAGATTTACAGAGAGAAGGAGAGACAGAAAGATCTTTCCTCCTCAAATGGCTGCAACGGCTGCAGCTGAGCCAAACCAAAACCAGGAGCCAAGAGCTTCTTCCGAGTCTCCCGTGGGGTGCAGGATCCCAAGACTTTGGGTCTTCCTGGACAGCTTTCCCAGGCCACAAGCAGGGAGCTGCGAAGGAAAGTGGAGCAGCCAGGATACAAACCAGTGCCCATACGGGGTCCCAGTGCTTGCAAGGCAAGGACTCTAGCCACTAGGCTATTGTGCCAGACCCCTGGTCACTGTTAATGCCACCTTCCAGAGTAGGGAGCAGGGCTCGACCCCGGCCATCTACCACAGAACTATCCCTGGGGCTGCCAGCCCCTCTGTCACGCCTTCAGCACCCTTCAGCTGCATCTCTGTGCTGGATTCTCCCTGGCAGTGATGCCATGTGGGTCCCTGTGTCCCTGCTTCTTGGGTGAGGCTCCGGGGCCATTACAGGACTGGCCCCAGGCCCCGGGCTCCTGTGGGTGGACTCCTCCCAGCTTCCCTGCTGCATGTGCTCCTCCATGCCATGCAGGTGCTACCTCTGTGGGGTCTTCTCCCACAATGACATGTGGAAACACGGCCACCCACACCCACGTTCCTCGCACACTAGCAGCTCAGAGAATGCCACAGACTGGTGTGCCTGGCTTTGGGACAGCTGTGTGATGGCAGGGCAGTGCACCCTGATTCTTTTTTCAGTATAAAAGTGAGAGCCAGATATGCGAAGTGAGTGCCTTGTTAAAACAAAGAGAAGCAGAGGAACGAAACATGGATAGAAAGTGCTAGACCATCTTTGGTCTTCAATCCCCACAACCCATGGGAGCCGAGCCCAGGGGAAGTGGGGGTTGGAGCAGCCTAGCTGCTGGTGAACACTCTGCATTGCAGAACGGGTCCTGGCAGGTGCACAAAATGAGGGAGAATAGGGGTGTTCACCTTCTTCCCAGAGCAGCTCGTCCCTGCCTCTGTCCTCCATCCCTACACAGTCCTTGCATTCTCTTGCCCCTCGGTGGTGGGGGGGGAGACTTGTGTGGTAAAAGTGGGTAGTTCTATGAGCCTTCCAACAAGCGTGGTGCTGTTGAAGTGGGGTGACGCCACACCCCCATCTACAGTCTTGCGTTTGCCTGGTGCAACTCTGCCTAACCGTCCCTTCCGCCACTCCACTGGTCATTCCCTTAGCTCCTCCAGGGTCCCTGAGGTCTCCCATTTGTACTGGACACCCTCATCTCCATGCAGGCCTGGCCCTGCAGGTGGCCAGCTGCTGGGCTGCTCCCTGTCTGCATCCCCAGGCCAGCCAGAAACCCCACAGGGGCAACGTTTTTACTATGGACAAGTTCTCGCTTTCCTTCTGCAACTGCATCTGAAAACACAAAGGCCTCGGGTCAGACGGTTTCTAGTGTGACCATGAACTCTCCCAGCCAGTGAGAATAGAGGGCCAAGGTGGGGACAAAGGCTGCTGCTGGTACCAGGCAGATACCCGCTGGTCCTGCCTGCCTTCCTGAAAGTGTGTGGGATCAGACGGGGCTGCCCTCCTTGGCAGGGTGGGAGGAAGGGCTGGTTCCTCCCAGACCTTCCCCCAAGGGCCCAGCCAGGGCAAGGGGCTAAGGCCCACAGCGGGGAGCAAGCCTGGCCAGAGTGGCTCTGGTCCAGGACACAGGTCACGTGGAGCGGGACTAGGGACAGGCAGTTTCCACTTGCCTTGGGCAAATATGTGTGGGTTGAATGAGAAGATGTTATGTAGGGAGTGATTTAGTTTGTTTTTGTTTTGTATGATTTGAAAGGCAAAAAGAGATCTCTACCCACTTTTTCATTTCCCCAATTCCAGCAACAGCCAGGCCTAAGCCAGGAGCCCGAACTCCCATGTGGGTGTCAGTGACACAAAATACTTGAGTCGTCACCTGCTGCCTGAGGACACACGATGCTGTGCCCAGGGCCTGCCCTGGAGCATCTGATTTTAGCAAAGGAGGCAGTACGGGGCTGGGTGCTGGGCCTTGGACTCAGCATGTCCAGGAGGCCTGGCTTTGGGCCCTCTATGACCCAGCAGTTCCCCGGGCCACCCTCCCATCTGCACCCTGCTTCTCAGAGCGTCAGAGGGGACTTGAGTCCTGCATCTGCATCTGCTTTGTATCCTGGCCGGCGCTCGTGCAGGGCTGCTGCGGGGTTGGTTGACCCGGGGCCACTGGCGTAGGCCCATGTGGCCTCGGTTCATTCATGGGCTGATTCAGTGAGGCAGGGAAAATTGGCCTCTCTGGCCCCCTCCCCTGGCCTGGTCAGGAGCCTCAGACACTGCCATGGTCATTGGGCTGGGATGCCGGTAGGCCCCCCACCCACCTACCTCAGTTGGGGTGCTGGGGACAGAGAGCCCAAGTTGAGCCCTGTTCCTCAATGTCCAGTGAGCCATCCATGAGCTGTCTGGAGCCCAGGCCAGGCCCTGGAGCAGCCCTGGGGCTGGTCCTTCACTGGGCACTTTGCGGGCCTGCTGGGTGGGTGCAGGACCCAGCTACAGTCCCCATCCTGCCACCATCTCCCACTTGGCTGCAGGCAAGGTTCCCCACTTCCAGTACAAGCACAGGAGGCTGGAGGCTGGATGAGAAGGCCGCGGTGAGGAGCGAGAGGGCCAGTCACTGGCCATGCAGCTGGCCTCTCAGGTGAGCTCTGGGTGGGAGCTGACTTGACTGCCCCAGAGGCAGACATGGACCACTGAAGGAGTGAACCACACCACTGCACCTCCTCAAGTTCTCCTCCCGTTGGCAGCTCCACCACGACATGGTCCCAGAGCCTGCCGTGGGCCTGGATAGTGCAAACATGGCAGATGGGGAATGCCTGGACATCATGCTTGGTCCTGTCCCTGTTGAGTGTCCCATCCTCATCCTTACTGAGGCCTGAAAATCCATGCAGGGTGAGCCCATCAACTGCTGTGGAGTCAAGTGTGTGATAGCTGGTGGTACAGGGTCCCCGCCTGCTAGTTGGGGTCTTCTCAGAGACCCAGCAGTGGGATGAGGGGGGGGCGTGACAGAACCTCAGGGCTCTGTCCCTGGAATTTGGTGGTCTCCGAGAACTTGAACATATGGGTGAAGAGCTTCACTGGGACCCATGATCTGCAGGCTGGGAGCCTGTAGGCTTGGATCAGCCACGTGTGATCCTTCACGTGAAGGACCCTGTGAACCCCAGGGCTGGTTTTGATTCTGGAGCCTCTTGGTCACAGTTGAGGGGACCTGGCATGTGGTGCTCAGGGGCATTGTGCCATGGCAGGAGCCAACCTCATCAGTGGCCACCTGTTCTTAACCCAGGTGTCTCCTGGCTGGGCACACCCAAGCCTGCCATCTAGCATCTTCCTCAGTTGTCCCAGAGTCTTTTCTTGTCTGAGACCCCCACGGGCTTCCCCAGTCCTCATGCCCACCACCCTTCTTGTAGCCTGGCTGAGGGGTGAGCTGTGGGGTGCTCAGCCAGTCCAGCAGATGGGCACACATAGAGCCTCCAGAGAAGCTGACCACCTGGACAGAAGCAAGTGGTACTTCCACCCGGGAAGTGCTGGCTACCTTGGAAACAGTTCAGGATGAGATCTGTAGGGGCAGACACTGGTGCTGTGGTTAAGAGCCGTTTTCAACACCTGCGTGTTACGTGACAGCCTCTGGTTCCAGTTCCTAATGCAGGTTCTAACTTTGTGCTGATGTGGGTGGACCCTGGAAGACGGCAGTGATGCTGAAATGTGTGGGTCTCTGCCACCTGTATGGGAGAGCCGGGTGGTGCTCTTGGTTTATGCCTGGTCCAGCCCCAGCTGTTGGGACATCTGGGAAGTTACCCAGAAGATGGAAACTAACCATGTCTCTCTCTCCCCTTCTTTTCTCTCTGTGTATCTTAAATACTTAGAGAGAGAGGAGCAAGCAGTTTATAGAAAGCTGCCCCTCAGTATAGAGTAACTCTGAACAAAGGCAGAGCTCATCTTCAAGATGATTTTAACAACAGGTGCAGGCACGTCTTCCTTGCATTTCAACACTGCTAGGCAGTGTTCTAGGCCTGGACCCATCGTGGGCGTGCCTGGTCCAGGGCTCTACAGCCTCGCCGCCCAGCAGGACTGTGGCTACATCAAGCCAGGGCAGTTTCCTCCCTGGTCGGCATCCTCACAGCCTGTGGCCGGGATTCATTCTGCAGGGTCCTGCCTTGTGCTGCCCACTGCTCATAGGAAGGTGCTGGTTCCATCAACATGGAGGTCCCATGAGCATCTGTGGCTGGGGCATGCAGGCCTCCGCAAGTCTCTGCTGGGTCATGGTCACCCTTCTGAAAGGCCATTCAGTGTGGATGTAGCTTTCCTACAGATGGCCAGGCAGTCTGATCCAACTCGTCTGACTTCCTGGAAGACTCCAGGGCTGCCCAGGTGCCTCCTCCTCCCGCCGGGACGCAGCCCGTGTCATGCTTGGGCAGCCATCTTTGGGAAGTCCCTCACTGGACCCTCATAAATCAGCCAACAGGAGAGGCCTGTGGGACTAGTCAGCTACCTGACATTCTCAAACTCGAGGTCTTAGTGTCCAGGCCTGCCTGCATGCCCCTGCTGGTGTCCTAGCCTTGCCAACCCTGGCTCTCCATGTCTCCCCCAGGACAGCGATATCTCAGCCCCCAGCTTCGCTGATGGCGAGTTCATCCCCACGGAGTCCGGCTTCTTCCCCGAGGACGAGGAGGAGGCGATGACACTGGCCTCTCCTGAGGGCCCGCAGGAGTCAGACATGGACAGCCCCATGGAGAGTACCCAGGGCCTGGAGGGCTCCATCGGACATGCGGAGGAGAAGGCCCGGGAGCTTGGCGGCCTGTTTCTGCCTGATGACAAGTGAGTTGCAGCTGTGTGACACTCTGGGCCTGGAAGTGCCCACCAGCCTTGGAAGGGCAGAGGTGTGAGGGCCTGCACGGCTCTGCATCACAGGCCTGGCTTCCTTGAGCATTCAGGGTGGATGGAGGCACAGAGCACCCCAGTGCCAGGCAGCAGCAGGACTGGGTCAGGAGTCGTGGTTTTCATTGGAACCAATGGCCGCACCTGAGCTAGGAGCTGCTTCTTGGCCAGCAGCTCACTGTCACTTATTTGAGAAGGTAGTTCCAGTATGCAGGGTGCACCTGCCAGCTAGACAAGAGAGAAGTTGGACAAGCCAGATTAGAGGAGAATGACTGAGCACCTAAACCCAAACTGCTACCCTGTCATGCTTTGGTTTTTCCTGCTTTACCTCATTCTGGGCAGGCCCTTTCCTTCCTGCCTATTTGTGTCCACTCCCCCCACATTAATGGCCAATATTTTTACAAACCTTTCGGCAACTACTTGATTTCCACAATCTAATAGTCTCTGCATTAATGTAATCACCATTATTGAATCTAACTGGCTGTGGTTCACTATGGCTCATACTTGCTCTAGGGCAGCTGGCCAGGGCTTGACAAGCTCTTGTACAGAAATGGGGCCTGTAGTGAGATGTGTCCTTCAGGCCAGGGTCCCCTCACCACCTCCCCCGCCCCCTCACTGGTTCCAGTGGTCCAAGCTGTTGCAGCTCCTAGCAACAGCTCTCCAACACGGATGCTGTCCGGCCCCAGGTCTCTAATGCATGCCCCTTCTGTGACGACGTCGGACTTGTCCACACACTCCACTGCCTCCCTCATCAGCAACGAGGAGCAGTTTGAAGACTACGGAGAGGCCGATGATGTGGACTGTGCTCCCAGCAGCCCCTGCCCCGACGATGAAACCAGAACCAACGTCTACTCGGACTTGGGCTCGTCCGTGTCTTCCAGGTGGGGAGCTGTGGCAGGAGGCGGCCCGGCTGGCCCAGGCCCCGGGTGGCCATGCTCAGCTGCATAGATTCCATGTGCTGGAGTCTCCCACTTCCTCCTAACTGACCTAGGACAGCCAGGGGCACAGGGTCTGCACCATCTTACTCCCTGGAGCCTCAGTGTTTCAGGGTCCTTCCCAGCCACCTTGTGTAATTCCCTCCCATGCACCCGAGTCATTGCTGACAGTTTGCCTTGTCTGTTGAGTGGGCACAAAGTCCCTGCTGCATCTCCGAGCAGCAGAGGAGGGATGCTCTGTGTGGTTGTGTCTCCCTCCATCCCCCATCCTCCGGTCCACAGTGCCCTCTGGGCAGGGTTTGGGACGAGGCAGGTGGGGCAGCCACTCAGGGACTGACTTCTCTCCCTGGGTACCCCAGCGCGGGTCAGACCCCCAGGAAGATGCGGCACGCCTATAATAGTGAGCTGCTTGACGTGTACTGCGCCCAGTGCTGCAAGAAGATCAACCTGCTCAACGACCTGGAAGCCCGGCTCAAAAGCCTCAAGGCCAATAGGTGAGGCCTTAGGCCCGGCAGGGTCACCCAAGAGAGCGCCAGGGGCCGCCGGTCCCCGAGGGGCTCTCCCTGCAAGGAGCGAATTCCTCTTGGGGGAGGGGGCAGCCCGTCCCACACTCTGTCCTGTGGACTCAAACTCTTCTGATCCGTGATCATTTCCTCTCCCCATCTCCAGCCCCAACCGCAAGATCTCCAGCACAGCCTTCGGACGGTAAGGACCCCTGCAGGGAGAGCAGGCTGGGGGCTGTCCTCTCAGCTGCCCGGGACTCTGCCAGCAGCCTGGTACCTGGTACCCTGTGTGCAGCCAAGGAGAGAGGGGCACAGGACCGTCCCAGGGTGGTGCAGCCACAGGGGCTGCTAAGCAAAGGGCTTCCATGTCCCCTGCCCCATCCTCCCTGGCAGGGGTGGGCACCTTCACAGCCTCAGCTGGCATAGGTGCACTGGGTGCCCTGGTATTGGTGGCTGCTGTCCCTACTGGCAGAGTCCAGTTTGTGTGTGCCCTTGGGAGCAGGTCATTGCACCTCCAGGGCGCAGGTGGCAGGACTGTGGGGAGGACCCTGTCCTCCAGCTGAAGAAGGGCTGAGGCAGGGGGTCCTCGCAGGCTGGCCTTGGCTGCCTGGGAGCTGCTGGCTAGGACACAGGCATGAGGAGGTGCGGTGCTGCGGCCGCCCTGCCCCGAGCTGGTTGGTCTATTGTGGTCGGGGTCAGAGGTCAGGTTCGTCCCCCTGGCTGAGTGCAGGTGGCTCCCCTGGGGTCCAGGACAGGCTGCAGTCCCCACAGTGTCCCTCCCTGACCCCGCAGGCAGCTCCTGCACAACAGCAACTTCAGCAGCAGCAACGGCAGCACCGAGGACCTGTTTCGGGACAGCATTGACTCCTGTGACAATGACATCACAGAGAAGGTGCGCCCCACCTGAATGGGTGCAGAGGGGGTCCCCAGGGGGTGCGGGTGGCAGGGCTGGGTGGTCTGATCATGAACCTCTGGGTTCTTATTCCTGAGGCCCTTTGTGCTGCAGGTGAGCTTCCTGGAGAAAAAGGTGACGGAGCTGGAGAACGACAGCCTGGCCAATGGCGACCTGAAGAGCAAGCTGAGGCAGGAGAACACGCAGCTGGTACACAGGTCAGGCCCGTGTGGGCACCACCAGGCCTGTAGCCCTGGTCCCCCTGCCTTTTCCTCTAGGGACAAGGGTCCTTCCTCCCCTCGTGGGGACTGGCTCTGCAGCAGGAGAGGTCAGTGGGCAGGGTGCGAGGAAAAGCCCTATTGCTGTGGGCACGGGGCTGCCGGAGCATCACGTTTCCTGAGGGGTGGTGGACGGATGAGTCCTCTGTCCGTACCAGGCAGCGGGGCGCCAGCTGGCTGAGTCCCATCTGGGGTCTGCTGCTGAGGCTGCTGTCCACAGGAAGGTCAGCCTGGTGGAGGGTGCTGCTCAGGCCCGGCCTACTCAGGGCCGCTAGCCAGGATGTACCTGATTTTGGAGTCAGGGTGTTCAGTTAAGCCAGTTGTTGCTGAGGGAACTGCCCAGGAAGGAGACCAACAGGAGGAGGAGGAAGGGTGAGACCCGAGGCTTTGCATCCAGGGGTGGCCAAGCATCTGGGGAAGTGAGCTGACGGCAGGCCCCAAGAGCTGGCCCTGCCTGAGGTTGCCCTCCACCCTGCACCCCCAGGGTACATGAGCTGGAGGAGATGGTGAAGGACCAGGAGACCACAGCCGCGCAGGCGCTGGAGGAGGAGGCCCGGCGACACCGCGAGGCCTGCAGCAAGCTGGAGCGGGAGAAGAGCACGGAGCTGGAGCTGCTGCACAGCAGGTGGGCCCGCGGGCACTCCCATGGTGTACCAGGGCAGCCAGCCTCTTATCCTCACGGTTCTACATCCCCTAGGAGGGATGGCAATGAGGGGCCCTCAGAAAGTTCATGGACATTGCAGTTAGAAGAAGCTTTAGAGGCCAGCAGCTAAGACACTGGTTAGGTTGAGTGGCTTCATCCCACAAGGGCATGCCCGAGTTCAGTGCCTGGCCTTGGCTCCTGACTCCAGCTGCCTGCTCATGGAGACCCTAAGAGAAAGCTGCCGGTGATGGCTCAAGGAATTGGAATCCTACCACCCATGTGAGGCCTGCATTGAGTTATCCTAGCTCACAGCTTTAGCTCGGCCCAGGCCCTTTCATCACAGGACTTTGCTGAGTGGGCCAGAGGGTGTGGAGTTCTGTCTCTTTGTCTCATGTTTCCTTCACTGTGTCTCTTTTCCTCTCGAGTTGAAAAGCCAAAAAAAAAAAAAAAATGGCCTCCCAGCAGGAGTGCCGGTTTGTGGCTCAGCTGTTCCTCTTCTGATCCAGCCTGGGAAAGCAGCAGGAGGTAATCCAAGGGCTTGGGTGCCTGCATCCACGCGGGAGACCTGATTGGAACTCTGGGCTTCCCGCTTCAGCCCAGACTAGCAGTGGCGATTGTAGTCATTTGCAGAGTGAATCAGTGGATGAAAGAGCTCTGTCTCTGTAACTCTGCCTTCCAGATAAATGAAGGAATCTTTTAAAAAGTCTATTTTAGCACTGAAAAATTAAAATCCACCTTTAGTTTTCATAACAAACATTTTCAAGAACTTTTGGAAATGTTCCTCAAATGCGTGCGTTTTCTGGGTTGCATTTGGTGTCCAGGCTTGGAGTGCCCCCTGCTGTCACATCCTGCCATGATGCTGAACAAGGGGACAGATTGAGCCCCAGCCCCAGGGGCCAAGCAGGTAGAAAACCAGGAACCCAAAGCTGCAGGCTGCCAGGCCTCAGGTGCCCAAGACAGAGTTCCCTGAGAGCCCAGCTTGGTCACCCATTGGCTGTACAGCCCTGGAGGTGCTGCATCCATCCCCTACCTGCTCATCAGGCTCCTGTGTGTCCCACACAAGCATCACACTGTGAGGCAGCCAGTGTCCATCAATCCACCACACTCAGCAAGACGGGCTTTTTAACCCGTGCTGACTTCAGCGCTGGCCAGACAAGACCCCAGTCTCTTTCTTGAGCTCCCAGCCTGGAGTGAGGGGACTGCTGAGTTAATGGCTGGAAGCTGGGCTCCTGCCTACACCGTGAAGTTCTCAGGCAGGCACCACGAGGCCTGCCAGGGCCAGCAGGCCCACGGGCGACCAGGCCCTGTGCTGTTGGTGTTGGTGAGGATTCTTGCCTCGGACCTGCTGAGTTAACCTGGTCCCTGGGGAGCGGGGGGGGGGGGGGGGGGATCATTTTAAATGCTGGCTCATATTCCAAAAGCTGGTTGTGTCAGTTTCTGGAGTTGGAGCCTCCTTCAGGAAGATCGCCTAGACTCAAGAGACTTTTGACAGCTGCCAGCAAGAGAGAGGTGACTTGGGGCCTGGCTGGTGGCAGGCACAGGGTGTGGCCCAGAGCACATGGCGTGGAAAGCCAGCCCTTGAGAAGTGTCTGCTGGGTTCTTCATGTCCAGGATGCAGACGGAGCTCTCAGGGCCTGGGTGGCTTCAGCCCTCACCGCCTCCCCCAGCCTCTGCTGGCAGAGCCTCTGCTCTGCATTCTTGGCTGGCCCTGGTTTGGAAGCCTGTTCTCCAAGCACTCAGGCCCTCCTGGCACCATGAGGTACCTGGTCTAATCGTGAGCTGTGTGCGCTCTGCAGGACTCCGAGCCAAGAACAACCGTGCTGGCTGCAGTGCCCCCTCATCCCGAGCAGCCAGGCTCCGTGATCTTGAGGGGTCATTGAAGGGGGCAGCCCCTATGTGCAGGCTAACCCAGGTGCACGCTGTGTGATGTATCAGAGGCAGTTGCAGGGGGGCGTGGAGACAGGTGCCCTGGCCATGCTGAAAGGCACAGAAAGCTGCTGCCTGCCCACTGCTAAGTTGGTTGGTTTTGTTTTAATATATCTGTTTTCATTTATTTTAGAGGCAGACAGAGGCAGGCAAAAACAGACCTTCCATGGACAAATTGACTCCCCTGGTACCCAAAACTGCCAGGACTGGGGTAGGACAAAGCCAGGAGCCCCAAGCTCCATTCAGGTCTCCCTTGTGGATACGAGGGGCCCAGGGACCTGAGCTATCAATGCTGTTGCCAGAGTGCATGTTGGCAGGAAGGTGGATCAGAAGCAGATCCACCCAGCCCAGTCTGGGACCTGGGCATCTCAGGTGGCATCTTCACCGTGCCTGCTGGGAACCCCAGTCACAGTCAGCCGCAGGAAGACTGGAAAGCAACCCTCCCAGCCTCACGGTGTCTTAAGGTTCAAAAGATGCATGCAAAGAGGCTGGTGCTGTGGGTGTAGTGGATGAAGCTGCTGTTTGCAGCATGACCATTCCACATGGATGGCAGTTCAAGTCCTGGCTGCTGCTTTTCTGATCCAGCTCCCTGCTAGTGCACCTGGGAAGGAGTGGAGGACGGCCCAGGACTTTGGGCCCCTGCACCCAGATGGGAGATCCAAATGAAGCTCCTGGCTTCTGGCTTTGGACCAGCCAAACTCTGAGCATTGCAGTCATTTGGAAAGCAGACCAGTAGATGAAAAATCTCTATTTCTCCCTCTGTTTGTAGCTCTGCCTTTCAAATAAATAAATTTGTTTTTCAAGATTTATTTATTTTTATTGGGAAAGGCAGATTTGCAGAGAGAAGGAGAGACAGACAGAAAGATCTTTCATTCACTGGTTCACTCCTCAAATGGCCGCAACAGCTAGAGCTGAGCTGATCCATAGCCAGGAGCCAGGATCTTCTTCCGGGTCTCCCAGAGGGTCAGGGTTCCAAGATTTTGGGTCATCCTCCACTGCCTTCCCAGGCTATAAGTTAAATAGAAAGAAAATACTGGGAAAAGAAAAAAATGTTTGCCAAAAGAAATTTGCTTTCTTATTGACAAATGAATGTTCCCTTTCATTGAAAAATAAGGCTAATTCAGCAACCTGCCTGTTTTTCCTTGACTGACAGGGAGCTCTCATTTGGGGCCATCATCCTGCCCTCTGCAGCCCCCAGCATGTCTCCTCCCCCAGGACAGGAGGCGGCCACAATCGGTTGGTCCCCTGTGCGAGCATCTCCCTCCCCGAGTCCTGAGGTTGCCGCCTTGTCCTTCCCGCAGGGTACAGCAGCTGGAGGAAGAGAACACGGAGCTTCGAACGACGGTGACTCGGCTCAAGTCGCAGACGGAGAAGCTGGATGAGGTGAGCAGCCCAGTTCACGGAGAAGCTGAGTTGGCCACTGGGGGCCTCTAGTTGCTGCTATCCCAGACTGTAGGGAACGGCCCTATTGCGGGAAATGCAAAAAAAAAGAAAAAAGAGCCAGTGTGGATGATAATTTGTGTATTTATTTGTATAACGTTTTAAGCCATCTACAGTGAATAGGTGGCTTGGGTGGTGGGGGAAAGGACGGCCTTAAAACACTGACAGAAAGTCGCTGTGTCTGGCTGGTGCCCTTGTCCCACCCCCGCTGGCCTCTCTGAAGGTGAAGGTCTGAGACCTGGAGACCCTCAGCACACAGGTTCTGGGTGTTTGGGTACTTTTTTGTTTTAACCAACAGTGGTTTTGTTTTGTTTTGTTTTGTTTTGTTTTGTTTTTCTAAGAATGTATTTATTTGAAAGGCAGAATTACCGAGACAGGGCCAGAGGGAGAGTCAGAGAGATCTTTCATCCGCTGCTTTACTCCCAAATGGCTGCCATGGCTGGGGCTGGGTCAGGCCACAGCCAGGAACCTGGAGCCTCCTCTGAGTCTCCCACGTGGGTACAGGGTCTCCAGTGCCTGGGCCATCCTCTGCTGCTTTCCCAGGCCATCAGCAGGGAGCTAGAAGGGAAGTGGAGCAGCCAGGACTTCCATAAGCCATGCCGCGGAGGGCTGTGACCAGGGGGAGTGGTGGGCCACACGCCCCAGGAAGTGCTGTGGAGTGATGCCCCCTTCTTGGGCACTGCCCCATCCCCCCACTCTTCCCCCATCTCCCCTTCCCCCTTCCTCCCCCGCCCCCAGGAGCGGCAGCGCATGTCCGACCGGCTGGAGGACACCAGCCTACGGCTCAAGGACGAGATGGACCTGTATAAGCGCATGATGGACAAGCTGCGGCAGAACCGCCTCGAGTTCCAGAAGGAGCGCGAAGCCACCCAGGAGGTGAGTTCCAGCCCCGAGGGCCTCAGGGCTGCCACCTGCATCGCTGTCCCTGCCAACCAGCCCCGGTCTCCCACAGCTCATTGAAGACCTGCGGAAGGAGCTGGAGCACCTGCAGATGTACAAGCTGGACTGCGAGCGGCCAGGTCGCGGCCGCAGCTCATCCGGCCTAGGCGAGTTCAACGCCAGGGCCCGCGAGGTGGAGCTGGAACATGAGGTCAAGCGGCTGAAGCAGGTGGGTCCCGGGGCCTCTGTCCCACAGGGCAAGGCAGCCATGGCGGTCAGGTGGGCTGGTCGTGCAGGACCCCAGGCCAGGGAGCCAGGTGGGCTAGTAGCCCCTCGCAGCAGCTCCAACTCCCTTGTGTTGGGGCTGGCCTTCCACCTCCCAGCTTGGTAGAGTGATTACCTCCGGCTGGCTGTAGTGGAGATCCCAGCAGTTTTCCTGTGTATCCGTGGCAGGGGGTGCAGCTACCCCTTGGCTGTGGTGCGTCGGGTGGAAGAGAAGGCTGTGGCCAGCTGCATACCAGGGCCTGGCTCTGGGGCTGCACCCAGGGACCCTGCATGCAGAGTTCCATTCCCCATGTTCCCGACAGTGCTGTCTTCCGGGAGACCAGGCAGGCTCGGAACAGGAGCCAGTGCCCCAAGGGGCAGCGGCCCTGTGAGCTGTAGATCCACACTTGTATCCTTCCAGGTCTCAGGCTAAGTAGCAGCCTCAAGCCAAGAGCAAGGACACGGGTGCAGGGTCTCCAGTGCCTGGGCCTCGGGGCCATGAGCAGGATCTGGGCAGGAGCAGCACCCTCGGATGCCCCAGAGATCCTGGGGCCAGGCTGGAGGCTGAGCTGCCCGCGGCCAGTGTGCCCTGGCAGGGCGCTGGGCGGAAAGGACAGTCAGGCTCAGGTGTCCAGGAGCTGCCCCCACCCCAGGCTTCCTGCTCCCATGCCTGCAGGAAGGGGAGGGAGATGGTGGGTGCTGAGGGTCCCGGGTGCCTCTCGGAGCTGACCTTGTCGCCTGCCCTGGCTCTCCCATAGGAGAACCACAAGCTGCGGGATCAGAACGACGACCTGAACGGCCAGATCCTGAGCCTCAGCCTCTACGAAGCCAAGAACCTGTTTGCCACCCAGACCAAAGCGCAGTCCCTGGCGGCAGAGATCGACACGGCCTCCCGCGACGAGGTAGCCGGCCCCGCCGCGCCGGGTCTGCTCGCAGGCGGCGCCGGCAGAGGGTCCGCCAGCGCAGGTTTTGCGGTCCGTTTTCACTTCCACTCACAGCAACTTGGGCGTTCCCCTCCACTTACTGCCTGGGCAGCCAGGACCCAGGGTCCCGGGGTCCTGCACGGAGGGCCCCAGGTTTCCCCTGCACCCACACCCACCTTTTCAGCGGGTGATGCCACCCAGGCCCCCAGAAGACCCTAGCTGCATGTTTGCTTTTTTGTTAAGATATGTTTTTATTGGCAAGGCAGATTTTACACAGAGAGAGGTCTTCCATTTGATTCCCTCCTCAAATGATTGCAGCAGCCAGAGCTGAACTGATTAGGAACTTGGAGCTTCGTCCAAGTCTCCCATGCGGGTGCAGGGTCCCAAGGCTTTGGGCCGTCCTCTGCTGCATTCCAGGCCACAAGCAGGGAGCTGGATGGGAAGTGGAACAGCTGGGTCCTTGAAGAGGTGTCCTAACATGGAATGTGGGTGTCACAAATGGCGGCTTACTCCTCAGTCCTACCCAGGACCCGGGCTGACCACTGACCTCAGGGAGCTTCCCTGATGAGCCAGGCAGCTGTCCCAGCCCAGGAAGAGTTCATGGCTCAGTGCTGCCACAAGGACCCAGGAAGGGTGCAGGAGGGGACAGGGTACCGTGGAGTGGGAGCAGCCACAGTGTTGGGCCCAGGAGAGTTTCTGTCCGTTCTGACTAAGTGCCCAAGGCCGGTTGGCACCTCTAGCCAACAGCTTCCTGTCCCTCCTCCAGACCAATCATCAGAGTGGGACGCAGACATGTGCACGGCTGTTGCTCCCCTAGAACTGCATGCTGACATAGCCCGGGGTCCCCTTCTCCAGGGTCTCCTGAGCCCCCTACACCGCGCCCCCAGCCCCGGCCTCTCAGCTGTCTGTCTCTTCACCTGCAGCTCATGGAAGCCCTGAAGGAGCAGGAGGAGATCAACTTCCGGCTGCGGCAGTACATGGACAAGATCATCCTGGCCATCCTGGACCACAACCCCTCCATCCTGGAGATCAAGCACTGAGCCCCGGGGGTGGGCTGCAGGGCAGTCCCCAGACCCTGGGCCGCGGGCGCAGGCGGGCCACTCACCCCCACCCCGTCGATGCATCCGTGCCCACCATGTGTCCCACATGCCAGTGTCTGTGTGCACGCGCCAGGCGTGAGTGGGGCCGTGGTTGGGGGTGACCCGTCCATGCACTTTAGCCCCTTGGGCCAGGGGCAGTGGGAACTGGAAAGGGAAGGGGCAAGGGCCGCTCCTGGGAGTCCCTGTGAGAGTGAGAACTGGAAGCCTGTATGTTGGGTCCTGGATAAATGATTCTACCTCTGGGGATTAGGATTATAAAGTGAGTGAGATGGTCTCTGCCCCTTCTCCTTCCCCAGCCACAAGTGGGGAGTGGGGAGCTCAGAGAGGATCTGGGGGAGCCTGCAGAGGGGGTCCTCGCTCGCACGGGCCCTGGCCAGCAGCCCCCATGAGGCAGGTACACAGTACCCCAGGGGCTCAGGCCTGCAGAGGAGCAGGCTGAGTGCTCAGCATTTTTAGGGTTCTTCATGCACGCCCCATCTGACCACTTCTGCCTTCCCCTTCTTGGTTTTAACACAATGAAGAGAAAAGCAGCATTCACTTGGCATCAGATGGCAGGACAAAACGAAGTGGGGGAGAAAGGAAGGCAAATGTTGCGGGTGGGCAACCAAAGAACTGATGGGGGATGGGTGTGGCTCCTAGCAGGTCAGGTTGGGACAGGTGTGGGACTGGGTCATCCTGCATCACCTGCCAGTTCCCCTCCTCCACTCGGTCTGGGGAGGGCGGCCCTAGGTTCTGGGTTTCTGAAGCTGAGCTCTGGGCCATTTGTCGGGGGTTTTAGAAACACCTGTGTCGGGCGGGAAGGTCGCAGGAAATCCTAGTCTTCCACCCTGTGAGCACTGGCAGGACTGACGCCTCGGGTCTGTGCTGCGATGCTGCGCTCCGCATGGCAGGGGCTTGGCGCCGGGTTTGCTCCCAGTCCTCCAGTGTGTCCCCTCGGTGCGGGGTCTCCTTCCTTTAGACGCTTGTGGGCTGGTTTTCTTCCATATACCTTGCATGAACGCAGGGTTGGGGCATGGAAGGTCCAGGGCTACAGGAGTCTAGGGCCTGCCAAAGGGGGGCTGTGGGCCATCCGGGCTTCCAGCTGCTCAGTAGGCTTATACACTTGCCGGATTGTGCTTCCTCCTAATCCGATGTTGGAGTCCATTCAGGCTGCAGAAAATAGGTTACATGGCTCCGACCCAGGACTCTGGGCCCAGGAACCCAGGAGCCCAGGCCGGGGGCTGGGGCTCCAAGGGCCAGTGGACAGGCAGTGAAAAGCATGAGACGGGCCAGGGAAGGCCATGCGGCTAGCTGGCCAGCGGCTGGCTTCCTCAGGGAAGGAGCTTCCGGCCCGTGGGCAGCATGTTGCTCGAGGCACTCATGCTCCCAGCTGCCCTGGTGGGGCCAGAGCTGCCCCCATCACAGCTGAGGGAGGGGAGGACTATCGGCCTGCCATGTTGTGCAGACTGTGGAAGTGCTGTGGGGACAGACTGTGCAGAGTCAGAAAGTGCTAGAGGGGCTTGTGGGACAGGGGCTGGGTTCCACACGGCACGCACGCCACGTCCAGCCTCCTGTCATCTCTGAATGTGTCTTAGAAAGCCTCGTCTGCCAACTTGGCGTTTTAAGATCATGTACTTTTTTTGTTGTTGTTTGGTTGGGTTTTTTTTTTTTGGATTTATTTATTTGAAAGACAGAGTTAAGAGATCTTCCACTGGCTGGTTCACTCCCCCCCAAACAGCTGCAGTGGCTGGGGCTGGATCAGGCTAGAAGTCGGAAGCCCAGAGCTCCTTCCGGGTCTCCCACGTGGGTGCACGGGTCCAAGGATATGGGCCATCCTCCACTGCTTTCCCAAACCATTAGAAGGGAGCTGGGTGGGTATAGAAGAGCCAGGTCTCCTAACTGACGTTCATATGGAATGCCGGCAAGGGCGGGACTTCACCCACTTCACCACAGCTCCAGCCCCCATGTGTGTTCTCAAACTTCTGACCTTGCGAACCGGGCGGACAGGGGTCCTTGGGGCCAGTTCAGAGCGTTGGGCGGTGTGGAGGAGCCTGCTCCCGCCTCTGCAGCGGGGCTGGCGGAGAGCCAAAGATGGCCTATGATCTCAGAAGCAGACAGTTCTGCGTAAATACACCCCCAGCGACACTCGGGAGATACTTTAAATGGGACGATCTCAACAATCCCCATGGCTGGGCTGGACCCCTTTCCTCCCCGTTTAATTGGTGTGGGTGCTGGCATCCGTATGTGATGATTCTGATTGGACTGGGTGACTTCACATTCAGGGGTTTTGGGGAGACGAGAAGACTGACGCCCTCCCCAGCGAGCTTAGCAGCAACCTGCCTGAAGGTGTGAGGTGACAGGAGGGTGAGGGTGCGTGCGCTTGGGATGTGCTCACGTCACACACCCAGCTGAGCCCCAGGTGACTCTAACAAGTAGAAAGCAGTGCCTCCTCAGCCAGCTAGGCTGCGTTCCAGGGCTGGGTATAAGAAAGTTCTAGCAAAAAGAAAATATGTCTATATATGTACACACATACTTTGAATTGGCCAGTTTAAATGAGTACACTTTAAGATTTATCGGAAGCAAATTCCTTTTTGTTGATGTTATTTCTGTCCTATTTAAAAACTCTAGGTTCAACAACCTGCCAAAGCCACTGAGTCTTGAAGTGGGGGCTTTCGGCACTGCCTGGTAACCCCACATGAGATTTAGAATGGACTATGTCCATATGGGGCTCATAGCTGTGTCAAGACCACCCCCACCCACCCACCCAAGGGGCTGGGGCGGTGCAGCCAGGGCAAGGCCCGGTCTTGCAAGACAGGGATCTGCACTGGCAAAAATGGCATTTGATGATGGCGTGTGCTCTGGGGCCATGGCCTCTCCTTGGTAGCTTGGCAGGTGCATGGTTCCTGACCCCAGGCTGGGAGGCCGAGCGCCTCCAGGCTGTTAGCAACACAGACCAGGTAGAGCCAGATCAGCCCAACGGAGTCCTCTGGGAGCCAACAAGTAGGGCTGTCCCCAGAGAGAAGCTGAGCAAGAGCTGGTCTGCTCCTGTGGTCCTGCGGCTTTTTCTTCTGTTTACTGCCAAGGCGGGGGAACGTTAGCGTCTTCCGTGCTAGCAGCCCGAGCAGCGTCCTGCCAGCCCCCGCAGGTTGGTGTCAGGTGTGCTTGCCCCAGCCGAAGCAGGGTTATGTGGCCCAGGAGGTCACCGAGCTGGCTCTCTGGTCCTGTGAGGGGCTTCCATGCCAGCGGGGCCCCTTTGGTGTTCCATGTCTGGTACGTTTTGCAAGTCTAAGTGTGACTGGCCCAGGGGGAGGTTTTGTGGCGTCACCCTACAGCTCATAATGACTCCTGAGGTAGGGGGATCTTGATTGAGAGGGCCAGTAAGGATGGCAGAGTTGCTGTCCACCAGCGTCTCTTTTCGTCCCAGCTCTCTGGGAGGCCTGTCCCCTCAGGGGACACTGCAAGCTGCTAAGACTGTTAAGTTAGAGGGGCCATGCCCTCAGCAGGGGAGTGGTAGGGGACTGTGTGCACTCACCCTAGGTACTCCCCAGGTCCTGACACCCTGCTGACTGCATGCTTGGCAACGCAGCTCTAAGGGATCTCATTGCTGCCCACCCTGGGGAGGATCACCTTCTAGAGAGTTCTGTGTCTGGTCAAGAGTGACACCACCATGCCCACCAGGTGCTCGCTTTCCCACATGCCCTTGGTGTCCTGACCTTGTAGGCGCCTTCTCTTTCCATTGCGACTACAATGTAGCGATGTCTGCTCCAGAGCCACCTGCTGGGCACAGCATCCCAGGGGAACCTGCCTCCCCTCCGCCCACTGGGAGCCGGCTGCCCTGCTGTGCTACGCAGGCTCTTGTTTCGTCTGCATGGTTTGGGGTCTTTGTCCTTGTGCCTTTTCTGCCCCATCACCACTGTACAGGATCGTCTGTGTCACCCACTGCCCCTTTTTCTATGTCTCTCCTGGGCCCTCTCCAGAGCCACGCGCAAGGCCATGCCCTGGGGCCCCCTCGGCCATGTCGTAGACTGTGTTGGTGATCTGGTACAGAACCTTCCATTGTTGTCTTAAGCGTGGGGGCTGGGACCCCCAAGCCCCTCACCCTGCCTGCAGCTAGTTTAGAAGCCTTGCATCCCAGGGAAGGGAAACTACAATGCAGCTTCTCCCACAGCCTCTTCCTGTGCAGACAGCCTGGGCTTCTCTCTCACTGGAGGATGCCCTGGCTGTGTGGCTCCAGGGGCTTAGCAGTGACCTGGGTGCAGGGTCTGTCATTTAGGCTGTATCTGTTATTTTGGACAGCCATGGCACAAGGAAGAGGCTTCCGGCTGCCGTCCCTGCCTGCTGGTAACACCTGGCCACTCCTCCTCCGCTGAAGGTGCTCTGACCGGAGTGCCGTTAAACACCCAGCTCGCGTCGGGACCTCCGCCGGACAGTGCCATGCCCAGGTCCTGGCCCGCTGGTTCCCTTCCTCACAGCTCTTCCTGCTGTCTTGTCTGGTCTCCCAGGGCGCAGGTAGATGCAGTTGCAGGGGTGGGGTGGGAGGGGGCCTCACGCCCAGTGCTTTGTAGATGGTTTCTGAAGCTCTGTGGGATTCCACTTGAATTGTTTTGCCCTAGGAGCCTCATCTGGCTTAGCTTTAGGGCTGCAGTGGGACTTGCACCCAGGGAGAGAGGGAGGGGTGGGGCCCTAGGGCCATAGCATCCCAGGGTCCTGGGCTCTTTGCCTCCAGCCTGCTTCCATGCGGAAGGGAACAGGCTTCCCAGGCAATTGTAGTGGACAGGTCACGGTGTAAATAAACACTTTGCTCTTCTTGCCTGACTTGACCCTGAGTTTCTGTGGCTGGGAGAGGGAGGGTGGATAAGATGAGGCCTGAGCGTGACCATCTTGCCCGGAAGCAACAGGCAGCTCCCAGAGTGCCGGTCGCTGTCCCCAGGGCCAGTGCTGTTGTGCCTAGGGGAGGAGAGATGGTTCCCAGGAGCTCCAGCACATCGTCATTGTTGCTGGGAGGTCCTCAGCTTAACCATGTTCTTGCCTTGCTTTCCCCATGGCCGCCACCCGGGCCACCAGGGATCAGCAGTAGCCAAGCCCTCTCCTGCAGCCCGCGCTCAGACCCATGGCCTGGAGCACCGAGGTGGCCCTTGGGTGGTCACCTAGATGGGCTTGAGCACCCACTTGCTGCCTCTACACAGCTCCTGGGGGGCTCTTGGGGCTGGTGTTCTCCAGAGCCTCTGTCCCCCTCCTACCCAGTGGCATCTTCCCTCTCAGGGTTGCCAGGTTCAGCAGAGAAACATCCAGAATACCCAGTGCACAGGAAGATGAGGTTAATAACGCAGGGAGCCCTGCCTTCTTAGGGGCTGGAGGTTAGGAGCCCAGAATAGCTTTATGTTCACAACACCTGTTGGGGAGGCCGTCAAATCACCTGTCTGGCACTCTGGAGCAGGTGGAGCATGCACAGCTGAGGGCACAGGGTGTCGCCTTGGCACAGGTTGTGTTCCCAGTTAGGCTGGCCCTCTCCATTGCAAACAACGCTCCCTAGAGGCCACGCTGCCCCCAGCACTCACTGCATGAGCCAAAAGATGCAGGCACAAGAAATCGTTCCAGCAACCGGCGCCATCTTGCTGGGGGCTCTGCGCCAAGTTCTAGGGACTGACACAAGCGAGACATCTGACCCCACTGAGGAAGGGGAGAGACATGAATGATGTCCAGGGGTGGAGCCGGTTGGAGCTCTTTCTCCAAGGAAGGGACTTTTCTAGCAAAGCACTGAAGGACCACAGGGATGCAGACATGCACCTGTGTCAGCTTTCACAGTCCTGCGGCTGAGAGGCTGCAGCCAGGCAGCAGGCAGAGCATTGGGCCAAGGTGGGGCTAATGGACTCTAAGTGGACGTCTCATCACAGCCTAATAGATGCCCGGTGTGGGGGAGAGGGCTGGGCTTACCACGGCGAGCAAAACACGCTCCTGGCCCAGGGAGCTTCTGGCGTGCACCGAGAGGCTCTGCGAGGCCTTGGCCGCATGTCCCAGTGACTGGGGGTTGGGGCGCAGGGAGTTACACCCCCTCAGCCTGTCTGGGTAGGGAGTTATCTGAATGGTTCTGGGTGACAGCAATGTGTGACCAGCAGCGAGGGTGCCCGACACCACTTGAAGAATCCAGGAGGCATCAGCCAAAATGGAGGAGGAAGAGGAGGTCAGGTAAGTGAGCTGGGACGGGGCGTGGGGGCGCCGAGTTCAGAGGTGAAGCCAGACAGGGACGGCACAAGGGCAGTGACATGGCAAGACAGTGCTGCCGGTTGAGCACCAGGACTGGCCTGGGTGGGCTTTCTGTTTCCGGGGGTGGGGGGTGGGAGCGGGTGTGTGGTGAGGTGCAGAGCGGGGGACGCCAGCGGCAGCCTGACCCTCCCCCAGGCCTGGGGCCTGGAACGGCAGGAGCTTATTTTCTGGGCAAAGGAGCTCTCTGGGTGCTTTGCTTGAGTTCGTAGACCCTCCCCCACCCAAGCCATATCAGCACTTACAACCTGCACTTAGGAATTTGGGCACAACCCAGTCTAATGGGCCAAAGTTTTTTTGGCGTGTATATACATGACAAGTTGGACTCGCCAGGTTCTGGTTGCAGGTGTGGTTAGGGAGCCAGGCTTCTCACTTTTACTGGGTGGAAGGGTCTAGCTCAGCAAACATGTTTACCTGGAAAGTGACTAAACCTCACACAAGGGTGGAAAAACAAAAAACCCTGCAGCCCCTCACTGTCCAGGCTTCAGGCCCGGCCTCAGGAGCAGCAGGTGGCAGCCACCCCTTGCCCCCAGCCACGGGTCCACAGCAGGAGCATCCCAGAGGGTCAAGGATGCCTTCTCCCTCTGGATCAAGTCCAGCTAGGGGCCTGCTCTGTGGACCCCTAGGGACACTGGGTCAGGCATCATTGTTTGCTCTGTGAGAAGCCCTGCTTGTCCCTCAAAAGCTCCTGCCCCCTCCCCTGATAGGTGGTTAATGACTTTGAACTAGGGCCCACTTCCTACAGCCTGTCTGAGCAGACCGGTGAACCTCCTCTGCTTTCCTAGCCCAAAGGGGCCCTTCTGGGGAGAACTGCACTCCCCAGGCTCTGCTACCACTCAGGTTTCCTGGCTCAGCCCAGGCTACTCCTGACCACAGCCTGAGTCTGTTTTGCAGTGTGGGAGAGGTTTGAGCCTGGGCTTGGGAGAGTTGGACCAGGGGCAGCAGCTCTCTGAGGCGTGGGGATGGGGGGAAAGGTGAGAGGAGACGAGGGATGTTCCTCCCGCCCCCCCTGACTTGGCTATATTTCTGTCTGTGATTGGGCAGACACCCCAAGGAGCTTTTGGCTAGTGCATACGCCCACGGAAACACAACAGCCTGAGCTAGAAGCATAAAGACATTAATTTTGGGGTTGACCAAACCAGGAGTAAGCTTGACTTGAGACCAAACACCAGACCCCTGAAAGGAAGGAGAGCCAGGAGTTTCATCCAGTCAGCTTTCGGGAGGGTCCTCCATATTCATCAGGCTTCAGGAAAGTTCTGGAAGGGTTCTGAATACATAGAAGGGGGCAGGTACGGCAGGCATCAGGCTTAGCAGCTGCCACCCTGGGTCCTCATTCGAGCTTCCTGCAAGTGTTCGGAACTGCTTGCTCTCTCAGCTCCAGCCTGGCCCAGTCCTGGCCATGGCAGGCTGCTGGAGGAGTGACCTGTCCGCTCACGCCCGGCTCTGTAAGACACCAGAGTGTTACGCCTTTCGTGTGGAGCTGGGGTTGAGATTTAACGTCACAGCAGCTTGGCAGGGGTGCGGGGTTCGGCTTTCTGTGTCGGACAGGGAAGGCAGGGATGGGATCACCGCACAGGGTGTCTCCAAGCAGTCACGGCACGTGGGGGTTCGCCAGCCCGAGAAGTGTGAGCCCCCAGGCTGCGACTGCATTCAAGGGTGTCTGTCGGGAGGGACACTGGATTACCTTCAGCTGGATCTGAGTCAAGGTTAGGTGATCTTCAGGGCTGAAGCCAGTTGAAGCTAAGAGCCAATGAATAGCAGGTGTGATGGGGCCTCAGCAGACCCTCCTGCCATGCCCACAGCCCTATCAGGTGTTGGTTACCTCGCCTCCCTTGAGTCAAGCCTGGGCCCTTGCCTGCAGCCATGAATCCTCCCAAGGCCTCAGATGGCAGGAGGCTTTCCAGGTCGGGGTCTTCCCTGCCTTCTGCCTTCTTGCTCCCCCATGTGGCTGTGCAGAGAAGTGAGCTCTCCCCACACCCCTAGGCTAGCTCCCAGCCAGAGCTGTCCACAGCCGGTGAGGTCAGCTCCGGCCTTCTGCCATCCCCAGACCCTAGACAGCACCAGACGATACAGAACTGCCTGGTCAGCCCACGGGAGCGTGGAAATGCTGTCTTTAAGTTGTGAGTGTGGGGTTAGGTGGTCACACTGCAATCGAGGGCTGAGAAGCGGGTGTTTCAGCCACCTGACCGCCAGCCATCCTCTGCCTTTCCCGAAAGGACTCCTCCAAGCAGTCTCTTACAACCCCAGCCTCCCGGGACGAAGGTCCTGGCGTCCATCCCGGGAGGGTCCTGCTGGGGGGCTGATGCTGGCTGAGATCCTGCTGCCTGGGGGTTCCTGACCCCATCCCATGAGGCACCTGGGATCCCTCCCCACATTTTAAGTATTTTGTTAATGGGAAGTCCACCACCACCAACTACGAGTTGGGAAAAGGCAGCTGAATGAAATACTGTCTGGAGGTGAGAGGAAGGGCAACCTGCTGGCCTGGAGAATGAATGGCTTCCATGTCTACGCCACATCTTCCCACCTGTTACGGGGTCCCCGCGCGCTGCCTCCTGTCCTCACTGCCCACGGCAGCCATCACTGAGGGGGCGGCGGTGGCTGCGAGACCCGAGTGAAGGGGAAGGCTGGCTGCTCCTGGGCCAATGGGGAGAGGGCCTGACGGCTTTGTGCCTCCTGGTTGGGGTGAGTGTGAACAAGGACGACCCTCACAGGGCTTCGGCTGAGGGTCCATGCTCCCACCTTGTGGATGTGGAAACATCCCCCGGGGCAGTCGAGGGGACACAGGATGGGCCCCTGCCAGAGCAGCCCAGAAGCCCCAAGTGTACAAGCTGTCAGCACTTCAGAAAGCTCGTTGGGCGGGGAGGGGAGGAGGATAAAAAAGAAAACTCGTGGGAGAATGGAACTAAAAGGGTGATTTGGCAGACAGGCCTGGTGGCACTGCAGGGTAAGGCGCTGCATTCCTGTGTCAGAGTCCATGAATTCTTGCCCAGGGGACACACGGAGCTCCCGCTCTGCCTGCCCAGCCCTGGTGTTTAGGGAGCAAAGTAGGAGATGGAAGAGCTCTCTGCCTTTTTTTTTTTTTCTAAAGATTTATTTATTTATTTATTTACTGGAAAGTCAGAGACACAGAGAGAGGTAGATCTTCCATCCATTGATTCATTCCCCAAATGGCTGCAATGGCCGGAACCGAGCCGATCAGAAGCCAGGAGCCTGGAGCTTCTTCTGGATCTCCCACATGGGTGCAGGGTCCCAAGGTTTTGGGCTGTCCTCGACTGCTTTTCCAGGCCACAAGCAGGGAACTGGATGGGAAGTGGAGCTGCTGGGACATGAACCGGTGCCCAAATGGGATCCTGGTGGTGTGTACAAAGTGAGGACTTTAGCTGCTAGGTTACCGCACTGGGCCCCTGCCTGCCTTTCAAGCAGGCACAAATGCTTTGCAAAAATGATTTTGAAGAATGCAGCATGTTCCAAAGCTGGGTGCCTGGTTTGAGTGCCGGCCCCTCTGCTTCCTGTCCAGCTCTGGAAGACGGGTGATGTGTCCAGTGTGCTGTCCTTGCTGTCCATGTGGGAGACCTGGACGGACCTTCAGCCTGGGACACTTGGGAGTGAATCGGGGGACAGAAGACCTCTCTCCTTGCAAATATACATTTTCTGGCACCTCCACCCCTCCCCCAAAAGAAAGCAAAACCCTTGCTGAAATCCACACTTGGAGGGAATCTTAAAAGTTCATGCAAAATACATACTGTAAAATACGTATTATAAAGTTACAGATTTCAAAAAACACATCACAATAAACTTCAACTTTCTACGAACTTCCCGAAGACCCTTCCGACTGTAGTAACATCTGCATGCCGCGTGGAGCGTCCTAAAGTGACCTAGACGTTGACGCGAGGTGCCTGGAACATGTTCCCAAGTCAGATCCTGCCCATTTGATGTGAGGGACCCGGGGATTTGCAGGTCCGAGCTGGGTCCTAGCGCCACGGCAGCTGCAATCGCGGTGCGCAGCCCGACCCTCCCGGCCGCCGCCTCCACCCTTCAGGGTTTTCCAGCCGGAGCCCCCGTGCCCACCCGCACAGAAACGACGCGGTCCATCCCACTCCGCAGCGGCCGCGTTGCTCCACCTCGCGGCCGCCTGCTGTCTACGCCGGTGTCCCTCGGGGATGCACCGGACGGGAGCAGCCAGCTCCGTCCGCAGGTCGCTAGGTGCGGACGCCAAGCTTGGGACCCCGAGCTGGGCCCGAACCGGGGGTGCAGAGAGAGCCCGAGCGGCCGGGGGCGGGGCCGGAGCGGGGGGCGGGGCCGGAGCCGGGGGCGGGGCCGAGGCGGGACTGCCCGCCCCTTCGCGCCTGCGCCACCTCCCCTCCACTGACAGCTTCCACTCCCTGCTCGCCTGTCAGGCGCGGTGGCCAAGTGGTAAGGCGTCGGTCTCGTAAACCGAAGATCGCGGGTTCGAACCCCGTCCGTGCCTGTTCCAGAAGGTTAGGGCTTTCGCTTGGGATTTAAGATCTCCTTGCGATTGCTAACTATGCAGTTTTTTCCTTTTTGGATTCTACTCGGGTCTTGTCGACCAGGGGCGTGCGTCTTCTCTTGGCCATTCCGGGCCTGGTGTCGGCAGGAGGGCGTTCGGGTCATGCCGGAAGCTTCCAGAAGGGCGCGGGAGCTTGTGGGGAGCAGGGTGTGAGGGCCGCGCCCTGCCCATCCCTGGTGAGCCGCCCCTTCAGTCTGTCCCTAACCCGCACCCCGCAGACTCCGGGATGGGGACACCCCCACCCCGGGCTTCACCCCACACTTGGGCGAGGGGCGAGAGCGCCGCTGTTCTGTGGGATCCGGGTGAGCGGGAGGCGCGCCGACCCGGGCTTAGGGATGGGGCAGCTTCGTCACGACTCCCCTCAGCGGCCTTGGCTGCCAGTGCCTTGGCCCGGACAGGGTCGGGGGGCAGAAAGCCCGGCGCCTGCCCCCTTGCCCCGCACGGTGGGCTTCTTGAGAGGGGCACCTGGGAGCCTGGGTCACCAGCGCCCCTGGATGTAGGAGAGCGCCCCAGCGGGAAGGCTGAGGGCAGCCGAGGCTAAGTCCGTATGAGATGCCAGGCACAGACAAGACCAACGTGTGTGAGACGCTGGGGCAGCAGGCAGCCCCGGCTCTGGGTCACCAGGGCCGATCCCAGGTGAGGATGCAGGCAGCCTGGGAGGAGAGACACCTGGGTTGAGTTTACTGCGTGTTAAATCGCTTACACTCCCTACATTCCACTGCCTTAGATTGCAGAATTAGAAAGGTGAAAACACACACACACACACACACACACACACACACACACACACACACACACACACACACACACACACACACACACACACACACACACACACACACACACACACACACACACACACACACACACACACACACACACACACACACACACACACACACACACACACACACACACACACGCCCCGCCCCGCCCCGCCCCGCCCCGCCCCGCCCCCCTCTGCCACCACCCAGTTCCTCAATGGCTGTGGTCTCCGGTTCTGAGCTCAGCCCTTGGAGCCTGGACGGGGTGCAGAAGCCAGGGGCCCTGGAGTGGCCCCAACCGTCTGTCCCTGGGCACCCCGGGACCCTGGCTCCCGCCTCGCAGGGGCTCTGACCAGGCCCCCTCCCTGATGAGCAGGGCAGGAGCCACCTCCCCTCATCCCGGCCCCTGGACAGCTCTCCCCTTTTGCTCTTCACTCGCCTCCTCCCCCTCCAGGGTCTAGAATAGAAAGTAGGGCTTCTGCCAGTGCGGGCTGAGAGCGCCCAGGCGGACACTGTCACTTGTGGGCGGCTAAAACCTCTACGATATTTTAAAAAATCTTTTCTGTCAGCCATGTTCCCATGAGTGACTGTTACTTAAAAGCAGAATTTGGCAGCCACATGTATACATATTTCTGTGTGTAATGAATTGTGCTATGAGTTTCGGTCCCAAAGTCCAGCCTAGGGAGATGGTTTTAGAGTCTTTTGTTGCTTACTAAGACACGGATTCAAAGGTTCATTGTGAAGAACCCGCCGAAGTGTTGAAGCTCTTTCCTCTCTGCCCCAGCCCCGCAGGGTTCTCTTCCTTCCCCTTCGTTCCTTCGCTCTGTGGAGCAGCTGGGACTGCCTGGCTTGCCGAGGTGCTATGCGGTCTGTGCTTTGCTGACAAAAAGCCTTTAGATTCCAGTTCGCTCCTGCGTCCCGAGCATTTCCTACAAGTGAGCTGCTGGATCAGTCATGCGTAGTGCTCTGAGGGGGCTGGTGGCGCAGGCCAGGAGTCGCTCAGTTTCTTGTCTGGGACCACTTGATGGGCTGGGCCATCATCCCGCTCCTTTATGTCCTTTAAAAAAGACAGCTGTTTACTAATAACCTATTTGAAGGGCAGAGACACGGACAAGTAGAGATCTTGTAGTCATTGGGGCATTCGCCCGCAAACCCGTTGCACCTGCGGCCAGGCCAAGCGGAACCGCAGGAGGCCAGAACTAAATTCAAGGTGTGCATTACCAGGAAGCTGGAATGGGAAGCAGAGCTGGGACCAAACCCTAGAAATTCAGCCACACGGTGTGGGTGTTCTAGCACTGTCTCAGCTGCTCTGACAACTGCCCCGTGTTGGTCACTTTGGCATTTCCGGCAGCTGGAAGGGAAGGGGAGCCCTGGCGCACTGGGTGTTCTAGAGTGTCCAGGGACGTTTCCATGGAGGAAGTGATGTCCAAGCTGGGCTCTGTAGAATGGAGTTGGGCAGGGTACCCCAAGGCCTAGGAGCATTTCTGTCTTTTTTTTTTTTTAAGATATATTTATTTTTAGGGTTCGGCACAGTAGCCTAGTGGCTATGGTCCTCACTTTGCAAGTGCCAGGATCCCATATGGGCACTGGCTCTTATCCTGGCAGCTCCACTTCCCATCTGGCTTCCTGCTTGTGGCCTGGGAAAGCCTTGGGACCCTGCACCCACATGGGAGACCTGGATGAGGCTCCCGTCTCCTGGCTTCAGATCAGTGCAGCTCTGGCTGTTGGGGCTGCTTGTGGAGTGAATCATTGAATGGAAGATCTTTGTCTCTCCTCCTCTCTGTATATCTAGATTTTCAATAAAAAATAAATAAATAAATACAGAGAGGAAGATCTCCCATCCACTGGCTCACTCCCCACGAGGTTGCAGTGGCTGGAGCTGAGCTGATCCGAAGCCAGGAGCTTGGTGGGGGGAGTCACAGAGGGAGGGGAGAGGAAGGGTCGCTGGCACCTGGGGAGCACGGCTGTGAGGGAGTTGAGTGTGGACAGACACTGCTTGTTCTGTCTGCGTGGGACGGGGTGGAGGAGCAGGGGTGAGCAGATGGAGAACGCCTTCTGCCACTTCCTTTCATGTGACTGAGGCCAGGCGACTGTGGCAGTCTTGAAGGGGCAGCACGCACATGGGGTGTGTTGGGGGAAACGTAAGAATTAATTCAGTCACAGAGGCCATGGGCCAAGCTGAGCTTCATGGTGCTGTGGCCAAAGGCTCCGACATTTTCTAGATGCTGACCATGCCCACCGAGAGGAGTCCTGAGTGAGACAGCGGGGGGGGGGGTGGCACCTCACTTCTAGGAAGCTGCCGGAACCCTCAGGCACTGGGCATCATGTAGAGGGAGCCGGGCCTCCTGCCTGATCCCCACCCTCTCCGCTCCCCAGGGAAGGTGCATGCTTGGTGTGGCCGAGCGAGGCTCACGCCAGCAGAGAGCTGAGTCCTTGGTGGGAGTTGGCACCTCTGCCGGTTCTCCAGGGCGAGGGGTACGTCTTGTCTAGGAATTAGGTGGACCAAGAAAGAGGCTTTTTATGAGATGCTTGGATGAGACGGGTGAGACACAGCTTGGGGCATCTGCCAGCTGCAGGTAGCACACACCCTGGAAGGCAGCCAAGGGCTCAAGGACTGCTGTCCCTGCCGCCTGCACCGCGCAATCGCAGACGGCACTTCTGGCTCCTGGGGGCATCTTGGGGGGGCACCCAGTGGGTAGTCTGTCTCTGTGTCTTTATCTTTCTGCCTTTGAAACAAAATGAGAACAACTTTTTTTAAAAAGGGGTTTTTATGTTAGCCGTTCTATGAAAGAAGAAAAAAAAAAAACCAGCAACTTCTTTTCCTATAGTTATGGAACAGTCAAACTGGAAGAAAAGAGAAAAGTCACATCCTAATTTTCCTGGTGAAGAGACTAGTCTCGGAGGCAGGAAACGCTGCTCTGAGGCTGCATGGGTGGCAAGCTCGGCCCTGGGTGTGTGCTCCCATCTTTATGGGATGCTGGCACTGCAGGCAGTAGCTTTACCCACTAGACTGTGATGTCAGCCCCACAGTTGTTTTTTTTTTTTAAGATTTATTTATTTTTTTACTGGGAAGGCAGATTTACAAAGAGATAGAGAAAGAACCTGTGTCCACTGGTTCACTCCATAGGTAGCCACAATAGCCAGAGCTGAACTAATCCTAAATCAGGAGCCAGGAGTTTCTTCTGAATCTGCCATGTGGGTGCAGGGTCCCAAGGCTTTGGGCTGTCCTCAACTGCTTTCCCAGGCCACAAGCAGGGAGCTGGATGGGAAGTGGAGCTGCTGGGATTAGAACTGGTGCCCATATGGGATCCCTGTGCATTCAAGGCAAGGACTTTAGCCGCTAGGCCACTGCATCGGGCCCTCCATGGACTACTTGAAGATCCTGCCTATGCATGGATTTCTATGTGTGTCTTTTTTGCATCAAAATAAACTTATCTTTTAATTCAGTTTTGCATAAACTGCTTGAAATCCCTTCCTGTGGCCTAGTAGGTGGGGAGTTCCAAGTTCCCATCTTGAACCTGGCCCAGCCCTGACCACTGCAAGCATTTGGGAACTACACGGGTGGATGGGACATCTCCTTCCCCTCCCTCTTTCCTTTTCCCCTTGTTTTTTTTTTTTTTTTTTTTAAGATTTATTTTGTTTTTATGGGAAAAGCGGATATACAGAGAGGAAGATCTTCCGTCCGATGACTCACTCCCCAAGTGAGCGCAACGGGCCGATACTGTGCCGATCCGAAGCCAGGAGCCTCTTCTGGGTCTCCCACGCGGGTGCAGGTTCCCAAAGCTTTGGGCCGTCCTTGACTGCTTTCCCAGGCCACAGGCAGGGAGCTGGAAGGGAAGCGGGGCTGCCGGGATAGAACCGGCGCCCATATGGGATCCTGGGCGTGCAAGGCGAGGACCTTAACCACTGTGCCATCACGCTGGGCCCTCCCCTTGTTTTTCAAGTAAAAATTTTTAATAAGGTGACTAGGGTGGGCCTAGGAAGGGATGCCAAACAGGGGAGTCAGGGCACAGGGGCAGCATCTGTGTCCTATGGGGTGTTGGACCCGGTGCAGGCCGAGCCTCCCTACCCATGCAGAAGGATGTGTTCAGTGGGGTGGCGGGGCACTGACTCTTGATGCTCGGCACTCCCACCTCAGGGCTGGGAGGCTGTCTTGCCGTGGAGGTGGACAGAGCAAGAGTCATGGTAGACTCAGAGAGACGGAGGGAGGGACATGCTGTCCCCGGGTGGTGGCCTTGCTGGCATGCTCCCTCGGAGCAGCCGGAAAGGGCAGCAGGCTGGAAGCTGGGGGACGGCTGGCCTCAGGTCTGTGCTGACAGGCCAAGGGACCCTTGACCCTGCCTGCTCGCCCATCGGCACAGGGTGGTTAGTGATAACCCCTGTGATCTGGGCTGCTCAGGGGACCATAAGAGACCCTCCCAGGACAGGGCTTTGGCTTTCTGCTTGGTTTCTTTATTTTCATCCATTTGAAAAGCAGAGAGAGTGAGAGACTGACCTTCAAATGCCCACAACAAGAACCTAGACCTTCGTCTGGATCTCCTGCCTGGGTAGCAGGACCCCAAAGCACCTGAGCCGTCCTTTACTGCCATTCAGAACACTTTAGCAGGGAGCTGGACTGGGTCTTGAAGTGACCCTCGGAAGGGGGACAGGGCTGCCCGATGGTGGTCCACACTGGCCACACAGGGCGTCTGAGTCAACGCGCTAAGCAGGGGGCAGAGACCCCAGCTAAAATCAAGTGGGAGTTGCAAACAGTTTTTTTTTAAATTTATTTATTTATTGGAAAGTCAGATATACAGAGTGGGGGAGAGACAGAGAGGAAGATCTTCCGTCCGATGATTCACTCCCCAAGTGAGCGCAATGGCTGATGCTATGCCGATCTGAAGCCAGAAGCCAGGAACTTCTTCTGGGTATCCCACACAGGTGCAGGGTCCGAAGCAGGGAGCTGGATGGGAAGTGGAGCTGCCAGGATTAGAACCAATGCTCATATGAGGTCCTGGCACATTCAAGGCGAGGACTTTAGCCGCTAGGCCACACCGCTGGGCCCTGTTGTGTTTTTTTTTTTTTTTTTCTTTTAATGGAGCAGAAGAGAATAATGCTGAGCATATATTGAAGGCATAAGAATTGTTTCATAAAATGTTTTTGCGTGTGTGTGTGTCCATGTGCACACACAGAGCTCTGGTGGGGCTTGGCTGGGCTCGGAAGCCTCTGTTGGAAGCAATGCTTCCGTAAAGACAGCTGAAGGAGTGTTTGACTCAGGAACCTGCTTGCCAACCTCACCATCAGAATAGCATTTTTACCTTTTCAGTTATTCATACAATACTCACCTTTGAGTCAGCTCACTAACCATTTTAGCGATGTCTGTCAAGTTTACGTGTACAACTGCAACTGAGCGTTTAATCCTGCTCAAGGCCATCTCCTATGAGTGGATGGAGGATGCCAGTGCAAGGAGCATTATGCCAAAGTGCTTTCCACAAGCCAAGCTGTGAGGTCGGGCCATCTTGACCCTGCTCTGGGTCCCCTCTGGCCCTGCTGCATGGCTGTCCCCCCAGTGAAGCAGAGAACAGGCCCTGTCAGACAGGCCCTGGTCCGAGCTGGCCAAGGAGCTGCCTTGCGAGGTAACTGCCCGGGCCTGCATATCTGCCTTTCTCGGTGCCCTGCCCCATGCTCGCAGAATTTCTTTTCTTGTCCAGCTTTGATTCTATTGATAGGATTAGGTGCCCCCCATGGCTGTGTCCTTTGATGTGGTCAGGGGGCAGCAGGGGGATTTAGGGCCCAGGGAGCAAATCTTAATCTTCCTTGGCTTCTGTGGGCTCAGCGCTGGGGTAAGCCCCTTACATCTCTGCCCTTTGATCCCCCAGGACACCAGCGCCTCCAGGCTCCTGGAGTCCCAGAGAGCCTCAGGCCTGTCAGATCCGGAGAGAGGAATGAAAGGGGGGCGCTCGAACCCCCTCCAGCAGGACCACAGCACCCTCTTTCTTCCCTTCTAATCCCGGGCTCCCACAGAGCCCCCGGCCGGCCAGCCGGGCCCCTTCTGGGCACCAGGCATCTCTGCATGAGCCTGCCCATCTGCCCTTGCCCCTTGTAGACCCACAGCCTCCTGGAGCATCTGTTTCTGCACGTGTCTGTACTGCCAGGGACCAGCCATGCGGCCCACCACAGTGAGGCTGGGACAGAGGCTACACAAAGATGTGGCCTGATTTTCTTTGGCTCCAAGGGCCGGCCTGAAGCCAGGACAATCTGTATCAGTGGTTATTTTGGCTTCCCCGTCAGCCTCTGTGTGCAGGTCTCACGAGAGGTATGGGCTGGTCCAGCCAGGTCCCAGGTGATACACGCAAACCTGGGGCCTGGGGCAGGATGTTGCTAGCCCAGGGGTTCCCACGGACCTCCAGTGTTGGGGAAGCCTGCGTCCTAGTGTCATCCAAAGTACCCCCTAAAAGAACACGGTATTTCACATCTCAGCCACGACGTTGCTGGAGGGCAACTAGAACCAGGATCTGGGAACACAAACTTCACATCCCAAGAATGCCAAGTAGCACGTGGGGTGTTTAGCGCCAGTGGTCTCCTAGATGGGCCACAAAGGTCTCTCACGACTCCTTGCCAAACTTCGGGTTCCAGGTGGGGAGGGGGATGCCTGGGATGGGGCGCGACCCAGGCTCCGAGTGGCCGGCAGAGGGCTCCCTGCACCGGGCTTCGCGGGAGGGAGCGCAGGCAGTGGCTCTGATGGGTCAGGGCAGGGAAAGGGAAAACTATTGGGGTTAGGGGGCTGGAAGGGTTGCGTCGCCGGGAGGAAGGCACCGGAGGCTATGGGGACGGAGCGCCAGGGTGGTGCAGACAGCCGGAGAGAGGGGCGCCCGGGTCGCGCCCGCACCCCTGCCCACTGTCCTCCGGGCGGGTGCAGCGGGAGCGGGCATCGCGGCCGGGGGCGGCGCCGCCGAGGGGCGGGCGGGGGGCGGGCCGGGGCGGGGCGCTGGGCGCTGGGCTCCGGGAGGCGGTGCGCTCGGGCGGGCGCTGGCCGCGTCCGCCCTCCGAGAGCCGCGGGGCGCGCAGCCTTCCTGATGTGTCACCAGCACGTGGAGCCAGGTCGGACCGTGCCAGCCGGCAGAACCCCCCTCAGCCCCCGCTGCGCTCCTGACCTTCGAGGGGTCTCACGGCCCTGTTCCTCTTGCCACCGTGTTGGGTTCATCCCGTTTGCGGAGGTGATCCCCAAGTCTCGAGCTGGGCGAGCGAGGCCACGGGCCCTGGGCAACTGGCTAGGCGCACTGGGGGCGTCCAGAACGTCGGGGCGCGGAGTCCTGGTTCTTGGTGAGGCTCCCCGGGACACCAGCGGCAAAACGAGGGCGCGGCCTTGCAGCGAGAGGCGCCTGTGGCTCGGCCGGGCCCCAGCCCCACGGCCGGCCAAGCCGAGCGCAGGTAACCGTGGCGGCGCGGAGCTGGGCCTCGCGAGCGCGGCGTGGGAGTGTGACCAGGTTTTCTTGCGTGTATCTGGCTCGCACTCCAGTGGAAGGCGCCTGTCTCCGCGCCTCCCGCCACGGCGCAGCACTGTCCCTCGGGATGGCGCGCGTCCTGTAACCCTTCGGGGGCTGGGTTTGGAGCCTGCAGCCTGAGGTCTGGCGAGGCGGCAGGGTGGCTTTCCGGGGGTTGGGGAAGCGCCATGTGGGGACAACTTGAAGCCGTGGACCCGGTGGGTGACCAGATCCAGCCCTGGGAAGCCCGTCGAGGGGTGTGCCTCATCCCAGACTCCCAGACGGATGGGAGCTGAGGGCTGGGTCTTTGCGGGCGAGATGAGGGTGTCGGTTCAACTGGCCTACAAAGTCCCAGTCCTCGGCTAGCCGGACCCTGCGTCGTCTTCGCACTCCACTGCAAACTGGCTTCCTCCCGGACCCCCGGTGTGGATAGTGGGTCCTGCGGGGTTCACGCTCCCGTCGGATGCGCCTTTCCCAGCTCGCCGCTGGAGAAGGTGGTGAAGCGCAGTCACCCTGGGCCGGGCTGGGTGGGGGTGGGGGATTGGGAATCCACACGCGGTGTTGCGCCGGAGAAACGGCTGTGCGCCTGCAAGTGTGAGCTGGTCTCCGTGGCCGGTGCCCACAGGATGCAATGCATCTCGGCTTGCTTAAGGGCCTCGCCATGCCGGGACTGGCGGGCCCCTCTATTCTGCAGTCACCCAGCACGCTCTGCCCTGCTCGGCTGTGCTTGCGCCGGACTGGGGGTGGGTGCGGCGGCCTGCCTCCGTTAAAGGCGGTAGAATGGGGTGGTAGGGACTGGCAGAACTGCCCCAGGGCAAGTGGGACTCCGGTGGGGGGTTAACCCTGGCCTCCCCACCCTCCTCACTATTTCTTTGGCTGGGTTCTTGTGGGCTGGCCTTTTGTTGGCTGACATATGCAACATAATGCTGTTCCCCCCCCCCCCCCCCGCCCTCTTCAACTATTTGCTGAAATTCCCCCTCCTAAATGCTTTTACCTGTTTCTCCAAGTGCTTCTGCTTCCCAAGAGGGAAAACAACCTCTCCCCGCCCCCACCCCCCCAAGCCTACGGTGTGTGACGCTGTGAGGGTAGGTTGTGTTTGGGCTCTTGGCGGTTCGCGCCTTGGGGCAGTGCGGGGAAGGTGACTTGAACTGGATCAAGTGCTGGCTGATGAAGTAGGCTGCTCCTGGCTGCTGCCGTTGCCTGGCTTTGGAAAGCAGGAGAGGTTTCACGGAGTGGGGAGGAGGGCGCGGGAGAAACCAGCCTGGCCAGATTGGATCCTCTGGGGGAAAGTTGTGCAAAGTCGAGTTCAAGGGGGACTTTCACTGCAGGCCTGTGGGCCACGTACGGTGTAGTCCTGACCCCCAGGGTTGATGGCCTGCAGGGCCAGAGCCGAGAGCAGCCCAGTGTGTGTGGGGTAAGTCGGCTATGGGGGCACCAAGGAGGGGCCCAGCCCTTCCCTGCGGATGGCCTGACAGTGTGATAGGCAGACGCACAGTGGCTGGAGAAGGGCGTCTTTGGCCAGGGTGGATCTCTGAGCAACTCGATCTTCTTTCTGTTGTAAGATAGACTCCTGGAGGCGGGTGGCCAGTGGGAACTTCAGCCGGAGGAGGCTTTGCCTCTCCTTAAGGAAAAGCTCCCGCTGTGGCCCGGAGTCTGCTGGCCAGGTTCTCCCTTGGAACCAGCATCTCTCTGGGTCCTGGGGATCTAATGGAAATGTCAGTGAGTTGCAGATCTCCAGAATATTGCATGGCCATAAAACCCGCAGCAGCAGGCTGGGCCAGTGTGGTGCAGAAAGCAGGCTGGGCTGGCTGCTGTGCACCCACCCCAGGGTGGGGGGCAGGGCAGGCATTCGGACCACAGGGTTTTCAGTGGCCTAGGCATGTCCAGGAGCCCGGCGACGCTGCCTCAGACCATACCTGGGTCCCTCTGGCTTGCCAGAGGGGTTTAGGACTTTTTAGGAAATGACTTGGTGCTTCAGGTCTTTGGGGGACTTGGGAGATGAGGCGTCCAGGCGATGCTGACGGGGTCGGTCGGTCGGTCGGTCGGGCGCTGGGATGGGCTGGCCTGGCCTGGCCTCCAGCAGCTATTTCTACTGTGAAGCTGCCTCGTGGAGGAATCCTCTTGCGTTTTGACTGTGCTTTCAGAGTTCACCCATGCTGGTGCCGCCTTCTGCCTCTCCCACCCGTGCCATCCTCTGAAGATGGGCGCCTTTAGATTTCAAAGAGAAGTGGCTGGACAGTTTGCCTTGGAGCCTTTTTCTGCAACTAGCTAGATGCCAGGTGGCCTACTGGGCAGGGGGGTGGAAGGAAAGATTTTAGCCGCCCAGCAGGGAGATGCACCCCCTGGAGCTTAGTAACTCCTAAAGGTTGTGCCTCCTGGAAGAAACTTGCATTCCCTTCACTCTTAAGGAAATTGCAACCTGGTGAATAATTAACCCCACTCTTCTAGTTTTCTTTTCTTTTCTTTTTTTTTTTTAAGATTTATTTATTTTTATTGGAAAGGCAAATATGCAGGGAGGAGGAGGAGGAGAAAGAGAAGGGAAGATCTTCTTTCCGATCATTTACTCCCCAAGTGGCCACAATGGCTGTAGCTGCACTGATCTGAAACCAGGAGCCTGGCGCCTCGGTCAGGTCTCTCATGTGAGTGCAGGGTCCCAAAGCTTTGGGACATTTTTTTTTTTATTGTTTTCCCAGGCCACAACAGGGAGCTGGATGGTAAGCAGGACCACCAGGATTAGAACCAGTGCCCATGGGATCCCAGCGCATGCCAGCTGAGGACTTTAGCTGCTAGGCTACTGTGCCAGGCCCTCTTTTCTTTTTTTTTTTTTTAAAGAAAAATAAAATCCCAATCTCTTGAGAGATTAGTGATCAGTTTTTGTCCAGGGGATTGGAATGTCAGCCCTGTTGCCTGGAAGTTTTGGAAAACCCTCCAGGTTTTGTTAGACTGCTCCCCTAGGGTCTTGGTCTCTTGTTCCTGTAGGGCTCCTCGTGGTGAGCCCCCATGCCCCCTCCCCTAGGTCTGGTAACAGCTTGGGCCTCTCTGTAGGACTCGGTTGATTCCGCTGCCGAGCCAGTAAATATTTGGCTGGTCTGAGTTCTGTTACACAAAAGAACAGCCCTGCTCCTCTGCGTGAAGTCCCTGGCAGAGGGTTGTCTCCGAAGCAAATGATCTTTTTAGTTTGAGTTTTTCTCTGGAAGCAGCCTAGGGTGAGGGCCATGCCGGTGCAGTGTGGGTCCACGGTACCAGGTTCAAGTCCTAGTGGCTGATCCCACCTGCTGGTGGCCTTTGCCAAGTGACTTGGGTGACCCAGTTTCTTCCCTTGTGCAATGAGGCTTAGGATCCCTACGTTGTAAGGGCATGGTGAGCCCTCTATGAAATGTGCATGAGCAATCCCTGGCACAAACCAGTTGGGGCTGCCAGTGTGTACGTGTTGGTTGAGGAGGGTGCAGAGTGATGGGGACCCAAGGGTGACTCTGTGGCTTGCTACTGTGTGGCCTTGGGCGGACCCCTTCGCCCTCTAGGGTCACGGGCCGTTATCTGGGAGCACCTTGGCTTCTCCTGCCTGATTTTGCTGATGACCAACTCTGTGTGTGTGCACGTGAGTGTGTGTGATGAGACAGGCATGGGCCCTCACTGCCCACTTGGGTTTGTATCTCAGCTCTGAGCAGAGGAGGGGTGTGGGGAGGCCTCTCTGTGTACAGGAAAGAGGTGGAACCTCTCCCAGCAGGAGTGGGACCCCAGGGGAGCAGCAGCGAGGGCTGGGAAAGGTGGAGGGGTCTGGGTGAGCCAGCTCAGAAGCCTTCTGGGAATCCTGGTGTGTAGCTGGGGGCTCCTCCCACACATACTCTGCAGGGAAGCCAGCCTGAAGGTCCCCGGGACTCCTGGGTTGTCGCTGAGCACATTGTAGGAAAGGTCTAAGCAAGGGTGTTGGGCTTGCCCTGGCCACCCAAGGCCTGCTCCATCACTGACCCAGTGGGAGAGCTGTGTTGCTGGTCCAGGTCCACAAAGTAGGGTGCAGAGTTGAAGGCAGCGTGAGCAGATGGGGATGACTTGATAATCTCCAAAGTGCTAGAGTTTAGGGGATGGGATGGGGGACAGCACAGATTGTGGCCTGTATTCTCTGTGATGTGTTGTTGGTGAAGCTTTGTAAGTTTCAAACTACAAGTGGGCATAGTCCATACTGGTTTCCATTCTTGATGAGCCTCTGGGAGGCCTCCCTGGCCTGGGGCAGGGCTTAAGAAGGGACTCAGAGTAGGTGACTTTTCACCCACTATGGGTGCTCCACTCTCTTCCCCTTGGCACACCCTGGGGAATTTGGAAATCCTCCTGGAGCCCGGAGCTTGCATCGTACTGCCCAGGGCAGCAAGGGAGGAAGCAACCTGTGGCTCTGATTGCAATCTCGGGTTAGCTGGCCCTCCTGGGGCCCCAGAGCACCCCCTCTTCCCTGTCAGCTGGCCTCTGAGCCTATTGCACTGCCACCTTGCATGCCCCTAGGTCCCTGGGCCAGGAGGTGCAGGGGAGGCCTGGGGAAGGGCGCGGGAGGCCCTGGGGGCTGTGCAGCTGGGAAAGTTGGATTCCTCTGCGAAGAGTTTGTGGCCAATCCTCACGGAGTTCTTCCTCTCTCACTGTAGTTTTGCCCTGGGGCATGGGGGTGGGTTGGAGCAAGAATGTTTCCTTCTCAGTCAAGATCCTGGAGGCAACAAAGGCCCTCCCCAGTGTCTGCTGAGGAGATGGTCCTCACGAACAAGTCTCATCCACCCTGCTCCTGGGGTACTCTTAGCACTTCTGGAGACTGCTTCTAGGAAAATCTGACCCTGGCTCTGGGGTCAGAAGCACAGCTGTTCTGTGTGCCCTTGCCGGGCGGGGCTGACAACACTGGCCCAAGACTCAGTTTCCCCTGTGTAGTGGCACGGGCCCTTTCCGCAGGGCATTGTGCAGCCTGGACAAGGATGGCTGTTCAACAGCAGGCTCCCCCTGACACCAGCAGTTCACCCCTGTGTCTGTGAGGCCCCTGACCCTGGGAGGTTGAGGGAGGACTGCCTGGGGCTGGTGGGCTTCACAGCTGGGGAGAAAATGCTGGAAGAAGAGCAAGTCTTTGCTGGAACTGGGGGAAACAGGCCTGGGATGACTGGGGCCCGGGAGAGGGGCAGGGAGCAGACATTGCTGGCTTGCTTCAGTATGGATTCAGTGTAGAGTCCCCTTGTCATCGTCCCCATGCCAGAATTTGCTGAGGGGGACAAGCTCCTGTGACAGCCAGCTCTCCTGCACCCCATCTTGTGAGTGCGTGTAATGGGGAGGTCGCAGGGTGGAGTAGAAGGTGATTTTTTTTTTAAAGATTTATTTTTATTGCAAAGTTAGACATACAGAGAGGAGGAGAGACAGAGAGGAAGATCTTCCGTCCGAAGATTCACTCCCCATGTGACCGCAATGGCTGGTTCCGAAGCCAGGAGCCAGGAACCTCTTCTGGGTCTCCCATGTGGGTGCAGGATCCCAAAGCTTTGGGCCATCCTCGACTGCTTTCCCAGGCCACAAACAGAGAGCTGGGTGGGAAGTGGAGCTGCTGGGATTAGAACTGGTGCCCATATGGGATCCCAGCGCGTTCAAGGCGAGGACTTTAGCCACTAGGCCATGGTGCCAGGCCCTAGAAGGTGATTAGATAGATTCTTGGAGCTGGGACTTGAGCATAAGCAAAACGTTCGTCTTCAAAGTGCCTGGCCAGGCCACTCTCTCCCGGCTGGTTGGTGTGCAAGGTGAGCCCTGCCCTGGCTGAGACAAACACCACACACACACACTCACCCACCCTAGGTCCGTTTTTGCTCAGGTCTGGGTGCGTGCTAGATGAATTGCTAAATGCTAAAACATCTGGCAAAATACCACATTTGGACAATGAGCCTTTTCTATAGAGATGAGGTGAGAGGTGGGGCATGCTGGAAAGCCCTGGAAAGCCAGGGAGAAGGAGGGCAGTGTCCAGGCTCCTGACTTTGAACATGGACCTGAGTGGGGGAGGGCATGCTGCCCTCTCTCCTCTGGGTGGGTTCTGTTGTAATGAGAATGAGACGAGTTGTGACAAATACCCCCTCACTCTTCAGGCCTCAGGACTGGTGAGGGCTCCTGCCTGGAAACCCGCCTCCATCACTTGGGAGCCATAATTAGGCAAGAGAACAGTTCTCCGGGCCCTTGATTCAATAAAGACCCTTTTATGATGTTGGTTTTTCCCAGAAAAATAATACCACTTTGCTCCGTTTATTGCATTGAGATGTGTAATCATATTAGAGCTAAGCGGCCCCCGGGACCCGAATTACGTCGTTGGGGTTTTCACCAAAGCCTCTCACCCAGTCTTCAGAGAAAAGCAGTGTCCTTAGAAAAAAAAGAAAGGACACAGACAGCTTCAGGATCTCTTCTGTGGGCTTGTAAAGGCTGCCTTCTCCCTTCAGGGCGAGAAGTAACCCAGGAAGAAACCCAGAAAGTGAAACGGGATAGGAATGGCCCCTGGCCGCCAGCCCTCAGGGTCCTGGAGCCCTGCCCATCGCAGGAGCATGTCCTACAGGGCAAGGGCACAGGGCCCTCTGGGCAGCCCTAGGTCACCGGGCGCCTGCGCCCCCCATGCTTCCACGCAGAGCCCCCTTCACACCTGCTGTCCTTTCTTGCCAGCCATCCACCCGCCCTGCCCCCTCACCTGTTGTCAGGCTCCTCCAGGGTTTCCCAGAGTGAGATCCCTCCCTGACGGGTGCCCGGTGCCAGGGTGAGGCTGGGACGAGCGCTGCTGGAATGGAGAATCTCTTTCCCAATTTGGGGTTTAGAAATCTCAGGCGATGGGGAAACTTCTGGTAGTCATTCATGGGAGCGTTCTGTGAAGAAACGGAGGGCATGACCGTTCACCGTGCTGTTGAGTTCAGAAGAGGACGTGGCCGGGGCCCGTTGCTGCAGAGGAGCTATGCTGGTTACCCAGGATCGCTCGTCTGCTGTGGCCCCATTGTGTCAGAGCGCCGCTGTACACTACCACCTTAAGTGGTTTTTAACCCTTTGCACATGTTGGAATAAGTACTGTTATTTTTGCATGTATGTGTAGGTATTGCATTTCCCCCCTCCAAAGGATTGTAACTTCTGATACTAGATTATCCAGTTAGTACATTTTCCGAATCAACTGCTAGGAATTGTGATGCAATCAGTCATTGTGGCTTTGCAGCTACAGTGGCCACAAGACAAGAGAAACAGAGTGGGAGCGGCTGCCCCTTGACCCGGGCACCTCTGGCCCCAGTGATGAAGTCACAGACCTAGGTCGGCACGGACTATGTAGAAGCTTCTTTGGAGGGCATGTTCAGGTGCTGTGTGTTTGCTCAGTTCCTGCTTCCCGCGCCCCTGGCTCCCACTCTGCTTGGCGGTGAGCACAGTCTAGGAGTGGTCCTAGTGAGGTGGAGATACTCCCACAGTCATTGTTGCTGGTGTGTGGACTCCCCATGTCACCAATCCTGCACCCCGAAAGGTGTGTTTATCTCGTTTCCTGGGAAGAGCTGACCCGTACTGCCCGGAGACTCCCAGCCTCTGTGTGTGCGTGGAGCAGTGTGGGTACTTCTAGCCTCCCGGCAGAGAGACTGGTGTGTCGGGTGACAGGCGTGGCAGGGTATGTGGTACCACCACCACAATCCCTCTGAAACCTGAACCATGTTTCTGGTTGGCTGAAGGTTTGGGGATTACCAGCCTGGGAGTAGCATCTGCTTCAGGGAGCCACATGCTTAGGGCCAGGGCAGACTCGGCCACTACAGGACCCATTTCCCCTTCCAGCTCACGGAGGGTCCAACTGTGCCTGTACTGGTGCAGGTGACCTGGCCACCTTTGATGCTCCGCCCTTCCCCACCCAGGCCTTAACACTTTTACAGGGTTTGCTCACTTGCATCCCTGGTGCATATCAGCTGCTGACCAATACACTGGGTACTGTTGGAAGGCAGAGGTCAGCACGCTTTCTGTAATGGCAGGGTGTCCATCTTACAGACTTCTGGACTGTGTAGTAGGTCTCTGTTTTAACTCTAGGCAGACTCCTCTTACTTTGGCTCGTGTATGTAGATCTTGAAAGGGGTGTGAAAATGCTAATGCGGTCAGAGGACAGCGTAGTGTGAGTCCCTGTGCAAGGCAGACAGTGTGTGGGATAGTGAGCCCCAAGATGGGGGGACCGCCCCCTACAGTGCTCGACCGCTGCACGGGTAGGCCAGGATGTGCATCCTACTGCGGTGTCTTCTGTGCATTTTTCTTTATTGGAATTTAACCTTGCCATTGGCCAAGGGACATGAGTGTTGTTTGATGGTAGCATGGGAGCAGCTGTAGAAAATACACGAACCAACGAGAACGGCCACATTCCAACACAGCTGTGTGCAGAAAGGCGGGTGCTGGCCTGGGTTGGCCTCTTCCTCAGCAGGATACTTGCATACTTGCACCTTTAAACAGACTCTCTTTTCTTCCCCTTGCTTTCTGCTAGTCTGGATTCCCTGGCCCCAGTCTGCAGAGAAGATAACCAGTGTAGCCAGCACCCGCCCCAGCTTTGGCTCCTGCAGATGGTCAGGCACTGCCCTTTCTGGCCCAGCCTAGAGAGCAGGAGTGAGGATCTGTGTGGACAGAGGCATTCAGGCCAAGGTTCCAGCCTTACCAAGGAGCACTGAGACCCTCTACCTACTGATGAGTCATGGGCTGAGCCAAGCCCCTAGAGCTTACTGGCTGGCAGCTTTGGGCCAGGCAGGGCCACTGCTGGGGCAGGCCCCATCCCAGAAGAGTTTGCAGGGTGTGGGGGAGCGGAGGGGCTGGGAGTGTGTGTTCTTAGCAGAAGAATTTCTGGCAGAGTGTGAGATGGGTTATCGTAAACCCAGCAACTTTGATGGATGAGGTTCAGGTCTTCTGGCCTGCCTAGCGAGGCTAAGAAACAAGCCTTTTCTCTACAGGCGAGGCTGAATCCAGCCCAACCCTCTGACCCACTCGACCACTGGGCTAGCCTAGGCCAGCCTGGTGGGTGGGTGGGAGGTACATGGGACCTGCAGAGCCTGCTCCCCTCCTCTGGGAGCCAGGATCAGCTCAGTGCACCCACCCAGCTCTATCAGCGTGTTTGGCCACTGCAGACCGCAGTTCCAGACCCTTCGGGCCAGCCCCCGCTGCATGGCCTGGCGGAGCAACTCCTTTAGCAACAGGGAAGGGGGCGATATGTGCTACATAGTCCTTTCTTTTTTAAAAAAGATTTATTTTTATTGGAAAGGCGATATACAGAGAGGAGAGACAGAGAGGAAGATCTTCCGTCCGATGATTCACTCCTCGACTGCTTTCCCGGGCCACAGGCAGGGAGCTGGAAGGGAAGCGGGGCCACCGGGTTAGAACCGGCGCTCATATGGGATCCCGGGCATGCAAGGTGAAGATCTTAACCACTGCGCCATCGCGCCGGGCCCCATGGTTCCTTTCTAAGGCAGTCTCCACTCAGGGCTGATAGCTGGTTGCTGGTGCTTTCCTTCCTAGCAAGTTTGTGGGTTGCAGACTATTTCAGGGGCTTTGGGGTGGAGCCTCCTTACCCTGCATCCCCATGGTAACCCCCGGTGGCTTAGCCCTACAAAGAACAGGGGTACCTTGTAGTCAAGTGGCCAGAGCAGAACCTTGGGGCAGGCTTGGGGCACTAGTGTGGGTACCTGGTGTGCTTGGTGCCAAGTTTGCCCTTGCCTCAAAGCCCAGCAGGCTCAGCTTCAGGGACTGGCCTGGTGTGGGACTTCCTCTGGCCATAGCCAGGGGCAGCCCTCCTGACCACACCTATTTAAAAAAATATATTTATTTTTATTGCAAAGTCAGATATACAGAGAGGAGGAGAGACAGAGAGGAAGATCGTCTGTCTGATGATTCACTCCCCAAGTGAGTGCAACGGCCGGTTCTGTGCTGATCTGAAGCCAGGAGCCAGGAACCTCCTCTGGGTCTCTCACTCAGGCACGGGAACCCAAGGCTCTGGGCTGTCTTCGACTGCCCTCCCAGGCCACAAGCAGGGAGCTAAATGGGAAGTGGAGCTGCTGGGATTAGAACCGGCACCCATATGGGATCCCGGTGCATTCAAGGTGAGGACTTCAGCCACTAGGCCACTGCGCTGGGCCCATCTGTTTTGTTTTTGAGCACAAGCATCATGGTGGTAAGACACACAGAGCACTTGTTAGCATTGCAGATTCCAGGGCCTCTTGGCAGCCCTCAAGGGGTCCCTGAACCAGCAGTATTTACAAGGCCATGTTCTGGGGAGGTCTTCCAGGAGGGAGGATTGTGATGGTGGAGAGAGAAGGTGACCCAGAGAGGGGCTGAGGTCGGAAGAGGCAGCAGTTGGTTCTTAATCAATCTGAGATGTGTGTGCTGGTTCACTCCCAACAGGGCTGCAACAGCCGGGGCTCGGCCAGGTCAAAGCCAGGAGCCCAGAAATCAATCCAGCTCTGCCACACAAGGTGTCATCTGCTGACTCCCAGGGTGTACAATAGCAGGAAGCTGGCATCAAGAGCAGGCTCAGGACCAGCATTCTCATACTCCAGTACGGGATGTTCCAAGCCACGTCTCAGCCGCTGGGCCGGATACCTGTCTGATATTCAATCTACACCTGGCATTTCGAGCCAGGCACAGTTGTACAAATGTACTCATGCAAGCCCCACAGTGACTCCAGCTCAGGGGGAGCAGGCAGAAGCCCCTGGCCCTTCCCCGTGCTCCACAGCACTGTGTGGGGAAGGGCACGCCTGGCAGCTGCCTCCGCTGCATCAGGTACACTGTAGGGATGGGGCAGAGCAGATAAAATGTGACACAGCATTAGTGCTCACTGCTGCGTGGGACACACATTGGTTTTACCTTGCTGGGTGGAATGTGTGACCACAACATGTTTGAGAGGACAGAGGCTGCCGCTGAGTGGCCAGAGTGCCAGGTACCCTTCCTCTCCATAGATAGAGGAGAGGCAGGGCCCAACATGATGGCTCAATGCCTAAATCCTCACCTTGTAAGATCCGGGATCCCATGTGGGCACCGGTTTGTGTTTTGCCTGCTCCACTTCCCATCCAGCTCCCTGCTTGTGGCCTGGGAAAGAAGAGGATGGCCCAAAGCCTTGGGACCCTGCACCCGTGTGAGAGACCCAGAGGAGGGCTCCCGGCTTCAGATGGGCTCAGCTGCAACCATTGCGGAGACTTGGGGAGTGAAGCAGTGGATGGAAGATCTTGCTCTCTGTCTCTCCTTCTCTCTGTGGGTCTGCCTTTCCCCAAATGGCTACAACAGCCAGGAGCAGAGCCCAGAGTTCTTCCCGATCTCCTGTAGATTCATGGGCTCCAGCACTGGGTCACTGCTGCTTTCCTAGCAGGCAGCTGGATCAGGATGCCAGCATCGTAGGCAGAGGCTTAGCCTGCTGCCTTCCAGTGTCCCCCCTCTGTTCCTTTCCTGTTGGCTACCTCCCAGCAGAGCCTGTCAGCTCACTGACTTGAACCTGCACTCTGTTTAGAACCTTGCAGACGTCTTTGCACTGGGCTCTGTTGCCCACTGTAGGTTTCATGTTGTCTTTTGGGTGGGGTGGAATTGCTGATGTATGTGGGTCCTGTGTGAACAGAGACTCTGTGTGAGCGGAGAGCCATAGCCTGGGACCAGTAGGGATGGAAGTCTCCGAGCATTCGCTTTGCAGCAACAGTGCCTTTGGCGTCCAAGCCAGAGCTGAAATTCTCTCATTTCCTCTTTTGTTTTTCCATGGAAAGTCAAGGAAGCTCAGCTCCTTCTCAGAAGCCCTGGCGGAGGCAAAGGCAGCGACCCTCGCTTCTGTTCACCTCTCATCAGTCCTGGCACTCAGTCCCTCCAAGATGAGGGGTGCCCACGCTGCAGTGGAACAAGAGCCAGGTGACCCCTCTTCCAGGGGCTCCCTGCAGGCACAGAGGACTTGCTAAAGTGTTAACTCCAAGCAGACCAAGGCTGCTCTTTCCTGGGCCAGGCTGGCCATCGGAGAGGATGTGTCTCTTTGCCCCGAGTGGGGGAACCAGTCCCCTGGGCTGCGGTGACCCCATCTCTACTTCACCTCACCTGGAGGACACTCAAGGACAGCAAGAAAAATGAGGGACTTTCAGGGGCAGCTGTGTTTTCTGACTCAGTCATAATGCCCCTAAAAATCCTTATTGTTCTTGCAGTGTGCATCGGGCGGCCACCCACTCACCCATGCCCTCCTGGCTGCTCTGCAGTCAGAGGGGCCTTGTGGGCTCAGACAGGAATGCGTCCCCCGAGCCAGCAAGAGCTGGGGCGTGCTGGTCAGGGAACAGTTTTGTCAGGCCTTGGCTAACATATATTTTTGCAACTTCTCTTTTGGTGGAAGATGGGGTGGGTGAGGGCGTGGAGGGTTGCACAGCGGGCATTTCCTGCAGAGGTCACAGGCCGGGCAAGTGTGGTGCCTTCCTGGCTTGCCTAAAGCACGTTGGGGCTCCAGGGAGCTTGCTGGAGGGTCAGTGTGGGACTGCACGGGCCACCACGCCTTTCCTGAGAAGTGAGGGCAGGAGGGGCGGCACCTGGCCAGGAACTTGTGTGATTTTTTTTTTTTTTTGAAACAGAAAGTACTTCCAAGTCTACTTGCAGAGTCCCGGGGACCTGGCAGTGTCGAAGAGTCTGTTACCGTGGACTTGCATCTTATGGCTCACCGTACCCCTGCAGCTGGCCTGTTCTTGGCTGGCCTCGCTCTGTGCCTCCCTCTCTGTCATCAAATATTTGGACAGAGCTCAGGCCTTGTCAGGGAAGGGGCTGGGGGGGAGACAGTCCAGCAACAGAAACTCCTTTGGAGATGGGCCCCAGTTTGTTATGTGCATTCTCCCCCCGCCCCCCCAGTGTACAGGAATGTCCCCCAGTCCCAAAGCATCAGACCCTTTGCTTTTTCGTCCAGGCCGGGCAGTAGTGGGACAGAGAGGGAGTGTCACAGTACAGCCAGCAGGATCAGGTGCACCCCATGTCTTATTGGCTGCACAGGTCAGCTGAGACTTCATGCTCAGGGTTTTCCTAAGGTTGCCAGGTGCCCACTGAGGATGACCGCATGTCCTGACCACCATGGTCCTTCCGCCAGACTTTGCTCAAAGGAAGGGGAGAGCTCCGCAGGTAAAGTTGCAAAGGTGGGCGGGGCTGTCCTGAAGGGAGGGTCCCCCACCCTCCTGCATGGGGTGGTCTGAGTGGTCTGGTGCCTTCCAGGGTCTCAGAGCCTCATGCTAGCCTCTGCTCATTTCAAATTGCTTGTGTTCCTTGCGTTCTCCAGCAGCCTCTGCCCTGCTCTTCCCTCTGCCAATACCTTGGCCCTGCAGGTGCTCCCCCCTAATTACCCCAAAGCATTTGCAAAAGGTGACTGCATCAGGGAGATTGCCAGTGACTGGATTTTTAAAATTTTTTTTTAAAGATTTATTTTTATTATTTTTTTTTATTGGAAAGGCAGATATACAGAGAGGAGAGACAGAGAGGAAGATCTTCCATCCGATGATTCACTCCCCAAGTGAGCACAACGGCCGATGCTATGCCGATCTGAAGCCAGGAGCCTCTTCCGGGTCTCCCACGCGGGTGCAGGGTCCCAAAGCTTTGGGCCGTCCTCCACTGCTTTCCCAGGCCACAGGCAGGGAGCTGGAAGGGAAGCGGGGCTGCTGGGATTAGAACCGGCGCCCATATGGGATCCTGGGTGTGCAAGGTGAGGACCTTAACCACCTGCGCCACCGCGCCGGGCCCGACTGGATTTTTTTTAAAAGATTTTTATTAGAACCGGCGCCCATATGGGATCCCGGGCGTGCAAGGCGAGGACCTCTAACCACTTGCGCCACCGCTGCACCCGCGTGGGAGACCCGGAGGAGGCTCCTGGCTTCGGATCGGCATAGTATCGGCCCGTTGCGCTCACTTGGGGAGTGAATCATCGGACGGAAGATCTTCCTCTCTGTCTCTCCTCTCTGTATATCCGCCTTTCCAATGAAAAAATAATAAAAATAAATCTTTAAAAATAAAAAAGATTTTTATTACAGAGAGGAGGAGAAACAGAGGAGGGTCCTCCATCCAATGATTCACTCTCCAAGTAAGTGCAACGGCTGGTGCTGTGCTGATCCGAAGCCAGAAGCCAGGAACTTCTTCCAGGTCTCCCACATGGGTGCAGGGTCCTAAGGTCCTCAGGTCCTCGACCGTTGTCCCAGGCCACAAGCAGGGAGCTGGATGGGAAGTAGAGTTGCCAGGATTAGAACCAGTGCCCATAGGGGATTCCGGCGCATTCAAGGTAAGGACTTTAGCCGCTAGGCCATGGTGCTCGGCCCCAGTGACTTGATTTTCTACAACTGCAAACAAATGGTTTGCAGGTTCTGCAGAATACAGGTAGAAAAATGAGGCATATACATGTTCACACCTGGAGATGCTGGGCGCCAGCACAGCAGACCCTGCCAGCTCAGCTCCCTTCCACCTGCATGCTACACCCCGTTAACAGCATCAGAGCCCCTTCACCAACGTCCCCATGTCCCCTGAGCCAGAATGCTCTTCCCTTTACCAAGTGGGATGTGCTGCTGGCCCCCAGCCAGCAGGCTCTGAGATTTGCTGTAGCACTGGTCAGCTGCCCTGGGTCTCCCTCCTAACCAGGGTTGCTGAAACTGGAGGAGATGCCAGCCATGGTGGGTGGGGTCCTGCTGGGCCACAGTGGCCACTAGGCTCACCTGGGGAACATGAGGAAAGCGTCATGCCTCAGCGGCTTGGACATGCATTTCAGGGGGTGCCACCCTGACTTTCGTTTGTTGCTTTTTTTCCTTGCCTATTCCCCAGGTTCCCAAGGTGAGCATGTCCGACCGCTGGGGATCATCAGGCCACATAGTCCCTAGTGATGGGCATTGTTGTTCCTGGTTCTGAAGGCAGAGCTGGAGAGAAGAAAGTGGCCATCTGCAAGTTGGGGCACTTGCACTGGCATCGTCTGCTCATCTGCAGGCAGAAGAGCGCGGGTTAAGGAGGTGTGGGGACTTCAGCCGAGGACGTGGTCAGGCTGGGACTGAAGGGGCAGCTTCTACCCTCCAAGCCCATGCCAGTGTTGGATCCTTGTCACTGGATCCTTATGAGCACCATGCAGGAAGTGCATCAGAACTGCTAATTTCAGCGCTTGATCCACATCATGCCCAGGCAGTGCTGTTATCTGGGACTTCCGTGGTATCCTGGATGCAGGCCTGAAGCTGCCTGCTGAGCTATATGCTGCCACCAGTGTCAGCCCTGCACCCTTCTACAGATGAGAGCCTGGCTTATAGCACCCAGGACGCCGGGTGGGGTGGAGCCTGACCATCCCTGCTGCTCCTCTGCTTGGACAGGTGGACTGAGGAAGGAGCCCTGTGGCGGGAGCCTGGGCTCCAGCAGCTGTGCCTGCCCCGCCAGGGTGCTGTCATCTCCAGGGTGGCAGGGCTGGGAGCTGAGGGCACCACCTTCCCGGGTTTGGGACCAGACCTTCAGGCTGCTGTTGAACAAATAGGGTCCCAGCACTAGCCCACCCTTCTCTTGCTTGGCACAGCCCCCTCCCCACCAGCAGTGATGTGTTCACTCTGGACAAAGGCTTACACTAAACTGACTTTCCGGATAGCAGGATGGATGCACAAGGCGACTCAGCCAGCATCTTCTTGGGAATCAGGGCCGTGGCATCAGCTCTGGCTTCCCTGGCCCTCTGCTCGGGGGTGCTGGCCTGGGCTGCAGCCCACTGCCTTGTCTGATCTGGGCGGTGTACAACCTGGGCTCCCAGCTGCCAAACAAGACTGAGCCGGGCGTGCTGCGCTCCTGGAGCTGGGGTGCGGAGGCCTGGGCTCAGGTGACTGATCAACCCTCAGCTGTGGGATGCGAGCAGAGCCTTCTGCTGGCCCTCTCTGCATTTGTTGGATGGGTGAGGCCGTTGCCTGTGTGTGTCCGTCCCCTTCCTAGGCTTGTTCTGAGTAAAGCTTTTCTCTCTTCCAGGACACTGCAGTCCAGGACGCCTAGGAGAGATGACAGCACATCAATGGCCATGGCTTCATCATGCTTGGGAGGTTGAGTTTGGGTCTCCACCTGGCAGAGAGGTCCTTGATGCTGTAGGATGCCTGTTCCAAGTGGTCCCCTATGGCCCTGTCAGGATGCTGCTGCTACACTGTATGAGCCACCTTCTCTGCCTCTTGGCCCTGCATCTCCCTCAGCCCTGGGCCACAAAGGTGTCCTTCTCTGGGGTGATGGTGGGCGGCCAGGAGGGATGGTCCTAGACATGCAGACGCCAGCTGTAAGGCCTGGCCCAGGGCGGCTGTCTGACCGCTGGCCCCTGCCCTTACTCGGGGTGCAGACAGAACAGCATGGGCAGCGAGGGCTCTGTTTGGCTTGACCCGTGGGGAAGCAGTTTGTGCACGCTCTGTTTTGTGTCCTCTAGCCAGGCAGGGTTGGGCTCACATCAGGGAGGCGTGAACCCACAGCCTCCTCCAGGACCTCTGGGCCCCCACCATGAACTCTGCCCTGGGGGACACTCCACACAGGAGCTGCCAAGCAGATGGGATGCACACTGGGCACTGCGGGCTGCCTTGTCCTCCACTGGGAAATGAAGCCGGCAGGGAGGAAGGAGAGCCAAGAGATGGAACATGCAAGTGCACAGACATCAGTAAGCCCCTGCAGCCAGCTGCAGCCCTGAGGCTCGGAGCCTTCCCTGTAGGTCACAGAAAGGGTTCCATTACAGGGCAGCATATTTCTTTGCTCTTAAGAGATCTATTCTATTGAGTGGTATTTGATATGCAATTAAATCCACCCAAGTCATCTCTCAGATGTGTACACCCTCGTAGCTAGCACCAGAATCACGGTGTATGATTCAAAAAGGTGCCTCGTTCCCCATGCCAGCCGGTCCCTTTAACATTTGCAAAGACCCGTATCACTTTTTCTAGACTTTCCTGTAGAGATACTCACAGTGTGTGTCAGTAGTTCCTTCCATCGTGTGCACTGATCAGAAGCTGGCAGCTAAAGAATAAAAACATTTGCACAAGCTCACACCTGTCTGCAGGTATGTTTCCAGGTGTTTGTATCAGAACATGCGCATCATTCTACAGAGCATGGCTGCCTCGTTGAGAGACCCACGGCTGATGGAGAGAGCGCAGCTGCAGGAGCGTGGTGGGGTTGCGGGGTGTTCTGGAAAAAGGGCGCTCACAGAACCCTGGAAAGCAAGAGTGTCATTGCTGGGAGGTCAGGCTGCAGCGCCGACCCTTGGCTTCCGCCTTCTCCCTCCCCCAGGACTGCTGCTCCCTGCAGATCCCAGGAAGGTCACTGCTGTGGAGCACTCACCCTCCCCATAGTGCTGCAGGTACACTCAGCAGTGCTGTGCGTACTCACCACGCAGTCACGTCCCAGCCAGCAGGGAGACCTGGTGAGGAAACCAGTTCCATTGCAAACAGGTCTCTGCATGGCTTGACACCAGCGCATCGTGGTGACCCCTGCAAATCTGAAGGGCAAGCAGGTATCCCCAGTTGAGTTCATTTTAGAGGTGTCTGCCCAGTCTAGCCCTTGATCAGGCCAAGCATTTCCCCAGCACTCACGTGGGACGTCACCCTTGGGTGCAGCTGTGTTAAAGGTCGAGGCACTCCAGGACTGTTTGGCAAGCCAGTGTGTCCTTGTCATTGAGCCAGCTTGCAACCAAGCTAGTCATGGCTAATTTAGCTGGGCCACGACGTCACCCCAAGTGCCCCAGGCCAAGCCAGCTGCCCACCTGGCCACTTGATCTCCCAGGAGGCAGAACTAGGAAATATCTTACCTGCATTATCCCAGATCCTCCTAGCCTTAAGGGAGGCGGTGGTATCCCTTTTTCATTTGGGGGAAATTGAGGCATGAGGCAGCCAAGTCAATGGGTTTGTTGCCCATTTGCATCTCCTGTGCTTCCACAGACCCTCTCAGCCACCCTGTACGATGGACTGCTGGCCTCAGGGAGTAGGGTCTCCATTGCTCCATCCAGGGTTGACCACAGCTCAGGGCTTCTGAGGGGCTGCCCAGGGGCCGCAGTGTGGGAGCGGTTTGTCCTATGGGGCAGTGGATGGGAGGATGCAACCTCTTTGCGGCACGCAAACCTTCCTACCTCACTTCTGCTCCTGCACACTCGCTGCTGGTGACTCGACCTCCCCACTGAAGTGGAGCACTTAGGCTTGCTCCAGGCTGCTTCCAGGGACCCCGGGCAGTCGGGTTCCAGCATCTGCATTGCATTGTTTGAGCACATGTTGCTCAGGAGGAGAGATGCATGGCTACTTCCGCAATTTGGCTGTCTCGATGGGGATGCAGTGCGGGTGGGGACAAGGACGCTGGCATGTCTGTCAGAGCCCTCCATGTACTAGGTCTCATCAGTGAGGTCTTCTCTGATCCTCCGCGGTGTTTCCCTGGCTGCACCCTGCCCACTGCCGTCTGTCTGCTGCAGATGCATCCATGTTTCCAGCTCGTCCAGGTATGTGAGACTGGCAAGTTGTTCAGCTTCTCCGGCCAGTCTCCATCTGTTAAATGAATAATTGGGAGTCTGGCTTCAGTCCTGTGCCTGGTGCATAGCTGGAGAGGGCATTATTGAGGCAGGAACCCTGCAGGGCACAGCAGCTCTCTTCCACCCTCAGGCTCAGGCCCTCCTGAGTGGATGCTGAGCTTTCCCTACCACCATCCCTCAATTAAGCACTGCACTCATGCTCTCCCCAAGAACAGACTTGAGTCGGGGCAGGGGACCTGCATCTGGCCTATCACGGGACACTGCTCTGGATCCTCACTATTAGTCGGGGAGAGAGGTCCTGGCTCTTGGCTAAGATCATTCGCTTGGGGCCAAGGCCTTTGTTCCTATTTGGCTGTCAGAAAATGAAGTCAGAAGAATGCAAGCCAAGAGATGGGGCAGGACACACGGTCCCGATGATGCCTGTGCAGCATCATGGGCTCAGCCATGCCAGAAGCTAGTTAGCCACTTGTATTTTTAGGAACAGATGTATCAGCCAAGTTTGTCTTTATTTGTGTAAGTCAGAGTTTATCACTGAAATAAAACGGGAATGGAATGGACCTCTTCCCAACTCTTTCTACAGGGCTGGCTTTACCTCATTTCTAAAACTAGACAAGGAAATAACAAAAGAAAATGATAGACCAATTTCTCCGATGAACACGGATGCAAAAATACTCGGTGGAATATTAGCGGATTGAATCCAACAGCACATCACGAGATCATTCACCCTCCCCCGCCCCACCTCAAATAAGATTTATGCCAGTGAGGTAGGATAGTTTGAACAAAAAAAAATCAGTGAATATCATCACATCAACAGAACAATCAATCAAAATAAGGAGATAATGGGGCCGGTGTTGTGGCACCGCTAGTTAACCTGCCTCCTACGGTACCAACCTTCCATATGGGCAAGGGTTCAAGTTCCAGTTGCTCACTTCTGATCTAGTTGTCTGCTAATGCACCTGGGAAAGCAGTGAGAAAAAGCCCAGCTCTGTACTCACATGGGAGACCAGGAAGAAGCCCCTGGCTTTGATGTCAGCCCTGCCCTGGCCATGGTGAACAGCTGCAGAATGAACCAGCAGCTGGAGGATCTCTCTCCAACTGTGCCTTTCAAACAGACAAATCATGCAGTACCAACAGATGTAGGAAAGCACTGAATAAAACAGCAGCTAATCATGATCAAAACCTTGAACACAAAAGGTAAAGAAGCATACCCCAGCATGATAAACGCTGTCAGTGCCGCACCCAGGGCTGGCATGGACTGAAGAACACCTGAGAGCATTTTCTTAAGATCTGGAACTGGACAAAGATGTCCACTCTGATTGTTCTTTCTCATGATCGTACTGGAAGAGTCAGAATAGTTAGGTGGGGAAGAAAGTAAAAGGCATAGAAAGCAGAGTCAAAGTGGCCTGGTTTTCAGCTGACATTCCTCCATGAGACTGTTAGAACTGATGACTTCAATAAATGTAAGATATAACATCAACATACAAAATCAGCACTTTATGTACATCAATAAAAAACTTGTTGAATAAATTGGGGTTATGTTGCCATGTGGGACACCATGTTCCATCTTGGAGTGGCTAGGGCTGTTCCACCTCTATAGCCAGCTTCCTGCTGATGGGCACCCTGGGAGGCAGCAGGTGGTGGTTCAGGTAGAGGGGTCCTTGCTACCCATCTGGGAGGCCTTCACTGAACCCCTAGCCCTTAGCCTGGCCTAGCTCTGGCTGTTGCAAGTATTTGAGAAGTTAATTGTGGGTGCGAGACATTTTTCTAACATCTTGAAAAGGTAAGACATGGGTGTGTGTAGGCTGATGCAAGGAGATGGACTGAGCCAAACCCTGCACCAGTTAGCACACACACAAGTCAGGTCTGGGGTTACCTCAGATGAGGTTTCTTTGGGAACCTGACTCCCCAACTGAATTGACTCAGAACTCCAACCCCGGGGGCGGAGGTGGAGTGGAAATCACAGGATCTGTGGTCTGACAGTAGAGTGTGTCAGAACTGGGCTTTCTCAGTTGCTAAGATGGTGCAGTGGATGGCATGTCCAGATGTACACAGAGGATATGGCAGTTCATTGGGCCTGCGGAAGACACCTGGTACCATAGCAAAGGAAAGAGGGCAGAACAAATTGGACAAATCTCCCAGTTAAGCATTGACAACAAATATCTGGGAGAATGGAGACTCTGAGATGGACTTGTCAGCCAATGGACCTTGGAAGGATTTCCTCATCCTTGGAGCATCAACAGCATCTCAGAACTATGGGCACCACCTGGGCAGAACCCCCGGAGTATGTTCCAAATCGAGGACCCCAGGATGACAGCAGGTGGCTGTTCATCCCTGGGTGCTGCTTCTCCCCTTCTTCCTCCTCCCTCTCCCCGCCAGATACAGAAGTAAGAAAAAGAAAGCTGGAAACAAGAGTCTCATCCACTTTCCCCTAATCCTTGACCCTTCCCACCCTAATCAGTGGTCCACATGGGCATGCATCCTTCTCAACTATGTAAACATCATAAAAAATAAATCCTTAATTTAAAAAAGTAAGACATGGGACCCAGCCTAGGGGTTAAATCTTCACCTTGCATGCCTGGGATCTCATATGGACACTGGTTTGTGTCCCAGATGCTGCACTTCCCAACCAGCTCCCTGCTTATGGCCTGGGGAAGCAGTGGTGGATGGCCCTTCACCCCCATGGGAAACTCAGAAGAAGCTCCTGGCTCCTGGCTTCAGATCAGCTCAACTCCAGCTGTTGTGGTCACTTGGGGAGTGAATCAGGAGATGGAAGATCTTTCTGTCTCTCTTCCTCTCTGTATACCTGGCTTTCCAATAAAAATAAACAAATCTTCTTAAAAAAAAAAAAGACATGAAATTACTAAACAAGGGAAACACCTCAAAACACAGGAAATGGTTTTTAGAATAAGACCCCAAAGCTCTGTCATCAAAACTAGACAAGTGAGATAATATTAAATTAGGAAGCTTCTGCATAGCAAAGAGTGAAAAACAGATAACAAAATGGAAACAACTTTGTGCAAACTTAGCAGTTGATAAAGGACTATTATTCAGAATACATAAGAAATACAGAAGACTCAGTCACAGGTGATGGCTAAGTGTCTGGGTTCCACCCATATGCAATACCTGGATTGAGTTCTTGGATCCCGGGTCTGGCTCCGCTGTCACAGGCATTTAGGGAGTGAAAAAGCAGATGGCACCTCCATCACACAGATGGTAGACAAGAAGACTGTAACAAAGAGCGCGAAAGAATTGAGAAATGAAATCTGCTCTTCAGTCCTTCACCCCGGCTTCCCTCCAAGGCTGACTCGTCCATCTGTTCCCTTCTATGTGTAGCTTACCTTCTCCACTTGAGACACTATGCTTGTACACCTGCTTTGTGATTGGTAACAGAACCATATCCATCATCTTGTCTTTTTAAGATTTATTTGTATTGGAAAGTTAGATATACAGAGAGGAGAGACAGAGAGCAAGATCTGTCTGATGATTCACTCCCCAAGCAGCTGCAATGGCTGGAGCTGCACTCATCCGAAGCCAGGAGCCTCTTCTGAATCTCCCACGTGGGTCCAGGGTCTCAATGTTTTGGGCCATCTCCAACTGCTTTCCCAGGCCACGGCAGGGAGCTGGATGGAAAGTGGAGTTACTGGGATATGAACCAGCTCCCATATGAGATCTCAGCATGTGCAGTGCAAGGCAAGGACTTTAGCCACTGGGCCACCATGGGCTTTTCTATAAGGTCCCTGAACACGAAATTTACACTCCCCACCTCCTTCCTCTCAACTTTGATGCTGTGTATTTAGTGTGCTACTAATGGCCTTTTAAGACACATTTCTTTGGTTCAACTTTAAGTAGGAATTCTTGTCTTGCTTACTTAGTTTCAGCATAAGAATAAATATTGGGGATGGGGTGGTGGGGCAACATGACAAGTCCCTTGGCTGGTCCTCCACCTGCAAGCGCCAGTATCTCATACAGAGCCCTAGTTCATGTTCCAGCTGTTTCACTTCTCATCCAGGCTGGGACTGTGGACGAGGAGGGCGTGGTCTGACACATCACGGGCAATCAGGTGGCAACCCAGGGTTGGAGCAGCAGGTGTGTCTTATACCATGCTGGCTGGAGCTTTTTAGTTTTCACAAAGTCCCTTCTTGCCTGTGGAAAAGGGCTAAGGGTGAGCAATGTGGGGATGGCCAGGGTGAGGGGCTAATTTAAAGTACCAGTCTTGTCCCCTCTCCCTAACTCCCACGGCCGGGGTGGGGCCTTGGGGGTTGTGATCACTGTCACCCAGGCTCAGATCCAAAGTATGGCTTCATGTTCAGAGGATCTCATGGGCTGGACGCTGTGACTGAAGCCTCTGGCCCCACACCCCAGGCCTGTCCTTGGCCATGTGTAGCCATCTGATCATTAGCATAGCCAGAGAAGGGGCAGGTGCTGGTGGGAGGTGCAGGACATTCCCAGGCGTAATGCCACAACATCCCTGATGCTGGTAGTGAGATCAGGGTCGGGCCAGGACTTAAGGACTGGGGCGGGGGGTGGGGGGGAGGGTCAAAGGAATGCCTCCAGGCTCACCACACTGGGACATACCCTCTCCCCTGAGAAAGAGTGCCAATCACTGTGGTGCCCAACCTGCTACATGACCTCAAGACCCAGGCTTGCTAAGGATTATTATCCAGAAAATGCAAGGAACTCAAGGAGTTCAGCAACAGAAAAACTACCCAGTAAAGAAATGAGGGGAGGGGAGCGGCACAGTAGCCTAGAGGCTGAGGTGCTTGCCTTGCATACACTGGGATCCCATATGGGCACCAGTTCATATCCTGGCTTCCCATCCAGCTCCCTGTTTGTGGCCTGGAAAAAGCAGTCAAGAATGAGCCAAAGTCTTGGGACCCTGCACTTGCCTGGGAGACCTAGAAGAAGTTCCTGGCTCCTGGCTTTGGATTGGCTCAGTTCCAGCTGTTGGGCCCACTTGAGGAGTTAACCAGCAGACTGAAGATCTTTGTCTCTCCTTCTCTCTGTAAATCTGCCTTTCCAATAAAAATAAATAAATATGATGGTTCAAACACCTGGGTCCCTGCTACTCATGTGGAAGACTCAGATGGAGTTCTGGGACCCTGGCTTCAGACTGGCACAGCCTTGGCCTTGGGGAACATTTGGGGTGTGACCAGCCTGTGGAAGAACCAGCTGCCTCCTTTGGCCTCTCTCTGCCCTTCGATAAATGAAGCATAAACATCATCCCAAATGCTGACGACAAAAGGGATCCCCTTACACTCGGCGGGGAGAATCCAGTTAGTGCAGAGATTCTAGAAAACAGTCCGATGGGTCTCGCAAACCTGACAGCAGGTCAACCATATAACCCTGCTACCCTAGTTCTATGCTGTGTCCAGAGGTACTGAAATTTATCAGAGAGACACCTGTACCCCCATGTTCATCTCAGAACTATCCACCACAATACATAGTCAACCTGGATGTCCACTGATGGACAGGTGGATAAAGAAAATAAGGTACACGCTCACAGTGGATTCATCAGCCGCGAATGAGAACGGAACCCGGACACTGGCAGCAAAATGGATGGAGATCATCATGTTAAGTGAAATATGCCCGACACGGAAAGACAAATGCTGCATGGTTTCTCTCATGTAGCAGTTATGAAAACAAAATGATCTAAGCACAGTGATTTGAAGAGACTGGGAAGGGCACAGCGAGAGGGTCTAGAGGGAGGTTGAACTCTGCATAATCTAAAATGTATATGGGGGAAGATTCAGTGCAGCCCTACATACAAGAGCAAACCACCTACCCAGTCTATCAGTAAGAGACCTATACAGTGACAGCAGGAACACTGGGGCCAGTGCTGTGGTGCCACAGAGTCAGCTGTGGCTTGTGAAGCCAGCACCCCGAGTGCCAGCTCTAGCCCCGGCTGCCCCACTTTCCATTTAGCTCTCTGCTAGCGCACCTGGAAGGCAGGAGAAGGTGGCGCAAGTTCCAGGCTCCATGCTTCCAGCTGATCTGGCCCTGGATGCTGTAACCTTTTTGAGAGTGGACTAGTAGATGGAAGATCTCTGTCACTCTGCCTTTAAAATAAATAGGCAAATCTTAACAAAGTAGAGCCCTGAGTTGTTCTTTGCAGTAGTTACAAAGATCGAGATGGGACCCAGGAACTACAGTAGAAATGTTTCTGTGCGCCTCGCAAAGGAAGCAAGCTGAAGAGTAAGAAGCCTTGGGTGGGGTCGTTTAGTGCTGTATTTCCGGCTGGCTACAAGGAACGCCAGCAGGAATTCCTGCTGGAAGGACCCGCAGCAGGTGCAGGTGAAGCAGGGAGACACTGCTGTTCATCCTCTCCCTCTGGTAACAGGCGAGTCGGTTTCCCTGTGTGTCATCGAAAAGGTTAACAGTTTCTCTGAGCAAGAATGCTACGGGCGACTGTGCAGTTTCTTTACAGTATTTTCTGCATTAACAGGTGAACACCTGAGGCTGCTGTGGTAGCACAGCAAGTTGTTCCTCCACCTTGCAGCACCAGGATCCCTTGCCTCAGCCTGGCCGAACTCCAGCCAGGGGAATGGGGAATGAACCAGCTGATGGAAGACCTCTTTCAATCCTATCTTTCCAATGAACAAATATATCTACCTGTAAAAAAAGAAAAGCAGTATCACACAGTGGGGTTTTCTTACTGCGGTGTGCCCAGATCGGAGAGGGATTTAGAGGTGGCCAGGGGGTACCGCCCAAACATCCTCACATGCAGGGATGAGCGTGGGTGAGTGCACTCAGAAGTGTGTGCCCACCTATGCACAGGCTGTCTCTGCATTCATTCAACAAGTACAAGCCCAGGAAACAGCAGCAAGCACAGAATTGCCCCTTCCTGTGTGGAGTGTGTGACCGAGCAGAACTGGCGGCGGAGAAAGGAATAAGCCAGAAAACAAACTCAAATGCATTTCCTAAGTCAAAGCAGGAAGCAGCAAGAGTGTGTGTGGTGGGGGAAGGGGTGGTGCAGCGTCAGAGAATGAGGCAGGCAATTTCCAGAGCGGTTTTGTTGGGCCTGGGCCGCCCAAGCTGCTGCCCTTCCCACAGGACTGGGATTCCAGTTGGAGGAAGGGGATGACTCTTCTCCACTGGACAGTCCATCCGTGAGGTTCCTTGGGCCCGTGCCTGCAGCCGGCGGCCGCCGCCCTCCCAGCCAGCACACCCATACTTCCAGCCCCTGTGCAGCGTGACAGAGACGGATGGGGTCCCTCCAGCTGCCTCCTGCCTCACATTCCTGCCCCAGATTCCTGCCTGCCCTTCCTGCCCGTCGTCCCTCCTGGGCTGTCTGGGCTCCTGCCCAGCCCCAGGCCTGGACTTCCACTCTGCCCATTGATTCTCTGAACTGTGGCCGTGGCTGTCTCTGTGTGGGTTTGGCCTTTGAAAGGATCCAAGCCAGCATGAGGGTGCCATGAGCACGGAGGGAGCCAGCAGGCATCCTCCCTCCCTCTTTCCCACCCTCCTGGACCTAGCAGCTGCTGCACAGCACACAGAGTGGACCCCGGGCCCCCTCCCTCCCCAGCCAGTGTGAGGCCCCAAGCCCTGGCAGGCCTCACTGGGAGGAAATACCAGCCACTGTGTTCCAGCCTCCCCTGGGAGCCTGGGGCGGCCCTGGCGTTTCCTCTGAGGCTGAGCGGGGGCGCAGGCCTGGCTGGCCGTGGTGGGCCTCTGGCAGGGGCCCGTGACTCAGGGCTCGGGCAGGCGGAGGCAGGATGTTAGCGCCATTCATGGGCCACGAGGAATCTTGCTCTTCTATTTATAGGCATTGCAAACTGCTAGCCCGGCCTGCTGGGAGGAAGTGGCTGCCATGGCCACGGTTGGGAGAATGGGGGCAGGGGGTCGGGAATTGGGACGTCTCCTCTCTGGATTCGGAGGTGGGCTGGTGTGGTTATTTCCAGATCAGAACAATGTAGTCTTGTGGCTTCAGGATCAATGGACAGGGCACTAGCAGGTGGAGCGGCTTGGCTCACCCTGGGTCCAGAATGATGACAGGACGGGGCCCTGACAGCTCCTGGAAGCCTGACCTGAAATGATTTGTCCCATTCCTCTCACAGGGTCCTGCCCTGCTACATCTTCCCCCTACCGTCCTGCCCCATGACGTTGGCCATGGCTCATCTTGCAGGTGACCATAGTCAGCTGAGCTCACAGCTCACGTTGAGCCCAGGACGCCTGTTTGTCTTTGGCACTGGACAAGTGCCCCTTGAGGTCAGGGTAGCACAGGGCCTCTCCCAGCCCTGTGAGCCCCAACTGACTCCCTACATGCAGACTCTGCCTCTGCTGGCCACAGTCCTCTCAGTTGCTGCACTGGGGTGCACACAGGGTGGACACCCAGAGTGTGAGGAGTTTCCTGTACCTGGCTCCAGATTGGGAGCCGGCAGGCAGCACCAGGCCTTCTGTCTTCACGCTCTTAGCACGAATCAGTTCCACACCAGTGCAGAGGAACCTGCCCAGGGCCGTGTTGGAGGCCGCCATGGAGGGAAGGAACACTGGGCCGCCAGTTCCTCCTGTGTGTATTCAGGGCCAGTCTTCCTGGTCCTGACTCCTTCCTGGGGCCCTGAGCCCACCCTTCATTCTGCAGGGCTGCAGAGGCCACATGCTGGCCCAGCACTCAAGTCTGTTGACCAGTGACAGGCCACTGCTCCCTGCCGTGCCTCACCCAGCCTCACTGGGCCAGAGGAAGCCTGAAGCAGCTATTAGGTTGTCATACCTCAGAGAACTGCCCCAAAGCAAACCTGGGGCTGTCTTTGGGATGGGAAGTATGGTGTGGGAAGGTGGAAACTCGGTGGGAGTATGCCCTCCTGTGGTGGGCATGGAAGCAGCTGGACACCAGAGAGGTGGCCTGCGGGTAAGGAGGCTGAGCGGGCAAGTTGATGTTGTGAGGGTCAAGTGACACCACATGCTTCTTGCAGGACAGTGGCTGACCTAGGAGGAGGCAGGTGGCCAGGGGGCTCTGCCATGGTCTTGGTGCCCTCCTGAGTCCGCTTACTGGTGGGGTGGGCAGTGACTGAGGCTCAGGGGACCCCCCAGGGTGGCCGGAGGCTGGCCAGCCACAGTCACTGTGCCAGCTGCCTAGCATAGTAGCTATGTGAACTTGGTGTGGGGTAAACAGGTGAAGACCCACAGACTCCTTGTCTAAGCTGGGTACCACTGTAGGCTCCCTAACAACACATTTCCTGAGATTCTGCAATGCTCACGCAGAATGAGCCAGAAGAGAGGGGCTCCTCTTCCAGGGTACAGGACTGGGGTACCCGATGCTACCCACCCTGGGGCTGTGAAGCCTCTGCTGTGTGTTCCCACAGCTGGGCCTGCTGAGGGGATGTTAAGGCATGCAGGGTGAGTCAAAGAGAACATGGTTAGTGAGACTGGATTCTAGAGAGCAGCTGGGTTGGAGAGCCCAGAACCCAGCAGGAAGGTTATCAAATGTAGGCAAGCACGAGTTGGACCTGTGCTGGCTTCCTAGCAGCGACCTTGGCCATCATCCCGGCTGCCCCTTGATTGTACCACTGGGTCCACTTGAGGCCCAGGGAAATCGAAGGTATCCAGGGGGCATGCTGGGAGAGAGCCAAGGCCAGGACACGAGCTCAGGGGTCTGCTGTCAGCGTCTTTATGACAACTAACACCAAGGTACGGGTTGGTATGAGAAGTTGGCACAGCCCCAACTCTGTCTTTCTGCTCCCCTGCAGATGGGCACAAGCATGCCCCACTCCCCAGGCAGTCCCAGGCACGAGAGAAAACTTATCTGGACAAGTCCCACATTCCCAGCCCCCACCCACTCCAGACAGATGTCTCTTCCTGGTGGAAACAACACAGGTGGGACCAGGAGTGGCCAAGCAGCCCAGGGAGCTGCCACCTGGCTCCTGGCTCCTGCATACCTGCCCGGGGTGACCCTGTTCCCAGAAGCAGCTTTCAACAATGGGCCCAAAGGCCCAGCAAGTGCCTGAGGCTGCTTGGAGTCCCGGGTTAACACTTGCAAAGCAAGCCCTGGAGGAGAACCCAAAAGGTTCCACTCCTACCATGGCCTGAGAAATGCCACCTCTGCTGTGCCCTCAGAGAGCAAGCCAGGCAGCGCTCATCCTGCTGCCTGATTGCCCCATTTGTTCTCAACCCTCTGCATCCTTAAAGTTTCCACCACATAGCAATGCCCAAAGCTTGTTCCTGGCAAGCCCTCATTTCCACTACCAGCACTTTGCTCCTTGGGGTCTTTCCTGGAGCCTGGGGGAGGTACCCTGGCATGCACTGCATGAATGCTGGCCCCCAGAAGGCGTTCCGGTCCTATGCCCCAGGATCTGTGAACACACCTGGCTTGGCAAGAGGCCATGCAGCTGTGCTGACGTGGAGGGCCTTGGGGTAGTGGCTGTGGTATAGTAGGTGAACCTGCATCTTACACTGGAGTGTCTGGGGTCAAGTCCCCTTCCTGCTTCACAACGCGCTTCCACCTGACATGCCTGGGAGGCAGCAGATGCTGGCCCAAGGTCTTGGGTTTGCTCAACATCTGTTGGAGATTCAGATGGGAGTTCCTAGTTCCTGGGTTTGGCCTGGGTTTGGCTTGGCCCAGCCCTGGCTGTTTCGGCCATCTGTGACATGAACTAGCAGATAGAAGATCTTTCCCTCCCCTGTCTGCCAGCAACAAGCCACACACATTCTCCTCCAAGCTGCCCAGGCTCTCTGGCCCCTGCTGCTTCCTTGGTAACCAGGATACAGCCGCCTCTGCTGACCCTGATCTCCACCTGCTTTCCAAGGAGGCCACTGCGCTCTGCCTAGCAGACAACGCTGGTCAACACTAGCAGACACATTTGGCCAACGCTGGCTACCACAGGGCACATAGCACCCATAGCACCCCGCTCCCCGTAGCACCCCACTCCCTGTAGCACCCGGCTCCCCGTAGCACCCAGCCTGGCTTCTGAGGGGGCTTCTCCTGCCGGACACGCCTCTACTCACTATGAATTCATCCCAGAAGCCCTGTGCTTCACCCACCTCACCCTCTGCAAGGCAGCCACACTCTCCAGCAGTGAATGACACCAGCAGTGGCCTGGGTCACTTCAAACACTTCTCGGCCCTGACATCAATTACTGCCATGCAAGGACATGTCAGGGACAGACGTGTGGCAGCTGCCACCCTTGTATACTCTGAGCCTGCCAGCACTGGCTTACAGGGGGTGATGTGCCCGCTCTAGTGATCATAGCTATATCTGTTAGGTTGATAAGGCCCCATGCATCCTTGATTAGTCTTTCTGGAACTGCTGCCCCTGCCCCGGCTCCCCACGCCTAAGTTTGTCCTCTGTTCTTCCTTCACCAATGGCATTAGCAGGCCCTTCCCTGTAGCCAACATTTTCTTTAGTAGTTTCTTTCTGGAGAATTCACTGTCAAGAGTCAGTTGGAGGGGCCAGGGTTGTAGCAGAGCATGTGAAGTTGATGCTGTTAGCAGCGGCATCTCATTTGTCTTAGCTGTTCCACCCCTCCATCCAGCTTCCTGCTAACGTGCCTAGGGAGGCAGAAGATGGCGCAAGTCCCTGGTCCCCTGCACCCATGTGGGAGACCCAGATGGAGCTCCTGGCTTCAGCATGGCCCAGCCCAGCTTACACAGCCATTTGAGGAGAGAATCAGCAGGTAGAAAATCTGTTTCTCACCCAACCTCTCTGTCAATCTACCTTTCAAACACCAAAAAATAAATCATTTCTTCGTAAAAGTTTTTAGGAGCTCAGGAGCATTTTTCTTGAAAAGATTTAAGTTTTCACTTCATTATGCAAATGACACATATTCTCTGAAGAAAATAAATCGGAAAAAGAAAAAAAAAACTTAAGGGAAAAACAAGCAACTAGAAAAGACCTCTCATTCCGTTCTAAAGACAATAACCCAATAAGCCACTGCTGGGTGTGGCGTGCCTGCTGTGTGGGTAATGACCAGGTCACTTACTGCTGTGGAGCACTGCCCGTGTGTTGCCCACACAGCCTCAGCCACATCACACACGCTGGCCCCACAGTCTTTTCTGTTGTGGGCACACTGCTTCCGTGCCAAGCGCCATGCATGCACCGTGCCAGTTTTTATGCTCTGCCTACACAAACGCACCCTGTCTCGGTGAGCTGTGGAAAAAGTCTGCGACGTTGCCTTGAGGACAGCCCTCGCCCTCCGACCCAGCGCATGTCTGTGTTTAAGTATTTTGGAGCGTATTTATGGCTCATCCTGCAAGCCACACTCACCTCCAGTCACTGTCACCTGCTCCAGCCTTAGCTCAGGGACCGACAGACTGAGGTGGCAAGTCTCTAATTCTCTGCACAACTTTCCTCCGTTAACATGTGCACGTGGAAAACACGACTAGCTTTTGTTTTTAAACTGCCGCCCATATTCACACCCCAGTGTTCTGTTAAACCTGGCTCTGCCTGGTCGTTTTCGGGATGAGATTAAATGCTGTTCCCTCCCTTTGTGGGAAGGTCCTGGTTGGAGCCAGAGACAGTGTCCATTCTCTGAGACTCGGTTTACTCATCTATAAAATGGAGGTATTGTTGGTACTTTGCAGCATATTCATGCAGGTAAAATAAAACCAACTCAACGTGTGGCTGTGATGGAACCTAAGCACGTTCAGCCTGGGTGTGGGTGCCCAATGCTTGGTCCCCCCGGACCCTGCTCCTGGCTGTCGCTGCTCACGTTTCTGAGGCTAATCCATCTTCCCAAGAACAACCCCCGAACCCACTCTATCCCAGAGGTCCTGGAGCTCTCCAAAGGACAACCACAGGAGAGAACAGAACATTCGAGAAAATTGCTTTCTAAAATAGACAAGTCATTTTCATCTCCTCCCTCCATGAGCCACTTCATCTGTCTCCTTGCTGTCCCTGTTGCTACACCAGCCAGGCATGAGAGTGATATTATTCTTAGAATTTTTAGAGATGCATTATGTAGATCATGGACTACAGGAGTCAAGGCAGCTGCTTGGTAGATGGACAAGTCCGTGTAAGGATTTAAAAGGTCAGCTCTTCCCTTACCTCCCAGCTCTCAGCAGCTGGCTGGCCTCATCCCGGAGCTTCCACACAGTCCTAAATAAGCCTCTTTAGAACTGTATTGGGGGCCTCAAAAAAGTTCAGGGGAAAACAGGATGAAAAAGCAAGCTTATTTGGGAGTAGGTATTTGGCCTAGGGGCTAAAATGTCATGTAAGGGGCCAGTAGGGTGCTGCAGTGGCTCCTTAAACTGCCCCTTGGGGTGCCAGAAGCCCACACTGGCAGGGCAGTACAAGGCTCAGCCACTCCGCTTCCCATCCAGCCTCAGAGGCAGAAGATGCTGGAGCAAATTTCTGGCTCCTGGCTTCGTCCCATCTCTGGCCGGGGACAATGGTTTTTTAGAGGAAGAATCTGTATACTTGAAATGTGCATGTCATGAGGAACCCTGAGGTAATTTTTTTAAAGATTTATTTTCATTGGAAAGATAGATATACAGAGAGGAGGAGAGACAGAGAGGAAGATCTTCCATTTGCTGGTTCACTCCCCAACTGGCCACAACAGCCAGAGCTGAGCCAATCTGAAACCAGGTGCCAGGAGCTTCTTCCAGGTCCAGGTGCAGGCTCCTAAGGCCTTGGGCTGTCCTTGACTGCTTTCCCAGGCCACAAGCAGAGAGCTGGATGGGAAGTGGAGCTGCCGGGATTAGAACTGACACCCATATGGGATCCTGGTGCATGCAAGGTGAGGACTTTAGGCTACCACGCCTGATCCAAAGGTAATTCTTAACATCAGGCAAATGAGGCCCAGGTGACCACCAGAGAACCTTGGGAGTTTCCAAGTGTGGCTGCCCACTGGATCCTCCCAGGCAGCTTGAGAAGCCCCCAGGCCTGATGAAACAGAATTCTCAACACCTCTAACCATATTCAGGGTCAGTGAGAAGAACTCCAATTGTACATGGACTAAGCATCTGGAGATCATGTTAGCTTCCCTAGGCCCAGGTTTCACACAGACAAAATGAGAAATGTGGCCATGACCCAGGGCGGGATCGGGGCATGCTTTCGGTCCTGCATGTCAGTCTGCCTGGTTGTGGCCATCTGACACGCGGTCTATCTCAACAGTGTTGAGAAGGATGCTGAGCCTGGGGTGGGTCACACAGGAGAGGGCTTAACCAGTTAGGGATGCCTGCCCCGGATGCTGATGCATGCTTCACTGGGCCTGGACAGCCGCCTCGGCACCAGCTCAGCTTTAAGGTTCCCCTCTAAGCCTCAGTACCAGCGATCATGCGGACGGCCTGATTCCTCGTGCAGTGGGACTGAAACAATCCACCTGAGAAGTGCTCTGAAGGGGTCTGCTGTCACAGCCACTATTGCTGTTTCAGCTTTATGATGCTACTTCCCCAATCCTTCTGAAAAGCAGAGGCCTGAGCAGCAGGTGGTCTGTCTGGGCCAGGGAGGGATGTCTGGGTCACAGCATGTTTTATGGGATTAATGACCCCTTGGGGTTCTAGGACAGGAGCACTGGAACAATCAGGGGTTTCAGAGCTAGGAGGCTTTTCCTTTTTTTGTTTTTGCCTAGTTCAAACTGATAAGTGAAATGGCAGCAGGAAGATGCTGCAGGCAGTTCTGGTTTCAGAGCCAATCTTGGCCTGAAGCGGCCCTGCTGGCCTTACAGCCGACCTCCTCTCAGGCAGCGTTCTGCTCCAAGACCTCATGTGTGCCTACTGCCTATCCATTCATCTTCCTTTCATCTTCCCTTCATCTTCCCTTCCCTTCCTTCCTCTCCAACTACCAATCCGCCCACCACCTGCTCACCCCTTTCTCCACCCACACATCCATCCATGTGCCTACATGTACTGAGCACCAGGCCTCAGTTATATCTCAGCGTTGGGATACAGCTAGGGTTGCCATGTTTCACATGATGGTCTTTGCATAGATCCCCTGGACAGACAAGGTGTTTGCCTGCCAAGATCTCTCCTTCAAAAGGGGGAATGATCACAAAGCGAATGAAACATATCCACAGAATCATTCCCTGTAAAAGTCAGTCCTACGAAGTAACCAAAGTGGGGCCGTAGACTTCCCAAGTGGGGGAGAGGGTGTGCCCCAGCTGGACAGGGCTCTCTCAAGCCAAGTCCTAACGAGACAGCCAAGTTGTGCACATCATGAACAGCAAAGGCCCGGAGCTGGCAGCAGTGCTGGCAACCCAAATCACACTGCCATGCCCCTGTGTGTGAAGTGGAAGGTGAGAAGAGATGGAGACCTACCAAGAAACAGTGGGCAAAACAGCAGGAGAGGCAGGTGGGGTCTCAGGCCATTCACCTGAGACATTCATGTGAGACAGGACCAGGCAGCTGAGTGAAGGAGAAACGCAAAGGGCGGTGGGGAGGTGCGATCTGGACCTCGGGACTGAAGTGTGTTTGCCTGCGTTGTAGTCACACCATTTCCTGGGACCATAGCTGCCAGGCACTTGGAGGGAGATTACCCCCACCCCGGGGATGGGACTGAGAAATTCCCTGCTGAGGCTGGGGAATCACTGTGTCCCCACGCTTGACCCCACGGGGAGCAAGCACACTGAGGCAGACATGAGTCAGGATGACCCGGTTCTTCCATGAGCACCCAGAAGGCACACCCCCTGACTGAAACAGAATCACGAGGCCCCAGTAGCTGCTGACAGCCAATGTGCAACCATGAAGGGGAACGAGGATTACACCACCACTGGGATGATGCAAGGTGGAGAAGAGGGGCATGAAAACAAACAGGTGACCATCACAGCTGCCTACCTTGCAGCAAGCTCTGTGAGATGAGGCATCCACTCAGGGGTCTGAACCAGACTGGCCTGAGGTCACCCACTGCTCACCTGGCAGCAGAGCCCAACGTGTCTGGCCTAGGGTTGGTAGGCAGCGGAGAGGAGGTGGAGAGGCCTGGAGAGCTACTCGGAGCCCAGCGTCACCCCTGTGAGATGACAGGTGGACAACACACTGAGGGCTCCCCACAATGCAAGGCTAAGTTCCTGGGAACAGAGGCAGTCCCGGGAGTTGTGAGGCTATGAAGGACCTGGGCCCCTCGTTCTTCTCCCACCAGCAGGGAAAGTGAGCCCCTTCCCAAGGCCACTGCCACAGACCACCTTCTTGCCCAGGGGGGACAGCTTCTTGGCTAGCGCCAAGCCAGAAGCTTGAACAAAGCATTCAAGCCTCTGACCCTGTGCCCTTCCACCAGGAAGGCATAGAATCAGGGCACCACTTTCAGTCCCAGCGGTGCTCACACAGATCAGCTCCCACCCAGGAGAGCATGGTAATATCCAGGGAAATCATGTAAGTAACATCCTGCTGAGCCAGCAGCCCCACTCCCGGGAATGCCTCCCACATCCACAACAGTAAACACACAGAATGCTCATCCATGGAGCTCTTTGTGGCTGGAAGTTTGTCGTCAGACATGTAGTCCATCAGCTAGGGACTGGCTGGGCAAACCATGATCCGTCCATATAATGGAGGACCACCCAGCTGTCCAAGGCAGTGGGGGTGACTGCCAGGAGAGTGTGTGTGTGGGACAAGAAGAGTGTGTGTCACATGACCATTTAGCGAGGCGAGGAAGAAGGCGCACACCGGGTACACTTTCACACTGAGGGACATCGTCAAATGGCCGCCTGTCCGGGGAGGTAGCAGACTGAGCCGAGGGGCGAGAGAGCAGCTGCTCCTCTGGAAGTCACCCTTGGCCCCACCTGCTGTGCTCCTGCCCAGACCTGAAGGCACCCGGACCACAGCCTCACAGAGGACAAGAGCACGGCGTGTCGCTGTCCCCTCACCCTGGCGTACACCCCCATGGCGCAGGGCAGGCTCATTGCCAACCTCAGATCTTGCTCTGGACATGCTTGGGAGAAACAGGCAGCCTCTTCTTTGCTTTTAAAAAGATTTACTGGTGAATTCGACAGGCAGAGTCACAGGCAGGGGCAGGGCATGAGTGGGAGAGCTTCCAACAGCTGGTTCACTTCCCAAAGGGCCACTGCAACCAGGGCTGGGCCAGGCTGAAACCAGGAGCACATTCCCCCCTGGCTGGCAGGAACCTCAATACCATCACCACTGCTTCCCAGGAATCACCTTACTGGAAGGTTGGGATTGGCAGTCAGGCATTGAACCAAGGCACTTTCCTGTGAAATATGACCAACCTAACAGGCTTCAATATGGCTAGGCCAAACACCTACTACTAATAAAAATCCCTGGGCCCAGCACAGTAGCCTAGTGGCAAAAGTCCTCATCTTGCATCTTGTATGTGCCAGGATCCCAAAATGCGCGTCAGTTCGTATCCCAGATGCTCCACTTTCTTTCTTTCTTTCTTTCTTTTTTTTTTTAAGATTTTTTTATTTTTATTGCAAAGTCAGATATACAGAGAGGAGGAGAGAGAGAGGAAGATCTTCTGTGTGATGATTCATTCCCCAAGTGGCCGCAACAGCTGGAACTGAACTAATCCAAAGCCAGGAGCCAGGAGCCTCTTCCAAGTCTCTCACACAAATGCAGGGTCCAAAGGTTTTGGGCTGTCCTTGACTGCTTTCCCAGGTCACAAGCAGGGAACTGGATGGGAAGTGGGGCTACCGGGATTTGAACCAGTGCCCATATGGGATTCTGGTGCGTTCAAGGTGAGGACTTAAGCCACTAGGCCACCACGTGGGGTCCTAGATGCTCTACTTTCCTTCTGGCTTCCTGGTTGTGGCCTGGGAGAACAGTCTAGGACAGCCCAAAGCTTTGGGACCCTGCACCCCCATGGGAGACCCAAAAGAAGCTCCTGCCTCCTGGCTCCAGATCAGCTTACCTCTGGCCATTGCTGATGGAGGAGCTTGCTCTCTATATCTCCTTCTCTCTGTAAATCTGACTTTCCAATTTAAAAAAAAAAAAGTCTTTAAAAGAAAAAAGTATAGCTTAAAAAGTTCCTGACATTATACTTGCAACTTTTCTGTAAATTTGAGATATGCCTCAAAATATAAAATACTCAAAATCTGTTAAGACACACGTACAAACAGAAAAGCAAATGGAAGCTTGGGCACATCTTAAAGAAGTAGAGGTAACAGATAAACATAAATAAATATGCTCCATCAAGGTTATTAACAGATGCAAATTGTAAGGGTGACAAGAGGCCATTTTGTAAAGAATCATAAACGATAACAAAATACTGGTGACAGTGGGAAGGAATTCAGCAAGTTTTATATTTCCCCAGGATACACACACACACACACACACACACACACACACACACACACACACAACACTTTGAACAACTCCGTGAAATGTCACATTACAGATGTATCAGTCGCAACTATCTTTCATTAGATAACTTTTCATATTTATATGCTATATATACTATATGTATATAATACTGTGTGTCTATATCAGATTATAATGAGAATATGAAAGTACTTCAGTAAATTCATGGAAAATGAATTCAAAATTCATTGTTAGTGCAAAAAATTTGAGATCCATGCATACTGAGGGGTTCTCCAGAATTCATGGGAACTGCATTTTATGTAAAAGCGATGAATTTTCGACTTTTTTATATTCAAACATTTCCTAATTCCACTTTGCCATGAGCTTTCTGAAGACTCCTCAGATTGGGAGAGAAAACTTCATACACATCTTGAAGTGAAATTGCTGAAGATGACTTCAGTGGACCGTGGAGACAGCTGCCCTGTCGCCTCAGTACCCTTTGCACCTGCTGGTGTACGCGGCCGACCTCACCTTCCTCCAGGAGAACGTAGAGCAGGACTGGTTACCGCTCTCTTCCCACTTGGCTGCATATCCTCCAGGCCTGGGCATGCTGGGCCACAGCCACGGCTGGGAACGGAGCCGTTGAATTACAGGCTGGGCAACCTTCAATTACTGGCTCGCCAGCAGTCTGACTGGCCGTGGAGAGACAGAAAACAGCTGCCCAAGCAGCAGGAGCTATGCTGTTTACCCGGTAGCCTCTGCCTCACCCTCTCCTGAGAGCTGAAGTGGACCTCTTGGCTACACAACAGTGTGACCTCCTGTCAAGTCACCAGCAACCTTGTAATCTCATGCTAGGAGCCCAGGCCCATAGGCCTTTCTCTCTTCACAGTCCTGGTGTAGAGGGCTGGACATCTACCTGTGGTTTAAGCATCCCACAAGCCAGTTCAACTCCTGGGTGCTCCACTTCTAATCCAGCTCCCTGCTCCTGTGCCTAGGAAAACAGCAGAGGATAGCTCAAGTACATACAGCCCTGCACTCACACGGGAAACCCAGAGGAATCTCTTGGCACTTGGATTCAAACTTGCTCAGCTTTGGCGGTTGTGGCCACTTGGGGAGTGAACCAGTGGATGGAATATCTTTCTGTCTCACCTCTGTGTAACTCTACCATACAAATAAAAATAAATAATTTTTTTTAAAAAATGGAATTGGCTGCCATACTGCAAGCAAGTCTAAACAACATGGGAAAGCCCTGACCTGCCGGCTATTGGACAGTTCCAGCCATGCCAACACCGTAGCCAGTTAGACACTCTTCCTGCTATAAGCTGCATGTTTGCAATGGTTTTTTGCACAGTGATAGGGAACCAGACAGCCATTCTCCTCCTAGGTGTATGTGCCAGAGAAATGTTCTCAGGCGGACACAGTGAGACTTACCCTGCATGGTCTGTAATAGCCACAATTCAGGAGTAACCCACATCGACGTAATGCAGTTGATGGAAGAACAGTCATGGGACCAATCACCTCACAAGTCAATGATGGATGTCACCCTTGAGAACTTGTTCAAAGTCAAGATGCTGCAACGTGACTTTGCAGCTTCAACAGCTTCAAACACAGCCATGTACGTAGACCAAAACGCACAGCCCACGAGGAACCCAGCACCATGCCAGGCTCTGGCCTTCTCGGGGGAGCAATAGTTGCCAAGCGAGGCTCCCAGGAACTTTGCCTGGGTCTGGGATGTCTGGTCCCTCTCGCTGCTGATATGCAACAAATCCTCGTAAGGCTCGGGGTGGGAGGTGATGCAGAGCTAACAAGGAGTTCCCGGACCCTGTGGCTGAAGAGATTTCATATTCAAAAGTTCTGGAGGGAGGGATGGTAGCTGAGCTCACATGGGCTCAGGTACCAGTGATGAGGCCTCCCCAGCAGCACTGTACTATGTCTACAGTTCTGCCAGCTCCATCACCCACTGTCCCCTCACCAGACTCACTGCCTAGCTTGACTGGGTGCGAGACCTGGGGTGTGACTGTACTCAGCATCTCCACCACCAAAATATCCTCCATGGAAATGCCAACCCCAAAGGACTGCTCCTAGGGCAGCAGTGAACACCTGGCCTCCACCTTGGCCTTTGCAGCCAGCCCAGGGAGTTTCCTTGAAGCAGCTGGAGCAGACAGACACAGAACCTTCACACTCTGCTGTTGTGGAAGTTCCTAGGGAAGTGAGGCCACCCGGGGGGGGGGGAGGTGTGGAGGGAGCCAGAATCTGTAGTGCAACAAGGGGCAACCTGCCAGGCTGGGGCAGCCTCAGTGGCCCTCCTACCTGGTCCTGCACACCCTCCTGGGAATCCTGCCTCACCCCCTGTTGCCATGCACATCCTCCTGGGAGCAGGTCTCCAAAGACCAGCATGGGAGGGCTCCGCTGGAAGGATACCCAATCCGGTCTGTCATTCTCTCAGAAATAGGCGAACCTCAGGGGGCAGGCTGCTGCAGGCTGCAAGATACTTTGCTCACCCACAGCCTTCCCAGCCCTTCCCGCTGCCCCAGCAGGCTCATCTAGGATCTTCCAGGCTCTCAAGGCTGCTTCCCCCTCCTGTCCACTGTCTGGGACTGGCACTCTTAGGTTGTATTTGGCAGAGAGCCAGGGAACCCAGAAGTGGTGGCACAGCTCTTTCTCTGACTAGAGCAGGGGAGATGCCCAGGGAAGAAGGTGAACTTTGGCTTCTGGAATAGCTAGTTTTAGCACTTGAGCCTTAGTATTTGTGAGGCAGAAGGAGGTGGCGCCATTTCCCCCAGGAGCGATGAGGAGGCCAAGGGGTCTAGAGACTTGTTGGGGTACAACTGACCGTGTCAGAATGGTGAGGGACTGTCCTGCACACTACCAGGCACTTATTAGCATCCCTGGCCCAGCCCCATTCAGTAGCAGATAACCCAGGTGCCCAAGTCCCTGCTGTGATGCCAAAGCCAGGATGTTTTACAAACCAACAATAAGAGGATTCACTGTGTGTCCTCATGGCAGCTGTGGGGGAAGGGCGTGCTTGTGCCCACTGTCCTCACCCAGGTCGCTGCCAGGTCATGAACCAGGAAGAGATGAGCAGGGCAGCAGACTGGGTAGGCAGTCCATGGAGCTTCATGGTGTGGCTGGGCCAGCCCTGTACTGGGTGTTGTGGGGTAGAAACCAGAAGCTTAGCCAATAACGCAGAGCAGGCAGAGCGACATGGCACTTGCAGTCAGAGCAGCCTGACTCCAAACCAAGAGTCTATCTTCCGTGACACCCAGCAAAGTCCTGGAGGGCCAGAGGGCCAAGGCCACCATGGCCCAGACTTGTCTGAGGGTCCTACTGGCCTCAGGAGCTCCCTGGGTGCAAGGCCTCAGCCCCACGGTTCCTGGCTAGTCTGGACTTTGGGGAGCAATGATCATGATCCAATTAATGGAGTTCCCATCACCTGCCCACCCGCATGGGAGATAGGAATTGAGTTCCTAGCGCCTGGCTTTAGCTTAGACCTGTCCTAGCCATTGTGGGCAAAGTAAGCCAGTGGATGGGAGAACTGTCGCTCAAATTAAACAAAACTTCCTACGTGGATACCGATGCCCAGTAACTGTAGGTACATAATCCCTCAAGTAGGGGAGAAGCCTCGCTATAGACTGATGGCCTGGAAAAATGTGCTGGAAAAGTTCTATGTGTAATCAAGTTGATATTTGTAATTATCATCTACTTACATGTAGCAGTATGCACCATTCATTGACCCCACCCTTTCCAAGTTTCCTACTTACTAACATTTGTGTAGAACCCCAAGTCTACAAAGTAGCCCTTCCACAGTCACTTGTGGACAAGTTTGGAAAATGAAAAAACCTGAGCGGCCCAGCATGCTCCTTCTTTGCCCAAGACCAACAAGGTGGTGACCTGTCCCCCAGCACAGTCGCCCGCGGAGCACATGTGTCCCCTCCATGGTCTGGTCAGCGACACACTTTCTATGACCTCATGGTTTCCACTGGGGTTTTCATGGTTCCAGACGGCCTGCAGGTGTGGTGCGTGAGCACAGCCTGGCCCTGCCATCAGAGCACATCTGTGGGGTGCACCACACCCTGGCATGGGAAAAACGCAAGTGTTCAGTGAACCCCAGATATGGCGCAGTGAATCCACAGGACGCGTGTTTAACAAGGCTGCTTGACACAGAAACAGCATAACACAAGGTCACAGGTCTACCTGTGGGCATCACCAGAGGTTCAAAGAACTAAACGCCCACGTCCCCCAGAGCAAGCGTTTAGTATCTGTCAACTTAGCTCAAGGCGGCCATATAGAATGTACCTACCATGAATGACAGAAAGAAAAAAAAAAAAAACACCTCAGCAACACACACTCCACCTTGCTACCATTTTTAACCACTGGCCTTGGGATCCCCAACTATATTTGGGGAAGCTCCTGCCTCCCGAGTCTTCCATTTCAGTGCCAAGGAAGGGACGTGTGACTTGGGCTGTGCTAGCCAGACCCATGTGCCTATGGGGCCCTGCCAGGCAGGGTTGGGGCTGGAGGCCTAGTGGGCAGTGCTGCTGGTGTCAGAGGTGCAGGGGACACCATGGCTTGGCGGCCAATGCTAACAGGGTCGGCAGAGTGGGCCACAGCTACAGCGCTTGGATCCCTGACGCCCATGTGGGTGGCCCAGATTTCAGCTCAGCCCTGCCCTGGCTGTTCCAGGCATTTGGGGAGTGAACCAGTTTTGCAGAACTGGAGCCACCTGAGAGACACATGAACAAGGTCTGACATTCATGTAAATAGAATCCCAGAAAGCAAGGATATGAAAATGAAAAAAAAAAAAAAAAAGAGCAGAGAAGAGGTTTGAAAAAAATAGTGACTGAACCCTCCTCCACTGGGATTTAGGCATGTTTCCACACCAGGCATGCATGAACCTCCTAGCAGGAAGAGCACAAAGTGACACACCACACACAGAACTAAACCACTGAAAAACAAACGTAACGTGAAAAATGTGAAGACGGCCAGAGGCGGGAGCAAAGCAGCACGTTTCATACAGGACAGTCACTCAGAAACATCACGGGCTCCGCACCAGACAAGGGAGACTGGGACAGTGCTGGATGAAAAACAAGTGCGGCTTGATACTCTGTGAAAGCATCTTTCGAGAAGAAAAGTGAAGTGGTCCCTGAGACATCTGAGAGCCGAGAGAGCTCACACCAGCCGCCTGGCCTGCCAAGGACGTTGGAAGGGAGCGCCTGAGACCTCTGGACAGAGCCAACGTGAGGGTAATGGCGAAAACACTGTCTCTAACGTCGTTAAAGTTCTTGTGATGGTTTAAAGCGGTTTGGAGGAGGGGCGGTAAGGTGTCAAGATGACAGTCCTGTATCCCACGCAGGATGGGGGTTGGGCTTGCCAGGCAGGCGCCTACGAAGTTGCAAGGCCTCTGTGTCTAATGAGCAATCCCCGTTATGTGCCAATGTCCTCCAGTCAGGAAGTGGCAGAAACAAGCATGACTAATGCCCACATTCCGCCCTTTTCATCTACATCAGACGAGCAAAGGGAGTGGGCAGCAGGAGAGGACCAGACGGTGGCCAGAGTCCCCATGCCTGGAGCAGCCTGGGATGCCCGTCATGGAGCCCAAACGACTCCCAGGCCTCAAGCCTGGCTGGCCCAGGACTGGACCTGACGTGCCAAAGAGCGGCCAGTGCCAGGAGCCACCTCGTCGTCTAGTCCTGAGGTCAGTCCACATGTCTGGACAGGTGCTTTTGTGGGGAGGTGACCCTCAGCAGGTTAGGAAGCTGACTATTCCCAGGCCGAACCCTGCACCTGCCCACTGGCCAGGGAGGGGCTCGTTCTCCACCAACATCTCCTTACCAGCTGTCCAGGCTTGCCAAGACCTCGGCAACAGCCCTGGACAAAGCAGAGTGCAATTCTCCCAGGAGGGAGCTATGGGGTGGGGCAAGTGTCAGAACTTGCCTAGCATGCCATGGGAAGCCTGCTTGGTTCACGTGAGGTACCCACGCGGACACCTATACCCCATATCACAGGGAGGTACCACATAGGACACCCACACCCCATATCACAGGGAGGTACCACACAGGACACCCACTCACACCCCATATCACAGTCCCTGATGTCAAGTTCCAGCTCACAGCTCAGGAAGGCAGAGGGCAATGGCTCCATTAGATGGACGGAGTCTCAGGCTCCCGGCTTTGGTCTGTCCGGAAGCTGGCTGTGGTGGTTTGTGAGGTAAACTAGCAGATGGCAGATCTCTCTCACATACAGTCTAACGAAGAGATAAGGGATAGGCCCAGGGAAGGGTTTGAGGCTTGATTCTGGTCAGCCTGACCCTGTGTCTGCAGGAGTGGGAAAAACAGAGTCGTGTCAACTGTTTAGCTACTGTCCCGTGGCTTGGCTGGCCATGTGGTCTGTGCCTTTGGGCACCTCTGCAGCCCCATTTCCCAGCCTCCTCTGCAGCTGTCTGTCTACATGGTGCTCCCTGCAGGAAGCCCTGGAGGCAGGTCAGTGGGTGGGGCGAGGTCTTTCCCACACCCTGTCTGTCTGCTTGGCCGTTAGCAGATGGGCACTGGCCCTGACTTACCTGTTGAGAGGTCCCTGCTGGGCAGGGGGCCCCACCTGCCCAGGCTCTGAGCTCCAGGGCTCCCCATTGCAGCTCCTCACTTCCTGCAAGTCCTTCTTCCCTGTCATCTCTCCAGCCCCAGGGGTCACAGCTGCCATCTGCGGTTGTTTTCCGTGGGTTCCCCTCTGTAGTTTCTTTTTCTCTCTTTCTGCCCTTCCATTAAACTCCCTCTGTGCGATCTCTTTCTCTGAGCAGCTCCTCTAGGGAGCTGCCCCGGTTTACAGGGGACCAAGTGGAACAGAGGGAAGGGCAGCAGCTTTGGGCCAAATCCCATGCCCTTGGTGTTCATGCCCTGGGCAAGCTTGTCAATTTCTCAATCCCTCACCTGAAAATACGATTGGTTACACAACTCTGAATCTTCAGTCTTTTTGGACACAAGAGACAGCAGCAACCAAGATTTAGATTAGGCAAAAGGGTGAAACACTCCTGGAAAGCCTCCAGAATGACAGTTCTCCAGTGCAGAGGCTAAGGGGAGCAAGGGCAGAGCTTGCCTCCCACTCGGCTGGAACCAGGGCCTTGGGCATAGCCGCAGTCCCTCTGCTCCTCCCACCTGCATCGCTAGAAGCTTCCAGACACTTGTGCTTCCAGCTTTGACCAGAGACGGAAAGGGCACCTCCTGGCTGGACCCAGCTCAGCAGTTTCTAGAGGAGAGCTCAGACTCCCAGGGGTAGTCACGCATCCAGCCCTGCATATGTCACTGTGGCCTAGGAGCTGGGTCACAGGGGGAGTGACAGCTGTCTGCCTTACAACACACCCAATCATACAAAAACTGGAGCAGTTCCAGGCTAACAAACCCCTGAGGCAGAGAAGGAGGAGCTTGTCTAGTCCTGTTTTGTTTTTGTTTTTGTTTTTAATCTAAGAAACAGTCCTGAATCTTGTGTTGGTGAGAACCACGGCTAGGGGCAGGTTACCAGCACGGTGAGGGAGGATGCTCGTATCACAGTTCAAGTCCTGACTCCCACGCTTCTAATGCAGCTTCTTGCTCTCTCTCTCTCTCTCTCTCTCTCTCTCTCTCTCACACACACACACACACACACACACAGAGCAGATGCCTTTAGAACTTGGGTCCAAGCCAGATTGAGTTCCCAGCCCCTGGTTTCAGCCCGGCTCAGCCCTGGCTGTTGAGGGCATTTTGGAGTTTGACTAACACAGACAAATTCTCTCCTCTCTACCTTCCAAATAAAGTGAATACAATTAAACAAACATTAATAGATGCTCCATAGGCGTCACTGATGAAGCCAGCCAGGGCTGGGTGAGTGTGTGTCAGGAGGTCCCAGAGGGCCGCTAACTGACCCTGAAGCCTCTGGCTTAGCACTGAACTCTCACGCAGGACCCCTGTCCTCAAGCAGCTGCATCGCCAGGTAAGTTGATGACTGATTCCAAGTCTGGCTCCCGCACACAAGGCAGGATGTGTGCGGTGCCTAATGCACTTAATGCACTCACGTGACTAACAACGGGCTCAAAGAAAAAGACATGGGTCATTTGCGATCAAGCCAAGCAGTCTGTGCCTGTGGTGGGAGAGGTCCCTCTGCCTCTACCTCCTGGGAAGTGGTGAAAGGCACCTTCCTTTTGGACACGAAACCTACACTCGATCTTAGCCAGAAGGCCGAGAAGAGATCTGAGGAGATTCCTGCTGCAGTTCTTTTTTCTGGGCCCCAGAACATCTCTAACAGTTCTATGTAACACCAGTGGTCATGCAGGGATCCCAGCCAGTGCCACTGACCGGTGGCAGACACCTAGCTTCTCAGAAATCATTTCCACTAGCAGCTGGCGAAGGGGTTTCATTTCCCTAACAAGTCAGGGACTGAGTCCTGACTCAGCATGAAGTTACAGAAGTCAAACCCTCCACCCTTCCTCCCTGCACTTGCTATCAAGTCTACGGGACAAGTCTCTGAGGGAAAGATGTGGGCTCTGCAGGGGTTGGTGAAGGACAAGGGGCTAAGGACTGCCAACTCGCCCAATCCTACCCACCTCTGTGCTGTTCCAACATGGCTGAAGGCCTGGCACACCCACTCCTCCTCCTGAGGCTCAGCCTCACTTCCTATCAGACACATCATGCTGGGATACCTGCCTGGGGACCACCACATGTGCTGCAGCCTCATCCCAGACCCTGCCCAAGCACTGACCTTGTGCTATCAAACATTCAGGCCCAACTTAGGTGGGGAGCAAGTCTTTCTTGAGTTTGTTTGGATTCACGTCTAGGGGTGTGCTACTCCTTTCAATAAGTCCTGTCTTCCTGATTGCCTCTTAGAAAAGGAGGAGGAGAGGAAGGAAGAAGCCCACATGCACTTGAAATCTGCAGAGTTCCAGGCACTGAGTGGGAGCAGGCCAATAGACAAAGGAAGGCCATGTCTCTTAACTGGGTTCACTTCGGAAAAGAGAACGAAGGTTGAGCAACTTTTTATGGCCAGTTCCAGGTTGCAGGAGGCAGGGCTGGAGCTCCAACGCCAGCAGGGCCAGTTCCCTGCAGGACTGCTCACAGCAGCCCCCTTGGGAGCAGTCTTGCCACTGGACACACTTGGGGTGGCAAGCACGTGGACGTTCCCTGGCTTTGATGCCAGGTCACCCTGGGGATGACAGGTTTCTGGAAAATATAGGGAAAGGGTGTAGAGTAACTGAAAACCATGCTCCAAGGACAGAAAGGGTCATCTGGTGAAAGGTGAGGCCCATCAGGGCCCCACGCTGTCCACGCTTTCCTGAACGTGCCACGTGTCTCATGCCTCATGCCTATGCAGAAGCTGCTCTCCTTGTCTAAATTACCTCTTCCCCTCCTGTCCAGACAACTCCTGTGCTTCCTTCAAAACCCACCCCATCATCTCTTCCATGAGGTCCTGCTTCTTAGCAGTAGGACCTCACGGTCGACTCCTTCCCTTGATGCACCGCACTCCTCAAAGGCTTCCTCCAAAGCAGCTGCGCTTCTCACCCCTGTGTGCGGACCTGCTGTCTCAGCGCCACCTCGGAAGGGATCATCACAATATATCAGCGTGCCAGCTCGAGTCCCGGCTGCCCCACTTCCGCTAATGTGCCTGGGAAGTCAGTGGCAGGTGGCCCAAGCGCTTGGGGCTCCACACGGATGTGGGAGACCCAGATGAAATTCTTGGTTCCTGGCTTTAGCTTGGCTTGGCTTAGCCTCAGCATCATGACCATTTGCGGTGAGAATCAGCAAGAAGATCTGTCTCTCTTTGTAACGCTGCCTTTCAAATAAATAAGTAAATCTTTAAATAATAAAATGTCCAGCCCAGTGCTTGGGACTTACCATCCACGAGGGACACCTGGATGGAGCTCTCGGCTCCTGTCTCCAACCTGGCTCAGCCCTGGCTGTTGCTGGTCATTTAGGAAGTAAACCAGTAAGTGGAAGATTCTCTCTTTTTCTCTCCCTCCCTCCCCTCCGTCACTCTGCCTTACAAATACACAAGCCTTAAAAGAAAAAGACTCCAGTTGCCAAGTGAGATACGTGAAGGCTGAGCTAATCTTGCTATCTGCATGCACCTCGGTCAGTCAATCTCTCTGTTCTCCCTGCCTAACAGTGTAACACCTACATGGTCCTCCCACCACGTTCCGAGGGTTCAGCAGGCTCTTGCGATCAGTACCCTTGAAGCATGCACACATGGTGGATGAGGTGGAGACTGTGTCGAAATGTCCGTCCTTGTCCACAAAAAGCCTTGCAGGTACAGCAGGTGTCATGAGCTTGGGACATGTGAGTGGTGACAACAGGGATCCCAAGCCAGACACATGACTAACTACAGCAGGATGGGAGTAAGACCAGGAAAGCCCCTTTGCAGGGAGCCCCACCCCTCCACACACCTCCCTGAGGTTGGAGTCCCTGCTCTCTCAGAACTTGCCTTGTCTAAGCCACACTGCATGCCTCTCCCATTGCCGCCCTAACAGCTTGCCACCAACTCAGTGCCTTAAAACAACCGTGATTCATTCTCTCACTCATCTGCATGGAATCTGAGGGGTTCAGACCAGATGTCCTCAGGGTCGGCTCCTCTGGGAGACTCCCATTCCACAGCTTGCAGCTCCTCTAAGCTATGGCCACATCGTCCTGTCCGAGCTTCCAGCGTCACAGTGCACCTCATCTGCCTCGCCCTTGCCTTGTGAGGGCACTAGGCCTACCTGGATGAGCTCCCAGGTCAAGATGCCTGCCTTTCTCACATCTGAAAAGCACATTTTAACCCCATCAGGTCACACAGTCACTGATTCTGGGACATGGAGGTCAGCAAGTACACCAGCTGCCCAGATGTTCCACCAGAACCTCTCAGCCTAGCCATGGCAGCAGATCCCAGGCCACCGCAGTCTCCAGCTCTCCATTCCAAGCTGCAACGGTACCCACGAGAGTGATTCATGCATGGGTCTTTTCTTAGCAGGGATCTCCACGCTGCCTACTCTGATTTCCCAAGTGTCAGAGGCTCCCTGGGTGGAGCCAGGCCAGAAGGCATTTTTACGGGGAAGGCCACAGAGCAGGGGCAGGGTGCACTGGCCGAGCAGGCCAAGCGGATCATCACTGGAGAGGAAAAAGAAGCTGAGAAAACACAGGCCCAGTTTGACCCTGGGGACCCTGACACACACAAGAGGCTGAGCTGACCTGCTGGAGGGCCACATGCTCTGAGCCTGTTCATCATTTCTGCAGGCCAGCTGAGGGACAAGGACCCATTCCTGCAGAGTGTGTCTGGGTCAGAGGGTGGGCTATGGGGCATGGGGAATCAGCCCCCTACAGACCCATGCCCTTCTATCCATGTCAAGGCTACATTTCAAGCTTGTAGGGGAATCTGGGCCTGGCTGGTCACCCATCTTGTACAGCAGCTGCACAAAGCCCGGCAGCGGCCTTGGCTGCCCTCTCCCCTCCGGCCCCAGGCCGCCTGGCTTGCAGCCTAACTCCTGGGCTGGCCTGCTTCAAGGCAGTTACAAAAGCCTCTGCATGTGAAGCAACTGTGCATGTGGGGGACAGCTGGAGATGGACCATGCTGAGTCACCGTGGCTCAAGGTCGGGGGGCCATCCCAGAGCTGCAGGGGCAGAGGCGGGACTCTGGCTGGGCAGGAGGAATAAAGTCCTTGAGGCCCAAACTCCACAGCCTCTCCAGGATCGGGGTAGGAACAGCTCCTGGAGGACCCAGCACAATGGCCTTCAACACGCCCCCTTCCCAGTGCGGTGACATGAAGCTCCCCGAGCGTTATTTCCTGGCTGGTGAAATCGACCCCACGACACTTCTGTGTACAATTACAGTGGACAACGAACAAGCAACGTGTGAATGGCCTTTGCTCTCATGCCTGGGCTCAGTTCAAGATCAAGAAGGGAACAAATGAGCAGGAAGCAGGCGGCTGCCTGCCTGGCGAACCGGAACGGAGGGAGTTGGATCTGCTGCTGTCTCATCCAGGCTTTGGAGCCGGGCTCACCTTCCCCCTCTTACCATCCCAGGAGCACTCACTCTCCACTGCGCCTTTTCAGGATTTCTTAGCAATCCCCTGGCACTCCCGTCCTTCCCACATGAGCTCATGTTGGCTGCGGGACAACTGGATTAGATACCGATTCCATTATATCATACATGGCCACTTGGCTGGGCTATTTTTTTTTTTCATTTTAATGGACATGATCTCACTTGGTGGTCCAGTCACCTTTTGGGGGTGTTGCTCTCCCCATTTCACAGGTGGGGAAACTGAGGGCTGCTGAGGAAGTACCTAAGGAGCACAAGGGGGTCAGAGCCCCACTGCCGGACTCTGAGTTCAGTGTTTCGTGTTGAAGCAGACATCACGATGTGGGCCATCGTGGCAGGTGGGGGTCAGCCCACAGCTGCTCTCCCACCCCCTGGGGAACTCCCTCATAGCCTCCGTCAGCACCCCGGGACAGGGATCTTTTCTAAGGTGTTCAGGCCTTCGCTGGTCCCCCACACAGGTACCAGAGTGTAACGCCCTGCTTCTGACGGCTTTGTCTAAATCCCTCACCCCACATGGAGTGGACTGAGTCTCTTTAGCCGCTAAAAGCGGAAGTGACAGCCATCACAGCCTTTGAAACGAGAAAAGGGAATGACAAGACTGTGTGAGAGGACGAGACTCGTGGACCAGAGGCAGGGACAGTCCCGTCCAGCCTGTCATGCTGGCCTGACCTATATCACGTAGCCCAGCTGTGGTGTTGCAGTGTCTGCCAAAGGTCTAGAACCTTCTGGAAACCCACCAGGGAAGGGGCCAGGGCAGGATGTGCACTTAATTGCCTGACAGAGGACTCCAAAACTTGTTTACAAACTGGTCAAAATGGGAGAATTTGAAGCCCCAAAGTGACCAGAAATTTGGTATCTGAAGGGGATGCCATCCATGGTGGCTGTCACTGGATATTGTTGAAAATGTGACCTTGGCATCTGGGAAGAGGAGTGGCAGGGGTACACAGCAAGGGTGGACAAAGATGGTCTTAGAGGTCCTCCAGCAGATGCTTTCAGGGGCAGCTGCTCAGCTGAGTGGCAAGATGCTGCTTGGGGATGCCAACGCCCATATCTGTCTCTAGTTCCGGTTCTACTTTTTAGTTCAATTTTCTGCTTCTGTGAACCCTGGGGCCATTCGTGATGCCTCGGGAACTGAGCACCCTGGGGCTGTGGGTGATGGCTTGGGGACTGTGCACGCTAGGGCCGTCGGTGATGCCTCAGAGACTGCGCACCCAGGGGCTATGGGTGATGGCTCAGTGACTGCACACCCTGGCAGTCATGGGTGACAGTTTGAGGATTGCGAACCTGGGGCCTGAAGCGATGGCTTGGGAAGTCGGGTTGTAGCCACACACATAGGAAACCAGATGGAGTTCCCACCTGCTGACTTGGGCCTGGCCCACCCTGCCTGTTGCAGGCATTTGAGGTTTGAGCTGGCAGATGGGGCATGCTCCCTGAAGTACTCAATGCTGGTGACCAGGCAGAGCTAGGGCCGCCTGCCCATCTGTCTGTAAAGGAGTGGGAAAGGGCTTGCCCCTGTCTTGCCTGCTCTATGAACATCTCCACAGCACTTGGAAAGAGAATGATTTCATCAACAAGGCCAGCCGCTAAAACAGTCTTCATTCTAAGAAACTGGAGTTCCAAGCCACAGGCTATGGGTATCATTTATATTCAATGATTCAGACAAAGCACTTGCATTGGTTTATCTGCAGTCTATACATGGTGCAGGAAAGAGACCCTGGGAAGGAACATGTCATATCAAACCCAGGGAGCGAACTGTGGGATCTGAGTGGGAGTGAAAGGAGAATTTATTTATAATCTGTGGATTTGTCCTCAAAATGAGATAACTAAAACAAATTACTTCCATGAAAACAAAAAATGTGAAAGTGAAGCCCAAGGTCTCCAGTTGGCCAGTGGGGCGGGTGCCCATGCTGGGTTGGGGGAGGGGGCCTCGGGATGTATCTTGAAGAGCCAGCTTTGGTCTGTGCTGTGCCTAGGGTTAACCATGCTACCCAGGGGGCTTGAGGACTGGTTGACTGCCCAGTCACACAGCAAGTGCATCTTACCATGGACACCTACAAGAAAGCATGCTGTCCCTGGCCCACACACGGTGACCCCAGACCCAATGTGACGCCACAGACTCCAGGGCTGCATCTCTATCAGCATCCACACCTGGGGAGATGACCTCTGGTGCGATGCCACCGGGTTGCTTTGAATTCATGCAACATGTAAACTTCAGGGCCAGTACATTGGTGTGCTGGGCAAAGCTGCCACCTGCAGCTGTGGTACCCCATGGGGGCACCCCTTTGAGTTCTGACTGCTCCACTTCTGATCCAATTCCCTGCTTATGGCCTGGAACCAGCAGAATATATATGTCTCAAGTCCTTGGATCCCTGCACCAAAGTGGGAGACCTGGAAGAAGCTTCTGGGTCCAGATCAGACCAGTTTGGACTGGCCACTGGAACCATTTGGGAATGAATTAGCAGATAGAAGATCTCTCTGTATATCCCTCTCTCTAATATTGCCTTTCAAACAAAGTAAGTAATTCTTTTATTTATTTGTTTATTCTTCTTGGAAAGGCAGATATTTACATATATATAGAGAGAAGGGGAGACAGAGACAAAGATCTTCCCAAGTGGCCACAAAGGCCAGAGCTGAGCTGATCCAAAGCCTGGAGCTTCTTCTGTGTCTCCCACATGGGTGCAGGGTTCCAAAGCTTTGAGCCGTCCTCGACTGCTTTCCCAGGCCAAAAGCAAGGGGCTGAATGGGAAGTGGAGCAGTCGGGGCATGAACCTGCACCCATATGGGATCCTGGCATGTGCAAGGTAAGGACTTGAGCCACTAGGCTACCACTCCTGGCCCAATAAATAATTCTTCAAAAAAAGTGAATTCCCAGTCACTCCAGTATCTATGGAGACTGGATCTAGACTACCACACATGTCAAAACCCACAGATGCTCAAATCACTGAGATGAAACAAGTTTCTATATATTTTACATCATCTCTAGAGTACTAGAATCACATTGAACAGAACGCAAGCATCATATAAATTATGGTTATAATGTATTGTTTAGGGAATAATGACAAGGAAAAAATGCCTGTCCATGTTCAGTACAGAAGCAATTTTTTTAAATACATTTTTTGTTGTGCAGTCGATGGAATTTATAGATGTAGACTTTGCAAACAGAGGGCTGACTCCATCACATGAAGCAGCAGGTGGCCTGTCCCCTGTCAGCTGGAGCCAGTAGGGCCTGTGCTTACACCCCTGGGAGCAGAGAGGGGCAGTAGGGCCACAGAAAAGAATGCTGGATCAAAAGGGCTCAGCTTCAGTGAAGCCTTGTGTTCGTAGCACAGAGCAACACACCGCTGTCGAGAAAGGGACAGTGGCTGGGCACCACGGTTTACCCAGTTTACCCAGAGTGGAGGAAAGAAACCCACAGCAACGGTCCAGGGGACAAAATATGGGACTCCTGGGACTGGACCCAAGCATGGCGGCCTGGATTACCACTTCATTGAGAACACAGGACCCTATGGTCCCCTTCCTCATGGTAGGGTGTGGGTACACGGATGGCCAATCTCCCTCTATGAACTGAGGTCCCCCAATTCAGAGCGGAAGTTGAAATTCCCTACCTAAAACATATGTGTGCCTTCTTGTCATGACCATGCAAGTTCTTGAATCATCACTTTGAGCACGACAGAGAGGAACCTGTAGACACTAGTGAGGTGACTAGGAATATTGCAGGGTGGGGGTGGTGGGGTGGAGGGACCAGAGGACAGCATGGCAGGCTGCATCTAAGTAAAAACTGTGTGGCCCTGACCTCCAACCCTGACAATTGCCCTGGGTACAGGGAACGAGACCTGGTATGGTGGGGAAGGCCTTAGGACAGCCCACCGGAAGCCGGGATCCAGCAGAGGGTGGATACGAAAGCTCTACCATCTGCTGCCTTGGCTTGGGTAGCCGCCAAGAGGGGAATTCCCCCTGGCAACGCATGACCATGAGCAGGCCTGTGTAAGGTGCAGATCAACAACCGGGCCCCATGGAAATGTTTGGTTAACGCTTCCTAATGTGGTAGCACCTCCCTCTTGTAGAGTGAATCATCCTTAGAGGAAGCCCTGACTCAGGCCTCAAAGAATTTCCAGCAAGAAACTTCTCAGGATAACATGCCTCTCAGATAACTCTCGGGGACTTCAAAATGTCCCTGGAAAAATCAGAGAGTTTAATTGGATGAAAAAAAATTAAAATCCAGTTATTTTCCCATAATGTGTACTTTCCATTGTGTTTCTGAAGATCTTCCTGCATGTACAGATTTCAAAAATGGCTTTTGGGTCAGGATGAGCTTATCCCTTAATTCCTTGTTTGTTTCAAATGCCTCATGCACACACAAACCACCCGAGACATCCCCAAGCCCCCAGAGGGACTCACACCCCATGACAGCTTGACCCCTGGCCTCTAGAATTGCGCTGGAATCAGTCTCCACTGTTTGAAGCCCCTGAGCTTGTGGTTACATGTCATGACAGTCTCAGGAAATCCACACAGGAAAGAGGGAATGTTTTAAGAAAGGATGGTTGGGACATTTCCTGAGCTGTTGGAAATCATTCATATTTGAATCCAGCCACCCAGGCGATCCCAAACCCAGGAGTGAAAACACCCATCCAGACCCAGTTAGTGAAACTTCAGAACACCAAAGACAACAGGAAGCTATGAAAAGCAGAACAAGAGATAGTGCCTGAGAATCAGTTTTTATGCAGCTGCCAATGGATGCTCAAAGATGGGATGGGATGGGATGGGATGGGATGAGATGCTTAAAGATGAGATGGGATGGGATGGGATGGTGCCCTTGGCGTGCCTAGAGACAGCAAGCATAGTACTTGCTGTGTAAGTCATTGACCTTCATCCAGCAAAACTATCATTCCAGATGGAGAGCAAGATCAACTCATGTCAGACAAGAAAAATCACTTCTAGAATATTCTGAGAGAAAATTCTGTGATTGGTTTTAACAGAAGGAAACCGACTCTGATCAGAAAAACTGAGACATGAATGAAGGACAAATCAAAAAGTAAATATGAGATAGAGCTCAATGAACATACATCATATAAAACTGCAAGTATCTTTTAGCTCTGTTCATTTGTTTATTTATAAAGGAGAGAGACAGAGACAGAGAAAGAGAAAAGGAAAAGAAAGGGCAAAGGCAAACCAACACTCTGTGTTGGTTCACGCCCCAAACACACTCCATGGCTGAAGCTAGGACAGGCCAAAAAGAGAACTGGGAACTCAACCTAGGTCTCCAGTGTAGGTGTTAGGGACTCAACAGCTAGAGCCACTACCTCACAGGGCTGTGTTAGCTGGAGCCTGAAACCAAGCACTGGACCAACGTACCCCGAGACACAGGTGTCTTGCTGCCGGCTCCTAAACCACTGATTGCTGTGTCTTGGCATTTGCTGCCTGTTCGCTGCCAGTTATTGGCTGAATTCATGCTTCATTTTCAGATTAGAAGAGTAGAAGCTGTGTTGATTTCCACATCAGTAGGATTCCAACTTGGGTCCCAACAGTGAGAAGAATCTGTAAGTATGTAAGGATTTTGAAGTATTGTACACCAAGTTAAATGTATCCCTTAATTCTACCCCATGAGCTTTTTCAATGTCCCTCAGAAAGGACAGGAGATGGAAGGTGGTAGAGCTACTGCCACTTTTCTTCTAGCTCTAGCTCTAGCAGAGGAGGCAGGAGTGGACAGAGCCCTGAGGTGGCAGGGGTCTGGGGCCTTGCACCTGCTATAAGGGCAGCAACTTCCTATAGCTGCTGACCCTCCATCCTCTGTTTTGTTCTTTTGGGCTTCCCAACAAATGTGTAACCAGACTGCCCATGTTCAAGCTCTGCTTGACAGACCTAGACTAACTCCTGTTTCTCTGACACAATTCTTGCTTTTATACAAGGTTGAAAACACACAATCACACTCATGCATGCATGCACGCTGGAACCAAGACGCAAGGCGACTGGAGCACCTGCCAGGGCTGGGGGAGCCGCGGAATCCTGTGAGTTCAGATCCTTATGATGTTTGGAAGGAAGACTCAAGCTTCCATCGACTCCTGACTGAGAATACATGCTGTACTTTTGGGAGTAATCACTAAAAGAATAGGAAAAGAGGCTTTTTAAAAAAGTAAAATTTTTTTTTTGCACATAAGTCTTCCAAAAGAAGGCAAGAATGGGAAAAGTAAGCACTCCAGAGAAGACAGGACAGAGAAAAAACTCAGGTGGCAAGTTTAAAGAAAAGACATATATTATGGAAGAACTCTAGTTGGAGGATAGCAAATATGAATGAAAAACTAAAATCCAACGATATACTTTTTGCAAGAGCCATGTAAGTAAGGAGTGACTAAAAAAGGATAGAAAAAGATTAGCTTGCAAACTCCAAAAAATCTTACGTCTGCTATGTTAGTTGCCGTACACATTGGCTTTGTACATAGCACACACAATAGATGCAAAGCCAGAAGACTTTAATGACAGACCAGGAGAGTCAGTGGCTAAGGTTCAATTTACCTAGAAAACAGTATTTACAGATTATTCTCAGAAAAAGGAGATGAAAGAATTTAAAAGGAAAAAGCAAACATGTCATTACTTGGAAATGGCACGAATTTTGTACATAGATCACCCAGGTGGCTTTTAACATTAATATTAGACACACAAATCAGTATTAGTCAAATTGTTCATATTTCTGCAAACTAGCACCCAAAATTAGAAAGCAATGCTTTTAAAACCATACCACTCATAAGAACATCAGAGCAGTAGTGAATGGGAATAAAAATGACAGATGGTGTGCACTCTCTCTGCGGGCGAAGCAGGAATCTGAACTGAGACACTTTCAGGAAGACTTCAGATGATTGGTTCAGTGCAGCTGGGACATCCCATATCCCACCTCAGAGTCCCAGTTCCATTTCGGATTCAAGCTTCCTGTGAACGCACACCTTGAGTGATAGCAGGCTATGGACCAAGTTCTTAGGCCCCTGACATACCTGCAGAGGACTCGGATAGAATTCCAGGCTTCTGGTTTCATTCAGCATGGTCCAAGCCTGGCTGCTGTGGGCACTGAGCAGTAAAAAAAGCAGATAGAAAATTTGTCTATGCCTCCATCTTTCAAATAAAATATTGTTAAAAAAATTTTTTTAAAGATTTATTTATTTGATTGGAAAGGCAGATATACAGAGAGGAGGAAAGACAGAGAGGAAGATTTTCTTCCATCTGCTGATTCACTCCCCAAGTGTCCACAACAGCCAGAGCTGAGCCTATCTGAAGCTAGGAGCTTCTTTCAGGTCTCCCACGTAGGTGCAGGGTCCCAGTGCTTTGGGTTGTCCTTGACTGCTTTCCCAGGCCACAAACAGGGAGCTGGATGGGAAGTGGGGCTGCCAGAACAGGAACCAGCAACCATATGGGATCCTGGTGTGCGCCTGGTAAGAGGACTTTAGCTGCTAAGCCACCAAGCCAGGCCCTAAAATTTATTTTTCTTGAAACAGCAGAGTTAGAGAGAGAGAGATTGCATCTGCTGATTCACTCGCCAAATGTCCACCTCTGTTGCAGTTGGGCCAATCACAAGCCAGGAGCTTCTTTTAGGTCTTCCATATAGGGGTAGGGGCCCAAGGTTTTGGGCCATCTTCACTGCTTTCCCAGTCCACCTGCAGAGAGCTGGATGGGAAGTAGAGCAGCCAGGACACAAACCAGCACCCATATGGGATCTTGGTGCATGCAAGGAGAGGATTTAGCCACTAGGCCATCCTACCGGACCTCATACCTTCACTGTTACAAAAGTTAACCGGAATTATAGATACCAATGTAAGTCCTAAAACTACACAAAGAAAAGAAAGCAGGAATTCTTTGCCACTCTGCCATCATGCAAAGCCTTCTTAGGTATGGCAAGAAGAGCATAATCTAGCACAAATTGATAGCTAGATTTCATCAAGCTTAAAACTTTTGCTTGAAAAGATACTGATAAGAGATGAAAAGATAAACAGATTGGAGGAAGGGGAGCAAAATCATCCCAAAGCAAATATCTAATAAAGGAATTGTGTCCAGGATATAAAGAATTTTCTTGCAATACTGAAAAATAAACTCAGTTTCAAATAAGCAAAGGATTTGAACAAATACTTAACTGAAGAAGAACATGAAAGGAAAACAAGCCCACAAAATGAAGCTCAACACTGCTACAGAGATAACCAAGGGGGACAGGGAAATATTTGAGGCTGGCAGACACAGCCCATTATCTTGGCCAAGTGTCTGTTTCACACGGACACACACATGCCAAGACTTACAGGACTTTGCACTTTAAATATGTGCAGCTTATTGTGTGTCAATCACACCTCAATAAAGCTGCTTTATAGAAGGCACCAATCAACAGAAATACACCGTGTTTGTGGAGTGGCAAACTCAACAGTATTTCCCAGTTTGATTTATAGATTCTCTGCAAGCCCAATAAAAATGCCAGTTGCTTTTCTGTTCTTTTGTGGAACTGGACAAGCTCATTCTAAACTTTTTGTGAAAGTCCAAAGGATGAAGAATAGTCCAGATGCTCTCGAAATTTCTCCCTCAAAACAGGAGAACTTGGTTGACAACACAGATTATTTTCAACTTAAAGAAATTAAGACAGGATGAAGTTGACTTAAGGGATAGAGCAGCAGGGTGAGAGATTCTAAGTTTTGTACAGGTGTGTAAGATTTATCTACTGGAAAGGTAGAGTGACAGAGGGGAAGAGACACAAAAAGATTTTCCACTTTCTAATTGTCTTCCCAAACAGCTACAACAGCTGAGACAGGGCCAAACTGAAGCCAGGTCCATCCAGGTTTCTGATATGGGTGGTTCGGACCCAAGCACATCACCTGTTATTTTCCAGTCACATTACCAGGGAGCTGGACTGGAAGTGGAGTAGCTGGGACTTGATCTGAGGTTGGAATCTCGAGCAGTGGCTAAATCCATTGTAGCTCAATGTCCACCTCAGAGTCCTTGTTATGTGTCCACTTCTGCCTTGGGTAGGATGGACGGGACCGCAGAACATGAGACGTGAGAGACTGTGACAAATGGCACAGGGACAGCTGAACATTCAGAGGGACCCCTACCTTTCACTAAAAACTCAAGTCAGTAGCAGCCAGAGTGAAGCCCTAGAGCTCAAAAGAGATGGAGAGGACATTTTTAATCACTCAATTTACAGAGAGAAGACGTTTTCAAGTAACAGAATTGGTCAAAACAAGCAAACAAGCAAAAGAAGACAAGAGAAAAATTGGCAAAATTCTAAGTACTTCATGAAAGAGGGAATTAAGGCAGCTAATAAACTTGTGAAGATGACCAGGAAAATACACACTAAAACGATAGAGATGTTAGTACACCCATACCGTCAGGGCGGAGCCTGAGGCCACCAAGTGTTTAGTGAGGATGTGGAGCCATGGAATGCTCATACACCATTTAAAGGTCGGTACACGAGAGCAGCCACGTGGCAGGTGGCTTGGCATTTTTCTGGTAAAACTGATCACTGGTCTAGCATGCCTAGACCAATTCATGCAGTACACCTGCCCTGAGAGCAACGGGCCACAAGTATCTGCCGTGGCCTTCTTGTTACGCCCTGATTCTCACAGGCAGATTGGCTACATGAACTGCAGTGAACTCATCAATGGCATGCCGTGCATAGCAGTGCCAACGTAGAAGAAGCTGGAGCTTTGTGAAAGAGCAACAGAGAAGGCTTACAACTATATGGCTGAGCAAAGCATGAATACAAAGATCCATTTCGCATCATTTGATTTCTTCAAAAATGTTGACATGTTAGATTTTGCAAAATAGATTTGTATTGTGTAGGGTGAACATACGGGTGAAAATGAAAAGCAAAAAATGTATCTAGAGAGTCAGAACAGTGGTTATTTTAGGGAAAGGGTAGGGGACTTTCAGCAGAAATGTCCACACGGGGACTGCTGGATGGACTGGACGTAGTCTAAAGACTCCAATTCAGTAAGCTTCCTTCCGAATCATGGAACGGAACTCTTGGGTTTAATCTCATCGGTCCAACCAAGGTCACATGCCTAGCCCCAGCCAGTAACTGTGGTTAGGGAAATTTCTTGAACTGATGTGGATTTAATCCTAGAAAGGTAAACCGATCCCTGGCAAGAAATTTGAGATTATATAAATTCAGGCCAATCAGGTCCACCCTTAAAGCTGGGGTGGGACCTGAGAGGCACCCCAGGGCACAAGGGTAATTTGGGGAAAAGGAGTGGGTATCTGAATCAAGTCAGCTCTTTCAGGAAGCAGGAGGGACTGAGTGCTGAGAAATCACCCAAGCATGTCCATTCTGAGCACCACTGGTCCGGCTGGGCTTAAACATTTGCAGGGGCTGCTCCCAGTGTCACCAGCACTGGACTGCAGAACCCTCTTACACCACCACTGCTACAGAAACGTCCAAGTCTCCCTGGCAAGACAAGAGTTCTTTGTGTTATTTCCTCAGGATTAAAGGACCCAGGAAAAACCATGCAGTTGCATCTAGGTCATTGGCACTTCCTGTATGCCAGGGAGGGGAGAAATGCCTTTCCTTTTTGGATTCTTAAGCTTCCCATCTACCCTGGATTCCGAGCCCCAGTATGCAGCAGCGGCGGTGATGGGGGCAGACATTCTGGTTAATAGATCCCATCCACAGCCATCCCTGTTGATGGTCACAGGTAGGACTGTTCCCGTTTCCATTTACAGATGAGGAAACTGTCTCAGAACACATAGATCCACACCAAGTCCGCACAGCCAGCAAGTGGCAGGATGGGAGGCTGTGCCACCTCTCAGACACAGGAGCTGGTTCTCTGCCCAGCCCTTCAGGCTGCTCCAGTTCATGGTTTCCCGGTCATTGATAATGGGTTGATGAGAACAACTTGCCACTCAGGAAGTCTGGCTGTGGCCAGCTCTGCTCCGGCCCTAACCCTAACTTGAGTATCAGAAGTGCAAATAATCTTATTAGTTTGGTATTAATTAGAATTTGTATTTTGTTGAGAATTTTAGCATAATGTTTAGAACGAGGTTTGGCAGATTTTCCTTGCAAGGGATCAGAGTCCAAAGGTTTGGCTCCACATGATACAAATAGTATGTAAATGAGCAGGTGTGGTTATAGTCCCATAAACCTATATCTACAAAACTAGGCCCCAAATTATGAACCTTCATATTTTGATCTCTGATGTAGAACAACTTTTAAAAGATTTGTTCATTTATTTGAAAGACAGAGTCACAGGGGGCGGGAAGGGGAAAAGGAGGGCTGAGGGATAGGAAGTATTTTTCATCTGTGTGAGTCCCAGAAGAAGCTCCTGGCTCCCGGCTTTGAGTTCAGCCTCAGCCATTGCAGCCACTTGGGGAGTGAACCAGTGGATGGAAGGTCTTTCTGTCTCTCCTCTATAAATCTGCCTTTCCAATAAAAATAAATGAATTTTTAAATTTTTTAAATAAAAACATCAGACTGTTGGAGTCGTTTTGGGGTTGCCAGTTGTGACCATGGCATCCATATAGGCACAGCTTCAGCTTCCTGCAAATGCAACTGGCAGGGCAGAAGATGCCCTAAGTGCTTGGGCTCTGCCATCTATCCTACAGCTTTGTCAGATGCACACGCATAGCCTGCAATTGATCCTGTTCTGGACAGGTCTGTTCTTAATATTTATAGGGTCCAGAGCAAGAGTGTGTGTAGACAGAGCCAGTGTGTGGTGTAGTAAATAAGGTTGCAGTTCGCAACACTGGCATCGTATATGGATATGGGTGCCAGTTCAAGTCCCAATTGCTCCACTTCAGAGCCAGGTTCCTGCTAAAGGGCCTGGGAAAAGCAGCAGGGCCCATATGGGAGACCCAGATGAAGGCTCTTAGCTTCAGCCTGAATAGGGTCAATCACAGGCTGTGTACATGGATCTGACAAAGCTATGGGTGATGGCTAAGGCTCCATACTTTGGAATCAAATCTTCCAGCTCTCAAGTCTAGGTTTTGCTACTTACTTGCTGTCAGACCTGAGTCAAATCCTTCATTTTTTTTTCATCAACTCAGTTTTCTTATCTATCTAACAGGGACAGCTATTGCACTAGCTGTGCAAGGTGACCATGAGGATTCAGTGGAATCAAGATGACTCAAAGATAGGTATGGTTACAGCTCCTGTACCAGATGCAAATGTTAGCTCACACCACCCACAATGACATTACTTAAACACATGGCTAAGTGTGGAATGGCACTTCTCAAATCCTATCCTGAGTGCTTGTTTTTTTTTTTTTTTTTTTAATAGAAGCTTAACACAACAGTAAAACTGCCTGGTCAGGTGAGGTCAAGGGGTCCCTGCTGCCCCACCTGTGTCTGGCAGCTCTGTGTCCATCATATCCAGGCACTGAATGACTCTGCTAGTCCCTCTGTACCACACGCTCGATTCCACCAAGTTTGCAGTCTGCAAACTCAGTCAGGTCCTAGGTGGCACCTGGCCATGGTCACCTGCCCTGATAGGACCTGGCTCTCTTTGAGGAGCCACAGCCCAAGGGCTCACTGGCCCACCCAGCTCTGGGACTTGCTCCACCCAGTGGGATCACCTGTTAGAACTTCAGGGCCTCACTGCTGGCCCATGAAGTCTCCTGCTCTACCACACTCTCCACACCTTGGGCTGGGTGCTGCTCTCCTGTCCTGGGTGCCATCCCGGATCCTCAGCCCTTGCCCAGGCCCTGCCTAGCCCCCATTGTTCCCCACTTGAACCTCTGGCCCTGGCCTCGCAGTGTGGGCTCTGAAACTACCCAGGCCCTCCTCATCACCTTCGGCCTCTCTAGGATTCACACAGAGGGAAATGAATTCACTGTGATGCAAAAGAAAAAAAAAAAAAGGAAGGAAGGAAGGAAAGAAGTCCATGCTTCACTTTTTCATAATAGGTATCTTCTATTAACTCATTTAAAATAATAATTTATGTATACATATATACACATATACACACACATACATATGAACTACAAATGAAACGAAGGGAGGGAAAGAGATCCTCCTTCTGGTGGTTCATACCTCAAATGGCCTCAATAGCTCTGGCCCAGGTGAACCAGCAGCTTCATCTACACCTCCCATGCGGGTGCAGGGGACCAAACACTAGCAGCAGCATCCACTGCTTGTCCAGGGATGCTAGGAGGAAGCTGCAAGCAGAGCAGCCAGTGCTCCAGGTATGGAATGCTGGCATTGCAAGCAATGACTTACCCACCTCTGTCACAATGTTGGCCCATTTTTTACTATTATTAACTTTTGGAAGCTTTCTCCTAAGAACTCTAAGTGCAGTTCTTTGGAGGATTCCAGTATAGAGGTTGCAGAACACTCTGAGATATGCCCTCATCTGTACTTCGTTATTCTAACTTCTGGGAGAAACCTTTTTGTTTGTTTCAATTTTATTTATTTGAAAGCAGACAGGGGAGGGTGGGAAATTGGGTGGGCCTTCTCCCTTAATACCCCCCTTTAAACATGAAGGAAACAATATGGAAAAAATAATAGTCTTACCCACTTTCCTGTAGCCCTTGAATCTTTTTACCCTAATTAACTATGTAAAGATTGTCAAAATATAATAAAAAAAAAAAAAAAGAAAGAAAGCAGACAGACACCAAGAGTTCTTCTCTGTGTCTGCTTCATTCCCCAAATGCCCAGGGATGGGACAGGCTAAGCCAGGTGCCTGGAACTCAGTTCAGGTATCCCTGGTGGGTCGCAGGGAACCTAAGTGCCTCTCAGGCTGTGCAGCAGCAAGCTGGGTTGTAAGCAGAACCCGGACATAAACCAGGAACCCTGACTTGGGAGATGGATATCCTAAGCGGTGTTTTGGTCGCATCACCAAACACCCATCCTCAAGGGTATGCTTTTGATCCCTTAAAACACATGACAAACAACTAGTCAAGCAGAGGAAAACTGCATTAAGCCTGGCAGCCAAGTGGCCACATGCTGGGAAAGGGGATACTTCTACATGCTCAGTGGTGCCATGCAATCGCTGGAGCAGAGGAGGAGGTCCTCCAGGTCCAGCCTCCAAGCCACCTCCCCTGGGGAGGGACCTGGCTTCACAGAACCAGCAGCTCTCTCAAGGGCAACATCACCCGATGGGCTTCTTGGGACGCAGCGTGTAAAAACCACCAGGAACCCTCTCCCCTGCCCCTCCCGAGCAAACCGCTGTCAAACATCATCGCGTGGCAGCCGTCCCAGCAGTGCCCATAAATATTTTTCTATTGACTTTTGTTTTAGTCTTTAACGGCATCCTATGAACTCTTTCAATAAACAGTGCGAGGCCAAGGAAGAGGAGACTCTGAGAGCAGAATAAATCTTCAAAATGTTAACAGCAGCCCTGGCCAACTCTGCTTTGTGCTGCCAAGGAGGAGCCTGGAGCACTGTGAGATGCTGAGGTTGGGGTAGGGTGGCCAGAGCACAGCCTCTGAGCGGAGAGGGAACAAAGTTTTCAGAATCAGAAGAGGAGGCCAGCTTGAGTGAAATGGGGAGAGGCTCAGCCTGTCCAAGTGGTGAGACTCCTGAGGCTTCTCCACTGTGCATGGGACTCACACAGGCTGCGGACCCCGCCTGCCCAGTCCCAGCTTCCATCCCTGTAGCTGACAGAAGAGAACACCTGGGCGGATGCCAGCAGCATTCATGGGATGACTCACAGCCATCCCGTGGCACAGGTGCTAAGCTTGGACCTGACATGATTTCACAGATAGGCTTTGGGGCTCCAGGAAGTCAGAAGGATACCCCCTAACCTGGCCTCTCATAGGAGCTCATTGATCCCCAAATCCCTCACATGAGCTATCCTAGTTCTCTCAAAGATCCCAAGCCCTAGGAAGCACTTTTCCATGAGATGTTGATCTGTTGAAGGATTCTGAAACTTCCCAAGGCCATTTTACATACCTGGCCACAGGTGTTCACGGGGCAGGTATGTGGTAGGTACATGACAGGTGGGTGTGGGGTCAGGGCAGTGGCATCCTGCAGCAGTGGGAGTGTGGACTGGGACAGAACCTGGTTATGCAGACCCAGCTATGCTACACTCAGCTTTTCAGGGCCTCTATTTTCTTACCCGCAAACTGGGCGAGATTGCCCTGTTACCAGGAGTATGATAGCATGAACACAGAGACCCTGTATGTGCAGGGGCGAGTCCAGCCTTGTGGATTGCAGCCACTGTCCATGCTGAACTTGGAAGCCCTAGATGAGCCTTGCAGCTTAGCCAGGACCTCAGGTAGGCCTTGAGTCCCTCAGGATCTGATTGGATCATCTCTCCTTTACTCTGTTTGCCCCAGAACTTGGAGGCATTCTAGATGGAAGGGCAGGCTTGCCCACACACCACTCCAGGCCCTAGCTTGGAGAGCCGGGGCTTGCTTATCTACTCTTTCCCTACTGGTGAGGGTCCAGGCAGGGGAGGGGGTACCTACTGCTGCCACCCAGGCCAGGAGCTGGTGGGGCTGGGACGCCAGCAGTGGTCAGCCTGCTCCTGCCTGCAATCGACAAGTGAAACAATGAAGCAGCCCCGAGTACAGTGCTTGGGCCGTGTCAAGCCTCAGCGACCTGCCATCAGCATTAGCGCAGCTGTAGGCACTGCACTGCTAAGCCGGCACTTTGCTTTTCTGTTCCTGTGCATTCTGGGGTCTGCAAAAGAAGAGACACATTGTTCCCTTCATTTTCTTATGCAAAGTCTTTTAATCTCTAATTTGCTCCCTAAAATTACTTTCAAATTTTATGTATTTTAAAGGCAGAGAGACAGAGATCTCCCACGAACTGGTTGGCTCCCCTTAGTGCCCACAAGAGCTGAGGCTGGGCCAAGCCTAAGGCAGACAGAAGCTGGGACCTCAGACTAGGTCTCCTACAAGGGTGGCAGGGCCCCAAGCACTTGAGGCATCACCTGTCGCCTCTCGTGCAGGAAGCAGGAAGCTGGGACTCAAACCCAAATGCTCAGCCATCCTGATCAGCCATTTGTTAACTAAGGTCTCAGTTCCTGCAGTGAAGGGGGTGGACCATAGCAGAAAGGTCTCGAGCAGAGGAAGGACTCAGGAGCCAGGGCATGGGGATGACAGCTGCCCCTTCTAGTTCCCCCCACCTGAGCCAATTGGTCAAATGAAGAGTCTCTCACAGGTAAACCCACAGCTCTATAGGCTCTGCAAACCTCTGCCCCAGGTCCACAGTAAGCCCTTTGGGCATCTTGGACCAAGGAAGAAATTTCTAGAAGAAAGATGAGCCCTGTGTTCGCATTTCTACAATCTCCGCTGACCGTGATGGGGAAAGGGGTAAGAGCTATTTCAGATGTGAACCTCTTTACAAGGCACAGCGGGCCTTTTCAAAATCTTCCAGGCACTCACACGACCAGTGTTGAAGATGGTGCTGGCCTGGCCTCAAAGGCAGTGCATGAGTTAATTCTGAAGCTCTCCAGCCCGTGGGGAGCAGAGGCTGAGCAAAGGGCAGGCCTAGAGGCTTCTTTTGGAAATGACAAGACCCATTTAGCAATCAATTAGCGCGGTCCCCAGGCTCCAGGCCTGCACGCCCTGCACGAAGAATGCACCACACAAGCTCTGATTAGAAGCAGATGCACTGGCCGCAGGGCTGGCGGCGCGCGGGGCCGGAATTCCTGGGCACCCAGCTCCTGGCTGGGAGATGGCAACGGAGCTGGGGCAGCGGCTGGCCTGTGTACCTAAGAAGGGGTTCAGGGGTGGGAGAGGGAAGAATGTTGACTCTGTCAGCAATAACCCTGGATAAAATTAGTTCGGCCAAACACAGACTATGACTTTGGACCAGCAGATGTGGAAATTCCAAACGTGACTTGGACGGCTATGAGCTCAGCAAGTGGGCAGAGGCCCTGGCCTCTTCAGTGCCTTGGGAAACCACCCCAGCCCCCCAACACCTCCACTGAGCTCTTGTCAGGTGCTAGGGCTGGGCACCAAGCCCTGCGGCCTCTGTCTCACTTTTTCATCACAGCTTCCCTGCGCTGTTGCACCCATTATGGAAGTGAGCAAACTGAGGCACAGAGCAGCTTGGCCTCTGACCAGAATTCACCCTGCTAAGTAGGCCACTGTGTCTAGTGCTTTCAGTGCTGGGGTCTGACTTGAGATGCCACTTCTCCTCACAGCAGGGGTGGCCCGCAGGTTGTGTAAGGCCCCGGAAATCGTCTGGTCTGGCCCTGCCAAGGCAACTGCAGGCAGGACTTGACATTCGGCACACCTACAGTTGGCTGGATTTTCAGGCGGTGATTCTGTGTGGCCCACGTGGTGTCAAACGTCCCCATGCCCCTGTGCAGAGGAAAGGTCCCCCACCCCCGCTCTGGACCAGTACCGTGACGGCACACGTTTCTCTTCCCTCAACTCTTCCTCCTGCCTTAACACGTGGAAGGCAAGGGTAGAGCTCCTCGGGTCCAGTGTCACAGCCGTGTCCCTGACAACACTCAGCAGCCTTGGGCAAACCATCCCTAGGACATGGGTCATATCGCATCCCCCGTCCTGCAAGAGGATGGCCCCATGTCTGTGAGTCCCACCTGCCAGAGTTCTCCTGTGCTCTTACGGTGACAATCAGAGAATGTCCCCTGTGCTTCTGGGAGGGGAGTAGACACAGCCATTCATCTACTTTGTTTTTTTTCATGTTACTGTAATATTACTATATAAAGTATGAACTCAATGTAGTTCACAGATTACAATTCTATCAATGAAACAATTTTCCTTTCTTCCCTTGACCCTCCCTCCATTTCCGTCTCTCTCTCCTTCCTTCCTTCCTTTCTTCTTTTTTTAGTTCTTGAGATAACATTTTTTTAAAAGATTATTTGAAAGTCAAAGTCACACAGAGAAGACAGACTTTCTATCCACTGAATCACCTCCCCCCGCCCCACACACACCAGTCTCAGTGGTCAATGATGGACCAGGCCAAAGCCAGGAGTCACAAACACATCTGGATCTCCCACTCAGGTGACAGAGGACCAAACACATGGCTCTTAGCAGGGAGTTGGGTTAGAAGTAGGGCTGGATCATATAGCAAGTCTATTTTTCATTTTTAAAGAATTCTCCACACTGTCTCAAAGTGGGTACACTAAGTTGCATTCCCACCAGTGGAATGTAAGTGTTCCCCTCCAGCATCCGTTACCCCCGACTTCTGGATCACAGCCACTCTGAGGAGGGGGCGGTGGTTTCTCACCCTGAATTGCCCTGATTGCTAGTGATGCCAAGCATTTTGTACTGGTCATTTGTATTTCTTCTGTTGAGAACTGTCCACTGAGATCCTCTGCCCATTTCTTCTTCTTTTTAAATTTATGTTTTTATTTGAAAGGCCAGTTCACATAGAGAAGTCTTCCATCTGTTGGTTCACTCCCCAATGGCTGCAATGACTGGAGCAGAATCCAACCCAAAGCCAGTAGCCTCCTCTGTGTCTCCCGTGTGGGTGCGAGCACCCAAGGATCTGGGCATCTCCCATTGCCATCCCAGGCCTTAAGTAGGGGGCTGGATCAGAAGTGGAACAGCGGGGACTAGAACCTGTGCCCATGTGGGATGTCAGTGCCTCCACTAAAGGCTAGGCCCTCTTTGCCCATTTGTTAATTGGATTGTTTTCTTTGTTGCTGTGATATTCTAGGTATGAATGATTTTTTTTTCAGATGAATGGTTTTCAGATAGGTGGTTTGCAGGTACTTTTCCCAATTCTGTTGAATGTCGCTTCACTTTTGAACATTTCCCTTGCTGTGCAGAAGCTCCTAAGTTTGATGTAGTCTTATGTGTTTAGTTTTGCTTTTGTTGCCTACGCCTTGGGGTCTTATTTGAGAAGTTGTCATCTATACCAATGTCAGATTGTTTCCACCTATGCTTTCTTTTTTTTTTTAATATTTATTTTTATTATTTTTTCATTGGAAAGGCGGATATACAGAGAGGAGAGACAGAGAGGAAGATCTTCCATCCGATGATTCACTCCCCAAGTGAGTGCAGCGGCCGATGCTATGCCGATCCGATGCCAGGAGCCTCTTCCGGGTCTCCCACGTGGGTGCAGGGTCCCAAAGCTTTGGGCCATCCTCGACTGCTTTCCCGGGCCACAGGCAGGGAGCTGGAAGGGAAGCAGGGCTGCCGGGATTAGAACCGGCGCCCATATGGGATCCCGGGCGTGGAAGGCGAGGACCTTAACCACTTGCGCCACCGCACCGGGCCCCCACCTATGCTTTCTTCCAGCCACTTCCTAGTCTCAGGTCTTAGCAGTTAGGTCTTGATCCATCTTGGCTTGATTTTTGTATATGGTGAAAAGTTTGGATCTAGTTTCATTCTCCTACATACATATACAATTTTTTCCAGCACCATTTGTTGAAGAGATTATCCTTACTCCAGTGTATGGTCTGGACATTTTGGCTGCATATGCATGAGTCAATTTCTGTTCCACCAATCTAGGTGTTGGTTTTTATGCCAGTATTATGTTGTTTTAATTACAATGATTTTGAGGTCCAATCTTGTGATGTCCCCAGCTTGATTTTTCTGCTCAGGATCACTTGGGCTATTCTGGGTCTTTTGTGATGCAAGATGAATTTTAGGACCATTTTTTTCTAATTCTATAAAGAATGTAATTGATACTTTGATAGGGATTACATTGACTCTTATAATATTCAACTCCAGCACAACTCCCACCTGCCCCCCACCATCTCCTCCCTTCTAGCAGAAACCCAAGAAGCACTTCTGAAGTTAACATCTGAGGTAGAGGTTCACCAGGAGACTGAGACCTTGGTAGCCGTGTTGTGACACACTGAGCATCCCATACTGGAGTACCATTTTGAGACCTGGCTGCTTTGCCTCTGATCCAGCTCCCTGCTAATGCTCCTGGGAAGCCAGCCGAAGATGGGCCAAGTCTATGGGTTCCTGCTGTCCACTTGGGAGACCCAGATGGAGCTTCAGGTACCAGGCTTTATAGCCTGGCCTACCCCTGCTTCAATCATCTGAGGAATAAACCAGCATATGGAAGACCAATCTACCACTCTGTTTTTCACGTACATAAATCCTATGAAAGAAAAATTGATCCCTAGTCACAGGATGATAGAATGCTTTTCCTTCCCTAGGTAATTCACCATCACAGCACTGTGGCCCTATTTCCTGCCACCGATTGTATCCACATCCAAGATAAAATTACAAGGCATACTAAAAGGCAAAAACCAAAATCTGCAGATTCAGCACACAGATCAGAACCAGGCTCTGATGCAGCAGAAATGCTACAATCAGCAGACCAGAAATGCTAAGAGAAGCTATGATTTGTGCTAAAGTCACTGATGGGAAAAGTAGATCACATGCAAGAACAGGTGGGAATTCTAAGAACCAATTGTAAGGAACTCTATGCTTCATTTCTGTTAGTACTTTTGACCTCTACCAGAGGGGGGAAAAAAAGGCACTAAAATTGGAGAGAATGTATTGCTAGTAGGCCAGCCTTACAGGAAACATTAAGAGTCAAAGGAAGAACCTCAAAGAACCATATGGAAATCATCCCCTTACATGGTAGAGTCCAGAGTGGGCACATGAACTGCCCAGGGTCACACAGGGTAGTGTCCAGCCAGAAGCCACAGTGTCCTAACTCCTAGTTCAGGACCCTCTCCCATGCCATGCTCCCACCCCAATACTGCACCCAAAGAGCCAAGAAAGCTCAAGTTAGGGAAAAGTCTGTTGTTCTTTGACATGAGGACAAATAAATCAAGCGAGTTGTTGTTGGCGCAAGCAGCAGACCCCTTGTAGGAGTTCAAACCTAATAATAATAATTTTTCAGGGAGAAATGGCAGTTGACAAAGGCACACAGGCCCCAGAGACAGCTGAGTCGGGAAGCCTGACTTTTTCCATTTCCCTGCCCCCGCCCCGGCAACCTGGCCTCCCCTCCCCTCTCCCTCACAGCCTCGCTGGAATCATAGGACTGGCAGCCCTTGAGCTTGAGATACTGATGTCCTGAAACCTGGAGTAACAGTACAGCCTGCACTGAAGTGAGACCCAGAAGGAACCACATTTCCCATGCCTACGGGACAACGGTGATCTATGAAAAACGCAGTATGTGAGTGAATAATGTGAGTTGTCTGACCAGCATTGAATTTGTCAAGACTGATCTCACTTCCTGCATCTGGTTCCAGCATCGTCACCTATCAGATTTATTCTTCATTCATTCTGGCAATGCTCCCGGAATGCTTGCTGTATTCTAGGCTCAGGGCTGGGCCTTCAGAAAAGGCCTTAGGGCTTAAGGATTTCCAGTATCAGGAAAAGCCAACAAGCTAATAGGGGCTGGTGTTGCGGAGCAGTGCGTTAAGCTGCCACTTAGGATGCTGGCATCCATGCCAGAGTGGGATCAAATCCCAGCTGCTCCACTTCCAATCCAGCTGCCTGCATCCAGGGAGGCAGCAGACCATGGCCCTCTGCACCTGGATGGAGCTCCTGGCGGCTGCAGCCATTTGGGTGAACATGCTGGTACAAGATCTCCCTCTCTTTCTCTCGCTCTCTCTCTCCCTCTCTCTGTCACTCTACCTTTCAAAGAAACAAATATTAAAAGGGAGAAAATATTTCATGCCTTTCCTTTTTGGGCATCATGATAGGCAGACGTGACAAAGTGATCAACAAACAGTAAAGCTTAGGGTTTTGGAAACCTGATATACCAGATACCCTGAAAATCGTCCCCCTCCCCAATAACAAACATCTAGAAATCTTGGACAAAATATATAGCGGTCCCTTACCTATCTGAGATGTCTACTTCCATGTCTTGGTTATGTGGGGTTGACTACAGTCTGAGATTATTAAAGGGAAAATAACGCATTCACTCCATACTACAAGATGCTTTGCATAGTATGATAAAATCGTGTGCCATCCTGCTCCATCCCTCCAGAAACGTGACCATCCCTTGTTCCAAAGATCCATACCATCCCCACACTTAAGGAAAAAACAAAACAACTGGAGTGGGGGGAATAGTGACAACTTGTAGAATGCTAGCAATGTTTTATTCTTAACTTGGATGTTGGCTATGAAAAACATCCACATTGTGTACCCCACCTGTCCCTTACTCACTTAGTAACAGGTTAATATCTAATCAAGTGTTGCAATATCACAGTGCTTGCATTCAATATGACCTCATAATGGTCACACAATTTCAGATGAGTGATTCCAGTAATTAGAATATGCCAACAAGCAGCCATAAAGTACTTTATTTAAGTTAAAATTCTTAACTTAGGAAAGAAAAAAAAATCACATGCTGAGGTTGCTAAGATTCATGGTAAGAAGGAAACTTTCATCCAAGAAACTGTCAAGAAGGCAAAAGACATGTATGATTTTACAGCTGCACCTTCCACTAGAAAGGCCATGCTGCAGGGTGTGGCGAGTGCCCAGTTAGGACGGAAAAGATATTGAAGTTGTGGATGCATATAGTCACAGAAGCAGCATAGTGTACTGGACACAGGGCCCAGGCACTCTGCAGGCTTTCAGGACTGTACGGGAGCTCTTACACATGTTCCCAAAGGTAAGAGGGAGTTATAAACATGTCCCTTGAACACCATGGCAAAGAACTCAAGAAAGGAGACTCCCAGGGATCAAAAAAATCAAGAGGAGACTGAACCTCAAAGGAACATGCCTTTGAGTTAATGCTACAGCATTAACGGGTGAGACAGAGGTAGAAGGTGGGTTACAGAGATTCTTTTCTCCCCCTCTCTAGGATGCATTTATTTACAGACAGACAGAGATATCCTCCACCTGCTGGTTTAGTTCCCAAATGCCCAGAGCTGGGCCAAGCCAAAGCAGAAGTCTGGAATTTCGCCCATGTCTCCTATGCTGGTAGCAGAGGACCAAGCACTTGGACCACCTTTTGCTGTTTTCCCAGATGCACCAATAGGGAGCTGGATGGGAAGAGGAGCAGCCAAGACTCAATCCAAACACACCACATCAGCATCACAGGCAGCTTAACTTGCGATGCTGACCTCATTGTGTGCAAGTCTTAAGGATGCTTTTCTGCCCTAGCTGAGGTTCTAAGGAAGGGGGACAAAATCTCCCCAAAAGATGTAACCTTCAGTCCTCAGCTCACATCTGGTGAGAAACTTTGGTTATCTTACCCTCAACCCCCGCCAGCAGCTCATGAACTTACAAACTGAAAACTGGCCTCGGTACACTGACTCCAGACAGAGAGGATGCACTCTGACCTGGGTCTTCCCCAGATTCCCATTCCTGCAACTGAGCACTCCAACTAGGAGCATTGAGAGCAAGAGTCAGCCAAAGCAAGCAACAGGTCTGATCCTGCCTGCCAAGTGGTTAACCATTAGAACAAACAGCATACAGACTACAAGGTAACTATTAAATACTTAACAACATAAAACAAGGAATGAAAAAAAAATTCAAGCATTTTTGGAAAATTACCCAACTTGAACTATTAGAAAAGTATATAAATTTGCTAAAAAGAAGGGTCCAATGAATGAATTAAACAGCAGACTAAATATAGCTAGAGAGAGAACTGGAGAACTGGAAGGTAGCTCTGTTAATAAATTACTTTCTTATGCAACAGAACATTTTTAAAACATTGTATAGTTAAAAGTTGCAACGTCATTTTCAGGCTAATTATTCAATCTTGAAAGAGAAAGCCAATTACTTTTAATTGAGCTTTCTTGTCATTAACCATTGAACACATCACTCTGACTAAACAAATGCTCAGGCCTGGCACGATAGCATAGTGGTTAAAGTCCTCACCTTGAATGCACCAGGATCCCATATGGGCGCTGGGTCTAATCCCAGCAGACCCACTTCCCATCCAGCTCCCTGCCTGTGGCCTGGGAAAGCAGTCAAGGACGACCGAAAACCTTGGGACCCTGTACCTGCATGGGAGACCTGGAAGAAGCTCCAGGCTCCTGGCTTTGAACTGGCTCAGCTCCAGCCATTGCGGCTGCTTAGGGAGTGAACCATTGGACAGAAGATCTTCCTCTGTCTCTCCTCCTCTTTTACATGTCTGGATGGTCCTGACTTGCGATGGTGCAACTCACAACCATTGTCTCTACAATGCTGGGGAAGCAGTAGATGCTCACTAGAAACCACACTGGGGCTGCTGAATGCTGACGTCTTCGTGGCCAAGCTATAGCTGCAAGTCCTTTACATAATCGTAGGAGCAAACAGCTATCCTGGCCCACAGGCAGTGTGGGTAAGCAGAATGTTGGGTGGGTTAATTGTATTCAATGCGAGTTCAGTGTAGATATTTTCAGCTTAACAGTGAGCTTTTCTCTAACATGGTCCAGTCGCAAATGGAGGAGCAGTTGCATGTGGAAATGAGTGCAAACAACATACGGGGATGCTGCCGAGCAGGATGCTCCTTTGTCAGCTTGGCATCACCACTCCTGTTGTCAGAGAACCGTCTGCTCTAGATCCACTCGCACTAGACTGGGGGTGGGCGAGAGGGTGAAGCGACAGGCATTCGCTTCAGATACTATGGCCATCTCACATTTCTCCCTGAGCTTCCGGAAGCAGTGGGGACCAGCCTTTCCACAACTCTGGCCTCACTGAGCACCAGGAGGTGTGGCTTCCCCAGGCAGAGGCCAAGGCTGATGCGTGACTGGAAGCACAGGGACTTTGGAAGAGGAATTGTGGGAAGCTGGGGACAGAAGATGAAAGCTCTTATCTGTTTCTAAAATAAATATAATTTTTAAAACAGTCTGTATGGAAGATGGCAGACCTAAGTCGTTCTTGAAATAGAGCCAAAGGAAAGCGTTTGTCCTACCAGCTAACAAGATAAACCTATAACAACCAGTACTGGTGCAGGGGCCAATACCTGGATGAACAGAGGACAGGGCCCACAAAAAACTGGAGCAAGAGGGTGCCCTCATCTGAATGCGTTAGTGCCTCCTGCCCCAAATTCTCATGCTGAAAGCTTTACACACACACACACACACACACACACACACACTCACTCACTCACTCACTCACTCACACACACTCCTGCATAAGGTGGGAGAATTAAAAGCTGAGGCTTCTGCTGGTGCCCAGTTGGAGGTGGTGGTCGGGGAGGGGATGCGCAGAGCTTTCAGGAATGGAACTAGTGCTTGTTCTCCCATGAAGCACCATCCCTAGCAACCTCTAATGTAGGTTTCCTCGGGTCCCAGGAGCTCCTCCTTAGCTTGGCACAGCCTACCTCCCAATGGTGAGGGAGCAGCATAGGTGTCCCTGTCTTCAACCAAGGTCACACCTCAGCACTCGCCTCATCTGAGAACATGGATGAGAATCCACAGGTGGAACTCTGGATGGCAGGCCTCAGAATGCACAGATCTGGGTCCGGCACGGTGGCCTAGTGGCTAAGGTTCCTGCCTTGAACGCGCCGGGATCCCATATGGGCAGCCAGTTCTAATCCTGGCAGCCCTGCTTCCCATTCAGCTCCCTGCTTGTGGCCTGGGAAAGCAAATGAGGATGGCTCAAAGCCTTGGGACCCTGCACCCATGTGGGAGACTTGGAAGAACTCCTGGCTCCTGGCTTTGGATTGGCGCAGTATCAGTTGCTAGGGGTCACTTGGGGAGTGAATCAATAGATGGAAGCTCTTCTTCTCTCTCTCTCTTCCTCTCTGTATATCTGACTTTCCAATAAAAAATTAAATAAATCTAAAAAAAAAAAGAAAAAGAATGCATAGACCACTCCCTATAGCTAACATCCCCACCCTGGACTCCAGTTGAAATGGATTTCAGGGACTTCAAACCTCAAAGAAAAAAATGCCTCGTCTACCCTTAAACCCACAGCCTGGAGCCTATCTTTGCTGTTCCCCCATCACTAGCCAATCAAAGACAGGCCATGTACACAGCAGACCAAGCAGAGGCCCACACAGGAGCTGGCCACTCATTGCTCATCACCCAGCTTTGAACTAAACGATGCACTGCCTTCACTCTCTCATGGCATCCAGGAGTTGACAATAGCCACCGGGTTCCTTATTGCAAGAAATAACCATCTAGGGGACACAGACAGGGAGTTAGGTAGGGTGAGGGGAGCTCGGATTTCTTTCTTTTTTATTATTATTATTACTTTAATTACATTATATTATGTGACACAGTTCTATAGGCACTGGGATTCCCCCCACCCCTCTCCCAACCCTCCCCCCATGATGGGTTGCGTAACCACAGTTCAAGTTTAGTTGAAATTCCTTCATTGCAAGCATATACCAAGCATAGAGTCCAGCATCTTACTGTCCGGTCGAGCTCGGATTTCTGCCAGCCCTGCATTGCACCTCTCAGTTTAGCACACCCACATCCCCATGATCTCATCCAGGACTGGGAAGGGAGAATGATGTGATGGCCACGTGGAAGTTCAACTTCACGTGGAGATGCCATGAGAATCTCAGAAATGAAACTCTACCATACCCATGTGTCCAATAGAGGCAGCCTCCATCGTGAGACTGGCAACATGAGAGGGAGCCTTCTCTGCCCGTGCCCCTGCTTGGGTAGCCCTCTTCCTCCCCATCTTCCTACAGGCTGCTCTCTGACCAACCCACGACAGGTGTCTCTGTGTAGGGTGGCCTACACCCTCGCATAAACATTTATTCTCATTCAAATTCTCTGTTTGAAATTAATCTTGCCCTCTGGGTGTACCATATTTATGCTGTGTTTTGAATTCTTACTTCTACTGGGACAAGAACCTGAACTAAAAACCAGGGCACACAGGCCTATAACAGCATCTACGTTACCCCACCTTCTCAATGCCAGTGATGGGCTTACTCTTTGGGGGGTTCCTGTTGCATCTCCCCCTCCAAATATTTTGAGGTTGTCCTATAGCATTGCAAACAGGGTCTCAGAGATGTCCCTCACCCTTTCTACCCTGTGAGGACACAGCAAAAGCACTATCCCATGGAGAAAATTCAGGCTCCCACCCCCCAAAAAAGTACTCAATCCATTATGGTTCTGAACTTTCCAGCCTCCAAAACTCTGGGAAATAAATGCCCTTTGTTTATAAGCTACCCAGTTTACAGTGCTGTCTTACAGAAACCCAAATGAAGAAAGACATGGAAACTGGATAGATGACAGAACAGACATTAAGATTAGTAGGACAAGGATGGACCATGACAAATGATACAGACACAATTGATTATCCATATGGAAAAAAATAAAATTAATTCCTCCTTCATGCACCACATAAAAATCAATTTAAGGCAGATAAAACACAGATGTGAAAGGTAAAACTATAGCCAAGACCATAATACAATGAAGGGCAATCATGGACCCTGCGGGAAGGGAGGGGCTTCAACAAAAAGCACTTACCTTTTTTAAGGAAAGGGAGACAAACACAGAACAAACAGTGCTTAAGAAACTTTATAAGGAATGAGAAAAAAAAAAGAAAAAAAGCAAACAACAAGCCATAAGCATTGTGATGACAGTTGCAGCCCATCTGACAAAGGATTCATTTCCACAACATGTAAAGCAACCTCATAAATCAATAAAGGAAAGAAAAATAACCCTGAAGACAAAAGATGAAAGGCAAAAGCAGGAATTGTGCTGGAGAGAAATGATAAATGTCTAATAAATATGAGAACCTATTTGGGAATAAAGGAACTGCAAATAAAAACCACAATGTTAACATGCAAAGTGTAAACACACACAGATGGCATACTATTGCACATTTACCAACACAGCCACAACTGAAGTTCAAGGGTGAGTATGTGAAGCAAAACAAATGCACATCTTGAAAATGGGAATGCTTATCAGTACATCCACTAATGGTGAGGTACCATTCGGTACTTCTGAGTAAGCATGTGTCCTATGACCCGGAAGTCCCTGCAAGAGGAACATAATTATTAAGACAATATGAAACATCCCAAGTGTCCATCTGAAGTAGACCAATGCATACACTGTCATCTGTCCAAACCACAAGACCTTACATTGCCTCCAAAATGAACAGCTGTGACATTCATCAACCTACAGGAACTTCAGACAGACACATGGAAGGGGAAAGAAGCCATACAATCTATGTAATACAGTTCCCTTTGGGCAGACGTTAAAAGCTGACAAAGTTTGGTAACAAAATGTTTACAGTAAACAAATGTGGTAAAAACTGCAAAGAAATGTTGTTCAACAAGGAATATAAAATTAAGAACAGCAGTTACAGAGGGGCTGGTCTGGAGGCACTTGAACAGAAGCCAAAACAGAGCACCCAAGTTCATCAGTCACTGTTCGCACACCATTCTTTAACAGGGCGACAGGCATGTGATCCCCAGTCAGGACAAACACACAAAGCTGAGGCCAGGGTCTCAGACTGGAGGTCACATCAACGTTCACTCTACATAAAGCAACATGCTGTCACATAATCATGTTAGTTTTCGAAGATAATAGGCAAGTCTGATAATGATATAGTCTATCTATTTCTTAAGATATAATTTGAGTCTGGCACAGTGGTATAGTAAGCTAATCCTGTGTCTGCAGGGCTGGCATCCCATATGGGTACCTGTTGGAGCTCCGGTTGCTCCATTTCCCATACAGTTCCCTGCTGATGGCCTGGGAAAGCAGCCAAGAATGACTCAACTCCTTGGGTGCCTGCACTCATGTGGGAGAACTAGAAAAACTTCAGACTCCCAGCTTTGAATTAGCTCAGTTCCAGCTATTGTGACATTAGGGAGAGAACCAGCAGGCAGAAGATCTCTATCCATCCTTCTCCCTTTCAAACAAAAATAAAATTTAAAAGATGCAATTTTAAATCAAGTTGGTTAATTCCTTATTTACTGTTTGATAAGAAACAAACAGAGAACCAGAGATCTTCCACCCACTGGCTTTCCACCAAGATGTCACATTAGCAAGAACCAGCCAAACCCAGGGGCCAGAACTCCATGCATATCTCCCACATGAATGGGAGGGACCCAGGGGCCAGAACTCCATCATGTCTCCCACCTGAATGGGAGGGACCCAGGGGCCAGAACTCCATCATGTCTCCCACATGGGTGGGAGGGAACCATGAACTTCTGACCCACCAAGTGCTCCCTCAGGGTAGGCATGACCAAGAAGCTACAATCAAAAACAAACTCTGAGATTTGGACCCAAGCACTTGGATGTGGAATGTAGTATCCCAGATGGTATCTTAACCACTGAGCCAAACATCTGGTTCTAAATTTAAAGTCTTACAAACGAGACATGATGATGACACCTCTGCCAGGTCTGATGACTGTCAGACAGGAAATGCAGTGAGTGCTTAGAAGAGCAAATAAAAACGAATCACAATAGAGTGATTAATGTATCATTCTAATGAGGATGGATGTTAGCATCAAAGGGGTGCTACTGATAGTAACATACAAGGGCAGGGTCAGTGCCCAGGGCTGTCCAGGACACAGCAGTGCCCATTGTATCATGGAGGACTGGCCTCCAGAAAAACACAGCTGACCATCTTCAAAGTTCTCCAACAGTAACACAGTAACCGCCAACATGGAACTCTGTCTGCAAATAAGTAACAACAACAACTTGTTTCCAAAGCAAGGCCAAGAGATTACCATTGCACACCACACTGAAAGAACTGAAGGAAAATACTGGGGGGAGAAGGAACCCAAATATCGAAGCTGGAATGAGGAGTGCGCCATACAGCTGCTTGGGACCCCTGCATTCCTTCTTGGAAGAGAGGTTCGAATCCTAGCTGCTCAACACTTACAATCCAGTTTTCTGGGAAAGCCCTGGAGACCCATGGGAGTTCCTGGGTCCTGGCTTTCACCCACCACAGTCCTAATTATTGAAGGCATTTTAAGAAAAATTAGCAGATAGAAAGTAGCTCTCATGCTCACTCAACTCTCCCTTCACCCCTCTGTCTTCCTGCCATTTTACTTTATGTAACAAATGAGAAGCAACAGACAATAATGAACAGATACATTGGTGAGGAGTCTATCACTGTGGCACAGCAGTGGCACAGCCACCTGTGGCACCAGCATTCCATATGGGAGCACCAGTCTGAATCCCAGCTGTTCTACTTCTGACCCAGATCCCTGCTAATGTGCCTGGGAAAACCTCAGAAGATGACCCAAGTGATGGGGCCCCTGCCAACAGCATAGGTGATCCAGTTGGAATTCCTGACTCCCGGCTTCAGCCTGGCTCAGCCCTGGCTGCTTGGGCCATTTGGGGATTTAACAAATATATGGTAGATGTCTGTGTCTCCCTTTTGTCACTGCTTCATAAATAAAAAGTAAGCATTAAAATATAATTAAATTGGCAAAATTATATAGAATTCTGGATAGGCATGGATACCATAAAACATTAACTACTAAAATGAAAACAAGTTAATATTGAAATAATGTATAACCAAGAAAACTAGAAACAAATACAAGTTAGGAAAGAAATGATCTTAGTAAAACCCTTCAGTGAACTTACATTATTTGAGAGGAATGTAAGATAACTGAATTTCTGTATCCTTGTTAAGAGTGAGACGAGCCAGCTCACCTAAGCCAACAGAGGATGTCAAGTATCTCATCAAAAGATGGAACGCCGAACTGGCTCAACAACTTCCCTATTCAGGCTTTGCAGCAAAGGTCTAGGTCTGTGGATACACCAAACTAGATCTGGATCAGCCAACAGATCTTGGAGATTTTCTCAATCCTGATGCAACAATGCTGGCCATGTCTCAGAACTATCAAGAATACTCAAGCAGGACACGTGTCCTCAGTTTAGGTATAGAACATTTTTTTACGAGGGGTGTGCAGAGAAATCCCCAATACCCCAGTGAGGAGTTATAAGCCAGTTCAGACCACCCAAAAAACAACTAAGTTCAGCAATATCATGCTTCAACACTATAAACAGCTAAATACAAAAATGAAAATAGACACGAGACACCTGAATAGTAATCTATAGTCATTTTCAGGTGTATAGAACCCGGTTGAATATAAACCAAAATTGAAATGTCTATGAAGAAATCACAGGATGTGGTTAAGAACCTGCAATTTCCTATTAACATATTGGTTAATCAATACCATGTCAATTAATGCCATAATGTTGTAAATTGTTGTTGATGTTATGTTGGGGCTTTTAATTGATTGGGATGATACTTTGCTGGCTTTACCTTCAGACCAGAGATGGTCTCACCAAGAAATCGTTGAACTCACCAGGATGATAAGATGCTGGACTTGATGTTTGGCAAATACTTCCAATGAAAGAACCTCAACTGAATTTAACTGTGGTAATGCAACAAGGTGGAGAAATTCACCATGGGGGGAAGGTTTAGGGAGGGGTGGGGGGTATCCCAGTGCCTATAACACTGTGTCACATAATGCAATGCAAGTAATAATAATAATAATAATAATAATAAAAAGAATACTCAAGCAGCACCCTTGGAATATTCTTCCCCACTTCAGGATTCCCTGAGGTGACATCAAATGATCATTTCCATGCCTGGGGGCTGATGTGCTTTGACCACAAGTAGCAGGCCCTCTTTCCCCCACCCTCTCACTATCCCTCACTACTGCTTCATGGAAAAAAACATTTCTCTCACCCCCCTTCCTCCATACCTCAGCCCTCTCCACCCTTATCAGAAGCCCGCATGGGCAGGCATCCCTCTAACAATGTAAACAATACTAAAAAATGACATTAAAAATGTAAAGAGTAGCTGTGCATTACAACTGCAGGAATCACACTATGAACATAGAAAGGATAGCTTTCAAAACAGTATAAAATGGAAGAAATAAAACCGAATAGGTTTAACCCCATAGAAAATAAGGAAAAGTAGGCAAAGTAAAAAAAGTAAATTTGCATGCATTTCTCATGTAACCAAAATAATTAATACAAATACACCAGTCATCACAGTGCATTAGAAAAGAGTGAAGTCTTTGGGCTAACATTTTGGCGCAGTGGGAATGCCACATCCATCCCAAGCCACAGGGCTCTGCTTCTGCTCCAGTTCCCCTTGATGCACCTGGGAAAGCAGTGAGTGATGGCCCCACTACCTAAGTCCCTGCTGCCCAGCTAGGAAGCCTGAATGGAGTGCCCAGCTCCCGAGTCCAGCCTTGTCTGGCCTTAGCTGTTGCAGTCATTTGGAGAGTGAACTAGACGATGGAATGTATCCATCCTTCTCCTTTTCAAGTAAACAAATATTTTTAAATGCTAAATTATTCTTAGTGGATAGATACATTAAATTAAGAAATGAAACCTGTGGTTGTGCTATTTACAAAAAACATAACTAAAGCATAAGGATTTTAATAAGTTGGGGGCTCAACACGATACCCTGCTGGAGTCCAGCTCCTGCTGAGTTTAGAACTCCAGAAGGGTGCGTGGATGAGGCGTAAAGAGGAAAGACGGACCACTAGGATTTCATGATCATAATGGACAATGCGGGAAAGCTGTCCGCTTTATTTATATAAAATCAGTCAAACTCTGGCTCAGAATTTTTACGTCATGGTCAAGCTGGGAATTTCTAAGGATAATTCTGCCATTAGTTTTACCGAGAAACAACAGAAGTTCCTGCTACAATTCTTACCCTATAACTCAATCTTGTATCACAAAGAAAAGGGGAATCTAAAGAATGAGGAAAGAATGAAAGCCTAAATATAGGTCCCTTGATTAGCATAAGGTCAATGGGGACAGCCAAGACCGTAGGGATAATAGAAGGCCCTTTTGCAAGACGCTATCACTGACATTAACCTCCAAGCTCACACTGAGCAAAAGGCCAGCCTCACAGTAGCAAACAATGCCTGGATGGATTAGAATTCCCCGGCAGGGTGGTCTGGTGTCCATGCAAAAGAAGGTGGAGCTGCATTCAGGTGGCTGCAGAGACATCTGCGGGGGCCCTGCCAAACAGCCAGAAGTTCCCTGCGGCCCTGCCTGCAATGGAACAATACTTTTCACACCTTCGTGTCCCCCTACATCCACTGCACAGACCCCAACAAATCCCCTAGTGGCTAAATCCTAGACTTGCATGTGCCAGGATCCCATATGGATGCCTGTTGGTATTCCGGCTGCTCCACTTCCCATCCAGCTCCCTGCTTGTGGCCTGGGAAAGCAGCAGAGGACAGCCCAAAGCCTTGAGACCCTGCCATCGCATGGGAGACCCAGAAGAAGCTCCTGGCTTTAGTTCAGCTTAGCTCGAGGAGTGAACCAGCAGAGATCTTTGTCTCTCCTTCTCTCTGCCTTTCCGATAAAAATAAATAAATCTTTTTAAAAGTTGGAAACTGTTAAATGATGAAAGAAACTAGGAAAACATTAATCAAAATAAATTTGATATAATTTGCTACATTAAAAACAGATATACTTTGTAGTAAATAGTTTAAAGCATTATTCAAAATGTAAGTTACTACATAACAAGCTAAAAAGTTCAGAGACAGAAATTTCTGATATTACATGCACCTAGTTAAGTGGGTCTCAAAACATATAAAGGAAAAACAGAATTACAAGAAGAAATTAAAAGTCTACAATCTTAGATTTTAACAAAGAAACTGCTCAGAAACTGAAAGAGCATGGAAATAGAAAAATAAATTGCACTATAGATTTTAATGGCACAGCAAGTTTAATCAGATGGGCATTCATAGAACTCCACCAACATCTAGAAAATATATATATCTTAAGCCCTCTAGGAACATCTTGAAACACTGGTACAGCACATCTGAGTCAGCTTTGAATGCACATGCTGGATGCCACCAAGCCTCTGGCCCCACCTTCAGGGTCCTCTTCCCTTCTGATAGCAAGTCAACTACTTACTAAATTGGTAGCGGCAGAGCTGGCCCTACAAGTTGCTTATCACTGGACCCAGGAGATAATTTATCTAATAGATAACATTGTGATGGCCAGTACTGATGTGATTACAGGTCTGGGGTAGAAAGTAACCATCACCTGTTCATGGCCTTTACGGAGTGAACCTACCTGTCATCAAATGCCTGGAAGAGCACAGCCTTGCCAACCAAAGGCAGGCCACGTGCACCACAAACCAGGGAGGAACTTGGACATGAGCTGACCTGTGCCTCTCAGCCCCACCTTCAGCCTGTGAGCACCTGTTCCCCTCGCCCCCCAGGGGGCCTGGAAATTAAACCACAGCTGCCCCCACCCCCACCTGCTTCTCTCTTCCACCAACCCAATGTCATGGGTGGTTTTCTGTGTGGCAGTTGAGCCACACATAGTTTTGGGGGTTCTGTAGGAAACGCTCCCACCAGGTTGGGGAGTTGTTCTTATCGCAGTATGAAGCCAATCAAGAACCAACTTGATGCAGACGACATTCTCTCATTAGAATTCAACTAAATTCAAAATCAGTAACAACACAGTCGTTCATAGAGTATGTTTGGAAAAAGTAAAGCCACACTACTAAACCAAAGGAACAGAGAAGAAAGCAGAATGGAAATGGGAAAATGCTTAAAAGTGAATAAAATGTCACAGTTTAAAGCAACACATGAAAAATCATTAACATGTTAGAAGGTAATGGAAACGCAATGCATTAACTATCAAGACATGTAATGTATGACAAAGTAAACTCAAAGAGAAGAGAAAAAAAAATAAAAGGGACTAGTAAAATGGAAACCAAAAAAGCTCAGAAGAGGCAATCAAGTCTGGTTCTTTGAAATTACCAATGAAACAAACATCTGGCCCGAATGACCAAAATAAGAAACAAACAAATAGTATTAGAAATTAAGGGAAGATGTAACTACAGATAACGGCAGGGAACATAAAAATGACGGAGAATGCCATGGATATAGGAATACCAGTAACTTAGATGAAAATTTTCCTGGAAAAAAATAACTTAGCAAAACTAAGTCAGAATTAGAAAATCTGAACTATCATTTATTACACTGGACTGTGTCTTTAAAAACCCACTCCTACAGGGGCAGGCATTGTGGCCCAACCCCCACCTCCCATCAAAGGACCTGGGGTGGAGTCCCACCTCCACTGAAATCCAGCTTCCTGCTCACACAGGAGACAACAGGCTCTATCTCAAGTACGTGGGTACCTGAGGGGCACATGGCGGGATTTGCTGGAGCTGCTGGCCCTGGCTTCCTATTGGCCCACGTGGGGTGCTGTGAGCACTAGGGGAGTGAACCTGTGGGTGGAAGATTTCTCCCTCTCTCTCTAGTTCTACCAATACCTAAAATCCATCCACTAGATCTTACAAGTTAGTTTAGCAAGCATTTGAGGCACAGTGGATCTAATCTCGTCTAAATAACTCCAAAGAACAAGAAAGGAAGGAACACGCCTTTGACTATTTTATGAGTGAATAAAACTTTAATATCAAAATCAATCAAGGAAAATTATAGCACAATACTACCTTTTTTATTTTTAAGATTTCTTTATTTTTATTGGAAAGTCAGATATACAGAGAGGAGAGACAGAGAGGAAGATCTTCCTCTCTGTCAATGATTGACTCCCCAAGTGAGTGCAATGGCCAGTGCTGTGCCGATCCAGAGCCAGGAGCCAGGAACTTCCTTCCGGGTCTCCCACATGGGTGCAGGATCCCAAAGCTTTGGCCGTCTCGAGTGCCTTCCCAGGCCACAAGCAGGGAGCTGGATGGGAAGTGGAGCTGCCGGGATTAGAACTGGTGTCCACATGGGATCCCAGAGCGCATTCAAGGGGAGGACTTTAGCTGCTAGGCCATGCTGCCAGGCCCACAATCCTGCCTTTTCAGGTGATGCAAAAATTTGAAATATTCACAAACCTGTTTGGTACTACATTCAGTGGAAATAACCACCAACATAGACCCAGCAGGTTGAAACTAGAAATAAAAATGCTACAACATTAGAAAATCTGTTACTATATTTGCAAAAACAGGCTAAACAGGAAAACTGCACCATCATTTGATATCGACAGAAAAACCCTTTGAAAAAAAGATACATTTATGATGTGTATTTTAGAAAATTTTGGCCAGAACTCCACCAACAACCAGGTGGGAAGGGAAGTTTACCCAGAGTTCAGGAGGTGAATCCAGACAAAGAACTGCCTGTCCTGCTGGCTTATGATTTGACCAAGAACAGAGACAGAGCAGCAGATCCCAGACAGGCAGTGAGGGAACAGGGTGGATTTCACAATCCAGACCCCCGCCCCTCCCAAGTAGAGCCGAATTGGCCATCATTTTGTGTAGGAAGGCAAAGGCTATGGGACAGGAATTAAGAGACACTATTAAAAAGCCGAACATAAGAGTTATGGGAGTTCCAGAAGGTGCAGAAAGAAAAGCCGGGTTTAAAAATACAATGAAATAAAGGAAAATTTCCACAATCTGGAGAAAGAATTGGGAACCAACATGCAGGAGAGGCACAAAACTTCTAACAGGGTTGACCAAAAGTGATCTTCACCACAACACATAATAATCAAGCTCTCTTCAATCGAACATAAGGAAAAACTGCTTAAATGTGCACGAGAGCATTGGAACAGTGGAGTGACAGATTGGGCTTGACTCTAGCCCCCACTGGTACTCATGAGAGCCAGGTTGAGTGTAGAATAGGCCAGACTAGATCTTGATTCCTGCTGAACTACATGAAAGCTGTGTCTGGGCACAGACCAGGTAGCGCTAGGCTGCAGCAGCCAACAAGAACCAGAATGGATGTGACCGACTGAGCAAGGCCAATATTCTTGTCAGGACAAGAGGTGGACAAAGTCAACCTGGGCCAATGATCCACTGGTGTGCATGAGAACTGCCACTGGGAGGAGACTCAATGGAGGAGCTGGGGAAACTCCTTGGGATGCAGTCCCTGCAGGTAAGTACAAGAAGCAAGGCAAGGAGCAGCTCAGACCACGCCAGGTTACAGTACCTGCTAACAGACATGTGGGTCAGGTCTGGGGCAGACCAGTCTGGGCCAACACATAACACCCATGGCAGAACCAGGGCAGGGGGCAGCAGGAGCCAGATTGGGCCCTGACACCAGCCAGTTCACATTAAGACTGGGTTAGCAATCAGGCTGGGCTGGGATAGGCTACAGCACCCACCAACAGGAGCTGGAACAGGGGGGCAGACTAGACTAGGCCAGGCTGTGCAATAAGACTATAGACACTGAGGTGACGGGAGTTATGCCAGCCTGGGCCCAGTGGGGGCCAGGTATGTGAGTCCCAGGGATGGGATATCTGACAAGGCTTGAATAGCTTAGCTCAGGTCCTGGGGCCCACCTGTGTGGTGGGGAGGGGTCCCTGAGCCCCGGGAGATGAGGGAACTGGTGGATGTGGGTTGCTTGGTCCAGATCCTAGGGCCCACCTTCTAGGTGGGTGTTGGTTTTGTGAACCCCAGGGTTGGGGGATCTGGCTTGAGACACCTGGTCCAAGTACCTGCAAGAACATGCTCTACTTAATGAAAAAGGCGGAGCAGTGGACACAGGCCCTGTTGTAAAAGGAGAATATGGCAGCACATTTGGTGCTATAGCAGAAGAACAGAACTAGACAACTACCGCAAACAAACAATGACAGCAAAAAATCTCAGTGAATGGAGCCAATGGACATTGGGAGGGTGACATCATCCTTGGATCAGTGAAATCAGCAGCATTTCAGAACTGTCCAAACCACCTGGACAGAACCCTCAGAATACTGATACATACACACAGACACTCTGGGTTGATACAAGGTGGCGATTCCTCATTCCTGGGTACTAGGATGTATACAAAGTCATGAGTGGTTTGTCCCTTTGTTTTTCCCCTTCCCCTAGAACAACAAGAAATAGAAAAATTGGAAGAAAAAAAAAAAAAGTATACCTGTGGGGCCAGCATTGTGGTACAGCAAGTTAAGCTGCCCTCTACAATGCCAGCATCATCTTCCAGAGCTGGTTCATGTCCCAGCTGCTCCACTCCTGATTCAGCTCCCTGTCAATGTGCCTGAGAAAGCAGCAGAAGATGGTCCAGGTCCTTGGGCCCCTGCATCTGTGCGGAAGAGCCACTTGAAGTTATTGGGTCTTGGCTTAAGTCTAGCCCAATCATGGCCACTGCAGCCACTTGGGGAATGAATCAGCAGATGTAAGATCTCATCTGCCTGGCTTTCTGTTCATCTCCCTATCCCTGCCTTTCACGTAAATAAGATAAATAAAAATTTTAAAAGAAAAAAATCGACATAAAGGAATGCCAATCAGATTCACAGCTGACCTCACAGAAACTCTATAGGCCAGAAGAGAATGGAGTGACATATTCCAGATTTTAAAAGCAAAAAATTGTTGGCCCGGAATTATGTACCCAGTGAACTTTTTGTCTTTGAAAATGAAATAAAAACTTTCCACAGTAAAGAAAAGCTCAAAGAATTTATTTCTTCCAGACCTTCCCTTAAAGGATACTTTAAGATGTTTTATTGACAAAGAAGAGCAATTGTACCCACCAAAACCAAAGGACAACGTGAAGAACATCCCAGTAAAACAAGAGAAGACAAAACCAATGAACTACCCACTGCTAAAACGACAGGACTAATTACCGCCTATCTATATTAACCCTGAATATAAATGGCTTAAATTCATCAATCAAACATCACAGGTTAGTAGACTGGATTTAAAAACATATCCTGCTTACAGGAGGAAGCACTGGCTCCTGGCTTCAACTTGGCCCAGCCCTGGCTGTCATGACAGCAGTGAACCAGGGCAGTGAACCAGTAGGTGGAACATTTGTCTCTCCCTCTCTTAAAAAAAAAAAAATTAAACAAAATATTCTGTACAGATTATAACAATGCCCATATAGAAAAACTCCAAGAAGCCGAGCTGGGAAGCCACAGGAACTAATAAAAGTGTCTGGCCAGATGCAAACTACAATGTGCAGAGACCAACTGTGCTTCTGTACACAATTGGAAGTGATTGTAAAACATCTTTTCACAATCCAGGGGTGGGCATATAGTATAGCAGCTAAGCTGCTACTTGGGGCCCCCACATTCCATCTTCCAGGGCCTGGGTTTGTGCCTCTGCCTCACCCCAACCCCAGTTCTTTGCTTATGCACTCCCTGGGAGACAGCAGATGGCGGCTCAAGTACTAGGGTCCCTGCCACCCACATAGGGGACCCTGGATGGTGTTCCAGACCCCTGATTTCAGCCTGTCCCAGTCCAGGCTGTTGCAAGGCAAATAAGGAGTGAATTAGTGGATGGGAAATTTATAGATCTTTTTCAACTAAACTGCAATCATCAAAAACACTAAGATATCTAAAAATAAATCTTTACAAGGGAAAGTATTTAACTTTATGAAAAGACTTCAAAGGCAAGAGAAAGGGAAGGCTAAAAAAGAGAGAGAAGTGAGCTACGTTCATGAACAGAAAGGTGGGAAGTGTCTGCGTCACAAGGCTGGCAATCCCTCTTGCAAATAACACAGAGGTACTGCTCATGTGTGCCTGTGTGCACAGCCTGATGGCCCCTGACACTCACATGGAGGAGAGGCCCTCAGCATCCAAGCCCATTATGGGAACAGCATCAGATGACTTATCCCACCAGATAGCAGGACATTTTATGAATCAGTCATCAGCATGGCATGGCCTCGGCCCCGAGCTAGAAATATAAACCAAGAGCACAGACCTGTATCCACGGTGAAACCTGCTGTGTGATGACAGACATGGCATCCCTGGGGGCGGGCTGGGGCCCTCTTCTAGTGACTCATGGTCTTAGGAACATTGGCTACCCACCTGAGGATGGCTACAGGGGCCAAAAAAAGCCATATTCATACTTTACACACAGCTCCCACCCCTGTTAAAAGCCCAAAACATGAAATATAAAGCTCAAAGCTTTCAGAAATTGTAGAAAAGTATATATGACTTTAGGAAAAGATTTGTTATGTCAGCATAGAACATAACAGAGAGATGGCTCAATCTGATGGCAATCAATGCCTCTAACAAATCTAAGGGTTTTGTTGTTTTTCTTTTTTTTAATAATTTTTTTATTTTGACAATCTTTACATAGTTAATTTGGGCAAAAAGGGTCAAGAGCTACAGGAAAGTGGGCAAGACTATTATTTCCATATTGTTTCCTTCATATATCTGAGGTAGAGGGGGATATTGAGGGAGAAGCCCCACCCGGTTTCCCACCCACCCCAAGTCCCGCATGTGGGGCATGCTCCGAGATGCTCGTTGAAGTGGTTTCAATAGGTCACCAGTTTTGAAATTGCTGCCAATCTTGCCTCTCCAAACACGATGAGGTTGTTGAAAAATCCATTAATTGACATTGTCCATCATAGTGTCTCTATTTGCCTGGTATTTTGTTGTCAACCTATGGCTGAGGTGGTTGATTAACTTGTTCCATCCTTTTTTTTTTAACATTTATTTTTATTGGAAGGTCAGATCTACGGAGAAGAAAGACAGGAAGATCTTCTGTCTGTCGATACCCTCCCCAGGTGACCACAACAGCCAGAACTGAGCCAATCCGAAGTCAGGAGCTTCTTCCAGGTCTCCCATGCACGTACAAAACTCCACTGCTTTCCCAGGCCATAAGCAGGGAGCTGGAAAGGAAGTGGAGTAGCTGGGACACAAACGGCACCCATATGGGATCCCGGTGCATGCAAGGTAAGGACTTTAACCACTAGGCTATTGCTCCAGGCTTGAAGTTCAGTGTTTCGTAAGGTAAGCATACACCTGCTCTGTGACCCAGCAATTACGCTCTGAGCTCTTAAGCCCCGAGAAAAGGCAGTGCATGTGCACCCAGAGAGAGGCACAGGGAAGCCTCTGGCCTATATGCACAGTGGCCCATGATTGCAACAACCAACATGTCTTCAAGGGCAGGAAGGAATAAACCATGGTGCCATGCTTGTACAATGGAAGTCTACTCTGCAATGAAAATGCAATCTGTGCAACAGCGTGGATGGGTTTTCCAGACATGATGTTGAACAAAAGATACCAGACACACTGACCATATGATTTCTCAATTGGGTGAAATTTAATATGCAGATTCCTGCCCTCGCGGCTCACAGGGCTGGGTAGGTCATTGGAAACCCTTGGGGGCCTGTGGATGTGGGCTTAGGAGGTGGGGCAGGCTATGGGCTATGGGCAGGAGCTCACCTCTAGCGGATAGAATGAACCTGGAGATTTCCCCATATGCTTGATCCTGGGCAAGGTGAGGCGAGGGGAGAGCCCCAGGTCAGCACACTGCCCTGGTGTGCTGGTGGATCAGGCCTGGAGAACTGCAGTAAGCCTGGATCTTGGGTGTGTGGAGAGGTAAGGCACCAGGCCAGCATGTGTGCCAGGAGACTGGGACCCTGGTGGGCAGGTAGAGCTCTGGGTCAGCATACCACCCACTGTGCTTCTGAAGGCTGGGCTGAAGAACCCATGCACCCCTGGGCACAAGGATTACGGATTGAATAGGCAAAGGAGCAAGGGGAGATAGGGTAGGGAGGAATGCTGTGGGAGTATCTTGCAGGTGAGGAAGGACTCCTGAGGAATTCCCAATGAAAAGGCCACTGTACTTTCAGGCAAGCGAGGGAACTGACACCTGGTGTTTTGGAGGGGAGAGACGAGGAGACCTTTATGGGTCAGATGAACGAACCTGCCCATAAGAGATGCCTGAGCTGGGTTTGTTAGTATGGATCATTGCTGACCACCACATGTCAGCCCACATGAAAGCTAGGGCCGGGGGCCTGTCTGGCAAGGCCAGATCCCGGCACTGGTCAGTGAGTGTAGGAACAGGGGATGGGTCACATTAGGTTGAGCCATGACACAAGTACACAAGAGAACCAGGTTTGGGGGTAGATTCTGTGGGGGATATGTGCACCTAATCCTTTGAATTACATGTCCTGCTGGTTAGCTTAAGAGTTGGGGTGGTGAAGGACCGAGCTAGGTGTGACCATGGAACCTGCCGACACTCACGGGTGCTGGGGCTAGAAACAGGTTGGTTAGGTCCAGGCTGCAGCACTCACATGAACACCTTCAAACAGGGTATGGAGCAGACCAGGTTGTAACATCCACCAGCCCAGACAAAGGCTGGAACAGAAGGGAAGGTCTATGCTGGGTAAGGGCCTATCACTTGTTCGCATGTGTAAGATCTGGGTCTAGGAGTAGGCCTAACAGGGGAACTTGAGAAACCTCCCCTGGAGGACCACAGCTCCCATTGGTGAGTGCATGCTCCAGGCATGGGTTTTGGGTAGGATGGGCATGGTAGCTCCATCTGCTGGCAAGTGTGTGGGTTGGTTTTAGAATGGTATGGACCAGGCAGGGCCAAGCAAACCTTAGCCCACTGGCAAATGCAGAAACCAGGCTGGAGTGCATGTCATGCCAGATTAGCTATCACATCTACCGGTTTACATGAGCCAGGGATGGGAGCAGACTGATCAGGGCCAGGTTGCAGCTCCCACCAGCAAGATGGGACTGAGGGCTGATTAGGTCAGGCCAGGCTGCAGCATCCAAAGGCAAAGGCCAAGACAGGCGAGGGGCTATTCAAAGCTTGTTCAGAGAAACCACTGGCACATGTGAGATCTGTAGCTGGGAATAGGCCTGTTTGGGGAGCTAAGGGGACGCCCTGGCTTGGTTGTGATTCCCATTGGTGAGCTTGAGGGTCAAGGTGGAGGCTGTGGACTGGTCTCGACATGGCTACAGCGTCCCTCAGCTTAAGTGTGGGTCTGGGGTATGCTAGACTGGGCTAGACTTCAGCACCCACTGGTGTTTGCGAAAACCAAGGTGGGTATAGAATGGGCTTGGTTAGGTCTCTGTCCATTAGGAGCCACACATGAACTGTGTCTGGGTGTGGACAGGTTTGGCTGAGCTGTAACACCCAACAGTAAAAACCGGAATGCATGAAGGCTGGTCAGGAAAGATCACCATTCCTGTGGGACAGGAGATTGACTAAGTAGGACAGGCCATCCCACTTCACATATGTCTCCCTGTTTGTGTCCTGGGAAAGCAGTCAAAGATGGCCCAAAGCCTTGGGAATCCTGCACCCACATGGGAGACCCGGAAGAGGTTCCTGGCTTCTGATCAGCTCAGCTCCAGTTGTTGTGGCCACTTGGGGAGTGAATCAGCAGATGGAGGATCTTTCTGTCTCTTCTCCTTTCTGTATATTTGACTTTGCAATAAAAATAAATAAATCTTAAAAAAAAAAAAAAGAAAAGAAAAAGAACAGGACCACCACAGACCTGGCAGAGCAGGGCTCCATGCATACAAAAATGCATTTAACCCTAACGGCCTTAATTCCAAGAAGGGCCACACTGGAGGGTTTGATCCTCAACATATGAAGCTGTGGGGCCCAGGGCTGAGTCCACAGCACTCTGCTAGAAATTCTTACAAAGAACTCAATCCATGTCCTGCACGCAGGGATTGCCCTGGCTCAGGCCATTGGAAAAGACATCCCTCAGGACAGAAGCAGCCTCAGCTGACAGTGGCACAAAGCTTTCGGGGGTCTCCTCAGTCCCAGGGCCCTCCAAAACACAACTGGCTTCGAGGGTACCCCAGCCTCTCCTGGAACCCCTGGCTGTTCCCTGCACCTGCCCCTCCGTCCTCCGGGCTATGAAACCCAGGATCACATCCCAGATGTCCTCCGGGAAACAGCAGAGCAGGGTCCCCATCACAGCCCACCAGATAAGGCCCACAGGAAGTGCCCATGAAGCCATGGGCCAGCCAGCAGGGAAACGCTTCTCTCCTGCAGTGCAAAGGAAGGAGCAGGTGGCAGCAGCCTGGAGCAAGCAGCCTAGCCACGACAGCAGGATGGAAAGGCTGGGACCTGGGCAGGCTGCTGGCTGACCCACTCTGCTGCAGGCCTTCTAACATCCCCTGAGGCAGGCAGGGGTGAGAAAGAGAAACCCCACACTCAGGCCCAATGCCACTCATATCTCTGTCCACAGCTGGGGAAACTGAGGCTGGAGAGGGGAAAGACCTGCCTGTGATGACACAAGGAGTCTGTGCTAAGTGTGGCAGGTGCAGGGAGCCATGGAGGTCTCAGGACAGGGTGACGGGCCCAACACGGGGTGTGCGGGAGGCAGCCAGAGCAGCACGGAACCTGCAGCTGCTGGGCTGGCTCCAGGGTTGGCATGGAAACTGTGGGCAGGTAGGTGGAGAAGGGCCAAGAGAGCGCCAAGCTGCTGATGGGGTGCCTGAGTGGTCAGTAGGATCAGCAGCAGCGCTGTTAGGGAAGCTGCGGGGCGCTGACTTACATAGGCTCCCGTGGAGGGACAGGAAGGACAACTCCGTTCCCTGTGGGAGCAGGTAGAGCTGGGGATGGGGTGGGGCGGGTTGACACGTAAAATCCACTTGTCTACCTTGGCCGTGCCTTTGGCGAGCCCCAAGTGCCCACTCCTGCAGACTCTGCCATTCACCAACGGAGGGTCACTGGTCACCCCAACCAGCCTCTCGGCCAGCTTCCTGCCGTGTCCTGTCGATGCTCGGTGCATCCCAAGGCTCATAATACCAGATGTCATGCTCCTTGCCTATGCCAAGAGCTCGATATATGCAACTCCTCTAATCCTCCCGTAGGAACCTGGGAAGATAGCATTGGGTTTTTTTTCCCCCAAGTCACAGATGAGAAAACTGAGGTCCAGAGAGGTAACAAATTGCTCAGGGCAAGTTCCTGGGTCCGCAGGTACACTAAGGTGGACTTGGTCAGCCAGTACACTTTGGCAAGATTTTCTCAACCCTGGAGCAATGAAACCAACAGCAACCCACAACTATCAAAACCACTCAAACTAACACTCTCGGAACACTCCTCCCCACACTGGTGACATCAAATGACTGGGTGTTGACGTAGTTTGACAGCAAGAAGCAGCCACCTCCCCGCTTCCCCTGTGGACACAGGAGGAGGGGAAAAAACCCTGAAACCTTTGTCCCACCACCTTCCTCCATACCTGACCCTTCCCACCCTAATCAGAGGTCCACACGGGCATGCAGCCCTCAACTACTGAACAGTGTTAAAAAGAAAATTAAATAAAAAAGAAATTGTAGGGCCCGGCGCGGTGGCACAGTGGTTAAGGTCCTCGCCTTCCACGCCCGGGATCCCATGTGGGCACCGGTTCTAATCCCTGCAGCCCCGCTTCCCATCCAGCTCCCTGCCTGTGGCCCGGGAAAGCAGTCGAGGACGGCCCAAAGCTTTGGGACCCTGCACCCGCATGGGAGACCCGGAAGAAGCTCCTGGCTTCGGATCAGCATAGCATTGGCCCTTGCGCTCACTTGGGGAGCGAATCATCGGAGGGAAGATCTTCCTCTCTGTCTCTCCTCTCTGTATATCCGCCTTTCCAATAAAAAAAATAATAAAAAGAAATCTTAAAAAAAAAAAAAGAAATTGTTCAGGGTCACACAGCAAGCACAGGGGTCCTGGCAGAGACGTGAATCCAGAGCTTTCCGAGCCAAGACACAAGCTTGGCAGCCTGAGGCTTCTTGTCTGCCTGCTGCCTTCACACAGTGACAGGGCTCCTGGGCACCTCTGCGGGAGAGGCCAGGAGCTCAGAGAGTGGGCGACTGGCTTCACATCCGTGCAGCACACACCGGAATCTCTTGGCCCCGAGTTGGACCATTGTATTTGTCCTGAAGGGCCTTGACGACATTTTCCTATTGAAAAAAATTTCCCTCACTTTTCTCTCTACTCAATGAGACTGCATTCTCAACCCTAGTGAGTCACCGGAAAACGAAGACTGAAAAAAAAAAGGAACACCACTCCTACATAAGCCCCCGCCCGTCTGTGAATCACTCAAGACAGGTATAATAGACAAAATTACAGTTCACGGAGACTCCCCACCAATCCCCCGGTCCCCAAAAGCCGCTTCTGCTGGCCGGGGGCCACGTGGCTGAGCTGCAGAGGTCCCATCTGCCACAGGACTCACGTCTGGGCCATCCCAGGCTGGGCAGGAGCTGAGGACATGGGCTGTGACAATACCAGAGACTCAGGGATGGTGGGTCTGCCAGCCGCACAGCCCACAGCCCGCCACAGCCCGCCACACACACAGTATCCCCACCCCACTTCCTCAGCTGCTCCCTCCATTTGAACTCATTCCCCCCTTAAAGGAGCCATGCCTTTGTTCTGTCACTATAAAATCTCCCATCCTAACCCAACACGAACTGGGGCAGGAGGGGGCAGTATTCAAATGCAGTGATGTCCCTCATGTGTACAGGCTGCCGGAACCTAGACTGCTCACTCTGCCTCTCTCTGCTCATCTGTGAAATGGGAAAATAGCAGCTCCCACAATCAGGGGAGGTGATGTATTTCAAGCCTGCTCAGGATCCATAGCTGCCAGCTCTCATTAACGCCCTCAGCCTCTTCATCCTCTTGCGGGACACGAATGGCAGGGGTGCCTGTATAACACGGGAACCTCCCACAGCCTCTGGGTCCCTCCAGCTGGTGGCTGGTACTGGGAATGATGGGAGCACAATCAGAAGCCCCTGGGAGCAGACTGGGGCCAGAGAAGACAGAGACCAGCTCAGGGCCTCCCACTGGCCAGTGGCAGATTCAGGACAGAAGCCCCGGCCCCCGCATTCAGGCTGCTTCTCATTCTGCTCCAGCACATATGCCTTGTCAGGTGCAGGGGTCAAGGTCAGAAGAGCAAGCTTAACCCCACTATGACTTGTGGGGAGATGAACTCTTGGGAAACTAAAGAATACCACACGAGGTTATTCCAAAGTTCCCTAGCCCAGTTCGAGGGGCCTGTGACCTGTGGAAACCTCTACCCTGCCAGTGGCAGTCACTAGAGAAAAATGCCCCCCAGCTTTCTCAGGAGCGTGGCTGTGGAAGAGCTCTTACCCTGAGATGTCACCAGCAAGCAGGGCCTGAAGAGCCTCCCCCCGTAAGCTGCATTCCCAGTCCCGGGGTCCACTGCATGGTCTGCACCCCAGATCTACCAGCTCACTGCCCTCTCATGAGGGTGGTGACAGGCTCTCCCCTTCCCCATCCTCTACCCCAGGTCTTGTTTTCAATTCACTTTTGCGGACAGCAGGACTCACTCAAGTCAAAGATGTCACATAGGGAGGCTTGTAGCTCTCCCTGCCCCAAGCTCTTCCTCCCAGCCAAAATAGGCAGCACCTCCTTCAGGCCCCGGCCAAGACCACTCTTCTCAACTTCTGTTCTAATTGGTCATTGCAAGTCCACATCTTCCTCTCCTACAGCGCTAGGGCCCTGGACCCAAGCTGCAAAGTCCGTCCCACCTTAAGTGGCAGAGCCAGTGTTGACCCAAGCAGGAAATGAACGGAGCCCGGGCTCAAACCCAGACCAGCTGACTGAAAACGGCGCCCTTCCCTCTTTCCCAGGCTGACTTTGGCAGTTTCTTTTGGCCAGGGCTCTAAGGCTTTAAGAAAAAAATCTAACCATCTGGAAATGGGGTTGGCTCCTGGGACTCGGAGGAAGCCAAGGTTCCAAGACAACGGGAATATAAGCAACAGAAGTGGTCCTGACCCGACCTGCCCTTGCCTCGGAACGCAACGCCCTTCTTTCCTCCTGGGCAGGATTCCGTCCACTAGGCTGCAAGCTACACCAAACTCACAGAGCAGGGTGTTTTCTTACGCAAGCTATCCAGACACAGGTGCAGCCGGTACACTGTTAGGCCCTGTCTTGCCATGTGATTACTAGGCTTCTGTCTTATGATACAGAGAATAAAATCCGAATTTTGAGGATGACAGAGCATGGAGCCCATCTGGGTCCCTGGGGAGATCGGAGAACCTGAGTGAGTGTCACCCACGGGGCTGGGTCAAGAAGTTAGAGACCTGCCACCCCCCAGTGCCCACAGCCTTGGGGAAAGCCAGGCCCGGGTCTGTCCCTAAGCCTCAACTCTATGCAGCTTTGGGGGAACACCTCTGGCTCCCCATACCAGGAGCACTAGGCTCGACACTAATTCAGGTTGTGCAGTGGGAAACCAACCACATGTTTTCCACACACTGGGAGTCTCCAGGCCCACATTAACAACTCACCATGCCTGGGAACCCAAGATGGCTGGATAGGACAGAGCCACACTCATTTATGCTGCTATGGAGTATGGAAAAAAGGGGCGGGGGGCTACACTTACAGGGTTCTGCTGATGGAAACCTTTGGCAAAGAAGAAAAACAACAACAAGGACAAACTCCTTGGGACCAAAAGTAGAATCAAATTTTAGAGATGAAATCATCAAGTCATGAAATTAAAAAATATGATTGAGACTTGTAACAGCAGAACAGAGTGGAAGAAAGAATTTATGATCTTGAGGATAAAACTTCTGAAAGAACCCAATGAGACAAAAATAAAGGGGAAAGAATGAAAAAGAATGAAGAAAATCTATATGACGGGCCCAACATGGTAGCCTAGCAGCTTAAGGTCCTCACTTGGCATATGCCAAGATCCCATATGGGCAGCCAGTTCATATCCTGGCTGCTCCACTTCCCATCTAGCTCCTTGCTTGTGGCCTGGGAAAGCAGTTGAGGATGACACAATGCCTTGGGACCCTGCACCCATGTGGGAGACCTGAAAGAGGCTCCTGGCTCCTGGCTTCAGACTGGCTCAGCTCTGGCCATAGTGGCAGTTGGGGAGTGAACCAGCAGATGGAAGATGTTTCTCTCTTTCATTTTCTCTGTATACTGCCTTTCCAATAAAAATAAACAAATTAAGTTTAAAAAGTCAGATAATACTGATTTCAGATCATATAAATCTTTTGCCTTTTACTAAAAAAAAAAATCATACAAGTGTTTAGGTAATCTGAGTAAATCTATATATTAAAAAAAAATTGAATGAGAAGGGCCCAGTACAATGGTTCAGCAGCTGAATCCTCACCTTGCACACACCAGGATCCCATGCGGGCACTGGTTCCTGTCCCAGCCTGAGCTCAGCTTAGCTCTAGCCATTGCAAATATTTGGCGAATGAACCGGCAGGCAGAAGATCTTCCTCTCCATCTCTCCTTCTCTCTATGGATCTGCCTTTCAAATAAATAAAGTTAAAAGTAAATGAGAAATACTCTCTAGATAAACGTAAGCACAGAACTCAACCGCCATTAGATCAGCCTTGCAAGAAATTCTGAAGAATATGCTGCATTAAATCAACATGGAGCACATCAAATTCTCTGAGAGCAGGTAGACTCCCTGTCCAAGCAATAAAATGACAGGTTTTAATTCTTACCTGTCAGTAAACTTCAATGTAAACAGATTAAGCTCACTAACCAGAAGACTTGGCTCAATGCATAAAACTTAGAGCCACAGTGCACACTGCCTTCAAGAACCTCACTTCACACAGACACAGACTCAAAGTGAAGGCTTGGAAGGATACACCAACAGAAATCCAAAGCAAGCAGATGGAAACAACATGGAAATAATATCTTACCCATTTTCCTGTAGCCCTTTTTACCCTAATTAACTATGTAAAGATTGTCAAAAATATAATAAAAAATGGAGGAAAAAAAGCAAGCAGGTGTGGCTATCCTGATATCAGATAAAACAAACTTTAAATCAAACACTGAAGAAATATATTTTATTAAAAGGTTCAGCAAAAAAAAAAAAAAAAATCAGAAATATACATACACCCAACACAAGATCACCCAGATGCACACGGCAAATACCATTAGACCTAAAGGGAGAGATGGCTCAAATACAATAGTGGGCATGGGCCCGGCGTGATAGCATAGCAACTAAAGTCCTCGCCTGAAACACACCGGGATCCCATATGGGCGCTGGTTCTAATCCTGGCAGCCCTGCTTCCCATCCAGCTCCCTGCATGTGGCCTGGGAAAGCAGTCAAGGACAGCCCAAAGCCTTGGAACCCTGCACCAGTATGAGAGACCAGGAAGAAGCTCCTGGCTCCTGGCTTCGGATTGGCTCAGCTCCAGCCATTGCAGCCACTTGGGGATTGAACCATCGTACGGAAGATCATCTTCTCTGTCTCTCCTCTTCTCTGTATATCTGCCTTTCCAATTTAAAAAAAAAATAGTGGGCCACTGCAATGCCCCCCCTCATCAATGACCCATCATCAACACAGGACGGCAGTAAAGAGTCGTCAGAGTGGAAGCAGCATCAAGCCGACGGGCCTCACAGACACAGAGCATTCCACCCAACGGCTACAGAGTGCACATCCTTACCAGCACATGGAAAATGTTCTAGGATGGAGCACATATTAGGACACAAATCTGAAGAGAATGAGATTATATCCTGCATCTTCTCCCACCATAAGAGATAAAACTAAAAACCAACAACAATAATAGGATATTCTTAATGCTTGGAATGTATACAATATGTTACTGAATCGATGGGTCATTAAGAAATTAAAAAGGAAACAAAAATTCTTTAAATGAGTGAAAGTGAAGACACATGTAAAAAACTGTGGGCTACAACAAAATCAGTGTTGACAGGGAAGTTTACAGCATTAAGTACTGATAATAAAAAAATCTCAAACACCTAATGGTGCATCTTGAAGACGTAGAAAACGAAGAATAAACCAAACCCAAATCAGCAGGAGGCAAGAAATAAGGATCAGAGTAGAAATAAATAAAATTGAAAATTTTAAAATACAAAAGATCAATCAACAAAAGTTTTGGGGGGGAAGATCAACAAAATAGATAAACTGCTAGCCAGACTAACAAAAAAAGAAAAAAAAAAACTCAATAAAATTAGAGATGAAAAAGGAGACATTACAACCAACACCAATAAAATGTAAAGAATCAGAAGAAATTATCAGGAAGAACTATATGCTAATCAACTGGAAAAGCCTCAAAAGAAACCGACAAATTTATAAAACTTTCCAAGAGAAAGTGTATGGACAACCTAAACAAGCAGTGAGACTGAAACAGTAATCAAAAGTTTCCCATCAAGGAAAAGTCTGGGACCTGACTGCTTTATTACTGAATTCTACGAAACATTCAAAGAGGAAGTGACACCAATCTTTGTCAAATTATTCCAAAACATTGAACAAGATGGAGCTCTGCCAAAGTCGTCATGAGGCCAGCACTACTATGGTATCAAAATGAAACTAAGATACAACACCAAAGAAAATCACAGACCTATACCCTGACTCAACATAGACACACAGGTTCTCAACAAGATACCAGCAAATCCAACCCAAAACCACATCAAAAAGATCACACATCACAATCAAGTGGGATTTACCCCAGAAGACCAAGGATGGTTAGACATTTTCAAATCAATCAATGTTATAAATCACTAACAGAATAAACAACAGAGTCATATGGTCATCAATAGATTCAGAGAAAAATTCATGATTAAAAAAACCCTTCACAAACCAATTGAAAGGGAACTGAAAGCATTTCCCTCAGATCTGGAATAAGGTAAGGATGTCCACTTGTACGTTTTTATTCAACGTAGTACTGGAAGTTCTAGCCAGAGCAATTAGGTAGAGCAGGACCAGCACAGTAGCCTAGTGGCTAAGGTCCTCACCTTGCACGTACCAGGATCCCACATGGGCACTGGTTCTAATCCTATCAGCCCTGCTTCTCATCCAGCTCCCTGCTGTCTCTTCCTCTCTGACTTCCCAATAGAAATAAAATCTTGATTTTAAAAAAGTAGATAGAATAAATAAAAGGCATCAAAAATGACAAAGAGGAAGTCATGTTTGCAGATGAAATGATGTTATACATGAAAAAATCTAAACATCCGACCAAAAACCTGTTAGAATTGATAAAACAGTCCAGTAAAGCAGCAGGTTACAAAGCAAACATAAAAACAGTAACTTTTTTATGCTAATGATAACCTCACAGAAAAATTAAAAATGCTATTTGTAATATCCACTAAAAAATTGGGAATAAAATTAACCCAAGAAGTGAAACATCTTTACAATTAAAACTACAAAACAATGACCAAAAAAAAAAAAATCAACTGCACTAAAAAGGGATATTCCTTACTCATGAACCAGATAAATCAATATCATTAAAATGTCTTCCATCTAAACCAATGTACAGATTCAGTGCATTCCCTATCAAATTATCAATTACATTCTCTACAGAATTAGAAAAAGGAATCCTAAAATTCCTGTGACATCACAAAAGACCCAGAATAATCAAAGAAATCCTGAACAAGAAAAATCAAGCTGGGCACATCACAATACCAGCCTTCAAAACATAATACAGAGCCGTAGTCATTAAAACAGCATGAAACTGGCATAAAAATTGATACACAGATCAACGGAATAGAGTGCTCAGAGATTTATTCACATACATACAAAAGGGTGATTTTTCACAAAAGTGACCAGATTATATACTGGAATAAGGGTAATTTCTTCAACAAATGGCGCTCAAGGGCCCAGCACTGTGACCTGCTGGCCTAGTGGCTAAATCCTCACCTTTAAGTGCCAGGACCCCATATGAGTGCTAGTTTGTGTCCCAGCTACTACATGTCCCATTCAGCTCCCTGCCTGTGGCCTGGGAAAGCAGTCAAGACAGCCCAAAGCCTTGGGACCCTGCACCTGTGTGGGAGATCTGGAAGAAGCTCCTGGCTCCTGGCCTCAGATAGACTCGGTTCCAGCTGCTACAGCCAGTTGGGGAGTCAATCAGTGGACAGAAGATCTTTCTTTATACATCTACTTCTCTCTGTATACCTGCCTGTCCAGTAAAAATAAATAAATATTTTAAAAATACAAACAAAATGGTGCCCGAGAAACTAAATGTATATATGTGAATGAATGAAATTAGATCCAGATCTCTTACTAAACACAAAAACCAACTCAAAATGGATCAAAGACCTAAATGTAGGATCTAAGACCATGAAGTTGCTGGAAGAAAATATAGGGAAAACACTCAAACTTTGGTGTAGGGGATGATTTGCCCCAAAACACAGGGCAACAAAAACAAAGCTAAACACATGGGACTTTATCAAAAGCATACATTTTGCTCAGTGAAGCAAACAATCAACAGAGTGAAAAGACATCTAAGGGAATGGGAAAAAATATTTGCAAACCACTTATCTGACCAAGGGTTAATATCCAGAATGTGTACGTGACCTTAAAAATTCAACACAACACAACTAATCCAGTTGCAAAATGGGCAAAGGACCTTGACAGTTCTCAAAAGAATACAAATAGCCAACAAATAGATGAAAAAATGTTCCCCATCACTAACCAGTAACAACTGCTGGCTCCTTAGAGCAACATTGCTGACGGGAACTACGTTAGAGCAGCCACTGTGGGAAACAGCATGGGTGTTTCCCAAAAAAAACAAACTAGAAATAGACTTGTCCTGTGATCCACCAACTCTACCTGCTTTGGCACCCGTTGACACCCGGCTGATTGGCACCCGTTGACACGTGACCCAGGACAGTCAAGCCACAGGCTGGCAAGGGGAGAAAACATCAGAGCCAGTAAGATTTTGATCTCTGAGGGTTTGAATAAAGATTTTCAGAAGAAAGCTGCTGAAAAACAATAGATTTTTAGAAACACTGACAAGGTTGACAGAGCCTAGCCACAGGTAAGTTCTGAGCAAAGAGGAATTCAGATGAGAAAAGATCAGAAGTCGAGCAGTGATGTCCAGTTGACAGTGAATTTGAGATTTACAGCATTCCTGGGACACACCCTGAGAAAACTGATTTAAACCACTATGGCCAGAGAAGTTCTGTAGGTGACTCAGTGGCCACACACTGTTCCAAGTGGGGAGAGAGGCAGAGGACAGCAGTCACAGGACACAGAGGAATGGGAGTGGGGAGAGTGGCTGGAGGTGTGGCCCCCAGGAGACCCTACAGACCCCTCAGCCCCTGCTCTTCCAGAGCCTGTTTGAGGGAGATCGAGGGGCCCAAGCCTGTTCCCCTGAGGGTCTGCTCCCATTGCCAGGCCACATAAAGGGGACAGGGAAAAGGGAAAGGAGAGGGGAAGAGAGGAGAGACCGGGGGGAGGGGGGAGCGGGGGGGGGAGGGGAGGGGACAAGGGAGAGCGGGGAGGAAAGACAAGGGAAGGGAGAGGAAAGGAGGCGAGAAGCGAGAGGAAGGGAGGAGAGGGAGAGAGGAGGGGAGAGGAGGAGGGGGGGAGGGAAGGGAAGGAGAGAGGGGAGAGGAAGAGGGGAGGGAAGAGCAAAGAAGAGAAAGGAGGGAAGAGAAGAGGAAAGAGAAGATTCTACATATTGGGCAACATGGCAGTGCCCAGGTTCCCATCCCGGCTCTGCCCCTGATCCCAGCTTCCTGCCATTGCCCTGGGAGGCAGCAGGTGGGGGCTCAAATGTTGGGCCCCTTTTACCCATGTGGGACACCTGGTTGGACTTCCTGGCTCCTGGTCTCGACCTGGCCAAGGCCTGGATGACATTTAGGCATTTAGGCAGCAAACCAGCCAATGAGATCTTGATCTCTCTCTCTCTCTCTCTCTGACTCTGCCTTTCAAACAAGTGAAACTTATTTTCAAAGTGATTCAGGCATTGTCATCCATGGGCCTCATATTTTGTATTCTGTCCTCAGAGAAGACAAGGTTTCTCAGAAAGAGGAGGGCCTTCCTGGAAACTGGAAGCTCTGTGCCCATCAAATGCTCAGAGCTGTGGGCCTGGGAGTCAGTCCCTTCCTCTCCGGGAGCCACAGCTTGATGCCCAGGTCTCCCCCAAGACCTCCCGCGCCCCAGGGGCATGCCCCCTCTCTCTGCGCACAAGGACATGAAGGCCCAAAGTGGGCCAGGGACTCGACCCAGGGCACCAGCCAGCTAAAGGAGTGTGGCAAGGCATGTGGCAGAGGTCTGAAGAGCTAGAGCACTACCACCCCCCCACGCATATACACACCCGAACCATCCCCCAACCCTTGCCAGAGGAAAAGCAGAGTGTGCTGGAAACGGGATCTGTTTAATGTTGCCTTCGAAGCCTGTAAGGAAAATGAGCCAAACGCTGAAAGATTAGGAATTCTGATCTTCACAAACAAATCAGGGTTTAATTTGGGTTTTTCTTAAAGTCTCATAAAAAAATGGGCAGCTGAATCCTTAATCAAACCCTGGCATTCCACATGGGGAAGGTGAGACAGAACTTAATCCCCTGCAGAAGCAGACAGATCAGAGACATGGGCTTCCACCGGCTTGCACGTTGTTCACTTGAGGACGTAGCAGGCAGCCCTGATAGAAGGGGGCTGGCCCCAAGGGGCACTGGGGCTCCCGGAGAGTAAGCAGGGCCCCGTGGAGGACTCCCTCGGCTACAATCCGATGGCTCAGAGGGGGTCAGTAGCCTGCCTACTGCCATTCAGTTTGCAGGTGGCAGAGTTAGGATCTGAGTGCAGATTTAGCGTCAAGTTTCTGTGGGTCCCCAGGAGCGAGAAGGGTGGGGAAATCAGAGCCCATCTCTCTTTTCCAGGAGCACCCCAGGCTCCCTCCTGAGGTTGTCCTCTACTGCTGTCTCCCAGGCCTTGCACACAGCCTTTCTGGACCAGAGAGGAGGAAGGGAGCTTACGGATGTTGTTGTTCGATGAATGCCCTCCACACACAGGAACACACTGACAATGCCAGAGGGACAGGCTCATTAAAGTGCCAGGGAGAAGTGACTGAGTGCTAGCATGAAACTTGGGTGAGTTACTTAGCCATTTCCTAGCAAGACAAAAGGGCTCTGGGTTGGAACCACTGAAACAGCCCTGGAGACTGCTCTCCCCACATATGCCCAACCCCAGTAACTCAATTCCATCATCTGGGGCATGCTGCCTCCTCCAGGGTTGGAGTACTTTCCTCACCTGCACCTCCGTACGTGCTGTCTCAATATACTCCCCAGGCTGTGTGGGAAATACTGCTGCTTCGGGTTATGGCAGAGGCCCTAGTTCACAGGAGTGAGGCCACTGACCACAGGCACACAGCTCCCCTGGGCAGTTCTGCAACCAGATTCCCAAGAGTCACGCCACTGTCGAGGCCCTACCCAGTGGCTACGCACCAGGCCATGCGAGGCTCTTCCAAACCCGTGCCCCTGCAGAGCAATCACTTTAGGAGACAAGTGCTAGTTTTGCACATTTAATATACTGAGCCCATGCCCAGACAGTGGGGCGTTCACAGAGACCCCAGGAGCCACTCCTGATGAGGGCTGAATGGTGAAGTCAATGGGGTCCTGTGCTGGAGGGTTCCGGCATCAGAGTCCTGCAACAGCTAACTTTTGTGCTGGTCTACAATGGCGGGAAGGACTTGGAGCATGAGGGAGGAGAGGGTAGCCAGGGGGGGCAGTCAGCCAGTGTGGGGACACCAGGCTCCAACACTGACTGGGGAACCCCTCTGCTACAACCACACCCCTCCCGCTCACTAGCAGCTGAGAAGCCCGAGTGTGGGCATCTCACTCTTTTCTACTGAGACCCACTTGGATTGGACCAGCCTAAGTCACCTGCCCACCCCACCAACCAATCAGTGGAGGATATTCTGGCAAATGGTTGCCAAAGAGACAGCGGCTGGAACTGGCTGTGACACTTTGCAAATTCTATGGAGCTCTGTCTGCTGGTTCCAGTGCCTGAAGTTCAGATCTGCTCAAAATAAATTAAGAAGAATGTGAGAGTGTGTGTGTGTGTGTGTGTGTGTATGTGTGTGTGTGTGTGTGGTCGGGGAAGAGCCAAGGGTTATGTTGGGTGTTAGTAGTGTTGAAGGTGTTTTCAGCAGCATGTGTTTATCTTAGCCATACAAGTCAGGAGGAGGCTGAACTTACAGAAGAAGTCAACAGATCGCTTCTACCAGCTTTAGGAGCAATCAGGAAGGACCAGAGCTGCGGTGGTCAGCACTGCCTGAATCAAGGGCTCGACCCCTCAGCAGTTCAGGATGAGAACTTGGTTATGCCTTAAGGAGGTTTCCTACGGAAGGGCTGTGCAAGGCAGGGCCGCTCACCCAGCCTCACAGCCCTGGCTCCAGCTCATCCTTGGAGATGCCAGGCCGCCTCTCCTCCCTCCCAGGCTTGTGGCTTTGGCAAGCATTCTGGAAACTCCAAGTTCTAAATGAATTTCCACCCCAGAGGAAGTCGAGCAGCAGGCATGCCCCACTAGCCACTTCTGAGCTCCCAGCATCTCTTCTTCCCCTCCAGAGGAGGGATCAAACGCTTCCTCACAATGGAAGGAGTGGGGAGGCGGGGGCTGGGAAGACAACTTCATTGGGTCTCATTTGATCTTAATCAGACCAAGTTTATGTCTGAATTAAATCCCTTCCTCGCAGAGAAAACCAATACCTAAGGGGAAAATAAATCAACACACCCCATGTTATTTATTTCCCTTGAATTGACGGATTCCAAAAAGGCTTTAGGAGCCTCATGGAGACTAAACACAATGAAGATGAATGAATCATCAGAGATACGGGAAGCCCGTGCAGGTGGCAGAGGCACGACATGCTCACCTGGTTACTTGGTCCATTTGTAACTCAGCCACAATCCCAAGCTGACAATGGCAAGCAACATAGCAAATGCATCTGGGACTGCCAACTTGCTTCTAGAACCAAACCCAAGCTGAAATATGGGGCAAACAAGTCACATCTGAGTTACAGAGGGTAACAGGGACCATAAGCCCAGAGGATGTTTGAAAGAGGCATTGTTGGGCCTGGCACAATAGCATAGCAGTTAAGGTCCTCGTCTTGCACTCACCGGGATCCCATATAGGCACTGATTCAAATCCCAGCAGCCCCACTTCCCATCCAGCTCCCTGCTTGTGGTCTGGGAAAGCAATCGAGGACGGTCCAAAGCCTTAGAACCCTGCACCCGTGTGGAAGACCCGGAAGAAGTTCCTGGCTCCTGGCTTCAGATCAGCGCAGCACCGGCTGCTGCAGCCACTTGGGTAGCAAATCATCAGATGGAAGCTCTTCCTCTGTCTCTCCTCCTCTCTGTACACCTGCCTTTCCAAAATAAATTTTAAAAACAAAAACAAACAAAAAAAAGGCATGTTCCAAACGGCAACCACACACTCTAAATGGTCTTCTTCACTGCCGAAACCAAACCACTGGTTGACTGGATCATGTGTCCTTTGAATTGGAGGATGGCAATTGTGTCCCAAACATGGAAAAGTTCACTACAGCCAGTGGCTGAGACCCAGAACTAGATGAATTAGAACAAGACCTGCAAACCAAGCTGGGGGCAGACACCAGCAGACGTGATGGGCTGGGCTGGTGCCCACTTGCCCCCAGCTTTTTACTCCTGTTTCACCAGTCCCACATCACAAGCTGGTGCTCAGAAAAACTCTTGCCACCACACCTCTCCATCTGTAGAGTCCTACACACTTTCTCTGAGTTTCAAGATGCTGCTGTTACACTACCAGTACAGCCATGGACCTTGAGTTCCATCTCTAACCAAGGAGAAGGTTTGTGAGCATCAGCCCCACACTCACCCCTCCTTCGTGGCCCCAGCCAAGGCCAGGGGTACCCCTTCAGAAGCATTCCTGCCCCGTGGACTGCCAAGACCTTTGGATTGATTATATTCCCATGTCCAGTGTTGCATTCCATGACCCAGCCCACGATCCCATTTCCCTGGTGTTCACAGTTGCTTTCAGGGAAGGGCCGTGAACCAACAGGTGACAAACACTTTCAAATTCCAGGACTTTTCTTGGTGCTATTAGGGAAGTGGATGTTTTTCTTTCATTCTCCTCTGGAAGCAAAACAGGAAGGATATAACCTCCAGTGGTGCTACCAGCCAGCCTGAGGCCATGAGGGCAGAATCAGTTTGAGAAAAAAGCAAACCCAGAGAACCAAACTGATGAGAAAGGACTGGAATCCAGTGTTATTGGACTCAATGCAATGAGCCATGCTTGAAGTCGGCCTCACCCCTGCATTTCTCAGCTTTTAGATTTACGTGGCTCAGGGTCAGTTTTATTTCTTCCCTTGGGACTGCTAGGATCCTAAGATACAAGCCACTTCTGACTCCTTTTGAATTAGGTCACCTCATATCCCTTGTGGCCATCTCATGTCCTCTGATAAAATCTTGAAGAGGGGGCCTAGGTTAAAGTCAGATCGGCACCGAGAGACACTGCCTCAGTCCACTGCTCTGAGACCTTTCACTCTTCCTCCCGCCTCAGCCAGGAACTTCCTTCTCCCACTTCCTGCTCCAGATGCTGTCAGCTGAGACAGCCATGGGCCCCCAAGGAAAGCTGGAAATCATTCCAAGACTGAATATAAGCAGAAAGCAGAAAGATGGAGTCACAGGCAAATCACAGCATGATCCCTGCCTCCCTGTCTGAATCCACCTTTCTCAGGAGGGCTTTGGCACCAGGCTGAGACACTCTGGGAACACGAGGCAGGTGGCACTTGGATTGACTGACACGCAGCAAGACTGCAACAGCACCAGGTCATTACTTGGGACAGGGGCCCTGACCTAGAGAACTGAGAGAAGTAAGCCAAGTTTTCAATGTAGAAAGGCCCTGGCCAATTATTCAGTTAGGAATTCAGGCACAAGTGTATGTAAATACTGAAAGAGGGAGTCAGGCCAGCCTTTGGATCAGAAACAAGGCAGAAGTCCAATGATTTCAGGAAAGCCAAGAACTAGTCTGGAGACCAAGCCAACTTGATACTAGGTCCTTCTTGCTGATCCCCAAAAAGGACAGCTCAGAGCCCCAGTGCCTGAACCATCCACCATGCTACCCACTGAGGAAAAACCCAACACAGACTTAGTCTGCCACCCCAAATCCACCCAGCTTGCTAATGTTTGCTTATAAGCTTTGGTCAAAGTGGCAGAATGCCCAAAAGGCATCTGTTTGGGTGTTGGTGTATGAATTGTGTGGAGCAATGGCAGCTATCCTGCAACCCTGAGGATGTGGTCACAGCCTCTGCCAAGACTTGACCTAGAACCAGACACCCCTGAGCTATTCACCCAGTGCCAGGACTTGTTGGTCCTATGATATAATTCAGTGCCTCAATTACCAAAGCCACTGGCTATGCAAGTTTGTCCTCAGAACTATCAGGTGTCAGTCCCACCTAATGGGAAATGCACATTCTCAGGCCCCACCCCAATCCTACAGACCCTGAAGTCCCTCTTTTCACAAGCCACTCAACCCAAAGTGATTAAGTGGGGGCTATCATTTGAGAACCAGCATCTTACACCAACTTTCCTGCAAAGCACAGCTGAAAGTTATTTACAATTATTCATTTCTCCACCACATCCCTGAACTGTTTATGAGATACCAAGAGGCTGAGAGCAGCGAGGGAGAGCCAAGGTTGTAAATCAAGTAGGGACTAAGTTTTAAGGTGGAAACAAAACTTACAAAGGAATAAAGACAAAAGAAAATAAAGCACCTCCATCCATCACAATAATCACATATACAATTAGCAGGCAAAATTAAAAACTAGGGTGAAGAATTGCAACTAATAAAACATTCGGTCAAGAATGCAAACAAAATCTAGAAGAAAATCAAGATTCTCAAAGAAAATGCCAAAAAATTCACCAAAACACAAACAGATAAGGAAAAAAAAAATGGCCCACCTGTTAGCTACCAAAACGATGTGAACCAAAATGAAACTTCCACCCACTGAATCGGCCAAGATTGAGAAACGGGGACCTCTCCCAGCAGTGAGGGAAGAGCATGATGGATGCTTGCCTGCTGTATGGATGGAGATCCGGGTGAAAACTGCTCAGCAGGCACTCAGGCCTGTGTACAGGGACTCAGCAATGCTCCTACGGCAGCAGGCAGTTTAGCCTAGTGCTTAGGATGCCAGCAATTCAGGTCTGAATGCCTGGGTTCAAGTCCCAGCTCCAGCCCAACTTTAGGATTCCTGCTGGGGGGCAACAAGTGACAGCTCAACTAACCAGCTCCCTGCCCTCTGTGTGGGAAAGCTGGCCTGGGTGCCAGCTCCTGGCTTGCCCTCTGTTGCTGTGGATTTCCAAGGGGTGAAGCAACAGATGGGCACACTCTTTCTCTCTGCCTCTCAAATATTTTAACACTGTCTGAATTAGAAATCCCACCTCTACTTACCATGTAGAACAGCAAAGGTTCTGCTTTTGTATGGTTCACAAACTAAAAATGGTTTTTATTTTTTTAAAGTTTGAAAAAAGTAAGAATTGGGCAGGAGAAGAAAGGAGGGAGGAAAAGAGCAGGGGATGAAGGAGAAGCAGCAGTGGTGGCACAAACCTGATCTGGCCCATTGTGAGATATTTTCTGCCTGCCTTTTATTGAGAAAACCTGCCAGTCCTTGACTGATGTTACAGTGGGGTCAGTGAAGTGTGAGCCAGGGACCAAATCCAACCAGCCACCTGCCTTTGTAAATAAAGTTTTATTGGAACACAATCACATTCATTTGCCTCGTAAGTTATAACTGTTATTCTGTCCAATGGAAAAGTTGAATGGTTGTGCCAGGGACTACATGGTCCACTAAACATAAAATATTTATTATTTGGCCCATCCCAAAAAGTTTGACAACCCCTGGTCTAAAGAAACAATCCAGAGGGTGGGGAGGAGAGGAAAGTTGGCACTGTAAAGCCTCCACTTGCAATGCCTGCATCCCATGCAGATGCAGATTCGAGTCCTGGCTGCTGCACTTCCAATGCTGCTCCCTGCTAATGTGCCCAAGAAAGCAGTGGAGGACAGACCAAGGACGTGGTCTCCTGCACCCACTCAGGACACATGGGTGAAGCTCTCACTCCTGGCTTCAGCCTGGCACAGCACCAACCATTACAACCATCTGAAGAATAAACCAACAAATAAAGATCTCTTGTTCTGTGTCTCTCCTTCTATCTCTATAACTGACTTTCAAATAAATAAATCTTTAAAAAATATTAGAAATACATAAAATGTAAAGATGTACAGAGATGTTCATTACAGCATTATTTACATAGAAGACCTGTTAAGTGCTACAGCTGCACTGAATTCAGATAATGAGCATCCATTTACTGCAAGGACCCACGTCTTTTAAATTGCTTTCTTTTGGGGCCTGGCAGCATAGCCTAGCGGCTTAAGTCCTCGCCTTGAACGCGCTGCAATCCCATATGGCCCCAGTTCTAATCCCAGCAGCTCCACTTCCCATCCAGCTCCCTGCTTGTGGCGTGAGAAAGCAGTTGAGGACAGCCCAAAGCCTTGGGACCCTGCACCCGTGCGGGAGACCTGGAGGAAGTTCCTGGCTCCTGGCTTCGGTTCGGCATAGCATCGGCCATTGCACTCACTTGGGGAGTGAATCATCAGACGGAAGATCTTCCTCTCTGTCTCTGCTCCTCTTTGTATATCTGACTTTCCAATAAATAAATACATCTTTTTTAAAAAAGTATATTATATTTTACAGAAAGGAGATTATAGCGTAAGATTTATTAATAAATAAATAAATTGCTTTCTTTCCATTTAATGAAAGTGAGGTGTGGAGAAATAAAGAGATTGGTTTTCCGTCTGCTGGTTCACTCCCCAAATGCCTGCAAGAGTCAGGGTTACAACGGGAGAAAGCCAGGAGCCTGGACCTTCATCTGGGTCTCCCACATGGGAAGCAGGGACGTGAATACTTGACCTATTATTTTTTGCCACTTAGGATGCACACCCCCGGCAAGCTGCATTGGAAACAGAGTAATCTGATCCAAACCAGGCACACAGTGTTACAGGATGATGGCTTAATGTGCTACACCATGCTGCCAACCCCGCATCTCACATCTTCAGAATTCAATACACATGATGATTATTAATATCAATGGACTATTTGGTAATTTTTACATGTTGTTAAATAACCTGTAATAAAGCATGAAATCGGGATATGATATAGCATATACAAAAGGCTATATGCTTCTTTGTTAGCCAGAAATGTCCACATGTCTCCTGTTTTCTATATTTTTAATTCTGTTTTAAGCTAGAGAAATATGCAAGGAAAAAAAGAATGAAAGGAATGAGTCACATTCTCTGTCATAATCTCTTCAGGCCAGAGGATTCTGGGTAATTTTAATTTTCTTATGCACACTTTCCTGTAATTTCCAAGTTTCCTGTAATGGGTGAATGGATGAATTTTGCTCTTATTATTAAAGGGAAAAGTCTTCTTTCTCAAAAAGTAATTGAGTTTAGAAATCCAGTGGAGGGCCAAGGGCAGACTCTGGGCACCACTGAGCAGATCTGGATCAGGCTGCACGGCAGGGCAGGGCAGGGCAGGAAGCACAGAATGACATGTGGGTTTCTAATTTTCCTGTAAGTGCTGGCAACCCATAAGGGTACCAGTTCATGTCCTGGCTGTTCCATTTCCCTTGCAGCTCTCTACTTGTGGCCTGGGAAAGCAGTATAGGATGGCCCAAAGCCTTGGAACCCTGCACCTGCTTGGAAGAACTGGAAGAGGCTCCTGGCTTCAGATCAGCTCAGCTTTGGCCACTGCGGCTACTTGGGGAGTGAGCCAGCAGATGGAAGATCTTTTTATCTGTCTCCTTCTCTGTAAATCTGCATTTCCAGTAAATAAATGAAGCACGCAAGAAAGGAGGGAGGGAGGGCAGGAAAAGAGGGAGGGGAGGAAAGGAAGGGAGAGAGAAAGAAAAACAAAAGGGAAACAAAAGAAAATGTGGGCTAAGGAATCAGGGGGCAGTACCAGGCAAAGTAGCCTGTGGCTACTTTATTTTTTTTTTCCGTGAGTATTGCATCAGCCACTCTCCATGGGCATCTGACATCCTCACCTGCAATACGTTCCAAGAGCCTGTGCCTCCCTCATTGGACAGAATGGGGGCTTAAAGGAAAAATGGATGGGCAAGGCACGGCCACAGCCCCTTATGCACACAGAGGCCATGGTGGGGGATTGGGAGGAAGAGAATGCCAGGGGCTAGGCAGTGCCAAGGGACAGCAGAAGGATCATCACTAGCCCTGACCAGCTGGCCCATCCCTCCAGCTACTGGGCTTGGCTCACAACCTAGAAGGTAAGCCATGGTAGGAGTGTTCTAAAAGTAACCTGTTTGTGTGTGTGTGCGTTTAATTTACAACACAACATGACAGGGAGAGAAAAAGATCTTCTATCTGCCTGTTCATTGCCCAAGTGGCCCCTAATGGCTAAAACCAGGAGCCAAGAGCTGGATCCAGCTCTCCCATGAAGGTGAGCAGGGACTCCAGCACTTGAGCCATCCTTCACTGCCTCTCCAGGCACATTAGTAGATAGCTGGATCAGAAACTCCGGAGAAGGGATGCTGTACCTTACCTTGCTGTGCCACAGCGCCAGCCCTCCATTTCCTGATACAACTCCACAAAATAGATCAGCCACAAAGCACCTCAGACAGCATGCGCTGGGATGGTCAAGGTCAGACACAGGAGAAGGGCGGCCATCAAGGGCTGGGCATTCCCACTTCATCCTGGTGCAGGTTGTCCCATCTGGGTGAAGAGGTGGGATGGCTACACAACAGAATCCATTTAATGCCACAACTGCAGAGGGAGGAGAGGGGCAAGGGAGAAAGAGACCCTCAAATCCTGGGAAGCAGAAATTTGAACCCTGAATGAGCACCTACTGAGTGCTAGGCTCAGAGCTGGCTCTTCAGTGTGTCTGAATGAGCACCTACTGGGTGCTAAGCCCAAGGCTGGCTAGTCAGCGTGCTGTTCCTTTCTTTCTCAAAAGGCTCCTTAAGTAGAAACCATTCCTAATAGGCCATGGCAGGGAGAGGGGCACACCCAGGGTCCTGAGGCAAGATAGTCAAAGATGTGACTCAAACGTAGGTCACAGACGTTAGGGCATAGGACAGCACAGGGAGCACATATCAAAATAGCCCAGCCCTCATCACTCCCTCATTCAACATCACCAAGGGTTGTCTCAGATGGCAGCAGTGGGGACGTGGCCCAACAGACAGTCTCAGGCATGGAGAGTTGTGGGCCTCATGTGGGTGCTTGCCAGCTCACTCCTCCTCAGCCATGAAGCCTCCATTCGGGTAGAGCCAACATACCATCCTGGCTCCTGGCTTCAGATCAGCTCAGCTCCAGCCACGTGGCCACTTGGAGAATGAACCAGTGGGTGGAAGATCTTTCTCTGTTTCTCTTTCTCTGTAGATTTGCCTTTTCAATAAAAATAAATAAATCTTCAAATTAAAAAATATAAAGCTGAGCCTTTGCCTGTGGTGTTAGCATCTTTTATATGCATCAGTTTGTATCCCAGCTGTTCCACTTCCCTTCCAGCTCCCTGTTCATGGTCCGAGAAAACAGCACAGGATGGCCCAAGTCCTTGGACCACCATATTCACGTGGGAGACCAGGAAGAAGCTCTCTGGTTCGTGGCTTTGTTTCAGCTCCACTCCAGCCATTGTGGCCATTTGAGAAGTAAACAAACAGTTGGAAGACCTTTCTTCTGTCTCCTCTTTTCTCTCTGAAACTTTGTTTAAATAAATATTTTAAAATCCTCAAGCAAACTTGATCAAGCAGAGGCAAAAGTGAACCTGAAGCAAGCCTTTGAAAATACTCCAGTTAGAGAAAAAAGCACAAGAATGAGACGAGCTTTCATGACCCTTAGGACCTCATTAAATGAGCAAATACTCTAACTTCCAGAATCCCTAAGGGAGAATAGGAGAGTGGAGACACAGAAAACCTAGTCAGTGGAATGACAGATGAAAATGTCACTAATCTAGGAAAGTGACATCCAGTGACATCCAGTGACAGGAGGCCCCGGATCCCTGACACAAGCGACCAGAAAAGATGCTCACCACGACTTGGGATGGTCAAACTCTCAAAAGAAGAACATGAAAAAGCATTGTAAAATCTGCAAGACAAATGTGCCCAAGCACTTTTAAGGGAATCACTCATTAGATTAACAGCCAATTTTTTTTCCGACAGAAATCTTACAGGCCAAAGGGGAATATAAGATTTCAAATTCTTAAAGGAAAAATTTTCAACAAGAATATTTCACCCATCAAAGCTATCTTTCATAAACAGAGAAATAAAAACTTTCCAAGATAAGTAAAAACTGAAGGAATTCATAATGACCAGATTTAGCTTACAGTTGATGCTTAAGGGAGTGCTTTACAGAAACAAAGGTAACTACCATTATGAAAACATGTGGAACTACAAAGCTCATTTTAGAAAGCATGCCTAGTGGCTAAAGTCCTCGCCTTGCAGGTGCCGAGATTCCATATGGGCACCAGTTCTAATCCAGACAGCCCTATTTCCCATCCAGCTCCCTGCTTGTGGCCTGGGAAAGCAGTCAAGGACGACCCAAAGCCTTGGGACTCTGCACCTGCGTGGGATATCCAGAGGAAGTTCTTGGCTCCTGGCTTCAGATAGGTGCAGCTTTGGCCGTTGCGGCCACTTGGGTAGCAAATCAACAAATGGAAGATCTTCCTGTGTCTCTCCGTCTCTCCGCATGTCTGACTTTCCAATAAAAACAAATCTTAAAAAAAATGATTGACTAAGCCATTACTTCTCAATAAGTTCAAATTTAAGTGACAAGTTCCCTAATTAAAAAATAATGACTAAATGTATAATGATTTAAAAGACCCAGAGAGGCACAGCTTCAAGAAACTCCAGCAGCGCACACAGACCAGAAATAAAACAACTGGTGGCCACCAGAACCCTGGAGTGAGGAGGAGTAGCTGTAATTAGTATTAAATAAGAACAAACTTTAAAACAACTACCAAAACATACAAAGAAGGTCACTAATGATCAAAGGATCAATTCAGCCAGCTGATGATAACTGTGTATACACTAACACTGGAGTGTCCAACTGTCTGCAACCACATTAGACCTTAAGGGAGACGCAAGCGGCAATAAAATCATCCTGGGGGACTTTGACAACCCATTAGCAGCAATGGGTGAATTAGATAAAATATATATACATATATAAGAATTATACCACAGTATAAAACAAATGGATCCAACAGACATTTACACAACATTCCATCTGTAGCAGCATAATCTATCAATCCACGGAACACTGCCTAAGACACACCATACATTAGGCCAGAAAATAAATTTCCATAAGTTTAAAAAATAAAAATTATATCTTTTCTGATTACAATGGAGTGAAGCTGGAAATGACAAAAAAAAATTTAGAAATGATATAAACATATGAAAACCAAATAACGCACTCCTGAATGAGCCAGGGGGCGTTGAAGAAATTTAGGGGAGAATTTAGAAAATTCTTTGAAGTTAATGCAAATGGAAATACAACATACACAAACATATGGAATACAGAAAAAGCAGTATTAGTTGAGGGGGAGTTTATAGAAAGAAGTGCTCATTTGAAAAAAACAAGTATATCAGATAGGTAACCTAGCTATATTAGGTTTGTATATTACTATTATTCAGTGCAAATAAACACCTGCCACAAGCTGCTTATAAAGGAACCTTGATGGTGGCTTTGCAGAGTCCCCCCAAGATGAAGCAGTCCTATCAGTTTGGACCTGTGCAGAGAACAACCACATGGAGAGCCAGGAAACAGAAAGGCTGAGGCTCATCCCAAGAGTCCCTGCCTGTGAGCATGCCCCCAGTGTCCCAGGTCCTAGAGCTGGGCCCACCTCCATTCTGAGAATACTACCGGTCCAAGGACTCAACTCAGTCATCTATGTGAGTTGGGGAGCCAAATCATATACAAACTATAGCATTTGAGCCTTGTGTCCAGAAATTCATATTCTTTTCACAAGTAATCACTAGCACTGCATTTCAAAGGCCAGAACAAAACAATAAAAAAAATAGAAAGATCAGAAATAAATGAAACAATGATGAAGTTTTTCTAGGAGCCAGAACTGTGGCACTGTGGTTTATGCTGCTACCTGCACAGCTAACATCCCATATGGGTACCCTACTTCCTAGAGAGCCCTGCTAATGTGCCTGGGAACAAAACAAGTGCTTGATCCCCCATACCCATGTGGGAAGTCCAGAAGTAGCTTCCGGCTTTGGACCAGCTCAGCTCCAGCCATTGCCACCTGTGGGGAATGAACCAGTGGGTGGAATATCAACCAATCAACCAACTAACCTCTCTCTGTAACTGTGTCTTCCAAATACATTTTAATAATCTTTTTTTTAAAAAAGAGATGATAAAAATCAGAGCTCAAAAAGGAGATTTAATTGATAATGAGGAAATAAAAACAAATTCCTTGGGGACTACTGTGAACATCCGCAAGCCAAGAAAAACCTGGGAAATCTAGAAGAAATGCAAACATTCCTGAATGCAAACAGTTTATAAAAATGGGACCATGAAGACAAAACCTCCCAGACCTAATCAAACAGTGCCATTAAACCAGTAACAAAAAGTTTCTCAACAATATAAAGCCCAGGGTCAGGTGGCTTCACTGCTGAAATTTCACAAAACTATTAAGAACACAAGTTCTCAAACTCAGCAAATTGAAAGGGAAGGAACCCTTCCAAACTCATTCTGCAAGGCCAGCATTATCTTGATTTCAAAACTGGACAAGGGGCCCAGCATGATGCCTCAATACCTGAATTCTTACTTTGCATGCATCAGGATCCCATATGGGTGCCAGTTCATGTCCTGGCAGCTCCACTTCCCTCCAGCTCCCTGCTTGTGGCCTAGAAAAACAGTCAAGGATGGCCCAAAGCCTTGGAACCCTGCACCCATGTGAGAGACCCAAAGAAGCTCCGGGCTCCTGGCTTCGGATCAGCTCAGCACTGGCCATTGTGGCCACGTGGAGAGTAAATTAGTGGACAGATCTTCCTCTCTGTTTCTCCTCCTCTATGTATATCTGCCTTTCCAATAAAAATAAATCTTTAAAAAAATGACACTGTGCCCGTGGAGAACCAGCAGTTTAACACCCTCCCTTTGGACACTTGCAGAGACAAACTTCCCTCCACAAGGCCTGATGCCGCTAACTCAGCACTGAAGCACAAAGTCACTTCTCTCATAGGAGCATACGCTGCTACCATTCTGTACAGTCAAAGTTTCAAAGGAACCTGACCCAGGCATTCTACTTTCTAAGCCTATTTAGAATTCCACTTCAAATAACACGTGTAAGTTAACACTACACAGTCACTAAGACCTCTGTGCACAGAGCCTTCCACAGAATACTGGGACTAACACACCAGTGGAAAGCAAAGGGTTAAGTCAACCACTGTGGGGCAAGGCAGGAAGTGGCCACCAGGATAAAAGACTGTTGGCAACTCTTGTGGGGCATGGGTGCTTCTGTGTCATTCTCTTTGCCATTCTCAAGTTCTGTAACGATTTACATTCTTGCAGTAATTGGGAAAGAATAAAGTCCATGGAAAGGAAAAACAGAAAACCATCAAGTCAATGGTTGGGATCCTTTCCCATGAAAATGAAGACAAGGGAAGGAGCATCTAGTTAGAACTGGGAAGAGCAGTCCACTGTGGGGCTCAGAAGCACGATCAGAGGCTTCCAGGAGCATGAGCAGGCCCAGGCCCCGATCTGCAGGGTCCCCACAGGGATCTCAAAGAATGGAACCATATTATTTTCCACATTTACATCCAAGCCCCAGGATGCACCCAGAGGGTCCTGGGTAACATCCAGCTGGCTGAGACAAAGTCCTTCCTGCGGCCTCAGGTTGTCTTCCTCCAACTGGGGCCACCACAGAGGCCATGGATAGAAGGAAGGTCCCGTGGGCAAGGCACAGCCCAGATGCAGCCCACAGCTGTGCAAAGACCCAGAGCTTTCACTCAGCATCTCGGTAGAAAAAAGCAAAACCCAAGAGGATCAGAAGCAGGCAACTGGAAGAGGACATAGATGGGTTATCCTATCCATTTTGAAATATTCGACTCTTTCACTTCCAACTCAGCTTCTTGCTCCCATCTACCTTCTGGGACAGCAATCAGTGGTTCAAGTGCTGGGGTCCTTCCCTCCCATGTAGGAGGCTTGGACCGAGTTGTGGGCTTCTGGTTTCAGCCTGGTCCAGCCATGGCTGTTGTGAACACTTGGGGAGTGAACCAGAGGATGGAAAATCTTGTTTTTCTATCTCTCTGCTTTCCAAATAAAATGGGAAATTTTTAAAAAGTATAAAATACATATATATAAGAGAGATGAGCCTGGCATGGTAACCTAGTGATTTAGGTCCTCACCTTGTACATGCCAGGATCCCATATGGGCATAGGTTGCAATCCTGGCTGCTCCACTTCCCATCCAGCTATGGGAAAAAAAATATACACATATATGGAAAAAACATATGGACAAAATATTTATGTACATATATATGGAAAACAGAGGTTATTGAACAGAACAATATAGACAATGGTGGCCAGCCAAGCAAGCCACGCCAACAAAGGCTGGGGGCAGAGATTCCAACAAAGCCAGGTTTGATCACCTGCACTTGAGCAGGTATCTTAACATAGAATCGCCACACACACCTGCTCATCCCTCACCAGACTGGTCTCCTTGCACTTCCTGTTCCCAGTCTGCTGCTCGGGATACACTTAGCAAGAGGTTCTGAAGTCTCTTCATGGGAGAACCTCAGTGGAATCCACTCCACCAAAGTCCAGGGATTTTTAGCTTTTGATAGTCAGTAAATACGTTTATTTTACCCATCATTTTATGATTTCCCATTCTCTAGTTTTCACCATAGTTTATTAGGTGAAGTGTCTAAACTTCCAAGTTGGCCCTATGCATCACAAAGTTTCATCTGCTGTAATATTAATTTGGACTTCACTTGCTAGGAGTCTTGGCTGTATGAAACCTAAACCCACACAACCTTCAGCCACATCAATGAGCTTTTTATAGCAGCATTCTAAGCCTTTAAGATTTATGTACCTTAAATGCAGAGCAACGTGGGGTAGAAGGAGAGATATTAAATCTACTGTTCAGCCTTCCCCCTGCCCGCAACATTCACAAATGGCTCAAACAGCCAGGGCTATGGCCAGGCAGAAGGCAGGAGGCAGGAATTTCATCCACACGTGCGGGAGCTCAAGCACTTGAGCCATCTTTCTCTGCCTTTCCGGCAACATCAACAAAGAGCTGAATCAGACGTCAAGCAGCAGGGATTCAAATGGGTGCTCCAAGTATGGGATGCTGGCGTCACAGTGATGGCTTAAACGGCCCTGCCACCATGTCGCCACCAGCATCACAAGCTCTTGATAGGAGTCAGCACCTCTTGGGCAGAAGTTGGTCCATTGGTCCCATCAAGCTTGCCTCATGTGTCAGGCCATTCTATCCCTTCCCTTCTGTCACATTATGCCCATTGTAACCCCAGGCCCTCTGAGAGTCTTATCTGGTTACAATACTATTGCCACTAACCACTGACTTAAGTGTGGACTCCATCTTGCCCTGACAGTCCCCAGCCAACCCTCTCCTAATTACCAAAGTTCCCATGGTCATACCTGTGTCTCTTCAAGAGCCTGCACATGACCTGTGGATCCACTTAGCTGGGATTGCTGCTTCATTCTGTTTAAGATTTTATTTTTATTGGAAAGTCCATACACAGAGTGAAGGAGAGACAGAGAAAGATCTTCCGTCTGATGATTCACTCCGCAAGTGGCCACAACAGCCAAAGCTGCACCTTTCTGAAGCCAGGAGCCTGGAGCTTCCTCCAGGTCTCCACAAGGGTACAGGGTCCCAAGGCTTTGGCCATCCTTGGCTGCTTTCCCAGGCCACAAGCAGGGAGCTGGATGGGGCTGCTGGGACACTAACCAGCGCTCATATGGGATCCTGGTGTGTGCAAGGTGAGGACTTTTGTCACTAGGCTATTGTGCCAGGCCCTCGTTCCGCTTTTAGTTGATAAGTAAATTGAAACACTTGCAATAGCAGTGACTTCCTATGTCGCCAGGGTAAAACTGTACAGAGCTTACCGTTCCAGCAAAAATAATTTTATAAATGAGAAACAAGCTCAAGCCAGAAGCCAATGCTTAATTGTGCGAGTGAACCGACACAGGCAAGCAGGACAATGCCGACAGGACGCTCGATTCTTCTGGATTTTAAGGACCAGATTTAAAAAATAAAATAAAACCTTGCCTTTAGCTTTCTCACCTTTTCAGAATGTTTTTTTGAGGTAATTATTTGTCAAGCAATGTTTTCTTAAAAACCCCACATACAAATTCCAAGGAGTCTTTACAACAACTCAGGAATGTTGTATGTTAGGAACAGTAACTTGTTTGTAGCACAGAAGTGAAATAGGATGATATTTGTTCTTAATGTTTGCTATTCAAGTAGTAGAAGCAAACCATATATGTAAATTTGAGATCTGCCGCTAATTTTTGAAAAGAAACTAAGAAGTTCAATCAGAATCTTTGAACATATTTTCCTAAACATTAATCTGTTTAGATGCATAAAGAAAATTAGAAAAAAAATTCCATTAACAGCATGTAACCCTAGATTATCTGATCACACAGGACATTGTTTCCTTTTTAACAACCTTCTGTAATATCTGATTTTTTACACTAAGTATAAATTGTTTTTATAATCGGGTTGAGGAGGCAGAAGTCCATGACCCTAGTTTTATTTTCCACAAAAAGCTGAAGGAGGAAAAGTCAAGTGATGGTGGGCCAGCGTTTACTTACAAGCTGGGTGGCTGGAACTGACCAGAGGATGACCTGGGAGGTGACCCAGGCTCTCTAAATGGCCCCTATCGTGAAGGAAGCCCACCAGGCCCATGCGAAAGCGTCAAGTCAGGATGATTCCAGCGAGAGCCAGATACAGGCAGCAGCTCTCCTGGAAGAGCTCCAGGCAAGCCACATACATCACGTGGCTCTGGGATCAGCAAAGTATCCAGGCTAGATAAGCTCAAGGAAAACATGACGACACGCGCGAAGAATCACGAGCTGGCCTCTCCAGGCCTGGAAGGAACACACAGCAGAACCCCAAGTCGCCAGGAGAGTCAAGGTTTTACAGACGCTGGCAGGGTGTGCTGCCGTGCTGCAGTCCCGCACGCTCTGCCACGGTGCTTTCCATGAGCAGCGTGCCAAGGCGCAGCACCTGCCTTGTCCAACTCCGTTTCTAGAAGCCTCCTCCAAGGCAAGCATAGGATGCTTTATAGTCAGAGATTCATTGCAATGTGATTTATAGTTTCTTTTTAAGAAGGAAGTGCCTGTATAGTGGCCAACAATATCTGGAATGTAAGTTCTGGTACAGCCTCTCAGTGGAGTGCTATGTGGCTATTAAAAACAATGTTTATGGAGACTTCTTAGTAACACTCAGGGAGATGTTTATGTTACCATGTTAAACGATACAGTAGGATATAAAATTGTATGTAAGGCACGATTTTAACTACATTTTTAAAATCACATAAAAGGAATGAAAAGAAATACTGTACAAGGTTCTCCAATTCCCTATGGGCTTGGTGGAGATGTGAGTTCGTTTTTTCTTAGTCTTTTAAAAAATAATTTGTTGTGCAATGATTTTAGAACTACAACTTGCAGGAATCAAAGATTTGATTGTTCTTACCCAAGCTTCTCACCTGTTACTAACCAAGCAACATATCTACCGTTCCATCACCCTTCGGCACTCTAAGGGTTATTTCTCACAAATAGGGACACATGGTACAGTTTACTTTCAACTCAGCCAATCCACACAGCACCCCACCCTGTCCACAGATCCCCCACAATTCCTCTCCACCATCCCAATCAGCTATTTTTTCCTCTCCCAGTCCAGAAACACCTCACACTCATTCATGTCCCTCTGTCCTCTTTCACATTGGCACAGTTCTTCCATCTCCCGTGACTTTGGTGGTTTGAAATGCACTGTTTGTCATTTTACAGGAAAACTCCCAACCTGTATCACCCCAGGCCCAGGCGCTCTTGGCAGGAACAGCCCAAGGCCACCTCGCACAGCAGGAGCACGTGAGGTCGACCCCACCCCCACCCAGGCACTTCACTTGGATCACCTGTGCAGTCTCCGGCTACCAGGTTCTTCCACCAGAAAGTCACTACTTTCTCTCTGTAACTGAGAGACGCTTTCTGGGTAACATTCCAGTAGTATATCAACCTCCAGTTCTTCAGACCTCCACTGCCCATCTTGGCATCCATGGACAATTTCCCTCCAAATCCACTGCCACTGAGTTGCCTGAAGATGTTTCCCATACCCAGCATTTTTTTTTTCTAACATTAGTAGTCAGTCGACTTCAAGAACAAGCCTGCCCTGCTCCCCCATGTACTCAGGGATTCGATTACACCAAAATGGATTCATGAATCTAATTTCAGTGGATCTTGTCCACCACCATTACTGGTGCAGGTGTTCAGGTGGCCCCCTTCAGTCAAGAGAAGCCCCTTCTGACTCCTGTGGCCTTTTCACAGGTCTGCATCAGCCTCTTCCTTACCTTCTGACACAGAAGATGCTCAGGTTTTGTCCTGCCTTTCCCTGGCCCCACTCTGGAAGTCAGCGGGTTCCTTTCAGTGGAGAAGGATGTTTAGACCCAAGAGGCAGGGGCATGGCATGCTTATCACTGCATTGCTGCCGACAAGCAGCTATAACTGTATCTGCGCGCATCTGAATATCAACGCATACAGCCATTGTGCAAATCTGCCCGTCAGTGACTCCACATCTATCCACCCCGAGTTCTCTCCACATTGGCAGATCACATCTCTCCATGGTAGAAAAGCCAGTTCCTGTTAGCCACAATTTCCTGAATGTAACCAACCTTCTAGTCACCCCCAGCTCTGCCCACTCCTGGATCCATGCAACCTCAGCAACCACTAGGTACATCATGCCTCGCAAAGGCTCCCAAGCCCCCATCTCCCCAAACACCAGGCACCCCAACACTTCTGCACGCATCTCTCCCCAGAGTGACATGTCTGGGCTCGCACTGAGGCCACAGGCCCAATAACACACAGTTGCCGCTCAAACCCCCCTCCCCACGCCTAGGATCATTGTCAAAAGCAGATAGCTGCCGCCCCATCTTGCAGGCCTCAGGCTTCCCTTGCCCCTTCCATGCCAACCACCCCCCAGCAGCTTCCATGACTCACACCCACTCTCCAGAGAAGACCCCCGAGAGCCCCCTCTCCTCCTCCTCCTAGGACTTGCAACCAAGAAACAGAATCATAGCAAGATGCGCAGCCAACTTGGACACAAGGAATATTCCAGAAAAGCATCAATGCCAATGTACCACTTATGATGAGCAGGGGTACCATTAGCCACAGCAGGCTCCAGAAACAGAAGCAAAAGGGTGCAGGGGGAGCAACCAGGCAGCAGTGGCCAAGCCAGGACCCCCAATACAGGCACAGGCAGCGGGGACCTCTGCCGCTAGGTTCCCCCAAGCCACCCAGGGCAGCAGATGTTGCCCACTTCTAGAGGACGCCTGGCCTAGATCAACCTTCCTACATTCCCCGGACACCCTGGGCCACAGGCTGTGCTCCCCCACTGCCGGTGGCAGGGGCAGGCTGGGAGGGCAGAAGCGACACCCTCAGCCTTTGGCCTGGACCCTGCCCTGCTGTCCACTCAGCAACCCTCCTCTCTCTGAGCGGCAAAGCCCTGAAATGACAGCAGGGCCCATTTTGCCCACCCTCTTAGCGACCACTGGCCTCAGGCCCAACCTGGCCCACCAGGGAAGGGAGACCCAACCCAGCACCCCTCCCGTTAATGCCCAAACCACCCAGCTCAAGCCTGACTGAAAACAGTGGCAGGCCACAGACTCACTGTAGATGCTTAGAGCTTAGGAGCACTTGACAGGCGATGTCATCCAGCTGTAGCAGCCCAAGGTTCAGAGGAGGAAACGACCGAGGCAGGCTAAGACAGTGGTCTAGCCAGTGGCAGGTCCCAGGCCTGGCAGCCCAGCCTGGGCGCGACAGCAAGCCAGGCCTCACTTGCAGCTCTGAAGGAGCTTGGTGAGGCCCACGGGTAACCCATTAACAACCATAACACCTGAGAACTTGTTACAAATGCAAATGCCTGGAACTCCAACAGGCCTTCCACATCAGGGAGAATGGGTTGGGCCCAGAAACCTGGGATTCACAATCCCTGGGTGAGCCTTGCTGCCCATTGAAATCACCTGGAGGTGCTTTGCAACCTAAAATTCAGGGCCCCATCCTTAAATCCTAATGGAGTTGGCCTGTGCCAGCCACTCTGCACCAAGAGGGCTAGGACTGATCCTACCAAGTGGTTCAACTGAAAACCACAACCCAACCTGCCTGGGCTTCTCAACCCACAGGCGCTGAAACACACAGTGGGTGAGGCCCTGAATGGGGTAACACAGTGGCCAAAGCCAGTTCCCTCCCTCGCCTTGCCAGCTGGCCCTGCAGCTCGCTGCATCCCCGGCACCTGTGTGATGCTCTTAGGCGAGGAGGAGTCAGGGGAGGTGCTCAAGGACAAACCTCCTTCCCACTACTTCTCTGAGCCTCATGCTCTTCCACAAAGTGAAACTCTGTTCATGAAAACGGCCACTCAGCCCTGCACTGGCTGTGGGACCACTTGTGAGACCGAGATCAACCTTCCTGCATTGCCTAGACACCCTGGGCTGCAGGCTGTGAGGTCCAGGCCTCCGGCCTCCTGCTCTACTGCAAGCTGCTCCTTTAAACATCAAGATCCTCCTCACCTGTGCCCTTTGCAGCCTCCCCCGACTCAGTCAGAGTTCCTGGACCGTGGCTTGTAGATGCCTGATTCAGGCTGCCTTTTGCGTTAAGAGTGACATATTTGACTCTAGAATCCGAACACCTGGCATCTGCTCACCCAGAACATCTTTCTTCTGTACCCCAGGCTGGCTTCCAGGTGAGCAGCTGTGCTTCGCGTGGTGCCCTGTTGACCATCAGCAGCCTCTGGGCTCACAACCTCCCAGAGCAGATCTCACCCGGCAGCTCCAGGACAAAGTCTGTGTCTGAACCAGTTCCTGTTAGGCAGAGCGAGTGCTGATGGGCCAGGCAGGCCCTGGCATGTGCCCACCCCTACCCAGGCCCAGTGGGCAGTGTACATGTGCCAGAGGGAGGAGGTGATGCCCACATGAGAAAGTGCCGGATGGGGAAGGGAACTTGGCAATAACAACCTCCAGTGTCTGGCCTTCATGGGGTGAGGAGCCTGCTCTGTTCCAGCAGGCTTGGGACTCTGCTTTCTGGGAGCTCAGTAGTCAGTCAGTGCATCACACACCTGCCTGCCTGCCCCAGACACTGTTCCACGAAGATGCAGAAGACATCTGGCCAGGTCTAAAGCCAACCGACAGCAAATCACTGACCCGGAAGAGGTTTCTCCCAGTTGGAGGGAGAGCAAAATAACCTTATCTCAAGACGAGGTGGTTCTTAGTGTGGGAATTACCTGCAAAGGAAGAAACTCTGGGATGGATGGGAATGAACTGAGCGGGAAGGGAAGCAAGAGATTGCTCTGCATGATAAAGTCACGGGCTTGGAAGGCCACCAGGGAGTTGGCAGGGAAGGGAAGACTCAGGGACACCTTGTGAGGTGGAGGCACCTTGGTCAGGAGGCAGCTGTGCATTTCCCAGAGACCAGAAGGGGCGGGACAACAAAGGGGGCGGCAGCCTGGGCTCCTCCGGACTCCCCGTGTGTTCAGGAAACAGTTGTCCCACACACACGCTGCACTCCCAGCTAAGGACAAGGCTGAACTCCCCTGCAGGTGCCACGTGCAGAGCCAAGACCAGAGACCACTCATGCGCACAAGAGCAAGTGTACACTGAATGCCACCACACACTGTGGAATGCTAGGGAATGGCGTGTTATCCGTACTAACATCAAGAGTGAGAAACAGTACGTCTCCATGAGTGTGGGATGGAGGGGGAATTCAGTGGGGCAGGAACTCAAAGCAGGAAGACCCTTATGAGAACCCACATCTACCCCCCCAACCCTCTGCCATACCACATCGCATTCCACATGCAAAAAATTAGGGACCACTTTTTAACTATTAAGGATAGGGCCATAAAGCCACAGTCAAGTTGAAGATAAATAAACAGGTGAATTACTGCCATGGTTCTAATTCCATCTCTTTACCCCAGTAGCAGAGCACTGGCAACCATGGTATTATGATATTATGAGTATGAGAAAAATACTACCACATTTTATGGTTTCTGAGATGCGCCATCAGAACATCGACTCTGAAACCAGGGTGCCAGTCCACTTTTCTGTTATTATTCTTATTGGTACAGAAAACTTGGCATCCTGGACCCCACAAAATCTCACCCAAAGAAACAGCAAAAGCCAGTCTCAGGCCAGGGAGCATGGGCGTGCCCCTGGGGCAAAGAGCAGGGATGTAGCAGTGAGATACATCTCCAGCCCTGACCCCCTCTATTGTATCCAGTCCCCCCGCTGCCCATCCAGGCCTTGCACAGCTGGGCAAGACATGTCTGGAAAAGGAAATGAGTTTCTCAGATGTGTGATGTTTGCAGAGGAAGAAAAACATGCTGTTTGTTCCAGGAGCCTAGGTCCTGCACTCGCCGCCAGCTGCCTTTGACCTTTGGAGGTTCACACAATGGCTCAGGGCCATGGCCAGCCCACTGGTGGCCACGGGGTGGGGGAGAGCAGAGGACACTAAGCAACAGCAGGGGAAATGCTGTCTGCCCCCCTGGAAGGAAGTGCTATATTCCCTAAGACCTCCTCACTCCTCCCCTAGCCTTCCCTAGCCTCCCTGTGAGTGTCCTGGGCCAGCTCCTCACATGCTGCCCACACACCTGAGGCTAGGTGGGGGTGGGGGTGGGGGGGCAGCTGGAATTGGCAATGGGGTATGGAGTCTCATCTAAGCTCAGGCAGCTCAGGCTGCATGTCACCCAGCTCAGCCCACCTGCCATCAGAAATCGGGGACAGATAGCCAGATTAAATACCCAAGTGCCCTGTGCTTTGGTTGGCTTAATCTGTGACTCTTAATCATAAGGCTACCCAGAGGCTCTGGTATCTGTGTTCCCAGCTTGCTCTCCCCTCCCCAACCCAGCACCAGCACAGAGATTGTAGGCTAGCTGCTGTCCTCACTCCCTCGCACACTCGGAGGCCCAGATGCCCTGCAGGCCACACCGGCTGGCTGTGCCATGAACCTCAAAAGCTGACTCTTTCAGAGCAGAGGGTTCAGCTCCTGGGCCTGGCCAGGCTAACTTCAAGGGTGAGTACAGGAGGCAGAGCAATGGTCCCCGGAGACATCCACATCCTTCTCCCTGGAACTCTGTATGCAAAAGGAACTTAGCGGGTCTGAAACTTCCCAGAGTATTCAGGGAGAGGTCCTAAATGCAGTCACAAAGACCTCACCAGTAAAGTCAGAGGTGACTTCAGGAGCCAGAGGTGGAAGTGACTCCAGGAAGGGGCCAGGCGCCAAGGCACTCAGGCAACCTCTCAAGGCTGGAGGAGGTAAGGGAACAGATTCTCCCCTCCAGAGCCCAGAGAGAGGACAGTCCTGGCTACACCTTTATTTCAGCCTGGGGAATCCCATGGTCAACTTCTGGCCTCCAGATTAGTGAGAAAGCATAACCTAGCTCAGGGCTAGCCCAGCTCTGGCTATGGGCATTTGCAGAGTGAACCAACAGATGGGAATCCATCTCCCTCCACCCTTCTCTTTCAAATAAATAATCTTAAACAAACAAACAAACAAAAAAACTTGGCTTCAGGCAGGCCCAGTACTGACTGTTGCAGCCATTTAAGGAGTGAACCAACAAATGGAAGATCTCTCTATGCAACTCTGCCTTTCAAGTAAATAAATATTTTTTTTAATTCTAATTTGTTTTTTAAACATCAGAAAGGTTATTTCTGGCCAAATGTCAGGCCCACCCACAAGTCGACACACTAATCCCCCTTTGCCACTGGGGCTGGCCACCCAAAACAGCTTTTTTAGCACTTCTCTCTCTTCCAATCCGGTGCTGCCACCTCCTCCAGGGGGTCTCGGAGGGTTGATGGCAGAGTGCCACTGGCCTTTCCTCAGCCCACTCTTTCTAGTTGAGAGCACCTAAGATCCTCCTAGCACACTCCCTGCTCCTGCACCCCACTGTCTGGGACTCACTTGCCTGTAGTCCCAGGCTGAGATCCTCAGTCAAGGTCACGCTTGCTGAGCTGGTGTTTTAATGGAGCTGCTTGGACTTTGCAGTCGGACAGAAGAGGGTTAAACCTTGTCCTCCCCAAGGACCAAGGACATCTTCCACTACATGGTCCACTATGCACACCTGCTAGCATCCAGCGTGGCTGCAGGGATCGGACTGTGTGATCCCCCATTTGGAATCACTGCCACCTCCTGCAGATGCCTCTGCTAGGGGAAAGCTTGGAGTCACAGTGCCCCCAGAATCTCCTCCCCGGGGATATTTCTGGGTTAGAAGCAGTGACGGAGGTGTTTACACAAAGGGGATTTAGAAAGCCCAGAGGAGCTACAGGCTGGCCAGGCAGAAGGCATGCTGTCTACAGCAATCCATAGGGCAGATTCTAAAAATCACTTACAGGCAAGTGAGGGTGCCAGCCGTGGATTCCTGGAAGTTCTTCACGATTCACAGCAGAGGAACGCATGGAGCCCAGGGGTCAGGACACACACACCTACCAGTCAGACTCCGGCACCAGCTTCCTGCTTGTGCGGCCCCCAGGGAGGTCGCAAGCAGTGATGGCTCCAGCAGCCGGGGCCCTGTGGTTGCAGCCGTTCAAGGGGGAGATCAGTGCAGCAAAGCATTGCTTCACCCTGACTTCGTCTACCTCTCCAATGCACAAATAACCTTTTTTAAGAAAATTCAGCATCTTTTGAGCAAGCGCTTGAGAAATACCTTCCTGAGGCTGCAGTTGGAGGCTGCCGATGACAATTGCCAGTGCTCCTGAGATGGCAGGTACAAGCTGGAGAACCACCTGCTGCGATGCGGCAGGTTCCTGGGCCAGCCCAGCAGCTCCGACCACATTGTCTGCCTCCAATGTCAGAGATGAACCCTCTTCACACATGGAGGACATAATGTGGCTTTTCTTTTCCCCGACCAAACCACAGCTGACACCAAAAAGCAAAGTCCTTGACCTCATTCTGCGTTCCTTCTCTCTCCAGTGCAGGTACAGTCTCTCTCTCACACACACAGTTACAAGGTAAGTAGAAGCTCCTTCAGTTCGGCGCTCAGAGGTCACTGCTGAGCTGAAGCCCAAGGGATCCAAAGGAACACAGGAAGGAAGACAGGGGTAGAGGACATAGCAATCGTCCATTGTGATGAGCAAAGGAGGCAGGCTTGAGGCGCACTGGCGTGTAGTAGGTTAACCCACTACCTGTGGTGCTGGCATCCCATATGAACCCTAGTTTGGGTCCTGGCCACTCTACTTCCCATCCAGCTATCTATGAATGGCCTAGAAAAAGCAGCAGAGGATAACCCAAGTACTTGGGCACCCGCCACCTACATGGGAAGGCTGAAGGTAACTCCTGGCTCTTGACTTTGAACTGGCCCAGCCCCAGCCATTACAGCCTTTTGGGAAGTGAACCAGCAAATGGAAGACCTAGCTTTCTCCTCCTCCTCCACCTCCTTTTCCTCTCTCCCTTTCTCTGCCTTTCAAATAAATATAGGAAGAAAAAAAAAAGCCAATGAGGCCTTTACCACTCACCAAGCCAGAGAAGATACGCCTACCCATCCACCTCTGACCTGCAACCAGCACCCTGTCTCTCTCATCTCCACAGCCACCTCCACCCAGTCAGTCACCTGGCCTGGGGCCTGGCCCCAATACCATATAAGCCCCTGAGAACTGAGTTTGTCCTATTCACAGAATCTCCCATGCCTGGCGCAACCAAACCCTGCCCACTGCGTGTTGCATAAACGCCTGGTGAATGAACCAAGAAGTCAAGAAAACAATGATCAATACCTGAGCCCAAGCAAGTGCAGGCTGCAGTGGGCGCTCAGTGGAAGAAGGTGAACCCCACAGTGGCTATAGGAGGCCTCGGCCTGGGAGCCTCCAAGGGGCTTGGCCCTTAGCCTTCCCACTCCCCCATGTTTATCCCAGGACCGTATCTCTCCAGGTTCAGCCTGTGGTGATTCCTGCCCTCGCCCATCAGAGTTCTTCTACAGACACGAACCAACCAAGCTTCCCAGTCAGACACCCAGCAGCCCCGGGACCCTGCAGAGCATGCAGAGAGAAGACCCTGGGGTCTGTGGAAAAATGAGGGACAAGGGTGCTTCAAGCTCCCAGGCTCCTCTGGCTCCTCTGGCTACGGCTGTGAGGATGTCCCATGCCACCTGCCCAAGCACCTGCATGAAGAGGACTTTTAGGCACTCATAGGAAGACAGAACTCACAGTTTACTTTTGGTGGGAAAAAAAAAAAAACCTGAAATCCATGAATCTTTTTTTCATACCTTGCATTTTTCCATAAGCTTTTCAAAGCCCCCGTGGAGGGAAAAGACCGATTTAAACACTCAGCATGCACAAGGTGAGCTGCTGGCAGGATGCTATGGGTGCCCAGAGCGGGGGACATGCTTTTTAAGGAGTGGTGGCCTAGAGGGCTTGCCTGGTGACTTCCAGGAGTCCTTCAGGGTCTCAGAGAGATAAAGCAGAGGGCCAAGCAACCAAAAGCCAACATTCCCTTCCCAGAACAGAACATGCATCTGGTCAACACCTGTTGGCCTACACAACAGAGGGACAGGAGAGGTGCCAGACCAGAGACCGGAACTAGACAGGGGATGATTTTAACAGTCAAGGCAAGAAACGGTGAGGCCTCCAAACTACGGAATTGCTACAGAATGAATCACCTTGAGCAAAAGCAAGCCCAGGCAGAGCAGGGGTCAAAGACACCTGCTACCCGCCAGCTGTCAGATGAGTCAGTATTCAGTTCTCGTAGACACAGAGGTTTCACCACAGCCGCGGGGCATGAATGTGCCCAGTGCCCAAGCAGCAGGACAAGGCTCCTCGTCCCATCCACATCTCAGCCACAGCTGCCCAGGGCAGGATTTCCAGACCTCCCTTTGCATCACTCCCCTCTCCAGAACGTTAATCCTAAGCCAAAAACAAAACAAACAAACAAGACAGGTGTGGCTGAGTGCATACCATCACCGTGCAGATTCACTGCCCACGGAGTATGTGCCAGGAAGCTTCTGTCCTCCCCTCCTCTCTCTGACCCGTGGGCATCTGGGGCATTTCCAGTTTCTCATGGGGATAATATTTGGCCTTACAGGTTTTGCCTGGGCCTGTCTGGCATTTCTCCCCACTTCCAGAGCAAGACCAAGGAGGGCAGGGAAGAGCTCATTCAAAGGTGCCTAAGGGGCAACTGGCTTGGAAACACCTCTTGGCACAGGTCTCACCCTTGAACTGGAAAAGGGCAGAGAAGACCCAGGTGTCTGCCACCCGCTGGTAGCGCTGGCTCACACTCAGGTCACCTGTTGCGTATAGACCATCACCCTGCATAGCAAGCCACCAGTTTAAAATGCTCCAAACAAGATGCAGTTTTATTTACCTGCATCCACTCTGGTGCTGGGCATCCCTCTGCACTCACAGCCCAGAGCCCAGCCTAGCTCTATGGCCAAGCCAATTTTCTGGTCTCTGAAATAAAAATCCAAACATATTTTTTTTTCTCCCGTGATCCACGAATGAAAGCCAAGCCATTGTGACCTTGATCACAGGCTTTGGTGTCAGCAAAACTGAGCCTTAGGGCAGGTGTTTGGCAGAGCAGCTGAGTCATCAGTGCAAGGCCTGCCTCCCAGACCTGAGTCTGGCTCCAGTCCTGACTCCAGCTTCCTGTTAATGCACACCCTGGGGGCAACAGGTGCCAGTGCCAGTATTTGGGCTCCTGTTCCCCTTCCCTTCCAAGTGGGAGACCTGGATGGAGTGTTTGACTCCCTGCCTCAGCCTGGGTCAGCCCTAGTTGGTATAGATACATGAGGAGTAAACTAACATATGAAAGCTAGTACTTGCTTGCTCTCTCCCTCTCTCTCCCTCTAAAATAAACCCAATTTTTTGTTATTTTGAACAAATTTTGTTAGGTCCAGCATTGTGATACAGCAGGCTCAAGGGCCACCTGTGATGCCACCATCTCACATGAATGCCAGTTATTGAGTTTCACCTGCTCCACTTTCATCCCAGCTCCCTGTTATTGTACCTGGGAAAGCAGCAGAGGATGGCTCAAGTGTTTGAGCCCTTGCACCTACGTGGGAGACCTAGAAGAAACTCCTGCCTTCATTCTAGCCCAGCCCTGGCTGTTGTGGCCATCTGGGGAAAGAATCAATGAATGGAAGATCTCCCTCCTTCTCTCCCTGCCTCTCTCTTTAACTCTCTTTCAAATAAATTAAATAAATCATTTTTAAAAAGATCTTTAGTGATTACCTTTTGAGTCAACCTTTAAAAAAAAAGAGTTCCAGGCTGTAGCCCCCACCAGCATGAGCCAGAATTGGAGTGCGCTGGGCCAAGCCAGGCTTCAGCTCCCACTGGCAAATGCTGAGGTAAGGTGAGCCATGTCAGACTGGGCCGCAGCACTCAATCAGCACACTTGAGTCCCGGCAGGGGGAAGGAGGTGAATATAGTAGGGGGGCTTTAGAGGCCTCCCCTGCTGGACCACCACTCCCATTGGAGAACGTGAGTTGGCATCAGGGGCAGACCAGGCCAGGCAGGACTACACACCTGTTGGCCTCACGTGATCAGGGGAAAAGCCAGGCTGGATTGATTGTTCCTACTGGTGCGTGCATAAGCCAGAGTGGGTGTGGGTTGGTTGGGCTTTGCTAAAGTATCAGCTGGCAGATCCAGGTATGGGGTGCAAAGTCTATCAAGTTAAACTGCAGAACCACCTGCAGAGTACAAGATCCAGGAGTGGGTCCATTAGGGAAACAGTGGGCACCTCCATCTTGGGTTGCCACTCCACTGGTAAGCATGAAAACCAGGACTAGGGGCAGGCATGGCTAGACAGAATGTGGCACCTGCCAGTTCATGTGGGCTGGATAATGGGGATGGTTGGGTTAAACTAGGCTTCAATGCCCACTGACATGTATGAGAGCCAAATGGGTTGTGGGACAGACTGGACCAGTCTACTGTATACACTGGCAAGCATGGGAACCAGGACATAGGGTAGGCCTGGTGGGAGTTATTGTGGATCACTCTGACTAAGCTGCAGCTCCCACTGGTTTGCGTGTAGGCCAAGTGTGTGGTGGGCAGAATCGGGCTAGGCTGCAACACCCATTGGTTTGCATAGAAGACAGAGCTGGACACAGAATTGGCCCAGCATTTACAACTATCAGTGTATGTGACAGACTGTGCCAGACCCTGTATTGGCAAATACACACAAGAATCAGGTCTGGGATCACCTCAGATGAAGTTTCTTTAGGGATCCCTCCAACTGAACCACTGGACTCAGAAATCCAACCATGGAGAGAATTACAGATTCCATGGTCTGACCGTGGAGTGCATATGTCATAACTGGGCCTCCTCAGTGGCTTGGATAGAGCAGTGGACAGCATATCCAGATACACATGGAGGATGTGGCAGTATTTTGGAGCCTGCAGAGGACACCTGGTACCATGGCAGAGGATGGAGGACAGAAGAAATGGATCAACTACCCCAGCCAAGCATATCTGAGCAAACAGAAACTCGAAAGTGAACTATGTCAACCAGTGGAGTCTGGAGAGATTTCATCGCACTTGGAGTGGCAAGATCGGCAGTAATTCAGAACTGCTGAACTATCAAAACATCTTGAGCAGGACCCTCGGAGCTTACCCCATATCAGGGATCCTAGGATGGCGTTGGTTAGGTTGCTGAAGCCAAGGAGAACAACACAGACGTTCACTCTAAGCCAACAGGAAGACGCTACACTCAGAGGGACAACAGGCAGGCACAAGGTCACAGCTGCTCCCCAAGAAATGAAAGCACCCTAACCCACGAGAAATGCACGATCATTAACTTTTCCTCACTGGCACTTTTGCCTTTGGGTTGATGGCATGGTTTAGAAAATACTGAATAAGTCATGAGACAGCAGCACAGTGATTTTTTTAAAAGCAGAAGCACTGGGGTCTAGTGGTTAAAATCCTTGCCTTGCATGTACCAGGACCCCATATGGGCACTGATTCTAATCCCGGCAGCTCCACTTCCCATCCAGCTCCCTGCTTGTGACCTAGGAAAGCAGTCATGGACGGCCCAAAGCCTTGGGACCCTGCACCCATGTGGGAGCCCCAGAAGCAGCTCCGGGCTCCTGGCTTTAGATTGGCTCAGCTCCCGCAGTTGTGGCCAGTTGGGGAATGAATTAGTGGATGGAATTTCTGTCTCTCCTCTCTGTACATCTGACTTTGCAATATAAAATAAAATAAATCTTATAAATAAATAAATCTTAAAACACAGAGAGAGAGAGAGGGAGAGAGAGAGAGGAGCACTGGGTTATTGGATCTGACAAGTGAGCTAAGTCCTGCCTCTTAGAACCAGGGTTGTGGAACAGGCTGTTCTCCTGGCTACTGCAGGTCCCTGGCTGCTTCGTCACCAGCCACACCAAGCCATGTTTCCAGGACTATCCAAAACAGTAAAGGGAGCCAGCGTCGTGGAGCAGCAGGTTAAACCCATCACTGGTGGTGCCCACATCCCATATCGGAGTGCTGGTTGGAATCCCAGCTGTGCTGCTTCTGATTCAGCTCCCTGCTAATGCACCTGGGAAAGCAGAACAAAACAGCGCATGTGTGTGGGCCGCTGCACCCAAGCGGGAGATCCAGCTGGAGTTCCAGGCCTGCGGTCTCAGCCTGGTCCAGCCCTGGCTGTTATAGGCATTTGGGGAGTAAATCAGTAGAGAAAGAATCACTCACATCTTCTCTATGTCTCTCTGTCTCTCTCTCTCTTTCTCTCCCTACTTCTCTCCATCTTTCCCTCTCTCCTCTCTCTCTGCGTTTCAGACAAATAAATACATCTTTTAAAAAGTGAAACACCTAGGAAGCTTTTTTAAAAGTAATGTGCCCCAGCCTTTCCTCACTGCCTTCCTCCACTCCCACGCAGGTCTGGACGGTGCCTTAGGTTCGGGGAGTTGGGGGGGTTCACAAGCTCCCTAAGGTACATGTCCAAGTGAGAAACACTCAGGCACAGCATGTGGCTCAGGTGCTGCAAACTCCCGCCTAGGCTGAACTAACTTCCAGCTTCCAGGAAGGGCCGTCCTCCACTTGAGCTTAAGCAAGTTCTCAGCCCACTCACCCATCAGAAGGACCAGTGTGATGGCTCAGCAGGTTTAGCTTCCACTTTCAGTGCTGGCATCCCAAATGGATGTCCTCAGTTCCGGCTGCTCCACCTCTGATCCAGTTCTCTGCTCACAGCCCGGGGAGAGCAGCAGAAGGTGGCTCAAGTGTCTCCAGCCTCTGTTACCCACTGCCATCCAGGGAGACCTGGATGAAGCTCCTGGCTCTTAGCTTCAGCCTAGCCCAGGCCTGGCCATCGTGGCCCTCTGGGGAATGAATTAGCAGATGGAAGATATCTCTCTCCTTCTCTCTGAGTAACTCTGGCTTTTAAACAAACAAATAAACAAACCTTCTCCCATCCTCCTCCTCCAGATTCCAGGGATACACACTATTACTAGACACCCACGTCATGCTTACGTATCTGCTGGTGGCATGTCTGATCACAGGACTTTTCCAGAACAGTTGTTAAGCGTAGAGTTGGATCTCTGGGAGGACTGCATCCCATAGTAAGCTCCCCCAGTCACTGCAAGTCATGGAAATAAGGGAAAATCAAACTAAGGTACTACAAACTCTGGAGAGTCATCTAAGATTATCCAACAGATACATATGTCATTATGGCTCCCCACCCACCAGGAGTGAAAGAGCTCACTCATTCAGGGCCAGGGTTGTGATGTTACAGGTTTTGTGACACCAGCAGCCCATGTGGGAACCAGCTCAATTCCCAGCTGTTTCTGCTAATGTGCCTGGAAAAGCTGTGGAAGATGGCCTAAGTATTTAGGCCCCTGCCACCCATAGGAGAGATCAAGAAGAAGCTCCTGGCTTTGGCCTGGTCCAGCCCTGGTGCCTGCTCCATGAGGAGTAAACCAGCAGATTGAAGAACGAACTCTCTGTACCTCTCCTTCTGTCTCTAACTCTGCCTTTCAAATAAAATAAATCAATGAAAATTAATCTAAATTTTTAAAAGAGTTCATTCATTCTGTTGGTCACTTGGTCAGTCAACAAACCTTTTCTGTCCACCTGCTCCCCAGCAAACATGGCTCTGACCTAGATGGGAAGTTGATGAGGCACAAACCCCCTGCCTTCTCTAGTGGCATGGGCTGGCTGGCCTCACCACAGAGACCACGTGCAGGTCTTCTCTGAGAGCCCCTAGGCCCAAGGTTTACCTGTCCTCCAGGTCCTTCTCTGAGCTAACTGTTGAAGAGCACAACTGCCCTCTGACCTCTGCTCCGTCACCATGCCAGAACATGTGCCTGCTGGTCTTTCTCATCCCAGCTCTGCTGGAGGACTGGCACTGGCTGGGTTCATGGCTCTAATCCCAGCAGGTTGGATGTGCTGTATGCTCACTTGAGCCTCAGGATATACCTGGGCAGAAAGTCACACACAGAAAGAAAGAGTAAGAATTGCTAGGACAAAGACCAGTAATAGCAGTGACCCTGCGGGCAGTAGGGCCAGATACTGAGCTGGGTCCTGAGGGACAAGCAGCAGGCACAGCCTTGTTCCCAGAAGGGAGTCACAGGCTGAGAAGTGGACAGTAACGAACACCATTCACGGCCAAAGCAGGAGAGGGGTGGACACCAGATAAGCAGAAATTGGATGTCTCCCAAAATGAAGCCATCATTTCTGGTGACTTACCAGCGAATGCATCAAGGAGCTGTTCAACATAAAAGGGACACTTGAGTATTTGTCCAGACACAGCTCAGAAAGGTCTCTCAAGAGACAGGAAGGCATAGAAGCAGGAACACAGGAATACAGGCATGTCTGGGTGGGTCTAGAGTGATGGCCTGCCCAGAGCCTCCAAGCAGGACAGTGCCCAGAAGTCACAGGCAGGACTCTTAACAGGATCAGTCCTCCTTCACCTTCCCAGCTCCGTAGCATGGCCTGCACAAGAGTCTGACCTCCCTTTGCCTGCTATGGCCACCTATTCTAGATTTATATTCCTTCATTAACGTAATACCTTAGGCTCATACATTTCTGTTACCTGCAACATTTCCCCTGAGCCCAGGAAACATCTCACTAGAGCTGAGTTATCTGGGCTGAACAGCAGTTTGTCCAAGCTGCAGACACAAAGTCAGGAGGAGGCCAACATGAGTCGAGTCACACAGGCTGGACCCAGCGTCTGCTGCAGGAGACACCCCCACCTTCCAGGTAGGGCGCTGCATCCTCTCCTGGCCTTCTCTCCCAATCCCACAGTGCAGTCACCGTCTTCTGTCCTGAGAAGTCAGTGAGCCCAGATCCCCGGGCTCCTAAATGAAGCCTACGGGAGGCTGGCTGGGGTGGGGGCGCCCTGGGGGAGATCATGAGGCAGGGAGGGGTCATGAGTATACTGGGTGGCCCTCAGCCCCAAGGAGAGCCTGGCAGAAGGAAGCAAATGTCTGCTCTTGGAATTCCCGAGCCCAGGGAGAAAGCAGCAAGAGAAATCAGCAAGCCAGGGAGCAGAAGTTAACGCCTTGAGCCTGGCTACAGCTCACACAGCCCTGATCCAGAAAGCAGCGTGGGCAAGCAGCAAGACAAACTCTGGCTCAAATGCTGCCGGGGACGATCCCAAAGGTTGCCTGGCAGCCCAATGTCAAAGTCTTTCTCTTTTCTTTGAAAGGCAGAAAAACAGACAAAGAGAGATCTTGGGTTCATTCCCCAGATGCTCACTGCAGCCAAAGTTGGGGCAGGCCAACACCAGGAGCCAAGAGCTCCATCCAGCTCACCCACATGGATGGCAAGAAGCCAAGCACTGGAACCATCCTCTACAATATTCTCCCTGGGGTCTCTCCACAGCCAGGGTGAAAGTGGCCAAAATCCAGAGAAGCTTCTTTCCTAAAAGTTGACCTGAGCGACCTTCCAATGTCAGCGCTTCCAACCGCCACGTCATCCCTGAGAACTAGCCATAGGGCCGCAGCAGAGGCAAGATGGGGAAAAATATTCCCCAAAGCGTGTTACACTAAGTTCTCATATCCAGAGTCAATAACAAACCCTGAAAACTCTGTAGTAAGACAAACAGTAGAGTAAGCAAATCGGCAAAGGATGTGAACAGTGACTGTGAGGAGTGACTCAAATACCGATCCAGAGAATGATGAGACCCCGCCATTTTGGACGCAGGCTCTTCCTGTTTCCCTTTCCCTTAGCTCGCAAAAGTCAAGCCATTCTGGTTGCCCACCAATCCGCTGTAACCTTATAGGACTGTCCCACCTCCACCAATACGCTGTAACGTGATGCGTACCTGACAACCCCATTGACCAATCCCTTCAGGACCCTCTCCCTAATCTCCACCCACCTACCAATCCCCTGCGATTCCAACAATCTTAGCCACCAATCCCTTGAGGCCCGCCCACAGCCCTCATGGACCAATCACTCACAGACCTGGAGCGCTTAAAAGGGCCCTCCACGTGTGTCCATATGTCTTCTCTCTTCCTCCCAGTTTCTCTCTCACTGCGCCTCTCCCTTCCTCCGCCTCCACTCCCAACCATACCCTACAGGAAGGAAGGACCCCCTAGGTACCTCCCTGCATCTGCTATTTTGGCTTATTGCGGCAAACTTACCCCCAAAAAAGGACTAACAGCTGCCCCAGAGCACTAACCGTGAATTCATTAAGGAAGAGCTACAGAGGGCAAGCAGATGTGGGAAGAGGCTCACCGATCCTCAAAGTTGTCACCTTGTGTGCGCTGGGATCCCGTATGGGCACTGGTTCATATCTCAGCTGCTCTACTTTACATCCAGCTCCCTGCTTGTGGCCTGGGAAAGCAGTGTAGGACGGCCCAAATCCTTAAGACCCTGCACCCACCTGGGGGACCAGGAAGAAACTCCTGGGCTTTGGATCAGCTGAGCTTCGCCCATTGCGGCCATTTGGGGAGTAAACCAGTGGATGGAGGATCTTTGTGTTTCTTCACTCTGTAGATCTGACTTTCCAATAAAAATAAATCTTTCTTTTTTTTAAGAGCAGGCATTTTTTTTTTCTACTGGTTAACATATCCATGGTCCCATTTGGGAGTCCCACAGCTCACTAGCCAATTCTGGCTCCCTCTTCCAGCTTTCTGCTGGTGAAGCCCTTAGAAACAGCAATACTGGCTCAAGACCAGGACTGGGTACCTGCACTCAGCGCTGGGTATCAGTCTTGGCCATTACAGACACTTGGGAAGTGAACAAATGAATGGAGTCCTCTCTTTCCCCCAACCATTCAAGTACATAAAATTTTTTTATTAAAAAAAATAAATAAAACATGGGCCATTACAAAAATTTAAACATGTCTTTTTTGACACACCTCAAAGGACTGGCATCTTAGAGATCACCTTCTTTCATCATAATACAATTATATTTGAAGTCTACTACAAACCAAAAAAAAAAAAAATCATCTGGAAATTAAGAAGCATATTCTAAAAGGTTATAAGTAATAAATCTGGAAATTAGAAAGTATTTAGAATTTTATAATAACAAAACTATGTTTTAAAATTTATAGTTTGCCACATGTACTTTTAAAAAAAAGTCTACTTCTACTTGAAAGACAGAGGCAGAGACACAGAGATCTTCCATCCACTGGCTCATTGCCCCAATCCGTAGCAAGGGTAGAGCCAGGCTGCAACGAGAGCCCAGGGCTCCCTTTAGGCCTCCCCCAGGGTCACAGGTCCCTAAACAATTGAGCCATCGCTCACCACCTCCTATGATGCACCAGCAAGAAGCTGCAGATCAGGCAGCTCAGAACTAATATGCTGCCCATCCTCAGAAATCTACATACCTGTATGTTTCTCTTTTGTTTGTATTGTTTTTTTATTTTGATAATATTTACATAGTTGATTAGGGCACAAAGGGTCAAGGGCTACAGGAACGTGGGTAAGACCATCGTTTCCACATTAATATTTTGTTTTTCTGTATCTGGTATAAGGGAAGAGATAAAGGAAGAAGCCCCACCCAGCCGCCCACCCATCCCAGGTCCCCAGTGTGGGGCATGCTCCAAGGACACTGCTCAAGCGGTTTTGATAGTTCAACAGTTATGAATTGCTGCCACTCCAAGCGCGATGAAATCAATTCAGAATCCACTGGCTGACATAGTCTCTTCATGGTTGGGGTTCTGAGATCAGCAGTTCAGTTGGAGGGATCCCCAAAGAAACTTCATTCCCAGACCTGATTCTTGTACGTGCTTGCCAGTACAGGGTCTGGCACAGTCCATCGCCCCAATCATCTTATGCCTATGCTGGTGGTTGGCAGTTACTGGTCAGTTCCGTTTCCAGCCCTGTCTTCCACGCGAACCAATGGGTGTTGTAGTCCAGCCCAAACCTGCCCACTTCATACTCTGCCATTTCTGATCCCGGTTAGTGCAGCTGGGAAGGCAGCAGCTGATGGGTCCCTTTCGCCACAATGGGAGATAAGAGTTCCAGGCTCCTGGCTTTAGCATAGCCCATTCCTGATAGGCAACTGGGAAGAAAACCACCAGATGGAAGAGCTCGCTTTCTGGGTCTGCAGTCTCCATGTTGCTCTGCCTTTCAAATAACTAAGTGAATATTAAAAAAAAAAAAAAAGCTTAGCAAATTAATTCCTGCAATGTAGGAAAGGATTCTGACCATACTGGATTTATCTTAGGAATGTAAGATTGCTTTCATGTTAGAAAACTAAATGTAATTCCCCATTTTAACAGATTAAAAGAAAAAAAAATCATGTTATTTCAGTAAAAAGATTTGCAATAAAATTTCTATCCATTTATGGTCAATGGAAAAATAAACCCTTAGGAACAGAAGTAGACTCTCGTTGACCTCCCGAGGCAAACGGACAGTAAGAATCCCCAGGGAAAGAGGGCGCTGGGAGCCCCCCCTCTGAGCCCAAAGGAAGGAGTGCCAGCTTAGGGCACAGCGTGCAGCACTGCACTGGCCAGAGAGGAAAAACCGAGCTATAAGGGGAAGGCGAAAGAACTAAAACATTCCTTATGTGCAGATGCTATCAACATTGTAAGACAACAAGCACCTATGAGAAATTGTTAGTTTTAATAAGAGTCTGGAAAGTTGCTGAATAAAAGAATCAATATAGGGCCCGGCGCAGTGGCACAGTGGTTAAGGTCCTCGCCTTGAACGCGCCCTGGGATCCCATATGGGCGCCAGTTCTATCCCGGCAGCCCCGCTTCCCTTCCAGCTCCCTGCCTGTGGCCCAGGAAAGCACTCGAGGACGGCCCAAAGCTTTGGGACCCTGCACCCGTGTGGGAGACCCAGAAGAGGCTCCTGGCTTCAGATTGGCATAGCATCGGCCGTTGTGGTCACTTGGGGAGTGAATCATCGGAGGGAAGATCTTCCTCTCTGTCTCTCCTCCTCTCTGTATATCTGACTTTCCAATAAATAAATAAATCTTAAAAAAAAAAAAAAGAGAGAGAGAGAGAGAAGAACAAGGTAAGCTTCTTGGACTGCAACACACATTTTTCAAAATGAGACACACACCCTTCTGGGTAAGCTACCAGCCAGTCCTGTTTAAATTTGACAGATTCTAGGCCAGTTGCACAAGGTTTGCAGGGACAAGGGAGTTGGCTGTACAACAGCTAGGGTTAAGAGCATTCCAGGGAGGCAACAGCCATCACCAACACACAGGCTCTAAGGTAAGGTGATTCCAGGAACAGCTGCAGGCCTAAGGGCATGGGGGCAGCCAAGGAGTCAGAGATCGAGTCCTGGAACCACCTGGAGACCAGGCAGGCTGTGCAAAGGCCTGGCTTGCCCCAGTGGAAACAGGACTGTCCCCCACCAACTAACCACCTGGAGACCAGGCTGTATAAAAGCCTGGCTTGCCCTTGCGGAGGAGTCGGAGCACAAGATGAAGAAGGTCTAAGCTCCATGGCCACAGGCTCAGCCTGGCTCCTACGCTGAGACCTGTAACCCAGGCCAGGAACGACAGTGGCTCCAGCATGGACTGCAGCCATGTGTTGGAGGGCAGAACCAACGAGGTGCCTGCTGCTGGGTGTAAGGGGTGAGACCAAGGGAGGGCCCAGAGGACTCCTTCTGACCTGCGCCAGTGGAGGACAGAGCTACCGCTGGCTGAGATCAGGACATGGTTTGGAGGAGAACATAGCCACTCTTGGACATAGCTGAGTTTGAGACCTTCCAGGGGAAATGGCAAACTGGCCATCAGGTGTACAGAACTTGGGAGAGAACCAGATATTGATGTGGGAGGTATCGGCCCAGGGGCAGCCTTCACTCTGGCGCCTCGAGCTGGACGGGCTCACCGGAAGGCCGAGAGAGCAGAGGGTGAGGACTGGGCTCTGAGCAGGCAGAGGTCGGAAAGGAGAGAGGTCAGGGGGAAGGCTGGAGCAGCCAACCAAGGGCAGCCCACAACACAGAAGGAAAATAAGGCAGGTGTGTCTAGGAAGGCGCGCACATCTCCAACAGGCCATACAGCAGCCAATGCAACAAGAACCCAGCACCGCAGGCATTGGCAGGCTTGGCACAACACAAGCTCTGGCTGAGGCCTTGACACAGGCTAATCCGCTACATGCCAGAAAAGCATGAGAGGCTGAAACACTGTCTGTTGGCCAAGATGAAAAGCAAGCGCAACTTCCATATCCCCTTGGTGGGAATGCAAATGGGTTCCAAGCCTTGAAAATCCTTTGCAGTCCCTCCTGAAGCGGGACATACTCCATGGCCCAGTGGCTCCAATATTTAAGTGTGAATCTGCTAGCAAGCTGCATGTGTGTCCACTGGAAGATGCAACCGGGGGGGGGGGGGGCCCTCGCAGCAGCGCGGCAGCATCCTTCTTAGCCACCCACCCCAGACAGCCTCTCAACAGCTTAGATAAAAGCTGCCGCCCCCACATGAGCATGCCACTCAGTGACAAAAAAAAAAGGGGGGGGGGCAGAGCCTCAGAATGTAGAATAGTGTGAGCGAAGCCCATATTACAAGGACCATGGTGACCATGATGTTGGTAACGACAGATCAAAACCAAATTTAATCAGAAACCGATAACACGGGAAGGGGGGACTCAGGCTAAGCCTTGCACCTGCCTGTTCCTGGAAGCCCCCCCACACGTCTGCTGGGGGGACTGGTCGGAGGGAGCACACAAATCAACAAAACACAATGGCACAAAATAGGAAGTTCTTCATAAGAAAGAGGGAAGGAGACAAACCGTAATGGGCTGAGCACGAGAGGCCAGGCCCAGAAGGCCGTGTGCTGTGCGACACTGCCTTGTATAACACCCACAGTCACCATGTCCCTCGAGATGGGCCACTGCCAGGGCCGAGCAGGGAGAGCATAGGATGCATGGCTGCCAGTGGGCACGAGCTTTCCCTGGGCACTAACGGAGTGTCCTAGGACCAAGTGAAGGTACAGTCACTGAATCGTAGGTCTGCATTTTTTTTTTTTTAATTTTTAAGGCAGATTTACAGAGAGGACAGAAAAATCTTCCATCTGCTGCTTCACTTCTCAAGTGGCCAGAATGGCCAGAGCTGAGTTGATCCAGAACCAAGAGCCAGGAGCTTCTTCTGGGTTTCCCACGTGGGTGCAGGGTCCCAAAGCTTTGAGCCATCCTCGACTGCTTTCCCAGGCCACAAGCAGGGAGCCGGATGGGCAGCGAGGCCGCCGGGAGTATACTTTGGATTGGGTGGTCTCATCGCAAAAATGCAAATATGAGGCTCAGCATGCAGTGCCACAACACAAGTCTGGGGTACGAGCAGCTGTGTCAGGGAATTCTGCTACACAGCAGAGTTGCCAAGGTAGGCAGTGACTGAAGGAGTTCGAGGGCCTAAGACCTGACTTAAGGCGTTTGAAGTAACAGTATTCTTTATATGCATGAGAATCATCTAGTACCAGAGGGAGACAGGTGCTGTGAAGAGAGAGGTAACATCATGTACAGGTGTGGGGACATCTCAGGGTGACCCACTCTTTCCCCTAGCAGGAAGCAGGATGACAGGGGTGCCAGGCAGTGGGCAGGCAGAGCAGAGGTCAGTCTGTGCAAGCTGCCCTCTCAGCTGGTTACCCTCTTCAGGTTACCGGTGAGTAACCTCAGACTTGAGGAAGACAGAAAGTCAGCTCTCAGTCCCGTGGTGGGAGCTAGAATGGAGCCCTGGTTCGGCCACCCCCAGTTGCCCAGGGCCTCAAGTCCACCCTCCCGCCATGTCAAACGGCACTTTTGCCGTCAACCAACCCCTTGGACATTATGAATGCTTTCAAGGATGCTGGGACTGGATGACCCAGGCTGGCCCCCCTTGTCACTATGCCTCAGCACAGCCAGGACTTCAAGACACTTGGTCCCCAGCCTCCATCCTCCTGGCAGGGAGAGCTCCGGATGCAGGGCTTGTCCTCGCGGGAAGATCCCTCCACCATTCCACTGCCTGGCCCGTGGCCAGTCCCATTACGTCTTTCTTGGAATGCGAAGCCACAGTGGCCTCCGTGGCGAAGGGACTTTCGCACGGACAAGAGCCCATTTTACATTCAAGCCCAAGGCCAGCCAAGCTGTGGCTCACCCAAGGTCAGGCAGGGTGTGGACAATCAAGCCAGAGCGAGAAGAGCAGCAGCCGCTTCCCTCTCTGTCCAGCTGCCCGGGGCAGGACTCCCCCTGGGCACAAGCAGCTGCCAGCAGGAAGACGGCAGGACTGGGGTGGTCCAACCCCAACTCCCAGCAGGAAAGGAGGATGTGGCAAAGGCAGTCACTGGGGGTCCAAGAGCAGGATGGCTTGGCTGAGACTTGGCCACTATCCCCGAGGTCCGAGGTGTGTTCTCTCTCAGCCTCCAGAAGCCCTGTAACTGTGACCTGATTTGGAGTAGATCTCTCATGGGTACAATCTTGAAATGCAGTCCTCCTAATCACTAGGGGCAGTGGCCTAGCAGCTAAAGTCCTCACCTCAAATGTGCCGGGATCCCCATATGGGAGCTGGTTCTAATCCTGGCAGCTCCACTTCCCATCCAGCTCCCTGCTTGTGGCCTGGGAAAGCAGCAGAGGACGGCCCAAGCCCTTGAGACCCTGCACCCTCGTGGGAGACCTGGAAGAAGTTCCTGGCTCCTGGCTCTGGATCGGCACAGCACCAGCCATTGTGCTCACTTGGGGAGTGAATCATCAGACCGAAGATCTTCCTGTCTGTCCTCCTCTCCATATATCTGACTTTGTAATAAAAATAAATCTTTAAAAAAAAATAAAAAATAAATCTTTTTTTAAAAATGCAGTCCTCCTGGATGACCTGCTCCCAGTGACAAAGAGAGCGGGCAGGTGGTACAGCAGTTAACAAACTGCCTGGGGGTGAGGGAATTGTGGTGGGGTCTGGCTTCAAGTCCCAGCTCTGCTTCCAGTCCAGCTCCCTGCCAATGCACACCCTGGGAGGCAGCAGGGGATGGGTCAAGCGGTTGTGTCCTGGCCACCCATGGGGGACACCTGGTTGGAGTTCAGGGCCTAGCCCTCGCTTTTGTGAACCAGAAGATAGAAAAAAGATAGATTTTTCTCTCTGTCTCGGACTTTCAAATACATGTTTAAATAAAAACCAAGAGAAGGCAGACACGGTGGGGCGAGCCTTGTGCACAGGAGCCAGACGTTGCCACGGGCAGCCCCGAGTCCAGGGAGACAGCAAAGACCAGGAACAGACTGTCTCTCCTCAGGAGCCTCTGGAGCAGGTGCAGCCCTGCCAACTCCCAGCTTAACCCCTCTTCTCTCCAGGACAGACCCAGGACCCACTTTTACTACCGTAAGCTACCAAGTTTGTGGCCACTTGCTTTGGCAGGCTTAGGGGATGAATGCAGGCGACAAGGAACACAGCCACAAGGGTCACTTAGGCCTGGGCCCCATTCCCTTCCCCTGTGCTCAGGGGTGGGGCTAGATCGCCCCCAAGCCAAACCCTCACAGGAGAGGAATGGTCACCCAGAAAAGGGGCACGGCCATGCGGGAGGCAGCCAGAGCGTCTGCTCCAGCCATCTGTACAGGAAAGGCACCGCGCCCTGGGTACCTGCTTTCAGAGAGAACGTGGGAAGGAGGTGGCATCCAGGAGGCATGACTGACCAGACTGTGCATCTACAGCCTGGGGCACCATCCTCCTGAAATATCAGTGAGGGACACAGACCACCAACACGTAAAGGACCACCCTGTCCCCCCCACTCGCCCAACACCAGACTCCCACCTCATCCCCAGCTCCTCCGGATCCACGGCTCTTTCCCTACTTTACCTGACCCTCTTCTCAACCCTCCTCCAACCCTGCTGCGTCAGCTCCCTACCTCTACCCTCTACCCTCCCCTGGGGAACCAGAGAAATCCTAAAAAAAAAAAAAGGAAACCTGGACATGCCAGCTCCTGCTCTCCTGCTTAAAAAACCTGTAAGCAGGGCCTGGCATGGTGGCCTAGCAGCTAAAGTCCTCCCCTTGAACACATTGGGATCCCATCTGGGCGCCTGTTCTAGTTCCGGCAGCCGTGCTTGCCATCTAGCTCCCTGCTTGTGGCCTGGGAAAGTAGTAGAGGTCTGTCCAAAGCTTCGGGACCCTGCACCCACGTGGGAGTCCCGCAAGAGACTCCTGGCTTGGGATTGGCTCAGCATTGGCTATTGCAGTCACTTGGGGAGTGAATCAGTGGATGGGAGATCTTCCCCTCCATCTCTCCTGCTCGGTATATCTGACTTTCCAATAAAAATAAATCTTAAAAAACAAACAGTAAGCTCTTATGCTTATCAGACTGCACTCCCAGCACCTATAAAGAAACAGAGCCCCTGAATGGATAACATCTTACCATGAGCCTGGCGGAGACCTCATGCAGGAGTCAGCTCAGGGCCGCTGGCATCCCCCTGGCCCGCCAGCCCCAGCCCTGCTCCCAGGGTCCCAGCTCCCCTATGCCGGGTGCTGCAGAAGCCTGCCTGGGCTGCTGCCTCTCCCCTCAGAACCCCCTGACCTCCCCCTGGGGACCCACTGACCTCCCCCTCGGGCTCTGCATCCCTCAGTTAACCAAGAGAGGCCAAACCTAGATTCCCCAGCTCCATCAGAAACAAAATCCATCTCAGCTTAGGCTCTGTCTCACCCTTTCCCACATCGGTGGGAGGAGTGGAGTCGGGCGGCCTGGATCGGGCCCCACGCCCTGGACCTGGAAGCCATGCTGCAGTGGCCACAGGTGGGACACTGCCAGCCACACACCCTCACCTGCCTCTTGCCCATTTCTCAAGGACCCTCTCATCAACACACTTCCTGCCTGTCAGGTAGGGGCTCAGAGCTAATTGAGGACCCTTGCCCTGGATTTCACAGTCACTTTTTTTGTTGTTGTTGTTGGCAGAAACTTTCCAATAAAATCCAGAGCATATCCTGAGTTCACAAGCTGGTTTGCCAAGCAGAAGGCCTGGCATGGCAGCGTCAATGAGTCTTTACTGCCACCTGCTGGACGAATGGAGTAAAGCCAGAGACGGCAGCCGGGAGAAACTCAAGTGACCGCCTGGTGTTGCCAAACACATGGCTCTAACGGATATCTGCCACGTTTGCTCAATAGCTAATGAAAAGCTGTCAGAGAAAATTGCTTTTTGAAATCAAAACCACCCCCTGGGAAAAAAAAAAAAACAGGAGGAAAAAAAGAATGAACTGCACCCTGCTACGTACCTCCTGGGGGGGAAAAGTTCTCTGACTCAAAGGGAAAGGTCAGAAAGGTCTGAGAGATGGAAGGAAACAGCTTTAAACGCTGTGGCTGGGGCCTGCATCGTGGCACAGTGGACTCGGCCACCACCTGTGACGCCAACATCCCGTGTGAGCTCCAGTTCGAGTCCTAGCTACTGCACCTCCAATCCAGCTCCCTGTTCACTCACCTGGGAAAGCAAAAGAGGACGGCCCAGGAGCTTGGGCTCTCACACCCACAGAGTTCTTAGTCCCAGCTTCAGCCACTGTGGCCATTTGGGGAGTGAACCAATGAATCAGATCTCTCTCCCTCCCTCTCTCCATAACTCTACAATTCAAATTTCTTTAAGACAGCCACAGCTTCCTCCCCCAGGCCATCATCAAACACAGATATCCTGGAACCCAGCTGCACTCCCTGTCCTCCTGCCAAGAACGAGGAAGTGACACCTCAGCTGCAGACAGCACCACAGAAGCTGCTGGAAACGGGGAGCCTCGGCTTTGCAGCCAGACTTGCCAAGTCAACAAAGTCAGGGCCAGCCCTGCCTCTTTCCTTCCTGCTATACCCTCCAACATCTCCCACCATCCCGTGGGCTCACACCCGGGCCCTGCCTGCAGACTCCGGAAGCTGCGGGCCTCGGTGCAGCACCTGGGGTTTGCGCAGCTGGGGAGGCTGCCTCCCACAGAACAGTCTCAGGTTTCCTCGGCACAGCAGGGCCTTGTTGATTGCTCCTGGACCTGTGCTTCGGCTCCCAACAGATGAGGGAAGGTGGGCAGGAAGGGGTAAGGGGGTTGAGGCAGGACATGCCTCCAGGAGGCCCCAAAGGAAGAGAAGTCATAAACAGAAACAAGAGGGAGCTGTGAAACATACACCCCATGACCGATGATAGACGCAATGACCAGTGGTTTCATTACGAACAGGAAGCAGGGGCCTGTGATGCAGTGGTGGGTGAGCTGTGACATCGGCGTCCCCTATCCAGAGCCCTACTTCAAGAACCAGCTGCTCAGCTTCCAGCCCAACTGTGCTAATGTTCCTGGCGAGACAGCCGAGCATGTGGCTTCTGCTACTCGGGGCAACTGCATTTCAAGATGCCCAGGTCTGGAGACTTCCTCTCAGGGAAAAGCCCTAGAATGGAGCCCCAGCTATTGCAGCCACTTGGGAAGTAAATCAGAGGATGGACGCTCTTGGTCTGTCCAGATGACTCTGCCTTGCCAACAAACAATCCAGATCTCATCTAGATGGACGGAGACTATGAACAGTTAACACAACCGGCGTGTGCACGATGCCTGCAGGCTGGCAGGAACCTGCTCACGGCCTGGCTTCAGCCCCTCTACATCCGTTGCACCTTAGGGGTTCAACACTGTTCCTTTCTCTACCCATCCTGGTGTGTGACCCTGGGGCTTCCAAGCAGGTCTTTTGGGGTTCTCTTCCTCAGAGCTGAGTCAGGGCACCATGCAACGAAGCAGTTAGGAGGCCAGCATGACGTCACTCAATGTCTGCCTTCTAAGGGCTTCCCTGCCCCACTTCCCTCTGGGTCCCTTGGGTCCCCCAGACACTCCCGACTGTCCACAGCCCCCATTGTCTGTCTCTCCCGGAGGGTCTCGCTCTCTGCAGGACACTGAAGGTAGCAGGGCCCCTGTTCAGTCTACCCTCAGCACCAGCAGGCCTCTCCCCCTCCTCCGGCCTCTCCCCCTCCGCCGGCCTCTCCCTCTCCGCCGGCCTCTGTGGCTTTTGAAATGATTGTGCCTAGGGAGAATCTTTTTCCCTCCAACATGCACCCCACCCCCACGCCTCCCAACCAGAAAATAAGCACATTCCTTTCTAGAAAAGCTGGGATGCATTCCTGGGTGTTCTGGGTGATCCACAGGCCATCACTGAGGCAGAGAGAGACAGAGTGAATGCAAGCACCAGCCTCCCCCAGGACACACCTGCCCAGCGCTCACTTACCTGCCTGCCCTCCTGTCACCGGGAACGCGGCTGGGATCAGCCGTGGCTTTTGCTCTGCTCTTGGCGAAGGACTTGCCTTCAAAAAAAAAATCAGAATGTGTGTCTCTCCCCCATGGTGCACTCAGTGCTGCATGTCTCTGCATTCGCTATCCAGTCTGCCCTTCCTCCCTGCCAGGTCCACAAGCAGGGCATGAACACCAGCTACAGCAGCGGCTCAAGGACCACATGTGGTGGCCTGCCACGGCCCCACTCTGAGCCACCGCACCAAGTGAGTGAATGCGTCCGATCCCCACATCCAATGATGCCTCCCATTTCCCTCCGCACTCCCTTCTCCTAAGCAGACCTGGCCCTCCTCCTGCTCGGCCACCCTAGCCTTCCTTTGTGGCGCACCTGTCACCTGAACTCTCTATGGCTCACCATGGTTCTGGGTCTGGCCCTCTTCTTTCTCCTCGCTTCACCCAGCCACCCCAACCTCCCCCAGTGATGTAACACCATCTAGACCTTCAATGAGCCCCAAAACTCTGATTTTTTTTTAAGATTCATTTTTAATTGGAAAGGCAATTTACAGAGAGAAGGAGAGACAAAGAGAAAGATCTTCTGTCTGCTGGTTCATTCCCCATGTGACCACTTCCATAGATGGAAGATCTTCCTCTGTCTTTCCTCTTCTCTGATAATTCACTCCCCAAGTGACCACAACGGCTGGTGCTGCGCCAATCTGGAGCCAGGAGCCAGGAACCTCCTCCAGGTCTTTCATGTGGGTGCAGGGTCCCAAGGCTTTGAGCCATCCTCCACTGCTTTCCCAGGCCACAAACAGGATGCTGGATGGGAAGCGGAGCTGCCAGGATTAGAACCGGCACCCATATGAGATTCTGGCACATTCAAGGCTAGGACTTCAGCCACTAAGCCACCACGCTGGGCCTAATTGTTTTATATATAATCTTGAAGTAATTTGATACTCCACATATCACCAGTATTTTTTCTTTCTCACTACTCTTTTCTTTTCCACGTCATCAGTGATAATTATCTGATGTTGTCGATATCTTTCTCTATGCTGAAACCAATGAAAATTCCAGCAACGACATATACATCCAGTCAGCTGACAAGTCACCTTCCTCTTTTCTAGTTCTACTGATACAACCCAACTTTCAGCCATAAAAACCACTCTAAACATCATTCCTCAACACTCAGAAAACTGCTACAGCTAGCACTGTCGTGTAACAGTTAAAGCTGCCACTTAAAGCAACAGCATGCCATGTGGGAGCCAGATCCACATCCTGGCGGCTCCTTGCTTATGGCCTGGGAAAGCACAGGAGGACGGCCCTAGTCCTTGGGCCCCTGCAATCTGCATAGGAGACCCAGAGGAAGTTCCTGGATCCTGGCTTCAGATCAGCTTGGCTTCAGCCTTTGCAACTGTTTGGGAAGTGAACCAGTGGATGGAAGATCTCTCTTCATGAACTCTGTATTTCAGATAAAGAAAATAAATCTTTATTTAAAAAAAGAGAAAACTTCTCTACTTCTCTACCTCTGTGCTCCAGGAAACCACATCTCCTTCCTGTCCGCTTTGCTGGAATAACTAGAAGGAAACTTGAGGAGCAGCGTCCCCAAGACCAGTGGCTAGACCTGCAGCTCTGTGTGCAGTACAGCAACCCACGCCTGTGGATTCCCTGCCCAGTGGCTCAGGGTTGCCTTCTACACGACCTGTCTCAGCTCCCACGTCACGGCAACTCTGGCCTCCTGACCGCAGCTCGCAGGCCGGCCAGCACAGCCTCCTGACCATACAGCCGTTACATTCCAGCCTCTCTGGAGCCTGCACTTCTTAGCTGCATTTCTCAAGTTCACCTCTTCCTGCCAGGTACAACCTGGACCTCATCAGCTGTGACACTGACGCAGGAGGACAGCAGGAGTATGGGGACGCAGGGTCTGGAGTTGCCCCCTGGGGGAGGACCAGGGGAGGGGTCACTTTCTGCAGCCTTCCCTCTGGAGGCTCTGCTCTGTTCACACACCTTGTGGCATCCTAAAAAAAAATCCAACCGGCCCAGGGCGACAGCCTACTGGCTAAATCCTTGCCTTACATGCACCTGAACCCCATATGGGTGCCAGTTCACGTCCCTACTTCCCATCCAGCTCCTTGCTTGTGGCCTGGGAAAGCAGTCGAGGACGGCCCAAAGCCTTGGGACCCTGCACCCGCGTGGGAGACCTGGAAGAGGCTCCTGGCTGCTGACTTCAGATTGGTTCAGCTCTGACAGTTGCAACCACTTGGGGAGTGAACCAGCAGATGGAAGATCTTTCTCACTGCCTTGCCTTATCTCTGTCAATCTGCCTTTTTAAAAAAATTAAAAAAAAAAATAATAAAGAACAAAGAGGTTACTCCCATTTCAGATCCAAAGCCTTTGCTTGATTCAGCTTGGGTAAGGACAGGCAGCAAGCCATGTGTTAGTCCTGCAAGGAGGCGCAGGCCCCCAGCACGGGATCATGGACCCACCAAGGCCTGACCCAGCCCTGCTCCACTCACTCACGCTTGCGAGGCTGAGCAGGGAGCGCACCAGTGGGCCACGTGTGCATTTAGGTCTCTATTCTGCCACTCATTGTGCGATCCCAAGTCATTTTCCAGCATTTGGACACAGCAGGCTACGTTGCCATCTGCAGTGCCAGCCTCCCGCAGGAGCGCCAATTCGTGACACGGTTGCCCCTCTTCAACCCAGCTCCCGATAACACGCTTGGGAAAGCAGTGGAAGATCGCCCACGTGCTTGGGCCCCGCCACCCGCCTGGGGGCCTCCGATGGAGTTCCAGGCTCCCGAGTTCAGCCTGACCCAGCCCTGACTGTTGCAGCCATTTGGGGAGTGAAGCAATGATTAGGCCTGTCTCTTCTCTCTGTAACACTGCCTTAAAGTAAACAAAACGTATCCTTTTTTAAGATTTCATTATTTTTATTAGAAAGGCAGGTATACAAAGAGGAGGAGAGTCAGAGAGGAAGGTCATCTATCCGTTGACTCACCCTTCAAGTGGCCGCAACAGCTGGAGCTGAGCTGATCCGAAGCCAGGAGACAGAAGGCTCTTCCAGGTCTCTCACGCAGGTGCAAGGTCCCAAGGCTTTGGGCTGTCCTCGACTGCTTCCCCAGGCCACAGGCAGGGAGCTGGATAGGAAGCGGGGCCTCCAGGATCAGAACTAGTGTCCAAATGGGATCCCAGGACATGCAAGGCAAGGACTTTTGCCACTAGGCTACCGTGCCAGGACCCAACAAAACATATCTTTAACAAACAAGAGTCTTGCCTTCCTTACCCCTAGGTAAAAATCAGAAAGGAACTGGTGTAGTGTTTATGGCTGCTTGGGACACTCACATTCCACACAGGAGTGCCAAGTCTTGGCTCTACTTTCAACTGGAGCTTCTCAGTAGCGCACACCCTAAGAGGGCCTCTCAAGGAGCTGGGTCCCTTCCACACCATGTGGGAGACCCATCTGGATCCCTGGCTCCTGGCTGGCCCAGACCCAGCTGCCGCAAGCTTTTGGGGATTGAACCACTCGAGAGATGACCATTCTCTCTGTGTGTCTAATAAAATCAAAATAAATCTTTAAAACGAACAAATAAATACGGCAAAGAAATCTGAGATGCATGCAAAAATAAAAGTGACTTCATATATATTCTCCTAAGGGTCAAATGAAAAACACTGAGTTAATGTGTTGATTAATAAGGGTTACATATCAGCTGGCTATGCTAATTTCCCATTTACTTTTCCAGCCTACAGGAAGCCCTTGTTTCCTAAGCAAACGTCCGGTGTTCCCATCAACGGGTACAGAGAGCCACGAAGTTGCCAAGCCTCCAGGAGCCCGACCCTGGGTGCACCGAGCCAGAGCTGCAGAAGCCACACCGATCCTTCTGCGGGACCTCAACCTTCCAAGCTGGGCAGCAAGGCCTGGCTCCCAGGAATCTCAGCGAAAAGGGGTACAAAAATGGAGACAGGGCGTATTCATCTTTTTCCTACTTTTATTTATAAACACACAAGAACACAGCTCCTCCTGGCACAAACACAAATGCTCCCACATTCCAAAGAATTCGTTAAAAAAACAGCAGCAGCAGCAACAACAACAACAGAACCGGTAGAGGGGAGAGGAGAGATGGGGTAACTTATCTCGCACCAGTCTGTGCAGCGGTGACGCAGAGCCCGCCGGCAGAGTCGTCTCGGACCCGGCTCCTCACCTCAGAGGCGGCTCCGGCTCAGTCTTCGGCATCGTCGAACTGTCCCGTCTCGAAGACCATCTTGGAGTAATGGGGGATGAGCGGCGGTGGGTGGTGCCAGCTGGGGTCGTAGATCATGTCTCCGCGTGGCGCGCAGCACACCCAGGGCTTGACCTCCTGAGAGATGCTCCCCTGGATGTCATCAGCATCTGCAAAGGACGACACTGATGGGGGAAGACAGGAAGCAAGACAAAAGGGGCACACGCGGGCAGAGGGGCAGCTCACGGAGCCTAGCAGTGCACACACCAGCTCCCAGGTCTGCTGTCTCCCAGCACACAGGCTGGGTGTGAGGCCCAGCTCTGGCTCCATTCCAGCTTCCTGCTGAGGTATGCCCTGTAAGGTGGCATTGCATTCCTGCCACCCACATGGGAGACCTGGACCAAATTCCCAGGCTCTCAGCCCTGACCAGGGGAACCAATGGATCCAATGAACGGGCGCGCTCACCCTCGCGCTCGCGCGCACACATACACGCACACATACACACACACACACCAGCACATGCAGTCCTCCTTTCCCCAGGCTCTGTCGACATGTCCCTCCTGTGCTACCCAGACAAGGGGAGGCAGAAGTAGCCCACCCAGCGCTTCCATCCACAGCAGCTCAGGCCAAGCAAAGGTTTCTGAAGAGAGTGACGCCGTTTCCACGCTCAAGCAAAGAGACACTCCATGCACTCAGATGCGAACCTAGCACACGCCCTGCCCCCCAACATACAAGAGCAGCTGTCACAGAGATTCCTCAGCTGTGTCAGGTGTCAGGCTAGGCACGCCGATACTACCCCTCTTCCCGACTGTCAGTCTTTTGGGGGCTGTCAGTGAGGAGGGGCTGAGAGGCCCCCCTACAGGACCCCAGAAACCTACCATATGGATTCCCTTGTTCGGCTTTCAACTCCAGGTCCCAGTCTTCATTAAACAGCTCGGCAGGTTGCTCCGTGCGCCAAGAGCGTGTTCCTTCTGGCACCTCCCAGGTGCTCGGCTCCCCGTCAGACTCCTCCTCATCCCCAACCAAGCCTTCCTCTTCAGAATGCGTGTCCTCGCCATGGGCAGGAATGTCGTGAGTGACATTCTGGGCTCCGCTGGCTAAAAGCAACAGAAGGCAGAAGGTGGCGGCGAAGCAACCTGACCAACCAGACAGGGCCGCTCCCGGCTGACTGCCGAGCGGGCGCTCCCTTGCTGTCCCCTTCTGCCCTGCTGAGCAGGGCTCACCGCTCCTCTTCCGTGTTCCGTCTAACCCAAGGCCCAGAATGGTGAGGCCTTATGATGCACCCATACTGCCAGTGGATTAACACCAAGTGCCTGGCCTGGCCCTTGAACTCACAGGGAAGACCACAAGCAAACCGCTGGCTACAGTCCACCCAGTTCTGACCATTGTAGCCATTTGGGGGAGTAGATCTCTCCAACTCTGCCTTTGAAATAAAATTAAAAAAAAAAATCCCAGTTCTACCAATCACTAAAACATGTAAACTAAGCCCAAATGTCCTTAACTTGTCCCTCGATAACTCAAACACAGAATAACTATATAACCCAGCAAATGCACTCTAAAGGAAGTGAGAACAGGGATTCCAACCAAAGCACACATGCCGAAGCACCACCATTCCACAGCCCTCACAATGTGGACCTGACACGACGGCCACCAAAGGACATCCACGGGACACTCAGCCACACACAGGAACACGGCATGAACACACACGGCAAATCAGATGGGCCGCGAAAACACCACGTCGGGTGAAAGAACCCAGACACGAAAGACAACGAGGGCAGGATTCCATTTAAAGGCAACTCAGAGACAGGAGGCAGCACTGTGCTGAGCAGGGGCCTAGGAAGTGGGGAGAGAAGACCGGCTGCTTCGTGGACACAGGGTTTCCCTCTGGGGTGAGGAATACCACCCGGAACTAACAGCACAGCGGTGCCCTGGGCCAACTCCATAAAGCCTGCTTTTGTACTAACCGCTCCGTCTCGGGTTCCACATCTGTCAGATGGAGACAGGGACGCTGAGACACCACCTGGGACACAGCTGTTCAGGGGGTCTCCGCTCCCGGGACTGACCGTGCCAGCACCGGTTTGATCCAGACCAGCATGCTTCAGCAGAACTTGCTGTCATGGCAACAAGCCAGTGCCAGCCTAGCCCTCTGCCACCTGCCAGCGTTACTGAGAGGCCCAATACCAAATGCCCTTTGCACTTCCTCACAACTGAAATTTCCAAAGCACTGGGGCCAGCGGCAGCCACCCTGGACAGCGGGGTTCTAGACCCTCTGCCCAGGCCCGAGAACCACCCTAGGACACAGGTATCCTTAGTGTCATTTTAAAAGCCACAACCCTCAAGTCCAAGGGATCTCTGATTCAAGGCTTGAATTAACGAGTTCTGTCTGGTTCCCATGCTCTGACCTGTTACTGTTCTGAGCTATTTCTCACTTGATGGATGAATTTGCATGTAAGCCAACTTCACCATTACTCGAAAGGCAGCTTGCGCAGGGCTCTGAAATGAAAGCATTGTTAAAATGCTGGCCTTAGAGCCCGATGCAATAGCCTATTGGCTGAAGTCCTCGCCTTGAACACACCGGGATCCCATATGGGCGCTGTTCTAATCCCAGTGGTCCTGCTTTCTATCCAGCTCCCTGTCTATAGCCTAGGAAAGTAGTTGAGGACGGCCCAAAGTCTTGGGATTGTGCACCCACGTGGGATACCCGGAAGAAGCTCCCAGCTCCTGCTTCAGATCAGCTCAGCTCCGGCCATCGCAACCACCGGGGAGTGAACCAGCAGATGGAAGATCTTCCTTTCTGTCTCTGCTTCTCTCTGCAAATCTGACTTTCCAATAAATAAATCTTAAAAGACACACACACACTGGACTTAGGAATAAGGCAAGGAACTCAGCAGCAAAGAACTGGTAAGAAAGAAAAAGGAGCTGGTGCTATGGTATTATGAGTTAAGCCACAGCCTGCAAGGCCAACAGCCCCTACGTGTACTGATCTGAATCTGGGCTGCTCTACTTCCAAAACTGCTAATGCACCTGAGAAAGCAGAAGATGTCCCAAGCACTTGGCACCCTGCACACTGCGGGAGACCCACAAGAGACTCCTGGCCTCAGTCTGGCTCAGTGCTTGCCATTGAGGCCATTCGGGAAGTCAACCAGCAAATGCAAAGCCTCTCTCTGTAACTCTGCCTTTCAAACAAAATAAATTTTTTGTCAAAAAGAAGAAAGGAGCATCCTGGGGGATCCCAGTACCCGCCCAGTCTCTGCCGTCTACTTGCCCAGTCGGTCAGCCGTCGTCTCAGCCTCTCTCTCCTGACCACAGTGGTCAGCCATGGCGAAGGCAGCCTGTAGGAAGAAGAAACCATCAGCAGGACCTCGGGCATCGGAGGTCGGCTAGCCTCATACGAAGCCACCACCTCTCGGCCCCCAGGCCGCCCTGCCACACCCTCCTTCACCACGCAGGGCTGGGATCCTTCAACCTGCACTCCTGCCTTCCCCCTGCAAGGCTGGGAGGAGGAGGCCCTTGCTAACCCTACAGGCATGGCCTCAGCATCCTTGTGCCACTGCAGCGCCTTCCTGCAGCAGGCCAGGGATCCAGGTGACAGCTGTGGCAGACACCTGCCAAGGACAGTGTCATCACGGGGCTCTCTTCTCAGAGCTCGGGAGCCCAGGAGCTCTTCAACACCAGGGGCAGCAGCATCTCCTCCTCCAGGGTTGGAATGTCAACTCTGCAGAAGCCTGGCAGCTGTTTCCCTGCCTCGGCTGCCTCCAAAGGCCATTTCATCTGCTCAGTTACATAGTATCTCCTCCCTCTCCCTCTCCCTCTCCCTCTCCCCCTCCCTCTCCCTCTCTCTCTCTCTCTCGCACTGCACCTGGGGGGACCCAAGCTGCTCTCCTTCCCCTGCAACGGGCAGCACACAGAGGAAGTTCTAATCCAGCCGCTCCCTACAGCCAACCAGCCTCTCAGCCTCCAGCACTCACAGGGCCCCTCAGGAAACCCTATTTCCCCCAAGACCTCTAATCATCCCAAGGAACTCAAGCCAGGACTTCCACCCCAGCTGTGCCACGCAGAGGATGATCTCAGCCACACGGCTTTGATCACCCCCTGAGGACTGGAAGAACAGTCGTTCCACCGCCCTTCCACCACATCCAAGACTCGTGCCTGCAGAACTGCACAACGACTTGAATTGAGGTGCCCCTTCTCTTCCTCTAAGTATCAACTGCCCTTGGCCTCTGTTCCAATCTCCATTCTCCCCAGCCTTGCCCAGGTGTAACGGTTTGATTCCACCTGCTGTGATAACTGCTGTTCAAGGTTGTACCCACACACTCCGCCCAGGCCAAGCTCACAGGGTTGATCAACCGCCTGCTCAGGGGCTCCCGCAGCCCTCCACTGGCCAGCACCAAAGTAGCCGTGACGTTCACACCTTCCCCCCACTCTGCTGCCCGAGCTCCAAGCCATTTATTAATTTGCCCCACATTCCGCCAGCCTCTCACCTGCGAGAGCCAATGCACAATGCTGCCTGCCCGCCCTGAATTACCTCCAGCCTACAAGCACGGCCACGGGGCCCTCATCTCTGCTTAAGACCCACCCTTCAGGTCCCCGCACCTCATTCACCAGACCCAAGCACGATGCTCTCATGCGCTGCAGACAGCCCTAACCCAGGAGCTTCCACATCTCTTCCAAGCAGCCTGACCGTGAACACCGGCAGGCCAGGAGCTGGCCGCACACCTGAAAACAAGTTTCTAGAAACCCAGCGTCAAACCCGGCCTCCGGGTTTCGGTTAACAAGACAGCACATGTGACATCATTCAGCTGTGGATAGCCAGGGACCCTGAAGGCGAAGCCCCTCTCCTCGCAGCCCCTCACCTGGCCCCGGCCCAGGTCCCCAGCAGCGGGGCCCAGTTCTCGGTCCCCACCATCACCTCCCATTTAGCAGGTACGCAGCTGCGCCCGACACAGCCTCGGACAGTCCGCCGCGCCCACCCACGCCCTCCGGCTTCCCCGCCCAGCAGCCCCTCGGCCGGCCGTTTCTAGCTCCAGCGCGCGAGCCCAAACGGTGCTCCGCGCTCGAGACGCGCCCCGCGAGGCGCAGCCGGAGCTTCGCGCCCCGCGAGCGGTCCCGCCCCATGAGCTCCGCAACTTCCCGCACCGGGGCTCGGGGGCCGAGGGGCGGGCTGCAGGTGGTGGCGGCGCTCACCTCCCGGCTGCAGGGCGCCTGCAGCGCGCTCGACAACGGCGGGCCCCGAGGCAGCTCCGGGGCGCCCGGCGCGCGGGCCCCGGCGGCCTGAGGGTCCATGCCGAGTGGCCCGGGGCACGGCGCGCTGGATGCGGCGCGGCCACGTGATGCGCCAGCCTGGCTGCCAGCCCGAGGATACGCCGCGGAGGGGCCAATCAGCCCGGGTGCTCCCGGCCGCGGAGGCGGGACACCGGGTCACGAGGACGCCGGGGGCGGAGCGCGGCCACCACACAGCCCCCCGTCTCGCCGGCGTGGAACCCAGCCAAGGTGGAGTACCGCTTCTAGCTGCCCGCGAGACGATCTGACTGAGCACGGCTGTGTGCTCAGCTCCAAGACTCCATCTCCCGTTAGAACCTGAGGACCCGAGCAGCCCAGCCAGCGTCTAGAAGCCCAGCCTTCAAAACTTTGAATGCAGCTGACGCTCTGGCCACGTCCCACCCCTTTTTCTCTTAAAAGTTTTCTATGGAATTCAGTATGGAATTGGACTCTGGCAACCCAGCAGCCAGTGATGCCCCAGCTCTAGCTTCTGGTACATTCAGACCCGAGCTCTGATCCTTCCACCAGCTAGAGGTGTGATCTGCCTTCCCCTGGGCCCCCTTTCGCCTCTAAGGACCTGCAGCGGCGCTGCCAAGCAGCAGGGCCTGAGCCGGACATCACCTGACTGGACAGACGGCCTTCACTGCCTTCCACCAACTCCAGGAGTTATGATCCTGTGCTAACATTAAGGGTCAAAAAAGCCAGGATGCGATTCCTTGCTCTCCAGAAAACCTCTCAGGACACCACAGTGCCGCAAAAAGCTGACATTAACAGTCAACGCTTGGGCCAGAAACCTCCTCCAAATGGGATTCTCCTCGGTAATTTATTTGAAAGGCAGTGATGACGGGAGGAAAGGGAGAGGAGAAAGAAAACCTTCCATGTGCCCAGATGCGAACGGCAGCCAGGGCAGGAGCCAGGAAGCCAGCCATCAAGGTCTTCACCTTGGGTGGCAAGGACCCCAGAACTGGCGCCACCACCTGCTGCTCCCAGGGCAGACGCTCCAGTGTGAGAGGTGGGTGTCCAGTCCGCGGTTTGACCCACTCGACCACAAAGCTGACCCCAGGGATGTGCTCAGTTCTGCTGCCCCATGAGGCAGTTTACCCAAATCTGTCTGGCCTCCATTTAGCACTGCCCAAGGCTCCCACTTAATGACAAAAAAGCAGCTTTATAATCCATGCCGTGCAATATGCCATGCGTGTGGCTGTGGTGCACTTGAAATGGGGTCAGTGTGAATGAGAAGCTGATTTAATCTTAATGTAAAATTTGCTGTGACAATGCCATGTAAATGACCTAGGCTGGGTGTGCTTCCCTGACATATTTTAACAGTGAGCGTCTGGAGTGTTTCCTTCTCATGACTTAACAGGAAAATAGGTGCCTCTTATTCTAAAACAAATGACATGGTGCTAGCACGGTAGCATAGCAGGTAAAGCTGCCATATGTGATGCCAGCATGCTTCAGTTTCCCCCTGATGTGTCTGAAAAAGCAGTGGAAGATGGACCAAGTGCTTGTGCACCAGCCACCGCATGGGAACAAGAGATAAAACTCCTGGCTTCAGTCTGGCCAAGCTCTGGTTGTTGCGGCCATCTGGAAGGTGACCTGGGGGAAAGAAACTCAATCTCCTTTTTTTTCAATAAACATATTAAGTGACATGTAAATACTTGGAATGTAAAAGTTAAAAAAAATGTCAAGACTGATATTGGCACCAGCACTATGGCAGGGCATGTTAGCTGCCCTCTGTGACACCGGCATCCCATTTGGGTGCCAGTATGAGACCAACCAGCTGCACTTCTGATCCAGCTCCCTGCTAATGCTCCTGGGAGAGAAGTGGAACATAGACCAAATGCTTATGCCATGCCTGTGTAAGACCCTCCTGGCACAGCTTTGACTGCAGCGGCCATTTGAGAAGCAAATCAACACATCGAAGATCTCTCTATAATTCTCCCTTTCAAAAAAAAGTGTCTAATAATCCAACAATTTAAGGTAATAAAGGAAACCTCTTAAGTCAGGAGAGTAGCCACGAGCATGATGGTTCAACTGGTTAATCCTCCACCACCAACCACAGGATCCCATACGGGTGCTGGGTCATGTGCTGGCGGCCCACTTGCCATCCAGCTCCCTGCCTGTGGCCTGGGAAAACAGCCCAGTACGGCCCAGAGCTTTGGGACCCTGCACCCGCGTGGGAGACCAGGAAGAAGCTCCTGGCTTCGGATCAGCTCAGCTCTGGGCATTGAAGGAGTGAACCAGTGGAGAGATCTTTATCTCAGTCTTTCTGTAAACTTCTTTCCAACAAAAATAAAAGTTTAAAAACAAATCTCGGAATGAAAAAAGGCGAATGCTGGAAAACTTAAATGCTTGGGAGGACAATAGGGTTTGTCCTCTGCACGATGGGCTTCCAAAAATATTGAAAATTGAGAGGAAGCACACACACACACAACTTGAAGCTACTATTTACAACAAATCACAAGCAAGCAAAATATTTTTAATATATAAAATCTTATAAAATAGGAAGAAAAAATTAATAAGTCTATGAATGTGAATAGACACACAAAAAGCACACTGATTTGATCCATATTATAAACAATGCCATATCGGGCCCGGCAGCATGCCTAGTGGCTGAAGTCCTTGCCTTGAATACGCCAGGATACCATATGGGCGCTGGTTCTAATCCCGGCAGCTCCACTTTCCATCCAGCTCCCTGCTTGTGGTCTGGGAAAGCAGTCAAGGATGGCCCAAAGCTTTGGGACCCTGCACCCGTGTGGGAGATCTGGAGGAGGTTCCTGGCTCCTGGCTCCAGACCAGCACAGCACCAGCTGCTGCAGTCACTTGGGAAGTGAATCATCGGATGGAAGATTTTCCTCTCTCTCCTCCTCTATGTATATCTGACTTGGTAATAAAAAAAATAAATAAATAAATCAGACCTATGGTAGGTCTGATTTCAACAAATAATCATGAAACCAGCAGTTCTCTTTTCTGGAATCAAAAACAAATACATAAAAACTTAAAACATGTCTCAAGATCATCCTGTCTGCCACTGTGAACATGTTACAGGCAGATTCACAATGCAGTCTGCCCAGGGAGTTTCAAGTATGACATCACAAAACTGGCTGTGACATCATCACTAATGGCCAGCCTGGTGCATGGCGTGCTTAGCTACAAACAACTCTGCAGACTCCCCCTGCAACATTTTCATGGCCCGCCAATAGATCTGTCCACAGTTCTCAGGTCTGCCAAGAGGGTGCTTCAATTCCTCCTTGATGTAATCCATCCAAAGATCTTTAAAAAATGAAAAGAAAAAAAAAATTATTGTATATGTAGACAGCTTTCAAGACTTAAGAAAAAGTTACTTAAGAACAGCACATGATTTCTAAGAAAGTTCCCTTCTTGCCATTATCTTCTTTGAATCATATCAAACGGCAACTCTCCTGAAACTTCCTTATACTACGGCCCAGCAAAGGCTTGCTTATTGTTTTATTTTTTTTATAAATATTTATTTATTTTTTTATTGGAAAGTCAGATTTAGACAGAAGAGACAAAGATCTTCTGTCTGATAGTTCACTCCCCAAGTGGCCACCACAGCGAGAGCTGAATCAATCCAAAGCCAGAGCTTCTTCTGGGTCTCCCATGCGGGTGCAGGGTCCAAAGGCTTTGGGCCATGCTCTACTGTTCTCCCAGGCCACAAGCAGGGAGCTGGAAGGAAAGTGGAGCAGCTGGGACATGAATCAACACACACATGGGATCTCAGCACATGCAAGGCAGGAATTTCCACTGAGCCACTGCATTGTGCCAGGCCCAGAAGGTTTGCTTTTTAGAAAGAAAACCCTCACAGCAATGCTAACATCCTATGTCACTCAATTAACTTAAAAATCCTAAATTCTGGACCTGGCACAGTAGCATAGTGGCTAAAAGTCCTCATCTTGCATGTGCCAGGATCCCATACAGGTGCCAGTAAATGTAGAGATGGCCCAAAGCCTTGGGACCCTGCACCTGCGTGGGAGACCCGGAAGAAGTTCCTGGCTCCTAGCTTCAAATCAGCACAGCAACGGCCATTGTGGTCACTTAGGGAGTGAATCATCGGACAGAAGATCCTCCTCTCTCTTCTCCTCCCTGTATGTCTGGCTTTGCAATAAAAATAAATAAAATCTTAAAGAAAAAAGAAAATCCTAAATTTTTACATGGAGAATTCTACTGAGTTTTCTCTCAAGGTGAAATCAACCTCAAAGAATTCATCATAACCTTATTGCTTATTTAAATTTTCAAAGATAGCAAAAAATGACACTTTTTCTAATTCATTTGGCTAGGAAAGGTTTCCTGAAAAGTCAGTGGAAACTAATGTATTTTTCAACATTCACTTAAGGACCATCCATGCAGGCATTTGGTAATTCATAAATAAAACTCTCAGGCTGCACACCCATCCCCCAAAGCATGCTGTGCAATTTCTACACATAAGGGCAACCCATGGACATCCAAGGAGAGCAAATGCCAAGTAGCATCCCAAATTTACCTCAGGTTTAACTCCTGCTCCTTTTGGTTCTGATCTGAATCATTAATTCTTTCCTTAAAAATATAGTTTTTCTATAATCCATGCACCCCTGGGCCTGTGACCTTGAAATTATAAGCCAAACTCTGGTATGTATGTACTTATGCAAAATGCAAGAATGGAAACAGGAGAAAGTTTAGGAAAAAAAACCTGTGTTAACCATACTGCACATGAACTCATGTATATATCCCAAGTTTACTTACCAGAATCTGTAGATCCAAACTCTCTCAAAGCTCTCTCATAAAACTCTCTTAAATTTGCCATCTTGCAGGATTCCTAACAAGAATAATCAGACAATCTTGCTCAAAAACCAACTTATAATGTCGGAAATTCATTTCAACCATTTCATCAGCTAGTATCAATTAGGTATTTGACAGGGAAAACCAAAGATGAACATAGCCTGGCTCTCAACTTATTCAGAATAAAGCCAAATACACAACGATTATAAATGTCAAACATAAAAACGCTTTGTTCTGATAACACGAAGAAAAAAAATCTCATGAATTCTCAGTGGGAGAACATGAGTAGGACAGTTTCTAAAAGCCACAAGGAACAAGCAGGAGTCAGATTAACAAATAAATGAGGCATGGCCATGCATGCCTCTCAACTATGTAAACATCATAAAAAACAAAACATATTATTAAGACAAATTAATTCTTAGAAATGGACAAATAGATGAGGGAGAAGGTTCTACTCTATGATAACGGGCTTCTTCTGAGTCCCAGGCGCTGACGTGCACTGGTGTACGCCTACAAGTTACACGCCCTCCAGCAAGCGTGGAGAATCCTCGGGCCTTGGGCATTTCCTCATCCGTACAACAGAGATCACGCCCCCAGCATCCTGTGGTCTTCCCACTCACCAGGCATCACACGGAGTGCCTGCCAAGGAGCCTAGCAGCAGCACCTCACAGCCTGGCAGGCAGGGCTGCTGCGAACAACAGACACTGGAGTTCTCCAGGCTCCAGAGCCCTGCCCGCACCTCTCCCACCCCTATTCCTAATCCAACTCTGCAACCAGGGGACCAGAAATGTCTAGTTTTACGAAAGCCTTCTCAGTAATAAAACATTGCCATAGATAACCAGTACTCCATTTCCACAGAAAATAAACACTTAATACACAACACTCACTTGCTCCTTTTCAAACTGGATCATTTTCCTGAAAAAATCAACTGAAAATGGACGGTTTTCCTGTAAACTGAGAGAGAAAGGGCAATTATGACCATGTCAGAAAACCCCAACGCTCAACATTATGTGATAAATAGAAATTTGCCACACACTGGTCACTCCCCAAACAGCTGAAACAGCTGGGGCTGGGCCAGGCAAGCCAGGAGCCAGATACAAGTGTAAGAACATGACAACACTCCCTTCCTCCCTCCCACCTCACTCACTGATCACTTCTTTAAGATGTTTGGTGGGGGGCCCAGTGGCATGGCCTAGCGGCTAAAAGTCCTCGCCTTGAACGTGCCAGGATCCCATATGGGCGCCGGTTCTAATCCCGGCGGCCCTGCTTCCCTTCCAGCTCCCTGCCTGTGGCCCGGGAAAGCAGTCGAGGACGGCCCAAAGCCTTGGGACCCTGCACTCATGTGGGAGACCCGGAAGAGGTTCCTGGTTCCCAGCTTTAGATCGGCATAGTACTGGCCATTGCGCTTACTTGAGGAGTGAATCACCAGACAGAAGACCTTCCTCTCTCTCTCCTCTTCTCTGTATATCTAACTTCATAATGAAAAATAAATAACTCTTTAAAAAAAAAAAAAGACGCTTGGTGGGGCCCAGCACAATAGTGTAATGGTTAAGGTCCTCATCTTGAACGCGCCAGGATCCCATACAGGCGCCGGTTCTAACCCTGGCAGCCCTGCTTCCCATCCAGCTCCCTGCTTGTGGCCTGGGAAAGCAGTCGAGGACAGCCGAAAGCCTTGGGACCCTGAACCTGTGTGGAGACCTGGAAGGAAGTTCCTGGCTCCTGGCTTTGGATTGACACAGCAGCAGCTGTTGCAGTTTACTTGGGGAGTGAATCATCGGACGGATGATCTCCCTCTCTATCTCTCTTCCTCTCTGTTATATCCGCCTTTCCAATAAAATAAATAAATCTTAAAAAAAAAAAAAAAAACGACGTTTAGTGGAGGACAATAATTCTGTATTTAGGACTATATTCTACTAAATCAGTTTCTAGTATGAACTTTTCCAATCACAAATCTAATTTCCAACAGTAGAAATGTGCAGAAATGTTCACAAAGCCAGAGTAACCAAGGCACATCTCTAAGGCAGCAGCAGGGCAGGTGTCTGACCTGGTGCTAAGATGCTAGACAACAATACCAACTTCCCACACCACAGTAACAGGTCTGGTGTCCAGTTCCAGCGCCTAACTCTAACTTTTTACTAACAAAGACCTAAGGTGGCAGCAGTGAGGGTTCAGGTCTCTGAGTTCCTAGCCTTGAAGACCTGGACTGAATTCCTAGCTCAAATACCAGCTCATTCTCTTTGGCTCCCTCTTCATCTGCCTAAATTTTAAGTAAAATCCTAAAATACATACATAATATAAATCATACAGCTGTTTTTAATATACATGTATGAAGAAGCTTTACTAAAGATGGGAAAGACCAGTCTACTTTTCAATAAACTTGCAGTTACAGTATAAGCTCAATTACATAAAAAATAAATGTGGGGGTCAGCATTAAGCTGTTACCTGCAATGTTGTTATCCCATATGAGTACCGATTCAAATCCCAGCTGCTCCCCTTCAATCCAGCTTTATGCTAATGTGCATAGGAAAGCAGCAGCAGATGGCCCAAGTGCTTTGGTCCCCGGCTCCACATGGGAGACCTGGATGGATCTCCTGGCACCTGGCTCCCATCTGGCCCAACTCTAGCCACAGTCATCTTAGGAATCAAGCAGTAGTTGGAAGATACCTCCCTCTTTCAGACACACACTACCTTTCAAATAAAGAATTTTTTTAATTAAAATGATACATCAACAATGGTTTTTATCTTGATGATAGGATTACAATGAGTTGTGAATGCCCCCCCCAGCCGTATGAACAGTATGAACTACTGTTACTGTTCAAGAAAAGAGAAAGAAAAAGCACTACTTTCTGAAAAACCTCCCATGGATTCTTTGCTCAGATACAATTTGTGACCCCTGAACCCAGTGCAATAGCTTAGCGGCAATACCTTACCTTGAACATGCTGGGATACCATTTGGGTGCCAGTCCTTATCCCGGCAACCCCACTTCCCATCCAGCTCCCTGATTGTGGCCTGGGAAAGCAGTCAAGGATGGCCCAAAGCCTTGGGACCCTGCATCTACATGGGAGACCAGAAGAAGTTCCTGGCTCCTGGCTTTGGACTGGCTCAGCTCCTGCTGTTGCAGCCACTTGGGGAGTGAACCATCGGACAAAGATCTTTCTGTCTCTCCTCCTTTTTGTATATCTATCTACTTTTCCAATAAAAATAAATAAATCTTAAAACACACACGCACACACACACACACACACAATTTGTGATTTGTGACCCTTAAAATCTGGGGACTAGGAGTTGAATGTGGGTTGGATACACTGGCAGCAGCTAAGAACACCTATGATTACCTTTTAAACACAGCTCTGGCCTTCTTGTAGCCGCCACTTCGATAAGCCCAATCTAGGTACTTCTCCTTTAGAGGTACCGAGTCAGGACCCATGACAGCTGAGACAGCTTTCTACAATTCAAAAGAAAAAAGAAATCAAGTATGTGAGGAAATCTACAGCTATTAGGACAAAACACCGCAGGCCGCTCAACGGGGCTGCAGGAGTACACGCCATTAATACAACCCAAAAGTTAGACAGCCAATGAACCCCTACGTACTCCCCACACCACTAGCCAGGGAACCTGACAAAGCCAGTACCTTAAAGACTGCTTCAGTGTCCTCTTGGCTTTTGGCACCTTCACTCCACTCTGCCCAAGATACCCACAACGGGACACAGGCCTGTTCACAAAAACAAAAAATTTTAACATAAAGAAAGAAAAGCTGAATGCTAAACTCTGAAAACCAACCTCTCTCTTGGAAAGTTCCTGTAAGATAAATCAACCTGTAAAATACTGATTCACTCCCAGTCTACCCACACCATGAAAGAATGTCCACTGTGCTGCAGGAATGGCCTGCCAGAGCACAGCAGCCCTCTGAGACTTGGCCACCACTGCAGGACCCTCCTACTAAAGGCAGCTCCCTGCCGCCGGGCACTCCTGCCTGGAATTATCACAGACCAGCTTTGTACTAACTCAGCAACCAAGAGACCACAGCAAAGCAGCTCGGGTCCCTCCCATGACCCACAACAAAAGGAAGAACTAACCTCAGCTGAGATATCTGTTACTCAAGTATAACACACAGGGGAAGCAGGAGAAGATATTTTTCTTCCCACTTCACGTTCTGGATTTTATCTTTCCTACTAAAATATTCACTGCAAGTTTTAAGGTTTAGCTTTGCAAACTTCAAGGGTTGGTATCGTGGCACAGTGAATTGGGCCAACACATACAAAGTTGGCATCCCATATGAATAGCAGTTCAAGTCCTGAATGCTCCACTTCTGATCCAGCTCCTTCCTAATACACCTGGGAAACAACTGAAAACGGTTCAAGTGCTTGGGCCCCTGTCACCCATGGAGAGACCCAGATGGAACTTTAGGCTTCTGGCTTCAGCTCCACCCACCCAGTCCTGGCTGTTGTGGTCATCTGGCCATCTGTGGAAATTAACCAGCAGACAGAAATCAGGAGACAGAGCTGGCTATTCCACTTCCAATCAAGCTCCCTACTTATGGTCTGGGACAGCAGGGAATAGCAGGCTAGCCAAGGTCATGGGGCCCCACATCCATGTGGAAGACCTGGAGGAAGTTCCTGGTGAGCCACATAGAATAGCCACAAAGACCAACTCACTGACCTGGGGTTTCAGATGCAGAAAGGCTTCTTCAACAAGCTCGGCCACAGCAGGGTTCTCCGAGTCGATCAGCACCTGTAGCCTCATCTGCCACATGGTCCCAGAGTCCTTCAACAATTCCGTCCCGGCTACTGCTACTTCCAGTGCTTCCCTGAACAACTTACGGTGCAACAACAACTCAATCTAGGTAAGACAAAGGATTAGCAAAAAATTAACTGCTAACTCTAAACTATTACATCAATGGGAACAAACACAAGTCATCTACAAATCTAAGAGAATCATTTCAACATTTCCACTAAACCTTTTCCCTCAGTGAACAATCTAGAATCCCTGTTCTCATGCACAGGGCCCATGAAAACCAGGGAAGGGGCACCAACACTGTGGCACACCACAGTAAGCCACAATGTCCACTAGAATGCTGGGCTGAGCCCTGGCCACTCTACTTCCCATCCAGCTCCCTGCTAAGTGTCTGGGGAAAGCAGCAAAGGACGACCCAAGCGCTGGAGCCCCTGCTATCCATGTGAGAGACTGGGATGGGTCAACAAATGAAGATCATTCCGTCTCTCCTCTCTGTAAATCTGACTTTCCAATAAAAATAAATACATCTTTAAAAAAAAATCCAAACTATTTCAGCAGGGGTAGGTGGTGGTATTGAAAGTGATTTCAATTTTGTGAAAACTGTGAAAAAGCAAGTGAGTCGTAGTAAATAATCAGCATGTTTATTACAGACTGATATATGCCATGACAGATGAAGAACCACTGCCCCAGAAGTAGCACTTAGAATCAGTGACGAGAAAGAACTCCCATAAAGGAAGCATTTCAGCTAAGATCAAGGAGGAACAGGCACTGCCACGGCAAGTAGAGACTGCCCCCTTCCCCACTAGCAAAGCAGACGTTTCTCTCAACAAGCAGGGGTCAGAGACAGAAGATTAATGACATCTCGGATGCAGAAAACAATTTAAGTTCAGAATGGCTACAGAGGGGATGCTGAAGACCTGGAAGGTGAGATGGGAAATCCAGCTGGGGCCAGTTGCAGCATGGGAGCAGCTTTATCCAAAGGTCAGTGGGACACAACAGTGCCATCTGACAATTTTAAAAGACCAGCTGTGAAGAACCTGGAAAAAGTATGGGTATAGATTCAGCACAGTTCTGAAGTTGGTTTATCAGCATCTTGATGGACTCGACCTGAAAGCCAAGTGAGCAAATGGGTGCTGAGGTGACAGGATAAGGAAAGGCAGCTCCACAGACGAGCTTGGGATGCTTGAAATGGGTACACATCTGAATGGCAGAACATGACACTGTAAGGAGAGCAGGACTTCCAGGGAACACGCATTGATCTTAACCTACAGGAGCAACAAATTCACCAGCTCTGAGGAAAATAGACAAGACGATCCAGACTGCGATTTTCCCAGACAGACCACAACAGGACCAACGTCTTGGTCCTTATCTCATAGTCTTGACATAATAATATAATAGCTACTTCAATATAGTAATGTGTATCATGTGGACATGCATAAAAATGAATGAGTGTTAATGCAAAACAAGGACAATACAGAATGGAATGCAAAATAAAAAGATAATAATTGTAATTGTGTGAAAATTATTTGAATCAAGAGGCTGGAGAAAATAAAACATACTCAACAAATAAAAGGTGGATGTTTTGGCAAACAAGCTAAGCTGCCATACAGGACGCCAGCATCCCGTATCAGGATCCTTTTGGTTTAAGAACCAGCTACTCTACCATTCCAATCCAGTCTACTGCTGACATGTGAAAGCAGAAGCCTCAATCCCTGTCTGCCAACCGGGAGACCTGGATGGGGCCCTGGCCTCTGGCTTTCATCTGGCCTAGCCTAGCTGCTCTGCTCCAGGGATCTGCGGAACGCACCAGCAGATGGAAGATCTGTCTCCACCTCTCCTTGTCCCTCTACCTTTCAAATAAATAAACCTTTAAATAAATACACACACACACAGGTTCCTATCCTTTCCTCAATGAGGGTATTTAAATGAATTAACACGTTCACATGTATTCCCTCAACAACACTGGAAGTTAACAAGAGCAAAAATCATTATTGCTACTTCATTTTTTATTTCTTTTTAAAGATTTACCTTATTTATTTGAAAAGTTTTCTTAGAGAAACAGCAAGATCTTCCATCTACTGGTTCACTCCCCAAATAGCTACATCAGCCATGGCTGCAGCAAGCCAAGGCCAGGAGCTTCCTCTAGGTCTCCTACACGGATGCAGAGGCCAATGCTTTCCCACGTCACAGGAGAGAGCCGGATTGGAAAGGGTGCAGCCGGGACTCAAGCAGACACCTATATGGGGAAACGGCACCAGCAGAGGCTTTACCTGCTAACCCACTGCACCAGCCCCTGTTCCACTTCCAATTCAGCTCCCTGGCACCATGCCACGGAAAGCAGAGGATGCTGACCTCTGCACCCATGTGGGAGACCTGGAAGAAATCCTTGCTGCTGCATGGCCATTTGCAGAGTGAACCAGCAGAGGGAAAACCCTTCTATTTCTCCCTCTCTTTCTCAAATAAATAAAATAAAGCTTAGAGTAACAGTAATAATATTCTTCCCTTTACTAGTACAGGTGTCACGTTAGCCACGCACTGAGTACTGACAGTCAAACATAAACATCCTCTACACACCCATCTCCTGAATGGGCCTCACCACAGGAAGAATACACTTACCACAACAGGCATACTAACACAAAGCAGCTAGAACACAGCACCTGTCACCAGCACTGACCATGTTCCCACGTCCTTACCCACTGCTTGTACTGGGATTCTGACAGCAGCTTGAGTCCATGTGCCGTCCTGAAGGCAGCCATGGTTCTTTCCAGCCTCTGCAATCAGAAAAACCCTTCAGTTCATTACAAGGACACCAACAAGGGCCGCTGATCTCCAACACAAACAAATACAGTTTTGTGTATTTCTGAGAGTTCAGGAGGCAACTGAGTTACTTTCACAGGTGCTTTCACAAGTCAGACATATAGATACAATCTAGTGAGCAGAGAGCCCCTTCTGTCTAGAGGCCTGGAGACCCTACAAGCAGGAATCAAACCCAGACCTTCAAAATGACAGACACCAAAGGACAGAGTGGCTAAGCAGTAAACAAGAGAGTACACTTGCAGAAACTGCCCCAGACCTCAAGAGAGCTGTACTTCTGCCCCTGCTTCACAGGAGAGTCACCTGCTAGTAAGTCACTATGACCATGTGACTTAAGTCCTACCTTCTCTCGGAGAAACACACTGCTTGTCTTCTTAGAAAATCTTTCCAAGCAAAAGTTGATATAACATTTCCACATGGCCTCTGGAAAAGTGAGGGTTCATCGTGATCAGAACAATTCAATAATCACTGTACAGCTTTTCTGCCACAGGCAGTTTGTACAAAATAAGAACTATGACTTGATAAAGAAGAGCAGGGCAGACCGTGTCTGGAATCTTGAATTCAGACTGTTGGTGCCGCAGACAGAGATCAAACTCTGTGGTGGAGGTGCACGGGTGAGGGTCCACAGCTGGGCAACAGTCCAAGGCCGCAGAAGTGTGTGCCTGAGACAGTCACATGCTGACTTCTGTACCCGGCCATGCTGCTCGCTGATCACCAAGCAATGGCTGGCAATATATCAAAGCATGTGCCACATCATGTCCTATTATCTGACTCTCCAACCAGAACAATGAAAGAATGAGGCAGCCAGCCACCTAGGCCCACCCGGTCCTCACAGACGGGCTTCTCTCCGGACACCTGCTTTTGTGAGCTTTATCTCAGGTCCGTCTCAATTGTACATCATCTACATCACATCCTGCTCACCACAGTATTCTCTTCAGAAAGAAAACTTCTATGAAGGAGTTAAGAAATCAAACAGAAATTTCACTCTAATCACATTGAAACACTTCAAACATTAGGGACAAAATTACCAAAAGATAAATATGAAAATCAAAAGCTTTATTTGGGTTCTATATGCTGTGGATTTTATTTTCCACTATTAGCAATTTTTTAAAATGAAATATCTTGTTTTTAAGATGTATTTATTTTTATTTGAAAGGCAGATTTGCAGAGAGAAAAAAATCTTCAATTAGTTGCTTCACTCTCCAAATTGCTGACACGGCCAGAGCCGGCTGGTCCAAAGCCAAGAGCCAGGAGTTTCCTCGAAGTTTCCCACATGGGTGCAAGGGTCCAAGTACCTGGGTCATCTTTTTGTTTTCCCAGACATATCAGCAGGAAGCTAGATGGGACTGGAGCAGCCAGGACTTGAACCAGTGCCCACATAGGACACGGGCACCACAGCCAGAGGCTTAACAAACACCACAGCACCCCAAAATGAAATTTCCATCAAAAAGATAGTTAAACAGATCAAAAGAATAACCCTCCATCTTGCATGCAGGCATCCCATGTGGGAGCTGGTTTGTGACCCAGCTGCTCCGCCTCTGATCCAGCTCCCGGCTTAAGGCTTGGGAAAACAGTGGAGGATAAGCCAGGTTTTATTCTACTTTGTTTTAAGATTTTTTTTTTTTTTATTGGAAAGGCAGATGTACAGAGAGGAGATAGACAGAAAGATCCTGGGTCCACTGGTTCACTCTCCAAGTACCCGCAATGGCTGAGACTGAGCCAATCCAAAGCCAGGAGCCAGAAGCTTCTTCTGGTCTCCCACAGGCTTTGGGCTGTCCTCTACTCCTTTCCCAGGCCACAAGCAGGGAGCTGGAAGAAAAGTAGAGTAGCTGGGACATGAACAGGTCCTCATATGAGATCCCAGGAGATGCAAGGCGAGGATTTAGCCTATTATGCCTAGCCCAGCCCAAGTTTTTAGGACCCTGCACCCACATGGGAGTCTTGAAGGAAGCTTCTGGCTCCTAACTTCAGATCAAGTCAACTCCAGCCACTAGAAAGTGAGCCAGCAAATGGCAAATATGTTTCTGGCTCTCCTCTCTGCAAATCTTTCCTCTGTCAGGATGTAGTCCCTGCAGGTGAGCACAAAAACCAAGTCTGGGAGCATCCTAGGCTAGGCCAGTTCATAACACCCACCGGCAGATCTGAGAACCAGGACATAGTTTAAGACAGGCCAGGTCGGGCCACAACATCTGCCAGTTCACATTAGACTGGGGGCTGGCTGGGCTAGGCTGCAATATCCACAAGCACGAGCTGGAACTGGCACAAACCTGGAAGGGCCAGGCCCTAGCACCCATAGGCAAATGCTGAAGTAAGGCAGGCCAGGCCAGACTGGGCCACAGCACCCACCAGTACTTGTGAGACCTGGGTGTAGGGGTGCAAACCTGATAGAGGGCTTCCCAGCTAAGCCACTGCTCCCGCTGATAAGCATGAGAACTGGGATTGGAGGTAGATCAGGCCAAGCAGGGTTAAAACACCCATTGGCCTGCATACGAGATGTATTAGGAGTTAGGATGGACTAATCGGTACCCACTGGTGCTAGCATGAGCCAGAGTAAATGCAGGCTGGTTTGGCTTTGCTGCAGCACCAGCTGGCAAGTACTGGGTCTGGGGGCAAACCCTGTCAAGCTAGACTGCAGAACCACTTGGAAAGTGCCAGGAATAGGAGTAGGTCCAGTAGAGAAGCTGTGGGTACCTTTCTGATGGTACAACTCCTACTGGTGAGCATAAGAACCAGGACTAGGGGCGGGTCTCGCCAGACAAGCGAGACACCTGCCAGCATGAGTACAGGCTGAATAATGGGATCATTTGGGTTCAGCTAAGCTCTAATGCCCATTGATGTATTTGAGAGCTGAATGGGATGTAAGACAGACTGAACCAGTCTACTGTATGTACTGGCAAGCACAAGAACCAGGGCTGGGGGTAGGTCTGGTGGGGGTTACTGGAGGTAACTAGGCTAGGCTACAGTTTCCACTGGTATACATGAGGGTCAAATGTGTAGTGGACTGGGTTGGGCTGGGCCATAGTTTCCAGTAGTTTGCAAAATAGATGGGGCTGGAGACAGAATTGCATGTGTCATAACTGGGCATCCTTAGTGGCTAAGATGGAGCAGTGGTCTGCATGCCCAGACGCACATGGAGGATATGGCATTCCACTGGGGTCTGCAGAGAAAATTTAGTACCAAAGCAGATGAAGGAGGGCAGAACAAACTGGACAACTACCCCAGCTAACCATTTACAGCAAATATCTAGGCGAATGGAGAACTCTAAGTTGGACTGTCAGCCAATAGACCTTGGAAGGATTTCCTCATGCTCGGAGCGGCAAGATCGGCAACATTTCAGAACTATCAGACCACTCAAGCAAAACCCTCAGAGCACTCCCCATCGGGGCTCTGAGATGGCATCAGGTGGCCATTTCCCATCCCCAGGTACTGAGGTGGGTAGGAGGCTGGGTATGGCCCCCTCCCTGTCTCCTCCCTTCCCCCAGACACAGAAGGAAGAAAAAGAAAATGAAGAAACAATGGTTTCACCCAATTCGCCCTGACCCTCTCTCACTCTGATCAACTATGTAAACATCATTAAAAAAAAAAAAAAAAGACAGTGAACAAGTAATAAAAGCCAATGTTGCAGCACAGTAGTTTAAACTGCCACCATGTCAGAGCGTGGACACCTGGAAGGCAGTAGATGATGGCTCCAGTACCTGGGCCCGACGATGCAATGCAGCACTCCAAGGTGGGAGCTGAAGGCTTCTGATGCCAGCCTGGCCCATCCTAAGCAGCTTGGCCACTCAGCGAGCAAAGAGATAGACAGACAATCTCTGTCTTTCCCTTACTGTCAGTCTTTCAAATAAATCTTTTAAAAATAGTAAAAAAGTCTTCTGCATAATTTCCCAAATAAATATGGTTATTACTGAGGAAGGTTCCAGAAGCGCCAACATTCACCATCACAGGAAGAACAAGGCACACAACGCAGGCACACACAAAGCACTGCACTACACGAAGATTCCTAACAGATCTGGGAAATGCCCAGGGAAGCTTCGGGTCACGCTCATGGGCTATTCCTCTGCCCCACACCATGGCCACAGCTCACCTGTAGGCAGCGTCTTCACAGCCTCCTCGTAGACTGCACTGCACCTGTCTTCCCTCTGGCCCATCTCTGCAGCTTTGGCTGACTTCGCTGTGGGCTGTTCTTCTCCTGGCTTTGACTCAATCTCTAATTCCCGTCGCGCTACATAATCCCAAGTCAGTGGGTCATCTGTGTGCAGTGTCTGAAGGCTGAAAAATAATGTATTGACATCTATGAGAAAGACATAACTTGCAATATCAGAAGAGAGTCCCACACAGGACACCCTCATAAAAACTGCATTTTCCAATATGCTGTCCTACATAAATTTAGTCAGTGGAGACAGGTTTGGCATAGCAGTTTAAGACACCAATTGAGAAGCCCGCATCCCATATGCCAATTTCCAGGTTCAGGTCCAGGCTCCACTCCCAAATCAGCTTTGTACTGACGCACTCTTTGAGAGGCAGCCACTGATTAGCTTCCTGCCTTCCCCATGAAAAACCTGGAATTCAGTTCCAAGCTTCTGGTTCCATTCTGACCCAGTCCCAGTTGATGCAAGCGATTCGGGACTGAACCAGCAGATGACGGCTCATTCTGTCTCTCCAATACGTAATTTTAAAAAAACTAATCAACTAAATCTAGTCAACAGAACCAAGTTGTCACACAATTAATGAGTCCCAGAAAGTTTCAGGCATCATTCATAAATGTTAACTTTCAAGCCAGCTCTCAAAATCATGCCAGCAGTTCACCATGACAATACAACCCTCAATGAGCCCCAGATAAGCTTATTCACTCAATTTGCTGTAACAGGGACAGAGGGGAAAAAACATAACCACATCCCTCAAGATATTCAAAATGACCTAGGTGCACTTTATCTCCTGTACAAGTGAGAGAAGCTACCTAAGAATGGAAGTACCCACAAGGCAAACTACAAGCAGCTCAAAAAAAAACAGACCTATTGATTTTTATTAGAAAGAGATTTAGAAAAAAAAAAAAGAAAGAGAGAGATTTAGAGAGAAGAAGGGAGAGAAAGATACTCCATCCACTAGTTCATTCCCCAAATTGGCCACATCAGTTGGAGCTGAGCTGATCCAAAGCCAAGAGCCAGGAGTTTCCTCCAAGCCTCCCACAGTGATGGAGGGGCCCAAGGCTCTGGGCCACCCTGCACTGCTTTCCCCGGCCACAAGCAGGGACCCGGGCGGGATGTGGAGCAGCCAGGACACAAACCAGCCCACACTGGAAGCTGGAGCTTAGAAGTGGAGGATAAGCCAGCTGAGCCAAAGCACCAGTAGTTCTTAAGTAATACTATCAGACAACAAAGATTAGAATTACCTACAGCAGCTAAACAAAAACATCAATGAATAAAACTCTCTACCTTATTGATGAAAGTCATGCCAGGAAAGTACAACATCAATATTTATATATGCATTAGGAAAGACAAAGGAAACCAAGGACCATCCGCAGGAACAAACACACAGTCCTAAAAAACAGCTTTGCTATCAAGGACTTAGTTGCTATCTTCATTCCACCACTCTAAATAGACAACTTCAAAACATTATCACAGAGCCCAGTGCGATAGCCTAGTGGCTAAATCCTTGCCTTGTATCCACCAGGATCCCATATGGGCATCAGTTCATATCCTAGCTGCTCCACTTTCTATCCAGCTCCCCACTACTAGCTTGGGAAAGCAATAAAGGATGGCCCAAAGCCTTGGGACCTTGAGCCCACGTGGGAGACCCAGAGGATGCACCTGGCTCCTGGCTTCGGAACAGCACAGCTCCTGTCACTGCGGCCACATGGGGACTGAACGAACGGATGAAGGACCTTTCTCTCTATATCTCCTTCTTTCTGTATATCTGCTTTTCTATTAAACCTCTTAAAAAAAAAAAAAAAGCACCTTCTCACAAATCAAAATTACAGTCACCTTTCCAGTGTTATACGTACTCGTTATAAATCTCTTTCTGTAGATCTTTGGCAAAGTCAAACAGCTGTGCAATTGAAAGCAACGACACGTGGAACTCTGCACCTAGAATACAAAACACAGGCAAGGGAAGGGTCATTACACTGAAAAATCCCTCTGTTCTAAAAACACCATCTTCTTAGTTTTAAAAACGCAGAAACAGATCAAATAGTGCAGGGGAGGGGGTTTGAGGGAAAGAGTTCTTCCACAATCCAACCACATGAGCAACTGCATTTATACATATAGAAACGCATTCCCAAGTCAGTGGGTCATCTGTGTGCAGTGTCTGAAGGCTGAAAAATAGATTATTGACATCTATGAGAAGAGACATAACTTGCATTATATATTCATAGATATATTTTTTAAAGATTTATTTATTTTTATTACAAAGTCAGATATACAGAGAGCAGGAGAGACAGAGAGGAAGATCTTCCATCTAATGATTCACTCCCCAAGTGACTCCAATGGCCGGTGCTGCACCAATCCGAAGCCAGGAGCCAGGAGCTTCCTCCAGGTCTACCACACGGGTGCAGGGTCCCAAGGCTTTGGGCCGTCCTCGACTGCTTTCCCAGGCCACAAGCAGGATGCTGGATGGGAAGTGAGGCTGTTGGGATTAGACCCGGCGCCCAAATGGGATCCCAGCGTATTCAAGGCAAGGACTTTAGCTGCTAGGCCACCATGCCAGACCCAGCAATTGCATATTTAAATGTTTATAAATACTTCTGATATTTACTCTCAAAGGAAATGAAATAAATTATATATCATTCTGGGTAACAATATAAATTAAGTACTCAAGAAAAACTTGCTGAAATGTCCAGTTATGACCTAGGAGAAATAGCCTTTTCTGAAAGAAACAGAACACTTTGTCCACATTTGTTTTCATACACATTCTACTGGGAAGTTCAAAATTAGTGACAGGTCTTATCGTTATCAAGAAGGTTCCATTTTCATACCTCAAGTAAATGCCTAAAGGTCACCTACCTTTAATTACGCTTACAGAATTTTTGTAGATGATCCGTGCCAATTCTCCTGTAAGTATTTCTTGAGGATAATCAAAATGTCTCTAAAAAGAATTACACAAAACATAACTGCAACACTACTGAGCAGAGAAAACACAAGGATAAAAATTAACACTTCTACACAACCTGTGCCATATAACCTACCGCTGAGCCCACATGGAGATATGGATAAAGTCACTAACCTTCCTGCTTGGGCCGGTCAGAATGCCAGAGCACTGGCAAGATTATGTGCCTTAAGCTCACTCCACTTAGACCAGATAAAGTGTTACAGCTTGTCGAACCTTCTGTGGGAGACTTTATTTGGACTGGGGCCAATGTTGTGACACAGCAAGTAAATGCACTATCTACAGTGCTGGCATGCCACACACTCAACCACATCCCAGCTGCTCCACTTAGGATCCAGTTCCCTGCTAATGCCACTGGGAAAGCAGTGGAGGATGGCTCCTGTGACCCACGTGTGAGACTCAGAAGAAATTCCCAGCTCCTGGCTTCGGCCTGGCCTAACACTGACTGCTACAGCTATTTGAGGAGTGAACCAGCAGATGGAAGATCTATCTCTTCCTCTCTCTCTCTCTAACTCTTTGAAATAAGCAAACTAAATAATTTTTAAAAGAATTCTATTTGGATTAAAATGTACTGAGCTGGAAATCACAATGACAAGAAGACAACAAAATTCCAGCCTAATGTTCTAAACCTTTCTTTATTATTATTCTGTCATGGGGCTGGAGTAGTGGTGCAAACAAGTATAGGCTGCCACTCGCAGTGCCAGCATCCTATATTAATGCCAGTTCAAGTCCATGCACTGAACTTCAAGTCCAGCTCCTTGCCAATGTACTTGGGTAAACAGAAGACATTCTAAGTCCTCAAGCCTCTGCCATTCATGTGGCAGACCTTTATAGAATTTTGGGCTCCCAGTTTTGACCTGGCCCAGACACAATCATTAGGAACACTGGGAGAGTGAATCAACAACTGAAAGATCTTTATGTGTCTCTGTCTCTCCACCTCTAGACCTTCTCCCCCATCTCTCTAACTCCACCTTTTAAACAAATAAAGAACTGATTAACAAAACCTTTCAAAGAAAATTATTCTGGGGGCCAACACTGTGGTATTGTGGGTAAAGCTGCCCTCTGTGATGCCAGCACCCAATATGGATGCCAGTCCGTGTCAGGACTGCTCCAGTTCCCATTCAAATCCCTGTCAATGGCCTGGGAGATGAAATGGAGATGACTCAATTGCTTGGGCCTCTGCACTCACATGGGAGACGCAGAAGCTCCCAACTTGGGCCTGGCTCAACCCTGGCCATAGAGGCCACTTGGAAAAAAAAAAAAATTCAGAGGATGGAAGATAACTCTCCATCTCTCCCTCTCTGTAACCCTTTCTAATAAATATCTTTTGAAAAAATGATTGTCAAGTAAATGATTATTTAAAAAGAAAAGGAAATAAGCTAAGAACTATACTTTTCACAACTTTTCTGAAGCTTTTTGAACATGTAACAAAAGTTTACAACATTAAAGAATAGCATCCCTCAGAAAAAGTTATAAGATTTTATTTATTCATTTGAAAGGCAGAGTTAGAGTAGGAAACACAGAAAGAAGAAGATCTTACACCCACTGGTTCATTCCCCAAATGGCTGCAACATCTAGGATTGGGCACTCCATCTCCCAGGCAAGTGTGGGGTTCCAAATGCTGGAACCACCTTCCAGTGCTTTCTCAGGCTTGTTAGCACAACACTGAATTTGAAGTGGGGCAGCCAGGACTTGAATCAGCACCCACATGGGATGCTGGCATTGCAGGTGGTAGCTTAAATGACTATGCCACAATGCTGGCACCCATCAAATACCTACTTATAAAGCATAAAACGTCACTGCTACTCCTAAATCCACTAAAGTAAACCAACTGTAGACACATCTTAAAACTTCAAAATATGAAATTAAGCTGGAAATAAATTTCAAAGATTCTCTTACTCCCACACAGGCTTAAAAGATTACATAATGTGGGTAACTGACAATCCCACTAATATCTTACCAGGTCATCCATATCTGCTTTTTCCAGTTCTTGCTTTTCCTTCCTCAGTTTCTCGGCATGCATCAACTCCATCCTAAAGTACTGCAGAGGGAAAACAACGAGAACATCCTTGGTGTCTTTCTTTTCCGTTTTTTTCCCCCCAAAAGATTTACTTATCTTTATTGAAAAGGCAGAACATGCTACAATGCCAGTCATCAAGCTAAAAAATAGACAAACTAGCCATCTAAGATTGAAGGATTTTATAAGTGAATGTCAGAAGTGCCAACAAAGGTTGGGTGAGGAATCTCTTAGCGCCTCTGTTATCCCTAAGGTCTTCCGTGAATGATGCCGAGTTCCACTGGAAACAATCCCACTATGGTATTTAGAAGTGAAGCCTTTCTGAAATGATAATGTTACATCAGTTCAGGCCATAAGGGAAAAACCCCAGGACTGAACTCCAGTGAGTTCAGAAGAACAGACACGAACACACTCAGGGATCTACACTCCCTGTCCCCTGACACCTTGTGACTCCATCAGCAAGACAGCCATCACCTGGCTGGGCCAGCAGGCCGCCAGTACAGAACAGCGGCCCTTCAGAACTACAAGCTGAAACCACCCTCTTCCCTTTATAAACTCGGCCTACCTACATCACTTCACTGAGTAGGAGCATGACAAGGCAGGTAAGGATTCCAACTTCTCATTAACCTAGATGCTGCCCAGTGCCAACAAAAGATGCTTCTCCTCACCCTCCCATCCCACCTTAGCCTGCATAATCTGAAGTCTTTAAGATTTGAGAGCCAGAGATAACCAAACACAGAAAGACATATCTTCCATCTGCTGGTGCACTTTCCAAGACTACAGCAACCAGACCTGAGCCAAAGTCAGGAGCCAAGACTATCCAGGACTCCATGTGGGTGACACAGTCCAAGGCCTTGAGTTGTTTTCTACTACTGCCCAAACACATCATTAGGGAGCTGGATTGGAAGCAGGGCAGCTCAGACTGGAACTGGAACTTTAATACAAGTATTCAAGTAGCAGCTTAACGTGTTGTGCCACAACACTGACGCATAAAGTGTTCCTAAACTTAATGAGCAATATATGAGCAAGTGTTCAGCTTAGCAGTTAAAATTCCCACACCACCTCCATCGCAGAGTTCAGGTTCAATTCTCAGCTCTACTTGGCTAACTCCAGCTCCTTGGTAATACAGACCCTGAGGGACAGTGGTAATGACTCAAGCAATTGGGTTCCTGCCACCAGCATGTGAAAACCTGAATAGAACTTTGGCTTATGTGCTGGCCATTATAGGTATTCGAAGTGATTAACAAGACAAACACTTGTCCGTCCTTTCCCTCTCTCTCTCTCTCTCTCTGCCTCTGCTTCCTAAATTAAGAAAGAATGCATACTGAGGCCCTGAAAGATGCCTCAGTGGCTAAATCCCCGCCTTGAAGGCGCCAGGATCCCACATAGGCATCAGCTCATGCCCCAGCTGCTCCACAGTTCATCTACCCAGCAGTGGGGGAGGATGGCCCATATCTGTCTCTCCTTCTCTCTGTGATTCTGCCTTTCTAATAAAAATAAATAACTCTTAGAGCACACACACATCTGCAGAGAACCCCAGTGAGGCATCACTCTTTCAGCGGGTATGCACACACTTACTTCTTGATAAAGCTTTGGGCACTCAGGATGAAAGCGCAGAGCCCGCAGAAACAACTGTCTCGCACTTTCTGAAGATAAACGGTCTTCCATTTCCCATTTGGCTGCCATAATCCACAAAGCTATAAATGAAAAAACATCAGACTCCATATCAATAAATGAAACAAGGCAACCAAGAAAAGACAATGATGCAATCTCAAATACTCAAAGAATTTTTAAAATAATCTTACCGAAAAGGTAAGGAGGAAAAGAGTTTCTAATGGCTCACTTGCATTGCTTTATCTAGTATTACAATATTCTGGGGCCAGTGTCGTAGCACAGTGGTAAAGCTGCTGCCTGTGACAACATGTAGAAAGCAGATCAGAATCTGGCTGCTCCACTTTCAATTCAGCTCCCTGGGAAAGTAGCAAAGGACAACCCGAGAACTTCGGCCTCAGCGTCACTGGGTCTGGCCTACTCCCAGGCTGCTGGCCAACTGGTGAGGGAACCAACAAATGGAAAATCTGTCTCTCCCTCTTTGCAACCTGGACTCTCAAGCAAATCTTTAAAATAAATAAGTAAAATTAGAATATTCTGTGACCAATGTGGTGACGCAGTTAAAGCTCTTGCAATACAGTCATGCCATATCTGTGCTCAACTTCCTATCCAGCTTACTCCCTAAAATGCCTAAGAAGCATCAGAAAAATGGCCCAAATGACTGGGCCCAAGCCAATCATGTAGGAGTCATGGATGGAATTACTGACTCTTGGCTATGACCTGGCCCAGTCTTGACTGCTGTGGACACCTAGAAAGTAAACCAGCATATGCAAGTCTCTTTGTCTCTGTCACTTTTTCAAATAAATAAAATAAATCTTGAAAAAACAATATTATTCTGGACCCAACGCCATGGCTTGATGAGCTAATTCTCTACCTCACAGGCACTGGGATTTCATGTGGACACCAGTTCATGTCCCGGCTGTTCCACTTCTCATCCAGCTCCCTGCATATGGAAAACGGTGGAGAATGGCCCAAAGACTTGGGACCCTGCACAAGCACGGGACATCCAGAGCAGGCTCCCAGCTCCTGGCTTTGGATCAAAATAGCCCCATCCATTGCGGTCCACTGCAGTGAATCAGCAGACACAAGATCATTCTCTCTCTCCACTGTAAATCTGCCTTTCCAATGAAGATAAATTTTGAAAAATAGTAACAATATTCTAAAGGAAACAAGTAAATACTAATATGACTTAGAGACACAGTACATGCTACTGCATGTCATCAATGTGATGTGTAATATTTTAAATACTGAAAAAAAAGTCAGAGAGAGAGGACCCAGAGAAAAAGATCTTTCATCCATTGGTTAACTCCACAAATAGCCAAGTTGGACAGGACTGGGTCAGAAAGAAAACAGGATACTGAAATTCCAACTGTGTCTCTTTCATGGCTAGCAGTGACCAAAATTCCTGGGCCATCTTCCAGCTACCTTCCCAAGAACATCAGCAGGCAGCTGGATGGGAAGCAGAGCAACCCAACTCAAACTGGTAGTCCAATATGGGATAGACACAGTAAAGCCACATTTTAAAGATGTTAAAAAGAAAAACACTCATACCTTAGAATCAGTGAAATAATACCACTCTTTGTTCTTCTCTCACTTGGAATAGTTCACAATTTTTTAAAAAATTGAAAAATGCCTCAAAATTGGAAATTAAGAGCCAACACTGTGGCTCAATGGGCTGATCTTCCACCTTCAAGCACTGGTATCCAATGGATGCCTGTTCATGTCCCAGTTGCTCCACTTTCCATCCAGCTTCCCTGCTGGTGCCCTGGGAAAGCAGCAGAGGATGGCCCAACTCCCTAGACCCTGGCACCCATGTTAGTGTGAGAGAACTGGAAGAGGATCCTGGCTCCCTGCTTTGGATTGGTTCAGCTCTGGCCACTGTGGCCTTTTGGGATGGCCAAAGAGGATGAAGATCTTTCTCTCTCTTTCCCTCTAATAAGAATAATTCTTGGGCCTGGTGGCGTGGCCTAGCGGCTAAAGTCCTCACCTTGAACGTGCCCGGATCCCATATGGGCACCAGTTCTAATCCCGGCAGCTACACTTCCTATCCAGCTCCCTGCTTGTGGCCTGGGAAAGCAGTCAAGGACAGCTCAAAGCCTTGGGACCCTGCACCCACAGAGACCCAAAAGAAATTCCTGGATCCTGGCTTCGGATCGGCACAGTACCGGCCGTTGCACTCACTTGGGGAGTCAATCATCGGACAGAAGATCTTCTTCTCTGTTTCTCCTCCTCTCTGTCTCTCCTCCTCTCTGTATATCTGACTTTCCAATAAATAAATAAATCTTTAAAAATAAATAGATAAATAATTCTTAAAAAAAGAAGAAAATAAATTAATAATGAGTTAATATTGTAGTTTCTTTCCTAGAAACCCAAGTTCAGCTATCTTAACAAGCAGGACTAATATTGAAAAACAAAAAGAGTGATAACCACGCCCAGACTAGGAGAACCCTGAATGAAGGCAAGCCACTGCTGTGCTGCTACAGAGCACGGGACTTTCTGAAAAGGAGCAAGAACTTTGCCTTTATTTTTAATATTTATTTATTTGAAAGGCAGAGTGATCAAGACAGAAAATCAGACAGTAAGCTTCCATCCAATCCACAGCAGCACTTCCCAAATGGAAACAATAGCTAGGGTTGAACCAATCAAAAGCCAAGAGTGTAAAATTCCAACGGGGTCTTAACAGGAGTAGTGGGGGCCTAAGTACTGTGCCATCTTCCACTGCTTTCCCAGGTACATTAAAGGGAACTGGTGGGAAGCAGAGTGGCCTGAACTTGAATCAGCAATCATAGGGGATACCAGCAGCAGGGAAGGTATCGATCAACAGACTGAACATGCTCAACCTGCATGTTCAATGTGCTGCCCTGCGATGCCAGCCCTAGGGCTTCTAAGCAGGAGCTGCGTCCTACCCAGTGATGTTATCTCGTCTCCGCACACCTGAACTACCAGCTCGAGTTCCACAGACTGGCATCCAAGCTGCTTGAAGCACTGTACTAAAGAAACACACCTGTGGGGCAGCACATTAAGCCACCTCCAGCAGTGGTGGCATCCCACATGGGCATCAGCTCAAATTACAGCTCCCTATTAATGCGCCTGGGAAAGCAATGGAAGATGTGGCACAAATGCTTGGGCGCCTGTATCCATATGAAAACCCAGAAGCTTTGGGCTCCTGACTTCACCCAGGTCTATCCCTGTAATTGTAGCCATTTGGGGACTGAACCAACTTTCTCTCTCTCTCTAGTTCTTTCTGTAACTCTGCCTTTCAAATAAAACACATTTTTAAATAAAAAAATTCCCCAGTAATAAAGCTTTCTTAAGATGCTGTTTAAGTTGAAAGGTAGGAGAGAAACATAGACAGAGATCTCCAAATGGCCACAAGACCAGGCTGGGCCAGGCTGAAACCAGGAGCCTGGAACTCATCTGGGCCTCCCTGGGGATGCTAGGGCCCCAGCACGCAGGCTGTCCTTTAGTGCTTAGCAGGGCACATTAACAAGCACTTGAACAACAAATGGAGTAGACATGCCCCAAACCAGCACTCCCACTGGGTGCCAGCATCACATGCTCTGGCTGAACTTGCTACATGAGTGCCAGCCACTATAATAACCCAATTTGATTGCCTCCAAATAATATACCTCAAAAGGACTGAAGACTACCATTTGCAATCAGTTAAAAAGCCACAGTGGTCCCTGCCCACAGAGTATATGGTATAGTGAGGGGTGTAGGGTCAGCAAACATGAATACTGACAGCCGTTCAGAACAAACACTGCTGAGGCCAACTGTCCAGGGAGGTCCACAAGGATTCCTATCAGCTTCTTCCAGCAAAAAAAATGGGGGGAGGGGGATCAAAACAGATCAACTGTAAACTCTAAATGAAACAAAGAACTGTCAGGACTTGGAGCATACCTGGCTTGTTTGAATGAATGGCCAACATGGCAGAGAACACTTTGCTCAGCTGCTCCTTGGTCGCCTGTAGAAGAAGAGACACATCTGCTTTCTGAACAGGGAAGTCACCGAGGCTAATGTCCCAAGTGCACCTTCACAACTTTTTTTCACCAATATTTATATTTCTACTATCTAAATCCCAAAATAGTTTAAGAATCTAAACACAAAAAAAAATTTTTAAGTTACTGAATAAGTAGGCATAAAAATGAAATCTTCCCAATCACTTACAAACTAATTTTATAGTTATTAATACAAATAGTAGGCTGAAATTCAGCCTTCCTGGGTTTGTCCATTTTAAAGATTTATTTACTTGGGTCCGGCGAGATAGTGCAGTGGCTAAGGTCCTCGCCTTGAACGTGCCAGGATCCCATAAGGGCGCCGGTTCTAATCCCAGCGGCCCCACTCCCCATCCAGCTCCCTGCTTGTGGCCTGGGAAAGCAGTCAAGGACAGCTCAAAGCCTTGGGACCCTGCACCCATATGGAGACCCAGATGAAGCTCCAGGCTCTTGACTTCAGATCAACTCAGCTCTGGCCGTTGCAGTCACTTGGGGAGTAAACCAACAGACGGAAGATATTCCTCTCTCTCTTTCTCCTCCTCTCTGTATATCTGACTTCGCAATAAAAAATAAATCTTAAAATATGAAAAAGATTTGAACCCAGCATTACACAATATGAAATCAAATGTCGCAGCAGTGTCTGAACTGTCCTGCCAAACACCCACCCCTGAGTTCTTTGTCCATTCATCAATGCTACATCGCTGGTAAAAACAGAAGCAGTAAAGAAGCATAAAGCTTAAAAGCCAGATAAGTAGAAAGTACAGAAGTGGGGGAAGATACAGCTTCACTCACCCATTTTTTACAAAAAACTACATAGGACAGCCAAAGTTGAACATCATCCTGCAAGAAAAGCAATGTGGTCAGCTGCTTGAATTTGATGTTGACATCCAAGGTACTTCTCAATTAACTAATTTTGTTACTAACAGGCAGATTTTAAAGACCAATGGGTAACCACATCCCCCAGCCTTTCAGGCTCTTCCTTACTGAAGCCAAACGGCAACTCAATGTGTGCCCGACACCCACCCACACTCCAACATGTCGTCTATCTACTCGGCTCGGTACTGCGCTTGACGGTCTCCACCAGGTAAGCCACTCGAGCACTGCACTCCCCGAAGCACGCCAGTGTACCCCGGCATGTCCGGTCCCAGAGAGAAACTGAGTAAAACCAAGTTACTGAGGTACTGCCACCCTTTATCTTTCACCTCCAAGTTGTCAGTGCACGCCCCTTACAGATAAATCCAAACATCTCCACGGCAAGCTTTAACCCTAAATAAATTGGATATGCGATTTTCAATACTACCTTTACAAAATAACCATAAGACAGTGAGACTGATTTTAATAAATGGTTGAAAAAATGTTTCAAGCACTGGTACTATCAGTGAGGCGTCCACACAGTAATACATACAACACACATCCCCAGCCCCGAGGCGAGGTGCTGTCAGCTCACACCTTCCACTTTGCTGAAGCCCGTCGGAAGACTCCTTGTACCCGGTGGACAATAGAATTTTCAATCTCATCCCTCTTAAAGGAGTACTTTATGCGCTGAAAGGGAACATAAAAGTCTTGGTTTGATCACATTTGTCCAAAGCAGCATTCCCACCTGATCATCTCACAATACAAAAAAGAAAGAAAATAACTGTAGCTACCCCGTTACACACAGCACGAGGGTTCATCAACAGCAACTGCCTCCCACACACACGTTCTAGTTACATGGCTATGAGGCTTACTCTACTTTCTCCCACCATCTAGAAAATCATCTACTTACTGTTCTTCTTCTCTGGATCAGCTCCAATAGATTAATTTCATACTATGGGAGAAAAACATTTTAAAAATTACAGTCTTTTAAACACAAAAAACAAATTTAGTTAACTTCTTTAGAAACTTATTTATTTGGGGGTCTGGTGTGGTAGCCTGGTATACGGTAGCCTTGCATGTGCTGGGATTCCATATGGGCACTAGTTCATGCCCCAGCTGCTCCACTTCCCATCCAGCTCCCTGCTTGTGGCCTGGGAAAGCAGTTGAGGATGGCCCAAAGCCTTGGGACCCTGAGCCCACAAGGGAGACCCGGAAGAAGCTCCTGGCTCCTGCCTTCGGATCGGCTCAGCTCTGGCCATTACAGCCACTTGGGGAGTGAACCAGTGGATAGAAGATCTTTCTCTCTGTAAATCTGACTTTCCAATAAAACAATTTAAAAAAAAAAAAAAGAAAGAAAGAAAGAAAGAAAGAAACATATTTAGTTGGGCCCAACGTGGTAACCTAATGGTTAAAGTCCTTGCCTTGCATACCCAGGATTCCACATGGGCTCCGGTTCTTGTCCCAGCTATCCCACTTTGCTCTAGAGCACCCAAAGCCTTGGAATGCAGCACCCGCTTGGGAGACCCAGAAGAAGCTCCCGGCTCCTGGCTTTGGACTGGCTCAGCTCTGGCCATGAGTGAATGAGTGAACAAAATATCTTTCTCTTTGTCTCCTTCTCTCTGGAGATCTGACTCTCCAGTAAAAATAAATAAATCTTTTTTTTTTTTTTAAGATTTATTTTTATTATTTTTTGATTGGAAAGGCGGATATACAGAGAGGAGAGACAGAGAGGAAGATCTTCCGTCCGATGATTCACTCCCCAAGTGAGCGCAACGGGCCGATGCTATGCCGATCCGAAGCCAGGAGCCTCTTCTGGGTCTCCCACGCGGGTGCAGGTTCCCAAAGCTTTGGGCCGTCCTCGACTGCTTTCCCGGGCCACAGGCAGGGAGCTGGAAGGGAAGCGGGGCCGCCGGGACTAGAACCGGCGCCCATATGGGATCCCGGGCGTGCTAGGCGAGGACCTTAACCACTTGCGCCACCGCGCCGGGCCCATAAATAAATCTTTAAATTAAAAAGAGGAAATTTATTTATTTACCTGACAGGCAGTTACACACAGTTATCTTCCGTTCACTGGTTAACTTCCCAAATGGCCACAAAAGCTGAGCTGGGCACATGGGTGCAGGGTCCCAAGGCCGCGGGCTATCCTCTGCTGCTTTCCCAAGTGTACCAGCAGGCAGGCGGGTTGGAAGTGGAGCAGACAGAACTTAGACTAGTGCCACTATGGGATGCTGCTTTCACAGACAGTAATTTAACCCACTGTACCACAATGCTGATCCCAGATTTTGCTAAAATTAGCAAGTAAATAGGGCTAGCTAATGACTGGTGGCACAGCATGCTAATTCACCACCCCTGTGGCACCAGCATCCCATATCCACGCTGGCTCATGCACCAGATGCTCCGCTTCCAATCCAGTTCTCCCCTTGTGGTCTGGGGAAGTACCAGAAAATCGCCTAAGTTCCTGGGACCCTGATCCACAGGTGAGCCCTGCAGGCAGCTCCGTGAATGGAACACCTTCTTTATCTCTCCTGTCTCTGTAATATCAGCCTTTCAAATTAAAATAAACAAATCTTATCAAGTAGAATCAGGAATGTAAAACAGAAGGCAATTTGCTGTCACTGGATATGATCTGAAACAACAGCCAGAACTTACTAACCTCTACTACACAGAAGGCCTACATTTCACTAAATTTGCCACAAATCTTTTTTAAAAGTAAAACGCAACAGGCTGGCACTTTGATTTCACTCCTCCTTCTCTCCAGAGACAGACCCTGTACTCACTGCTATCGCGTTCACTTTCAGGCTACAAAGTGAAATCATCCTTGCCCACCATCCCTAACTTCTCCGGAAGAAAACGACCAGGTACATCCCTGCCGACACACTGAATTCCGCTTCATTCACCTTAACGGCTGCATATTTCATGTATGAATGTCCCACTACCCAAAGTGGACTCTGTGGTACAGTGAGCTAAACCACCATGTGGGACCCCCACCATCCACACAAGAGGCCCAGAGCAAGGTTCTGACTGATGCCTTCAGCCTCACGCAGCTGTAGCTGTTGCCAGCACTTGGGGACTCAACCAGCGGGTAACATAATTCCATCTCTGCCTATCTGTTTCCACAAAGCAGTCAAGGATGGCCCAAATCCTTGGGACCCTGCACCCATGTGGGAGACCCAGAAGAAGCTCCTGGATCCTGGCTTCTGATCAGCTCAGCTCCGGCAAATGCAGTCACTTGGGGAATGAACCAGTGGATCATTCCCTGAGCCCTGAAATAAACCTTTAAAAAAAAAGTTTACACACTTTGTGCCTTCAGTAGTCTCTAACAAACCCACAAAAAGACAAAGACAAAAGACAAAGAGCTCTAGGGTTTTTAGGGTACGTAATTGCTGCCTAGGGACATCCGGGGATATGACAGGCCAGTGTGAGTGCAGGTGAGGGATGAACTCTGTGTGATTCCTAGCGATGGAGTCACGGAACTTGCTTGCAAGCATAAGGACTGAGATCTGAGGATTTGGAGGGGAGAGTCCGTAAGTTCTCATTAAACCAGACTGATTCACCAACCTACATGGGAATCCTGAGATGGGCTGTTAGCGTAGAGCATCAATGACTGCCACACACCAGTCCACACCGGTGGCCTGTCTGGCAGGGCTAGGTACCAGTACCTGACTGAGTGGCGGAACAGAGGATGGGTTACACTTGGCAGGGTCAGGACACTAACCAACATGCGAGAGAATCAGATCCAGGGGCAGATTCTGTGGGGGAACTGTGGGCCCAACCCTGAAGAAATACAAGTCCCGCAGGTTAGCGCTCAGGCGTGGCGATGGTGATGGGCTGAGCTAGGTGTGATCATGGAACCTGCCATCACTTACAGTCTCGGCAGGTCAAGGCAGCAGCACCCAAATGTGCATCTTAAAACAGGATGTGGGGTGGGCCAAGCTGCAACTGGAAGGGGGCAAACCAGGCAGGGCCAAGCAAACCTCAACTCACAAGGAAGAACAAATCAGGCCGGTGCACAGGTCATGCCGAGATAGGCTCTTAAACCAACTGGTCTACATGAGCCAGGGATATTAGGACAAAGCAATGAAGGCAAATGCCAAGACAGGTGAGGGGCTGTGCCAAGTTGGGTCAGAGCAACCACTGGCATGCATGCCATCTATGGTTGGGAACAGGCCCAAATGGGGAGCTAAGAAGACACCCTAACTGGGTTGGGATTCCCACTGGTGAGTGCGGGGGCTGGAGTGAGGGCTGCGTTCTGACCTGGACATGGCTGTACTCTCCCTTGGCACAAGTGTGGACTGGGACTGGACACACCAAGCCAGGCTAGACTCCAGCACCATCTGATGCTCTGAAGAACCAGGGTAGACGTAGGATGGACTAGGCTAGGTCTCTGCCCCTACTGAGCCATGTGTGAGCCATGTCTGGGTATGGACGACCCTTGGCTGGGCTGAAACCGGAATGGGTTGAAGACCAGTCAGGAAAGGCCGCTGTTCCTGCTAGGACAGGAGGTGGACTAAGTAGGGTTGACCCATGGACCCACTGGTATGCACAAGATCTGGCAATGGGAGAGGTTCTTATGGGGGAGCTTGGGAAATTCCTCTGTCTGGACATAGTCCCTGCAAGTGAGCACAAGAACCACGATAGGGAGCAACGCAGACCAGGCCAGAGAAAGGTACCCACCAGCATGCATTTAGCATAGGTCAGGGACAGACCAGGCTGAACCAGTTCATATCTCTCACTGGCGAATCTGAGTACCAGAACACAGTGTGGGTCATGCCAGGTATGGTTGCAGCACATACCAGTGCACACTACAGCTGGGATTGGATGCCTACTGGGCTGGCTAGGCTGTAGCCCTCACCAGTGTCTGCTGGAATTGGGGGAAAAGCCAGGCTAGGCCAGGCTACAACACCCACTGGGAAATGTCAAGGTAAGGTGGGCCGTACCAGACTTGGCCGCAGCGCCCAAGCAGCACACGGGAGAACGAGAGGGCGGGGGCAAAGCCGATAGGGGGAATGTGGAGGGCTCCCCTGCTGGACAGCCACTCCCACTGGAGAGTGTGAGCTGGGATGGGGCAGACGAAACCAGGCAGGGCTACAACACCTGTGGTCCTCATGTGAGCGAGATCAAGGAAAAGCCAGGCTGGACTGACTGATCCTACTGGTGGCAAGCATAAATGTGAGTGGGTGAGGACTGGTTGGGCTTTGCTGCAGCATCAGCTAACAGAGGCTGGCACTGGGGACTAATTCTGTCAGGTTAAACTGCAGAACCACCTGGAGAGTGCATAGTCAGGGAGTGGCCTAGGAGGGAAATAGTGGGCACCTCCCTCTTGGATTACCACTCCCCCTGGAGAGCATGAAAACCAGGATTGGGTCAGGGGTGGCTAGACAGAACAGCACCTGCCAGCATGTGTGTGGGCTGCATAGTAGGCAGATTGGTTTGAACTAGGCTTCAATGGCCATTGACATGTATGACAACTAAACGGGATGTGGGACAGACTGAGTTAATCTGCGGAACATACTGACAAGCATGGGAACGAGGGTAGGGAGCAGGCCTGGTGGGGTTATTGGGAGTCGCCCTGACTAGGCTGCAGCTCCCACTAGTTTGTGTGAGGGCAGAATATGAAGTGGGCAGAATTGGGCTGGACTGCAACATCCATTGGTTCGCGTGGAAGACAGGGCTGGAAACGGAACTGACCAGTAACTGCCAACCACCAGCATAGGCATAAGCGGATCTGGGCAATGGACTGTGCCAGACCCTGTACTGGAATCACAAGAATCAGGTCTGGGATCACTTCAGATGAAGTTTCTTTGGGGATCCCTTCAACTGAACTGCTGATTTCAGAACCCCAACCATGAAGAGACTATGTCAGCCAGTGGATTCTGAATAGATTTCATCGCACTTGGAGTAGCAAGATTGGCAGAAATGTCAAAACTGCATGAGCAGTGCCCTCAGAGCATGCCCTACCTCGCGGATCTGGGATGGGTGGGAGGCTGGATGGGGCTCTTCCCTTTCCCTTACACCAGATACAGAAAAAAAATATATTAATGTGGAAACAATGGTCTTACTCACTTTCCTGTAGCCCTTGACCCTTTGTGCCCTAATCAACTATGTAAAGATTACCAAAATAAAAGAATTAATAATAATAAAAAAGACAAAGACATGAAATAGCAAGCTAAGCCTCTGCCTAAGTCCCTGTCATCCCATCAGCCTGTGCCTGGCTACTCCACTTCTGACCCAGCCCTTTGCTAGCTGTCTGGGAAAGCAGGGGCGGCTAACCAAGTGCTTGGGCCCCTGCACCCATGTAAGAGACCCAGGCCTGGCTCCTGGTTCCTGGTGCCTGGTGCCTGGCTCCTGGCTCCTGGCTTCAGACCAACCCAGATACAGCCAGTGTGGCCACTGGGGAGTGAACCAGCAGATGCACATTCTCTGTCTCTCTTCTCTACAATTCTCCCAATTAAATAAGAATTTTTAAAAAAGACATAGGGGAAAAAAAAGGAATGAAAGGGAAAAATCTGCCTAGTTTTACAAGTCCTAAAGCCTTAACAGACAAAGCAATTCCCAGTGTTGTTTTAGGCTGCTTCAAAACTGTCTCATCAATAACACTGGAAATCTGCACAGAGTGATGTAAATATTACTGATTTTAATCTAAAATAACATTTTTTAAAATATATTTTTATTTTGAATTTCGAATTATGTGGTACAATTTTATTAGGCTGGGATATCCCCCCACAAAACTCCCACCGCCCCAACACATTTTCCCCATAAAATTACATTTTTTAAAGTGAAAAGCCAGGAAAATGACTTACTTGAACATAATTGATGAAGTCTTCCTTAAAAAGGGTTCTTCTCTGTATTTTATACTCCAGGTCAGATGCCTTCCTGATGATTGCCCTGGGGAGAGTCAGCAGGGCTCTAACACCGGAGAGTCATGAAAGGCTTGAGTGTATGCACACAGAGCTACCGCCACCTAATGCCCGGGGACGGTTATCTGGGCTTCACTGTGGCATGCTGGGATAAGCCACAGCCCACACCAGTGCCATCTGATGTGTGGCATCCCATGCGGGCACCAGTTCAAGTCCCAGCCCCTCCGCTTGTGCTCACGCTCCACTAGCGCGCCTGGGACAGCAGCAGCAAGAGGCACAGGTGCTCGGTGCTCTGTCCCCCACAGGGGGGACCAGATGAGGCTCCTGGCCCTGGCTCCGGCCTGGCCTAGCTCGGCCATTGTAGCCCTTTGGAGAGTGAATCAATGGATGGAAAATCTCTCACTCTTTTTTAAAAAAATGTATTTATTTTTTATTGCAAAGTCAGATCTACAGAGAGAAGGATGGACAAAAAGATCTTCTATCCACCGGTCACTCCCAAAGTGGTCACAATGGCCAGAGCTGAACCAATCTGAAGCCAGGAGCCAAGACCTTCTTCCAGGTCTACCATGCAGGCGCAGGATCCCAAGGCTTTGGGCCGTCCTCAACTGCTTTCCCAGGCCACAAGCAGGGAGCTGGATGGGGAAGTGGAGCTGCCGGGATTAGAACTGGTGCACACCAGGTATGGACCTTAGCCACAAGGTTACCACACCAGGCCCTCGCTCATTCACTTTCTATCTCTCCTTAAATAAAATCTTTTTTACACACACAATTTATTTCAGAAGCAGGTTTCTGTCACATAACTTTAGCAGATTTTTAAAGATTTACTTATTCACCTGAAAAGCAGTTACAGAAAAGGAGGCAAAGAGGCCTTCATTCTTCTGGCTCACTCCTCCAAATGGCCACAGCAGCCAGTGCCGGGCTGCCGGGCAGGGGCAGCCGCACCCCGGTCTCCAGGTCAGTGGCTAATATCCACGCGCCTGTGTACCTTCTTGGGCCTTCCCTGGTGTGTTCTCAGAGAGCCCGGTCCGAGGCAGATCAGCTGGGAGCCCAACTGGCATTCCAGTACAGGATGCTGCTCGTGGACAGAAGCTGAACTGAGGCCCAACCCCGGCCCCACCTCAGGGCATCAGAAAGTCTTCCAAAACTTTCAGGATGATCACCTTAATTACCAAGACCACTGACATGCCTACCAACAACTAAATATTAATTACTTAGCATTTATACTATACTAAGCATTTATACATGCTAAGTACATGTTAAATACATGTATGCATGACATTAAAGCTTCTATTTCTTTCAAATCCATGAGAATGGAGTTTTAGTCATATACAAGGGGCTGGCATCCCACACGGGCACCGGTTTTACTCCTGACTGTTCCACTTCCCATCCAGCTCCCTGCCTGTGGTCTGGGAAAGCAATCGAGGACAGCCCAAAGCCTTGGGACCCTGTACCTGTGTGGGAGACCCGGTAGAGTCTCCTGGCTCCTGGTTTCTGAATGGTTCAGCCCTACCTGTTGCAGACATTTCGGGGGTGAACCAATGGATGAAAGAGCTTTCTGTCCCTCCTCTCTATAAATCTGTTTTCAATTTTAAAACTCTTTAAATAAGAAAAAGAAATTCTAATGTCAGGGGAGGGTGCGTGGCACAGGTAACCCGCTGCTTGGGAAGCCAGGTTCCCATGCCCGAGGGCCACAGCCAGGGCTGGAACTCCCATCCAGCTTGCTGTCCCTGTGTGCCAGGGCAGGCAGCAGCTGACAGCTCAAGTACTGGGCCCCCTGCCACTTCCCCAGGTCAGCAGGGAATGCCCCCACCCTCGGCCTGCTGCAGACATCTGGAGAGTAAACCAGCAAAGGAAGATCTGTGTCTCTGCTCCTTCCTCCGTGGCTCTCTCAAATAATAAGCCTTTCTTTTAAAAAAGGCAGTAAAGGAATCAACGCAAATTCATCGTCTTTGGCCATGACATCTACAGGATGTCTCCTAAGCATTCAAGCTGCTACACCGATTCCTTAGGAGCCAATGTTTGAGGCTGGCACTCACAGAACCACACTCATACCCACTGTCGTCCCACAGCGAAGTCACAGAAAACATACATATATATACATACATATATATATACACACACGTATGTATATACCTGAGGCGAGTTAGGCAACTAACCGCTGCCAAGGGCGCCCTGGTAGCGGGAGAAGCTGAATGAGGCCGCTCCGTGCCGGCAGGACCCCCAAGGCACGTGCAGCCCGCCTGCCCCACCAGCCCCGAGCCCGGCCCTGCACACTCGTCCTCCCGCCAGCTCGGGGGTCAGCACTGCACAACCCAGAGCCCGGCCTGGACACAACCGCGACTCCTGCCCGCGCCCGCCCCAGGACCTCCCCTCGGCCTGCCCACGACCCGCTCGCACTTAATCTCCGCATGACTGAACAGCCCAACGCGCTCCAGCTGTTCCAACTCGGGAATGCGGTCTTCTATGCGCTCCTGGATGATCTCCGCCATGATGCCGCCACTTCCGCCACGCGCGGGATCCGGGCGCACCTGGCGCACGTGTGACGCGACGTGCAGCCGAGCTCCCGCCTCTTCCGCTTCCGCCCCTCGGCCGCCTGGGAGGACCCTTGGGTTTTGCGGCTGCTGCCGCCACCTTGTGGCAATTTGTGGGGTTGCAGTCAGCACTTTGGGGTGGGGTGGGGATGGAGGGGCGGGGCCTGTCTGGGGCGGGGCGGGTCTGTCTGGGCGGGTCAGGAGAGATGGGGCGGGGTCTGTCTGGGGCGGGGCTACCTGGATGGGCGGGGCAGGAGGGCGGGGCCGACGGGTCTGGTGGGCGGTGCCGCTGGGGCGGGGCTGTGTGGTGGGCGAGCGAGTCTGGTGGGCGGGGCCGCCCTGGGGCGGGGCTGTCTGGTGGGCGGGGCCGCCATGGGGCGGGGCCGGCGGGTCTGGTGGGCGGGGCCGCCCTGGGGCGGGGCTGTCTGGTGGGCGGGGACGCCCTGGGGGCGGAGCTGTCTTGTGGGCGGGGCCGACCGGGGGCGGGGCCGAGTGCGCGCCGCCCGCCCCGGAGCGGTTACCTGAGAGCGTTGGGAAATGCCTTTTTCTGAGGGACGTGGTTTTTGTCTTGCGGTCCTAACCGCGTTCTCACTTCCCGACACCAAAAAACAAAGGCAGATGGAGGAAGACACGTTTGATTGGAGCCTGTCAGCATTTCCGAGAGCAGTGAAAAATCGTGGCGGCGCTAAGCACGCTCCCAGGACGCTTAGATTTAGCCGACCATAGTGGCAATGCCGGGTGTTCATGTGCCAATTAGAATTTCTCAATGCGTGGTTGATTTTTAAATGCAAAGAAGCACGTATTATTGAAATAATTCTTCCAGCTCTGCGGGCGAGATCTTTGAACACACACGGCCTGGGCGTGTGGGTGTGGGAAGGGAAAAGGCATTGGTGGGGAACTTGGATTTTGAAAAGTTTGGAGACCTCAAGGGATGAACAGATTTCTCATTAAATCGTGATGATCCCAGCGTCTCAACCTTTCCTAGACAATCTTCAGGCAATCCGGCTTGGAAGCAACGCTGATGGTGCAATTATTCAACCTAAAATAATTACGTGGCTTGGAGCTTTTTAAGTTCTGGAAGACACAAAGCGGAAGGCATTCTTGCTCGACCTGTTTCTTGGGTGTTCTCATTCGCACCTGGGCCGTCTGCAGGACGTAGGGAAGCCGAGGCTGAGCAATCCCACCCCTCTGGTGCCTTCCTGTCCTTTTTCCTTTCGCATTTTAACTCTGCTGGCCTTCGAACAGAAACACAGATGAGCCAAGACTTCATGATTTGGAAGCGGACGGAAGTCACAGCCGTGAAGCCAGGATGGGATGTTTTTGAAATGGTAGGCTCTCCTGTGCGTTAACAGGAGGAAGGGGGCGGCAGGAAGATATGAGCTGTCTATGGGGCAGAATATTGTGCTGTTTGCTCACTGGGTGCTTGCTGCAATGCCTAGCATGGAATAATTACTCAACAAATAAATGCATGAGTGTAAAAGGCATTTGTGAAGTTTCTTTAGATAGAAGAAAGTCAACAAGTTCTGACAGTATAAGCTTTCTTTCGAAGGCAAATCTAAAAGAAACCTTGACATATTCGCCATGGCTTTTGTTTTTCACTACAGCCTCTGTCGTCGTGGCACAGCAGCTTCACAGGTGGTTTATAACTCCCACATCCCATGTCAGAGCACTGGTTTGAGTTCCAGCTGCTCTGCTTCCTATCCGGCTCCCTGCTAATGCGCTGGCAGGTCATCAGAATATGGTCCCAGTACTTGAGGAGCCCTGACGCACACCTGGGAGACCAGGCTGGAGTTCCTGGGCTCCCGGCTTTGGCCTGGTCCAGCCTAAACCGTTGCAGCTATTTGGGGAGTGAACCAACAGATTCACAATCATCAATCTCTCTCCCGCTTCATTCTCTTTCAAATAGATAAATATAAAAGAGAGAGAGAGAGAGAGAGAGAGAGAGAGAGCTCTTAGCAATGCAAAATCCACTTCCAACCATCTGGGGAGCGAACCAGCAGCTGACAGATCTCTGTCAAAGTCACTCTTGTAAAATAAGCCTCTAGGGCCCAGCGCCGTGGCCTAGCAGCTAAACTCCTCACCTTGAATGCACCAGGATCGCATATGGGCACTGGTTCAATCCCAGCAGTCCCTACTTCCCATCCAGCTCCCTATTTGTGGCCTGGGAAAGCAGTGGAGGACGGCCCAAAGCCTTGGGACCCTGCACCTGTGTGGGAGACCTGGAAGAGCTCCTGGCTTCAGATTGGCACAGCACTGGCCGTTGCACTCACTTGGGGAGTGAATCATCGGATGGAAGATCTTCCTCTCTGTCTCTCCTCCTCTCTCTATATATCTGACTTTGCAATAAAAATATTTTTAAAAACCTCTACATGTGTTTCTCATGGTTTTGAGAATTGCGTTTCCATTTCTCTGAGAGTGAACGAGGACAGAGGTGCCACGGGTGCCTGCTGTACACTTCACCCCATCACCAGACTCTCGCCAACCTGAGCTTTACTTGGTGCTGGGCAACCTGGGCCTCTAATCTCAGTCCCTCATCTGCCTCCTCTGCCACGCCCCCTAACTATGCCAACCTCAATCCACCAGGGAGCTCTGCAAGAGACTCAGGACATCTACGGGGGCAGGAAAACTCGACCTGCACCGTGCCACGTGGGCTCCAGGTCCCCAGCAGTGCCCGTCTTGCAGTTTAGAGAACAGCCGGAGCACACTGGGGCCTGGGACTTCAGGCTGCAAGACGCCGCGCAGACATCAATACTGACCGGTACTGACCAGTACTGGCCACACGGGGGAGCCTTCTCAGGTCTGGAGTTCAGTGACCGTCCGGTGTCACGGAGAGCAGCCTTAAGACTTGGGCACTCTACAGAAGTTGACACTTCTTTTTCCTTCACTTTATTTAAAAGGTGAGAAAGAGGGACCATGGGGTAGTACAGTAAGCCTCTGCCTGCGGTGCTGCCATCGCATATGGGCACCAATTGGAAGACCCAACTGCTCTACTTCCAAGCCAACTTCCTGCTAAAGAATGTGGGAAAGCAACAAACCGTGGTCCAAGTGCTTGCCACGCCACATCGGAGACCCAGAAGAAACTTCTGGCGCCTGGCTTCACACCAGCTTAGCTCTGGCTGTTCAGGCCATGTGGGGAGTGAACCAGTGGATGGAAGATCTCTCTGTCTTCCCCCTACCTGTAAATCTGCCTTTCACCTAAAAATAGATAAATCAATCCAAAAATAATAATAATGGTGAGGAGACAACAGACCCACATGGAACAAGTTCCGGGGTAGAGTGGGTCGGGAGAAGGGGAGCGGAGAGGGAAATGCTTCTGTCTTCCATTCTGTGTCTGGGGGAAGGGAGAGAGCACCCCATTGCACTGCCAGTCTTCCTACGATCTGGGGGAGGAGGAAACCGACACTTTAAAATAATTAATTACAGACTTTCTCAAAAACTTCACTTATTATCTCAGGAATGTGACAGAGTCAGACACTTTTTTGTATATATTTATTGATGTATTTCAATGGCAAAGCAGCAAAGATGGAGACAGAAGAATCTTTCTGTCTACTGGTGAGTTCCCCAAATGGCTACCAGAGTAGGTGCTGGGCCAGACTGAGACCAGCTTCCAGGAACTCCATCTGGGTCTCCCCCACAGAGTGGCAAGGACCAGTACTTGCACTGCCACCTGCTGTTGCACAGATATGTCAGTGGTGAGCTGGGTCAGCAAAGAGGGGCTGGGATTCAGACCAGCGCTCAAAAACATGAAGCGCACACCCTAAGCAGTGGTTTTACCCGCTGTGCCACATCACTGGTCCCAGGTCAGAAATACTGAAATACGTATGGTCAGACACTTCTGCCACTCTGGAAAGAGTTCACCCGAGCTCTGTGAGCCTGCCCACTATATACTAGTCACTTAAAATATGCTTACAAGATTTATGCAAGACATTTAAGAGTTTAAAGATAAATTCCAATTCTTTTCAGACTGTCTGAGGAGATCGACGGGAAAGATGCATGTGAAGATCTGTGGCTTAAACAACTATTTGGCCCCGTGGTGTTTAATTGGCGGTGTTTACGAGCCAATCAGGAAAACAGCAAAAAGGGGTCTCGGTTGGGGTCCTGAAGCAATCCCGCTGAAGGAGCCTGACAGATGGACACTAAGCAGATGTTTGCAAGCAGAGTTACAACTTCTCTCCTTGCCTTCAAAGCACTTACACGTGAACTTCAAAGCGAACTTGAACTCTGCCTTGGGATCCTCACATCCACACTTCTAAATAGTTAACTTCACAGACAGTTCAGTAGTTAAGAACAACAGAGAAGGAAATGCTCATCTCTCTTTTTTTTTCCTGTCACTTTTATAAAGGGAAATCTTTCGTTTCAATGATAATGAGAGCCGAAGTACCTGGAATCCCGTCTCCCCTACCCACTCCACCCCCCAGCCTGGTGCTGTGTCCCCCTGCAAGCTTCTCTCACACAGCGAGCCCTGACCCACTTCAAAGACGGGCCATCCTGATGGGCACAGGCCAGAGCCATCACTCCCCTGCGAACGCGAGGCGTCTGTCCTGCCCAACCCTTTCATGTCAGCTCACGTTCCCAGCTACAGAAGCGGCAACGTTTGAGGTGACACTCCATGCACATTGGAACCAGTAACTTTTCATTTCTTTTTCTATTATTTATAGCTTCTTTTACTTTGCAAACCGCACTGGATAGTAAATTACTCCTGGCACGCAGCCCTGTCAGCTTGCCAAATTTCAACTGGAGCAAGTTTTTACAGCCAGGCTAATAAGCTCTGAAAATTAGGAGGTAAGTATAATGGAAATAATGACATGGTCTTTAACTGCAAGGAACACAGAATGACAACACGAGACTCTAATACATTCAGCTTTTCAAAGTGCTTTCAATCTAATGAAATCTTGAAAAATTTTTTGAGGTTATTTTAGTTTAAAACTCATGTTAATGAAAAAGTTTTTGTTTTAATTGGTGAGAAGCACTTTTGTGTTGTTTTTTTCTTTTCTTATGGCTTAAGTTAACTGCTTTTTTGCAAACTCAAGGGAAAAAAAAAAAAAGAAAACCAAGGATTTGGTAGGTTGGATATAACAACCCACTATTAAAACAAACTGACATCTTGAAAAAACATGTTCTGAAATGATTAGCTTCCAGGAGGGGGGCTGGCAATTGTGTGTGTGAATACGAATCATCAAAGCCTGAGCTGATGAGTTACCTGTTTTCAGTTCGCCTCCATCCTGACAGAAACCCTGCTCCCAACATAACTTTCTGATTCTTCTTAAACTGAAACAAAGAGCATGTCTGAGTCTTATTGAAAGAAACTTCTTCCGAGCTAGTCTCCATTCCTTTAAAGTCCATCGTTACCCCTGTTCCATTTGTAATTTATAAGTGACGAGAACAATTTGTTATCTCTCACTCTGCCTTCCAATTAGACCTGCACTGCAGGCTTAGACTCGAAATGAGACAGAATCTCTATAAGTCTGCCTTTCTGATAAACCGGAATACATTTTTTTAAAAATAAAATTTCAAAAGTCTTTTTCTTATTTTGTTTAGATTTATATTTTATCGGATTGAGCCACTAGGCTATTGCATTGGGCCAAAATCTGTTTAACTTTTATTGGAAATACACATTTACAGAGAGAAGGGGAGACAGAAAGGAAGATCTGTCCACTGCTTCACTTCCCAAGTGGCCACATCGGCCAGAGCTGAGCCAATACAAAGCCAGGAGCCAGCAGCTTCCTCTGGGTCTCCCACACAGATGGGAGGTTTTGGGCTATCCTCGACTGCTTTCCCAGGCCACAAGCAGGGAGCTGGAAGGGAAGTAAAGCAACCGGGACACAAACTGGTCTCTATATAGGATCCCAGTATATGCAAGGCAAGGACTTTAGCCACTAGGCAACCGTGCTGGACCCTGGTTCCACTTTGGACTATTGCTTGATGCTAATGCAGATCCCAGAAATGGCAGTCATGGCTAAACTAGTGGCTTCCTGCTATCCACATATGAAACCTGTACTGACTTCCCAGCCTCAGTCTTGGGCCCTTGCTGTGTGGCGTGGACATCTGAGACGTGAACAGATACGAGTTCTCTTTGTCTCCTCTCTTTCTCACTCTTTCTGCCTCACAATTTTTAAAAATATATAAATATAATTTTATTTTTATTGGAAAGGCAGATTTAGAGGGAGAAGGAAAGACAGATCTGTCTACTGGTTCACTCCCCAAGTAGCCACAATGGCCAGAGCTGAGCTAATCCATAAAGCCAGGAGCCAGGAGCCTCTTCCAGGTCTCCCACACAGTTGGAGGGTCCCAAGGGTTTGGACCGTTCTCAACTGCCTTCCCAGGCCACAGGCAGGGAGCTGGATGGGATCCTGGCACTTGGAGGGAAAAGGATTAGTCAGTTGAGCCATTGTGCCAGACTCTCATAAATTTTTTAAAAATTATGCTTGATTTTTATTGCAAATTTTGATATATAGAGAGGAGGAGAGACAAAGAGGAAGATCTTCTGTCCGATGGTTCACACCCCAAGCAGATGCAATAGCTGGAGCTGAGTCAATCCAAAGCCAGGAGCCTGGATTTTCTTCCTGTGGTCTTCCACACAGGTGCAGGGTCCCAAGGCTATGTGCCATCCTCGAATGCTTTCCCAGGCCACAAGCAGGGAGCTGGATGGGAAGAGGGGCTGCCAGGATTAGAACCAGAACCCATAAGGGATCCCAGTGCACTCAGGGTGAGGACTTTAGCTGCCAGGCCACAGAACTGGGGCCCCGTCATAAATAAATTTTACAATAAGCTGAAATTATAGCCCTTTCTCTCGACAATTCTTATTCTACATTTTCCCTCCATAAGGCTGATCACTGTGTATCTACACTGCGTGATTGTGATTTGTCTTACTTCACATACACACTACAGCCCAACCATTATTTGTGGCACTTACTGTTCACTGTCCTGCAAGGACGGACTTGGTACATGGAGCCTGAAATAATGCATGTGGACTACCATCTTGGTGAGATAGCTGAAGTTTATTAGTGGCTTTCATAGACCAAGGGTCACTTTGGATAAGGGAGGGGGTATGGAGCTTAAGTAGTTCCCATAAGCCCATCAATTGTTTCCACACCCTTGTTTGGGACTATCTTTGTTTTGTATATTCCACCACGCATTCTCATTCAAATGGTATCCTATCAATTATAATCCTGTCCTAGTATGAATCACAATGTCCTTCTACAGCTGATAAAGATTGCTGTGAGGTCCTTAGAGCTAGGCACACAGTAAACGTTCCTTACATACTTGTTGGATATGTATAGTTGTACTAATTAGTTTGTATTTTATTATTTTTTTAAAGATTTATTTACTTTTGTTGGAAAGGGGGATATACAGAGAGGAAAAGAGACAGAGAGGAAGATCTTTCATCCGATGGTCCACGGCTGGAGCTGAGCCAACCCAAAACCAGAAGCCTCTTCCAGGTCTCCCATGCAGGTGCAGGGTCCCAAGACTTTGGGCCATTCTCAACTGCTTTCCCAGGCCACAAGCAGGGAACTGGATGGGAAGTGGAGCTGCTGGGATGCAAACTGGCACCCATATGGGATGCTGGTACTTAAAGATGGAGGATTAGCCTGTTTAGCCATGGCAACAGCCTCTTATTTATCTTTGAACCCCCCAGAATCTAGCATTGGGAAATATTAGGCACTTACTCTAAACATTCTCTGGAGACTGGTACCATGGATATGCTGTATGCTAAGCCTCTGCCTGCAGTGCTGGCCTCCCACAAAGGCACTAGTTCTTGTCCTGCCTGCTGCACTTTCACTGCAGTTCTCAAGTCCTTGGTTCCCGTCATCCACATGGATGACCCAGAAGAAGCTCCTGGCTCCTGGCTTCGGATTGGCTCAGCTCTGACCATTGTGGCCATTTGGAATGAATCAACAATAGGAAAATCTCTCTCTCCTCTCTCTCCCTTTCTACCTTTCCTTCTTTTTGTAAATCTGCCTTTCAGAAAATAAATCTTGAAAAAAATCTCTGAAGAAAACTGTGCTGTGTCACTCATACTACCTATTGTAAGTCCCAATCACAGTGTTTAGAGCGAGGTGTTACGGTACAGTGGACTAAGCTGCAGCTTGGAACACCAACATCCCCTATCAAGTGCCTAGCCTGGGATGCTACCTCTGCTTCTGATGCTGGGAGGCAGCAGATGGCAGCCCAGGTGCTCGGGCTCTTGCTGCCCGTGGAAGAGATCCAGAAGCAGCTCCTTGCTCCTGGCTTGAACCTGCCCAAGCTTCAGCAGTGGCAGGAACGTAGGGAGTGAATCAGCAGATGGAAACGCTCTCTCACACTCTCTCTCTCCTTCTCTCTCACTTTGTCATCACATGACCTTTCAAATAAATTAAAATATATATATAATGTACATAATATATACATTTAAAAATATATATTTAACAATGTCTAATATGCTCAAAATCCTTCTTAAACAACCTGGACTGCCCATGTCATACCTACTTCTTGCCACTTACCCTGGGAATTTGTCACTGCTTATCAGGCCAAAAGTAAGCTCTTGTCTCAAGGGCAACAAATTCTCTTGGATAAAAGGATTTTGGGATGGAAAAAATGAATTGACTGGGGCTGGTGCTGTGGCATAGTAAGGTAAGCATCCACTTACAGTACCAGCATCCCATATGGATGCTGGTTCAAGTCCTGGCTGCTCCATTTCAGAGCCAGCTCCGTGCTAATGTGCCTGGGAAAGCAGCAGAGGATGGCTCAAGTGCTTCACCCTCTTCACCCGCACGGGAGACCCCAAAGAAGCTCCAGGTTGTTGGGTTCTGACTGGCTCAGCTCCAGCTGCTGTGGCCCTTTGCAGGTCTGAACCAGTGGATGGAAGATCTCTCTTTCTCTCTCTCTGTAACTCTGCCTTTCCAACTAAAAATAAACTTTTTTTTTAATGAACTAATATAACTCTTCCTTTCAGGGGCTGTAAATTAAGAAATAGGAAAAGAATGATAGCTTGGGAATGTATGACTTAAAAACCAAAGAAAATCTATGACTTAAAGATAGGAGCTTGAGGAGCTTGATAACGAAGTAGCAGCTACCAGTTAGTAGAAAGGGCGAGGTCTGGAAAAGAGACACCTGGAAAAGAGGGAGGCAGGACTTTGTAGCTGCTCAGAACGGGGAGTTTTTACTAATGGAATTCAGGGACCCTGAGTTTTCTCTAAGTACTATGCTCCTTGAGGTCTCCTTTTGAGCTATTTTGAATGCAATCCTCTCTGAATTCTCATTTTTTTTTCTGTTATTGTAAGGCAGAGAGACACAGAGATGTGGAAAGGAGAGAGAGGCTGGCAGCAGTCCCTGGTTCCTCAAATACCAGGACCAGCCAGGCCAGAGCCGGGCCATAGCCAGGACGCAGGAAGTCAGTGCAGGTCTCCCCACGTTGACATTGTCTCAAAACCCACATTATCAGGAAGCTGTCACTGAGAGCAGAGCTGGAGCTCAGACCAACATTCCTGAGGAGTCGCAGTCATCCCAAGCAGTGCCTAAGCCACATGCCCACATGCCCACATCCAATTTTCTTGAAGCTCTGTGCCCCTCCTTACCTCTCTGTGTCCAATGGCGTGAGGTGCCTTGAAGGGTACTTCTGTTCTTTACACTCCTCAAGCCCTAACTAAAAGACCATTCTTAGTTTACACCAATGATGCCATGAATAGAACAGCAAGGATATTTCACCTTCATACTTCCGGGCAAATGATACCTTTAAGATGTTCTCCAAGGCCTAGGGCGGTTCACTGCTGGAGCTTTGAACATTTATCAGAAGAGAGGAATGTTGTCTCCAGCATCCTGTGGCTTCTCTTTGAGGACACACTTCAAAGCAAGACAGAATTACTGCCTGAGGGTCCCCTGCTGTAAAAAAAAAAAGTAAACTCAGCCACTGATTACTATTTAGCCATTTTAAACTATCAATTATACATAATATTTTCAATAGAAATGCAGTGTCAGAGACTCAGACACCAGGCTGGCATTGTGGAGGCACGGGCCAAGGCACTGCTTGCAAGCACTGGCATCCATACAGGCACTGGTTCCTATCCCAACTACTTCATTTCCTATCCAGCTTCCTACTTGTGGCCTGGGAAAGCAGCAGAGTGTGGCGAAAGTCCTTGAGATCCTGCATCTATGTGGGAGAGCCTAAACAAGTTCCTGATTTGGAACTGACTCATCCCCAGCCACTGTTGCCCTCTGGGGAGTGAAATGGTAGATGGAAGATCTCTCTCTGTCTCTTCTTTTATGAATCTGGCTTTCAATTAAAAATTAAAAAATCACAAAAATAAGAAAAATTAATGGGACCAGTGCTAATCTTCCCCATGGACCCCAGAAGCCCTTGTGACACTAGTTCCAGTCTTGGCTGCTTTTCTCCTTTTTGTTTTTTTAAAGAATCTTTAAATCTTTGTTTTTAAAGATTTAAAAAAAAATTTATTAGAAAGTCAGATATTCAGAGAGGAGGAGAGACAGAGAGGAAGATCTTCTGTCTGATGATTCACTCCACAAGTGACCGCAACGGCTGGTGCTACGCAGATCCGAAGCCAGGAGCCAGGAACCTCCTCCAGGTCTCCAACACGGGTGCAGGGGTCCAAGGCTCTGGGACTGCTTTCCCAGGCCACAAGGAGGGAGCTGGATGGGAAGTGGAGCCGCCAGGATTAGAACGGGCGACCACATGGGTCCCTGGTGCATTTAAGGCGAGGACTTTAGCCACTAGGCCACGGCGCCTGGCCCTGTTTCTCTTCTGATCCAGCTCCCTGCTTGTGCTGGGAAGACAGCAAACGATGGCCCAAGGTCCTGAGACCCTAGCACCCGCAAGGGAGACCTGGAAGAAGTTCCTTGTTGCCAACTTCAGACCAGTCCAACTCTGGCTGTAGCAGCCACATGGGGAAATCTCTCTCTCTCTGTAAATCTGCCTTTTAAGTAAAATAAATATATATATGTGTATATATATTTAAAACTTAATTCAAACGCCATATGTTTTAATTGTAGAGAATGTATGAACCACAAAGGAGTCACAAACCTAGTGCTCCCGGAAGTTCCAGTTAAAACGCGTCGGGCTTAGGTAAACACAATGCATTTACGAGAAGGGTTTTCGGAGACTCGAGTCACAGCCCTGCTCTCTTTCCATCAGTAGCCCCTGCTTACAAGTCCACACAGCTGCCATGAACACAGAGGACGCCAACTGCTTTAAATACCCGCTGCTTCACTTGAGGGGCAGTGGGACACAATGCTAAGACTGCTAGCTTTACCTTGGATACAGTTTGACAGTATCTGCAAACACTTTAAACATTCATGCCTTAAGGCCCAGCAAATCTGACATGTATAAATGTATTCTACAGAAACATTAAATACACAAATTTGTGTAAAAATGGTCCCTGAAGCAATAGTTATAATAGCAAAAACTAGAAAGTTCTGTAATTGTCCATTTGGAAAGTGGTTAAACAAATTAGAGCACATGTATGAAATAATATGCTCTGTAGCTATTAAAGAGAGTGAAGTTTACATACATATATTTAAAGTTAAAATGGGCTGTTGTATATTGTTAATTTTTAAAAAGATTATTTTTTATTGGAAAGTCAGATATATATCTAGAGAGGAGGCGAGACAGAGAGGAAGATCTTCCATCCAATGACTCACTCCCCAAGTGAGCGCAGTGGCCAGTGCTGTGCCGATCTGGAGCCAGGAGCCAGGAGCCAGGAACTTCCTCCAGATCTCGCACGAGGGTGCAGGGTCCCAAGGCTTTCCCAAGCCACAAGCCAGGAGCTGGATGGGAAGCAGGGCCACCAGGATTCAAACCGGTGCCCATTGGAGCATTCAAGGTGAGGACTTTAGCCACTAGGCTTCTGTGCTGGGCCCTGTTGTTAATTTTTAAAAAGACAGTTGCAGACCAGTACCTTAATAACCCATCTTAAATGTGTGTGTGTGTGTGTGTGTGTGTGTGTGTGTGTGTGTGTGTGTGTGTCTGAGAAAAAAGAAAAAAATCTGGAGGCCTGCCCGCCAAACCATTTATATTGGTTATCTCTGCAAAGCAGGAAGGGGACTTTATACCATGTTCTATTATTAAGTAATATAACAAGGTCATACCATTTTTATGCCTATTTAAGGAAAGCATTTGGATACAGACAAAAATGAAAGAGGCTTCAGACTCGAACTCTGGTTCAAAGCCCACTTCTATTACCTTTTTAGGGTTTCTTGAAATGTAAGATGAAAATTTGCTTTCCTTGGCCCGAAATGATAACCTAGCTGCTAAAATTCTCGCCTCGCACACACCACAATCCCATGTGGGCCCCCATTTGTGTCCCAGTCTCTCTGCTTCCCATCCCGCTCCCTGCTTGTGGCCTGGAAAACTTTCGAGGATGACCCAAAGCCTTGGGACCCTGCACCCATGTGGGAGGCCCAGAAGAGGATCCTGGCTCCGGGCTTCGTATCCGCTCAGCTCTGACCATTGTGGTCTCTTGGAGAGTGAATCAGTGGATGGAAGATCTTCCTGTCTGTCTCTCCTTCTCTCTGTATATCTGTCTTTCAGATACAAATAAATAAATGTTTAAAAGAAATTTGCTTTCCCTTAACTTTCCTGATTGCCATTTTACAGTAAGAGCTTGAGATACCTCCACTTTTCTTTCATTGGCATGATTGGTTTGAGACAACAAAGATTCTGCTTTAAGGAACCAGTGATTTATTTTTCAAGTGGGAGGGCTTTTTCAAACCATCTTATTTAGGAATAACATAACTGTCTGAAATACAGCAATGTCTGTCTCCTTCAGAAACCCTGCCATCTCTTCTCCCCCAGTCTCACCCCAAGTTTCCACAACCTGGGAACTGTCCAGGTACAAATTAACATTTAAAAAGACTTCGAGTTATTCACACAAGCAGCTCTATTATTGCTGTCTCCTTTACAGCCCTGGCCTGCTCAAAACCATACATTCAAATTGGATCACATCCACCCCAGCCCTTCAGCACACAGGTATTGTAGGCGAGAGGCCACTTTTGGCTACAAATCCCCTTCTCCATTTACAAATAACTGCATTCATAAGGTTCATGGAACAGCTAGTTTGTGCCCATCACAGGCCCTAACAAAGCACTCTGCCTACCTTGTCACTAAGCCTCTGGCAACTCTGCCGCAGGCTGGTGTTACTGGTGTCACTCAGCAAGAGTCCCAAGGGTGAAGCGACTTCACCAAGACCACGAGCTAGTAAGGGGAAGACCTACGGTTTGGCGTCACTAAAGGCCACTCTCATTTCTTTTTGAATAAATGGTCATTAATTAGTTTTAATAGCCAAATGATGAATTTTAAGAGTTGTTAGAAAGAAAGAAAGAAAGAAAGAAAGAAAGAAAGAAAGAAAGAAAGAAAGAAAGAAAGAAAGAAAGCCAGCCCTAGTGGCTTTGCCTTGCATCCACCCAGATCCTCTATGGGATCTAGTTTGTGTCCCGGCTGCCCTAGAAGCAAGATCTTTATACATCTCCTTTTCTGTGTTTATCTGCCTCCCCAATAAAATAAATAAATAAATAAAATCTTTAAACACACACACACACACACACACACACACACACAAGAAACAAAGGAAAACAAACAAACAAAAAAAAACCTCTTCCTTCTTTCCAACTGGAACTTTCCTACAAAGCTACACGAATTTTTTTCCAGCGATTTCTGTGATTTAGCGCCATATATACAGCTACCCCAAACATTGCACAGAGGCAGACACGAAACGACCCCACAGCCGGCTACTCTCCCATTAGCACCCCTTTGTTTCTGTGAAGTTCATTCCTGGATCACCTTTCCCTCACAGGTTTTAAGCCGCGGGTCCCCCACCCCGGAGGTGCCCAAGAGGCTTACTCCCGGTCCACGCGCGCCTCTGCGGCCTCCACGCGCGCCCCGCAGGCGCCCCGCGCGCCCCTCCTTCCCGCCGGGCGCCGTGCGTGGCTCGCGGCCTTCGCCTGAGGACCCCTGGGGTCGGAATCTGCCAGTGAGGGTCGTGGTGGCGGCGAAAGTAAGGATCAAAGGGGTCGGGGTCAGGTCGCACGGTTCAGAGGCGAGGGTCAAGGGCAGCGGCCGTGCCGGTCAGGGGCGCGGTGGCAGGGCGCGGGCCCGCGTCTGAGGTGAGTGTCTCGGGCCGGGCCTGGGAGCATCAGGCTGGCGTTCACTCAGCCGAGCCCGGGCAGCCGAGGGTGGAGGTCCACGCAGCGCTGCCCGTGGGCAGTGACCCCGCGGACTTCCCTGCCCGCCTCTCCAGGGGCCGCCGCTCCACAAAGACGCCGCCGCCCAGCCTTTCAGCCTTCGGTCCCGGGGCACAGGAGGGGCCCGCAGGAGGCTGGCCCAGGTCGCCCCAGGCCTCTGGCGGACTCCAACCTCACCTCCAACCGCGGTTCGTGCAACAGGGTTCCAAGGCCCCAACCCCTTCCTCCACGTGGCTGAAGAAATCAACGTCACGTCATTGCTCCCAAGAAACTGCCCCAGCAGGCCTCTCCACGACTCCCTCCCAGTCCGGTTAGTACGCCCTTGATCAAAGAGATTAGCCATCGCCCAAAGACAATGGGGTGGATGTGGAACCCATTTCCCAATGAGTGCGATATCCTCCTGTTCCCATGTCACCCATCCCCACGTATCATAACTGCGAGTTTAATCCATTTTTAATTTATACTGTCACGGGTTTGAAAATAGTTTTCCTAGCTGGCCTGTGTAATATGTCCTTTCTCAGATTTTATAGACTTTTCCCTGGGGTTAACTGTCTCACATTTTCTGTTTGTTTTATTGTAACACTTTCTATGCACTCCTCCTTGCTCACACACACACACACACACACACACACACACACGCCAGAATGCCACAGAACAGCTGTCATTTGGGGATTTCGCCTCCTTTTCACCCTGGAAATTTTCTTTACCTTTTCTTCGGGTGGATTCTTAGTTCTCAATTCCATGTTTGCTGTTCTCCCTCATTTTGGAAGCCCGTACACTCCGGGAACTTTCTAGGGGGAATAAAGTGTGTCAAGGAAGCAAAAAAAAATATATATATTTTTTAAAGATCTTTATTGACTCTCCATACAGTATTAATATCATCGTTTATATGGATGAGATAGTTTGAATATAATTGGGCTCCTAGACACATAAGAAAGTGGAAAGTCAATGCAATTATGAAGTTTCTGGGTGGAGCCTTGCGGAGGGCTGTGGCGCTGGGTCATTAGGGTAGAAGCTCGGGTGAAGTCCCAGAGGCTTCGTTAGGAGTCGCACAGACACACGCACGCTTTCAGGCTGCGCTGCACTAACGGGAACTGTGCCAATGAGAACACCCTCTCCAGAGGGGAAATGAATAGCCCCCCCCCAGAACTGTGTGAGTCAAAATAAACTTCTTTCGGGGCCGCCATTATGGCTCAACGGGGTGAGCTGCTTCCTGGAATTCCAGCCCTCCTGGTTCGTTTCTCGGCTTCGCCTTTCATGATCTAATGTACCTGGGAAGGCAGCGGAAGATGGCTCAGGTATTTGGGTCCCTGCAACTTATGTGGGAGACCTGAAAGAAGCTCCTGGCTCCTGGCTTCAGTCTGTACAAGCCATGGCCATTGGGACTATTGCGGGAGTGATGGAAGATCTCTCTCTTTTTTCTCCCTAACTCTGCTTTTTAAATTAATAAATCTTTCTTTAAAGATTAAATGTATTTCCTTTATAAAGTTAGACTATCTCAGGTACCTCATGAAAATCTAATATACTGTGTATGCAATTTTTGGTTAAAATGTTTTCTTAGAATTATGAATTGTACTATGGCTGTCAGTGTAATTACTGAGGTATCTAATGAGATTCTTGCTTTTGTACATTACCATAAACCTTTGTGTATGTTTCTGCTATTATTATTTCTGGGAATTTTGAGGTTACTCCATCTCTGATAGGTTGAAAATGCTCAGGGAAGGGCCGGTGTGGTAGAATGGAAGGTTAAGCCCGTGTGGACACAGGCTCCAGTTTCATTTGCTCCACTTTTTCTTATTTAACTTTTTAAAGATTGATTCAGGTTGGGTTTTTTTGTTTTTTGTTTTTGTTTTTTGTTTTTTTGGAAAGGCAGATATACAGAGAGAAGGAGAGACAGAGAGAAAGATCATCCGTCCACTGGTTCATTCCCCAAGCAGCTGCAATGGTCAAAGCTGAACCAGTCTGGAGCCAGGAGCCAGGAGCTTCTTCCGGGTCTCCCATGCAGGTGCAGGGTCCCAAGGCTTTGGGCCATTCTCGACTGCTTTTCCAGGCCACAGAGAGCTGGATGGGAAGCACAGCCGCTGGGACACCAACTGGGACCCATATGGGTTCCCGGGTATGCAAGGTTGGGACTTTAACCACTAGGCTACCACGCTGGGCCCTCCTTTCCATCTTCTTAAAATGAGGTCTTGGGACAGGTGTTAAGTTGTGGTGGGTAGGGCCTGGCACAATAGTATAGCAGTTAAAGTCCTCGCCTTGAATGCACCAAGATGCCATATGGGTGCTGGTTCTAATCCCAACAACCCCACTTCCCATCCAGCTCCCTGCTTGTGGCCTGGGAAAGCAGTTGAGGATGGGCCAAAGCCTTGGGACCCTGCACCCGCATGGGAGACCCAGAAGAGGCTCCTGGCTTCGGATTGGCTCAGCTCTAGTCTTTGCAGCCACTTGGGGAGTGAATCATTGGACGGAAGACCTTCCTGTCTGTTTCTCTGCTTCTCTGTACATCTGCCTTTCCAATAAAAATAAATAAACCTTAAAAAAAATTGTGTTGTGATAAACCACTGTTTATGTTGCCCTAATCCTGTTACTAGAGCACCAATTCGAGTACCACCTACTCCACTTCAGATCCAACTACTTGCTAATACATAGGGAATGTAGTGGATGATGGTTTAAGTGTTTAGCTCCCTACAAGCCACGTAAGAGACCTAGGTGGAGTTCTGGGCTCCTGGTGTCAGCCTTGCCTAGTCCTGGCTGTTGCAGGCTACCCTGCTGGGCCCTACATGTTTTTTTCTTTTGTTTACTTACTTTTATTGTATTTTTAACATAGTTTACATAGTTGAGAGGGGTACACGCCCATGTGGGTCTCTGATTATGATGGAAGGTATGGAGGAATGTGGGTCAGACAAATGCTTTAATTTCTTTTTTTCCTGTGTCCACTCCTTGCTGTCAAGCTACATCGGCACCTGAGGAATGGTCATTTAATGACTCTTTAGAGATCCCAACGTGGGAAAGAGTATTCCAAGGGTATTATTTGAGTCGTTTTGATACTTGTGAGATGTTATTGGGTTCATTGCACCAGAGCTGAGAAAATCAACCAGCTTCAGGGTTGAGGAAATCTTTCCAAAATCTGAAGGTTGATCGAGTCCACCTTAGTGCATCCACAGGCTCAGGAACATGTTGCAGGAGAGTGGTCCAACCTGTTCTGCTTTCCAGCTTCTGGCAAGACAGTTGACATACTCTGCTGACCTAGATGAGCTTGCTGTCATGTCCCCTGTAGCATCTGGACATGCTGACCACTGTACAGGAGCAGCAACTGAGGAGGCCCAGTCCTGACACATGCACACATGTAATGCATATGTTACGTCACATATATTGTGATTTACCCTATGACTAGGGTTTGAGTGCAGCCATCTAGTTGGGTAGACCCCCAAGAAACCTCACCTGAGGTGACCTAAGACTTGAATCTTATTTGCAGCATCCAGGGCGGTGTCAGGTGCAGGCTGTCACCTTCACCAGCCAACACACACACTGGTGGATGCAGCTGCCTTGTCAGTTCTGCCACCAGCCCCGTTTCTCACATGATCTGATGGGTGTTATGACCTAGTCCAGCCCAGTCTTCCACAGGGCTTGTCTTCATGCAAACCAGCAGGTGCTGTAGCCTAGTTAAGGCAACACCCCCAAAAAAAACCTCAGCAGGCCTGCGCCCATCCCTGGATTTTGCATGTACTAGTATATGCTGCAGCCTACCTTGGTCTATTCTGCATCCCATCTGATTCTCATGAATACCAATGGGTGCTGCAGCTTAGCTCAACCTGTCCCCAGGTCTAGTCTCCATGTATACCAGCAGGAACTGCCATCTTGCCAAGACTCATCTGCCACCAACTCTGGCTCTGTGTTCACCAGCAGGAGCTGTAGCCTGGCAGAGAGGAACCCACAGTTTCCCTACCAGGCCTGCTTCCAGCTCCAGATCTTGTACTTTCCAGGAAATACTGCAGTCTAGCCTGACTTGCACCGGTTTTGGCACTTTCCAGCAGGTGTGACAGCTTAGCCCAGCCTGGCCTGCCCCAGACTGGCTTGTTCCCCAGCCCCAGCTCTCAGCTCACCAGTGAAACTGGAAGCTCAATAAGGGAGTCCCTGAAGTTCTCCTGCTTGGCTGGCTCCCAGTCCCTGGTCTTGCATGTGCCAGCAGGCAATGTGGCCCAGTTTGAGATGACCCTCCCCCAACCTCAGCTCTCACTGGTGGGTGCAACAGCCTAACCCAACCTGGCCCACCCCCAGCCCTTATGTGAACTGTCAGGTGTGTGGTCCAACCCAACCTGACCTGTGCCCTGTCTTGGCTCTTGGGCATGCCAGTATATGCATGCTATGGTCTTGCAGGTTTATTTATTATTTTTTTTTTACATAGGTGAGGTCTCTGGGTGGGATGGGAAGGGATGGGGAGGGAGGTGGATGAAGCAGAAGACCCCACCATCCGTCCTTTGACCATGGAGGGAACGGGGATGAGGGGTAGATATTGCACCACTCCTTCCTGCCAGATCACATCAGCTCCAGGGGACAAAGACGGTTCCCAGACTTGCTCCCAGGGACATCAGTGGGGGAAGAATGTCCTAAGGGTGTTACCTGAGTAGTCTCAATTTTTCCAAGACGCTGTTGGCTTCATTGAGCCTGGTCTGAGATATCACTTCCCCTCTTTGCCAGCTGTCTGTTTCCGTGTGTTCATACCGTTAGATGCCTAGTGGAGAATCTGGAATATAGTGTTATTCAACCTGCTCTTCGTTCTATTTTTTTGGATGAGGCACTCACGACTCTCTGTTGAGTCACAGAGGCCAGCTCTCCAGTCTTTCTTATGCATCCCAGTATGCTGTCAACAATGGCAGGGGTGGGGGCAATCCCACAACATGTGCTCTAAGGCAAGACCAGACATCCATGTGGTTTTTCCATGAGATTGGGGATCAGGTGGAGTGGATTCCCAATGCCTGCTTTACTTCTGATCCAGCTTTTTGCTAATGGCCTGGGAAAGGAGTAAGGATGAGTCAAGTGTTTGGGTCCTTGCATGCATGTGACAGGCCTGAGCCCTGGCCATTGTCGCCATGTGAGGAATGAATCAGTGGATGGGAAATCTCTCTCTCTCTTTCTGTTTCTTCTTCTAACTATAGCTCTGTCTGTAAAAACAAATAAATCTTAAGGAAAAAGGAGGGGGCAGCCTGGCACAATAGCCTAGTGGCTAAAGTCCTCACACATGCCAGGATCCCGTGTGGGCACTGATTCAAGTCCCAGCTACTCCACTTCCCATCCAGCTCCCTGCCTGTGGCCTGGGAGAGCAGTAGAGGACAGCCCAATGCCTTGGGACCCTGCACCTCTGTTAGGAGACCCAGAAGTTCCTGGTTTTGGATCAGCTCAGCTCCAGCCATTGAAGCCACTTGGGGGACTAACTAGCATATAGAAGATCTTTCTGTTTGTCTCTTCTTCTCTCTGTAAATCTGCCTTTAAAAAATAAATATTTTTAAATGGGGGGGGGTGCTGTACAGTGGTACAGTAGGCTAATCCTCCTTCCTGTGTCTCCAGCATCCCTTTTGGCTCCAGTTCATTTCCTGGCTGCTCCACTTCTACTCTAGATGCAGCTCTCTGCCTTATGGCGTGAGAAAGCAGTGTAGGATATCAAGTCCTTGAAACTCTGCGCTTACATCGTAGACTGATAGCACTGTCAGCTTCTGGCTTGGGATCAGTTCACTTCCTGTCTCCCCTTCTCTTGATAAAATCTGACTTTCCAATAAAAATTGAATTTTTTTTAAAGATTTATTTTTATTATTTTTTTATTGGAAAGGCAGATATACAGAGAGGAGAGACAGAGAGGAAGATCTTCCGTCCGATGATTCACTCCCCAAGTGAGCGCAACGGCCGATACTATGCCTCTTCCGGGTCTCCCACACGGGTGCAGGGTCCCAAAGCTTTGGGCCGTCCTCGACTGCTTTCCCAGGCCACAGGCAGGGAAGCAGAGCTGCCGAGATAGAACCAGTGCCCATATGGGATCCCGGACGTGCAAGGCGAGGACCTTAACCACTGCGCCACCGCGCCGGGCCCGAATCTTTTTTTTTTTTTTTTTAAATAACACATATAGGAGATAACTCTCTCTCCAAAATCACACCATGAGTTTGTAATTCAAAATTGATTAATAATAATGCAATGTTACTTCAGCTAAGTTTTTGCAAAGTGGAACGTGAAGAAAAAACAAAAGTTTTAAAGTAGATACAGCGCCATAAGCCTTTAATCAAACAAAAGTCTTCTGGTCTCTGTGTGCTTATTTGTGCAGAAACAGTTTATCTTAAACAAAAAGTCTTGCTGCTCTTCTCACTCCCTCTCTTGGCAGTGCCTCTATCTTAGAAAATGGTTACAGAATTCTGAGTTGTATAGTTGAGAGCTTTAATAATCTCAAGAATTTTTGCAGGCACATGGAGTACAACTATCCTAGCAACAGCAGCGTAGGAACCCATATTGTTCTTTCCACAGTGGCCACTGGGTCCTTTGGTGATGTCTTGAGTGCCACCTTCCCAGCACTCCCTTTTACAAGTCTTCCATCCCCTTGTTCGCTCCCCAGATGGCCACAATGACCAAAGCTGAGAGGATCTGAAGCTGAGAGCAGCAGGTCTTCCATACAGGTGCAGAGTCCTAAGGACTTGGGCCATCCTACTCTGCCTTCCCAACCTATAAGCAGAGACTGGGATTGGAAGTGGAGCAGTCCAGACAGGAACCAGCACCCATATGAGATCCTGATGTCATAGGGCATAGGACAGAAGGAGAAAGAGAAAATCTTCCATCCACTGGTTCACTCCCCAAGCGGCAGGAACAGCTGGAGCTGAGCCAAGCTGAAGCCAGGAGCCCAGAGCCTCTTCTGGGTTTCCTATGCAGGTGCAGGGTCCCAAGGCTTTGGGCTGTCCTCTACTGCTTTCCCAGTCCACAAACAGGGAGCTGGATGGGAAGTGGAGCAGCCAGGACACAAACTGGTGCCCGAGGTGAAGATTTAGCATGGAGTTACCGTGCCAGGCCAGCCCTAGTTTTGTTCTTAGTAATCTCAAATTTGAGATGACTCTACCTCAGAGCACGCTCTTTGTACCATGTTAGTCCATTGTCTCACATGATCAGACTTGAGAAGGCAGCACAATGCAATGGGGTAGCTTTTTAAAACTTTTTTTTCCTTATTTTAGCATGTGGAACTATTATCTTCAAATGAATTCTATAACACAAAATAGCCCTGCCTGTAGAGCAGTATGAGTGCATGGCCTGCCTCAGAGTAACCTCACCCTCGCCAGAGAACTCTGCGCCGGCAGGAAGACAGCCTGTTGTACAGGAAACCCGCAGCATGAGATGCTAAGTCTCCACTGCCTGCATAGAAAGTCCAGCTCTTTCCTTTACAAGCTGTGGAATGCTAAGAGTGATTTATTCTCTTGGAGATTCAGTTGTCTGAATCCATGTTTGAGAGGTATTCACACAGGAATTAATATTACTATTTTGATTGTCCTAAGGGTAGGTTGCCCCATAAATACTAGTCCATTTCACTTTTGCTTAAACTTAAGCGCAGCAATTTATCTCACAGTTTGAAACCCGGTCATACTAGCTGTCTCCTGAGGCCTTTGAAAATTCAAAGTTATATATTTTGTCTCAGGTGGTTTTCTTCTCCCTGTGGTTATTAGTGTCAAGTTTCTTCTTGTCCCCGGGGTTCTAACTAATGCTCAGTCCCATCCCATCATAGCTAGTTAACGTGAGATAAACACTCAGACACACACCAGTGGTTCCATATGAAAGCCCCTTCATAGCCTCCCAATGTTCCACGGCTTTCTGGTTTGCTTTCCTAGACGATGAAAACGGAGATGAATAAAGATTTTAAGTTTAAGCTGGGACTTTTGCCTTATGTTATCTTTTATCAGGCAGTTCCTGCTATTTTTTTTTTTTTTACCTCAGAGACCACTCTTCATTTTTAAAATAAATTTTTAAAATATTTTTATTTATTTTTTATTGCAAAGTCAGATATACAGAGAGGAGAGACAGAAAGCAAGATCTTCCGCTCAATGATTCACTCCATAAGTGACCGCAACGGCTCTGGAGCCAGGAACCTCCTCCAGGTCTCCCACACGGGTGCAGGGTCCCAAGGCTTTGGGCTGTCCTGGACTGCTTTTCCAGGCCACAAGGAGGGAGCTGGATGGGAAGTAGAGCTGCTGGGATTAGAACTGGCGCCCATATGGGATCGCAGCGCGTTCAGGGCGAGGACTTTTAGCTGCTAGGGCACAGCACCAGGCCCATTTAAAAAATAAATTTGATTAGCTTTCTCTTAGAACTTCTCAGTAAACGGGCCCATATGGTTTCCTCAAAGTGAGAATAACCTTTTTTCCTGATAGAGAATCTGTGGCTTATTTTCATAATCACAGCTCTCAATCCTCACATGATCAGGTTGGCTAGAAGGTAGAAAGCCATTGTGCATTGAAAAACGGAGACTTACTGTCTCAGTTACCTCTCAGCTAAATGCATTCATACCCGCTGAATGTCCTGGGCCAGGACAAGGCAAGAGCCAGGAATTTCTGGATCTGTCACGTGGATGTGGGAGCCCAAAGCCGGAACCATCTTTTGACCATCATAAGCAGGAAAAACAAGCAGAAGTGGAGCAGCTGGAACTGGTGGAATCCTGGCGTTGTAGGCATTGGCTTAGTCTGTTACATCACAATGCCTGCCCCAATCATTGTGATTAAATTGACATTTGTGCAACAGAGAGAGAGAAGGAGAGATTCCATCTGCTTGCTCCTCAATTTTCTGCAATAATCTGAGACCAGCCAGCCTGAAGCTGTGAGCTAGGAACACCATCCGGGTTTCTTGACTGGAGTCAGCTGTTCCACTTGCTATCCAGCTGCCTGCCAATGGCCTGGGAAAGCAGCAGATGACGACCCAAATGCTTGGGTCCTTGCAGCCACATGGGAGACCTGCTTCAGACTGGCACAGCCCTGGCCACTGGGGCCAATTAAGGGAATTAATGCTCTCTTTATGTCTCTCCTTCCCTGTAATGATTTCAGGTAAATAAATCTTTTCTTTCTTTTTTTTTTTTTAAGAACCATTCAATTGTTAACCAAGGCAAACACATTTTGCAGATTCCAGATAAAGGGAATCCAAACTAACAAAGTTTGCCTCTTTCACAGGGTGGTTGGCTTTATTTATTTGTTTTTAATATTTTATTTATTTTTATTGAAAAGTTAGATTTACAGAGAGAAAAGGAGACAGAAAGATCCCTCTGCTGGTTCACTCCCCAAGTGACCGCTGATCCAAAGAAAGGAGCCAGGAACCTCCTCCAGGTCTCCCACACGGTGCAGGGTCCCAAGGCTTTGGGCCGACCTCAACTGCTTTCCCAGGCCACAGGCAGGGAGCTGGATGGGAAGCAGAGCAGCTGGGATATGAACTTGCACCCACTTGGGTTTCCCCATGGGTGCAAGGCGAGGACTTCAGCTACTAAAATACCATGCCAGAGGTCACAATGATTGACTTTAATTGTTCTTACTCATGTCGGCTAGATAATGTGTATAATGTCTATGCCCAAACCAGGAATGTTTCTAAAATGTTCTTAAATAGCCTTTAAAGAAATACCAACTCTGTTCATTTCTCTGTTCATCAAAGTTCTGTAATCTCTTAGTTTTTTGAGTGTATCAGTCCCTCTGCTCCCGTCTGCCTCCAAAACAGAACTGCGGTTCAATGATGACTAGTCATTTTGCCTTTGTAAATTTTTAAAAAATGAGAATGTTAATGAATAAATTAGCATTCTGTCTTCTACCTTGATATTCTGTGATTTGCGTGGTGTGATTTAATTCAGATTACTGAAAACCTACAAGCCTTTCTTGGGCAGCATTAATCAGAGATGGCTTATTTCAGAAATCTGCAAAAGAAAAAAAAATCTCCTTGGGTGAGAATAAAAAAAAAAAAAAGGGTACAGAGAATACAACAACAAAAGGACTTTCTGCCTGAATATAAAAGATAGGTTTTCTTTAAAATGAGCTAAACCTAATTTCTGAAATGCAAAAGTATAAAGTGCATCACAGAGCTCCCTTTGCCAGGCAGCAAATGCTGTGATAAAATCAGCACCGGAGATGTTTACCTCACCATTCCAGAGATAACTAGTTAAGTAAACAACTGATTTTAAAAGTAAAGTGTTTTTCCTTTTGAAGTCAACTACAGAGAACCAAATGTAAGACATTTCAAAAATGCCCCTACAGGTATGAAATGGTTCTATCTCTCCGAACTGGAATTTCTGAAGATGAGGTTTCATTTTAGCACAAGATCACAGGGCTTGAATTGGAACAGCATCCTAAAAGCTCACCTTGTCCTAAACTTTCAGAGTATGAGCTCCATTGCCAACCTACCTGTACTGCAAGACTGAACCGGGCCCCAGTGTGCAAGGCTTCCAGCCAAGGATCCGCCCGCCACCGAATCCCTCATCCCCTTTCCGAGCGCGCAATGGTTTTCCATAACCTTTTAGATGCTCAAGGAAAGTGCACACACACACTTCTACTTTGCAGCTGTCTTATTTTTTCTTGTGTGTGTTCGTACCTCAGAGACAGCACTCAGTGTGTCCCTCCGACCACCCCTACAGTGTTGGGGCGGGAATCAAACACCCAGATTTGACCCTTTCCCGTAGAGAAGCCACCGTCTCCCTTCTGAACGATCCTGAAAACACCCACGGAAGTTTTCCTCGTTTCACTGAACAGAAATCGCTCCCTTAGGTGACGATCGCAGCCGCACCCCGGGCTGTGCCTCCAGGGATTCGGACAAGGGTGGCTCGGGGCACGTGGGCACGAGGGGACCGAGGGCACGATCCCTACCCCGACTAAGCTAAGGGACCTAGACCCTGGACACAGCATCCTCAGGCAGGCCGCTTTTCGAGAAGTTGGAGACCTGAAGCTCCGTGACGGGTCCTAGTTCGTTCAGCAAAGCCCCCCTCCCCCGGACCCCCGTTCCCGGGGGGCCCGCCTCTCTTCGGGGGTCCCGTGCCCCCTGGGGGCGGTGACTGCACGACGCTCGGAAGGCGAGAAACGGCTCCCTAAGCCGCTCGCTGGGTCCCTTTCTCCCCACAATGCACCGGGGCCAGCAGGAAGGCCGCTCCGACCCCTAATTTTCCCGCGAATTCAGTTCAAAGAGGCAGCCGGGCCCGCGGTCGGCAGCGCGCACGGGCCAACCAAGCCGCACCTCTTCGAGAAGCGCCTCCGCGTGACTGACGGGGGAATCCGCGGGCCAACGAGCTGGGCGGCCGGGCGGCGCGCGCTCCCGCCGGCCAATCAGAGCGCCGGGCGGGGGAAGTGGGCGGAGCGAGGCCAGGGTAGGGTGAGCGGCCTCCGAAGCGGAGCGGAGCTCTGAGGAGACACTTTTTTTTTTTTCCTCCCTCCTTCCCTCCTCTCCTCCTCCCTTCCCTTCCCCTCTCCTCCCCTCTCTCCTCCTTCCCCCCTCGGTCCGCCGGAGCCTGCTGGGGCGAGCGGTTGAGATCGCAGGCGGTCACTCTCCGGGGCCGCCCGGCGGGTAGCTGGCGGGGGGAGGAGGCAGGAACCGCGATGGCGCCTCAGAAGCACGGCGGTGGGGGAGGGGGCGGCTCGGGGCCCAGCGCGGGGTCCGGGGGCGGCAGCTTCGGGGGTTCGGCGGCGGCGGCGGCGGCCACGGCTTCGGGCGGCAAATCGGGCGGCGGGGGCTGTGGAGGCGGCGGCAGTTACTCGGCCTCCTCCTCCTCGTCGTCGGCGGCGGCGGCGGCTGCGGCGGGGGCGGCGGTGTTACCGGTGAAGAAGCCGAAAATGGAGCACGTCCAGGCTGACCACGAGCTTTTCCTCCAGGCCTTTGAGAGTGAGTGTGTGCGAGGCTTGGGGGGCGGATGCCTGGTGGTGGGGACCCTCGGGTGCCTCTCCCCCCGACCATCTCCCCGTCCCGCCTCTCTTAGGGGAGCCCACTTGGTTTGGGAGTGGAGGGAGCGATGGTGTGTGTGGGGGGGCTGTCCCCGCTCCTGGGATCGCGGCTCCGGGGACCCTCAAGTCTGGGGCCTCGGGGGAGGGAAGGAGGGGCTCTTGGGGTGGTGCCGTGGGGGTCCCCGAGGGGCTCGCCCGGGAGGGGCGGCTTGGGGGGGCAGGAGGTCGCCGCGAAACGCAGGGTGTAGTCGGGACCCTGGGACGAGTTCTTGCTTTCTTTCTGGCGTTCTTGGAAGTGCGGGGATTTCTGCGGTGGGTTTTTTTGGGGGGGTGGGGGACGAGGTTGAGCCGGCGGAGGGACGGGTGCGCTAGGGGCGAAGGGGATTGTCACCCGCCCGCCCGCTAACGTGGCCCCTTCTGATGCCTTTAAAAAGCTTGGGCGGCTACCCACCCATTTCCTGGGCACGTTAAACTGAGACAGTGGACAAACAACTTAGTTTGCTGGACGACGACCCTGGAATTCTGTCTCAATTCCAGGACGTTTTCTGCCGTCAGTTTCTGGTTCTGAGGTCTGTTTGGAAGGCAAAACTTGGATTTATATTGGGATAGGAGAGCAAGGTGCCTGAAAACAAACAATAGAACTTAGGAAAAAACAGGGACTGTAAATAATGTTAACGGCGCTTCAGTGAACGGTATCTCTTGGTGGCTTTCTCTAGCTTTTGTGTGAGGCTGGAAGAATGTCGGTGGTGGAGCTGAGTAGTCTTCAGAAAGTTGAATAAACTTGGCTCGACCACCGAATGTCTTCACGATTTCACCGTGGCGTCCGTGCAGGGCATGATGTCAGCTGTGCTAGCAGAGGCATAGCACGTTGTTTAATTCCTCTCCTCCGTTCTCTGGGCAGTGCTTCGGGAAATTCTGATTGGAATTTAATATAAGAAATTTTCGTTTTTGTTGGAACGAATATTGAACTTGCTTCAGGGAGATCCGTGTTATTTTGCTTGATAAACTTTCAAAAATCTGTAGAGGCTTTTTTGGGGAATAGGATGGAGGACTGCAGAGCAGTGAGGGCAGTAAACATTTTGTTTCTACCCTTTCTAAAACGCCTCGCCTCCTTTTAGTCTAATTGGAAACTAAAACTTACTGAAGATAAGGTGAAATTTTTGAAAGTTCCTTCTCAGCGTTCTGAGCAGACAAGCCCTGAAAGGGAGCTGTAACTGCTTGCCTGCCGAGTCCACCTCGGAGAACTCAGCTGTCATTCATTTATCTCAGAGCTAGATCTGGTCAGGAAACAACCTGGTTCTTCATTACTGATCCGAGTTCCTGGGGAGTTTAAAGGCATTAACGTGATTATTGTGTAGTATTCATAGTTCTTTCTGGTAATCCTTATTTTAAAAGAATCTTGATACTAACAGGTCTTAACCTACATCCTTTATAGTAAATTGTAACAAATTTTTATTTTAGGCATTAAAGAATATTTTTGGAATACATATTGAGATAATTATCTGAGGTAATTTTACATTGAACAAAAATACCTAAACATTTAAGATTAGAAGTATTCATGAAGAGTTTTAGCTGCAATTTAGATCTCAGATTTGTTTCATTCTTGACTGTTACCTGTATTAGGATGTCTGGAAAACAGCTTTACTCTGTTTTGGCCGGTTACTATACACATTTTTTAAATGACCAATTTAAAAGGGAGTTTTCATAATGTTTGGTGTCGGTGAGTAACTCTTGTTGAATCCAACTAGCTCTTTTTGACTTCTTTAAAAGAGGAGCTGTAGGTGGTTTAAACTAGTTAAATGGTTATAACTTGTTTTTCAGTGATGTACAGTAAAATAGCTACTTTGGAAAAGATTTAAGAAAAAGATTGTAAAGAGCCTCAAGTTTAAAATAAATATTTGTGACTTTGGTGAATGTATCCCATAGAGTGAATGTCTCTTGCACTTATTGTGGATATTAGCTTTCTGAATGTAAATATCTTGTACAAGGTCTTGATAATGTGTGCTAGGTTTAAATTGGTTATAACATGAACTGGATTGACAGTTTTTTGACAAGCTAAGTAATAAGTAAATTTAGTTAATGTTTTAATTCTTTTTCTTGTTACCTAGAACCAACACAGATCTATAGATTTCTCCGAACTCGGAATCTCATAGCGGTAAGTAGTTGATGACGTTTGTGGATCATGTTTTTTCTTATGTCACCCGTATTTAATTTTAACATTTTAAAACTTTTTTTATAGCCAATATTTTTGCACAGAACTCTTACTTACATGTCTCATCGAAACTCCAGAACAAACATCAAAAGGTACGTTTTTTTGAATCATCTCACACTGTTCTAACTATACAAGAAGTTTTGTTTAAATTGTTGCTTCTAATTAAGTGAAAGAGTGGTTGAATTGATTGTAAAGTGGTTTTTTTAAATTTATTAATTACATTGCATTATGTGACACAGTTTTATAGGTGTAAAGTGGTTTTTAATACTATCATTTTAAATCCTAATTTATTACTAGGTTTTTTGCTGCTCAGAATGATTTGATATGAAATGAAGTAATCATACTGGTTTTTTACTCTGTGCCACTATTCATTTTTAAGTTTGGTGGAAGTCCAGGATTTCAATATTTACACATGGGCTCAGGAGAACTTCCTTTGATACATAAAATTTAATAATTAGTTTTTGAGTAGTTGTTATATGTCTGACAGTAAAGGATTAGCTTCTATAATGATAGATTCACAAAATCCTATGTTTTTGGTGGTAGTCAGTCTTACTGAAGAGGAAATACCTTTGATAATAATAGGATGAATGTTCTTTTAAAAAACAAGATGTTGTAATCATCTGGCCTTAAGGTACAGTCTGTTTAATTCTGCTGTGTAACATTTAGCACTAACTGTTTGTAATATAGAATGCAAGTTTCTTATTCTACTTGCAAGATTATAAGTATTAAACATACCAACTGAACAAGTTTATGGAGAAAATTTCTGTTAAGCGTTTTGGTGTTAGAGTTTTGACTAATAAAACCATGAAGCCATTTCAGTAGACTCTAAAACTAAATTTGGGAGATAAAGAAAACCTCATGTTTTAATAGCCACATGTTAGGTGACTTTTGTAGCTAAATCTAGATGTATTTTGGAAGAATGAATTTGATTTTGCTTTTGGCACCCTTGTGAATCTAGAGACAGAGCACTGTGTTTGAGAGGTGAGAAATTGCTAAGCATCTAAAAGCTGGGAACGTGGTGATAATTGGGTAACACAATTGATATGTCACCTTTTTGTCTGGTGGAACCATTATTTAAACTATGCCAGAGGTTAGTAAACTTTTTCTGTGAAGGATTAGATAGTAAATAGTTAGGTTCTGTGTCCGGAACACAACTTCAAGGATATTAATGTGAACATTCGCTGTAAACAGAGAAAAAGTTACACATTTTTTATTAATAAAATTCAAAATACAATAGTGCGAAGTATGGTATTTTGTAGTATAAACCTACCATCAGGAAATGCAGAATTCTGTCCTTTTTGTGGGGTGGGGTGGAGAGTTTTGCATAATTGGGGTTCAGAATTAGTGTTCTCTGTTGTTCAGTTAGTTGGTAATTATCTATAAAAACTGTTCTTAGCTCACAGACTTACAAAAACAGGCTCCTGGTCCTGGTCCCAGCTTCCTGCTAACGGGCACCAAGGGATGTGCTAGCGGTGGCTCCCGTGGTTGGATGGGTCTCTTGCCTCTTTTTTTTTTAAGTATGGATCATCAAACTATTAATCAGGATGCTGGAGACTTTAAACCTAAAAATGATTAAATTGAAGTTTGAGGTTTGGTGGGTTGAAGTACACATTTCAAATTTAAATTTATTTCCTGTAATTTTTGTTGACTAGATTGTCTTGTTATGGAATGTGGTATTTACCGGTGTGTTGAGAGAATTTTAAAAGCTTGGGTAGTTTACAAAAAAAAATTGTCTACGGGGGATTTTTGACACAATTTATTAGCCAAGAAACCCTTAATTCTGTTGTTTTCACATAGAACTGCATAGGGGTATCTTAATTCTCTGTGACTGTATGTCCTCAGAATACTTAGTGATTTTAGAAGGTAGCATTTAGCTATGATTATGATCTTTGCTGAGATTGTTTTCGAATATTTTTTATCACAAGTATAGAAAAAACGGAATATCCATTGTTGGAATTAGCATGCTACTTCCTGTCAAATCATACTCTCAGTTGTATTATTAACTCTGTTATGTTAAACTCATCTTTTACTTTATGAATAGAAATATTAGAATTCTGTAGAATAACACTACTTCGACAGTGGAAGTAACGGGTGAGGAGGGCATTTTTTGTAAATCATTTTTTCTGAGTTTCATATAAGCTGTCTCTGAACCCTCCTGAGAAAATATTCTTGCATTTTGAAATATGTTCTTTTTGGTGAACTTCTGATAAGCATTTCCGTTGCGCTACTTCTCTAGATGTCAGAAATACCTGATCTTACGGGAAGAACTGCTTTTGTATAGTTGCTTCTATGGCTTCTTTTTCCTAAGGAAGGTGGTTGCCGGTATTTGTTCCCTGTTTCAATTCCTGCTCACTTCTGTATATAACTTTATGATGTTGGGAGAAAGTAACTTTGGTCCGTACAGTCTTAGTTTTTGTCCTACAGGCAGAATCTGCTCTTAATCATTACGTCAAGATAAAACATGCCATTCTTAAAAAAATTCCCAGTAACTTTATAGGCCTTCTTGATGGTAGCTTTCTGTATTTATACTGAACAGTTCTTTGTGAAAGTCTGAAAGGGTCATCTTCTCTCTTATCTCTGGAAATTGAAAATCTGTTGGGCCTGGCAGAGTAACCTAGCGACTGAAGTTCTCGGCTTGCATGTGTCAGGATCCCTTATGGGCACTGGTTCATGTCCTGGCTACTCCACTTCCCATCCAGCTGCCTGCTTGTGGCCTGGGGAAGTAGTCGACGATGGCCCAAAGCCCTGTGACCCTGCATCCACATGGGAGACCCGGAGGAGGCTCCTGGTTCCTGGCTATAGATTCGCTCAGCTCTGGCCGTTGCAGCCACTTGGGGAGTGAACTGGTAAATGAAAGATCGTTGTCTCTCCTCTCTGTGAATCTGATTTTCCAAAAAGAATGAATAAATCTTAAAAAAAATGTGTTGTCATCTTTCAGAAAATATTATGCTCTGTGAGATGCCGTGTTATGTTGAAATTTTCAATTACTCTAATGGCAATGATGGAAGCTTTGTTTTTAAAAGTTCTTTTGTTGATGGAGGTATTTTGCTATATTGAGCTTTCATTAACATTTCTCTGATAATTTTTGAGATTTTTTTTTTATTATTTAAAAAGCATAGTTACAGAGAGAGAAAGAGAGTCTTGCATCTGCTGGTTTACTCCCCAGATGGCTGCAAGGGTCAGAGCTGGGCTGGTCCGAAGCTGGGAGTCCGGAGTTTCTTCCTGGTCTCCCTCCTGGGTTCAGACTCCTAAGGACTTGGGCCATCTTTCCCTCATTTTCCAGGCACATTGCAGGGAGCCACATCAGAAAAGGAACAGCTGGTACTTAAAGCGACTCCCATGTGGGATGTTGACACCATAGGTAGAGACTTAACCCACCACACCACAGCGCCAGCTTCTGATAAGTTTTGTTATAGAAGTTGAGTATAATGTCCATTACTGAATAGTAAGTGAGCGTACTGGTCATTTATAGTGTCTGCATTCAAGCAATTTATGGTAATAAGTTGAGTGAAATATGTTAAGGTTTCAAGGTCCTCAATCTGAAGAGAGTAAGTCAATATGCAGAGAAACATTTCCAGTTAACAAATTGTATGGAGATCAGCTTAAAAATGAAGGCGATGCTTGTTTTGCAATCTGTAAATGTCTTTAACTGCTTTGGGAGATTATGCTTACCTGTTTCGTAGAAATTTTTTTTCCTTCTAAACTTGTGAAGCTAAAAACTGACATGGGACCAGGTATTTGGGCTAACAGTTAGGCCACTTGTTGGGACACACACATCCAATCTTGTATTGTTCAAGTTATGGCTCCTAGTCCTGATCTCAGCTTCCTGCTAACAGGCACCATGGGAAGCACTAATGGTGGCTCCAGTGGTTGGATGGGTCCCTGCCTTTGATGTGGGAGAGCTAGGTTGAGTCCCCAGCTGCTGGACATTTAGGGAATGAACCAAAAGATGGGCACCAACTCTTTCCGCCCCCCCAAAAAAGTGAATACATAATTATGATTTAAAAGATGTATTCCCTAGCTTCAAAACATTTTCATGATTTTTAAAACTACTCGTTAATATCACTTATTTAGCTTTTAGGCTTTGCTAGTTATCTCTGAGAATGTCTTAGGAAGTTCAGATGAATTTTTGTAGAATGTCCATTTTCTGTAACAGTAGTAGTACACATTTGTTAGAGTGCTTAACAGTAGTATGAATATTCCAAAATATACGTCATTTGCATTTGCTTGGCTCAGTTAAACAGATGCTTGACTATCTACCAAGAATAAAGCACTATGCCAAGCACTATATGGCTTTCCTTGAAGAAGAGCCATTACTGCCCTTCAGGAGCTTATAATCTAGTAAAAGAAATAAAGTATTTACACAAGTTTCACATGTAGAAGACTTAATGTCAAAATAAGTATAAACCAAGTGCCATGGGTAAGGAGAAATTGCTCTGCTTTGTGTATACTTACAGTAAGTTTTCTGAAAAAGCTAGTAATAGAGATGGAAATGAAAGCTTGTCTACTGTGTTATTACATGCACTATCTCATTGTTCTGGCTAACTATCCATAGTTACCTCACAAAAATAAACAAAATCAGATGTCCATGTTGCATTTTATACTCATGATCAAATATAACTTGTTTTTTCTCAGTTGAGAAGTGATTGTTTTGTTTATCTGTTTCTTTCAGGAAAACATTTAAAGTTGATGATATGTTATCAAAAGTAGAGAAAATGAAAGGAGAGCAAGAATCTCATAGGTAAGAAACCCGATCAGTTGTATTAAGTTATTTATAGGGAACAGGAAAAATTAGTGATTACTCTTCCAATGATCACTGAATTATTAAAAGGAGCTAAAAGAAACCTTACAGGTTAGCTGGCCCAAAGTCACACATAAGTTAGTAATTACCATAACATCCCTGTCAGAAAATACATAAGCTTTGATTGAATGCTTTCAGTGTTGGGGAACTCAGTGTTTTGTAAGCCAGTTGTGTTCATTATCGTTTATCTTACCAGTTTCTTACATTTTGAGTCTAAAGGTGAAACTTGTGCAGTTGATCTAGTCTTGCTGCTCCTCTGAGGAGCGACTCCCGGTTGTGGCGTTAGATCTCATCTCATGTGACTCAGTGTGATAGAAGCACATCTTTTTTTTCCCTGTCTTTTCTTCTCTCTGTTTAAATTCCTCAGGCGAAATAGTCATACTTTGTTTTATATTTGGAATGTATTTTTCACACAGTAACTTCAAAAATGTTTTTCACATGGGAAATTGACACTGGTCAGTCTACTCATTGTACATTTGCCCATGGATAGGCAGCACACATCTGTAAATATTCTGACTGGTCTCATGCTTGCTTACTCTAGCAGTGTGCTTCCATTGATTGATGTGTGAAGTAAAAAATATTGAATACTCTAGAGAAAAATGGAAACCTGGGTGATGCTTATTAATTCATTGATTACTTTTAGAGATAAATCAGAAGTAAAGGACTGCTCCATTTATCTTCTCATTATTTGATAACTGGTGAAAGACTTAATTTTCTACAGTCATTTGTAGTGTCTCTTGAATTTGGTGATTTTGTTACCTGAATTATAAAGTCACATTTTTTATTATAATCTTATTGAATGTATTACATGTATTCATAATATTATGAATATCTATTACAAAATAGATATTACATATCTAGAAAACCCTGGCTTACAGGTTATGGTAGCAAATTCTAGAAGTTGAAATCCTAAATCATTATCTGGTCTGTTGCTACTTAAGGAGGAGTACTCGCTAAGGTAAAATGGAGAATATTGTTTAGTGTTTACACATTCTTTTCTCCTGAGTACTCTGATCTTACGATTTCAGGATTCAAATGAGAAGGGAAAAGTAGCCAGGAAGAACATTTGATAATTTTGATCATCATTCATATTAAGTTTCTACATTCCTCACTGCTAAACCCTGCTACTGCTTCATTGTGATGTTATGTTTTAATAAGTATTGCCAAAATTTTCCTACCAGTGTGTTGTGGTCAGTTCTCTGAACGGTTTTTTCTCTGATAATTATTTTCCTTCTAAACTGATACATTCAACTAAAGAACTCAACAAACAGGATTACAGGGGGAGGATCGCAGTCTATACAAATAGTACTGTATAATTATGTAATTTTTTTAATTTCGAATTTTTTTAAGTTGCTGCTTTCAATTTTGTTTTCAGCTTTTTTCACAATAAATTCATTAAGTTGAATTCCATTCATGTAAAAAAAACAGAAAAAGATAAATGCTTAGAGACCTGTGTTTTGAGTGGCGGCCCCAGAGCCTATAAAGAATGATAAAACTCTTTGTTACTGCTGTAATCAAAGGACGACATAGCTGTTTGATATTTTTCATCCCTGAGTACTATGAACAGTTGTTAGAAAATCTCTTGATGGTGATTTGTGCTGGGTATCAGTAAATTCAATCTGAGAGAAAACATTGGTTAATGGGCTTTAGTATTTTGCTGAATTCCCCTGTGCTTGTGATTTACTTTTTTTTTTTTTGTTTTTGGATGATGGTGATAGCTGAGAAGGAGGCATGCCCGTGTTCGCCAATAAGTAGGAAAGGAAGGGTTGAGGAATAGGAGAAAGTGGATGAGACCCATTTCCAGTTTTCTTTTCCTTCTCCCTGTGTCTGGGGGAAAAGGGTTAGATAAGGGGGGAGGGTCACACCCAGCATCTTAAGCACATCAGCACTTGGGGGTGTCGGATGTCCACTCAGTGTTACCCTAGGGTTCCCAGTGTGGAGCATGTCCGGAGGGTACTGCTGAAGTGCATTTCTGTGGTTCTGAGATGCTGGTGATTTCGTTGCTCCAAGGACAAGGAAAGCATTCCAAGGTCCATTGGCTGACATAATCCACCTTAGAGTCTATTCACCCAGATATTTGCTGTCGAAACTTGGGAGAGTTGTCCAATTTTTTTTTAAAGATTTATTTGTTTATTGGAAAGTCAGATATACAGAGAGGAAAGATCTTCCGTCTGATGATTCACTCCCCAAGTGAGCACAACGGCCGATGCTAGGCCAATCCGAAGCCAGGATCCAGGCACTTCTTCCAGGTATCCCACACAGGTGCAGGATCCCAAAGCTATGGGTTGTCCTTGACTGCTTTCCCAGGCCACAAGCAGGGAGCTGGATGGGAAGTGGAGCCACCGGGATTAGAACCGGCACCCATATGGGAACCCAGGGCATTCAAGGCGAGGACTTTAGCCTTTTTGCCACGCCGCCGCGCCCATCTCCATTTTCATTCATGAAGTTTGAATCTCCAGTATAATCAATCGCTATTGGAGTTGATATTGTTTCGCACTTCCCATATCTGTATATATTTTAAGATTTATTTATTTTTATTGGGAAGGCAAATTTGCAAAGAGAATGAGAGACAGAAACTCCTCAGATGACTGCATGGTCAGAGCTGAGCCCAGCAGAAGCCAGGCGCTTCTTCCTGTTCTCCTGTGTGTATGGAGTGAGGGAAGCAAGTATTTGGGAATCTTACACTGCTTTCCCATGTGCATTTTCAGAGAGTTGGATCACAAGTGGAGCAGCCAGCACTTGAACTGATGTTTATATGGGATGCTAACCCTGTGGGCAACAGCTTAAAGTACTATGATACTAACCTGTTTGTTTTTCTAAAGATTATTTTTATTTGAATGGCAAAGAACTTTTTTTTAAGATTTATATATTTTTATTGCGAAGTCAGATATATAGGTAGAGGAGGAGAGATAGAAATATCTTCTGTCTGATGATTCACTCCCCAAGTAACCACAGTGGCCAGTGCTGTGCCAATCGGAGGCCAGGAGCTCTTCAGGTTTCCCACACGGGTGCAGGGTCCCAAGGCTTTGGGCCATCCTAGACTGCTTTCCCAGGCCACAAGCAGGGAGCTGGATGGGAAGTGGAACTGCCGGGATTAGCACTGGCACCCAAATGGGATCCTGGCGCTTTCAAGGCGAGGACTTTAGCTGCTAGGCCATGCCACCAGGCCCCAAAGATTTTTTAAAATCAGAATGTGGCTCCTACATTTTTTTTCTGTTTTTTTCATTGATTTGAATGATCTAGTGACAGAGGAAAGAAGGGGAGTTTTGATTTGCTGGTTCGTTCTTCAGATGTTTCTAGCATCTGGGGCTGGACCAGACTGAGTCAGTAAGCTGGAAATCCACTATATGGTGAAGACTCCCCTGGGGCTGAAGCTGCCTAGTCTATGAGCTGTCATCTTGTGCTCTCCTAGGTGTTTTATCAGGGAGAAGAATCAGAAGCAGTGTAGTCAGGTTGAAGTGACATTATGATTTGAGATGTTCGCCTTTGAAGCAACAGATGAAACTGCTGTACCACAATGCTGTCCCCGTAAATTTCATATGCCTCCTCCTAAATGTACCTGTCACTTGTCGCTGAGAGTGTCGAGCTATTAACATCTATAAAATAGCAAAGCTGTGAAATGTTCCTTGTATAATCTTGGATTTTTTATTAACTTCTTTATTTTTTGTACAGTACTTTTGGAAGGTGACATATATGTGGAATAAGCACATACTGTCTCATTCAACTTTTTGTTCTAACCACTAGAGTGTTTAATTGTGTGTCCAAAAGAGCACCAGTTAACTTCCAACTCCCTCTGCTTCCAGTCTGGTTCCCCGCTAATGTTCCTGGGAAAGCAATGAAATGTACAAGTGCTTAGATCCCTGCCTCTGCTTGAGAGGCTGGATGGAGTTCGGGGCTTCTGGTTGCAGCCTGTCGCAACGCTGGTCCATTGCAGTCATTTGGGAGAGTGGACCAGTGGGTGATGAATCTGTTTCTCTCTGTTTCTTCCTCTTTGTAATTCTGCCTTTAGCAAAGAAAAAAAAATTATTTGAAAAGCAAAATTTCAGAGAGTTAGACAGGTCTTCCATCTAATGATTTACTGCCAAAGTGGCTGCAGTGGCCGGAGCTGAGTTGATCTTAAGCCAAGAGTTTCCTCCAGGTCTCTGGGTACAAGAGTCCATAGACCTGTGGCCATTTTCTGCTGCTTTCCCAGGTCTTTAGCAGGGAGCTTGATCAGAAATGGAGCAGCTGGGACACGAATCAGAGTCCATATGGGATGCTGGCACCACAGGCAGAGGCGCAGGGCACTGTTCCGTAGCACCAGTGCCCATCTGCCTTTCAAATAAAAAAATATTTTTTCCATATGAGAAAAAGTAATGAGAATGACAAAATGTTATATGTAGATGCTTATGAACAAAAGAAGTGATTGTTACAGTGTGAGATGATTGAAGTAAGAATCTTGGGTAAAGAGAGAGTAGTTTGCTGGCTCCTTATTTTATGCAGGCCTCACAATCTTGGCAGAGACAGTATCCTTGTTTTATACATTACTAAAGTCACAGTTAACTCAAATCACTATTCAAACTTGAATTTTTTGTTTGTTTGCATTACACCTTCTTCCATTTTCTTGCAAGCCTGTAACTCCATCCATGCAGGTCTCCTGCTGGTTACAGGGCCCAAGCACTCTTGCTATCTTGTGCCTTTCATGCACACTGGCAGAGCGGCAGAAAACGAGCCAGTGCTCTGATCTGGGCTGCTGGTGTTGTGCTTGGTGTCTTTACCTACTGAACCAGGACAATGGCGCCTCTGTTTTTCTATATAAGGCTTTAATGGTGCTAATAAATGGAAGTCATATTATAGATAGCAATTAGACAGGACATTCACTGTTTGGGAGCTCATTCCAAATTTCCAGTTGGAGAAATAGTTATAATATGGTGTATGGAGAGATTAACCTGGCCTTAGAGTTTAATTGAATGAGCTAAGAATTTGATAGATCGATTGTGACTAATGGGTAATGTTCTAGTATGTGGAAGTCACAGTGTATTCCTCTTTTTTTTTTTTAATAGACTTATTTATTTTTATTGGAAAGGCAGATACACAGAGAGGAGGAAAGACAGGAAGATCTTCCATCCTATGGTTCACTCCCCAAGTGGTCGCAACAGCCAGAGCTAAGCCAATCCGGAGCCTGGAGCTTCCTCCGAGTCCCCCATGTGGGTGCAGGGTCCCAAGGCTTTGGGCTATCCTTGACTGCTTTCCCAGGCCACAAGCAGGGCGCTGGATGGGAAGTGGGGCTGCTGGGATTAGAACCAGCACCCATATGTGATCCCTGCAAGTGCAAGGCGAGGATTTTAACCACTATGCTATCGCGCGCGGGCTCAGTATTCCTCTTTTAGTTATGTTTGATCTCTTTTTAAGATTTATTTGAAAGACAGTTACAGGACAGGATCTGGGGAGACAGATCTTAGATCTGCTGGTTCACTCCTGAAAATAGCTGCAATGTCCAGGGCTGGACCATGCTGAAGCCTGAAGCCTGGAACTCCACCTACCTCTCCTACGTAGGTGTCAAAGCCCCAGGAAGACTTGGGCCATCTTCCAGTTTCCTGGGTGCATTAATAGGGAACCTGGATCAAAAATGTAGCAGTTGGAAATTCGTTGCATGCTTGTATGGGATGCCAGGTTTGCAGGTAGTGGTTTAACTTGCTGTGCCATAATGCTAGCCTTAGTTATGTTGTAGAGTTTAGCTAATTCTGCTTTATAAGGAGAAATTCAAGGAACTGTTTTTATAGGAAAATATTAGTTTTTCTGTCTTAAAGGTTTGTTTGAATGGGAAACAGATCTGTTTTCCATCAACTGGCTCATTCTCCAAGCTTCCAGAAGCCAGGAGCTAGTAATTCCCGTTCACATCTCCAGGAACCCAGATTCTTGGGTCAACATCTGCTTGCCAGGAACATTAGCAGAAAGCTGGAATGGGAACACAGTAGCAGCATTCCAAACCAGATACTTAAGTGAAAGATGTAGGCATCGCAAGTAGTGGCCTGATCCTCTGTGCCACCATGCCCGTCCCTCCCCTTGAGCTCCACTTTGCCTTTCCATGGGATACTTCCCTAAGTAAACAGAGGCCTTTGAAGTATCTCATTCATCTGCTGTTTCTGTTAGAAGTCATGAAATCCTGGGGAAATACGTAACTGCAGTCTTTTTATATGTGCTCATTTCAAGTTTTTACTTACTTATTTTTGTTGTTACTCCTCTGATGATAAAAACGGCTAAATTGTCATTATCATGTAAGAAGATGAACCGGTGGTTGTTGGACTAAGTGATTGAAATGTCTATATTTCCCATCATTATGTATGAGCTTGATCTGGTTCCTCAGCCAAACTGCCTGCTTCTGCAGACCCTAGGGGCAGCAGTGATGGCTCTAGTCACCCTTTTGGGACCTGGACTGGCTTCACACGTGCTGGGTTCAGTCTCCTCCTGCAGTTGCACACATTTGAGGGAGTAAACCCTGTATAGGAACTCTGTGTCCGTCCGTCCGTCTGTCTCCATTTCAGTTCCTATCAAATATATGGGTCATTCAGTAGTTCTTGAAAGACTTACATGCTCTTCACTGACATTGCCCTCTAGCTGCTGTTTATTTTCAGTAGTAAAATTTTTTTAAAAGATTTATTTAATTTTATTAGAAAGTCAGATATACAGAGAAGAGGAGAGACTTAGAACAAGATCTTCTGTCCATTGATTCATTCCCCCAGAGCTGTACTGATCCTAAGCCAGGAGCCCAGAGCTTCTTCTGTGTCTCCCACGCAGATGCAAGGTCCCAAGGCTTTTGGGTATCCTTGATTTCCCAGGCCACAAGCAGGGAGCTGGATGGGAAGCAGGGCAGGCAAGATTAGAACCGGTACCTATGGGGGATCCCAGCGAGTGCAAGGTGAGGTTTCACTAGTAAATTTCTTGAGTAAGGTGTCAGTTCAGTTTGTCTTTCTCTACCATCTATAGCCCTCTGTAATGTAGTTGACATCCTACCAAAGAAACTGGTTTGAAAGTGTGAGAGGCTCCTGAGCAGCAAATACTATTGTTATCTTTTACAACTAAAGGATCCAAAAGGTTGTTGCTATTTGTTTATTTTATCCAATTCTGATATTTTTTCCATGACTGTTGCTATCATTCAAAACAAAGGAATAACTAGTCCATGCTTTTCCGTAGTTTCTAAGGCTCAAAGTGGAAATGATATGTTTAAGTAATAGATTACAGGTTTGTTGTAGACTGGTAATTGTATATTTTACTCCTAGATGAAGTATATAGTAAGGTTCTATAGCTTTAAAATACTCAAACATTTGTATGTAGAATCAGGTACCAGTATGAAAATTTCATTTTATTTTTTAAGATTTATTTATTTTTTTATTGGAAAGTCAGATGTACAGAGAGGAGATCTTCCACCTGCTGGTTCATTCCCCAAGGGACCTCAGTGGCTGTCGCTGGGCTTTTCTGAAGCCAGGATCCCATAGCCTCTTCCAGGTCTCCCACGCAGGGTCCCAAGGCTTTGGGCTGTCCTACACTGCTTTCCCAGGCCACAACCAGGGCTGCTGGGATTAAAACTGGCGATCATGTGGGATCCTGGTGCTTGCAAGGTGAGGACTTTAGTGCTGGGCTATTGTGCCAGTCCCCAAAATTTTATTTTGCATGTGGGAAGAAGAAACCTACTTTATAGTTAGTTTTAAGTGTGTAATCATTTGAGATGTGATACTGCCAGGGAAATCATGGAGTTATAAACTTGTGTAACAGTTAAGAATAAGTTGGGCCCGGCGCGGTGGCGCAAGTGGTTAAAGGTCCTCGCCTTGCACGCCCGGGATCCCATATGGGCGCCGGTTCTAATCCCGGCAGCCCCGCTTCCCTTCCAGCTCCCTGCCTGTGGCCTGGGAAAGCAGTCGAGGACAGCCCAAAGCTTTGGGACCCTGCACCCGCGTGGGAGACCCGGAAGAGGCTCCTGGCTTCGGATCGGCATAGTATCGGCCCGTTGCGCTTACTTGGGGAGTGAATCATCGGACGGAAGACCTTCCTCTCTGTCTCTCCTCTCTGTATATCCGCCTTTCCAATGAAAAAATAATAAAAATAAATCTTTAAAAAAAAAAAAAACAGTTAAGAATAAGTTAATTGAGCTTTGATGTGAATGTTAAACTTTAGATTATTTATTGCAGAGTACTAAACTAATGTATCTTCTTGTTTGTTTTATATAGCTTATCAGCTCATTTGCAGCTAACATTTACTGGTTTCTTCCACAAAAATGGTATGTACTCAAAAGCATGTATTTCCACCTCATTAACAGGAAAGTGCCATTCTGAATGTTAAAAAAATTTTTCTGAATAGGTTATAGAATTATACTTAATGAAAAATGCCAAATTTTTAAAATAAAATTTAAAAATATAAAGACTAATGATGAAACTTTTGATTAATTGGCTTGTAACTGGTATAGGTGAAGAATCTGCTGAACACAACCATATCTTAGAAACAGTACATCAACCGACGCAGCTGTCGTCAGTGAGCTAAATCGGCTTGTCTTAAAGAAAATTACACAATGGGTTACCTTATTTCAGTAGAAATTGAAAGCCTACTTGGGAAAATGCAGTGATGCAGAATTTTTTTAGATGCATGCCAGGTTGACTTTAGTGGGTTGTTAAGTAGCAAACAGTAAGAACTTAAACAATAAAATGATTATATTAATTTGATAACTGATCAAGTTATCAAGAGTATCAGCTGGGGAGGGAGAAAAAGAAGAGATCCTCCTAATGGTGTACCCAGCATTGGCCAGAAAAGCCACCTCCGGGCCAGGCTGAAGCCATGAGTCTTTAACTCCATCTTGGTCTCCTACTTGGGTGATGGGGCCATCTCTTACTGCTTTTCTAGTGCTTTTTGCAAGAAGCTGAATCAGAAATTAAGTTGTTCAATCACAAGTTCAGCCCCTGGTGAAGTGTGGTTTTTGTTTGTTTTTAATTTATTTTTTTCGACATCTAAATAGATTGATTGGAAAGACAGTTACAGGGAGAGACAGATCTTTCATCTGCTGGCTAACTCTCAAAATGACTACAATGGTTGGAGCTGGACAAGTCCAAATCAAGGAACCTGAAGTTTTTCCAGGTCTCCCATTTGGATGCAGGGGCAAAAAGTACTTGGGACATCTTCTGCTTTTCCAGGCACATTAACAGAGAGCTTGTTTGGAAGTGGAACAGCTGGGACACAAACCAGTGCCCATACGGGATCCTGACGCAGGAGAGGATTTAGCCACCAGGCCCAAAATGAAACTTCTGTAGTAGCAACTAATTCATTTTGGATGTCCCTTTTAATTTTTCTAATAGATTCTTGCAGAAGCAAGATAAAGATCATTACTTTGTGGTTTTCTCTAGAATTTGCTGTCATTCATAATTTGTGCCTGGAATTTTTCTTTTTAGATTAATTGATTGATTTAGAAAAGGCTACAGTGAAAATAAGAGATATTTGTTTCATTTGCTGTTTCATTGCCCAGATGTTTACAAGGCCATGCGGTGCCAGGCCCAAAGCTAGGCGCTTCATCCCAGTGCCCTACATGGGCAGCAGGAGTCCAGACCTCAGGGCTGTCTTCCAGTGCTTTTCCCAGGCTGTTAGCAGAGAGTGCAGATCAAAGGTGGAATAGGCAAGACGTGAACCCAGCACCTGTGCGGTTGTCTGCTTTACCCACTATAACTTTACCCACTATACCACCACAGCACCGGCCCCAAGCCAAGAAAATTAAGCTGTATTTGTTACAAATCACTTATTTATTGGGTTTATTTTTACTTATTTGAGAGTCAGAGTTACAGAGGCAGCCCGGGCGACAGAATTTTGGATCTATGGGTTCACTGCCTTTAGACTTAAACCAACAACCAGAGCTGGGCCTGTCTGAAGCCTGAAACCCTGATCTTTTTCTGAGTCTTTCCTCATGGGTTCGGGGGCCCCTACACTGTTGCCCTTCTCTACTGCTTTCCTCAGCATATAAACAGGGAGCTGGATTGGAAATTGAGCAGCTGGGATACCAATCACCATCCATACATGCTGCTGGTGTCACAAGTAGGAAGGCTTGGGATGCTGCACTCCAAGGCTGGACCCTTAAAATCAGATTTTATTTTAAAGATTCACTTATTTGTTATTGGAAAGGTGGGTATACAGAGAGGAGGAGAGACAGAGGGGAAGACCTTCCGTCTGAGGGTTCACTCCCCAAGTGGTCGCAAAGGCTGGAGCTGAGCCATTCCGAAGCCAGGAGCTTCTTCCAGGTCTCCCGCATGGGTGCAGGATCCCAAAGCTTTGGGCCGTCCTCGACTGCTTTCCCAGGCCACAGGCAGGGCGCTGGATGGGAAGTGGAGGTGCCGGGATTAGAACCAGTACCAGTATGGGATCCCGGGCGTGTTCAAGGCGAGGACCTTAACCACTATACTATTGTGCCGGCCTTAAAATCAGATATGATAGCAGTTTGTTTTTTATTATACCTATTAAACTCTCAAATCAAGTCATTATTAAATGCTTTTGAGTATAAACTCATTGAGCCTTTTTACTTAAAAAAATAAATCATGGTACGTAAGAAGGTAATTACATTTGTCTTGGTCCCAAAAATAATTCCATTTTACTTTTTAAAGTACTGTCGTATAAGGCTTTTGAATAGATTGCTGCAGGTTTATACTAACTTTGGGGAAAACGTATAAACTTCTGATTAGTCTTAAAATGATACATGATTATTATTTGAAATGACCACATTTCTGTGTAAAATGATGAGGTATTCATTTTCTATTTAGATAAACCGTCACAAAACTCAGAAAATGAACAAAATTCTGTTACTCTGGAAGTTCTGCTTGTGAAAGTTTGCCACAAAAAAAGAAAGGTAATGTATAAAATGTTGGTGGGTTAAATGGATTAGTTTTCTTAATTGGACATGTATGTTCAGGTGGAGCAGCCAGGATTCAGACTACTGCCTGTATGGGTTGATGGCGGTGCAGGCGAAGGCTTAGTCTACTTTGCCACAGTGCTGGCCCCTAAAACCAACTTTTAAATTTAAAGGCTGAAATCATATGATGGGTGAAGTGGGAAACTGTAAACTATTTTGCCAGACTTCCTTACATTTTTCTAGTCCCATTGGGTAACTTAATTTTAAGGTGGTAAATATTTTAGAGAAGGGTTCACTAGGGTTTTGTTATGCTTTCAGACAGTAAATTTCTCTTGTCAGCTTTATTAATCAGCAGCTGATAAGTATTGCATAACTAATACATTGCCTCACATTTTTTTAATGATTAAATTTCTTCACCATAGAAACAGGTACCATGATGGCTAAGGGTTTCTTGTTGCTGATATTTTTCCAGGATTATAATAAAGTAATGAGAGCCTTGAAACCTGCTTGATAACTGACAGGGGCTGGACTACAGCAGTGGAAGGCAGCAGTGTAACTTTACATTAAAAAGTGTATTAATGTTGCCAAATGCCATTCCTCCCTCCCAGCTGACTGCCATATTCTTTTTGAAATGATATGAAAGAAAAGTTTTTCCAGATACAAATATGAGTGCAAATTAACTATTTTCTATGTGTTTCAAAAAAAGGGTAAAAGTGTTTTGTTTTGTTTTTTAGTGGTAGATGAGACAGAATTTCAATTCATACATTTGCAGAGTAGAAATTGATTTGAAATCATTACAGATTTTACAAAGCACTAGTATTCTAAGAATACTTGTTAGGTGTCCTGCATGTTTCAATTTTTCCACTATGCTTTTTTTTTTTTTTTAAGATTTATTTATTTTTATTTGAAAGTCAGATACACAGAGAGGAGAGAGACAGAGAGGAAGATCTTCCATCCAACAATTGACGCCCCAAGTGTCTGCGACAGCCAGAGTTAAGCCAGTCCGAAGCCAGGAGCCTGGAACTTCCTCCAGGTCTCCCACACGGGTGCAGGATCCCAAGGGTTTGGGCCGTCCTCGACTGCTTTCCCAGGCCACAGGCAGGGAGCTGGATGGGAAGTGGAGCTTCCAGGATTAGAACTGGCTCCCATATGGGATCCTGGTGCGTTCAAAGCGAGGACTTTAGCCCTTAGGCCACAGTGCTAGGCACCCCCACTGTCCTTTTCGATGTAACTTGGTAGACACAATGACAAAATATTACCAACAGTGATGAAAATTTCTTCTGTTAAATGACACTTAACTAAATGAATATATCCTTGCCTAATGTCCACCATGGAGTTGTTACAGCTATCTTTTCTTCATTTCTAATGGTTTCCATCACTTACTGTTAAAACAGCATTATAATGTAAGGAAAATCATGAGGGTAGATGAGTAAATTATGGCTTTATTTACATGCTTCTATTTTAAAATTTGCATCAGCTAAATACTAGAGATATTATGCCATTGTTTTCCTTTTATTGGAGAAATCCTCAATTTATATAAATATATTATAATTCAATATTTTTGTCTATTTTCAGAATTATTAGAAGTCTAACATGTTATTTAATAATCATGACCTATACCTGTTTCTTATTGGTATGATTATAAACTATTGTGATTCTTTTACTTTTTTTCTAAGTGAATGTATATAATATTTACCTTTGCAGGATGTGAGTTGTCCTATAAGGCAAGTTCCCACAGGTAAAAAGCAGGTGCCTTTGAATCCTGACCTCAATCAAACAAAACCTGGAAATTTCCCATCCCTTGCAGTTTCCAGTAATGAATTTGAACCTAGTAACAGCCATATGGTGAAGTCTTACTCATTGCTGTTTAGAGTGACTCGTCCAGGAAGAAGAGAGTTTAATGGAATGATAAATGGAGAGACCAATGAAAATATTGGTAAATAAAAAAAATTTTTTTTTTGCCTGTTTTTATTTAGTTTTGAAATAAATAGCATGACAGACAAGCAAAGCTTCAGTGTTGTCACTGTGGAGCCAGAGATTGCATCTGGGCCTGTCCCATGATCTCTGGGTGCAAGTGTTTGAACCAACACCTCCTGTTTGCTGGGGGCACGTTAGCAGGAAGCTTCCTCGGATTCTAGGTAGTGTGCTTGAAGTCACACTCCGAAGTAGGATATGAACATCCTGTCTAGGCCAAACCACTGCTATAGAACTGGTCAATTTTTTCAGTTACTTCACTACATTTTATCATTAGGAAGGTAGTCAGTGAAAATGATTCTTGATATTTTTCATGATATTTATAGTTGTGTATGAAGTATTTGAATTATTTTAAAATCTTAACCTTTCAAAGCTAGAAGGGCTGCTGTTATCAGTCTGGAAAACTATGAAGTGAAATTTTTCAAATAAAAAATGCTATAGTGAACGCCTATCTTCTCACCACTTCAATTACACATGAATTTTATTATGCTTGGCACATAAGCGTTCCTTCTACCCATCCCTCTGGTCTCACAACAATTCTGGTTTCTTGAGATCATGATTTGACCTTGACCAGCATGTATGTGCTGGGGTTGTAAAGATGGTTAAAACATATAGTGGTGTAGGGAGGAAGATGTGAAATACATTGCAGCAAGATGATAAGGATTATTCTAAAAGTGTATGTGAAGTTCAGTGGAAAAACACGGAATCTTTTGAGTTCTTGAGAAGAAACCATGAGTGAGAGTGAGGAGGAAGTTGCCATTAAAGATGACTCCCAACAGACATTAGCATTTGCAGAGATTGTAGGTTGATGTCAGTGACTATCAGAAGTAAGGATGTGTACACATGGTAAAAATGCAAAGTTGTCTTATAAACATTATATTGCACCTTTGGTGTAATGTATACCTCATTTGGGATAAATAATAGCATGTTTTATGTTATGCAACTGTATGTCAAATGATCTGGGTTTTTTTTAATATTTAATTTATGTGATATGTTAAACTCAGATGTTAATGAAGAACCTCCAGCCAGAAGAAAACGAAATCGTGAAGATGGGGAAAAGACGTTTGTTGCTCAAATGACAGTATTTGATAAAAACAGGTAATCCTAATGGACAAGTGAGACTACCATAATATTGTGTTATTTCCATTCTGAAGTAGAATATAGTATGGTGATACTGTTTCCTTGCCTTGAATCTCTTTTATACAAATGACAAAACAAATTTGATTTGCAAATACAAAATTGTTCTGTTGCTGAAAAACAGCACAGATAAGAAAATAAATAATAAAATCTTAGAAAGTGGCTCTGACCAAAGTAAAAATAAAATAGTTTTAAATTGATTTTTAGTGTCTGATCCCATTAATATGAAAAGATAAATGTAATTTTAAAAGGCCACAGGAAAACAGAGTAATCATTAAAGACTACAGTAACAAGTTTACCAAAAGGAGGGATATATAGTTTTTAAACTACTAAAAGGATCACACCTCTGAATATAAAATATGCTAAGATGTCACCTTTTCACTAATCAGGTTGACAAGTGTGAAAAAATACTGGTGAAAAAATGGTCAGCTCTCGGGGGAAGGCCTCAGGTGTCATGGATAGAGTATATTAACTATATTTTTAAGATTTATTCATTTATTTTGAAGCTTAGAGAGAGTCTCCAGCCACTCTCTCTGTTCCTAGATATGGCTACAGTGGCCCGTGCTGGAGCCGACTGGAGCCAGGAGCTTCATCTTGGTTGCTCGTGTGTGCCAGGAGCCCAGGCACTTGGCATTTTACACTGATTGCCTTTCCCAGGTACACTAGCAGGGAGCTGGATCAGAAGTGTTTCAGTCAGGGCTGGGGCTGGTGCCGTGTTTTGCCACATTACTTGCTGCACCGCAATAGCAGCCGCAGGAGTATGTTGAGAGTAGCTGTCAAGCAGACAACTGTGTTGCCACATAAATGTACATGACCTCTTGTTTAAATAAATAAGCTTTTTAAAGATAGTTTAACAACTATGCTGAAGTACTTTTCCTTTTTGAGGATCGTTCTGTAAATGACTTTAGTGGCGTAGGTGGAGGCAGCAGGTGTGGGTGCTGGCATCCAGCCTTGGGCTGTGTTCCCTCCTGCTTCCCATGCTGTGCCCTAGCAGGAGGTCTGAATTGGAAGCAGAGCCGGGGTTTGAACCTTGGCGTTCAGTGTGCGGTGTATGTATCCTAGCGTTTTTTCTTTTTAATTTTAAATTAGACCTGGTTGCTCCTGTAATTAAATTCAAGTAGTACAACATACAGAAAAGACAAAAAATTCTTAAGTCTCAAAATTATTTAGTGCTAAGGTCCGTGTCTCACATAATAGATTCACTTCCTAGATTTGGCTGATCATTGTGATTTGTGTGGGGGGGATTTAAAAATGTTCATATGTTTGAAAGACAGATTTACGGAGGGGAGATAGAGAAAATATCTTCTGTTCACTGGTTCACTCCCCAAATGGCCACAGCAACTGGAGCAGGGCTGGTGCAAAGTCCGCAGCTTATTCTGGGTCTCCCATGTTGATGCACACCTAAATCAGTTGTCAGGAGCATTAAAGAAGCCATGTCAGATCTTGAGAATAGTGCCTGGCACATAGTATGCATTCGGCTGTTGTTAGCTGTTAAAATGTAGTAGATTTTGTTTAAGGCTGAAGAGAGAAGCCAAACTCTCGATATATAGTTTATTATAGGCATGGTAGGAAAATTGGGTTTAGAATAGTAGTTACAAGTGTTCAAGGGTAGGGAGAAACAAACTACATATATACACACATAAACTGTTCATATATGTTAAAACAATACTGTATTATGTCATAATTTAAATCATTTATTGATCACCTGCCAGAGTCCAGCTGCAGCTGAGTTCTGAACTCGAGAAAGATGCATTGGAGTAGGCATAAAGAGGAAAGAAATGGGACCACTATGATTTCATGATCATAATGGACAATGCAATAAAGCTGTCCCCTTTATTTATACAGAAGCAGTCATAATTTCTGGCACAGACTTTTTATGTCATGGTCAAGTGGGTGTTCCCAAGGATAATTCTGTAATTTGTTTTGTCTTAAAGCTCTCAATAGAAGTTCACAGTAGATGGTGCATATCAATCAGTAGTAGATTCCTAGTACAGTCCTCATTCTACAACTTAATCTTGAATCAGTTGAGGGAGGAAGTGTATCACAGGAGGAGGGCATAGCAGAGACAGAGCACAAATTGTAAAAGGTTATCATTAACTTCAACTTCCAAGCTCATATTGATAGTAAAAACCAACTCTGCAGCTGCAAATAATGCCGGAATAGATCACAGACTTAGCAGGGTGGTCGGGTGTCCATGCAAAGGGAGGTGGGACTGCTTGCAGGTGGTTGCAGAGACATCCGCTGGGCCCTTGCCTACGGAGGAACAGTTCTCTGCACATCTTCCTCCACACCCATTGCAGACTCCAGCAGTCACCTGGATGTACAAGCGGCACCCAAGATCCTGCTCTTAGCAGCTCTGATCATATTTATAATGATCAGTTAGTTTACTGGTCAAATGTGACCAAAAAAAAAAAATCTAACTTAAACGTTTATATTAATTAAGAATATCAGGTGTACATCTCAGTGATTCCCTGAGGCACTATCACTATCACTATCCTGTCTTTCAAAGTGTAAAATCTGCTTACCTGCTTTAAAAGGTTTAAAACTTGGGAGATCTTTGAAAACCTTAAGTGTATGATACTTGACTATTTAAAAGTTATGTCGAGCCCGGCACCATGGCCTAGCAGCTGAAATCTACCTTCAACACACCAGGATCCCATATGGGCCCTGATTCTAATCCCAGCAACTCCACTTCCCATCCAAATCCCTGCTTGTGGCCTGGAAAAGCAGTCAAGGATGGCCCAAAGCCTTGGGACCCTGCACCCACGTGGGGGACTCGGAGGAAGCTCCTGGCTCCGGATTGGTGGAGCACTGGCCATAGCGGTCACCTGGGGAGTGAATCAACAGACGGAAGATCTTCCTCACTTTCCTTCTCTATATTTCTGACTTTGCAATAAAAATAACTAAATCTTAGAAGTTATGTCTGAATTGTTGCAGTAATAAAATAATTGTGTATGTAAATAGTTACAAGTGTACCTTATTAGCATTGGTTTTGTCAGGTCTGGAGTATGGATATATTTTAAATCTCATTGAATATACATTTAATAAATGCTTTTTAGTGTAGACCTTAAGTTGTAGATTGTATGCTTAAACAGTAATACACAGGTTACTCTAAGGTGTATCTGTTTGTCTAACAGGCGCTTACAGCTTTTAGATGGGGAATATGAAGTAGCCATGCAGGAAATGGAAGAATGTCCAATAAGCAAGAAAAGAGCAACATGGGAGACTATTCTTGATGGGAAGGTATGGACGCATAAGTACTGTGAGCACCTGGTAGCTAGGAACTTCTATTTCTGAACTCCTTTTTCTTCCCAAATACAAATTCATGTTGGAAATAAAGTCCTTCATTTTTGGAACTTTGAGAAACACAAGTAAAATGACATAGTATTTAATGGAAAGGCATTGCTCTTCAAGCTAGACGGCCCGATTCAAATCTTTGCTCTTATTTGAATGACTTTGGTGAAATTCCTGTCTGTGTCTCAGTTTTTCTCATCTGCAAGGTAAGGGATGAAATTGGTGCAGTAAGTGAGTGAGTTAATAAAATTTATAGCTTAGGTAGCACTGTACCTGACATACAATAAGTGCTCAATAAATGTTAACTGCTGTATTAAATCACTGATACAACAGCAAGTAACAGATGACAGCATAAATTTGCAAGAAATATACAGAGTTTAATATAGCTTATTTAAAATACTTTCTACATGATAAGATAAATGGATATACCTATGTTTCTTGAATAGGCAGCCTCAAAGTACAAGTGTCTTTTCTAAATTCATCAGTGTATTATCATAAGCGAAAACTAAAAATAATATTATTGGAAATGTATTCTGAAAACCTTTATTTACCACGTATGATTGCACATACAGTAAGCATAAAATAAACCACAAATGATATACTATGGTTCTTGATGCATAGTCCTGAAATAATATGTATGCTTGGAATTCAGTGTATGATAAAGGTTGTGATTAATTTTGTATGGGAGAGCTTAACAGTTACAACAGATTGTAGCCCTCTGGCTTTTTTTGTATATTTTATTTTATTGGTTTATTTGTTTTAAATTTTAACATTCTGGAGATAAATTTGTACATAATAAGTTCCAGAAGGCTCGTAAACATAAACATAAAAAGTAGCACTCCTTTTAATAGACTTGGACCGAGAAAGGCCCTTCGAAGGATGATACAAGTCAGAAAACTTAAAAATGACTGGTAAAACTTTATTACATCTTTACTTTGAAAAATGTAGAATAAAAAATAGAAATTGTATAGTTGGAATAAAACAATATAATGAACTCATTATACTATGAATTTATAAGGAAGTAAGAACAAGATAAACAGTCTAGAAAAAATGAATAAAGGATGGATGAAACAGTCATCTAAAATTTTGTGGCCATCTCTGTGTTTATTATTTTTGTTAAGATTTATTTTACTTATTTGAAAGGCACAATTAGATAGGGAGAGACAGATCCCCCACCTGCTGCTTCACTCCCCAAATGGCTGCAACAGCCAGACTGAAGCTGAAACCTTCATCTGGGTCTCCCATGTGCAGACCAAGCTCCAAACACTTGGACCATCTTTGTGCTGCTTCCCATATGTGCAGGCTGGTTCTGAAGTGGACGGAGCTGACATGAACCACTGCTGTGATGGGATGCTGACGCCAGTGTTAGCCCCCTAATTTATTTGTTTTTACGAAAATTATTATACGTTAATACACATTGCTTTGGAAGTCTTTCGGTAAAATAAATTCCTAGACAGACTTGCTATATTAAACCATGTTATATGATTATAGTTTCACTTCATTCTAAATTTATGAAAGTGTGCATGCACATTTACATTTTTGTTTTGATTTAGTTTTTTTTTTTTTTTTAATTGGAAAGTCAGATTTACAGAGAAGAGAGAGAGGAAGGTCTTCTTCTGTGCCCTGGTTCACTACCCAAGGGGCCGCACTGGCCAGACCTAATCCAGTCCAAAGCCAAAACCCAAGGAGCTTCTTCTGGGTCTCCCACAAGGGTGCAGGGTCCCAAGGCTTTGGGCCGTCCTCAACTGCTCCTCCAGGCCACAAGCAGGGAGCTGGATGGGAAGTGGAGCTGCCAGGACAGCAGCAGGAGGGAGCCCATGTGGGATCCCAGTATATGCATAGCAAGGACACACTGTGCTGATTGTTCAGTTCACAAATGGCTGCTACATTGGAACAGTCTGGTCCTAAGTTAGGAGCATAGAATTCCATTTGGAGCTCCCATGTTGGTCATAGGACCCATGAATGTGGGCCTTCATCCACTGCTTTCCAGGTGCATTAGCAAGAAACTGGATCTGAAGTGGAGCAGCCAGGACGTGAACCAGTGCCCATATGGGATCCTGGCGCGTACAGGGCGAGGACCTTAGTAGCTAGGTCACTGTGTAGGCCCGGAAGTATGATTCTTTACTAACATTTTTATTATCATCCTTGAAGGGAGAGATCATAGAAATTTTAAAAAGGATTTGGTGATTACATAAGAGAAATGAAATTATAGGAGTTAATTGTGATTTTGAAAATTTAAGTTTAGAGTCATTAATAGAATGATACCAGAAGTAAATATAGTTGTATTAGGAAGGAAAGCTTATTTAATTAGTTTTGGGTTTTTATTTATTTGGAAGGCAGAAACAAAAACATCCAGCTGAAGTTATAATTCTAATGTGGGCGCCCAACGTGTTATTTTAAATGCTGCATCAAACTTCTGTCCCTGGAAAGTTTATTTTAATCAAAAGATAGGGACATTACTTCTAAAGGTATTTTAGTTCAAGATGACAATGTTATTATCAGGTGAGCAATGACAGTGACGCAAGTAAAGGTTCGGATTTAGGGTGTAAGTATAAAGAAAAGATGAAGGATCAATTTGGAGTCATCAGCTTTATAGGTAAATCATTGAAGATGGATGAGAAATTGATGCACATGCCTAAAGATTAGCTAGGAACAAAAAGGGATATCAGTGAGACTTGAGAACTAAGTGCTGGATTTGACAGTTTACCGAAAGGACTTGGAAGGCTTTGGAAAGCACAGTTTTGTTAGCTGTGTTTTAAGAATATTGTGAATTGTTTATCAACATAACAAATTGGGAATCTTTCTTATGAAAGCTTGGATTTCTTGTTTCACTAAAGAAATGTGTACATTTGCGAACCTGTGCCGGTGGCCTGGTGGATAAAGTCCTTGCCTCGAACGCTCCAGGATCCCGTTTCTAATTCTGGCAGCCCCACTTCCTATCTAGCTCCCTGCTTGTGGCCTGGGAAAGCAGTGGAGGAGACGGCCCAAAGCCTTGGGACCCTGCACCCGTGTGGGAGACCTGGAGGAAGTTCCTGGCTCCTGGCTTCGGATTGGAGCAGCAGTGGCTGTTGTTGTCACTTGGGGAGTGAATCATCAGATGGAAGATCTTCTTTTCTGTCTCTCCTCTCTGTATATCTGCCTTTCCAGGAAAAATAAAATAAGTCTTTAAAAAGAAAAAAAATGTGAACATTTGGCTGTGCTGGATCCATTTTTCCTCATGGCAACAATTCAGCTATTCCTGCTAAGAAGTTTCTTCTGAGCTAGTCTGTGTGTCCTTTCCCTCTAAATAGTGTCTACAACATACATTTATTTTATTGTCCATCTCTTTGATTGTTTAGGAAAATCTTTTAACTTAGATCATGATGACTTGTGAAGGGAATGTGGTTTTTTTCTTTTTTTTTTTTTTTATGCCTACAATTTTGTCACCTTTTGATGATTTTATTTTTTAGAGGCTGCCTCCATTTGAAACATTTTCTCAGGGACCTACGTTGCAGTTTACTCTTCGGTGGACAGGAGAGACCAATGATAAGTCTACAGCGCCTGTAGCCAAGCCTCTTGCTACTAGAAATTCAGAGAGTCTGCATCAAGAAAATAAGCCTGGTTCAGTTAAAACTGCTCAAGCCATTGGTAAGGGAACCTCAGTAGAGATACTGCATTTATCACAGGGGTTAATATTCAACCTAGGTAGTCACAGTGCAGGTAAGGAAGCCTCAGGTACGAGACTGAGTTCTAGTCCAAGTCTTTCCTGATTCCAGCTTCCTGGCTAATATCAAACACTGATAGTAGCAGGTGGCAGCATAAGTGCTTTGGTCACTGCCACATACATGGGAGAGCTGGATTCAATTTCTGGTATAAGCCTGGGATTGCAGTCATTTGGGCAGTAAACCCCAAGGTGTAAGACTCTCAAACTGTTCCAATCTATCTCTCTACCAAGTTTTAAAAAGTTCAGATTATAGTGCCTTGCAAATAGCCTAGCACCTAAAGTCCTCGCCTTGAACGTGCCAGGATCCCATATGGGCGCCGGTTCTAATGCTGGCAGCCCTGCTTCCCATCCAGCTCCCTGCTTGTGGCCTGGGAAAGCAGTCGAGGACGGCCCAAACCCTTGGGACCCTGCACCCGCGTGGGAGACCCAGAGGAGGCTCCAGCCTCGTGGCTTAACCACTAAGCAAAATGCTCATCCCTACAGTCCATTGTAAGAAAAAGAGGTGGATTTAATGTTCTGCTGAGTTAAGGCTGAACTTGCAGTTCAACTTGCTGAACACTAAGTTTTGTTTGGAAGAGAGAACAAATAAGCAAGCTGACATCTACCTGGCCACAGTGGCTGAGACTGGGCCAGGCTAAACCCAGCAGCAGGAGCTTCTTCGGGTGCCAGGGCCCGAGTACTTAAGCGTTGTCCCTTTCACTCCAGGCCCATTCGCAGGAAGCTGGGTGGAAAGTGGAGCAACCAGAACTCAAACCAGTGCCTGTATAGGACATCAGCACTACAGGGATTGCCTTTACGTTATACCAACACCCTCGGTCCCAGGAGCACAGCTTCAGGCCTGAGAGCATAGGGTTGTTTCTGTTGTTTTTTAGATTTTATTTTTATTGGGAAGGCAGATACACAGAAGAGACAGAGAAAGATCTTCCATCCTCTGGCTCACTCCCTATTTGACCACAATGGGCAGAGTTGGGCTGATCTGAAGCCAGGAGCCTCTTATGGGTCTCCCAAGCAGGCTGCAGGGTCCCAGTGCCGCAGGCCACAAGCAGGGAGCTGGGTGGGAAGTGGAGCAGCCTGGAATAGAACTGGCTTCTGTGTGGGATCCCATTGCATGCAGGCTGAGGACTAGCCACTAGGTTACCTTGCCAGGCCCACATTCCTGTGTTTTTATCTTACTGTTTAAAGAATGCACAAGGATTACAATGTCATTGGCTTTGACTTCTTGTTCACATTCATCATGTGCAGGACTCTGTCAACATCTTGTTAGATGCAAGAAATGATCTATGTCTGCTGAGAATAAATCAAAGAAGTATATGTGAATATGTGCATGCATGCACACACATTCAATTGTGGCTACATCAGGAAAAATACCCCTCTTATTTCTGAAAGGAGATAGAGCAAAACAACTGATGATCATCATCATCATTGAGACCTCGAATGGTTCTAATACAGCCGCCAACCTTTTTTTTTGTTTCGTGGTGTAAGGTTTGGTTAAGAATCGCCTACTGAATGCTGCGTTCCTGCTGGGCAGTGGGACACAATCAGCAGACAGCAGTGTCTGACAGGTGCTTAGGGCAAAGTGCTGAGAACAGAACATTACTATTTCTAGGGCAGTTTAGAACACAGGGTTTTTAATCCTTCCAATAATGATCTTAACATCTGATTAGAGGTATTGATTAATGGGATTATTCTGATGATCGTCGGTTGAGGATGAGGACTAAAATTATGTTAGCAGAAACAAATAGAATTCTGTAAAGTGTTAATGTTTCATGATTTTCTTGACATTTTCTTGGACGCTAATATCCTCATTAAATATAAAATTATTTTCAGCTGTTAAAGAGTCACTGCCTACAGATCTACAAACAAGAAAAGAAAAAGATACTTCAAATGAAAACAGACAAAAGTTAAGAATATTTTATCAGGTAAATACAGCGGATCCTTCTTTTTAAGTACTCATGTTTATAATCTGAAATTTGGGGAGATCTTGAATTTGATTTTGTTTTGTAAATTTTTTAGCTGTTCTTAGAGATTTGATGGTTTGTTGGTTTTGTGTTTTTTAGTTTCTTTACAACAATAACACAAGACAGCAGACTGAAGCAAGAGATGACCTCCATTGCCCTTGGTGCACCCTGAACTGCCGCAAACTGTACAGCTTATTGAAGCATCTTAAACTCTGCCATAGCAGGTTTATCTTCAACTATGTTGTAAGTCATTTTTCACTTCTCTTTATCACTAATACTACATATGAAGTGAGACATCCTAACTTCTCAGTTTGTAATTTGTGTAAAAATTCCAGAAATTCTGCATTAATCGATTGCTATGAGTACATTACAATAAATGATTTAGATTTTATATCAGGCATTTTTAGCAAGAACAGTTCAGACCCCCCCAATCTTTGGTTTATTTCTCACATTACTGCATTAGCCGGAGCTGGGCCAGACAGAACTGAAGAGCCAGGAACTCCATCCTGTGTCTCTGTATTGCTGGGCCCTGTGTACTTGGGCCATCATCTCTTACCTCTCAGGCACATTAGTAGCAAGAACTTGCCTTGGAAACAACCAGGGTTGAATCCAAGACACCATGGTATGGGTGTAGGCATTCAAAGGAGACTTTAACATACTATACCCCCAAAACTTGCCCCCAGACTTTTTTTTTTTAAGATTTATTTTATTATTTTTCTTAAATATATTTTTTTTCTTTATTGGAAAGTCAGATATACAGAGAGGAGGAGAGACAGAGAGGAAGATCTTCCGTCTGATGATTCACTCCACAAGTGAGCCCAACGGTCGGTGCTATGCCGATCCAAAGCCAGGATCCAGGAACTTCTTCCAGGTCTCCCACACAGGTGCAGTGTCCCAAGGCTTTGGGCCGTCCTTGACCGCTTTCCCAGGCCACAAGCAGGGAGTTGGATGGGAAGTGGAGCTGCTGGGATTAGAACCGGCGCCCATATGGGATCCCACCATGTTCGAGGCGAGGGCTTTAGCCATTAGGCCACGCTGCTGGGCCCAGATTTATTTTATTTTTATTGCAAAGTCAGATAGAGGAGGAGAGACAGGAAGATCTTCCTTCTACTGATTCACTCCCCAAGTGGCCGCAATACCTGGTGCTGTGCTGTTCTGAAGCCAGGAGCCAGGAGCCTCTTCCAGGTCTCCCACATGGGTGCAAGGTCCCAAGGCTTTGGGCCGAACGCGACTGCTTTCTCAGGCCACAAGCAGGAAGCTGGATGGGAAATGAGCTGCCAGGATTAGAACCGGTGCCTATTTGGAATCCTGGCACTTTCAAGGTGAGGACTTTAGGTGCTAGGCCACGTTGCCGGGCCCTAGCTTCTTTTTTTATATAGATTTTTTTGAAAGGCAGAGTTAAAGAGACAAAACATCTTCCATCTTCTGGTTCACTTCCGAAATGACCTTAGTAGCAGTGACTGGTCCAGGGCAAAGCCAGGATACTGGAATTCCATCCATGGGTAGCATGACCCCAAACACTCAAGCAATTGTCCATCTTCCCTATCACATTTACAGGGAGCTGAACTGGAAGCAGAGCAGCGAGTACTCAGACCTGCGCTCGGACACAGGATGCTGGGGATTGTAAGGCATGGATTAACTGGTTTTGCCACAGTGTCAGCTCAGTATTTCAACACATTTTTTACCTCACATCTTCTGAGTTTTTGTTATAAGATTTATTAATTTTGATTCAAAAGGCAAATTTGCAAAGAGAAGGAAATACAAAGAAAGTTCTTCCATTTGCTGGTTCACTCCCCAAGCAGCTACACCTGAGCCAATTCGAAGCCAGGAACTTTTTCTGTCTTCCACATAGTGAAGGGTCCCAAAGCTTTGTGCCATCTTCCACTGCTTTCCCAGGACACAAGCAGGAAGATGGATGGAAAGTAGTTTAGCCGTGACACAAACTGGCACCCAAACGGAATCCTGGTGTGTGCGAGGGGAGGATTTAGCCACTGGGCCGTCATACCAGACACTCTTGTGAATTTCTATACACCAGACTGATATTCCTGACTTGAGTTTCAGAACATAAAGAATCTGGGCTGCCATTGTGCACTGTGGGCTGAGCTGCTGATTCCAGTACCCGCACCCCATATCAGAGTGCTGGTTTGAGTCTTGACTGCTATTTTTATATCCAGTTCCCTGTTGATGTGCCAGGGAAGGCACGTGTGTTTGGGCTCTGTCTGCATGTATGAGACGTGCCAGAAGCTCCTGGCTCCAACTGGTCATGCCTGCAGTTGAGGTTATCTGGGGAGTAACATTGGATGGAAGATTTCTGGCTCTGTTTGTGTATAGCTTTTGTTTTGAAATAAATGAGGGGTTTTTTTGTGTGTGTGTGTGTGTGTGTTTTTTGTTTTTTTTTTTTTAGAAAATAAAGTGCAAATACTTTGTTTTGTTTTGTTCACAGTATCATCCAAAAGGTGCTAGGATAGATGTTTCTATCAATGAGTGTTATGATGGCTCCTACGCAGGAAATCCTCAGGATATTCATCGCCAACCTGGATTTGCTTTTAGCCGAAATGGACCAGTAAAGAGAACGCCTATTACACACATTCTTGTGTGCAGGTAAGTAACAAGAAAATCCTTTGATAAAAGTTTATTCTCTGACTTCTTTTATTCTGAGTTTTGATTGTTCATGGTTACTGCTTCCTGCACTGGTTACTGCATTTAAAAATGCCTACCTAAAAAGTTTCTGTATGCATACCTAGGTAGGCACCTGCACACTGTAGGGTAATGTGAACTATAAAGAATTCTGCACCCTTTCCTGTGCCCTTTCACAGCTTTCAGATTGCTTTAAGAGGCTAACACAGAAGGGCAAAGTGAATCTGTCAAAACCAGAGAAGACCTTGTCGCTTGTTGAGTCACAGCTGAAATGAAACATAGGAAGAACAGTGTGTGCAGTGTGCATTTGCTTCGTTTTTCTCCACTTCCCATTACTGTCAGCTGTTGCCCCTCAGTTTTCTGGTCCTGTGGATTGCTTTAAGTTTAATCATAAAAAATTTTTTTTATAGAAATGTTTCCCAAACTTGGACATCATTCATGTATAAATAAAACCAGTTATTCATGGTCTTTTTTAAAAAAAAAAACTGTTGGGCCCTTACACATTAGCCTAGTGCCTAAATCCTTGCCTTGAATCAACCAAGATTCCATATGGCCACTGGTTCGTGTCCCGGCAGCTCCACTTCCCATCCAGCTCCCTGCTTGCGACCAGGGACAGCAGTTGAGGACTGCCCAAAGCCTTGGGACCCTGTACAGCATGAGAGAGCTGGAGGAGACTCCTAACTCCTAGCTTTGGATCCGCTCTGGCTGTTGCAGCTACCTGGGGAGTAAACCACTGTAAATCTGCCTGTCCAATACACAAGCAAAAAGAACTGTCTGTGTTGTTTGCCCACATGAGTGTCCTGTGAGGCACCACTTGACCCTGAGGAACCTCCTCTAGGCATTACTATCTCAGTGCTGTGTTCACAGCCACTGATTTGACTGCTGAGATTATTTTGTTTGTGAGAAATTACCTTTGTAAATCTAAAAAACAAACAAAAAAACGAAATTCCTGTGTAGTTATAATCAATATTGTGGTTTTCCACTTTGTACCTTCATATTGTTACAGTCCACAATTTTTACATTGTATATGCATATTTTTGCCTTAATGAATGCTAAATTGCACTTTTTTGTATTCTCTTCTAGATTTGACATCCAGACATTTAATTTTATCCTTAATACTTTGATTTTGACATGCCATAGGTCAGCTTCACATGCATAGATAGAAGAGAATGGAGGGTGGGATAGCTTCCTACTGTTATGGTTTGATAAAATGATGATATTGTAAATTATTGCATTTCTGTGGTTAATTGGTATAGATGTAGGTGCCACATTTACATATTTATTTTCATTAGGCCAAAGCGAACAAAAGCAAGCATGTCTGAATTTCTTGAATCTGAAGACGGAGAAGTGGAACAGCAGCGCACCTACAGTAGTGGCCACAATCGCCTGTATTTCCATAGTGACACCTGCTTACCTCTCCGTCCACAAGAAATGGAGGTAGACAGTGAAGATGAAAAGGATCCTGAATGGCTAAGAGAAAAAACCATTACAGTAAGTGTCATCTTACTCATTTCAGTTAGTGGTGATCTTAGAATTTTATGATTAAATGAATTTTTTGAAAAGCTGTTTTTCAAAGTGAAGGAATTCAGAAGTTTTTATAATTGCATAATTTCAATTCTTTGTGAATATTGAATATTTTCTATATTCATAGGTAACTTATAGCTTGATTTGTTTCTAAATTACTACTTAAATAGAAGTTGATTTTAAGAAACATCACTTTGCCATTTTTACTTTTAAAATATTTTTAAGTCAGTTTTTTCGTAAAATCAATTTACTCTTAACTCAGTTTTGTTTTTTAATGTTTTAGCAAATTGAAGAGTTCTCTGATGTTAATGAAGGAGAAAAAGAAGTGATGAAGCTATGGAACCTCCATGTCATGAAGCATGGGTAGGGCATTTTTAAGTTAATTTAAATATTGCCTTGTTTATGCTGTTCTTGCTGCTTCCTGTTATTTTGAGATTGACTGATCTGAAGGCAGTCCCACAGAGGGGGAGCGGGTAAGAGACAGATCTGCCTGATTCAGGTGCGTTAGCAGGGGGCTGGATCAGAAGTGGGACTGGCAGGATTCAGCCTGGTCCCGTGTGGTGTGCAGCACTGCAAAGGGCAGCCGAGTGCACTGTGCTGCGGTGCTGGCCCTGCTCTGTCATATTCTGCAGCTTTATCTGTTGGGGATGTGCTCCACATTTGATTAATTTAGTTGTGTGTCCATCATTCCTAGCTCAAAGTGTTTGGATTATATAAAGAAAATAGTGACATTTAGAAAAACAAAGGAAAAAATTTTCCACCTCCTAACAAAGTATTTAAAGAGCCTTTTTGTTTTCTTTCCTTATTTGTGTATTTACATGAGTTGAGTTGAGCAGCTTGATATTGTAACTTTTCAGGCAGAGTAATTTCTGAAAGTTTTAGATTAATAATGTCTTCTTTGTTAATGTGTTACATGTCTGAAAATTCTGGAAATTTAATTTCAGAATTATTACCACAAATTAAGAAATAAAAATTACTAGAGAGAGTATGCCTGATTTCTGCTTTGTATCTTAGGTCAAAATCAAGGCAGAGAATTAAGTGAATTCTCAAATTACTTAGCCAGTTCTGTTCCAGTGCTTTCATTCAAATCTGTTCATTTTACACCTCTTCAGGTTTTCCTATCGTGGCAGTGTAAAGTAGAGGCACTAACTTGGCTTTCTAAGATGCGCAGGTATTAAGGTTTCCATGTTGGACGATGTTTCAGTGTAGTTATTGTTCTGTATGATTTCATGCACCTAGCCACCAGCACAACCACAAATATATTACTTATTCTTGCAGTTACTATAAAAAATAGTAGATTTTAATTTTGTTTGTTTGAAAGGCTATACTCTGTTACCTTCAGACCCTAGAGGGAGCTTGATCAAAAATTGAGTAATCAGGACTTGAACCAGCAGGTCAGGTCCTGGCTTTGAAACTACTATCCCCCAGCATCAGCACTTTTAAAAAAACTAATATTTGTTTATTTTTATTGAAAAGGCAGATATATATAGGGGAGGAGAGACAGAGAGGAATATCTTCCATCCATGGTTCACTTCCCAAGTGGCCACAATGGCTAGAGCTGAGCCAGTCCGAAGCCAGGAGCCTCTTCTGGGTCTCCCGAGGCTTTGGGCCGTCCTTTCCCAGGCCACAAGCAGGGAGCTGGATGGGAAGTGGAGCAACTGAAATTAGAACTGGCGCCCGTATGGGATCCTGGTGCATTCAAGGCAAGGACTTGAGCCGCTATGCTATCACGCTGGGCTCTAAAAGTTTTTTTTTTTTTTAAGATTTGATTTAGGTCTTCCAGTACAGTGTCACCGACAAAATCGTCAGCTGCTACACCAACAACCCATACAGACACTGATTCAAGTCCTGGTGGCTACAGTCTGCTTCCAGTTCCCTAATAGTAATAGTGTGCAAGAGGCAGAATGATGGCCTGCATGCTTAGACCACTGCATCAACTCGGGAGGTGTGCGTGAAATTCTGGGCTCCCGGTTTCCTCTTGACCAGCCCTGGTGGTTGTACCATTTGGGAAGTGAACTATTGGACACCCAATCTCTAACATTTTCCAAAGAATACTTATATAAATGTCTAGGGACCAGCAGCGTAGTGTATCAGGCTAATCCTCCATGGGCGTTCCATATGGGTGCCAGATCGTGTCCCTGCTGCTCCACTTCCCGTCCAGCCTCGGAAAGCAGTGGAGGACGGCTCGGGTCCTAGGAGCAGGAGCTCCTGGCTCCCTTTTGAATCAGTTCTCCTGTGCTTGTTGCAGCCATTTGGGGAGTAAAAAAGCAGATAGACTTCTCTGCTTTTCCTCAGTATAAATCTGCGTTTCAAATAACAAATAAAAATGTTATCATGAGAATGTCAAGAAGATCATGGAGAAAATCTAAAGGGTAGTGTTTGTATAGAGAATCAGTAAACATGGTGCTTCCAAAAGAAAATATTGTATACAAAAGTGACATCTGCTTTAACAAAAGCAAGTGTTGGAGCACTGGTTACATTGTTCAGGAAATCTCAGCTCCCACTGCTTATTAAATTCCTTTTGACTAGATTTGGGTATGACCCTGTTGTTAATGGTTATCACTGTTGTGGTTGATTTAATGGTTTGTATTGCTGTTAATGTTTTGTTTTATCTGCATAGGTTTATTGCTGACAATCAAATGAATCATGCCTGTATGCTGTTTGTAGAAAATTATGGACAGAAGATAATTAAGAAGAATTTATGTCGAAACTTTATGCTTCATCTAGTCAGCATGCATGACTTTAATCTTATTAGCATAATGTCAATAGATAAAGCTGTTACCAAGCTCCGTGAAATGCAGCAAAAACTAGAAAAAGGAGAAACTGCATCCCCTACAAATGAAGAAATAACTGAAGAACAAAATGGAACAGCAAACGGATTTAGTGACGTTAACTCAAAAGAGAAAGCTTTGGAAACAGATGGTGTCTCAGGGGTTTCAAAACAGAGCAAAAAGCAAAAACTCTGAAAATAAAACCTAACCCCATGTCATGGACAAACACTGAAGTTGCATTCAAGGGAATTCAGCCTCGATGAAGAGTTGTGGTTTTCTTTTGTTTAAAAACAAAAAGCAAAATGTCACAGGCTCCCGACAGGCAGTGTTAGATGAAGTGAATGATTTCCACGAGGAGAGTGGTACCAGGTCCTGCTGCTCGCCACACACCGTTACATGTTTATCAGTTTTATTGATGTCAAAAACATTTTCTAGTTTGAGCATGCAAAGCAATACTTAAGAGAAAGTATTTTTAAGTGCAGCAGTTGTCTTATGAAATGTATAAACTCTAGAAATGATTTCATATTTAATGCTTTTTGCATTTGTGACTGCTGTTTTTCTACTTTGTATTGCAGGATATTTTCTTGGTGAGGGAAAATTGGAGCAGTTCCCTCTTTTTTTTTTTTTAAGAAATTGAACACTGCGAAATTCTGTTACATTACCACATTTACAGTCAAACTTTGTTCCTTGATTTTGAAATCATAAATTTGAATTCAGATTTCATATACAATTCATTTTACAATTTTAAAGTAGCACTTCTTCATCTAATGCCTGTCTGAGAGTTAATTGTTCACATTGTTGACAGTGAAATGTCACATTGATTTATAAGGTTACTGACCGTTTGTTTTCAGTGGTTAATTGTAGTGCATTGCTCAACCCAGTATATTTTAAAACTTGAACATTTCACTGTTTGTTTTTTTTGTTTGTTTGTTTTTGTTTTTTTTCTTTCCGGTTATGTAACCACATGGAAAATTCAGCTGTTCGCATCTTTTCATTAAGACTGTAAACCGTGGGAAGAATCAGTCTGAAGTTTTTCAGATGCCTCTTTTTTCAGGAGTGGGGAGATGAACCAGAAACTGTTCTTTTTTTTTTTTTTCCCTCTTGACAAGGATGTCTTTGTAATGTATTTCATGGTTAAAATATCCAATGCAGATAAGCTGACTTGAATTATTTTTGAGCAGTTTTGCCCTGTGTTGTGTGTTCTACACACATTTGCAGTTGGATTTTTTCCAACAGAAAGCAGTTTCACTACTGGCACATTAATAAGCACCGATAGGTCTTTATTCCAACTCCAAGCACTGTGGTTAAGTAACATCACCTCAATTTTTTATTATCCTTAAAGATATTGCATTTTCATATTCTTTATTTATAAAGGATCAATGCTGCTGTAAATACAGGTATTTTTGATTTTTTAGTTTCATTCCACCACCATCAGATGCAGTTCCCTATTTTGTTTAATGAAGGGATATATAAGCTTTCTAATGGTGTCTTCAGAAATTTATAAAGTGTAAATACTGGTTTGATTGGTCTTTAAGATGTGTTTAACTGTGAGACTATTTAACAGATAGTGTGGATGTGAACTGTCATCCAGTATTCAGTTCTTAGTCATTGATTTCTGTGTTAAAATAGGAAAGAGGGAGACTGCAGCTTTCAGTACAGATTCCTTGATTGGTAAACTCTCCCAGTGATGAGTTCCAGGCCAGGAAACGCATTTTTGCCTTTGGATAGTGGATCTCGAGCATTTCTCTCGAGCTTTAATTTGCTAAAGCTGTGCACATATGTAAAAAAAAAAAAAAATAGATTATTTTAGGGGAGATGTAGGTGTAGAATTATTGCTTATGTCATTTCTTAAGCAGTTATGCTCTTAACGCTTAAAAGAAGGCTAGCATTGTTTGCACAAAAAGTTGGTGATTCCCCTCCCCAAATAGTAATAAAATTACTTCTGTTGAGTAAACTTTTTATGTCATCTTATAATAAAAGCTGAAAAAATCCCTTTGTTTCTATTTATAAAAAAAAAAGCTTTTCTATATGTACCCTTGATAACAGATTTTGAAGAAATCATGTAAAATGATAAAGCTTTTGAATGGTACAGTAGATGTAAAAAAAATTCAGTTTAAAAGAACGTTTGTTTTTACATTAAATGTTTATTTGAAATCAAATGATTTTGTACATAAAGTTCAGTAATATAAAAGTTATATACTGTTTTTGGCATTTTTTCCCCCAGCTGTTGTTATGCATTGTGTACATTAAAATGTTTCAAACACCACGGTGCGAATGCGGAAACCGTACACCAGTCACGTCTAATCGTGTGTGTGCTGATGGATGAAAGCAGAAACGACACTGATGGTTTTCCTTAACTTTTGTTGCTGTTTGGTCCCGGCCAAGAACACACGCTCGGAGCTTCCTTCTGGGCGGTGGCAGTGAGCGCTCTCCAGGCCCCAGCAGTAACTACGCTGCACTGCGTGGCTAGGCTGAAGTGTTTTCACCCTAAGGTTTTCCATTAAACCTTTGACTATAAAGTGAAATTAAATGTAAATGTATTTTTCAATTTATAACGGGTTTATTGGTGCAGAGCTCCACCATAAATGGAGAAGCACCAAGCTGGCTAACCTGTCACCCATACGTGTAAGTGGAATACTGCATCTGTCAGAGGGCAGGGAGTCGGGGACAGAACTGAGGCGGCACTACAGCCAAGATTTAAGAGGACAGCTCACTGCGTACCTTAAGGAAAACGGGGAATCAGCAACATTTAGCTTGTAAAATGTATCTGAAGTAATACAGAACTGCTTCCAGGGAAGACAGGAATAGGAAGGAACACCGTATTTGAGCCTTTTGAATTTGTATTTTAAAATGAAGTTTAGGGCCCGGCGTGGTGGTGCAGTGCTTGGGGTCCGCGATCCCATATGGGCGCCGGTTCTACCCCGGCAGCCCCGCTTCCCTTCCAGCTCCCTGCTTGTGGCCCGGGAAAGCAGTCGAGGACGGCCCAAGGCTTTGGGACCCTGCACCCGCGTGGGAGACCCGGAATTGCTAATACTTTCCTCTATTTCAGATGCCACTTTTGACCTTTGTGGATTTCCACTCACCTTTTAGGAAGTGGTTCACAGAGTGTGTTGTTCTACAGGTTCAGAAAGGCTTGCCGTTTCCCCTACGTGTCCCTCGGTCAGCAACCTCCACTCCCTCGTGCCCACCTGCCCGTGATCAGGGCTAAACGCTGGGGCTCTGGAGCGTCCTGGCATCACGCCTTAGAGAACCCAGTTCACTTCGCTTTAGCCTGAGGTGTTGCATCAGTAATGTGGAGATCATAGAAAAGTCAGCATCATGTGAATAAACTGAGCTGGGATTTCAAAACTGAACCTGATGCCTGCCTGACGCGCCAGTGCTTGCCATCACGCCATCACCCAAATCTCCCTCCCACCAAGTAGACAGTTTTAGAATCTAGGTACCTTTATCTTTTTTCATTTAAGATTTTTTTTTGGGCCCGGCGCCTTTCCAATAAAAAAATAATAAAATTAAATCTTTAAGATTTTTTTTTTTTTTGATTTAAGGTGGATATACAGAGGAGGAGAGACAGAGAGGAAGATCTTCCGTCTGATGGTTCACTCCCCAAGTGACTGCAACGGCCGGTACTGCACCGATCTGAAGCCAGGAGCCAGGAACTTCTTCCAGGTCTCCCACATGGGTGCAGGGTCCTAAGGCTCTGGGACGTCCTCAACTCCCTTCCCTAGGCTACATGCAGGGAGCTGGATGGGAAGCAGGGCTGCCATTAGAACAGGCGACCATATGGGATCCCAGCACACTCAAGGTGAAGACTTTAGCCACTAAGCCACTGCACCAGGCCCCTCCTTTATCTTTTCAAATAGAATGAGTTGGCTTTAAAAAAATATTCTTGGGCTCAATGTAGTAGCCTAGTGGCTAAGGTCCTCACCTGGGTATATACCAGGATCCCATAGGGATGTCAGTTCATGCCCCAGCTGCTTCACTTCCAGCTCCCTGCCTGTGACCTGGGAAAGCAGTCGAGGTCAGCCCAAAGCCCTGGGACCCTGCACCTACACAAGAGACCCAGAAGAAGCTCTTTGCTCCTGGATTCAGATCGGCTCAGGTCCAACTATTGTGGCCGCTTGGGGAGTGAACCAGTGGATGGAAGATCTTTCTGTCTCCTGTGTGAATCTAACTTTTCAAGGAAATGGATAAATCTTTCAAGGACGGCCCAAAGCCTTGGGACTCTGCACCCACTTGGGAGACCCGGAGGAAGTTCTTGGCTCCTGGCTTCTGATTAGCACAGCATCGGGTTTTGCGGTCACTTCGGAAGTGAATCATTGGACGGAACATCCTCCTCTCTGTCTCTCCTCTCTGTATATCTGACTTTGCAATAAAAATAAATAAATCTTAAAGGAAGAAAGCCGCTGAACTTGACCGGACAATAATATGCTGGAGTCTATGCTTGGTGTATGCTTGCAATGAAGGTATCTCAACTAAACTTGAACTGTGGTTACGCAAGGGAGGGGTGCGGGGGAAGAACCCACCATGGGGGGAGGGGTGGGAGGAATCCCAGTGCCTATAGAACTGTGTGACATAATATAATGTAATTAAAATAATAATTTTTAAAATGTAAATAAATCTTAAAAAATATAAAAAAAAAAAAGAAGGGCAAGGCGCGGTGGCACAAGTGGTTAAGGTCCTCGCCTTGCACGCTCGGGATCCCATATGGGCGCCAGTTCTAATCCTGGCAGCCCCGCTTCCCTTCCAGCTCCCTGCCTGTGGCCTGGGAAAGCAGTCGAGGACGGCCCAAAGCTTTGGGACCCTGCACCCGCGTGGGAGACCCGGAAGAGGCTCCTGGCTTCGGATCGGCATAGCATCGGCCGTTGCGCTCACTTGGGGAGTGAATCATCGGACGGAAGATCTTCCTCTGTCTCTCCTCTCTGTATATCCGCCTTTCCAATAAAAAAAATAATAATAAAAATAAATCTTTAAAAAAAAAAAAGAAAGAAAGAAAAGGCATAGTGCATAGGTATAAATGCAAGAAGCCATTCTGCTGCAAAGGGTTAAAAACAAACACATTCAATAAAACTGAGGAACCCGGGGAAGCATCAGGGACATTACTCACCCGCGTTCATTCAGGCCGACATTCTCTGCTCAGAGCCACAGAGCGGAGCACAAGCACTCTCGCAGGCGAGGCACTCAATCAAAACACCTAGTGTCCAACTAGATTACAACTCAGTCAGCTTTCACAGAGGCAAAATGAAATACACTTAACCTTCAGCTTCTTTATTTTGTTTTAGACAACTGGACAAGGCATCTGCAGTCTAGAACACTTCCTTAACAAGCAGTAAACAAGTGTGAAAGGTTACTGACATATAAAAGGCAAGGAGAGAAGATCATGATTGTCCAACAGTGAACTTGATTCCCCAAATAAATTATCTTACAAAAATATCAAACACATTTTCCACTTTCATATTACTGGTAAAAATGAAAACAAACAAAAAAAAATTCACATTAAACTACCTGTAGGCTGACAGACCAAGTTAAGACCATTATTTTTATATTTTAAGTCCTTCAAATAAATATGTTACACAGATTCAAGAAAAAAATAGGTCACAGATTTTCCTTTTTTTGGTCCACTAAAAGACCATTTCTAAAACAACTGCCCCTAAGCTGGACTGCAGCTCATACCTGCACACATAACTCACAGGGCTGAGGCCCGGCCCCGCGTGGCCCCTGCGTGCGACACGCTAACACTGCTCCGGGCGACCTGGGGAAGGCCTGAAAAGGTCCTTGGGCTAACTTGAATCCAAGGACAAGGAAGGAACTAAAGGAGATTAATACTTGTCTATTTCAGACATTTGCTCCAGCAACTTAAAACAAACAAAACAAAAACCCGTCTATTGCTTTTGGGACATAAAAGGTCACTGTACGTGGGACAAAAACAACACTGACTACACAGGGCCCGCAGCCGGCTCCCGCACAGGCACGTGGCTGCTGGCCTCTCTCTGGTCCACTCCGATTGTTTTAAAGCCTATCAGAGCCTTGGACCCCACATGGATATTTCATAATAATGTTATACTACATTTTACTAATAACCAACTCTGGGAAGAAATACAATGAGAGCACATAGGGATTTCTGTACCTTGCTATACTTGAAAAACTGACTAGATTTTTTTTGTGTGGTGGGATACTTCAGCTACCAGTGTGCCCAAAGCAGAAGTGACTGAATTATAGTTTGGCCAACATTCAAGTCTCTTATTGCTAAAATAGGATCAAATGACTCCAGTAAACACAGTCCATTCCCAATGACCTCAGGGATAAACTTTTTTTTTTTTTTTTAATTTATCACAACCAAAAACAAGGAACTGCTACAGTAAAACTGCCAACCTAAGGCAAGCGTCTGAGCCCCTAAAACACGACCACTTTCCACCCAGGATAGAAAAATGAGCATCCAAAGTAAAGTGAGCCACAGGACTGATCAAGTGACCAATCAAAAACCACTTCTCGGTTGTTGGAGCTAATAGTAACTCGAAGCTTGAAGCTCCCCCCTTCGTTGCTGCCGGCCGTCCCGAGAGTCACGGCTTCTATGTCAAACGTGACGGTGGATCCCGAAGTGACTGCAGGCAACTGATTCGTCATTTCTTTCCCGTTGACAAAAACTGCACCTACAATGTCAAGGCAAAGAGGCACTTGGACGGGAGCAGTAACTGTAAGAGAGCTCAACTCCCGGACACAGCTAAGTTCCTGACTCAGCGGAACACAGCCCATGCACTGAAAACCGTCATTTAACCCCCTCTGCTAAGAAAACAGAAAAATCATAAAAAGCCTTAATCCCATTTCAGAGTTCCGGTTCAGAGCTCCATAGCTTCCCACAAGAGATTAGGAGTTCTGCACAAGGGGACACAGCCCACCCTGCACAGCAGCGAGCTGGCTTCCCAACGCACACACAAGCACCGTGCTCCACACAAAACCTGAATCCACACCAGAAAATGTGAAGCTGCCTCGGCATGATTTTTACAAGTATGACTGCCATGAAGGGACTGAAAACGCCACAGATGCATATACAGAGAGGGCCCTTTCTCACTGGGTATTTGATCTACTAATAAATATGTGAGAACTTAGATGCTCCAGGCTCAAGGCATCAAGGCGCAGAGTCCTGGCTCAAAGGCCAGCCCTGCTCCTTCCGAGCACCCAGAGTTTAAGCCAAATATTAAGCCTCCCTGGGATTCAGCTGTCAGCCCTGCTAACGTGGGTACCTCCGGAAGCTGCAGCAGAGAGCCAAGGACCTCACTGGACCCACAGCTGCGGACACGGGGAAGCAGCGGGCACTTACCGTTGGTGCTCACACACACAGCCTGGTCCCGCTGCAGAGACTCGCAGCCGTTCTGCTTCTCCGCACACACGCCCAGGCTGTCTCTCCTGTCGGGCTGGCCTACAGTTTCCACCCTGTGGATGACACGGGAGGCTCATTTCACCTTCTTGTTTATTTTACAAGATTGACTTGTTCTTCTTTATTCCAAAGAGTGACACAGAGACAGAGAACGCTTCCACCCTCTGGGTCACTCCGCCAAGTGGCTGCAATGGCCAAGGCTGCTTCACGTTGCACATCCCTCCTGTGCAGGTGGCGGAGCACTCGGGCCAGGCCCCGCTGCTCTCCCAGGTGCATCAGCAGGGAGCTGGATGGGAAGTGGAGCAGCCGGGACACGTACCCGTGCCCATTTACGACGCTGGCATCGCAGAAGACAGCTTTACCTGCTTGCTATACCACACCACCAGTCCATATATAATGGTTTTTGTTTATTTTTTTTTTTATTTTAATTGTAAAGTCAGGTATACAGACAGGAGGAGAGACAGGAACATATTCCATTTGTTGATTTCATTCCCCAAGTGACGACAGTGACTGGACATGATGAGCCGATCTGAAGCCAGGGGCCAGGAGCCTCTTCCGGGTTTCCTATGTGAGTGCAGAGTCCCAAGGCTTTGGGCTATCCTTGACTGCTTTCCCAGGCCACAAGCAGGGAGCTGGATGGCAAGCAGGGCAACTGAGACACGAACTGGCACCCATATGGGATCTAGCAGTTCAAGGTGAGGACTTAGCTGTTAGGCTACTGCACTGGGCCCTCTTACATCATTTTAAAAGAACAATAAATGAAATGTAATAGTTAAAGAAAAAGCTTGGGACCCTGGCTTCGGATCGGCACAGCACTGGCTGTTGTCACTTGGGGAGCGAATCATCGGACAGAAGATCTTCCTCTCTGTGTCTCCTCCTCTCTGTATATCTGACCTCGCCAAAAAATAATAATAATAATAATAATAATAGTAAATCTTTAATTAAAAAACAAACAAACCAAACGAATGTGTCTCCTGCAGTCGTCACCTGCCCGTGAGTGCCAGGGATTTCTGCCTCGCTGAGACACTCATTTAGAAGTAGATGACACGGAGTGGATGTGGGGGGCAGAAGGGAAGACACCGGCTGGTACCCCCGAAGCCCACATGGAAGTGCGGGCGTTGGAGTCCTGTCTCCACTTCACTCTGCTTTTATTTGAGATGCAGATTTACAGAAAAGGAGAGATTTTCCATCCCCTGGTTCACTTTCCCAAATGGCCACAATGGCTAGAGCTGAACCAACCCGATGTCAAGAACCAATAGTTTCATCTGGGTGTCTGCTTTCCCAGGCCAACAGCAGGGAGCTGGACAAAAACTGGGCAAACGGAGACTCGAAGGTGGACTGTGTCAGTCAGTGGATTCTGCGGCAACCTCATCGTGCTTGGAGTGCCGAGACTGGCAGCAGTTCATAACCGTTGAACTACCAAAACCACTTGAGCAAGACCCTCGGAGCATGCCCCACATTGGGGACCTGGGGTGTGTGGGAGACTGGGTGGGGCTTCACCCTTTATTTCTCCCTTTACCTCAGATGCAGGAAAAAAAAAATGTGGGAAAAATAGTCTTACCCACTTTCTTATATCCCTTGAACCTTTGTGCCCTAATTAACTATGTAAAGATTGTCAAAAAATAACAGGAAAAAATTAAAAAAAAAAAAAAAAAGAAGAAGTGCAGCAACCAGGACTTAAGCTGGCACTGACTCGGGATGCTGGTACGACAGGTAGTGGCTTAACCTACTACGCCACAACACCAGACCCCTGGCTCCATTTCTGACTGCAGCTGGCTGTTAACACACTCCTTGGGAGGTAGCAGGTTTCGTTCAGGATCCTCACCATGCCTGTGGGAAACCAGGACTGAGTTCCTGTCTCCTGATTCCGGCGTTGCCCAGTTCTGAGAGCTGTAGGCATTGGGGAGTAAATGGTCTACGAGAGATCTTTCAGTCTCTCTACCTTTCAAATAGAAGAGATCATAATTTTCAAGGAGAGATAATACACTTGTAACAGACCCAGTACAGACAGCAGGCAACACCCCTCTAAAGCTATTGCAGCTATGAGCGTTAATGTTTTGCCTGGACAATCCTGTCTGAGGCAGCTGAAGTCTGTCCCCTGTGTTTGAGCAATCTGTTAGGAAGAGGAGACGTACATACAGAGCTCCTGAAATCTACACTACGGTCATGGGCACATCAAGTGCAAGGGGTGAGCCGGTGAGAGGGGGCCCAGCCCTGCTCCAACGCCGCCAGCTGGCCCCCGGAGACGGCTGAGAGCAGCTTCTCCTCCTGGCAGCAGCCCCGAGGCGGCAGGGAAGCAGGCCGGGGCACCCCAGCCAGAGACGAAGTGGGTGCCCAGGAAAGCAGTTGGCAGCTGAGACCCGGCTCGGGCCGGCACAGGCCCAGGGTGGGCTTTGGGCCCCCTGAGCTCAGAGCACTCACACACCCGCACAGCTTGTACACCTGCAGGCTGATGAGAGCGAGAGCAACCGAGAGAGGGAGAGCAAGAGGGGCTGCGGGCAGCCGGCCAAGGGGACGAGGGGGCACCAAGACAGATGGCAGGCCTGACGCTGCTGTGCCCGCCTCCCCAGAAGGCTGCAGAGCCAGCTTCTCAGCAGAGATCCTGTAAGACAGAGGAAGGAGAAAAAACAAAACGGAAGAAGAAACTGCCAGCCAGAGCAACTTCTTCTCCAAATGTTTCTTTAAAAATAGGAGAGAAATCAATATTCACCAAAGGGAACAACGACTGAGCAAGTCTCCACTCCGCTTGTCAGACAAGCCGTGCTAAGGCCCTCCAGGCTGAAGGGTGCTGCACAGCAACCTGAACCCACAATGCGTTCTGCTGGAGAGAAATGTGACGCTGCAGGATGCGGAGGGCAGCTTTCACTGAACCAAGGATACAAACACAAGGGGATGTGGGACTGCTGCGGTGGCACAGCCGCTTAGGCCACTGCCTGCAAAGTCTGCTTCCCACAAGAGCACCGGTTCAAGTCCTAACTGCTCAACTACGATCCCGCTCCCTGTTTCTCAGATTATCCAAAAGCAATAATCATTGGATGGAAATACCCCAAAGCAGAAACTCCTCCCTGACATCCTGGACAGCCACCTCCACAAACAAACTAAAAGCCAATATACAGAGTCCAAAGACCTGCACAAGGAACCGGCTGGCTTGGCTCAGCCAAGTGTGAGAGAGCGCTATGGGGGCAGAGCTTCTGCCTTATCCCCCTACATCTGTGCTAACAGCACACAGCCACGTGAAAAGCATCACATCTTATCCCAGAAGACAACTGCTGTGGCGAAACAGAAAACCCCAGCAGAGCTGCACTCTCCTGGGACCGTGACGACAGAGCAGAGGCCTGCTAAACCAAACGAGCGCCTTCCTCCCGGCAGACACAAAGCCCCCTTCGCAGTGCCCAGGAACAGTTACATTAGACCTGAGCTCTTTAGAAATGATGTGTGAACTATCAGTGTTAAAGGCTGCTCAATCCCACACAGAAGGAAAGATCTCCTCAAACTCAACTTCATTCAGAGGGGTGAAGAATTACTATTTTTTTTTTAAAGATTTATTTTATTTATTTATTTTTTTGGAACTCAAATATACAGAGAGGAAGATCTTTTGTCTGTAGATTTACTCCTGAAGTGGCCGCAATGGCTGGAGCTAGGCCAATCCGAAGCCAGGAGCCAGGAGCTTCTTTCAGGTCTCCCACATGGGTGCAGAGTCCCAAGGCTTTGGGTGGTCCATGACTGCCTTCGCAGGCCACAAGCAGGGAGCTGGATGGGAAGTGGAGCTGCTAGGATTAGAACCAGTGCCCGTATTGGATCCTGGCACGTGCAAGGTGAGGACTTTAGCCACTAGCCTACTTTGCTGGGCTGTGAAGCATTACTGTAAAGCCAAGCCCAGCACTAAATCAGATTCACATATTCCAAATGACCCCTTCCTCGCAGCAGGCGTTAACACCAGCCCTGCAACACAGCCTGTAGTCCTTGACATTCCTCCTGTGAAGCAACAGTGTTCAGGGGGCTGGCGCTGTGACACAGTGGTTAAACCACTGCCTGCAAGGCTGGTATCCCTCGCATGGGGCATGCTAATCTTGTCTGCATCGCTCCAATGTTAGTACATGTGCTGCCCAAGCAAGCACACACTGGTATCCCACACAGTGCCGCTGCTCCACTTTCAATCCAGCTCCCTGCTAAGGTGTCTGAGAAAGCAGCAAAAGGTGGCCTGGATCCCTCCCAGGGAACTCCAGGCTCCTGGTTTCAGCCTTGCCCATCCCACGCTATTGCAGCCATTTAGGGAGTAAACCAGCGGACAGAAGATTCTTTCTGCCTCTCTTCCCTCTCTGACTCTGTCTTAAGTCTGTTTGTTTGTTTTATTTTAAGGAAAAAACTCCTGACATAAACTAGAAACTAATACTTTGTCTTTATCTACGTGGCCCATCTGGCCCTCCCATTCTTGTCTTCCACTTAAGTGCTGATGCCTGAAATTCTTTCACTGGAGAAATTCCTCCTCTCTGTGTGGAGGAAAAACACTTCACACTCAAACAAAAAAATGACAAAAATGCAAAAAACACAATCCTGAGCTGGGCAAAGTCCCAGTTAATCACCTGGCCGGAGTGACCCTGTGGCACAGTCTTGCAAGAGCACAGTGCCAAGAGCAGCTTTCAGAGGCCTGAGGTGTGAGGCCAGTCAGCAGACGGAACGGTTAAGTGAACTCAGGTAACTTGTACTGCTTTACTGAATAAGCACCCAATGACTTAAGAAACAACCCTATGTAGGCCTGGCAGTGTGGCCTAGCGGCTAAAAGTCCTCGCCTTGAACGCACCAGGATCCCACATGGCCGCCGGTTCTAATCCTGGTAGCTCCGCTTCCCATCCAGCTCCCTGCTTGTGGCCTAAGAAAGCAGTCAAGGACAGCCCAAAGCCTTGGGACTCTGCACCAGCATGGGAGACCTGGAGGAAGTTCCAGGCTCCTGGCTTTGGATCGGTGCAGCACTCGCCGTTGTGGTCACTTGTGGAGTGAAACATTGGACAGAAGATCTTCCTCTCTGTCTCTCCTCCTCTCTGTATATCTGATTTTGCAATAAAAATAAATCAATCTCAAAAAAAAAAAAAAAAAAGATGGGGCCTGGTACGGTAGCCTTGCAAGTACCAGGATCCTATATGGGCTCCAGTTCTCATCTCAGCAGACCTGCTTCCCATCCAGCTCCCTGCTTGTGGCCTGGAAAGGCAGTCAAGGATGGCCCAAAGCCTTGGGACCCTGCACCCATGTGGGGGACCCAGAGAAGGTTCCTGGCTCCTGGCTTTGGAACAGCTCAGCTTCAGCTGTTGTGGCGGCTGTTGCAGCTGCTTGGGGAGTGAATCATCGGACGAAAGATCTTCCTCTCTGAATATCTTACTTTCCAATAAAAATAAATAATTTTTTTTTAAAATGAGAGGACACAAAATTGTTATGTGAACCTCAACCGGAATCAGGTTTACTTTCCCCGTGTAAAGATACAGGAGAAGGATTGGCATGGTGGCATATCAGGCTAATCCTCTGACGGCATCAGCATCCCATACGGATGCCAATTCAAGTCCTGGCTGTCCACTTCATATAATGCTCTGCGTTCATGGCCTGGGATAGCACAGCAGATGGCTTAAGCCCTTGGTTCCTTGTACCCACACAGGAGACCCGAAGAAGCTCCTGGCTTTCGATTGGTTCAATTCCAGTAGTTGTGCCCATTTGGGTAGGAGAGTAGCAGATGGCAGATCTCTGTCTGGCTCTCCCTCTCTCAATATTTTTAAGCAAAATAAATAAATGTTTAAAAAACAAAAGGGAAAAAACCCCAGCAGCAATAATAACAGACACAGGGCTCTAACTGGTACTACCTCTACTCAGTGCATCAAGTCAGTTAACCCAAGTACCAGCACAGAGTAAATGCCACTTAGATATGAACTGCAATGACATCAGCACATTATTAGCATAATAATGAGCTAGCTCTGAGCTAGCTGGCCCAACCTCTCATGGCGCGAAACCTCTACCACCGCACAGAAGTGCCTCGTGTCCAGAAGGCTCACTAACGCGAGTATTTCTGTCCATAAAGATCTGATGGGGAAGGGACATGTTATCTGAAACAACTTCTGAACAGTTGGTGAGTAACTACATAACTGACACGAGAGCCCCCACCCTCTCTCTTGCACGCTCCCCTACACCCCTAGGTTCTTCTGTGGTTACAAAGCTGAGCTTCAGGTATAACACACAGATGTGCTCATCCCACATCAGATGCTTCTGTGTCAGTCTGGCCGTCCTTGCAGTCCCGGCTTCCTCTAACACACACTCCGGGAGGCAGCAGGTGATGCTCAAGAACTCAAGTCTCTTGGGCCCGGCGCGGTGGCGCAAGTGGTTAAAGGTCCTCGCCTTGCACGCCCGGGATCCCATATGGGCGCCGGTTCTAATCCCGGCAGCCCTGCTTCCCTTCCAGCTCCCTGCCTGTGGCCTGGGAAAGCAGTCGAGGACGGCCCAAAGCTTTGGGACCCTGCACCCACGTGGGAGACCCGGAAGAGGCTCCTGGCTTCGGATCGGCATAGTATCAGCCCGTTGCGCTCACTTGGGGAGTGAATCATCGGACGGAAGATCTTCCCTCTCTGTCTCTCCTCTCTGTATATCCGCCTTTCCAATGAAAAAATAATAAAAATAAATCTTTAAAAAAAAAAAAAAGAACTTGAGTCTCTGCCACCCGTGCGGGAGACCCACCTAAGCTCTGGATTCCTGGCCTTGTCCTGATCTAGGTCTGCAAAATTTTATAGGACATGTGAGAAACAAAGGATGGAAAACCTCTGTCCATCTGTGTATCTCTCTGCCTTTTAAATAAATAAAGATCAATTCTTAAAAACAAAACAGCATATAAGTCAGATAAGGCAAAACAAGAAAAAAGGAAATTTCTCAAAACTTGAATGAAAAAATCAAAGGCCTTCTTTCAGGGCCGACTCTCACAGAGACATGGTCTTACAAACGCACCAGGTTAAAGAATCCTGGCCGCTGAACTAAGAGAAATCTACCAAGTACCAAGGGCTGTACTCACCTTACTTCATTTAGGATTCACGGTCACCCCAGAAACAGAGTTTAGATAACTTAAAAAGAGATATAAAGACACCTCCCCGAAAGCACACTGCCTGTGGAAGCTGAGCTCAGGCTGTGCCCTGTGCACTGCCTTCACCTGCCTGAGGCGCAGCAGCTGCTTGACCGAGTACTTGCCTGAATGTTAACGTCTGCCCACAGAAGTACGTCGGTGCGCTGGAGTAGAGGACCCCGGAGGACTCCGAATCATTCCGGAGGGCTATATTTCTTCGACTGCTCAGACTGTACCCCTCAAAGCCAGGTGTCCACTCTTTTAAAAGCAAAGGTCAAGGAAATTATTAGAATCTCCTGTGGGATATTGTAACGGAGACACACAAAATCAAACTTGGAAGTGGGAGAGACTACTTACTTAAAGGTCATGGGGAAGCTTTGCAGAAAAAAAAAAAGGAACAGGGTTTCAAGGTCAGTGCAACAATTTCAAAAAAAAAAAAAAGAATCTCGTTCCTTCTTGGACAACTCAAGCATAGAAAAACAAAACAAGTGTTTTTGCCTGTCTAATAATATCACGGCTCAAACATAACTGAGCTTATTCCAACTTGACCAAGAACTTATTAATAAAGGAATCCATATATTAAACAACTTAATGCAGAAGAGAGACTAATTGTAAATAGTAAGTTTTTAAAGAAAATGTTTGCATGTACATTATTCATTTTAAAGATATTTATTTATTTGAAAGATGTTATAGAAAGACAGAGAGGGGAAAGACAAAGAGAAAAACCCTCCATCTGCTGGTTCACTCCCCAGATGGCTGCAACTGCCGGGCTGGGTCAGGTTGAAGCCAGGAGCCTGGAACTCCATCCAGGTCTTGGGTAGCTGGCAGGGGTCCAACCACTGAGCCATCCTCTGCGCCTTCCCAGGTTCACTGGCAGGGAGACAGATGGGAAACTCAGCAGCCAGGACGCATCACTCACATCAGACACCAGCATCTCATGCGGTGGTCAACCCACTGCTCCATCAGAGCAGTTCCAGATACTTCTTAAAGATTTCAAAAATCAGTATCATACGCACATTTTTGATATTTGGTTTTCAGTGATCCAAGAATACTGTCAAACATTATTTTCAGACTCTGAAGAACTAATAAAAACAAAATTCACACAAAGTAACTTGAAGAAAAGCCGTGCCCCAAGTTGTCCTCCCAGTTCAGAATGCACGCTTAGAGGGTTGTCAGAAGGCCCAGCACTTGACTCAGGGGTCAGGAAGCTGCTTGGGACACTTCCCTTCCACACCAGAGTGCCCGGGTTTGAGTTCTGGTTCTATCCCTGTTTTACACTCCTAGAAGGCAGCGGGTGAGTGCGCGAGGGATGGGTGCCCACAGGTGGGTCCCTGCTGTGCATGCAGGAGACCTGGATTATCATCCTGGCTCTGGTACTCAGGCGCTTAGAGTAAACCAGCAGATGTGAGCTCTCTGTGTCTGTCTCTGCCTCTGTATCTAACACGATTTTGTAAAACTAGAAGGAAAGTACTATATGCTTCCCACAGCATGCAGCAGAGCCTCGGGAGGGAGACGGAGACACATACCATGAGGCACGAGCGTAGAATGGCCGGTCTGAGGGACGCTCCAAGGACTCCACTCCTGGCGGCCATCACCTCGGGCACAGACTCGGAACTGGTAATCGACGTTGGGGTCTATGTGCAACACTATGAACTCGGTTTCAGAACCCACATACACGTCCTCAAAATGATTTGAGGAACATTTACGGAACTGAAGCCTGTAATCCTGGGCCGTGAAGTCATCATCCACCTAAAGAGAAAGACTTCATGTTAGAGTAACATGTTAGGGTATCACCTCCCTCAACAACACGGCTTAAGAACATCAACCGGGACTACGTAGTGAATACAGGCCCAAGTACCCCACAGGGGCTGTTCTGGGGAGACAACTGGGTTTCTGTCATCCAGGGCGAGCAACTGGCAGGAGCTCCTCACTACTGGCTTTGCTGACCCAGGCCCAGGTGTTGCAGGCACTTGGGCAGTTAACCAGCAGAACAGAAGGCCTCTGTCTCTCTCTTTTAAGGTATATATATACATAGGTGTGTATATATATAAGTGTATATATATATATATTTTTAATTACTAAGTCAGACATACAGAGAGGAGGAGAGACAGAAAGATCTTCCATCCGATGATTTCACTCCCCAAATGGCCGACATGGCCAGAGCTGAATCAATCTGAAACCAGGAGCCTCTTCCAGGTCTCCCACTTGAGTGCAGGGTCCCAAGGCTTTGGGCCAATCTCCACTGCTTTCCCAGGCCACAGGCAGGGAGCTGGATGGGAAGTGGAGCTGCCGGGATTAGAACCGATGTCCAGATGGGATCCTGGAACTTTCAAGGCAAGGACTTTAGCCACTAGCTAGCTACCATGACAGGCCCTCAAAAATGAATAAAAGAATTATAAAAAATAAACACATACATAAAGTGAATCTGAAGAAAGAGAGAGAGAGATGCTGGGCCAGCACTGTGGTGTGCTAGATTACACCTCTGCCTGTGGTGCTAACATCCCATGTGGATGCCGTTTTGAGTCTTGGCTGCTCCCCTCACAATTGGGCTCCTGTTAATGTGCCTGGGAAAACAGCAAGAGACAGCCCTTGTGCCAGTACCCACATGGGAAACCCAAAAGATGCTGCAGGCTCCTGGCTTTAGACTGACCCAGCTCCAACTGTTGCAGCCATTTGGGGAGTCAACCAGCAGATGGAAGATTTCTCTCTCCCTATTTTTTTCTCGCTGTAAATCTGCATTTCAGATAAATAAATAAATAAAGCTTACAAAGCTCTGCAGTAACGGAAACCAACACTCTGAGAACTATCAAAACCACTCAGGCCACACCCTCAGAGCACACTTCTCCACATCAGGTTTCTAAGGTGACACTAAGGGGATATTCCCCAACCTGGGGACTGGGGAGTGTGGCAGCTGGGGGCACCCTCTTCCCTGCCTCCCAACCCCCCCATACATGGGAAAAGGTAAGAAAACGATAACTGGAAGCATTTGTCCCATCCACCTTCCCCATGCTTCGACCCTCCCCACCCTAAGCAGTGGTCCTCATGCGTGTGCATCCTTGCCAACTATGTAAACAACATAAAAAATAAAATAAAATGAAGATCCTATAGGCAACAAGAACTTAGTTTGCATATAAAATATGGTGGCTTACTTATATAATACGATTTCACACATAAAATCCTTGGCTGAGTGTTCTGAAAATATACTGTAAGAATCTTATTTTGAATGTTCCAGCTCTGTGTTGCCTCTGCAACACAGGCATACCACATGGGCACTGGTTCATTCAAGTCCCACGTGCTGCAATTTCAATCCAGCTCCCTGGGTTGGCTTTCTGGTGAAAACAGAAGATGTTCCAAGTCCTTGGGCCCCTGTACCCACACCGGAGATCCAGAAGAATCCCAACTGCTGGCTTAGCTCCGGCCCAGCCCTGGCTGTTACAGCCACATGGGGAGTGAGCCAGAGGAAGTACTATTGGATTGAACAAAAAATATTTACATAGTCATATCTTCAATAGTCAGTATGAGTTCTTGACTTGTCTTCTAATAAATGTTAATGGAGAGCTGGCATTTACCTTGGCAGGGAAGCCACCCACAGTGCACACAGGAGCATCTGATCTGGCACCCTGCTCGGCCTCCTGACCCCAGCTCCCTGCCAGTGTGGACCCTACTGAACAGCACGGAGAGCTCAGGCAGCTGGATTGTTCCCACCCATATGGGACACCTGCATTTTGCTCTTGGCTCATCCTCAGGCACAGTGAGTATTTGAAAAAAGAATCAGTGAATGAAAGCTCTTTCTCTCCCTTTCTACTTTTCAAAGGAATGAGTTTTAAAAAAAGAAATAGGAAAAAATATTAAATTCATTAAGTCTGCTCAGAAATCTTCTATCTGTCATGCTGAAGCCGCCTTTTCAGTTCTAAAACACATACCTTACACCAGCGCACTATGATACCTCCAGGTTTCTCAATGAGTTCTTCTATCTGGACTGGCGGCCGCGATGCTACTGTTCCATGCTTGAAAATGTGGTCTTTCACTATGTTAAGAATTGAATCATCCAACTGGGCAGATAAACAAGGCACATCAACCAGTAAAGGCACTTCGGGTAAGCTGAGGAAACAAAGTCCACACTTTTAGCTAAGACTTAAAAATAAAAGGAATTTTTACCTTATTATTAGTATTTAATTTGAAGGGCAGAGCGACAAAAAGAAACCTAGAGGGGGGAGTAGGAGAAGAGAAGGAGTGAGAGACAGAGAGAGAAATATCTTCTTCTGGTTCATTCCCCAGATGCCCACGAGACAGCCGGTGCTGGGTCAGGTCAAAGTCAGGAACCAAGCAGGTTTTTCAGGTGAATGGCAGCACTTCAAGTACTCAGGCCTCCCAGATGAACTACCAGGGAGCCAGATTGGAAGAGGAGGAGGGATTCTATCCCAGGCACTCCAGTATGGGGTATGAGCGTCCAAATGATGCCCCTCCCACTGCGCCACAATGCCTCCAAGGAGGAATATTTTAGAGAAGTATAGAAAGATTTCCTTTTCAAACAATCATCATAGAAAGAATTCAAATATGAAGCTGATAGAAGGTCTTCTTGTGGGGATGAAATGGTGTGCCCATCAAATGAAGCCTCTGTTTGAGACATGTGCGTCTCCCATCAGAGTGCCAGTCCCAATCCTGCTGACTCTACTTCAATTCAGCTTCCTGCTGATGCACCTGGGAAGCAATTCAGGCTGACCAATCAGAGGGGAGACCCAAATGGAGTTCCAAGTTCCTGGTTTCATCCTGGTCCAGCTCTTGTAGCAACCACCACCATCTGAGAAAACCTCTGGATGAAAGATCTTGATGGGGCCTGGCGCGATAGTGTAGCAGTTAAGGTCCTCGCCTTGAATACACCAGGATACCATATGGACGTCGGTTCTAATCCCAGCGGCCTTGCAGCTCCACTTCCCACCCAGCTCCCTGCTTGTGGCCTGGGAAAGCAGTCGAGGATGGCCCAAGGCCTTGGGACCCTGCACCCATGTGCGAGACCTGGAAGAAGCTCCTGGTTCCTGGCTCCAGATCGGCTCAGCTCCAGCCGTTGAGGCCACTTGGGGAGTGAATCATCAGATGGAGGATCTTCCTCTGTCTCTTCTTCCTCTCTGTATACCCGCCTTTCCAAAAATGAATAAATAAATCTTAAAAAAAAAGAAAGATCTTAATATCTAGCTTTGTCTTTAAATAGAGACTTTTTTTAAAAGGTTTTATTTTTATTTTCATTACAAAGTTAAATATACAGAGAGGAGGAGAGACAGAGAAGAAGATCTTCCATCCAATGATTCACTCCCCAAGTGACCGGAACGACCAGTGCTGTGTCGATCCAAAGCCAGGAGCCAGGAGCTCTTCCAGGTCTACCACGCTGGTGCAGGGTCCCAAGGCTTTGGGCCGTCCTCGACTGCTTTCCCAGGCCACAAGCAGGGAGCTGGATGGGAAGTAGAGCTACTGGAATTAGAAATGCTGCCTATAGGGAATCTCGGCGTGCTCAAGGTGAGGACTTTAGCCACTAAGCCACTGTACCAGGCCCAAATAGAGACATCTTGAAAACAATCTTTCTCTACCCTTTCTGTCATTCTGTCTTTTATATAAATAAATAAATAAAACTTTTAAAAAAAAGTTTTATAATTATAATCTCTATCTTCCTTATAATCAGAATAAGGAAAAAGGAAGTAGGAATAGTTACTCCTGATCTTAGCCAGAAGGCAAAGAAGCAACAGCTGACCTAGTTTTGGAAAATCAGTGTAAAAGGCACAGGTTCTGCTACCTGTCCAGCTGGATGTGTGCGGCCTTTTTGGTAAAGCTCCACAGTTTTTCATTCTGCTCATCCACAGCACCCAGGATGGCGACCTCGCCTACAAGCAAGCACAGGGGGATCAGAACACAGCCATGTTAGAGTCAACACAGTTCAGGTGCAGGTGCGTCTCCAGTCGTCTCACGCACAATTCCTAAGCAATAGCAGATTTCCAAACAGCGAAAGGAGAAACTATTTTAGAAGCGACTCTATGTTCAGCCCAAGAGGAGAGGGTGTGTACAACAGCAACACTTTGCCCAGGACTAAGGAGTCTGTTCTGTACGATCTGTTTTGCAGACCTGTACTCTCAAAAGCAGATGGGACTTGTTGCTATCAATCCCACAGCAGCCAGCACAAATATTATCCTGGCAAAATCAATAGCGTCCCAGGTTTTACAAAGCCCAAAGAGAGTTATGCTTTTCTAAAAGAATGTTATACATTGGGTTAGAAATCACAATAGAACACTAACAAGTACTAACAAGGGAACTGGATCAGACAGAGAGCGTCCAGGAGTTGAACCAGCACCCATATAGGATTCTGGCTCTGCAGACTGCAGCTTAACACTCAGCACCACCGCACTGTGCCTGCCCCTCCACCTACCATGCACCCCGCCCAAGGATTTACTTTGTAAAATAAAAACACTTCTCAGGGTGATGAGTGTGCCCCCTGACCTCTGCAGCCCTGCGTCTGGGGTTACTGCCAAAGGCAAGGTACCACGGGAGAGCCATTCGGTGGAGCTGCTGAGAATGTTATCAAAGGCACTGCTCTGCCCTTGACAAATAAGGACTTCTCATGGAAGAGAAGCAAAGATACAACCAGCTTGGAAAGCTCACACTAGCCCCAGCTTGCAGGAGGGGCCAAAGCAGGATGAAATTCCAGCCAGAGGGACAGTCCCGTGGGGATCCACGTCGCTCACAGCACTCACCCAGCAGAGCAGATGGCTTCCGGTCTCTCCCTGACTCCCTTCCTGTAATTATCCGCTCAGTGTTGGCATCCCTGAAGGTTCCATCCTCTGCATCCCACAGTATCCTGACCGTTTCCCTCATTCTGTGACCCAGATATGATGCCTATGCTGCGACCTGCGCATTGCCATCTCCAAGCATGGCTCCTCCCCTTTGGCCTCACACCCATGCAGCCATCTTCAGCACCTCCAACTCAGTGTGCTCAAAGCGACACCTGGGACCCAGGACAGCTTCCCTCCCCCGCCTGCTGTCTTCACATCCTTCCATGCAGAACTGCACCGGTTATCCTGCATTGCTTCAGTCTCCCTATGAGGGGATCACCAACAATCAACACCCATACCCACACTAATGTGCAATTATTAAAGAATAATAAACAAATACAGTCGCCAACTAATAAAATCATCTGTAACACTGTCTCCAAACATCTTAAAACCAGCCGTACCTCATTTTCAACGCCACAACCTTTACCCTCTCAAGTTTCAGAGAAGTGTCCTCGGCGTCCGGACTTACAATGTATAAAAGTCTCCCAATTGCAGGCAGCGTCACATTTTACAAACGCAAATCTGAAGTGTGCTGCTTACAGTTCTCCAGATCCTTGAGACATGCCGATCACTGCACTCAGTTACCACCTCTTCTCCCGTGTCTGCCTAAGGAACTGCTCTGAGCCTCTCTGGAATCCCTCCTGCCGACAGCTATGGACACTTTTCCTGACAGACTAACATGCTCTTCCGTGTCCCAGAAGAGCAAGATCTCTCTCAACTTGCAGGCTTCTCCCACTGGGCTGTGAACCCCAAAAGACTGAACAGCTACCTTTTTGTCCAGAGCACCTGAGAACAACTGATGCTGGGGCTGGCATCTAGGCCCACTGTGGGTTAAGTAGGACTGGCGTCACGGCCCAGTGCGGGTGAGGCAACTGCCTGTGATGCCAGCAGGTGTTCTGAGTCCCAGTTGCCTTGCTTCCAATCCCCTGGGAAAGCCTGGGAAAGCAGGGCCTGGGAAAGCAGTGGAAGACGGCAGGAGATGAAGCCCCTGGCTCCGGCCTGGATCAGACCCAGTGCTGTGTCCATGTGGAGAGTGACCTACTGGATGGAAGATGCGTGTGTATGTGGGTGTGTCATTGTAACTGTGCCTTACAAATAAACAAACCTTCACAAATGCTGAACGAAGGCAGCAAGGTAAGATCTGGCCATGACTGAACTAATATCACTGACTACAAACAGGAAGTCCTAACTACAGCTTCCCAAGTGACATCAAGCACATTTTTTAACCTTCTGAAAGGTAACAATGGCATTAAATTCTACGTACCATGAATAGTATGAGATATACATATTTTAGTCTTCTGTGGCCATACCACCCTGAATGCGCCCGATCTCGTCGGATCTCAGAAGCTAAGCAGGGTCGGGCCTGGTTAGTACTTGGATGGGAGAAATACATATTTTAAACATAATCAAAATAACCATAAAATCATTCAGTCAACAGTGACTTGGATAATATCATCATGGAATAACTTGAGGAAAACCCCTTACTCCGCCCTGCTTCGTGAATGGTTATACTGAACACTTGTATTCACCCTGGTATCTATCACTGTGTATCTGCCGGGAGTCTACGCTAGAGACTGTCTCCTGGTGGCCGCACGCTGAACGCCCCTAGGCCACAGGAAGCCAGCAAAGCCCTGATGCCAAGCAAGCACGCTGCTAGGCTCGCTGGCCCGCACCTTCTTTCACCAAGTCCTCCGCGGTAGTCACGCCATGCTCAATGAGCTTCCGGCAGTCTTCTAGTGGCTTCATGGTCTCCTGTTCGATGGCATCCACCTCTTGTAACAAGGTCACCAGCCGCTCATCCAGGAGTTTCCCAAGGGTTCCCTTTAAATCCATAAAATGTTGTTTCAGGACATCTCTCGTCTGTGATGCACTCTCTTTGATCTGAAAAGAAATAACATAAAAACTCAAAAAAACCAGTACCTGTAGAAGTTTACTCCACAGACACCATGCATAACAATCAAAAGGTACCACCCAATTTTGGGGGGCTAGCACCTTGGCTAAATAGGCTAACCTTCCTTCAAGCACTGGCATTCCAAATGGACACCAGTTCATATCCTGGCTGCTCCACTTCTGATTCAGTTCCATGCTAAGTCATGGGAAAGCAGGTAAGGATGGCTCATGACCTTGGGCACCTGCGCCCACAAGAGAGACCCAGAAGAGGCTCCTACTTCCCGGCTTCAAATCAGCTCCACTTGACGAGCCACTGTGGCCATCTGGGCAGTGAGCCAGCAGATGTTAAGATCTCCTTCCCGGGACTGGTGCAGTGGCCTAGTGGCTAAAGTCCTCGCCTTGAACGCACTGCGATCCCATATAAGAGCCAGTCCTAATCCCAGCAGCTCCATTTTCCATCCAGCTCCCTGCTTGTGACCTGGGAAAGCAGTCAAGGATGACCCAGAGCATTGGGACCCTGAACCTGCATGGGAGACATTGAGGAGGTTCCTGGCTCCTGGCTTTGGATCGGCTCAGCATCGGCCATTGCAGTCACTTGGTGAGTGAACCATCGGACGGAAGATCTTCCTCTCTGTCTCTCCCCCTCTGTGTATCTGACTTTCCAATAAAAATAAATAAATCTTAAAAGAAAAAAAAGATCTCAGTTCTCCTTCCCTCTCTCTCTTTATGTGCCTTTCAAACAAATAAAAAAGTGAATCTTTAGACCTAAACCATGACTTGGCAGCCGTAACTGGCAGCTGCTAATTACAACTTAGAGTGCAGTTAGATCCTAGAGCCAGGAGGAACTTACAGGTGGAGCTTGCACTCTCCTCTTCTTCTTTTTTTTAAGATCTGTTTTATTTTTTTTTAAGATTTATTTCTTTTTATTGGGAAGACAGATCCACAGAGAGAAGGAGGGACAGAGAATGATCCCCCATTCACTGGTTCATTCCCCGAGGGGTCACAACAGCAGGAGCTGAGCTAATCCAAAGTCAGGAGCTTCTTCCAAGTCTCCTACTTGGGTGTGTCCAGGGTCCTAAGGCTTTGGTCCATCCTCTATTGCTTTCTCAGACCATAATCAGGGAGTTGGATGGGAAATGGAGCAGCTGGGACCCGATCCAGTGTGCATATGGCATTCTGGCCTTTGCAGCAGGAGAAGCGGCCAATTCAGCCATCACCCTGGGTCCTGTTTTATTTCTTTGAAAGGCAGCAACAACAGAGCAGGTAGAGAGCTGGATAGGACCCGGAACAGCCAGAACTAGCGCCCGTACAGGATACCAACACTGCAGGTGTGGCTTAACTCATTCTGCCACAATCCTGGCCCCAGAGTTCTCACTTTTCACAAGCACGCCTGTAATTCTGCCCACACTGGGGAATACTACCCTGAACTCACAGCACGCAGAAACCCTGTTCAAAACGACAGGGAGACTTCATCTCACATGCACGTGGGAAACAAACAGCCTGTACAGTACCTAGCAATTCAGCTATCAAAATTCAACTCACTTTCAAGTAAAAACAAATAATGTCCAAAAAAAAAAAAAGAGGTTAGCTCTATATGCTTCAAACACTTTTCAAAAGACCCCGGAAGAAACTGTCACTATTTTGAGATGTCACCTGGGGTACAGTTAGAATTCCAGAATCGCAGGCACCACCTGGAACTGTGGAAGCACAAGCTCGGATTTCCCAGTGCGCCAGGGAAGCGGCACAGGCGTTACAGTGAGCGGAAGACACGGAGCCGCTGCTGCAGCAGCGCCTGAGTCCATTTCAGTCCGCACTACCGAGAGACAATGTGAGAGCTGCACTCTGGACCACCAGCTCCCGCCTCTCCTTTCAACGGATGTACCACACAGGAAGTGCACTGGTTAGGTAAAGCCAGTTTCCTCTTTAGAAAGAATTCAAAAGCCCCACCAGCAGTTGCAGATCTGCGTTTTGTTTTTGTTTCAAAACAACAGAAAAAAAAAAGGAAGTATGTGAGCACAAAGCAGCGAGAGAGCTGCGGAACGGAGAGGCCGCTGGTCCACACACTCCTGGCCGTGGTCGTGTACACGTGTCCCTTCTCTTCACGGAAGCCCAAGCACTGCAGCTCAGACAGTATACTGCCTCAGGGTCACTGAAGCTCAGTCCCGCTGTGGCTGAATACAATCAGTAAGCTCTTTTCCAGGCTTTAAGGAAGCTGATTGTAAACGCAGGGGTGGGCATCGGCACAGCGTTAAGGTACCACTAGAAACACCCACATTCCACACCTGAGTCCCTGGGTTTGAGCCCCGGCTCCTGCTCTAATTCCAGCTTCCTGCTGACGCACAATGTGGAAAGCAGCAGCTGACAGGAGAAGCACTGGAGGCACTGCCGTCCATGGTGGGAACCCAGGACTGAGTCCCAGGTTCCGGCCTTTCTGCTGCCCCGGCTGAGGGTGCTACTGACATCGGGGGAAGGAATGTGCAGATGGAAGATTCCTCTCTCTCTCTCTTTCACTGCATTTCTGATAAATAAAGCATGTGGTACCGAAGGTTAAACCACTAGTTGAGATGCCCACATTCCATACTGGAGTGCTGTTTTAAATTCTGGCTACTCCAACTTGGATCCAACTTCTTGTCCATGCACCTTAGGGGACGGCCAATGATGGTTCCTGTACTAGAGACCCAAGTGCATACCTTGACGGAGTTCCTGGCCTGATTCTAGATGTCGCAGGCATAGTGGAGTGAATCACAGACAGAAGATAACCCTTTCATTCTATCGCTCTATTGCTATACTTTCTTGGTAGATTAAAATTTAAAAATAAACATAAAAAAAGGCTATACGGACATATGGTCATAAAAATAAATAACAAAATGCCAACTTCACTGCTCAGTGAATTTCTTCATGTTTAATGGGGCATCAGTGATCCAATACAATCTCTAACTCTTTTTTTTCTTAAAGATTTATTTATTTTTATTAAAAAGTCAGATAAACAGAGAGGAAGATCTTCTGTCCGATGATTCACTCCCAAAGTGAGCGCAACAGCTGGTGCTGCACCGATCCGAAGCCTGGAGCCAGGAACTTCCTCCAGGTCTCCCACACCAGTGCAGGGTCCCAAGGCTTTGTGCTATCCTGTTTTCCCAGGCCACAAGCAGGGAACTGGATGGGAAGTGGAGCTGCTGGAATTAGAACTGGTTCCCATATGGGATCCTGGTACATTCAAGACGAGGATTTTAGCTACTAGGCTACCGCGCAGGGCCCCAAGAGTTTCTCTCACATTGAACCATGTTCTGCTGCTTTCCCAGGCCATTAGCACGGAGCTGGACCAAAATGGATCAGCTGGGACTAGAACCAGTGCCCCTGTGGGATGTTGACACTGCCAAGTGGAGGATTAGTGTGAGCCACCATGCTTGTCCCATTCTTGATATTCCTATTAGGTAATAGCAAATTCTGTGTAGATCAGCATTCACACAGGGCTTGAAAACACACAACATACTAAAGACTAATAGAGACAGACAGAAAATGAAGTAGAGAAAAAAAATTTTTTCCAGAAAAACTAAGACAAGAAATGTTAATATCTGAGCAAAGAGCTGAAAACTGTTATTGCCTCTTTTATCTCCACTTCCCCACTGTTAGCATTTTCAAAGCAGCACAAAATCTGGATGGATATAATTTGCTATGGCAAAATGGTCTAGCTAGCTTAGTTAAAAAAAAATTTATCCCAAGGAAAGGCTAAATCCTGGTCTAGGGAAGTTCAAGAGCAAATGTAATAGTTTACTAATAAGCTGTGCTTCTCGCAGGCGGCTGCTGTCCACATGCTGTCTCCTTTCACACGTTATTCTACAGAATGCAGTCTGCCGTGGACACGACTTTGTATTGAATTCTTTTCTTCTGGCTCGTGTTATAAGTATTTTTTCAAGTATACATGGGCATACTTTTTTTTGTTATTTTTATTTTTTTCTTTTATTTTTTTGGGCATACTTACAGGGCTCAGGGATGTTTTCCTACATAGATGCAGTGTGTAGTGTTGAAAGCAAGGTGCCGGGGTCCTGACCTCATCATTTCTCAGACTGAGAAGCTTTAAGCTCTTCTGAGTTCTTGATAACATATGTAACTTTTTGTGAACTACAGTCACTCTACAATCTAATCTTTTAAAACAAATATTTGCTGATTGATGGAGGTGCCAAGAGACAGTAGACACACCCTCTCTTTCTCTTTCTCTCCTGGCCCAGTCCTTCAGTGCTGTTCCTGTCATGACCTGAGCTGGTTCAGCGACAAGCCTGGCAGGATCCCAGTTACTTGAGCCATCACTCCTGTCTTCCGTGATGTTTTATTAGGAAGTTAAGACTGAGCTGAGCCAGGAATCAAAGCCCAGGTACTCTTGACACGGGAGACAGGCGTCTTAAACCACTGGGACAAGCTTTTCCTGGCCTAATTTTTATGCAGAGGTGAAGAGTCTGCTAAATGGATATTGTAATAGCATAACTCACCTTCTGGAAACAAAGCCAAATGAATGCAAGGGGAAGGAAAAGCCAAACAAGAATTTATGTGCAAGCCGTATTGGCACGCATATTAACACTGCTTTTCAATCATCCTTTTACAAGTAAGTCATCACATACTATTCTTTAAAGTCTTCCATATTTATGTGTTTAAAAGGCAAAGAGGAAACAGAGACAGAGTTCTTTCATATGCTGATGCACTTCCCTGATGCCTGCAGCAGGCCAGAGCCAGAAGCCCTAACTCCATCCTGGTTGACCAAGTGGGTGGCAGGGCCAAGCATTTGGGCCATCACCTGCTGCCTTCCAGAGCAGGAGATTAGACTCAGAAGCAGAACCAGGACTCAATCCCAAGTGGAGTCTTAACCCATTGTACCAATGGCCTCTCTAACATTCACCTTGTCTTTACATAGCCGGCTTGCTGATCACTGAATCTAAAACTCAACTGAGGGCTTGGTGTGATGGCCTAATATCTAAACCCTCACCCTGAAAGTGTCAGGATCCAAACTGGGTGCCAGTTCATGTCCTGGATGCTCCACTTCTCATCCAGCTCCCAGCCTGCAGTCTGGGAAAGCAGTGGAGGATGACCCATGGCCTTGGCACCGTGACACCCACCTGGGAGGCTGGAAGAAGCTCCTGACTCCTGGCTGTGAATCAGCTCAGCTCCGGCTATTGTGACCATTTGGGAAATGAACCAGTAGATGAAAAAATCTTTCTCTCAGTATTTCCTCTTTATACATCTGTCTTTCAAATAAAAATAAATTTTTAAAAAAGATCAATTGAGGGGCCCAGTGCCATAGTCTAGTGGCTAAAATCCTGGCCTTTAACGCACCAGAATCCCATACAGGTGAGGGTTCTAATCCCGGCAGCTCCACTTCCCATCCAGCTCCCTGCCTGTGTCCTGGGAAAGCAGTCAAGAATAGCCCAAAGCCTTAGGACCCTGCAACCGTGTGAGAGATCTGGAGGAAGACCGATAATTCACTCCCCAAGTGACCACAACAGCTGGTGCTGCGCTGATCTGAAGCCAGGAGCCAGGAGCTCTTCCGGTTCTCCGACACGGATACAAGGTCCCAAGGTTTTGGGCTGTCTTCAACTCCTTTCCCATGCCACAAGCAGCGAGGTGGATGGGAAGCAGGGCTGCTGGGATTGAACCAGTGGTCATATGGGATCCTGGCACATTCAAGGCGAGGACTTCAGCTGCTAGGCTACTGTTCTGTGCCCTGTTTGATTGATTTTTTAAAATGATTTATTTTACCCAGAATATCGGAGTCACAGAGAGAGGGGAGAGATGTGGGAGAGAGAGAGAAGAGATCTCTTTCATCCGCTGATTCATTCCCAAAAATGGGTATAATATTTGCAGCTGGATCCTTCCAAAGCTAGGATCCAGGAACTTCATCCAAGTCTCCCACATGTGTGCAAAGGTCCAAGGACTTGGAGCATCCTCCATTGCTTTCTCAGGCACATTAATAGGCAGCTGGATCAAGAAGTGGAACCCCTTGGATAGAAACCAGCAACCATGTGGAATGTCAGCGCCAGCAGACGGGAGTAGCCTGTTGCTACTATCATATTGGCCCCTGATTTTTCTTAAAGATTTATTTATTTTTATTTTTATTGCAAAGTCAGATATACAGAGAGGAGGAGAGACAGAGAGGAGGATCTTCTGTCCAATGATTTACTCCCCAAGTGACCACAATGGCAGGTGCTGCACCGATCCAAAGCCAGGAGCCAGGAACTTCTTCCAGGTCTCCCAGGCAGGTGCAGGGTCCCAAGGCTTTGGGCCGTCCTCGACAGCTTTCCCGGGCCACAGGCAGGGAGCTGGATGGAAAGTGGGACCGCCAGGGTTAGAACTGGTGTCCATATGGGATCCTGGTGCATTCAAGGCGAGGACTTTAGCCACTAGGCCATTGTATTAGGCCCTCTGATATATATTTTTTTAATGTTATTTTGGGGCTAATGGTGTGGCTCAACAAGCTACTACTACATTTTCAGAATATTGTCAGCATAGTATGTGTTACATTTCCTTTATGAGGCTTCGACTAGTTTGTCATTTGTGTCGTCTTAAACCTACCTTGTTAGAAAACCACAGAACTATTTTTGACCTGAGTGGCTAGCCAGCTCTGTCACTGACTGGCTTACTACCACTCAGTTCTTTATACAGGGCAGAGGTAAGAAAACATGTTGTGACAGCAAGCATCTTCTGGCAATACAAAAATATACCGGTTTGCCCAGGCTTTCAAAATGCGGAGTGGGGAGCAAACCACCGGATGGAAGATCTTCCTCTCTGTCTCTCCCCCTCTCTGTATATCCACCTTTCCAATAAAATAAATAGATCCTTTAAAAAAAAAAAAAGAACACTAGTTAAATGTTCAAAGCTTATTTGAAAACAAGAGACTCTGAAACACATATTCATCAAATGGGCACTCAGATATTAAGACATGCTAGCACAAGCACTGGCAGGAGACTGCAAATTATTCACTTGTGCATCTTTTTATAATTATCTGACAAACATAATATTTCAAACAACATTTTAATATCGAAGATAAACCACAGCAGTTTACGAAGTCTCACGATGACATGACTTACAGGACTCAGTGAGGAGTGAGTCCTCTGGTAATGGTGCCTTCCAAGCAGTGTTTTTCTACCCTCCTCAATGGGCATGCCTATCACCCCTGCAGATCCTGCTAATGTAGAGATTCTGAGTCAGCAGGCGTGGGGAGGGGCCTGAAATTCTACATTCTCCACAATCCCCCGGAAGATGCCACTTCTGCAGGTCATGGACCACAGCGAACTGGCCAGAAGTGGGGCAGGGCACGTCATCAGGAACCCCCATCTAACGATTCACTCTGCAGTAGCAGAAGCCAGCTCTTGCCGATGCCTTCAGAGGCATGTTTCATGCTATGAAAAGGCACACGGAGAGACTAACATGTTTGCTTTACAGAGAGAACTGACATTGCACACACACACTGGCATTTCCAGCTACAGGCACCACCAGTACATCAAACAAATTCCTTGTATGACAATATATAAAATTGGAGTTTTGGAACCTGCAAGGATTAAGGACCAGGCCCCAGGGATTGCTACAGTGGGATAAGCCTGTGACACTAGCCTCCACGGCTCCACTAACGACCCAGGCCCTTGCTAACGAGCCTGGGAAAACAGCAGAGGAAAGTCCAAGCCCTTGGGGCCTGGCCAGTGGCAGACAGAAAATTTTTGTGTTTCTATCTCTGTCACTCCAAAACTTGAAAACAAAACAGAACTAAAGACCAGACCCCAGACTGTGACAATGGGACTAAGGCAGTGCTCTTAGCACTCTGTGACAGCTTAATTACTCTAAATTTTTAAAAAATATATTTTCATTTAGTTTTTAGGAATAGTTACAGAGAGTGACATAAAGAAAAGTTTGATCCATTCTCCAAATGGCCACAATGGCCGGGGTTTGGCCAGGGCAAAGCCAGGATCCAGTAAGTCCATCCGGATCTACCATGTGGATGCTGGGGCCATCTGTTGCTGCTTTCCCAGGCATATTATCAGGGACCTGGACAGGAAGTAGAGCACCCTGGGCTTGGACAGGTGCCCACATGGTGTGTCGGTGTTGCCGGCAGCAGCCCATATCACTGTGCCACACACTATTCCTGATTTCTGTTTGTAACAAGCAGAAAAGCCAGTGCCACAGAAATCATACAAATAGGGCTGGCACAGTGGTACAGGCAACAAAGCCTTCACCTCCAGTGCTGGCATTCCATATGGGCTCCAGTTCGAGTTCCAGCTGCTCTACTTCCAGTCCAGCTCCTTTCTAATACATGTGGGAAAGCAGCATAAGAAGGCCCAAGTCCTCAATCCCCCATACCCACATGAGACCCAAATGAAGCCCCTGACTCCTGGCTTCCACCTAGCCCAGCTCTGGACATTATAGCCATTTGGGGAGTGAATCAGTGGATGGAAAATCTCTCTCTGTCACTGCAACTCTTTCAAACAAAATAAATCATTAAAAAGAAAAGATAGAAAGAAAGAAAGAAACAGGGCAAGTGATGATAAACACGACGGAAATAAAATCTAGCAATGAACACCTCAGAACTCAGGGTTTCCCCCCTTATTTTATTTTTAGGGGTGACAGTCATGAAAAAAAAAGTGAGTCCAAGAGCAGAGTGGATTTCCTTAACCATAGTGACCTAGAAATACTTCTGACGCCCAAGACATACTTACTGAGTGAGTGAGCACACTGAACATTTAAAGAGTGGGGGAGTTAATGTCTTTGGTATTTACATCTCGGCGCCAGGGATTCCAGGGAGCTATAGGAAACCTCTCTGAACAATTTCAGCATCAGCCAGGACAGGCTGGTTGTAAACACTGTCTGATTTCCTCAAGACGACAACCATCTCTCTCCCCTTCAACTTACACAGACAACATTTGCATTCCTACACAGAACTTCCTTTTCTCTGCACACAGGGGGTAGGGCCCAAGCTTAACCACAAGACAAGAGGCTTCTACGGGAAGGCAGTTGTTTTTGCACAGTAACTGAAAAGACTTACTCCTCCTTCTACACTTTTCCAACACAAGATTTTTTTTTTAACACATGACAAATTTCACAATTTCCCGAGATTTCTAACAGGTAAGAAAAACAAAAACAGAGATTAAAAAAAATATGCCAAATGTTTTGAAAAGCATAAAAGGTTACAATGTGATCCAGCAGTTCCAAAAAGGTACAGTCCAAAAAGAACTGAAAACACATCCATACAAAGACTGTACAAACGTTGATAGCAGAAGTAATCTAAACAGTCAAACATGGAAATATCAGATACCTGGATAGGCAAAGCCCGGTGCTGTAAGTACTTAACTAATGTTATGTTAAACCAAAGAAATGAGTCACAAGGCATCACTGTCTTTTTTAGTGCCATTTATATGAAACACCCAGAACAGGTACATCCAGAGAAGACAGAATATAGGCCAACTATTGCTAGCAACTGGACAGAGGGACAGCATTTTGGAGGAGAAAGAGACAAAAATGTTCTAGAAGCAGCAAGTAAGGATGGCTGAACAACTTTATGGATATATTTAACACCTTGACTGACAAATTTAAGGCATGGATTTCATGGTATATGGATTATATCAACAATAACAACAAAGATCAAATGCCCAAAGGAAGTAAAACCGACAAGTAAGGAACATATACAAAGGGCAGTGTCCCCTTACCCTGGCCCTTCTCGCCTCTGTCCCATGCAAAATCTAAAACCTAAGAAATATATCATGGGCCTAGCACAGTAGCCTAGTTGTTAAAGTCCTTGCCTTGCATGCACCTGGATCCCACATAGGTGCCAGTTTGTATGCCAGCTGCTCCACCTCCCTTTCCAGCTCCCTGCTTGTGGCCTGGGAAGGCAGTCAAGGATGGCTAAAGCCTTGGGACCCTGCACCCATACAACAGACCCAGAAGAGACTCCTGGCTTTGGATGGCTCAGCTCCAGCTACTGCGACCACTTAGGTGGTGAACCAGTGGATGGAAGATCTTCCTCTTTGTCTCTTTCTCTCTGTATATCTGACTTTCCAATAAAAGTAAAATTAAATCTTAAAGAAAAAGAAAAAACACATAGTTTAAGTAGGTATTCTGAAAGTGACTGGAACCTTAAAAATACCCTAACCACCAGCAAAAGTACCTGCTTATTTTGATAATATTTTTAACACAAACTTTCCTTAAAATCCAAGTTGACAGAAAACTAATTCTACCAACCCAGGAACTACAACCAGCTTTGAGCACAAATGCTACTGTAATTGCCACCATCACAAAAAAAAACATTGTGGTTGACAAGAGAACCCCACCATTGTTCAGCCAGTCAGAAGGCAATGCCAGGAGGAGCCCAGCCAGAAGGACGCTCTGTTACAGCTTTCTGTCTCAAGGCAAGACAAGAGGCCTCAAAAATCCATACTAAGTGACATTACATTTAGGGAACATATGTTCTATTTTTAAATTATTATGTGCAAAATGTAATAATGTATAGATTTAGACATCAACTACTAAACCATCTTGGATGGTAAGCACATTAAGAACAAAATTTTCTTCAATTGCACAGAAGTTTTATTTATGAACAAGTCAACCGGATAAATAACGCAGCTCCAGGGACAGCTCTGGGACATGATGTGTTTCCTGAAAGGAGAGAGACCGCCCACACCAAAAAAACCTTAACACATACAATGTTAACCTGACAGATGAAAAAGTACTACACCCAGACCCTAACCTCATTCATTTTGTCAACTCTACTATTTCTTGGGGTATTTACATCTTTGGTTTGTTTCTAGGAGACAAAAAGAGAGGAGTGAGTTTTCATCTGCTAGCTCAGCTCCCAAATGTCTAGAAGAGCAAGGAACAGGAAGGCGACCCAGGTCACCCACAAGGGTGGCAAGAACCCAATTAACTACACCCTCACACTGCCTCCATCCAGGAGGCATTATCAGATTGGACTGAGGCATCTGGGCTGCGCCAGGAGGCCAGGCCGGCCCACTGGGAACGTGGGAGTCTTCACCACCAGGCTAAAAGCCACTGCTTCTTAATTGCTGCTGCTCCAACAAGAGCCAGGCTCACAAATCAGATATCTTAACCATGCGTCAACTAATGAAGCATTTCAATCTCTCTTTTTAAAGCAAGTCCTACATGTAGAACCTTGCTTCCAAACAGCAGACAGAATAAGGCAGATGTTTTTCAAAGGAACTGGAGATAAGCACTGGATAGTTTTGGAAGGTATCCACCAAATCGAGATAAGACTCTGCTCCCCACTTCATTAATAGAATACAAGTGACGTCTGCCCTAGCCCAACCTGCAAGGATTTATGCAGATATAAAATGCAAGACATTGTTAACACAGCTCACTCCCCCACTTTCAGGAATTACAAGGACGACAACACATCCTAATATCAAGTGCGATGTGGAGAAATTCAGGTGGAACCTGACTCACCTAAAAAGAAACTATTAAGCACTTGTGTGGATATTAGCCTGGGGACCATCTGCCCTACCACACACTGGCAGGCAGGTTCTCTTTTTCTGTGCAGAAGCCGTGTGACTTTCCTGTACATTCGATAACCCCTTCCCAGGGAACCAGATAACGGCCCGCTTGAAGGTATATTTAGCTTCACCTTTCAGCACTGCTCTTTCACTTTTTCCATTTCCCGGGGACTTTTTACTCTCGCCCCTAGAATTTCATTTTCCTTCTATCCTTCCAGTAACCTTCACTTTAAATTTTAAACCCTAGGGGTGACTTCAAATGCTTTTCCAAAACACGCATTCATGTTCACATGAGATTTTATCCAAAGATTAACTCCATTCATTTAGGGTTGGCAGGACTCTGTCCTTCGTCTTCCCATACCCACGTCGTGCCCACCTGCAGCCCCCTCCAAGCCTCCGTCCCACACAGTCCCAAGCTGGCTCTCTCTCACCGGTCACCGCCCTCCGCCTCGGTTCCCTTCCCTCAGTTCTGCCCGACAGCCGACGCGCCCCTGCCCCCATCACCGGCCCACAGTTTGGGGAGCGCCTGGATCTCCCCGACTCTTCCTCCCCGGAAATCTCCCCACCCTCCAGGGCCCAGACCCTCCTCGGTTCCCCTTTCCACCTTGAGAGCCTCAGGGCAGCTCCAGACCGAGTTCTGGGACACTCCCGCCCCTCGCAGCCCTCACGGTGCCCGCGCCCACCGCCCCGGGGCCCACGGGGCGCCCCTCGGGACGCGGCCCTCCGACCTGCCTCTGCGCCTCCCGCAGCCCCTGCAGCCGCAGCCCCAGCTCCCGCCGGTAGCTCTGCGCCGCCTCCACATTCTCGCGGGCCTCCAGCAGCAGCTGCTCGCCGTCCAGCTCCATGGCCCCCCTCATCCGGCCGCGCGGCCCGTGGCTGCCGGCGCGGGTTCCTCACTGCGCCGGGCGCCGCCGAGCGGCCCCGCGCGGCCTCGCGCAAGGCGGAAGCGGCCCCGGGCCCCGCCCCAGCCGCGAGGCGCCCTGGAGGGATGGCCAGCTGCCGCTGCGCCGGCCCGGCGTGGCCTCGGGGTCCCAGAGCCGCCCGCTCGCCGCCTCCGAGGACCTGTGCTCCGAGCGCGAGCGGCGCTGACCCCTGCGCCTGACTTGGGAAACGCCGGGAAGCATGACGAGGACGTCCCACATCTTCTCTTGTCCTTGACTTTCTACTTTCCTGCTGGGGTTCCCCCGGGCCAGAGCGAGCTGAGGTACGCTGAGGGGGCTCACTATTTCCGGAACCCAGGATTTGAACTCAGAACTGAGGAAGCCAGAGCACTGGGCCCTGACGTCGGCCTCCCCGCTCCGGCCACCACCCACATCTCCACTTTGGCCACCACCCACACCTCCACCCGGACAGCGGGTGACCATTGTGGCCAGCAGTGGCCCTAGCGCCAGGCAGGGTGTTGGCAGATATTTTTCTCCACTGCAAGGTCTAGATCATTGGAGGTGCCAGCTGTAAGGACTGTATAGCAACGCAGCAAATCCTGGGCATGTCCAGCCGTAGACAAACTTATACAACTTTCATGGTTCACCAAAAATCGACTTTGCCTTTCCCCCAACCACTTAGAAGCACTTTTTTAAAAAATGACTGTGGATCAAATGTAAAGTAAGTGGATGGTTTAATTCGGCCTCTGTTGACAGTTGACCCAGGAACCCGGACCCTTAGAATTCAGGGAGCAAGCAGTAGAGGTCACTGTGTGTTGTCCTGTTACAGGAGCCTGTGAGGAGAGGGAGAGAGAAGTAGAGTTTAGTTCTCTTTAAAGTAGGGATTCTCAATCAACACTGGTTCAGTGAAACGAGGGTGCTAAGATACATGGGGAGAAAATAGCTGAGAAATACTGCATTGGAAGTATAAATTAGGGCTCAGAGCCATGGCTCAGTTGCCTAGTCCTCTCCCTACAAGTACCAGCATCCAACATCGGCACCACAAGTCCGAGCTGCTCCACTTCCATAACACCCAGCTCCCTACTTGTGGCCTGGGAAAGCAGTTGAGGACGGCCCAAAGCCTTGGGACCCTGCACCCGTGTGGGAGACCTGGAGGAGGATCTGGACTCCTGGCTTCGGATCAGCAGACTGCCTGTTGTAGTCGTTTGGGGAGTGAATCATCAGATGGAACATCTTCTCTGTCTCTCCTACTCTCTGTATATCTAACTTTGCAATAAAAATAAATCAATCTTTTAAAAAAAAGACAATAATGTTACCAACCAAAAAGTTAATAGTGTAATGGCTGCTGCTAGAAAGAGCAAGGAAAAGACTGAAATCAGGGATGGAATAAAAAGAGATTTTTTCACTTTCTCATTTCCTACCACCTTCCCTGCTGTCTACCAGTTCTAATGAAACAAAACAACACCCAACAAGATGGCATATACAAAAAAAAAAAAAAAAGGAAGAAAGAAAGAAATGAAAGCAGTGACAACTCCCTTCACTGAAAATCCTGACAGCTTATTTTCAGAAAAAAACAAGCAGCACAATCTAGATTTGAGACATTTGTACTCCTTATTTTTTAAAAAAGATTTATTTATTTTATTGGAAAGTCAGATCCACAGAGAGAAGGAGAGACAAAAATCCCCCATCCTCCAGTTCACTCCCCAAGGGACTGCAACTGCCAGAGCTGAGCTGATCTGAAGCCAGGAGTCAGGGTCTCCAACTTGGATGCAGCATCCCAAGGTTCCTCTGGGTCTCCCACATGGGCTTAGGATCCCAGTGGTCCGGTCCATATGCCACTGCCTTCGCAGGCCACAAACAGGGAGCTGGATGGGAAATGGAGCAGCCAGAAAATGAAACAGCACCCTTATGGGATCCCAGTGCAAAGTTAGGTTTTTAGCCACTAGGCTACCACTCCTGGCCTTGTATTCCTTATATTAAAACAACACTGATACCTGAGTGACTAAAGTTCTCACCTTGCATGCATGCGCCAGGATCCCATGGGAACACCAGTCCATAATCCCAGTAGCCCCACTTCCCATCCAGCTCCCTGCTTGTAGCCTGGGTCCCTGCACTGGTGTGGGAGACCTGGAGGAGGCTCCTGGCTCCTGGCTTTAGCTCTGGCCATTGCGGCCACTTGGGGAGTGAATCAATGGATGGAAGATCTTTCTCTTTGTCTCTCCTTGTCTCTTTATATCTGATTATTCAATTAAAAAAAAAAATCACTGGGGCAGCGTGGGTGGAGCCAGGCTGCGACACCTGCAGGCAAATGCTAAAATGAGTCTGTCTGGGCCACTGCTCCCACCAGCACACATAAGAACTGGGATGGGAGATGAGCTGCTGCTACTGCTGCTGAGTGTGACAGCTGGGACTGGAAGCAGACTAGGCTAGGCAAGGCTACGCATGAGAACTGGGACAGGAAAAACCACGCTGCGATGTGACTGTCATTGGAGCACACGTGAGCCAAAGTGCAGGCTGGTTGCCACTGGGGTAAGTCCTGTAGAACTACTTGGAAAGTGCAAGATCTGGGACTGGGAGTAGATCCGGCAGGGAAACTGTGGGCACCTTCTTTGATGGGCTGAACTCCCACTGGCAAGCATGAGAACTAGGGCTGGAGGTGGGCCTGTCTAGACTGGCAGTGGCACCCACCAGAATGAGTGTGAGCTGGATAGTTGGATCAGTTGGATGGAACTTGGCTCCAGTGCCCATTGATGTGTACAAGAACTGAATGGGATGTGGGACAGATCAAACCAGTTTGTTGCATACAGTGGCATGCCCAAGAACCAGGGTTGGGGACTGGTTTATTGGAGGTTATTTGGGGTTGCTCCAACTAGGCTGCAGTTGCTGCTGGTATAAGTGAGAGCAGAATGTGTGGTGTGCAGGGTTGGCATATGAGATGAGGTTGGGGACACAACTGACCAGATGATGTCAATCATCAGTATGTGTGTGTAGGCTGATATGGGTGATGGACTGAGTTGGACCTCACACTGGCTGGCACATACAGGAGTTAAGTTGGGGTCACCTCTGGCGAGGTTTCTTTTGAGCCTCCCCCAATTGTATGGCTAAGAACTCCAATCATGGTGAAAATGAAAAGGTCTGTGGTCTGGCCTCAGAGTGTATGTGTCAGAACGGGGTCTGCATGGTTGCTGAGGCCAGTACAGTGGATGGCATGCCCGGATGCTCATTGAGGCCTGCAGATGACATTTAGTACCATTGAATGCAGAACAAATTGGACAGCTCTTCCAGACAAATATCTGACATGTCCGGTGGACTGTGTCAGCCCATGGACCTTGGATGGATTTCCTCAACCTTGGAGCAACAAAATCAATAACATACTAGAACTATCAAAACTATTTAAGCAGTATCCTTGGAACATGCTGCATATCAGGGACCATGGATGATGTCAGGTGGCCATCCCCAGTCCACGGTATTAATGCCGTTGAGCTGCTGGGAGAGGCCATCTCTACTTCTCTCTTCACTTTCCCCAAATATCAGAAGAAAAAAGGATATTGGAGACAGTTGTTTCATCTGCTTCCCCCATTCCTAGACCCTCCCCACCCTAATCAGGGGCATGTATCCCTCTCAACTATATAAGCATAATCAAAAATAAAATGAATTGGGCCCAACGCAGTAGCCTACTGGCTAAAGTCCTTGCCTTGCATGCGCCAGGATCCCATATGGGTGCTGGTTTTGTGTCCTGGCTTCTCAACTTCCCTTTCAACTCCCTGCTTTTGGCTTGAGAAAGCAATAGAGGACAACCCAAATCCTTGAGACTCTGTACTCACATGGAAGATCCAGAAGAAACTCCTGGCTCCTGGTTTGGGTTCAGTTCAGCTTTGCGTATTGTGTCTACTTAAGGAGTAAACCAGCAGATGCAAGATCTTTCTGTAAATCTGACTTTCCCATAAAAATAAATAAATTGTAGCAAAAAAGGTAAAACAATACCACATATCACAATAATCTCCATGGTTATGGTCACTTTGTCTCATCTGACTTCTAGCTTCCGTGTAGTTAAAACTCTGCACTCAAACATTCACAGTATTAGCATAAATCTCATCATCTTTCTCTCTTTACCACTGGACTAAATTTCACATTAAAAAACTGCCAAAGGACAGGCAATTGGTTTAGCACCTAGATTGCCTGCCACTCACATGAGAATGCTTGGGCTCCATAGCTGGATCCACTTCTTACTCCAACTTCCTGCTCAGGCAACCCCCTGGAGGTAGTATAGAGGCCTCAAGTTCTGAAAACTTGGGTTCCTACCACCCACATCCAAGACCCGGATCGAGTTCCTTACGCTTGGCTGTTGCAAGCATTGGGAACTCTCTTTTATTGGAAGGGCAGATTTACAGTAAGAAGGAGTGACAGAAAAATCTTCTACCTGCTGGTTCACTCCCCAAATAGCCGCAATCACTAGAGCTGAGCTGATCTGAAGCCAGGAGCCAGGAGCTTCTTTCAGGTCTCCCACACAGGTGCAGGGTCCCAAGGCGTTGGGCAGTCCTTGACTGTTTTCCCAGGCCACCAGCAGAAGGCTGGATGGAAAGTGGAGCAGCAAGGACAGGAACTAGTGCCCAAATGGGATCTTGGGACTAGCAAGCAGAGGATTAGACAAATTGAGTCATCACACAAGCCCCAGAGATAAATATATTTTGAAAAAATATTTTTAAGTCAATATTTTGAACTGCAAATCGGCGTACGTCGAAGCAAGACGCTCATCAAAATATTCATATTCAATTGCAGATGGTAGCACTGTGATCAAATTTTTTATTGTTTGTGTTGTTCAAAAGTGCCTCCAAAGGACTTTTTTAGGACGTTGTCTACCTTTTGATTCTGGCAGCGACTGATTAAGTCATCGTAATTAAATAGCGTTTTCAACCGTGAAGCTTTTCCAAATCTCCAAAGTCCAGATAGGTTTTAAATTTCTTGGCGCCTTTGTTTCCCTTGGTGCGACTCGCCACGGAGGTGTTTTGATCCTCTCGGCTCTCCGTCGGCCCAGCCTCCAGAAACAGTCGCAGACTCCACCCCCGGCGCTCCGGACGGCGCGAAAACCCAATTGACAAGAACGGGCTCGGAAGCCCCGCGGTCCGGCCCGCGTCCCGCCCGGCCCGCCGACCCCGGCCCCGGCCCGCAGCGCTCCTCGGGGGCTCGCGGCCCGCCAGGCCCCGCACGCCGCCGCCGCGCCCGCAGGCCGCGCTGCCCGCGCTTTCCCGCCACCTCTTTCCGCGTCCGACGGGGCTGCGTCGGGCCGGGCCTCGGCGCCTTGCCCGGGGCCGGGGGTGTCGCGGCCGAGGCTGAAGCGGACCCCATGGCCTGGGCACCGGCCCCGCTGGGCCGCGCACGGTGCTAGGGCCGGGGGCAGCGGCGAGCATGGTGGGCGTCCTGGCCATGGCGGCGGCGGCGGCTCCCCCTCCGGTGGAGGACTACGAGATTGAGGTGCGGCGGGGTGCGGGCCGTCCCCGGGGGTCGTGGCACCTGCTGACGGACAGACGCCGGGGTCGCGGGGTGGCTGTGGGGTCGGCGTCGGGCAGGATGTGGGACCCCGGCTTGGCGTGTCAGTCACGGGCATCCCACGGGGAGTGGACACAGAACCCTGGCCTCTCCGCCTGCTGTGTTCCAGTTCCCGTGACAGACTCGGGGCAGGCACCCCTGGGAGCCGCCTGGTAGGGAGAGAAGATGTGTATTGATTTGGTGGCTTCTCTCACGGTTTGGAATGAAGTGACGTTTGTCTGCTCGGTGTTGGTTATGCTGGTAGGACACGCTCGGGCTTGTCTCTCGTGTTTGGGTTCTGGCACTTGGCGTCACTCAGGTCTTGATTTTGCGTGGGCAGTTGTGTCGGTTTTCCACGGACAGTGTGTTTTCGGTGCTTTCAGAGCCTCTTGCAAGGACCCCTGTGAGAGTTAGAGCCTTTTACACATTATGTCGCTCAGTATCAACCTTGAGATGAAGGTTATCTGTTTTACAGAGAGTTAAAGAGTGGTTAAAATGCAGTTAATTTTTTGGAAACGACTTTGATTGGAAAGCCAGATTACAGAGAGAAGAAGAGACAGAAATATGTGGTCTGCTGGGTCCCTCCCCAAGCAGCCAGGAGCTTCTTCCGGGTCTCCCATGCGGGTGCAGCCGTCCTCGGCTGCTTTTCCAGGCCACAAGCAGGGAGCTGAATGGGAAGTGGAGCTGCCGGGATTAGAACCGGCACGCAAATGGGATCCTGGCGTGTTCAATGCTAGGACTTCAACCGTTAGGCTGCAACGCTGGCCCAGTGCAGTTAAACTGTAAAAAAATTAAAAGTAGTTAGCTTCACAGCCAACCCTGGTACCACCTCAAGTTAAGTAAATAAAAGCAACTCATTAACATTTTTAATACATTTAACACTTCATTTTAAAATACGCATTTCATCTGCCTGTGATTTATTTTGCCTCATACTTATCCAGATGGTTAGAACTTTATCCCAGTACCAGTTACTAACTACTCATTTGCACACTAACTTTTTTTCCTGGGTGTGTGTGTGTTTTCCTAGTTGACCAGAATGCAAGCCCTTGAGGACTACTGATTAGGGTGGGGTAGGTTGAGGCATGGGGGAAGGTAGGTGGGTGGGACAAATTCTTCCAATTTCCCGCTGCTCTTCTCCAGAGTGCGATGCTCTCTGCTTGCATGCTATTGATACCACCTTGTCACACTCAGGTCTGGCTTTTCTAATCTTGTTCCCTTGAGCTGCGGTCACTGCTATCCTTTTTTTTTTAAAGGTTTTTATTATTTGTTTTTATCTAAAGGTAGATCTACAGAGAGGAGAGACAAAGATCTTCCCTCTTCTTTTTTTTTTTTTTTAAAGATTTATTTTCATTGGAAAGGCTGATATACAGAGAGGAGAGACAGAGGAAGATCTTCTGTCCAATGATTCACTCCCCAAGTGAGCGCAACCGCCGATGCTATGCCAGATCTGAAGCCAGGAGCCTCTTCCGGGTCTCCCACGCGGGTGCAGGTTCCCAAAGCCTTGGGCTGTCCTGGACAGCTTTCCCGGGCCACAGGCAGGGAGCTGGATGGGAAACGGGGCTGCCAAGATTAGAACCGGCGCCCATATGGGATCCCGGGCGTGCAAGGCGAGGACCTTAACCACTGCACCATCGCACCAGGCCGATCTTCCCTCTTCTGATTTATTCTCCAAGTGGCTGTAATAGTCGGTGTTGAGCTAGTCTGAAGCCCAGAGTCTCTTCCGGGTCTCCCACGCGGGTGCAGGGTCCCAAGGCTTTGGGCTGTCCTCCACTGCTTTCCCAGGCCACAAGCAAGGAACTGGATGGGAAGTGGAGCAGCTAGGATTAGAACCAGCGGCACTCATTGGGGATCCTGGCGTGTTTAAGGCGAGGACTTTAGCTGCCAGGCCACCGTGCTGGGCCCTATATGAAATATTAAAATGCAAATAAAAAATTTTTTTAAAGATTTATTTTTATTATTTTTTTATTGGAAAGGCGGATATACAGAGAGGAGAGACAGAGAGGAAGATCTTCCATCCGATGATTCACTCCCCAAGTGAGCGCAACGGGTCGATACTATGCCGATCCGAAGCCAGGAGCCTCTTCCGGGTCTCCCACGCGGGTGCAGGTTCCCAAAGCTTTGGGCCGTCCTCTGCTGCTTTCCCAGGCCACAGGCAGGGAGCTGGAAGGGAAGCGGGGCTGCCGGGATTAGAACCGGCGCCCATATGGGATCCCGGCCGTGTGAGGCGAGGACCTTTAACCACTTGCGCCACCGCGCCGGGCCCAGATTTATTTTATTTTCATGACAAAGTCAGATATACAGAGAGGAGGAGAGACAGAGAGGAAGATCTTCCATCCAGTGAGTCACTCTCCAATTGACTGCAATGGCTGGTGCTAAGCCAATCTCAAGCTAGGAGCCAGGAACCTCCTCCACGTCTCCCACATGGGTGCAGGATACCAAGGCTTTGGGCTGTCCTTGACTGCTTTCCCAGGCCACAGGCAGGGAACTGGATGGAAAGTGGAGCTGCTCGGATTAGTACCGGCACCCATATGGGATCCCGGTGTGTTCAAGGCAAGACTTTAGCTGCTAGGCCACTGTTCTGGGCCCTATATGAAACATTAAGATGCAAATTAAAATTTAAAAAATATTTTGAGAGAGAAAAAGAGAGTCAATCACCTGTAGTTTGCTTTCTGATTCCCAAAATGTCTGTTGTCTGGTGGGTGCTCAGGCTGTGCTGGGCTCCCTGGCCAGGAACTCAACCCAGGTGTGTGTTCTACTGGTGTCCAGTACACACCTAGCTGAGGGAGCCTGTTAAACAGGAACTTGCATCAGAAGTGGAGCTCTGGGCCCTGTGTAGTGGCCTAGTGGCCAGAGTCCTCACCTTGAATGTGCTAGGATCCCATATGGGCGGGCACTGGTTTGTATCCTTGTGGCCCACTTGCTATCCAGCTCCCTGCTTGTAGCCTGGGAAAGCAGTTGAGGATGGCCCAAAGCCTTGGGACCCTGCACCTGCATGGGAGACCCAGAAGACAAGAGGCTCCTGGCTTTGGGTTAGCTCAGCCCAGCAGTTGTGGCTGCTTGGGGAATGAATGGATGAAAGATCTTCTTTCTCTTGGTGTATCTGCCTTTCCAATAGAAATAAATAAATAAATCTTTAACACACACAAAAAAAGTGGAGCTCCAGTAGCACTCTGTCGTGTCCTCAGGGGCGTGATAAACAGAGGCCTAACTCTTTCTTTCTTTCTTTTTTTTTTTTTTCTGGGATTATTTTTATGGTTTTGTTTTGTTTTTGTGGAATGCCCCAGAAGACTGGTTCCTCGCTGTGTATTGGCTCAGCTCCAGTAGTTGTGGCCTCTTGGACAGTGAGCCATAGGTGGAAGATTGATCTGTTGCTGTTTCTCTCTTTCTCTGTATAAATCTGCCTTTCCAAAAAAAAAAAAAAATGCTTAAATTAGTGTTCAGTTTGATATGACACTGATTTTTAGGCAGGTTTCTTTCTGATATATTGTGTTTTCTACAAACAAAATTTCCTTTTTTGTCTTAATCTAGTTACTTAAGATTAAAATCCATGTTTAAAATGTATATTTCAATTATTTTGCTTGAAATAAATGCCTTTTTTTTTTCTTTTAAATTACTAGCCGTGCAAGAAGCGAAAGAAAGACGATGACAGATCTTCCTGCAAAACCATTACAAAATATTTATCTCCATTAGGGAAGACTGGGGACAGAGTTTTCTCACCTCCAAAATCTAGTAATATTATGAATTATTTTAGAAGGACTCCACCCAGCAGTGAGAGAAGACATTCCATGAAGGAGTGCCAGATAAAGTCTGCGCCATTGCCCACCGACCTTGGCAAAGAGCAGGGGCTGCCTTTGGAAACACTCTCACAAGTAGAGGTTAAGAAGAAAGGAAGGAGGGTTAATCTGTCTCAAAAACTCAATGATATTAAAATGGAAAATGAATCTCCAATTGAAATTAGTAGTGATGAGAGCAAAGAAGACTGTAGTTTTAACACCCTTGAGGACTGTAACCCTTCCGTTTTACTGCCGAAGAAATATGTCAGTGCACCTGGAGAATGCAATCAAGATAGCAAAAACCAATCAAGTATCGGGACCTCCAAGAAACATGTTAAGAAAGTAAATCCTAAGAAAGGGGCCGCAAAAAATGATGACAAGAGGTTGAGGAAAAGGAGGCTGCGAGATACAGTAGATATGTCTGAATGTTTGCCCCTGACGGAGGAACAAAATCTGCTTAAAAAGAATGATAGAGACAGTCAACAGATCATGCCTTCCCTTGCTAAAGAAATCAAGAACACTACAAAGGATGCGGACTTGAGAGATCATGTAACTGAAAGAGACCAGTCGCATGACAATACAGTAACTGTCTCCTATGAAGAATTCCTGAAAAGTCAGTGGGAACATGAGGTGGAGCAGGTACCAGATTCTACCGTGTCAATTTGTGTTCCTTCTGAAAGTGTCGAAGAAATAGTCAAAAGTAGTGATGTGAGAGAAATAGAAAACTGTGACATTTCTCCACAGGTACGTTTTAAGACAGTTACTGTGCTTGCACAAGTTCACCCTATCCCCTTAAAAAAATCAGGAAAAATACCCCCAATTTTCTTGAAACAGAAGCGTTCTGAAGTGGAAAATAGCCTATCTGATCCTGAGAATGAACAGATGATCCAGAAAAGGAAATCAAATGTTGTCATACAGGAAGAAGAATTAGAATTGGCAGTTTTGGAAGCTGGAACTTCTGACGCTGTGAAACCGAAATGCACTCCGGAAGAAAGACAGCAGTTCATGAAGGCATTCAGGCAGCCCACATCAGATGCACTGAAGGATGGAGTCAAAAAACCCGACAAACAGAAAGAACTCAGTGACAAATCTTCCGGGGAGGAAGGAAGAGATGGCAGTGCTAAAAAAATCGTGGACGGTACTCACACTCAAATGCTTGCAAGTAACGACTGTGCACAGGCTCGCAAGGAACGCTGTCCTAAGAAAAGTAAAAAGGTCAAGAAAAAGGGAAAGAAGACCTCAGATATTGGGGTTCCTCAGGCTGAAAACGCAGAAATAAATACTCAACAGCAAGAAGCAATCTTTTCCTTTAAAAAACCACAACGCCAGAATAGGCTTAGAATGAGTTTAAGACGAAAGAAAGCAGGCGTTTTCAGAAGCACCCCAGTTAAGAGTAAAAGACTTGTTTGTGAAAACCCAGCAAGTGATGACCCTCCACGCAAGAATTACAAACCAAGAAAGACGAGCACAGCAGTTAAAGATAAGGTTACTCCTTCTAAAGCCAAGCCTGAGGAGAGCTTGGTGAATATTTCCACACCCAAATCAACCAGAAGATCTGTAAGACACAGCACGCCCACTATGGTGACGATGAGAGGGACCTGTTCCGAAGGGGCCCCTGAGGTCAGTCCAGCTAAGGCGTCCACTCCCAGAGCAGCCAGCTTTGTGGACAGGCACGGCCTCTACACAGCGGAACTGATAACAGTACCCTCTGACTCAGAGAGCCCCATCAGGTTAAGTTTTGTGTGTTTCTTTGGTTCTAAAGTTCTAGTATTCTGTCTGTAGTACTAGCTAGAAGGAAACTACTTCAAACACTGGAGAGGATTTTTGTTATTAAGTGATTTATAAAAAGGAGAATTGCTTTCAAGATGTTTCTATGTTTAATTAATTTTCGAAGATTTATTATCTGGAGTTGATATTAGAAAGACATATCTGCTGGTTCACTCCCAGATAGTTGCAATGGCCAGGGCTGGGCCAGGCTGAAACCCAGGGCGTGGAACTCCATCTAAGCCTCTCATGGACAACAAGGGCCAGGTACTTGGCTCATCTTTTCTTGCTTTCTCTTTTCTGGAGATTTCTTAATTTTTTTTTTTTTTTATTTGAATAGCAGAGTTACAGACAGGGTCTTCTATCCATTGATTCACTCCATAATGGCTAAAATAGCCCGGACTGGACCAATCTGAAGCCAGGAGCCTGGAGATTTTTCCAGAGCTTCCACGTGATGCAGGGGCCCAAGCGCTTGTGCTGTCCTCCACTGCTTTCCCAGGCTGTTAACAGGAAGTTCAGTTGGAAGTACAGCAGCTGAATCTCAAACTTGCACACATGAGATGCCTGCCTTGCTGCGCCCACTTAACCTGATGCATGATGACACTGGGGGCTCCCTGCTTTTACCAGGCACACCAGCTGGGACTTGCACTCATGCTCATATGGGATGCCAGCCTCATAGGCTGTGGCTTAACACACTGCACCTAAATGCTAACCCCTTCATTTAATTTAGGGAAAATTTCAGAAGAATTTTAGATATATTTTGGATGAGTCTTAACTCTTAATCAGAGTTGCTAACCCTGGAGAAATATCCCTGAAATGTGACAAATAGATTAAAAAAAAAAACATACAGAATGTTATTTTTTGGGTAAATAGATCCATGTGCTGTGAAGAACATACTTGTGTTCTGTTTCTGGGTAATGTAAGAATGTTTGGGGGATGTACTGGTGGAGGGCACAGTGGCTCAATAGTGTTGGGATCCCAAATGGTCACTGACTTGAGTCTCACCTACTCCACTTCTGATCCAGTTATCTGCTTATGGCCTGGGAAAGCAACGGACAGTGGCATAAAGACATGTGATCCTATACCCACGTGGAAGACGTTGGCTCTGGCCATTGTGACCATTTAGGAAGTGAACCAGCCAGCTGATGGAAGGTTTTTGTATCTCTCCTTTCTGTCAATCTGCCTTTCTAGTAAAAATAATATTTGAAAAATGATTCTAGGGCCTAATTTTCTGGAAAGAATATTTCTACAGGCAATAATTTATAAATTTGGCTTAGTTTTCAAGCAGTAGTTTGAAACTGAATAGGGTTTTTGTTTGTATTTTCGATGCTTTTTTAAAGGAGTTTAGAAATTGGAACCTTGACTGATTGTTATCTATGTTTAATTGGGATCCTTGCATGTTATGATCAAGATGTTTCTGAATACCTTCTCTTGTTTTCAGGATGAAGTTCACCAGAATTACCACTCCCAAAAAGTCTAAGAAGAAATCTAAAAAAAAATCCAAGAAATCAGAAACAACTGATGAAGATTTTATTTCTCCAACGAGAAAGGTAATATTAGAGTGATCTTTCTTTCTTTTTTTTTTTTTAAAGATTTATTAGTATTGGAAAGGCAGATATACAAAAAGGAGGAGATACAAAGAGAGATCTTCCATCCACTGGTTCACTCCTCAACTAGTAGCAAAGGTTGAAGCTGTTCTCATCCAAAGCCAGGATCCAGGAGCCCCTTCCGGGTATCCGACACAGGTGCAGGGTCCTAAGGCTTTGGGCCAACCTCGATTGCTTTCCCAGGCCACAAGCAAGGAGCTGGATGGGAGGTGGGGCTTCCGGAATTAGAACTGGCGCCCATATGGGATCCTGGCACGTTCAAGGCGAGGACTTTAGCTGCTAGGCCATTGTGCCAGGCCTTGCAACCAAATTCTGATCTCTGTTTTAGATAGCTTTCTATGTGATGCTTTACATGAACATAAATGTGTTTCTAGATAATTTCTGGTAAGAAATAAAGGCAGGGGCTGGAGTTGTAGTGCAGTAAGTTTAACCACTGCTTGTGAAGCCAGTATCCCATATCAGAGTACAGTCTCAGGTCCCAGCTATTCTAGATACTTCCACTCCACCTCCCTGCTGACGTGTCTGGGAGATCACACGGGCTAGTGTGTACTTGAGCCTGCTACCCATGTGGGTAACCCACATGGCGTTCCAGGCTCCTGCTTGGACGTGTCCCTGCCTTGGCTGTTGTGGCCATTGAGTAATGAGTATGTGGAAGATTCCACTCCCTCCCTGGTTGCTAGTCTGTTTATTTGAAAATAAACACTCCAAAATCATTTAAGAAAAATCACTATTTTAACGTAATTGTCTTGTAAGATTGGAATAGCCATTTCTTTGTTGACTGATGTGATTTGTGGCTGTATGTATTTTTATTGCATATTCTTAATTTTTTGTATTAATACAATTTTTTGTCTGTTATTTGTTTCCCCTTTTTTTTTGACTAGGCAAGCAGCGCTTCAAAAAATGTATCCAAAGCAAAGCAACTAATTGAAAAAGCGAAAGCTTTACACATCAATAGAACAAAGGTAGCCGAAGAAGCAGTTGTACCATTAAGGCGCTCCTCTAGACGTCAGATGCTTTCTGAAAAGAAAACATTGTCAAAATCAGAAGTAAGTATTACAGACATCTCTTGTTATAATTTATGTCTTGTTTTACTGTTTGGAGTGATTGAAACCATTATAAGCAAAGAAAATGGCATCATGGGATAACCTTCAAATGATAGAGAATATTTTTTTCAGTTCTGCTTTACAAACCTTTGGCTTATAAAATATAGTCAGTCTAGGGCTGGTGTGGTGGCATAGCGAACTAATTGTCTGCCCTGACGTGCCAGCATCCCGTATGACAGCCAGTTTGTGTTTTAGCTGCTTCACTTCCAATCCAGCTCCCTGCTTGTGGTCTGGGAAAGCAACAGAGAATGACTCGAAGCCATTGGACCCTGTTGACACATAGGACACTTAGAGGAATCTCCTTGCTTCGCTTCGGCTCAGCTCTGGCCATTGTGGCCATTTTGAGAGTGAACCACTGGATGAAAGAGCCTTTCTTTCTTTTTCTCTGTAAAATATGCCTTTCAAATTAAAAGAGTAAATATTTAAAAGAAAGAATTAATATAGTCTGAATCCTCAGGTCACTGCAGATCTTTTTTTTTTTTTTTAATTTTTTATTTTAATGCAAAAGTAGGTTAACAGAGAAGGAGATCCTCCCCAAGTGGCTTCAGCAGCCAGAGCTGAGCTGATCTGAAGCCAGGAGCCTCTTCTGGGTCTCCCACACAGTTTAGGGTTCCAAGGCTTTGGGCTATCCTCAAGACTGCTTTGCCAGTCCCAAAGCAGGGAGCTGGATGGGAAGTAGAGCAGCCAGAATACGAACTGGTGCTCATATGGGATCCTGGCACATGCAAGACAGGGACTCTATATCACCTCATCAGTATTAACTACTTAGGTTCTCAGATCTGCTGTTTCTTACTTCAGGGCTTTCTTGGGGGAACCCTTTATTTTGCTAAATAACGGGCTCAAGTTTCAAGTGTAGTGATGCTGACAATTTGCAAGTGCCAGAAAATAATTGCATGCTAATATTACTAAGATGTACAGAATGAATTTTATATTTGTATGTTGTGATGGAGAAAAAGGGAAATTTGCTTGTGTTTTTCTATGACATCTCAACCTGCAAAAGTTATCGATACAGTGTTTGATAAGATATATACAGGTGTGTGTATAGAAAGCACAGTACTGGGCATTCAGTACTCTAAGGTTTCAGGTGTCTACTATTGGTTAGCATTGGAATGTATCCCTTGCTGTGAGTAGGGAGTGCTGACGTACTAAAGAAATGTCTTTCTTATTTTATCTTAAGGACTCTGTCATAATAATAGATTCAAGTCTGACTTCTCTAAAGCATTCAGAAAAAAATCAGAAGAAACTTCCGAGTTTGAATGATGTACTAGGAAAAAAAATTAACAAGCCTCCTAAAAACATACCCGGTAAGCAGATTCAACATTAAGATGAATTTTGGGATATTGGGGGAGATCATTCTAAAGTATTCATGACAGAGATTTAGTCTGTCACAAAATCTAAAATTTTATTGTATTTATTTCTTCATCGTTTGGTTGAATGATTTTGAAGGCGGAGATACAGAGAGAGGGAGAGACAGACTGATCTTTCATGTGCTGGCTGCATCCTTGTTTGCCGTGTATGGGCAGAATCACAAGTCCTTGGTCCATCCTCCACTGGTTTCCCAGACTATAAGCAGGGAGTTGGATGGGAAGTGGAGCAGCCAGGAATAGAACCTATGCTTATATATGGGTTGCTGGTGCTGCAGGCAGAGGATTAACTTGCTACAACTGCACCGAGGCAAGTTAGTTCGCTTTTCTAAATGTCTAGTGCAGTGGGGTCTGGGCCAGACCAAAGCCAGGAATTGAAACCCAACCCGGACCTCCTACCGCCCATGTGAGTAGCAGGGACGCACCATCGCTTCTTCCCAGAGTGTGCATTCATAGAAGCTGGAGCTGGAGAATGCGATGTGGGTCTCCTAGCCATTCACCTCCCTCCTAGGCTGGATGCCTGCCCTCCCTAAAAAAGACTTGAGATCTCAAGGACTTTAGATTCCGCCACATACGTGGCAAACAAGGAAGCTCCAGAAGTAGATTGTGGGAGTCTTTAGTTATAAACGAACACTTCTCCCAGAGATTCTGATATTGGCAAGTTGGAGGAACAGGTCCGTGTATAGATAGTTTTGTTTGTTAAAATTTTAAATAAGTGTATTTAAATTTAAATTTAGGTTTATTAATTTTTAAAATTAAAAATTAAAAGCTAAATTAAAAAAATTTTTACAAAATAGCTAAAGGTAAGTAAAGAAGATATGCATTAATACTAACCTAAGTATTTTTCTCAGGAAAAATGAAGGTTGCTCCTTTATTCCTTGCCAGAAAGCCTCAAAAAACAACTGGTCCTGTCCTTGGCTTTGATGAAAGCAGGTTAGTTCCATACAAATTTTAAAATGCTGAAGTATTTTATGGAGTATGTTTTGTGTGTACTTGCTTACTTGCTGTGACAAGCAAGAATGTTAATTGTCCTTTGAAGTTTCTGTAACTTCATTTTAAAAGATGGCAAAGGTCACATTACCTTCACTTTTGGAAAACCTAGCTTTCCTGAATTTTTTTTTCTTCCCTCTCTAGACAAAATAGAATTAAAAATATTTTTAAGTACTTTCATGTACCAGGTATTGTTTTTGGTCCTAGGGGTGTTTTGATGAAAAAGATAAGATATAGTCCCTCTTTTCACGAGGCTTATAGTTGAGAGGGAAGACAGTCTATGATTAAGCAATAATTGGGCCAACAGTTGGAAAGGGACAGATTTCTGTTAGAGTCTGTATGAAAGATGCTTGTTGTGGTCACAGAAGGCTTCTCTGAGGACATGGCAGTTGAGCTGAGATCTGAAGGAAGAGCCAGAGCTGCTAGGGGAAGCAGCCATGTTCCTGTCAGAGGGAGCAGTCTGTTCCATCCCTACAGCTCTAAGTATGACAGTCAGATTGAATGGTGCTTGACTTGAACATGAGAGTAAGGGGGAGAAGACATGGGTTCAGCTGGAGGGGTGATGGGTGCCAGCTGAAGCAGGACCCAGGACCATGTTGATGAATTTTGTTAGAAGCAGTGAGAAGCAGCCCAGCAGAGATTTTTAACCGCGAATGTGAATATAAACAGGAAGTCTTATTTACATGATGAGTCTGTCTAATGATGTTGTCAAGAATGGGATGGAAGCGCATGTAGCCCGGGTATGTGTGACATGATGGAGAAGTGAGCTCGCCTGTTAGCACTGGCACCTGGAAAGAGATGAATCCCAAAACCCTTGGTGATCAATTAGGTATGGATAATGAAGTGAGGAAAAGAAAAAAAGATATTAAAACAACACTACAGTTCTAGTTTATGCAGCTGGAATGATACATCGGAAAGAGAACAAATTTCCCTAAATCCTGGATTAAGGCTATTGATTTTTTTTTTACTGTTCCAATTTAAGGAGTGAGCTTAAATGTGCAAATATTAACCAAACAGTCTTGACACATGAATTATATTAAGATATAAAATATTTCTTCTACTCCTGGAAAAATACTATATACTCTTTCATTTATCTCCCCACCGACATCGTAACAAAATGTAACTGCTCTTCTGATTTCTCTTCCCACCAGCCAGACTGTTGTCTCTTGGCATAGATTGTCTTTATCTGTTGTCAACTTTTCTTTCTGTCTCCTTTTTTTTCCCCCTGAAAATTTATTGATTGATTTGAAAGGTAGGTTTACAGAGAGAAGGAGAGGCAGGCAGAGAAGAAAGATCTTCCCTCTGTTGATTGAGCCTATATGACCTCAGTGGGCGGAACTGCGCTGATTCCGAGGGCAAGGAGCTTGCAGGTTGCTGTCAGGCTAGTTGCAGGGGCAGCACTTGCACAATCTTCCACTCTTTTCCCAGACACATTAGCAGGTACTGGATCCGAAGTAGCGTACCGGTTCTAAAGCCATTATCTGTATGCCATGCAAGCATTGCATATGGCAGCTTTACGCACTATGCCACTGCACTGGCCCCACGTAGCTGTTCTAAATATCCACACATTTAACTAATCAAGCTTCATTAAGATTAAATAGTACATAAAATACTATGCTCCCAGTTGCTGCAAATAGTCTGAGTTTAATGAATGTGTATCTGTGTAAATACTGCAACAATAAAGATAGAGAACATTTTTATCACTTTCCTTTTAAAGATATTTTTTCTTATTGGAAAGGTAGATATACAGAGAGGAGGAGAGACAGAGAGGAAGGTCTTCCATCCATTGATTTACTCCCCAAGCGGCCGCAACTACACTGATCTGAAGCCAGCAGCCTCTTCTGGGTCTCCCAAGCGGGCTTCAAGGTTCTAATGTCCCAGGCCACAAGCATGGAGCTGGGTGGGACGCGGGGCACCAGGATTAGAATTGCCACCCACTGGGCTCTGTGCTGTGGCCTAGCAGCTAAAGTTCTCGCCTTGAATGCGTCGGGATCCCATATGGGCTCCGGGTCTAATCCCGGCAGCTCCACTTCCCATCCGGCTCCCTGCTTGTGGCCTGGGAAAGAGGACGGCCCAAAGCCTTGGGACCCTGTACCCATATGGGAGACCTGGAAGGAGGTTCTGGGCTCCTGGCTTTGGATCGGCAAGTACTGGATGGAGGATCTACCCCTCTGTCTCTCCTCCTCTCTGTGTGTCTAACTTTATAATAAAAAAATAAATAAGTCTTTTAAAAAAAAAAAATTGCCAACCATATGGAATTCCAGCATGTACAAGGCGAGGACTTTAGCCACTAGGTTACCGCACTGGGCCAATTTTTGTTGCTTTAAAGAGAATGTTCCTTAATGTCTCTGCAGAATTCTTTCAAACCTATAGAGCTTGTGCTTAGCTTTGTGTTGATATAGATTTGTTTTTTTCTAAATCTCATGTAAAAGTATAAGTGAAAAATAAGTGAACTTTTGTTTCTTCTTTCAAAAACTGACAGTCCATTCCTTTTATTGTTAGATTTATTCCTTGTGTGAGTGTACAATTGGTTGCCCATTCTTTTTTTGAAGGTCTTTGATTATTTCTAGTATTTACCTATGATTTAAAAGGCTTCTATGAACATTTTCTTTTTAATTTTAAAAAATTTGTTTTTATTGGAAAGTTAGATTTACAGAGCGAAGACAAGCTAGAGAGAGCCATCTTCCATCCACTGGTTCACCCTGAAATGGCCACAGTGGCCTGACTTGAACTGATCTGAAGCCAGGAGCCAGGAGCCTCCTCTGGGTCTTCCACATGGCTTTAACAGGCCAAGGACTTGGACAATCCTCCACTGCTTTATCCTGGTACTTGAAAGAGGGATTAACTAGTTGAGTAGTTTCACTGGGCCCTGCTATGAGCATTCTTATGCACATGTGTGGACACATGTCCTTCTTTCTTATCCCTTGAAATGGATTGCTCTGTCATTACGTTGGTACATGTCTAATAGTATAAGAACCTGTCACGGGCCTGGCATGGTAGCCTTTTGGCTAAAGTCCTTGCTTTGCACTCACTGGGATCCCATGGAGGGCTGGTTTATATTCTAGTTGCTCCACTTCCCTTCGAGCTCCCTGCTTGTGGCCTAGGAAAGCAGTAGATGATGGCCTAAAGCCTTGGGACTCTGCATCTGTGTGGGAGACCTGGAGGAGCTCCTGGCTCCTGGCTTTAGAATAGCTCAGTTCTGGCCATTGCAGCCACTTGGGGAGGGAATCAGCAGACGGATGATCTTCCTCTCTGTTTCCTCCTTCTCTCTGTGTAAAATATAAAAAAAAAAAAAAAAAGAATCTGCCAGACTGGTTTTTTTTTTTTTTTTAAAGATTTATTTTTATTATTTTTTCATTGGAAAGGCGGATATACAGAGAGGAGAGACAGAGAGGAAGATCTTCCATCCGATGATTCACTCCCCAAGTGAGCGCAACGGGCCGATACTATGCTGATCCGAAGCCAGGAGCCTCTTCCGGGTCTCCCACGCGGGTGCAGGGTCCCAAAGCTTTGGGCCGTCCTCGACTGCTTTCCCAGGCCACAGGCAGGCAGCTGGAAGGGAAGTGGAGCTGCCGGGATTAGAACTGGCGCCCATATGGGATCCCGGACGTGCAAGGCGAGGACCCCAACCACTGCATCACCACGCCGGGTCCAACAGGCTGCTCTTTTACTGTTTCCCCTCTGAACATTTATTTGAAAGACAGAGTGGCGGAGACAAGAGCGTTGTATCACAGCAGCCTTGCAGCCCATTTGGGTTTCCTGTCAGGGTGCTGAGGCCCAAGTATTTTGGCCATCTCTTTCTTCCTAGTTACACTAGCAGAGAACTGAATCAGAAGTGGAGTAGTCAGGACACAGAGCAGGAGTAGTGCTTGATAGGGGATATGGGAGTCATATGGTGCCCCGATTGGGCGCCAGTGCTTAGAGTTGGAGGCTTAACCATTTGAGCCATACCCTTTTTTTTTTTTTTAAGATTTATTCATTTGTTTTTATTGCAAAGTCAGAGAGGAGGAGAGACAGAGAGAAGGCTCTTCTGTCTGATGATTCACTCTCCAAGTGACCACAACGGTTGGTGCTGTGCCAATCTGAAGGCAAAAGCTAGGAGCTCTTCCAGGTCTCCCACGCGGGTGCAGGGACCCAAGACTGTGGGCCATCCTCAACTGCTTTCCGAGACCACAACCAGGGAGCTGAATGGGAAGTGGAATTGTTGGGATTAGAACCAGCGCCCATATGGGCGGCAACTTTAGCTACTCTCCCATTGCAACAGGTCCCCCATATTCTTTTTATTTTTTTTTTTAAAGATTTATTTATTTATTGGAAAGTCAGATAGACAGAGGAGGAGAGACAGAGCGGAAGATCTTCCGTCTGATGATTCACTCCCCAAGTGAGTGCTACAGCCGATGCTATGCTGATCCGAAGCCAGGATCCAGGAACTTCTTCCAGGTCTCCCACACGGGTGCAGTGTCCCAAGGCTCTGGGCCGTCCTCGACTGCTTTCCCAGGCCACAGGCAGGGAGCTGGATGGGAAGTGGAGCTGCTGGGATTAGAACGGGTGCCCATATGGGATCCCAGGGTGCTCAAGGCGAGGACTTCAGCCTCTAGGCCACTGCGCTCCCCGCCCCCCCCACCCCCGTACTCTTTTTAATGTTTGCCTTCTGTTATAGGTGTGTGCTAATTCAGGTATGAATTTACCCATCTTTTCCTGTTTCCCTGCCATTAGCTATAGCACAGCTATACTTTCTGTTTTCTAAGATTAGCTCCTGTGCTCTTGTTTCAAAGCTCACCTTCCCATCACTATACAGTACTAATAGGAAAGTAATAAAGAAATGGCACTTTTTAGGTCCCGTGTGGTAGCCTAGTGGCTAATGTCCTCAGCTTGAACACACTGTTATCCCATATGGGTGGCAGTTCTAATCCTGGTAGCCCCGCTTCCCATCCAGCTCCCTGCTTGTGGCCTGGGAAAGCAGTGGAGGAGACGGCCCAAAGCCTTGGGACCCTGTACGCGTGTGGGAGACCAAGAGGAAGCTCTTGGCTTCTGGCTTTGGATCGGCTAAGTTCCAGCTGCTGTGGTTGCTTGGGGAGTAAATCAGTGGTCAGCTGATCTTCCTTGTCTTTCCTTCTGTCTGTATATCTGACTTTCCAATAAAAATAAAAATAAATCTTAAAAAAATAGCACTTTTCATAACTTTTTCTAAATTGCCCGTCTAAAGTTTTTCCTTGTGGGAGACACTGCAGTTCTTACTCCTGTGTGTCAGACTAGGAAGTTGTGTGAGTGCCGTGCTCCCCCTTTGCAGCTCTGCACTTGTGTTCCTCCCACCTCCTGCTTCCTGCCTCCAGTCACTGTGCTGAAGATCAGCAAGGTCAAGCTGAGAATCACTCTCAGAAAAAGATGAGGCTACTTTTCCTGCTGTTCAATGGGAACAATATTATGTTACAAGTTCTTGTGTTAACTCTTCAAAATACAGCATTTGTTTAGTCTTTTTAAAAAATTGTTTGATAAGGTAGCAAAAAAAAAAGCAACAGAGTGGGGAGGGGGCAGTCATCTGTCTTCCAAAGGTAGTCTCAGTTCACAGTTGTTTGGATGTACTCCAAGTTACTCTTCTATGCATACTGATTTAATTTCCTTAACGTGACTTCACTTTCAGTTTTGGAGTAAGCAAAAAAATGAGTCAGACTTGACCAGTGCTATAACTTAGAGGGTAAAGTTGCCATCTTTGGCACTGACATCCTATATGGGCACCATTTCGAGTACCAGTTGCTGTGCTGCCAGTTCAACTTCCTCTTAATAACCAGGGAAAGCAGTGAAAGATGGCCCAAATTCTTGGGCCCCTGCATCCTCCGTGGGAGACTTAGCAGAAACTCCTGGTTCCTGGCTTAGGGGTCAGACCAGCTCCAGCTCTTCCGACCCCTTAGGAGTCAACCAGTGCTTGGAAGATTTCTCTACCTCCCTGTAACTCTCTCCTGCCTCTCTCTGTAATTCTGCCTTTTAAATAAAGAGATCTTAAAGGGGAATAAAATTAGATAACATCTCATGTGGCTGATTAATTTTTAAAATAAAACAGAAATATTTATTTCTCAATTCTTCGTAAATGTTTTAGCTTTTGTTGTTTAATCATTTTCTTATAAGTCAAGATACGTCTGAAAAATCTGAGGATTGTAACGCACAATTCAAAGCAAAGCGTGACTTTCTGATGAGCGGTTTGCCAGATTTACTGAAACGACAAATTGCAAAGAAAGCTGCCGCGCTGGATGTGTACAATGCAGTGAGTACCAGTTTCCAGAGAGTTGTTCATGTGCAGCAAAAGGACGATGGTAAGTTGTTCATACTGAATGTTTGCTGGTTAACTGTGAGAAGTAGTGGGAAACTATTTAAATTGGTTAAATATCAGTAGATGAGACCAAAGTTTAAGTATTTTTTTAAGATTATATAATTGAAAGGCTATGTTACAGAGAGGAAGGACTGAGAAAGAGAAAGATCTTCCATCTGCTGGTTTACAACCCAGATGGCTGGTACAGCTGGGGATGGGACAGGCCAAAGCCCTCAGAGCCTGGAGCTCCATCCAGCTCTCCCACAGGACTTAGGCCATTCTTGTGCTGCTCTGCTAGGTTCATTAACAGGAAACTGGATCAGAAGTGGCACACCCAGGACTCAAAGCCGCTTCCCAAACTCAGTGCCAACACACAGGCAGCAGCTGACCTCCTGCCAAACACTGGCTGCTAAATATCTTTTTTTTTAAAAAAAAAAATTTATTTAATTTTATTAGAAATGAAAATTATACAGAGGGGAGGAGAGACAGAAAGAAAAATCTTCTGTCCATGGATTTACTCTGCAAGTTGCTGCAATAGCCAGGGCTGAGCCAATCCAAAGCCAGGCATCAAGAGCTTTTTCTGGGTCTTCCACGTGGGTGCAGGGACCCAAGGCTTTGGGCTGTCCTCTACTGCTTTCCCAGGCCACAAGCAGGGAGCTGGGTGGGAAGTGGGGCTGCCGGGATTAGAACCGGCATCCTTATGGGATCTCTGCGCGTTCAAGTTGAGGACTTTAGCTGCTAGGCCACGCTGCCAGGCCCCTAAATGTGCTTCTTAACACAGTCAGTATTCTCTGAATTTCTGGTGACCACTTTATACACCTGTCTGGATATCTATTTTTTTTTTTTAAGATTTATTTATTCCCATTGGAAAGGCAGATATACAGAGAAGAGAAGAGACAGAGAGGAAGATCTTCCGTCCAATGGTTCACTCCCCAAGAGGCCGCAGTGGCTGGAGCTAAGCCAATCCAAAGCCAGGAGCCAGGAGCTTCTTCCAGGTCTCCCACATGGGTGCAGGATCCCAAAGCTTTGGGCTGTCCTTGACTGCTTTCCCAGGCCGCAGGCAGGGAGCTGGATAGGAATCAGCGCTGCTGGGATTAGAACCGGCATCCATATGGGATCCTGGTGCGTTCAAGGCGAGGACTTTAACAACTACACTATTGCCCTGGGCCCATGGATATCTAGGTTAGCCCCTGTATCTACCCTACAAGGTGGAATATTGTTAAGTATACTGGCCTTTTAAAATCCTGGCTTCAGATCGGCATAGCATCGGCCGTTGCGCTCACTTGGGGAGTGAATCATTGGATGGAGGATCTTCCTCTCTGTCTCTCCTCCTCTCTGTATATCTGCCTTTCCAATAAATAAATAATAATAATAAAAATAAATCTTAAAAAAAAAAATCCTGCTGTCACTAGCAAGGCTAGTAAGTAGATGAGTCTGGAATTGACTCCAGTTTGGACTGAAAAGCTTCATCTTATAGGGGCCAGCCTTGCATTGTAGCTGTCCACAGTGCTGGCATGTGATATGGGTGCCAATTTGAGTTCTGGCTTCTCCACTTCCAATCCACTCCATGCTTATGGGCTGGGAAAGCAGCCAAAGATGGCTCAAGTCCTTGGACCAGGCCTAGAGGAAGTTCCTGGCTCCTGAAATCAACCTCGCCCAATCTTGGCCACTGTGGCCATTGGTGATTAAACTCAGCAGTAGATCTCCCCTGTCCTAACTCTGCATTTCTGATAAATTAAATAAATTTGCCGAAAAAAAAGTTTTATCTTTAAACCAAAATGCCCACTGTTCCTATAAGTTCGATTAAGGATGATTTAAAAGGAAATGACGCTTTGGTAATATTTCTTTGCTTTTACAAGTGTAAGGCAAGACTGGGTAAATTCTGTTCATTGTGTTTGCTGGAGGATTTTGTTCTGAGTACTCGTGTGGTTTAACAATTCTGTGTTAATCCTGTATTCATCAGATCTTTTTATGTTTACCTAACTGATTTTTAGTAAATGGTTGTATATAAATATTGTTAATTAAGGTACTCTTTTTGCTTTTTTTGTTAGGCTGCTGGTTGTGGCATCTGAAACTGCCCTCTTGTCCGCTCTTAACTACGTTTAAGGAACTGACCACTAAAGTGAGGGATGTTTCCAAATGTGTTATTGCCCTTGGTGAATTTTCAACTTTGAATTCAAATGTGCAAAGTAGTAAAGCTGTGGTAAGTACTGGCGAACTCTGTTCAAGGTTCTCTCTTCTGGACTTTGAGAGGAAGACATTTTTTCAACATCTACTAATGTAACCTAGAATTTCTTTTTTCTTAGGGCCTACTTTTAAAAAGGAACCCTAATTAGCGTTCTCATTTCTTTTAAATTCTCAGCTTTTAAAAATATCTTAAGAATTAATCTTAGCCAAATTTGAAAAATTTTAAATTGTATAGCACAATTGCTATAGTCTAATAAACGTGTGAAGCACAGTTAGTTGAAAAGGATGAAAATTTCAATGTGAACCAAGTCATTCCAAAGCTGTGTAAACTCAGCCTTTTTGTTTGGTGAATAAAGGAATCCTGCGTTAATAGCTTACTGTGGCTAGATCGTGGTTGGTTCATGTTTCGATAAACATGAATATATTGTGCATTTTATTCTTTATTGCAGTTTATGAGAAAAAGGAAGGATTTTACTGAGGAAGTAAGAAATCTTTTGTTGGAGGAAATCAGGTGGTCTAATCCCGAATTTTCTTTGAGAAAATACTTTCCCTTGCTTCTGAAAAAACGAATTGAGCACCAGGTACTTTCTGAGTGTCATGGTAAACAAGGTTAGTGATAATTATAATTTTAGTTTTGAAAACATTTAGACTTTGCCTGAATTCGCGCCAGCAGACATCCCCCAGACAGCGAACTTTGTTCAGACAAAAGAAAACCTTGCTGTAAATGTGATGTTTGCCCTTGCCAGCTAATGTGCATTGAAAGAAACCCAAAAGGAAATAACTTCAATTTAAATAGCATGTGCAAAAGGCGGTCTAAATATTATATATTAAGATTTACAGTTTGATTTTAGTATGTCATATTCGATTCTTGCCTTTTTTCTCTAAAAAACCTTTTAAGATACTTGTTTGAGAAGTAGAGAGAATGAGAGTAAGTGAGCGTAAATACTCCCATCCCATGGTTCATGCCACAAACACCTGCAAAGATCAGAGGTACCCCAAGGCCAAACTCAGGAGCTGAGAACCCAGGCCAGGTGTTGCCTGTCATTAGGTGGCTGGGGCCCAGTTACCTGAGCCATCACCTCTTCCTCCCGAAGTCTATGTTAGCAGGAAGCTGGAGTCAGGAGCTCAAAGCCAGTGCAGGATGCAGGCATCTTAATCTTTGTCCTACCCACCAAGTCAAACATATGCTCCTGACTTTTCACTTTACGGTATTAATACCAGCATATTTAAGACCCGGTGCAGAAGCCTAGTGCCTAAAATGCTTGCCTTGCATGTGCCGGAATCCCATACGGGCATCAGTTCATGACCTAGCTGCTCCACTTCCCATCCAGCTCCCTGCTTGTGGTCTGGGAAGGCAGTTGAGGAAGGCCCAAAGCCTTGCAACCCTGCACCCATGTGGGAGACCTGGAAGAGGTTCCACGCTCCTCACTTTGGATCAGCTTAGCTCCACCTGTTGCGGCCACTTCAGGAGTGAATCATCTCCCTGTCTCTCTTCTTCTCTGTATATCTGACTTTCCAATAAAAGTAAATAAGTCTTTTAAAAAAAAGACTAACATATTTAGAAGTGATACTTAGATTGTGGGATATATGTTTTTTTCCTTTTGACTGGTTAGCACATGGCATTTCTTTAATTCCCAATATAGAAAGTCTACAACTAGAACCGGATGCCATTCAAAAAGAAACCAAACGGAAACGAATTGAAACACAGAATTATAAGTCAAAGAGGAAGAAATCATGTGAATACTCAGAAATTCCAGAAAAGGAAAGTGGGAAGCCAGAAAAGCTTAACAGAAGAAGCACTTCCTGTGGGGTGAAGTCAGGTTCTCCCAGAGGTTTATGTCCTAAGGCGACCTGGGAGAAACAAGCCGGCCTGAGTACAACATGCAAAGTGGAGCCAAACGCACAAGGTGTGGATGTTTGGATAATAGATGATGACAAAGAGTCTGGACCTGAAACATCTTCCACTCCTGGTAAATTAAGTTTTCTCACTCTGGTACTAGAGTCTAGACTTTTTAAAAGCTTCTTGTTCTTTCCTTCTGCCTTAATATTGCCACTGCGAAACCTCACTGATGAGAGGCAAATAGACAGCCGAGCTGCTTCCTTTCACACATAGATGTCAAACAAAAACTTAGATCGTACTCAACAGGCAGATGTTGTCTTACAGTTACGTTAGATATATCTGACATGTTTCCATTCGGTGTATACAGCTTCGCCAGAGTATTCTATTGGGTTTAGTTCATCTGTTTATATAAAGTATATATTATGCTTTATATTTGACATGGCAAGTTTCTGAGCATTTTTATCAATTTTTCTTTTGAGAGAGAGAGCTCCGATGCACTGGTTCATTTTTCAAATGCCTGAATGGCCGAGATGACAGCAGGAGTTGGAATTTCAATACAATCTCTGATAGGGATAGAAGAATCCAGGAATTTGAGCTGTTAACCTGCTGCCCTCCAGGGTCTACATTTGACAAACCGAAATTGGGAATCCCAGCTAGACCTCAAACCCATCTGGTCCTGTGTCAGACCTTACTATTCTCTTCTAATAAATTCTTCTGCATTTACTGAGGCTTTTTTTTTTTATTATTCCTATAAATCTCAATGGCATTTTGATTTTAAGTTTAGTGACAATTGGCAAATTTACAATATTTTGTTTTCTTGGGTAGAACTATATTATCTCTGTTTACCCAGATTGATCTTGTAGAATGTTTCAGGTTTTTTTTTTTGTTGTTGTTGTTTCATTTATTTGAAATTCAGAGGATATAGAGGGCTAATCAGAGTGAGATATTCCACCTGCTGCTCAGAAGAGCTGGGGGGTGGCTAGGCTGAAGCCAGGAGCCTAGAATTCACGTGATGTCTCCTCCCTGGGTGGCAGAAACCTGAGTCCTTGAGCCATCACTGCTGCCTTGCAGGATGAGCACTGGTGGAGAACTGCATCATGAATCAGATGCAGAGACGTCAACATGCTGACGTGGCATTTGGGCATCCCAAGCAGGATCTTAACCAGTGTGCCAAAACTCCTGCCCCTAGTGTTTCTTTTCAGTGACCAAAAGGGCTACTTGAAGGGCATGCAGTCTTTGTTTTATAGACTGCTGGTTTTTATGGTAAAAATTACTTTGCTTGGCCTGCTGCGATAATGTAGCGGCTGAAGTCCTCGTCTTAAACGTGCTGGGATCCCATATGGGTGCTGGTTCTAATCCCGGTGGTCCTGCTTCCCATCAGCTCCCTGCTTGTGGCCTGGGAAAGCAGTCGAAGACAGCCCAAAGCCTTGGAAGACCCGCGTGGGAGACCTGGAAGAGTATCCTGGCTTTGGATTGGCTCAGCTCTGGCCTTTGCGGCTGCTTGGGGAGTAAACCATTGGACAGAAAATCTTTCCCTCCGTAATCTGCCTTTCCAATTTTCCTAATTTTTTTCTTGAAGGGTTCTTAAGTATTTTAGTATTTAATAGATTTTTTTCAAGATTTTTTTATTGATATATATTTTTTTTAATTTGAAAGGCATATTTACAGAGAGAAGGAGAGAGGGAAAGACTTTGTGTCTTCTGGCTCACTACCCAAATGGCCTCAACAACTCGAGCTGAGCTGATCTAATGCCAGAATCCAGGAGTTTCTTCTGAGTCTCCTTTGCGGGTGCTGGGTCCCAACAACTTGGACCATCCCCCTCTGCCTTCCCAGCTACAAGCAGGAGCTGGATGGCAGGTGGAGCAGCCAGAACAGGAACCAGTGTGCATACGGGATGCCAAGGCATGGAGGTGGAACGTTAACTTGTTGAGCTATGATGTGTATTTCTGTACTTTCATGAGAAATCACAGTGATCATTTATATTGAAAGGGACAGGCTTTGTGTGAATTAATTTAAATATAAATCTTAAGCTTTAAATTGACATTTTTGTAATTAATGCATATAAATATTTCTATAAATGCTTATTGTTACATTGTAATACTAATGTTAAATGTCCAAGAATATGTTAGTTTTAATTTGTTTTTGTTTTTTTTTTTTAATAATTTCTTCTTTCCCAGTTGATTTTTTTTTTTTCCTTTTTAAAATTTTATTGTTGTTTACATTGTGGTGCAGTTTTATAGGCGCTGGGGATTCCCCCTTCCCCTCCCATACCCCTCCCCCCATGGTGGATTCCTCCACCTTGTTGCATAACCATAGTTCAAGTTCAGTTGAAGTTTTAATTTGTTTTTGGCTTTAGATTCTGGGATTGAAGACATGCTTTGGACAGAGAAGTACCAACCTCTGAATGCCAGTGAACTTGTGGGCAATGAGTTAGCTATAAAAAAGTTACATGGGTAGGTATTTTAAAAAGTTGAGGAATACTTGATGAACTTTGTTTTATTCATGTTAAACTTTATAATTGAAATTAACATATTACAAGGTAAAATCTTTTTAGAAATAATTTTCTTTTTTTAAATATATATATTCTTTATTAATTACATTGCATTATGTGACACAGTTTCATAGGCTCTGGGATTCCCCCGACCCCTCCCCGTACCCACCCCCTGTAGTGGATTCCTCCACCTTGTTGCTGTATTACATTTCAAATTCTTTCATTGCAAGAGTATACCAAGAATAGAGTCCAGGATCTTATTGTCCAGATAAATTCAACAGTTTCTTGTGGAGACCATCTCTGGTCTGAAGGCAGAGCTGACTTTTTAGAAATAATTTTCAATGAAAATATTTCCCTTTTCTCACATTTCTTCCCCTACAGAGGTAACCACTATTGAAACTTTTCTTTAAAATCTTGTAGAGAAACATACAAAATTTAGTTCCTATATTTCTAACAAATAGTTGTATTACTATTCTTCACATATTAGATATTGCACGTTCTTTCTATAATTTGTACTTTCTGTAAACTTCTTTTATGCGTAAAGTTTATTATGGTCTTAGGAATTAATACATTTTTCAATAGAAAAATGTTTTGCAGATTTATGCACTTATTTGAAAGGCAGTTACAGAGATGAGGACAGATCTTCTGTTTCTGGTTCAGTTCCAAAATGGCCACGATGGCCAGGCCTGGACCAGTGTGAAGCCAGGGACTCCAGCCTGGTCTCCCAGATGGGTGGCAGAGGCCCAAGCACTGGCCCATCATTGCTGCTTTCTCTGGCATGTCAACTGAAAGCTGCATGGAGGTGGCACAGCTGGCAATTTCAAACTAGAATTCATATGCTATTTTGGCATTGTAGACAACAGGTTACCCTGCTGCACTAAATACCAGTCTCTAATAGAAATATTAAATGATATGGTTGTATTGCCTGAGGCCTCATTGGAATATTATGTAATGTGTGATATATGTGTCAAATTAGCTTTCTAGTATCTGAAAACTTCCGAATTCTAAAGCTGTGTGACTCAGAAGCTTTTGTAGTAGAACTGTGGAGCTTCAGTTATAATAGTTCATGTCCTCAGTTGGTTCTGTTCTAAGTAATTGCACTGTTCATTCTTTTAATCCTTAGAATAATACTAAGAGGATAAAGACTGACAAGTTGTCTTCATCTTACTGATGAACAGGCCACGAGATTTGTATAGTCACACAGCTAGAAAATGCTTGCATTGGGACTGAATCCCAGGCGTGGTGTTCTAGAATAGAGCTGCATCTTTCTGCATTACACACTTCGTGTCATCACACTGTCTGTCCCGATTTACTTTATGAGTACATATCCCGTAATGGCTTTTTCCCCCACTAGTGGACTTTTGTCTTTATCTTTCCCTTTTATACTTAGTATAAATCATGTTGCAATGACTGCTCCTTCGCATGTAGTCTTGTACACTTAGCCAAAAATCATTTCACTTTCAAAAGAGCGCCCATATCAAAATATTTTCCTATTTAAGTTAAAGCACTTAAAGTCCATGACACTGTCTCACAGCTCCCTCAACAGTCATTTTAATAAAAGGTTTAAGACATCTCTGCGTTTTGCAGATTCCTTTTAGTAATATACATTTTCTCTGACAGTTGGTTAAAAGACTGGAAAAGAAGAGCTGAATTGGAAGAAAGGCAAAATTTGAAGGGAAAAAGAGAAGAGAAACAAGAAGGTAATTTTTTCCATCACTAAAACTTTTTGGCTTAAGATTGGTTATCTAGTTTTTGTAGATTTTATCCTGGACTTCTTGGCACGAAATGTGTGTGTTTGAGCAGTGGGTTTTGTGATGTCTAACTGATTTCTTCACACTTAGGATTTCCTGTGCACTTGTCTTGCAGACGTTTCGAGTACCCTGGACTTCCAGGGCAGTTCGGATGAGGAAGAGGGTCGTCTGTGCAACACTGTTCTGATAACAGGGCCGACCGGCGTGGGCAAGACCGCCGCAGTGTACGCCTGTGCTCAGGAACTTGGCTTTAAGGTTAGCGACAAGTACAGTGCGAGTTTTATGGAACAGTCACACTTGAACTGAAATAGGACATTCTTATGCTCTGCTTTTAGATATTTGAGGTGAATGCATCTTCCCAGCGTAGTGGTAGACAAATTCTGTCTCAACTGAAAGAGGCTACGCAGTCCCATCAAGTAGACAAGCAAGGGGTAAATGCACAGAAGCCCTCTTTTTTTAATACCTACAACATCGGCAGATCTCCAAGTAAGTACATCCTGTCATTAAGACGTGCCTTTTCAGAAAACAAAACCTAATGAAGAAACTTTGTCCGGGTTTTGCCATTTGTTTTTCTAATTTTCATACATATAAACATGCTTTTTCCCCCCTAGACTATATTAAAATAAGTTTAGAGACTGTCATATCATTTTGCCCATACACATATATACACAATTGTAGTAAGTTTTTTTTAAAGATTTATTTATTTTTGGTGGAATGTCAGATTCACAGAGGAAAGGAGAGATAAGACGGAAAAAAAAAAGATCTACCCACTTGTTCTCTATCTAGGCAGATGCAACAGCCGAAGCTAAGCTAATCCAAAGCCAGGAGCCACCTCCAGGTCCCCAATGTGGGTGCAGGATCCCAAGGCCCTGGGCTGTCCTCCACTGCCCTTCTATGCCACAAAGAGGGAGCCGAAAGGGAAGTGGAGCAGCCGGGACATGAACCGGTAACCACATGGGATCCCGGTGCATGCAAGGAAAGAATCCTAGCCACTAGGCTATTGTGCTGGGCCCAATAAGGTTTTTATTTATTTTTATTTTTTTTTAACATGGGTGTCAATATACTAATCAGATCTTAGAAAATATAATTTACATTCCTTAATATCATCCAACACAGTCTGATGTCCATTTTCTATTGTGTCAAATGATTGGTTCAAGTTAGATCTCAACTTTTATTAAGGTTTTCTTCCTCCCTTCTTCTCTCCCTCCCTCCCTCCCTGCCTTTCCTTATTTCCTTCCTGGGAGACAAGAGCTACTGTCTCCTGGTTCACACCCTAAATGCTATTTGGCTGGAGCTGGAGGCAAAAGCAGCGGTCACAGCCTTGGTCTCCCACCTCCATGGCAAGAGCTCAGCGGGCTGCGCTGTGACTGCTGACTCCCGGGTCTGCAGTGTGTGCAAGCTGAGGTCAGGAACTGAAAGTCCACCCAGGCAGATCTCTTAGCTGCCAGGCTCAGTTTCTGTTCTCTAACATCTCTTAATCGTTCTGTCAGTTCCCTTATTCCTTTCTTTTCATGTCATTTCTTTGTTGAAGAACTTGAGTCATAGAATTTTGTGCCTTTGGTTGATGATTGTATTCACATGTTATTAGTTCTCTATTTCTTGTAAATGGTAGTTTCTTCTGGAGGCCTCATTATATTTGGGTTCTGTTTGGAGGCTAGTGCACCTGTATTGGTAAGCCACATACTTCTTTTAAAAAAAAAAAAAGATTTATTTATTTATTGGAAAGTCAGATATACAGAGAGGAGGAGAGACAGAGAAGAAGATCCTATGTCTGATGATTGACTCCCCAAGTGACCGCAATGGCCAATGCTATGCCAATCCAAAGCCAGGATCCAGGAACTTCTTCCGGGTCTCCCACACGGGTGCAGGGTCCCAAAGCTTTGGGCTGTCCTCGACTGCTTTCCCAGGCCTCAAGCAGGGAGCTGAATGGGAAGTGGAGCTGCCGGGATTAAAACCGTCACCCATATGGGATCCCAGGGCGCGTTCAAGGTGAGGATCTTAGCCACTAGGCCACGGCGCTGGGCCCAAGCCACATACTTATGGCATCATAGCATCACATACACTATTTCAGTAATACGAGGATAAGGAGAGTTTTTTGACTTAAAACTCTTTGGATTTATAGTTATTACCAAATATGGGACCTTTTCATACCTTCTTTATTTCTACTTATCAAGTGCCCCTTCTTTCCTACAGGTTTTTGAAGGTGTGGAATCGAGTAACAATCGTTTCAATGCATGTGCATGACCCTTGTTATCTTTACACTTTCTGAGTTGATTTTCCCCATGATTGAATTTTCTCCTGCATACTAGGTTATATTTTCTGGCCGTGTGAATACCTGATGAGTTTGTGTGTTCCCATTGTTGGGTACTGAGTATTTCTGTAGTTCTATCTTTATTCCTAAACTATTCTGCGGCGTAGCTAAGTTTCTTGGAGACAGTGTGTCTTCAAGGATCTGTTCAACAAGTCTGTAGCGGCATTAAATGCAAGCCTTACTTTGAACTGTGGATGGAAGAACTTTCTATGTCTCCCCTTTCTATAAATCTGATCTACCTTTCCAATAAAAACAAATCTAAAAGAATGGATATCTGTCTTGTAAACTATATACTTTCTAGAATTTATCTCTAGATGCAATTTGTTTTTGACAGAAAAACTAAACTCCCCTAAGAAGGTTGTTACATCTCCAAGGAAAGTTCCTCCATCATCGCCTAAAAGTAATGGACTTAAACGAGCACTGCCCCCAAAAACTTTGGCAAACTACTTTAAAGTATCTTCTAAACCAAAAAATAATGAAGAAATAGGAGCACTTTTGGAAAACAGTAAAGGTATGATATTGATGAACTCTTATGTAATGAGTATTTTAACATTTTAGTAATGCTGATTGCATACAAGTAAGAACGTATTTCAGAAACTCCTGCTGCTACCTTCCCTGTCTTACAGTCCTGAAGAAGGGGTGTGTTGATATTTTGTTGCAGATATTCTTTTTTTGGAGAGAATGTGGGTGGGAGAAATTGAGTGCAAGTTCCTCATCTGCTGGTTCACTCACCAGATGCCTGCACTAGCTGGGAAACTGAAGCTGGAGCTAGAAGCACAACCCGGATGTCTTACGGGAGAAAAGCCCCAGTCACTTGTCATCAGTGCTACAACTCCTGCTCTGTATTAGCAGGAAGCTTGCGTTCCAGAGCCATAACCAGGATCTGGACGCTGACACTGAAATCTAGGAGGCAGGCATCTCAACCAGCGTCTTACCTGTCGTTGCCATTAAAAATTCAATATCTGCCTTCTCTGATTCATTTCCAACGTGCCCAAGTAGCCTTGGGGCTGGGCCAGGTGGTCATAGAGGATTCCCCTGTGGGTGACAGGATCACAGTTACTTGAGCCATCACTGTTGCCTCCTGGGATCTCTGTCCGTGTAAGCTAGAGGTAGGAAGTGAACCCAGGCTTTCTTGTGTGAGACAGCAGTGTGATAACTAGCAACTTAACTAATTTACACTTAAACTAATTTATATAACCCCATCTTATTTATTACTTTTAAGATGTATTTTATTTGGGCACTGTTCGTGACCTGGCAGCCTTGCTGTGGCTGTCGGGTTCCATTCCAGTGCCATAGCATCTCCATCGATGCCATGAAGCTGGCTGCCTCGGAGGCTTCCAGTTTGGGGTCTTGGAGACAAAAACTGGGTGTGGGATAGGAAGAGAGTTATGTATTTGAAAGACAGAGTTATATATTCCATTCATTGCTGATGGACTCCCTGATTGGCCACAGTTGCCAGACCTGGACCAGACTGGAACCAAGAGCTTCATTCAGGTCTTCCATATGGGCTCAAGGGCCCAAGCAATTGAACTATCCTTGATTCTTTCCTGACATCATAGCAGGGAACTGGATCGACAGTGAAACAGCTCCAAGGGCAAGGGGAAGAGGGAACATGGTAGCGTGATAAGGTAAGCCACAAACTGTACTACTGGCATCTCATATGGGTGTCAGTTCATGTCCCAGCTGCTCCACTTCTGATCCAGCTTCTTGCTGGTGGCCTGGGAAAGCCAGGGAAGGCTGGCCTAAAACCTTGAGTCCCTGTACCCAGGTGGGAGATCTAGAAGAAGCTCCTGGCCTTTAACCAGCCCATCTCCGGCTGTTGGCAGCCATTTGGGGAATGAACCAGTGAATGTAACATTTCTCTCTCTGTCTCCATCTATCTCTTTAGCTCTGCCTTTCCAATACAAATAAATTGATTTTTTTTAAAAAAGTGTACTTATTTTTATTGGAAAGGCAGATTTATAGAGAGAAGGATAAGCAGAGAAAAGATCTTCCATCCGCTGATTCACTCTCCAAGCAGCCACAACGGCCAGACTGAGCCGGTTTGAAGCCAGGAGCTGCTTCTGGATCTCCCATGTGGGTGCAGGGTCACATCCTCAGCTGTCTTCCCAGGCCACAAGCAGGGAGCTGGATGGGAAGTGGAGCAGCCAGCACTCATATGGGATTCCAGTGCTGCAAAATGGAGGACTTTAGCCAGTTAAGATATCACGCCATCACCCAAAAAATAATAACTCTTTAAACAACAACAAAAAAAAGAAGTGTAGAGCAGCTAGGTCTCAAACTGGTACCCATATGGGATGCAAGCACTGCCTTAGTGGCTTAACGTGCTGTGTCCCAGTACCAGCCCCCTTGTTTCAGTTTAATAAAGGATTTCAGTTTGAGTTTACTGTTTGGAAATATCCAGTGTTCTAGCAAAACTTGATTTTTACCTGTGATATTAATATAATTTCTTTGTACAGAAATTGAAGACAGTTTAGAACAGAAGCAGATTATTCACATGAATTCTACACAAGCACCGACTAGAGGATTTGGAGCTGAGGAATCCAACAGAAAAAATGCAACATCTCTTATTCTTTTTGAAGAGGTAGGCTAATAAGGACACTTCAGGGTAAAAACTAATCTTAAAGATTACTCAGTGTTTCTTTTTTTTTTTTTTTTTTTAAGATTTATTTATTTTTATTGGAAAGGCGGATATACAGAGGGGGAGAGACAGAGAGGAAGATCTTCCGTCTGATGGTTCACTCACCAAGCGGCCACAATGGCAGGAGCTGAGCCAATCCTAAGCCAGGAGCCAGGAGCTTTTCCGGGTCTCCCATGCGGGTGCAGGGTCCCAAAGCTTTGGGCCGTCCTCAACTGCTTTCCCAGGCCACAGGCAGGGAGCTGGATGGGAAGTGGAGCTGCCGGGATAGAACCGGCGCCCATGTGGGATCCCGGGGAGTTCAAGGCGAGGACCTTAACCGCTATGCCACTGCTCGGGGCCTCAGTGTTTTCTTTTATAGTGTAACCAAGAATATTGGGTTGCTTGTATTTATTTGAAATTAGAGCAAATGAAATCAAGTCTAGAAGTATTTTTCAGGAAGATAATTAATGCACTTCAGTGATTATTGAAATATTCTGATTCATTCTAAACCATTTATTGGTGACTATTTCTTTGGTTTTAATGTTTGGTATTTGGTAATTTAAAATATTTGTTTATGACATTCTGTAGACTCAATTCTGAAATATATAACTCTTGTCCCTGTAACAGATGAGATTTACATATATACTAACTGATATCCAGTAAGTTTTGTCACTTACCATTCTAATAAATATTCTAACAAATGAATATTCTAATAAATGGTTTGCAGGTTGATGTCATTTTTGATGAAGATGCTGGGTTTTTAAATGCGATCAAAACATTCATGGCAACAACTAAGCGACCTGTAATCCTGACTACAAGTGGTATGTAACACTGATTTAAGTATAGTTCCTTATATTTTGTTGAAATATTTTGAGAATGCTGCTAATTTTTTTAAAGTTTTTTTTTTTTTTTTCAATTGGAAAGGCAGATCAGAGAGAAGGGGAAGCAGAGATAAAGATCTTGATTCACTCTCCTAGTGACCAAAGTGGCTGGAGCTGAGCTGATCTGAAGCCAGAAGCCAAGGGTTTCCTCTGAGTCTCCCACGCAGGTGCATGGTCCCAAGGCTTTGGGCTGTCCTCTCCTGCTTTCCCAGGCCACAAGTGGAGCAGCTAGGACCCGAACCAGTGCCAGTGCATGCAAGGGGAGAATTTAGCTACTATGCTATTGTGCTGGACTCTGAGAATGCTGCTGATTTCAGGCAGGAATGTTAGAATAGAAATCAGTTAAGGAGGGCCAGTGCTGTGGCAGTGTAGGCAAAGCACATTTTGGTGGTAGCGTCATATGGGTACCAGTTCAAGTCCCAGCTGCTTTGCTTCCGAGTCAGTTTCCTATGTATTGCCTGGGAAAGCCGTAGAGGATGGCTGAGTGCTTGTGCCCCTGCACCTGTGTGGGAACCCTGGGAAAAGCATCCGTTTTGGATGCTGGTGCCACAGAATAGAGGATTCTCCTGGTGAGCCGTGGCACTAGCCGCACAAGTGATGTCTGAACCTGCACCAAGTCTTGTTTTCTGAAAGGGGATGGAGCCTGCATAGAGTTTAAACTATAAATCATTAAAATTTGCACAAAAATAAATAAAACAGTGATCTTAATGCTTAACAGTTGAATTTTTTTTTTTTTTATAGATCCAACATTCAGTTTGACGTTCGATGGTTGTTTTGAAGAAATCATTTTTAATACTCCTTCCTTGGTAAGTTTAAAATTTTTCTGATTATATATATAGGTGCTTTGAAATTACTGGGTTTTTTTTAACTTTTATTTTAATGATGTTTACATCGTTGATTAGGTTGGGAATGATGAAGGATTAGGGGAAAACAGGTGAAACCAACCATTGTTTCCAAATTTTCTTTTTCTTATTCCTGTGTGTAAGGGAAGGGGGCAGAAAAGGGAGGAAGCTGCACCCAGCCTCCCAAACGCGTCAGTATTTGGGGATGAGGAAAGCCCCTCAGTGTCATCCCAGACTCCCCAGTGTGGAACAATCTCAAATGTTTTTGATAATTCTGAAATGCGGTTGATCTTGCCACTCCAAGGATGAGGAAATCCTTCCAAGGTCAATTTGCTGAACATATTTGTCAACTACTCCAGCCAAGCCTTGACAGCAGATATCTGAGCGAATGGAGACTCTGGGGTGGACTGTGTCAGCAAATTTTTGTATTTTTACTAGACTCTAATGTGCATTCAGTTTTTTTCCGGATTAACAGTCCTTACTGAAGTACTATCTAAATTGTTAAGGTACACTTGTCTTGCACACAAAAGTCAAAAGTAGTCATCTCCTAGATCAGTCTGTTGGCATTTCCATCGTTTCCAAAGGTTCTGACACCCTTCCCAGTTAAACAAGCTTCCCTTTAATAATGATGAGCAGTGTAGTGAAATTGACTGTGTGTGCACATTGAATTCTGAACTTTAATGCAAGCCATTGTTATAGACGGTTCTCTGATGGCTGTATTAATTTGCATGTCCACTAACAGCATGGATGTGTTCACTTTTCTACACACCCTTGTTAGTATTTGTTACTATGTTTTGGGTTTTTTTTTAATGATTTATTTATTTTACTTGAAAGATAATTTTAGTGAGAGAGATGGAGAGACAAAGATCTTCTATCTGCTAGTTCACTCCTCAGATGACCACAACTGCCAGATCTGCACCAGTCTAAAGCCAGAAGCCAGGAGCTTGTTCCAAGTCTCCCACATTTGGGCAGGGGTCCAAGGCCTTGGGCCATTCTCCACTGCTTTCCCAGGCCATTAGAGAGAGATGGAGGAAAAGTGGAACAGTTGTAACACAAACTGGTACCCTGCAGGATGCCCGTACCCAGTCAGAGGATCACTTTTATGAGCAATATGTATTTTTTTTGTCTACTCACTACTCAAATGTTCTGCCCATTTATTATTTGGATTGTTTTGTTGTTCTTAAGTTTCTGAAATCTATATATTCTGGATATTAATCCTTTGTCAGATGCAAGCTTTGCAAATATTTTCTCATAGTCTATTGTATCTTATTGTGCGGAAGCTTTTCGATTTGATAGAATTTCATTGGTTTGTGTTTGCTTTTTTGTTGTTATGTTTCCTTTTACTGCCTGTCTTGTCTGTTGATGGTGTTTTTAAATCCTATACATCAGGCCCCTAGCAGCTTAAGTGCTCACTTTGCATGCACCAGCATCCCATATGGCTGCTGGTTCTAATCCCCGCAGCCCTGCTTCCCATCCACCTCCCTACTTGTGGCCTGGGAAAGCAGTTGAATATGTCCCAAGGCTTTGGGGACCCTGCACCTGCGTGGGAGACCTGGAACAAGCTCCTGGCTCCTGACTTCAGAAGAGTTCAGCTCCAGCTGTTACAGCTGCTTGGGGAGTGAATCGGCAGATGGAGGATCTTCTTTGTCTCTTCTCTCTGTATATCTCACTTTCCAATAAAACATAAATTAAAATATATTTATATTTATATTTATATATATTCTGGACCCAAGCATGGTGGCCTAGTGGCAAAAGTCCTTAAATGCAACTGCCGGGAACCTGTGTGGACGCTAGTTCATGGTTCATGCCCCAGCTACTCTACTTCCCATCCAGCTCCCCACTTGTGACCTGGGAAATCATTAGATGGCCCAAAGCCTTGGATTCTTGCACATGCTACTGGCTTCGGATCAGCTCAGGCTGTTATAGCCAATTGAGGGTTAAACCAGTGGATAGAAGATCTTTCTCTGTCTCTCTTCCTCTGTAAATCTGACTTTCCAATTAAAAATAAAATTAGGCCCTGGCACAGTGGCCTAGCGGCCAATGTCCTTGCCTTGAATGTGCCAGGATCCCATATGGGCGCTGGTTCTAATCCCAGCAGCTCCACTTCCCATCCAGTTCCCTGCTTGTGGCCTGGGAAAGCAGTTGAGGACAGCCCAAAGCCTTGGGACCCTGCACCCAGATGGGAGACCTGGAGGAGGCTCCTGGCTCCTGGCTTGGGATCAGCACAGCTCCTGCCGTTGTGATCACTTGGAGAGTGAATCAGCGGATAGAAGATTTTCCTCTCTGTCTCTCCTCGTCTCTGTGTATCTGACTCTACAATATAAATAAATCTTAAAAAAAGAAAAGATTGTTCTCTTGATTACTTGATTCTTTTATTATTATGAAGTGTGTCATTTTGTCACCTAGTATTTCTTGTATTTTTTTGGTTGTTGTTCTGTTAATTGTCTGTGGGACAGACATTTGGATAGCTGCATACTATAGGGGATGTGATTGACTCATGTGTAAATTGCTTTCGGTTTTGGAGTTTTGGAGCTCTTCCTTTAACAGTATAAATATAGTGAATTCATTTATTGTTATTATTATCTTAAAGAAAACTTCCCCTCCATTCCCTGAATTTAAGTCCTGGCTTTCTCCCAGTTTCAGCCCACCTACTAATGTGCTTTCTGGGAGGAGCCTCAGCTGAAACATGAAAACAAATATATACACCAGAATCAGAAGACTGCTATGAAATGTCCTATGCAGGTGTACCATTGCTTAACCCAAAGGTTTCTCAAGGCTTGTAAAAATGCTTGCAATGTTCAGGGTGGAGAATAGCTTAAAAACTTCATTGCTGTGTTGGATTATTTGCAGTTAATAATTTATATATGCACACACAGGTTTTTATTTGGTACTATGTGTCTATATTTTTAGAGCAGTTCTCATTCTCAAAAGTAGCTTTACTGCAGAGCGGGTTTTAGCAAATCTTGTCTTCCTCCTTATTATAGTTCATTTGTATTGTGTTTCTGTTAACTCTTCAGCTAATACATTTTTCTCTGTTTTAAAGCTAAATGTTGCCAGCTACCTACAAATGATCTGCTTAACTGAGAATGTTAGAACTGATGTAAAAGACTTAGTAACTTTGTTAACTGCAAACGCTTGTGATATTAGAAAAAGTATCCTTTTCCTACAATTTTGGATCAGAAGTGGAGGTGGAATTTTAGAAGAAAGGCCATTGTCCTATTGTCGTAAGTTATTCCGTTATAAATTTCTACTAAGAGATTCTATTTAAAAATACATGTGGGGAGGGTGTTTGAAGCAGTCAGGATACCCTTTGGGATGACGCCACCCCAGAAGGCTAGGTCCGAGTCCTCACTTGTCTTCCAGTTCCAGCTTCCTGCTCTAAGGCATGTCCTAAGAGGGAACAGGTTCTGTGGCTCGAGCACTGGGTCCATGGGAGACCTGGATTGAGTTGTGGGCTTGTGACTTCAGCCTGGCCTAGCCTTGGCCTTGGGAGGTATTGTGGGTTTGACTAGCATGTAGATCTCGGACTTTCTTTCCTTTCAAATAAGTAAATACAATTTTAATTGAATTATGCTATGCCAGTGTAACTGAAAGACTGTAAAATTGTGAGTTATGATAGCAATCATAACTATACATGCATCAGCTTTATTCATGAAGTTTTGTGAATACCAAATGTAAGTGATAGAATTCTACCTGTGCTCCTGTCTACACTCAAATTCACTTTAGCTGTTTCTTTACCAAGAAAATGAAAAATCTGATCTGTAAATTACTTTTAAAATTTTATAGTTTTTTTAAACATAAATGTAATACACTCAATTTTTATAAAGAAACTACCCCCCTACACCATTCCATTCCCTCTCCAAGGTTTGACTGTTAAATTATCCAAACTGTTATGTATGTAGATTATATATATATAATTCCCTCTCCAAGGTTTGACTGTTAAATTATCCAAACTGTTATGTATGTAGATTATATATATATATTTAATTTATTAAGATGAGGGGCTTGCAGACCCATGTGGGCTTCTGACTAGAATGGAGAGGGTGGGGATGGGTGGTTGGGGAGGATGATGAATAAGATAAATAGTTCAGTTTCTCCTCCTGTGTCCACAGAGGGTGGGGGTAAGGAAGAGAAAGTATGCTGCTCCTTGCTGTCCCATTACATCAGTGCCCTGGGACAGAGACAGGTATTTGGTGTCATCTTTGAGGCCCAATGTGGGGAAGAATGTTTCAAGGGTGTTACTTGAGTGGTCATGATCTGAAAAGTTGTCAGCTTCCTTCCACCAAAAGTGCAAAATTCTAAGTCCCCTTGGCTGTCCACGTCTACCTCCGTGTGCCCACAGACATAGGTGCTTATTGAGAGCCAGGCCTGGAGTGTTGTTCAGCCTGTCCTTTTGATGAGCTACTCAACGTCTTGTGTTGGCTCAGAGGAACTGGCTGGTTCTGTTGTTCTTTGTGGTCCTTCGGATATACGCCTCATTTTTGCAGGAGGATCTGCAATTGAGGTGACCCATGGTTTAAAGCTATGACCTATATTGCATTAAATATTCAGGCGTATTGGGGATAGTGCTGTGGCACATCAGGTGAAGTTTCTACCTGTGAAACTGGCATCATATATGGGTACTGGCTTAAGTCTTGACAGTTTCACTTTTGATCCAGCTCACTGCTTGTGATCTGCAAAAGTAGCAGAGACTGGCCCGTGTCCTTGAGCCCCTGTACTCATTAAGACCTGGAAGAAGGTTCTAGACTCCTGGCATCTGAGCAGCCTAGGTTCAGTAATAGTGGCCATTTGGGGAATGAACTTGTAGATGGATGATCTATCTGCTTCTCTCCCTAAGTCTGCCTTTCCAATAAAAGCAAATAAACCTTTAAAAATAAACAAATCTCCCCACTTTTAAAAAAGCTTTGATATTTATTTGGAAGGCAAAGTAACAGAGAAAGAATCTTCCATCCTCTGGTTCTTTCCCCAGTTGCCCACAACCGTAAGCTACGAGCCAGGAGCTCCATCAGGGTCTCCCACACACTGAGGGAGAGAGGGAGATCCTCCTTCTGTGTGTGTGTGTGTGTGTGTGTGTGTGTGTGTGTCTCTTAGTTACCTTATTTGAACACCAGAATGAGAGAAATCTTGCACCTGCAAGTATCCTTCTCAAACTCCATCCAGATATCCCATGCGGATGGCAGGGTTCCAAACATGTGAGCCACAGTGGCAGGGAGCTGGACCAGAAGAAAAATACATTGGGGTGTGTATGAGGTAGGCAGTGGTATAGGTATAGGTTCAACAGATGCCAAAGGATCATAAACTCTAATCGTTTGATGCAGTTTGGTTAAAATATGAATAGATAAGATTTTCTTTCTTTTTTTTTAATAGGAGGAAACAGCAGGAATGTACTCACAGGTTGCTGCAGAGATGGTCCTGATGCAAAAAACATCCTTAAAAATATTAATAAGAATTGTGTAATCCTTCCTCAGTGTGACAGCGGCTGTGTTGAGACCTTCTTTGGTCTGAAGAACATTTTTGCCCCATCTGATGGCTTACTCTCGTTTCTGAAGGTATCCCCATGTCTGCCTGCAGTGTTGAATTCATGTTCCTTTTGGTTTTTCCCAGCAGTTCTGCTTTTTGAATCTTAAAATTGCCTATAAATTTTACAGGCTTTAGATTTTTTATTTTTTTAAAGCAGGTTTTTTTTTCTATTTTGTTTTTAATTTTTCCCTTACCTTCTCCCCAAGGTTTTAGATTTATAATTGTCATACATCTTAGCGCTTTTACAAATAATTCATAGACAGTCTTCCAAATACATATATTGTAGGATTTAGAATAGAAACTTCTCACATGAAATACAATTTCAGAGTAGTTTTTTAAATAAATGACTTTGTAGTTGTTGGAGTATGAATTTAATTTTTGCAGTTAGCAATATTCAGTTTCTAGTTTTGCCAGTATTTTGATGTAAATGTAGCTGAATAAAATTGTAACAAGTAGTGACAGTATTTTGAAGGTAGAATATTGACAATGCTATATTCACATATATGAACAGAAGACTGTCCAAACTATGTTCTATTCCAACATTTCTTTATTCCCCATTGTTTTTCAGCTCAAAATCACAACAAAAGACGAATGGCATAAACTCACCCAACTTCTCACAGAATTCCAAATGCGAAGTGTAGACTTTTTGTATAGCAATCTCGAGTTCATTTTACCATTACCTGTTAATATTTTTCCAGAACTAAAACCTCTCCATGGCTCCTCAGAAAGTCCCAATCCCAGCACTGCCACAAACAGTGCAGCCTGTCCTGCTAGGAAAAATCCCAGAGAACAGCCAGGGAAAAAGATGCCCAAAAGGAAACAGAAGAAAAAAATAGTGACTCTGGATGATAGTGACCTGTTTGACAGCGACCTAAGCTTTCCTGAGGAATCTGTGAGTCTGTCCCCCGTGTCCATTTCCTCCATCTCGGAAGACAAAGAAAGCGATCCAGATGCAAAGAAGCTAGATGAGTGCTTAGTGTCCAGTGCTGAGTCAGCTCCCCATCCCCCCACAACACCGGCAGAAAAGCAGCACTCTGCCCTGGTCTCCCGGTGCCTCAGCTGTCTCACCGAGTTCCTGGACAACATGTCCTTCCTCGACGCCCTTTTAACTGACGTAACAGAGCAAAAGGAGCTTGGTAAAAACGACTTCAGATGGACCCGTGGGAAGGTTAAAAGTGGGCTCTGCGATGAGTTTAGCCTCGAGAGCGGGGACAACGGATGGGCTGCTCGAAGCTCTGCGGAAGTGAAGGCAGCTGCAGAAGCTCTCAGCTTCACCAAGTGTTCCTCTGCTCTTTCCAAAGCCTTGGAAACAATGGATTCTTGCAAGAAACTAGGAAGCGATCCAACCAGTGATCTTAGTATTTATGTTTCACAAAAGCGTGACAGTGTGCACTTCAACCAGTCCGCAGCTAACTTAGAGTGAGTCTTACTTCCTGTTACTTTGTACTTGTCAGTGAGGAGTGCTAAAAGGGAAATCATTAGTTCCTTCATTCTTACTTTCAAATGCTGGCCGTTTGCTTACGAGAAGCCCTTGCTGTTGATGGTGTGGCTAAGAGAGCTAAGGAGTTCCTCCAGCTTCCTGGGAAGAGGCATAAAAGGTGGTTAGGGTGGGCTAGGCTTGGGAAGGTCTTGGGGACGGAGGTCTGACCTTGTGACTGGAAGGCATTGGGATTCTTCAGTCTGAGAGTGACTGACATGTTGATAGGAAGTTCGTGTTGAAAAGATGTGGCTCTGGAGCAGGAGCAGGGCTGGCCGTGCTGGGGACTGTTAGGTGTTTGCTAGGCATTAAGAACTGACGTGCTGTTTTTAATTTACAGCCATGCACAGAAGAGGATAGCAGTCGTTAAGAGTGTGTTTTCTAGTCGATCTCTAGTGAATCTGGGTAGTAGACAAGCTAGTGTAACCGAATATCTGCCAACTCTCCGAAGCATTTGTAAAACTGAGAAGCTCAAAGAACAAGAAAAAAACAAAAGGAGGTAACTACCTTTTTAGGGGTGGGCACTGTGGCACAGGGGATATTCGGCCACATCCCCATATTGGAATGCCAATTTGCATCCCAGTATTCCTTGCTGCGGTGCAGCCAGGAGGGAAGAGTAGATGCTGTTGGAGCACATGGACTCAGCTCCCTGGGAGTCCCAGGTGGAGGTTCTGGCTCCTGGCTACTTCGTCCTGGCCTGTCCATCTCTTGGGGATTGAACCAACTGGCAGGAGATCTTTGTCTCTCCCTCCTTAAGTGATACTCTGCCTCAAATAAACAAATCTCTTTTTAAAAACAACATTTTAAATAGTATTTCAAGGAGAATAAATGCTTTCATCAGATGAAATACTAATACTGTTTTTCCTGGTAATTTTGACAGGTTCCTGCATTATTTTGAAGGAATTCATCTTGATATTCCAAAAGAGACTGTGAATACCTTGGCAGCTGATTTCCCTTAATAGTCTGCGTTAATTGTGTACAGATTATGTGGTCCTTAAGATATTTTTGTATTATGTTGACTTTTGTGGAAGAATTTATTTCTTAATGTACATGTAAAACAGACTATTTGTATATTTTTTATTTGTGTATATATTTAAGATGAAAATATTTGAGTTAAAAATTGTATATACGATTGTGGTAGCTTTTTCCTGTAATTTTTGCATTACCCAACTTTACTTTGAAGGAGCTTTTTTGTGTGTCTATGGAAATGAATTAACTGTTTCTAGAAGGTTGAGTTCACTAAGATATTACTAAAGGTGTTTTGATGATAAACCAATTTATAATTTCTCCCTGTAACCCTTAAACATCCTGTCAAATATTGGTGCTTTGTCAAACTGTAAATATGGTCTTTTAAAAATTGTTTACACAATATGAAATATAAAATTACATATTATGTATAATATGTATGTAATTACATATTATATATGTAATTATATACACAAGAACATTTCCTAAGAAAATTATGCTTCAAATTTGGGGGGGAGCGGGGAGGGAAAGCTTGTCCTGATTAATTTATCTGTAGTGTTGTCCTCTGGCAAATTTTACCATTGAATCATTGGATCCTGACAATGTAAGATCAAGATTATAAATTCGTTTTCATAGGCCTTTTTCGGCAGCCGTGTGATATTGTGTATATTTGCCAGCTCAGGTCATTTGCCTTGTACATTTGCTTATATTGTTATTTTGTTGATGTTTATTTTATAAAGATATTGACATTATGTGTTTGTGCAAGATGCTGTTAATTAAAGCTGTGACAGGTTTGTTTGTGTTTAGCATAGTGGTTGAGCCACCCGTATCTGCTATTGTATCTGTACTGAGTTCAGTACTCAGCTGGGACTCATGCTGTTTTCCTGCCAATGCTGAAACGAGGCAACACTGATGGCTCACTAGGGTGTTCCTGCTCTCCATTGGGTCATGTGGGTCCTGGCTCCAGCCTAGCCCAGTTCTAGCCATCGAGAACATGGGAAGAATAAACAAAACAAGAAGAAAAACAGATTTATATATCATAGCCACTTCCATTTTAGAATGCTTTTGGAAAATCTGTATTTAAAAAAAAAATACAGGAAAGGCAGATTTACAGAGAGGAAACAAAGATGTGTAATAAAGGTAACCACATTCTAGTCATTTTCATTACTTGGCATATTATCTCCTATAAATGTGTGAACGAAACACAAACCATTAGAGCTTATTTGTTCTGCTGGTAGCAGACTTGAGTCAATGAAAACTGCCTTCTGGAGGCAGGACAGCAAACCATGTTCCACTGAGAGAAAAGAGGATTCTGGGAGTCATGTTATATCTGCAGCTTTTTTCTCACTTATGAGCTCCCTGCAGAAAAGCCATCATTTTCAACAATACTGTAACCAAATCCTGCAGTCACTGCCCAGCTCTGCAGGTCCTCTTGCTTATCACAGCCAGAATGCTCAGACGTAGAAAACATGCACTGCTTTAATCATGAATCATCAAAGAAGCCATTCTACAGCTCAGTTTGGCTTTAATCATCTATAATACATGCAACATGAATTCATCTATGTGGACACTCAAAATCACTAGTTTCATATCATTAGGCTTAAAAAAATATACATTCATATACAGATGCATTCATCTCACACGCTCAGTGCCAATGACTGCCAGCTCGTAGAAGGCCACGGCTTGCAGTAAACAGTCATACAGTTCTTCGATCCTGTGGGTGTCGGTGGCTAGCAGCTGTCGGTAGCGCACCACCTTATCTGTGGGGAAGAACACCCGCGGCCGTTCCCTCAGCACAGACTCGGACAGGAGCTGCTTCACCAGGTCCTTCCCACTAGTCCGGGTGTCACCGATCATCAACTCAAAGTGCTTTCCCACTGCGTTGCGGTTCATGCTCAGCACCTGATGCTGGCCATCCTGGCCGAACGTCCCATTCAACAAGGCGTACAGCATGGCTTCCGTGATGTGAAAATGCAACAGGATAGGAAAGAGAGACGAGTTCTGAATGGAGAGGCCTGTCTTTTCCAGAACATAGAAGTCGGCTTTAGGCATCTTTGAAATAATGGAAGAAATCTTTGAAAGAAAAAAATGATCAGAAATAATTCATTCAGCTCCATATTTGGGCACCCTTTCCACTTACACTATGGCTAGGTAACTTAACAGTATGTTAATAATGCTGAACTAACTGGAAAAATATTTCAGATTGGTCATGGTTCCATCAGGACTGAGCTCTGTGTGGACAAACTGTTTAGTTACCCTCAATACCAGTCTCATAACAGTAAGATGCATTCTATAAGTCTATGATGGTTTTAACTCTAGACTACTTAGGGGCCAGCACAGTAGCCTAGCAGCTAAAGTTCTTGCCTTGCATGAGCAGAGATCCCATATGGGTGCCAGTTCTACCCTGGCAGCCCTGCTTCCCATCCAGCGCCCTGCTTGTGGCCTGGGAAAGCAGTCAAGGATAGCCCAAGGTCTTGCGACCTGTGTGGGAGACTTGAAAGAAGCTCCTGGCTTTTGGCTTTGGATTAGCTCAGCTCCGGCTGTTGCAGCCACTTGGGGAGTGAACCAATGCATGAAGGATCTTTCTGTTTCTCCTCTCTGTAGATCTGCCTTTACAATAAAAATTAAGTATTTAAAAAAAAAATCAAGTACTTCTGCAACTGACAAACATATCACATGCTTGACTGGAACCAGTTTTCTTATGTGTAATCAAAACTGATCCTGCCCATTTCTAAGGTTTTGAAGTCACTTTGAAAAAGTTTACAAATGTAAGATTAGGGACTGAAGTCCTCACTTTACACGCACTGGAATCCCATGTTTGTATCCCGGCTACTCCACTTCCCATTCAGCTCCCTGCCTGTGGCCTGGGAAAGCATTTAAGGAAGGTCCAAAGCTTTGCAACCTTGCACCCATGTGGGATTGAAGGAGGCTCCTGAATCTTGGTTTCAGGTGAGCTCAGTTCTGACTGTTGTGACCACTTGGAGAGTGGACCAGGAGTTAGAGGATCTTTCTCTGTGTATCTGCCTTTCTAATAAAAATTTTTAAAAAACATTTTTTTAAAAGATTTATTTCTTTTGATTACAAAGTCAGATGTACAGAGAGGAGGAGAGACAGGAAGACCATCTGTCTGATGATTCACTCCCCAAGTGACTGTAATGGCTGGAGCTGAGATGATCTGGAGCCAGGAGCCAGGAGCTCTTCTGGGTCTCCCACGCAGGTGCAGGTCCCAAGGCTTTGGGCCGTCCTTGACTGCCTCCCCAGGCCACAAGCAGGGAGCTTGATGGCAAGTACAGCAGCCAGGATTAGAACCAGTGGCGCCATACAAGATCCTGGCACATTCAAGGCGAGCTAGGCCAGCACGCTGGGCCCTTTTTAAAAAAAAAAAAAAAAAAAAGATTTATATATTTATTTATTTATTGAAAGGCAGATTTACAGAGGTGAGACAGATCTTCCATCTGCTGGTTCACTCCCCAGTTGGCCTCAATGGCTAGAGCTGAGCCAATCTGAAGGCAGGAGCCAATAGCTTTCTCTGACTTTACCACGCTGGTACAGGATCCCAAGGCCCTGCGCCATCTTCCTCCACCCTCATAGGCCACAAGCAGGGAGGCAGATGGGAAATGGAGCAGCTGGGACACAAACCAGAACCAGCACCCACATGAGTTCCTGTTGCATACAAGATGAGGATTTAGCCACTAGGCCATCGCCCTGGGCCCACTGAAAGATCATTTTTAAAAATATTAAATAAATAAATAAAAAACAAAGGTAATGGGGGACAACACCATGGCATAGAAGCTAGTCCTCCACCTGTGCTGATGGCATTCCATATAAGTTTGAGTTCCCTGCTCTTGGCCTGGGAGGATGAATCCACTCAGGCAGAAAACATAACAGGGATAGTTGAGTAGTTAAGTGTCGAAAGAAAAGCTGTTCTTTCAATTGTGTTACATCCTTAGAAGGTAAAGAATATCCCTAAAGATGCACAAGTGGCAGGTAGGAATCTGGAGGTACAAGCACCTTACCTCTTCTAAATAGACTGAAGAGGGGTACGTCTTGCTCATCGCTTTCCAGTAGTCACTGTGCTGCCAGTCCAACACGGCCAGTTTACGGTCAACGTGAGCCCAAGCAATTCTTCGAGTACCAAAAACAATGGACACAATGCTGCTCGCGGCCTACAAGAAAAAGGCTCAATATATCTGCAAACGTGCTATGAGACACAGACCCTAATGCACAAGCCCAGGATGCCTAACGAGTTCATGCAGTGTGCCCTTCTTCACAGCTTGTGAGCAGAGCACTGTTAAGGACATGGCAGCTGTCAAGAGTACTGGACGGCAAAGTAGCAGTGTACTGTGTACAGACGCTACACGCCCACGCTCAGCAGCTAACCCAGAGTACGCAGGCAGATACTCAGGAGCCACCATATCACAGTCACTGGGGAGAGGGGAGATCAGCCCAAGTTTATTGGGGAAGCGGCCTGAGTAAAATGGTGAGTGAGACATGATTTCACCCAGCTGTCTGCAAAGACAGGCCGCAGGAGCCCTAAGGCAGTGGGAATAAGGCTTGGGGGTAAGGGCAAGGGGGACGGACGCGTGTTTCTGTGAAGGTGAGGTTAAGCAACTGCTTTTTCCTGGGAGCAACAGGCCAACAAAGCATGAGTCTAAGGGCTGTCACTTGTGTCACGTGTGTAAGGTGGACTTGAGAGAGCTAGATACCACTTACAACACGATAGGGATTCAGAGGCCTACAAAGGCAGTGGAAAGGAAAAGATGCAAGCTGAAGCAGGAGGCGAGGATAACTCGTTTTATTCTGGTGACTGGAAGCATCATCAATGAAGATTAAAGTAGGGAACTGAGCCGGGGAGGAAGTGGGAATGAGCTGCCTCCCCGGGTACTGATGTTGGGTTGCCTACAGGCTTCTCAGGGATGTGTAAGATACAGTTTGATAGGAGGATGTGGCTCCACCCAAGGCTGGACCGTGCAGATACAACACAACACAACACAACACAACAGTATGGCACTCCCACACAGCACATTCAGTTTTAATGATTACAGTAAAAACATGTTCTATAGGCACATATACACAGGCGGATGACAGAAACTACACAGAATTCTATACCCTCTTCCTGTTCAGTGCTAAGGGCTGAATGAATATGTCTGAGGCAAAATCACAGGGAAGCCCAAAGCCTATAAAATGGAGACCTCCTTTTGGTTTGGCTCAGAAATGGCCAAGCATCAGTGTGGATAAGCATGGCTGAGTCAGGACATGGGATACTTAGGGAGATCATTTGAAGGCCACCCTGTAGGCTTTCCCATACAGACCGTCCCAAGAACCTACGTGCCTCAACAAGATGCAAACCAACTGATGTCTGAGAGCAGTTTGTCATGAACTGTAACCAAATTCCTCCCTAAAGTCGTTTAGAAAGACATTGTAGACCAAATGCAGTTATTCTTTTAAGAAAAAAAATTTTTTTTTTAATTGGAAAGGCAGATTTACAGAAAGAGGGAGGCTGAAATGAAGATCTTCCATCCATCTGAAGGTTCACTCCCCAAGCAGCCGCACCAGCCGGAGCTGAGCCCATCTGAAGCCAGCAGCCAGTGCATATATTCTCTTCTGGCCTAATTCTCTCTCCTAAGATCAAAGACCTGGGCCTGGTGTGATAACATAGTGGCTGAAGTCCTTGCCTTGCATGCACTGGAGTCCCATACGGGCACTGGTTCCAATCCCTTCCAGCTCCCTGGTTGGGACTTGGGAAAGCAGTTGAGGATGGCCCAAAGCCTTGGGACCCTGCACCCATGTGGGAGACCTAGAAGAAGCTCCTGGCTCCTGGCTTTGGATCAACTCAGCTCCAGCTGCAGTGTCCACTTGGGGAGTGAATCAGTGGACGAAGATCATCTTCTTTCTCTTCCTCTTTGTATATCTAACTTTACAATAAAAAAAAAAAAATCAAAGACCCGACTTTCAGTACACTTCCCTCACAAATCACAACACACAACTAACTACCTTTCAACAGCTAGTTTACTATCTGCACATCTCATGACTTGGTAGAGACTGTGTCCTAGCTAATTTTTATAGTAGCTTTGTGTTTGCATGTGCATGTCGAGGGATGAGCACTGTGCGGCAGCAGGGCAATGCCAGCAACTCCATGTAGGGGCTGGCTCATGTCCTGTTCTGCTTCCCATCCTACTCCCTGCTAATGCACCTGGGAAAGCAAAAGCTCCTGGCTTCCATCTGGCCCAGCGCTAACCATGCTGGCCACGTGGGGAGTGAGCCAGCACCTGGAAGATCCCTCTCTGTCTGTCCTTCTCTCTGTAAATCTGCTTTCCAATAAACAACTCTTGAATGTGTATGTCTAGATCCACCACCTAACCCTGCAGAACGTTCTCTTGGTCACCCTAAAACTTTATGCCTGGAACAAAACTTTACAGAGCAGGTGCTGTAGCAAGCATTGAAAGAAGGTTCTACCTTGATCCTCTCTATCCCCACGTCTGGTTTGATGAGCTTTCCCAAGAGCTGGTTTTCCTGTGGTTTCCTCGTCTTCTTTCCCGTCTCAGGACAAAGAATGGAGTTACACACTCGCACCGCAGTTTTATACTGGAACGAGGGCACAGCCATCAAACTCTCCAGGTTTGGAAACGGCCCAAACTTTTCTCGGTGCTCGACGATATGGACGGACTTTCTTCCCCGCAGTAACTTGAAAGCTTCCAGGTCCTTACTAGTGGCTGTATTCAGCACCTGCAAGATGGAGGCTTGCTGTTCAGGAGAGAAGAGCTTGTCAAGTGTGCTGTCCGGCTCCTTCGCAGCTTCATCACAGAAACCCACGTTAGGAAGATCGCCTTTTGCTGTGCTGGATTTTTCCCGAAAGCAGGAATTCTGCAGGGCCTGGAACACAGATGACCTCCATGGAACTGGAAAACACCTCCATCTTCCTTGAAAGGAAAATTGAGCAGAATGGAAGTTGGGTCCCCTGCAAAGTGTAACGTAGACTGGCACTCTTTAAGTGGCCCCTATTTAACTCCCCTGAAGAATCAGCTTTAATTTAGAATTACAGATCTACAATGTTTAAAATTAAGGGTTTCAAAAAACGGTGAAAATCATATCTATTCTGACTTTGAGGGATCAATCCTAAATTTTACTAGCTAGAAACTATTTCATACCTATCTAGGGGACGTAAATGCTTGATGCTGTTAACGGTAGGGCTGGGGAATGGGGGTCAGGGATCCCCCAAAGTCTAGGAAGGAGAAGCCCAGCTGGAGCTCCGGGGTCGGGGCCGAGGGCGGACGGACGAGGACCGCGCAGGCCGAGCACCCTACCTCCCGCCGCGAGGACCCAAGGGACGCGCATCCTCCCCGATACACCAGCAGGAGCCCGCGGGACAGGCTTCCGCCATCGGCTTCCGCCTCCTGCGTGCTCCGCCCAAAAGAGTCCGGCCTCTTGGCGGAAGCACCACGGCCTCAGTAGAAAGATTCCGGCCCCAGCGGCGCTTCGGGGTCTGGACTGAGGACTTCGCTGCCGGACGCTGGATTTGGCCTGCTGCCTGGATCCCGAGCTCTCCCGGGTGTCCCTCAGAGGGTACCCAGTGCTTCGGGGATCTCGGCGAGAGCGTTTCCTCAAAGTCTGAGGCTCGAGGTCCCGGAAGGAAGCGCCTGGAGCGCGTCTGTGGTTCCCAAGGTGCCCGCGTGAGGGACGGGCGGACGAGCGTCCGCTGCCCAGGATCCCCCTGACTGGAGTCCCGCCGCAGGCCTGACAGAGTGAACTCTGAACAGGCAGAATGAGGAGCCGGAGGCTGTCGCTCGGTTCCTGGACTGCCTGAGGGAGTCCGGGCGGCGAGCCTCCCAGAAGGGCGTGGGGACGTGTGAGGGGTCTGCTTAGTGGTCAGCAGCAGTGGGCAGACGGGCTCTGACTGTGCTGGCAGGGCCCGGTGGTCTCCAGGTCGGTCAGCGACGACTGCGTGGCACCCCTCAAAACCGAGCCGGGTGGCAGGATGCCAGCCTTGGAGGGCGTGTTCAAGTGTGAGGCTTGGATGCAGGAACCCTAGAGGGCCAGCGTGGTCTTTGCATCTCTCCCTTAGTTTGTGGAGTTCATTTTCAGTTAAGTTGAATGTATACACAGAGTGTATTTATATGATATGTATTTGAAATACATGTTGAAAGATGTGTTTATTTTTATGGAAAGGCAGATTTACAGAGAGGAGGGAGGAAGATCTTCTCTCCACTGATTCACTCCCAAAGTGGCCGCAACGACCAAAGCTGAGCTCGTATAAAGACACAAACCAGGTGCTTCTTCCAGGTCTCCCACTCGAGTGCAGGGTCCCAAGGCCTTGGGCCGTCCTCCACTGCTTTGAGACCACAAGCAGGGAGCTGGCAGGGAAGTGGAGCAGCCGGGACATGACCTAGCGCCCATGGGAGATCTTGGCGCATGAGGATTTAGCCACAATGCTATCACACTGGGCCCTGTAATATATATTTGAGAGGCAGAATGAACTAGAGAAAGGTACAGACAGATGTAGAAATCTACTGGTTCATTGCAGGGCCTGACTAGGCTACAGGCAGGAGCCAGGCGCTCTATAAGCCTCCCCCATGTGGGTGTCGGGAACTAAGTAATTGTAACAAGAATGGAAAGAAAAGAACTCTCTTTGGGGGATGGGGAGACTAGCCAGTTTTGTGAAAAACAGGGAAATCAGGAAGGCAATGTGATGAATTTGTCTTTTTATGGGGAAGCAATGAGCTATTTGTTTTGATATTGTCTGGGAGACAGTGGAGGTGTGTGGAGTCACAAGCTTTAATAAGAATGATCAGGCTTGGGCCCAGCGTGGTAGCCTAGCAGCTAAAGTCCTTGCTTTGCACGTACCAGGATCCCATATGGGCGCTGGTTTTAATCCCAGCAGCTCCACTTTCCATTCAGCTCCCTGCTTGTGACCTAGGAAAGCAGTCGAGGACGGCTCAAAGCCTTGGGACGCACCCATATGGGAGAACTGAAACAAGTTCCTGGCTCCTGGCTTCAGATCGGTGTAGCACCGGCTGTTGCAGTCAATTGGAGAGTGAATCATTGGATGGGAGATCTTTCTCTCTGTCTCTCCTCCTATCTGTATGTCTGACTTTCCAATAAAAATAAATAAAACTTCAAAAAAATAAGAATGCTCAGGCCCGGCACAATAGCGTAGTGGCTAAAGTCCTCACCTTGCATGCCGGGATCCAATATGGTTACTGATTTTAATCCCCGCGGCCTTGCTTCCTATCCAGCTCCCTCCCTGCTTGTGGCCTGTGAAAGCAGTGGAGGACAGCCCAAGGCCTTGGGACCCTGCACCCGCGTGGGAGATCTGGAAGAGATTCTGACTCCTGGCTTCAGATTGGCTCAGCTCCAGCCTTTGTGGTCACTTGAGGAGTGAAACATAAGACGGAAGATCTTCCTCTCTGTCTCTCCTCTCTGTATATCTGACTTTCCAATAAAAATTAAAAATAAATATTTTTTTAAGATTTTTTTTATTATTTTTTTTATTGGAAAGGCGGATATACAGAGAGGAGAGACAGGAAGATCTTCCATCCGATGATCCACTCCCCAAGTGAGCGCAATGGCCGATGCTATGCCGATCCGAAGCCAGGAGCCTCCTCCAGGTTTCCCATGCGGGTACAGGGTCCAAAGCTTTGGGCTGTCCTTGACTGCTTTCCTGGGCCACAGGCAGGGAGCTGGAAGGGAAGCGGGGCTGCCGAGATAGAACCAGCGCCCATATTGGATCCCGGGCGTGCAGGGTGAGGACATTAACCACTTGTGCCACCGCGCCGGGCCCAAAAAATAAATCTTTAAAAAAAAAAAAAAAGAATGATCAGGCACAGTGCAATGACTTAAATTGTCTAATCCTCCCCCTTGAAGTGCCAGTATCCTCTGTGGGCACTGGTTCATGTCCCAGCTGCACCACTTCCCCATCCAGCTCCCTGATTAAAGCCTGGGAAAGCAGTGGACAATGGTGCAAGGCCTTGGGACCCTGCACCGGCATGAGAGACCCAGAAAAGTTTTAGGGCCCCTTGGCTTTGAATCGGTTCAGCTCCAGCTGTTGCGGCCACTTGGGGAGTGAACCAGCGGATGGAAGGAAGCTAGTGCATGAGGTTATGAGGAGTTAGGGTGCTGCATTTGGAGACGGCATGGTATGCTCGTGGGATACAGCTCAGCACTTACTAACAACATCCCTTTGTAGTTATCCTTTCAACCTCACCTACCTTGTCTGATATGGAGAGTGTGGTACCCACCTCATGGTGCTGCTGGGAGGATGCAGAGACGTAGCTTTTAGTAAGGATGGTAAATGTTCACAATCCCTGTGGTGTTCGGGTCTTTTGGCTAGGATCAAATATAAATGTTTCTTTTCCCATCCAAGTAAGGTCTCTTCATGTGCACTAAGTATGAATGCCTGTGGGAGTCTTCTCTTTCTTCAGAGGAGTCATTCGGAACTAAATTGGACCGATGCTGGTGGTGGCTGGGAAAGAGGCCGCCACTGTGATTCTCCCACATAAAAGTCATTCTCCCCCAGACACTAGCTCACTCTCACTTCCTGTTCCTCTCACCCAGATGCTGAGGTATCCCTGACTCAGCTAATGTTGGGATGGGGGTAACAATGAAAGTCAGTACCCTGGGCTCCAGTGTTGGGACATAGCAGGTTGAGCCCTTGCTCGGGGCACCCACACCCCTGTGTTGCTTCCCATCAGGCTCCCTGCTTGAGCACACCCAGGGAAGCAACAGGTAATGGTTCAACTTCTTGGGCCCCTGCAACCCATGTGGGAAACGCAGGTGGAGTTCCTGGCTGATGATGTCATCCTGGCCCAGCCCAGGCTGTTGTAACCATCTGGGGAGTGAACCAGCAGGTACAGGATCTCTCTCTCACTTTTTCTTCCTGTCTCCCTCTTTCTCTGCAAGCCCGAATTTCAAATAAATACATCTTTAAAAAAATGTTCAATTTCATTAGTTATCAAGGCAAATCAAAATTGTGATGCTGCTGCAGGCCGTGAGAACAACTGAAAGGGAGACAGTCACTACCGAAAAATCAGTGTTGGCAAGGGTATGAAACAACTGGGAGGTGAAGTTGAGACATGCTGATGGAAATGTGGGTTGGTAGCATCACTTTGAAAAATTATTGGGCAATAGCTACTAAAACTGAATGTATATATTATGCCTAGTGACTCAACACACTGACCCGTGGGTGTACCATTGACAGAATGCTAACATATGTACATTAAAAGACTTTCAATAGGTTGAGCTGTTTCAAACTGCCAATATTTGACAGTTATTATAAAGAAGGGCACTTTTGTTATTATTTTTTATTTGAAAGGTGGAGTCACAGAGAAGAGAGACAGAAAAAAACACAAACATCTTTATCCCCTGACTCACTCCCCAAATGGCCACAATGGCTGGAGATGGGCCAATCCAAAGCCAGGAGCCAAAAGCTTCCTGCAGGTCCCCCATGTGGGTACAGAGTCTCACGGCCTTGTGCCATCCTCTACTGTCTTCCCAGGCCGTAAACAAGGGGCTGAATCAGTGGAGCAGCCAGTATATAAACCAACACCTAGGTGGGATGCTGGTGCCACAGGCAGAGGCTTGGCCAACTGCATATGGTGCATGGTTAGAACTAATTATTGGAGTGGTCATAACAATAATATTTGCATTAGCCAAATCACAGGCTATTTTAGCTCCAAGTAACTTTGCATATGTTAAATAAAGTTTAGCTCTACCCTGCAATGGAGATGAATCCTACACAGATTGCAGAACGAAGTCAGCCTCTTACCTCCAGGAGGCAGGATGTAGCTCCAGGTCCTGAACCTGCGTACTGTGATACAGGACGTGGGCATGGAAACTGCCAGACAAAAGGCCCGCCACGGATGTGGATTTCTTATGTTTACCACTCCTCATTCCATGTTTAGGTAGCAAACATCCCCCTCAGTGGCAGGCAGGTGTTGGGGATACAGCAGAGAACATGACTGGCCTCTCTCCTGTTTCCATAGAGCTTAATCAACTAAGGAAAATCAGTGAGTGACCACAGTATAGGAAGGAAAGTGGAAATGCTTCAAAACAAACAGTGATTGTATTTTAACATTATGTATAACAGCATGAAATTGTTCACCATCTTTATGTCCAATACTAAGGGAATACCCATCTGCCATGAACTCTCACACTGTTGAGTGGTGTTGTAGATGGAGGTGTCTGGCATAGCAGTTAAATGCCCATATCCCATATGGGACCACCTCAGGTTCAGCCCTGCCTCTGGCTCCCTATTCTAGCTTCTTGTGTATGTAGATCCTGGAAGGCAGTCGTGATGGCTCAGTACATTGATTTCCTTTTTTTTTTCTTTGTCTTTTTTGTTTTACTTTGTATTTCCTTTTAAATATTCGTGTTTTTTTTTTTTTTTTTGGAAAGGCAGAGCAGACATACAGAAAGAAGGAGAGACAAGCAGAAAGACCTTTCATCTGTTGGTTCACTCTTTTAATGGCTACAATGGCCAAAGCAGTACCATTATGAAGCCAAGAGCCAGAGGCTTCTTCCTGGTCTCCCATACAGGTGCAGATTCCAAGGCCCTGGGCCATCCTTGACTGCTTTCCCAGACCACAAGCAGGGAGCTGGATGGGAAGTGGAGCAACCAGGGCATGAATTGGCACTGATATGGGATCCTGGCACTTGCGAGGTAAGGATTTAGCCATTGAGCCATTGCTCTGGGCCCAATGTGTGGGTTTTTGCCATGCATGTGAAAGACCCGGGTTGAGTGATGCCAGGCTTTTGCCCCAGCTGGGGCCAGTGGGAGAAAATGGTGAGCAATTGGGCAGGTGTTCTCCCTCCGTTTGTCTCAGTTCTCTTTACCCCCCCCCCCATCTCTCTGCTTCTTAAACAGTACATACATACAATACATATGTAACTTCAAAAGCGAAAAATGCCATGGAAGCATGTGTAATATATCAGAAGTTATAAGCAAAACTAATTAAAAAAAAACAAAAAAGTTATATAGCATGACAAATATGATCCCAGTCCCATTTAAATAGGCCTAAAAGGTCAGAAATATTATAAAAAAAAAAAATACTAGTAATGGCCAGTTACAAGACTATAAAAGTATCGTTTTCAGGATAGGTTATCTGGTTTAGCAATTAGGACTCCACTTGTGGGAGACCCGGATGGAGTCTGGCTCCTAACTTGCCGCTTGGAGAGTGAAGCAGTCAGTGGAAGTGCTCTGCTTCTCTCTGTCTGACAGAAATGTGGAATAAAAGCTCAGTATCAGGTACAAGTGTATAACATTACCTTTTATTTATTTGAAAGTCAGATTTACAGAAAGAAGAAGAAATAGATAAAGATCTTCTGTCTACTAGTTCACTCCCCAGATGGCTGTGTGAGCCAAGGCTGGTCCGGGCCGGGAGTCTAGGACTTCATCCTTTGGGTCATCTTCTGCTGCTTTCCCAGGTGTTTTAGCAAATTAGAGCAAGGACCAGCTCCATAACTCAGCAGACTAGACCATAAGGACACCAGTTCTAGTCCCAGCTGCCCCACTTCCCATCGAGCCCTCTGCTTATGGCCTGGGTAAGCAGCAGAAGATAACTCAAGTTCTTGGGGGCCTACACCCATGTGGGACACCCAGAAGCCCCTGGCTCCTGACTTCGGATTAACTCAGCTCTGGCCATTGTGGCCATTTGGGGAATGATCCAGCAGATGGAAGACTTTCTCTGCCTCTCCTTCTCTCTGTAAATCTGCCTTTCAAATAAAAATAAATTCTAAATAATAATAATAAAGGTGGAGCAGTTAGGACTCAAACTAGTGCTCATGAGATGCTGGCAATGTAGACCCTGGCTTTCACAAGCACACCACAACACCAGCCTGGACATTGCTATTTTTCTAAGTCAGCCTCATGCGATTCTTCCTAATGGTGCAGGCAGAACTGGCTAGAAATCCCAAAATCAATGCCGTGCTCCATCCCATTTGTATCCCTTCTGTTCTGTGATCCTGAACAAATTGGTTCATCCTGGGTCTGGGTCTGCGTTGCCTGCCTTGTCTGTAAAGGAGCTTACAAATAATCTTTGCCTTGGGGTTCTTATGAAGATGCTGGGATGGTGCTGGGAAGAAGCGTGGCACCCTGTAATTCTTCAATAATACACACACAGTTGTGGGTGGTGTTATTTTCTCCTTCACTGTATCTTCCAAATGTCCTAAAACTAAAAGTTTTTTTGCTTGCTTTTTTTATTTCAAGCTTAAACTAACAAATGGCAACGTTTAAACTTTCCAAGGGCCATGCTCTTTTCCCTTGGGACCTAAGGCATTTCCTGGGAATGTGGCTAAAGGTTGTCTCCAGCCAGGCTCTGACTCCAGCTCTGTCCCTGCCTAGGGGACAGACACTGAGATCTGAGAGCAGGGCCATGTGGCGGTGCCCTGGGGGACCCCAGAGCTTTGTTTACACAGGACAGTGTCCCAGGGCCCAGATGCTCCTCACCCCAGCAGCTGCTGTCTGGACAAAGTCCCCCAGAGAGGCTGCCTCGACTCTGCCCTGTCCCCAAATCCTGCGTCCATCCAATGCTAGAAGTGGGCTCCAAGGTTTCTATTTGGGCGTATAAATGTTTTTGAAGTAAATAATGTTAGAGGGAACGGGTCTTGTAGTTCAGAGGGCTAAGCCTCCTCCTTTGCTGCCAGCATCCCATAATGGAGCATCAGAGTTCTGGATGCTGCACTTCCAGCTCCTACTAATGGGCTTGGGAAAGCATCAGAAGATGGCCATGTCACCTCACATGAGATACCTGGATATAGCTCCTGACTTTAGGTTGTTGTCCTGGCCCAGACCTGGCCTTTGCAGAAATGTGGGGAATAAATCAGCAGATGGAAGATCTCTGTCTTTGTATTTCAAATAGATAAAGGGATAAACTTAAAAAAATATATATATATATGTATTTTTTATTTTTAAAGATTTATTTTATTTTTATTGGAAAGGCGAATATACAGAGAGGAGAGACAGAGAGGGAGATCTTCCGTCCGATGATTCACTCCCCAAGTGAGCGCAATGGTCGATGCTATGCCGATCCGAAGCCAGGAGCCTCTTCCAGGTCTCCCGCGCGGGTGCAGGGTCCCAAAGCTTTGGGCCGTCCTCGACTGCTTTCCCAGGCCACAAGCGGGGAGCTGGAAGGGAAGCGGGGCTGCCGGGATAGAACCGGCGCCCATATAGGATCCCGGGCGTGCAAGGCGAAGACCTTAACCACTTGCGCCACCGCGCCGGGCCCAAAAATATATTTTTAAAAAGATTTATTTATTTATTGGGCCTGGTACAGTAGCTTAACAGCTAAAGTCCTCGCCTTGAAAGTGCAAGGATCCCATAAAGGCACTGGTTCTAATGGCAGCCCTGCTTCCCATCCAGCTCCCTGCTTGTGGCCTGGGAAAGCAATCGAGGATAGCCCAAAGCCTTGGGACCCTGTACCCACGTGGGAGACCAGGAATGGATCCTGGCTCCTGGCTTTGGATCAGCTCAGCTCCAATCGTTGCAGCCACTAGGGGAGTGAATCAGTGGACGGAAGACCTTCCTCTGTCTCTCCTCCTCTGTATATCTAACTTTATGATAATTAAAAAACATTTTTTTAATATTTATTTATTATTTGAAGGGCAGACTTACAGAAAGAATAAAGAAAAAAAAATTCCACCCACTTGTTCACTCCCCAAATTGCTGCAGTGAGTGGAGCTGAGCTGATCCAAAGCCACGAACTTGTTACAGGACTTTCATATGGGTGCAGAGGCCTAAGCACATGGGCCATTCTCCGTTGCTTTCCCATGCCATTGGAATGGAAGTGGATCAGAAGTGGAGCAGATGGGGCACAAAATGGCATACACAAGGTTTGCCAGTCCTTGCAGGTAGAGGATTAACCCGTTGAACCACCATGCCAGCCCCAAGAAAAGATTTTTTTTTAATATTTATTTATTTGAAAGGTAGATTTTTCAGAGCAAGGTCTTCCATTTGCTGGTTCACCCCCCAAATGGGCACAATAACTGGAGCGGGGCCAATCCAAAGTCAGAAGTGAGGAATTTCTTCCAATTCTCCCATGCAGGTGCAGGGTCCCAAGGTTTTGGGCCATCTTCGACTGATTTCCCAGACTACAAGCAGGGAATTGGATGGAAATTGGAGCATCTGGAACACAAACCAGTAACGTGGGATGCTTGTGCCTGGAGGTGGAGTACCAGCCTGGTGAGCCACTGTGTGAGCCCCAAAAGAAATGATAGTTAAGAAAAAGACGACAGTCATGGAGGTCAAATACCATCAAGTGTGTGAAACTCTTGTAAAGCATTCTAAAATTGTTATTAATTTGTATTATCTACTTCCTCCTCAACAAAAACAAACAAAACAAACAAACAAAAACACACAGACAATTGCTGGACTACCAGGTTTTCATTGTTGTTTTCCCTGAAGATGCTTAAGATTCCACTTTAAGGAATGCTTGGATGGCTGTTCAGTGGAAAGTTCCAGAAATGAGGAAGGGCAGAGGGCAAACTAAAGCAGCAGCTCAGACCCTGGTTCCCTACCATGTGTGAGACACTGGCCGCCCAACGGGGGCGGCTCCCAGGAGCTCCAGCACAGAGCCTGGGGAGGCAATGTGGCTGGGCCCCATCCTCGTCTGTACCCCCCCACCTCTCCTTTCAAACCTTAGGTCGCCTTTCCCATATCTCTCCTGGGAGCTTTATTTCTGTCCCTTTTCTCTTCTACAGCTGAGGAAATGAATCATCTCTCAGCCTGTTGTAAACAGCCCTGTGCCCTTGACCACAGCAGGGTCTCTCCAGGCGACCTCCGTGGCTCCCTTCAGGAGTTAAGTTCCTGCCCGCTGCTCTGGGCCTGGTGGCTCCACCTGCTGCAGCCAGGAGGTGATGTAAAAGGACACACACATGGCCTTCCATATAACAACTGTCATCTCTCCCTGCCCACCTGCACCCAAGCTGATTAGAGGGTCTGGGGAATTAGGGGACCGCAGGGTTTCCTGTGCCATCTTAATGGCCCTGCTAGGAGGAACTCAAAATCCTCATTATACGGACGGGAAGTCCAAGACTCAGAGAGGTGTGGGAGTTTGTTGAAGGACAAAGAGCAAGAAGGTGACAGCCAGCCTTCACACGCTGAAGCTGTGGATTTGTTGTAGTATGTTCGACATGAAAACATGACAGCAAACTCATTTCTGTCTCATACGAAAGAATTTTCACGTGAACAAGATTTATTTGAAGAGAAAACTTTTTAAAATTTATTTTACTTTGTATTGTAAAGTCAGATTTTTTTTAAAGATTTATTTTTATTATTTTTTCATTGGAAAGGCGGATATACAGAGAGGAGAGACAGAGAGGAAGATCTTCCGTCCGATGATTCACTCCCCAAGTGAGCGCAACGGGCCAATACTATGCCGATCCGAAGCCAGGAGCCTCTTCTGGGTCTCCCGCGTGGGTGCAGGTTCCCAAAGCCTTGGGCCGTCCTCTGCTGCTTTCCCAGGCCACAGGCAGGGAGCTGGAAGGGAAGCGGGGCTGCCGGGATTAGAACCGGCGCCCATATGGGATCCCGGGCGTGCAAGGCAAGGACCTTTAACCACTTGCGCCACCCTGCCGGGCCCAGTAAAGTCAGATTTTTAAAAAAGATTTATTTTTATTAGAAAGTCAGATATACAGAAAGGAGGAGAGACAGAGAGAAAGGTCTTCCGTCCATTGATTCACTCCCCAAGTGGCTGCAACAGCTGAAGCTGCGCCGATACCAAGCCAAAAGCCAGGAACTTCTTCCAGGTCTCCCACATGAGTGCAGGGTCCCAAGGCTTTGGGCTGTCCTCAATTGCCTTCCCAGGCCACAAGCAGGGAGCTGGATGGGATGTGGGGCTATTGGAATAGGGATCTTGGTGTGTGCAAGGCAAGGACTTTAGCCACTAGGCTACTGTGCTGGGCCTGGGAGTTAGTACCTTTCACACCTCATCTCAAACAAATTTCTCTAAGAACTAAGGAAATAATTTATTCTCAATAGCACTTGGCTCTGAGACAAAAGGGTCTCAGAAGGGTGGGATTGGTTAACTTCCTCATTCTGCTTCTAATGATATACTGATCTCTCAGGCACTATCTCCTTGGCGGTGGCCAGGAGGTGAGATTCGGTGGGTTGCTTCTAGTTGTTGATGTTAATTCTGCCCCTGTATGCTTTGAGGCAGGTGGGTGTCCTTGGGAGAAATGTGCTCTGGGGAAATCAAGATATGGAGGAGAAAATACAATTATATGTATGTAATTATATGTATTACAATTTTATATATATTTTAAAAGATTTATCTATTTTTTATTACAAAGTTAGATATATGAGAGAGTAGGAGAGACAAAGAGGAAGATCTTCCGTCCGATGATTCACTCCCCAAGTGACCGCAATAGCTAGCACTGTGCCAATCCAAAGGCAGGAGCCAGGAACCTCCTCCAGGTCTCCCGCGTGGGTGCAGGGTCCCAAAGCCTTGGGCCGTCCTCTGCTGCTTTCCCAGGTCACAAGCAGGGAGCTGGATGGGAAGTGGAGCAGCTGGGCTATGAACCCGCACCCATATATGATCCCGGCGAATGCAAAGCATGGATTTTAGCAGCTAGGCTACCATGTTGGGCCTAATAGACCAATACATATTTGGGGGGGAAAAAAGGGCACACCTCCTGTTGGCCACTGTCTGAGGTTCAAAGGAACGCTGGGGAAGCCACACTTCCTGGGGACTCAACTAGGCAGCCATTTACCGGATAGTGCAGGGGTTGTTTATAGAAGCCCAAACTACTGACCTCAGACGCCGGTGTGACCTGCAGTGCGTTTGAGGGCAGGGAGTGTAACTGATAGAGATTTCTGCAAACTATGATGTAACGCAGAGGGTTCTCTGCACAGTTGGCAGTGCTAAGGAGGTCAGCGAGGCTGGAGGGCTTCCCGAGGACGGGGCTGCGCATCCACAGCTCTAAGCAGACGGAAGCTCCTGTGTCAGTAGTGCGCGTTAGCAGAAGTGAGATTCCGTCCACTGTTCCAAGGAGCCATGAGAGAAGCAGACATATTCCCTTTATTCCTTATTTTTCTGGAGGGGGAACAAAGGCTCAGGAAGGCTGTTTAGATTGTTAGCAGTCTCGCTTCCAGCAAGTGGCTCAACAGGCTTGGACCTCCGGACCCCAAGCCGAGTGCTGCGGGGGCTGGTGCCTCCCGGGCGACCCCGGAACTCCCGGGCTGGTCGCGCCGTGGGCGGGGCGGCGGGGGGCGGGCCCAGCGGCCGGGCAGGGTGCGCTCCACCTGCGGTGCGCAGCACGCTGGCCATGGGCGGCCGCGGGCCGGGGGACCGCCAGGCTGGGTCCCGCTGACCGCCGGGCGGGCCATGGGCGACCGCGAGCGCAACAAGAAGCGGCTGCTGGAGCTGCTGCAGTCTGCGGGCACCGGCAACGCGCACTGTGCTGACTGCGGGGCAGCAGGTAAGCACCCCTCAGGCTCACGCCCCAGCGCCAGCTGGACCCGGCGTGACCCTAACACCCAGGCTGTGAATTTCCCAGGGCCCTCGACAGCCCTCCGCGTGTCCGACACGGACATACCACCCACCCGGACTTGGATCCCTGGCTCCCTACTCTGGGCAGGATTCGGATCTGTCCTCGAACCTGGACCCTAACCCTACATCCTGGACACTGGAATCAAGCCTGTCCCAGCCGGCATCCCCCACCCACACACACTCTCCTCTACACCCCTCTGCCCAGCGCGCCCATGATCTGGGTTCTCCAAGTCTTGCCCAGAACCAGGTGCTCCCCTCCTGCCCTCGGACTCGGACCTCCTAGCACGCCACGGGACCCCAGGCTGTCCTGTGCCCCCTTCCCCAGCCCGGGAGTTCTCCTCATTGCCCCTATCCACGCGCCCGAGCCCATGGATGCCAGGCACCCGGAGCCAGACTTTCCCGCCTGCAGGTGCTTGGTTCCCACTGAGTCCCGTAATTTGACCTTGGCACTCACCTTAGCTTCTCACCCCCAACCCAGGCACTCCCTCCAGGATCCTTCTTCCCCGCCCCCCCTTCCCCCGCTTGCCTGCCTTTCCTGAGGTCTGGGCTGACCAGAGGGTTCTTGCTGGTAACTTCATTGGCCCCGTGCGGGGTGACCAGCCAGGAGAGAAGGAGTTGGGCTGGCACTGTTTGAGCTCACTCAGCTGCCCTGCTCCCTTCCATAGATCCCGACTGGGCCTCTTACAAGCTGGGGATCTTCATCTGCCTGAACTGCTCCGGCGTCCACCGCAATTTCCCCGACATCAGCAGAGTTAAATCCGTGCGACTTGACTTCTGGGACGACAGCATCGTGGAGGTAGTTAGGGAAGAGGCAGGGTCGGGTGTGCCATTTCTACAAGGCTGGGGCAAGGGCGATGGCCAGCAAGTAACCTGTTAGACTGGCAGCTTAAACCTGGACTCAAATCCTGACTCTCTGGCTTGCTTCCCTAGGAGCCCTAAGGCCCTGAGGTGATTACTTCATCCTAACTTTTGCACCTGTTTTTTGGGGGTCACTGCCACTCCTGCACAGGGCTGCTGTTGGCTCAGTCCTAGCACAAAGCAAATAGACACTTAATCATTGCTGCTACTATTCGTGGAATTTCTGGACTGGGGCAGAGGAAGTCCCTTAATGGGTGGTCAGTGGCTCTCCCTCTCCAGCCAGAAAGAGGGTCCCTGGACTCTCCTGACCCCTGGAGATACAGGGCACCCCCTCCCAGCCCCCAAGCCTGGTGGTCACACTTTCTGGGCCAGAAAACCTTCCAGGAGCAGGCAATTCTAAATTGCTGGTTGGCTGGGGGTGTCAAAGACTTTGGTGGAAGCAGCTGCCGACTCTGCCAAGTTCTCTGGGCTGCAAGGGGTTGATTCCTGCTGGTCCACTGTTCCCTAGGAGCTGGGAGAGAACCAGCGAGCCAGAGCAGGTTCCTGCCCGCCCAAAGCCCACGTCCTGGTTTGGAAGACAGTCAAGAATCCAGCAGCATGGCACAGCAAGCTGAGGCCTTGGGTGTGCCTTGTCAGATTTTGCTCCCTTTGACAGGTGCATTCCCAAGGGTAACTCAGCAAGTGGATGGCAGAGCTGGGATCTGAACCCTGCTGCCCTGGGATCCAGGGCTAGAACCATCTCCTACAGATTTTCCAGGTGACCAGGAGGCCTGGCTGGATGTGCAGGGCATTGGAGCCAGAAATCAACCAGGACTGAGTTCAAATCCCAGCTTTCCACTGGCAACATGCTGTGTTGCCTTGGGCCATTCTCCTGTCCTCTCTGAGCTTTGCTTTCTTACAGTGCTATGAACATGGCTGGGAGGGGAATAGCTGTGGGGGCCTGTACCTGTGGGAGGCAAAGGGTCCTGGGCCCTCACTGCTCCAGGCTGGGCTTCCTGGTGTGGGCCAAGCCTGCTGGGTCGGCTCCTGCTTTGGGCTGGTTCCTTCCTCCCAGCCTAGGAGCTGGTAGGACCCGCAGCCTTCTGGGAAGATCGTGGTTTCATTTCATGTTTTTTTTTTTTTTTCAAGTTCTAATATTACCCCTGAGTTGCTGCTGTCTTGCAGTTTATGACCCACAACGGAAACCTCCGAGTGAAGGCCAAGTTCGAAGCCAGAGTTCCAGCTTTCTATTACATCCCCCAAGCCAGTGACTGCCTGTGAGTGGGTGACTCCTGAGGGAGTCTGGTGAGGGTCTCCGGGTCTCCTCACCCCTTTACCAAGCCCCTTGGTCTGTGGTGTTCTGTTCTATGGGCCCAGCAGCAGGTAGATCCAGGAGCACTTTGGGGGCCATCGTGGAGTGCATGTAGGCGATCTGGCTCAAGCCCCTCTCTCTGTTTCTGTCGCTTGTGTCTCTTCCCTTCTCTGAGCCTCGGTTCCTACTGTGAAGTGGGGGTTTTCTCTATGATCCATCCCTCTGCTTGCAGCTTACAGGTGGTGGCTAGCCATATGGCCATGGGGGGTTGCTGCTGCTTCAGCTGCTTCCTGTCGGTGTTATGTTTATGCACCTATGCCAGGTCTCTCATGCCCTCCAATGACATGCCTGGGCTGCAGATCCCTACCTAGTAACGGTGACAGTGACAGCGGCTGCTGATACCTGTCAGGCTTGCCCTGTGCACCAGGCTCTGGGCTAAGGGCCATGTGCATTCCTGTGCTGAGTTCTCTCTTAGGACAAGCACTACTGTTATCCTTATGAAACAGATGTAAGACCTGAGGCTGTCAGGAGCAGAACCAGGGCTGGCTTCTTCTGGCCCTTGCAACACCAGGGTCTGGGTGCTGGTATCATGGCACTGGAGCAGTCCTGGAGAGTGGCGGCTGTGAAGCCACAGGAGGGGTCAGGTCTGCTGGAGCTGAGGGATCAGTGTGACACAGGTGCTTGTGGGTCCCGGGTCTCTGTGGGCCTGACTGCCTAGGCCTGACCCTCCTTCCAGGCACCCAGCCTCATCACCAGGGAACCTTTCTGCGGCTTGTGACCCTGCATCTTCCTGTCAGGCAGGTGGCCTCCCTGATCAGGCAGCAAGGTCACTGCAATGCCAAGTGACATTGGATATTCATGGCATCACTCGTAGCTTAACACAAAATTGTCAGCTTAACAGTGAATTTGCTACAGATGTATTACATTTTTAAAAAGATATATATACATATATTATTTTGAATTTTTGAATTATGTGTTGCAATTTTATATAGACTGGGATTTCCCCGTATCCCTCACCCCCTGACAGATTTTCCCCATTTTACTACAGTGGTATAATCCTTCATAAGGAATTATAATTGCATCAGTCTCTTATTTAAGTGTACCCCAACATTGCTGGTACAAAGTCAGACAGTCCAGCATCCCATTGTCTACACTTGTCCAATAGTTTTATTGGGAATCCATCTTTCATCTGGAAGCAGGGATGCATGTTGCATTATACCTCATATCTGGATATGGTAGACCCCAGTAATCCATCATTACAGATGGATTAAATTTCAAGTCCTGCCCTGGAGTTGCCTCCACAAGGCCAAACCAAAAGATTGCACAAGCCTTGTGAAACCCATCAGCCTGGACACTCTTCACCTCTGCAAGGCCTAGACATCTGTGTGGGGCTTGGAGGGGTTGGGGTGAAAGCCAACTCAAGGTACATTCCAGCTATGTGGCCTTGGTGGGCACCTTTGGGTAACAAGACAAATTGCACAACTTTCCTGGCTGGCCCTGCAGTCCCTCAGCACTGAGACCAGTCCAGGGATGCTGGCGCTGTGTGGAGGGGCAGGGGAAACACAGCTGTTGCTCACACATCCCTTCCCTGCTCCTCCCTTGCCCCTCCCACCACTGCCCCACTATGAGAAGAAGGACCTCTGTGATTACTGCGCACCCCGGTCTTGGACAGTGATGCTGGGGTTGTAGTATGGTGCTAAGCATTAAGTGAGATAATCCACATAAATTCCCTCCCTACCCTGCCTGGTTTGGATCCACTTCTTTCTGTCCATTGTGGATGGTGGCCTGGTCCCCAGCCCAGCCAAGGGATGTGCCTAAAGAGGAACCCACTCTGCTCTTCACCTCCCTGTTGACACATGTCCCTCTGCTCCAGTGGCTGGCTGAGCACCCAGGCTTTCTGTCTGTGGTGCTTGCTTTCTGCCCGCTCCACATGGATGTTCCTTGGCATGACTCCTGCCATAAGCTTGCACTTTAGCCCTCTGCCTGGGATCTGCAGCTCCTGTAAGTCCCCTTCTTCCAGGGTTACTGGCTGTGGCTGTCTAGGCTGTGGGCCAGGGTTCCTTCCCTGTGGCTGGCTTGGGACTCTCTTCCATGTTCTGGGTTTGCAGACTGTTCGTTGGGAAGGAATCTTGACTGCAAAGGACAGAAGCCTAATTCAAAGCAGCTTTCACCAAAGAGAGTTTCAGGGGTTGGTGCTTGCACCTAAAGAGGGTCATCCCAGGTTGGTGCTGCCCTAAGGAGGACCCAGCAAGGGACTCAGCCAGGGTCATGTCTGTCACACTCTCTGTGGCTTGCGAGCCTGCATCTTCCTGTCAGGCAGGTGGCCTCTCCGTTCAGGCAACAAGGTCACTGCAGATGCCAGACTGCTTTCCTTGCCCACTACCCCAGAGAGGATTTCCAGCCAGTCTCTCCTCTAGCTTTGGTGCTTTGGAGCCATGCAGCCCTGAGCAGCCTGGGCTCTAGGTCATTTCTATGGCCAGGAGGTGAGGTCCCATGCACCTTGTAACAACTTCCCTGGCAAAGATGACAGGGACTCATACAGGTAGAATTATCCCACTCCCAGTGGCATGGTTTCCCTGTAGTAGTCGGGGATGACAGTGTCTTGTTGAGATAGCATCAAACATGGTGCTGCCAGCCAGGGTGATCACTCAGCAGCCCTCAGGGCATTCAGGGATCACCCAAGTGCAGAGGTGTTAAGTGCAGTGGTCCTTGACACACAATGGGTACTTGATAGAGTGAGACCAGGTGCAGGTGACTAGATCCCCCCAAAACCACAGCTCTGCCCAGGGCAGCCTGCCCAGAGTTCATGGGCAGGCCGCAGCAGGAGGCCCTTGAGCGCTCTGACTTCCACTCATGTCCGTGCAGTGGGAAGGGCAGTATGGAGAGCCAGGGTAGTCGGCACCAATTGCTCTAGAGAGTTGAGGCTGGCCGGGCTGCAGTAGTGCAGTGGTTCTCCCACAGGATGTGGGGAAGAAATAGCTTCTCATGTCAGAGAGATGCCTGAAGACACCTTTGGATATCACCACTGGGGTGCATAGAGGCCAGAGATACTGCTGAGCATTCTATAAAGCACAGGAGAGCTCCCTCCCACAGAATATTTGTTTAGCATCAAATAGTCATAAGCACCAAAGCTGAGAAACCCTAGGGTAGCCTGAGCAGGCCATGGTATTTCCCCTCTGTCCTGCTCAGCCACAGACCTTGGCAAGTTCATATGGGAAGAGAACACTTCAGACACAGCTAACCAGAAGCTCTCCATTTTTAGAGTCTTAAAGGAGCAATGGATTCGAGCAAAATACGAGAGACAGGAATTTATGGCTGATGGGAAAATCATCTCCCTGCCAGGTAAAGCCGTTTTCATTGTTCTTGGAGAGCTGTGTTTTAACAAGATGCAGAAAACAGAAGTGCCTGGGTGTTGGGAGTTGATCCCTTTGAGAGATGATACCTGCTACCCTCACTACAGCCTTTGGAACAGCGACCCAGGAGCAGGTGGGGTTCTGGGGTCATGGACTGGAGGAACATATTAGTCTGAGGTTCCTGCAGAGTTGCAGTAGTGTGCATTCTTAGGAGGGACTATAGAGAGCTACTGTCACCGGGGGAAGAGGAGTCCAGCTAGGGAGAGGCACCCCTACTCCTGGCTTTCATGGTCCTCAGTGCAAGCAGAGGCGGACTGCCATGGTGTGTATGTGTAGGTGAATCAGCAGGTTGTAGGGGAGCAAGTGTTCATTCACTGAGCTGAGGCTGTCCCTGACCCAAAGGGACGCAGAGCACCACGGGCAGTCCATGCTCATGTCTTCTGGCTACTAGGCATGCCAGTATTCCTGTAGTCAGCAGGTCACACATTGTTGTCAGTGTCATGGGTCTGATGTTAGACTAAAGGGTTAGTTGGTCCAACTTCTTACAACTTGGAGTTCTTATACATTAGCTGGATCTTCTTTTAAAACTTTTTCTTGATTTACTTTGATTTTGTTTGAAAGATAGAAGAATAGAGACAGAGAGATCTTCCATCCTCTCATTCATTCCCCCAAATGCCTGCCACAGCTGGGGCTGGGCCAGCAGAGGCAGGAACTTAGCTCTCATGTCTGGCCTCCCACCTGGCTGAGCATGACCCAAGGACTGAAGCCATCATCTGTCATCTACCTGTGCAGGAGGCTGGAATGGAGATGGAGGAGCTGAGTCTCCAGCCAGGCTCTCCTATGTGCAGCATCTTAGCAGCTGTACCAAACGTCTGCTCCTGGTGACAGAATCCTAGCCCTGGGGCACTTGTGGCCCCAGCCGTCTGCTCAGTGCATAGCCTGACCCCAGGCAGAACCAGGCAGGGAAAGGTCTGCATAGGGAGAGGTCTACATTAGTGCTGGCCCCTGGGGATGGGGTCCCTGAGGCAGCTGCAGTGGTGAAGTCAGCCTGGAGTAAGTCGCAGAGGGGAGCACTCAGGCCATACCTGAGAGCCTGCTCGGGGTGTGAGCTGCCTGTGCAGCCCCCAGGGGTAGGGTGTTCACCTGTCTCCTTCTTGGTGGTTAAGGCAATCGCGAGGGCGTCCTGTGGAAGCGAGGGAGGGACAACGCTCAGTTCCTGAAGAGGAGGTTTGTGCTTCTGGCAAGAGAAGGCCTACTGAAGTACTACACCAAGGAGGAGGTAAGAGGCGGGGCCGTGGCTGCAGCGGCTCACCCCCCAACTCAGCGCGTTAACCAGTCCTGCGGCTGAGGTCAGCCCCTGAGAATAAGCACAGCACTCCGTCACTTGTGCTTGTTCATGCGGTCAGTCCAGGCCAGCAAAAACCATACTGTTCACCTGGAATCAGTGTTCACTGGCCCATGCCTGAGCCTTTGACAGCTGCTCAATCTTACATCTTTCGTTTATCAACTTAAGAAGCATTTATTGAGTGCTTATTGTATGCTACTCGGGACTCCAGTTAACTGAACAAAGCTTTTGTTCTCAGGGAGTGGAGGGAGATAGGTGCAGTGTCCCCGAGTAATCCCGTGGAGCAGGAGGAAAGGCTGGGGTATAGCAGAAAGGATCATGGGGGACAGCAACCCCCTCCAACTTGGAGCGTTTGCATTTGCTGGACTCCAGGTCTCCTTGAGTGCAGGGGCCCAAGGGCTTGGACTATCCTCCACTGCTTTCCCAGGCCATTAGCAGGGAACTCTATTGAAAGTAGAGTAGCCAGGACTTGAACCAGTGCCCATATGGGATACCAGCAGGGGTAGAAGTGGAGATGTGAGTTAGGAAGTTACTGCATAACCCGTGGTAGAAATAATTGAGTGTTAGACTGGGATGGTGGTGGGGGAGCTGGGTGGGAGTGGTCAGAATCTGAGTGTGTTTTAGAAGTAGAGCGAATATGCATTACTGAAGGGTTGGATATAGGTGCAAGAGCAAGACAAATCAAGGCTGACTGCTCAGATGTTTGCCCTACAACACTGTAAGGATGGATTCAGCATTTGCTGCCATCCCTGCACGGGAAGGAATGTCAGAGTTCACAGAGAGTGAACTGTGTGAGAAAAACAAGCCATGGGTTTCTGAAAAGTTTTGCACCAACACGGTCTATTAATTCGACTTTGCCATAAACTCTCTGAATTATTCTCCTGAGTCTGCAGGGTCCAGAACTGCAGTCATTAGCTGTGGATGGCTACTGAGTGCTTGGAATGGATTCAATGCAACTATGGAACAGGATTTTCAACATTTATTTATTTACTTTTTAGATTTATTTATTTTTATTGCATAGTTAGATATATATAGAGAGAGGAAGAGAGACAGAGAGGAAGATCTTCCTTCCGATGATTCACTCCCCAAGTGGCCGCAATTGCCAGAGCTGAGCCGATCCGAAACCAGGAGCCAGGAGCTTCTTCTGGGACTCCCACACGAGTGCAGGGTCCCAAGGCTTTGGGCCATTCTCTCCTGCTTTCCCAGGCCACAGCAGAGAGCTGACTGAGTCAAGGCCTTTCCAAACCCCTCTGAGCTCAGAGAGACCAGCCTGACGAGGCAGGACCCCTATGGTAACTGCACACAGGACTCGGGGAGATCTGTGTGCTGTGATGTCATGGCAGGGACATTTCAAGACCACACCCCGGTAGGGCAGGGACAGCAGGTAAATGCCCCTCAGACCGCCTACATCTGGTATCTAGTGCCTGGGTTCAGGCTCCAACTTCTTGCCGACATGCACCCTGGGAGGCCACAGGTGGTGGTGGACCAAATGCTGGGATCCCTGTCGCCCACTCCAAAGACCCGAAGAGAATTCCTAGCTCCAGGGTTCAGTCTGGCCCTGCCCTCAGTGGGTATCTGGGGAGTGAACCACTAGATGGGAGAGCTCTGTCTGTCTTCTTTACTTTTCAAATAAGTAAAAGTAAATAAATAAGTTAAAAAAAAAAGGCCCATACAAGGTTACAACAAGGTTATCAGGGTCAAGGTCTATGTGAGGGTGACCAGAGGTCGCCGTCTGCATCCTGAGCTTCCTCTTTCTCTCTCTCGCTTTCAGGGGAAGAACCCCAAAGCTGTCATCAGCATCAAGGATTTGAACGCCACCTTCCAGACGGAGAAGATAGGGCATCCTCATGGGCTGCAGATCACCTACCAGAAAGACGGCCACACCAGGAACCTGTTTGTGTATCATGAGAGTGGGAAAGTGAGTTGACCACGACTCTGCCCACCCCCAGCCCAATGGCCTAGGGACCCCGCAGGCTCGGCTTCTCTGTGACAGGCATGAGAAAGTTGGAATGCAATGGGGAGAGGGGTTGATGTAGGGGTGTGGCATGGACACAGTGTGCAGCCCCCACGGGCATTGGGTTCATGCCCAGGGATGGCCCATCCATGTGAGGCCGCAGATTCTCACTGTGGGAGGAGGAATCTGGATGGGGTCTCGCCTTGTTGCCTCCCAGCCATCCTAGACCCATAGCACCAGTGGCACCTGGGGACTGGTTAGAAGCCGAGGTTCTGGCCCACCCAGATCCATCATGTTAGAAAACTGCATTTTAGCAGGGCCCCTGAGAAATCCAGATATGCGTGAGAGTTAATGGTCCCAGGACCCAGGCCAGCCTGAGGGGGCCCAAGAGAATCAGCAAGAGTGGAGCACATGCAGGCTCAGGCACCTGGCGGGAAGAGGGACAGAGATGCTAAGTGGGGTGGTGTGGAGCTGGGGCTGGTCTTTGAGAGTGTCTATGAACCGTGCTGGATACTGTCCTTAGGGACTGCTCCACCATGTTTCTGAATTGTCAAAACGGCCACCTGTTCTGGAGGCTTGGTCATGTTGAGTCATGCAGCCCATGGGTCCTGAGCCCTACCCATGGGAGCTGGGGAGCTGAGTTTCCCAGTAGGCTCCATGCCAGTCTGCATGGAGGGGCTGCAGTTGGAGATGGAGTCCGGGACGCTGCCGGTCTCAGAAAGCCCCTTCCATCCTGTGTCTCTGGATTCTTCTTCTTCTTCTTCTTCTTTTTTTTTTTTTTTAAGATCTGCTTTATTTTTATTGGAAAGTCAGATTTACAGAGAGGAGAGATAGAGAGAAAGATCTTCCATCTGCTGATTCACTCCCCAAGTGGCTGCAATAGCTAGAGCTGAGCTTATCTCAAGCCAGGAATCAGGAGATTCTTCCTGGTCTCCCATGTGGGTGCAAGGTACCAAGATTCCAGGCTATTCTCCACTGTTTTCCCAGCCACAAGCAGGGAGCTGAATGGGAAGAGAAGCAGCCAGGATACAAACGTGCCCATAAGGAATGCCAATGCATGTAAGGCAAGGACTATAGCCACTAGGCTAATGCGCCGGGCCCGGTCTCTGGATTCTAACTCCCACTGCTCAGAAGGGTTCTGAGGGTAGAACAACCATGATTCACCAACTTGAGCACACTTTAGTCACTGTCGTTATTACTGGCTCCTGGTGGTGACAGAAAAGGAAAGTCCTGTTGTTACCTTCACACCCCATCTTCTTTCATGTATGCCCTAGCTCTCCTAATGAATTCTTGTTGAGCAAGCCCAGCAGTGTGCAAAGCACTGGGTCAGTCAGGTTCTAGGGTGTCCGGGAGTAGATGACACAGCTGTGGGCCTCAAAGGATTCACAGTGTAGGAAAGATAGGAGGCAGGCATTCAGGGTGCAGTGTGATGGAGGGAGGACATACTGGGACACAGAGAAGACGTGGAAGCACCCTACTGGGTGTGGAGGTGGGCTCAGGGCATCGTTCCAGAGGGAGGGGTTGCTGCTGAGGACGTGCTGTAATAGCACTTGAAGGGCAAGAGGTGTGACTGGGCTCCTCAGAGATTAGAATTGGGAGCTCAAAGAGGAAGATACGGAAGAGGCGATACAGGGAGAGAGCAAGTGCATGCTTTCCTTCTATCAGACACACAGGTTTTGTAACTCCGAGGGTCAAGTGATGTGACACTTCTTTGTTCCTCTATGTTAAACGACTCTGACCACAATTAGCAAGAAATTCAGTCAGAGTCAACCTGATCCATTCCCTCTGTGCATTTCACCAGATTCTTAGGACGCATGCTGTCTGGGAGATGTGGCTGGGTCCCTGACTCTTAGTGCAGTTCAGATTGGCATGGCCCTTCCATGGCACTCAGTACCATGACGACCCAGGCCCTCCTAACACCAGGTTGCCTCCCTTGTGCCCCTCTGTTGTGCCTCTGACAGCATGGGGCTGGTCTTTCCATTTCACTTTGTGTCCAGCTTCTCTGTTAGATGGGCCTGAGTGGGGATTGTAATTCATACTTTCAGGAACTAAGTAGGTCATTTAAAAATGGACAGGAGGTGCTGGTGTTGTGCACAGCCAGTTAAGCTGCCTCTTGTGGCACTGGTACCTTCAAATTCTGGCTGCTCGCTCTTTTTATTCCTTCCTTCCTTCCTACCTTCCTTCCTTCCATCCTTCCATTCTTCCATCCTTCCTTCCTTCCTTCCTTCCTTTCTCTTTCTCTTTCTTTCCCTCCCTCTCTCCCTCCCTCCCTCCCACTCTTCCTTCATTCCATCCTCCTTTTTTCTATTTCTTTTCTTCCTTCCTTCTTTCTTTCTCTGCCTTTATCCTTCTTTCCTTTCTTCTTTCCTTAGTTCCATTTTAAAAATATTTAATGAATCCGGCACAGTGACCTAGCAGCTTAAAGTCCTTGCCTTGAACACGCCCAGGATCCCATATGGGCACTGGTTCTAATCCCTGCAGCCCACGTCTCATCCAGCTCCCTGCTTGTGACCTGGGAAAGCAGTCAAGGATGGTCCAGGGCTGTGGGAGACCCGGAAGAGGATCCCTGGCTCCTGGCTTCAGATTGGCTCAGCACCAACCATTGCGGTCGCTTGGGGAGTGAATCATTGAATGGAAGATCTTCCTCTCTGTCTCTCCTCCTCTCTGTATATCTGACTTTCCGATAAAAATAAATAAATTAAAAAATATTTACTTATATATTTGAAATGCATAGTTATAGAGAGAAAGATCTTCTACTCATTGTCCACTCTCCCAAATAATCTGACAGCTAGAACTGGGCCCAGCGAAGGCCAGAGGCCAAGAGCTTCTTCTGAGCCTCCCAAGTGGGTGTTGGGCTCCTAAACACTTGAGCTATCTTCCTCTGCTTTTCCCAGATCATGAGCAGGTTGCTGAATTGGAAGAGCAACTAAGACACAAACCAGCATCCACATGGGATGCCGATGTCCTAAGTTCATAAGTGGCTACTTTATCCACTTTGCCACAACGCTAGCCCTGCTGCTTCACTTCTGATCCAGCTTCTAGCTAATGCACCTGAGAAGGCAGCAGGTGACGGCCAAGCGCTTGGGCCCCTGTCACCTGTGTGGGTGATCCAGATGAAGCTCCTGGTTTCTGGCTTTGGCCTGGTCAAGGCCTGGCAATTGCAGACATTTGGGGAGTGTACCAGCAAGTGGAAGATCTCTGTATGTCTCCCCATCTTTCTGTGTCTCTGCCTTTCAAATAAATGCTTTTAAAAGTTAGAAGTGAAGTGTTTAGATCAAGGAGTGGTAGGGGCTATGGTAAACAGGAAACACTGAATAGAGAACTGAAAAAAAAAACAAAAAACAAACATTTCAAAAGCCAAACAAACATGTCTCCAGGTTGGATTTGGCCCTGAGGCCTGGAAAGAGGTTGGGAAAGGAAGGCCCCAGCACAACCTTCCTGGGATGGCTCCAGGCCCTTTGTGCCTGAGACTGAGCTAAGTTCTTAAAGCCCAGGACAGCTGTCTGGAAGACTAGGCCATTGTGTTTGACCTAGGAGATGGAAAGGGGAAATGTTTTCTTCCTTTGCAGCCATATTCAAATGGCTTTCCCCATCCCTGGGTTCCCTCAGTGGCCAGCACTGCAGATTTGTGGGGAAGGCTTTCAGCTTCCCAACTCCATAAGTCTGAAGAGACTTATGCAAGTGCAGTCAGGACCCAGTTGCTTGACCAAGGCAGGGCAGGAAGTGGGGGTGACTGAAGAGTCAGGCGCTTCTTAGAGAAGCAGCGCTTGGGCCAAACCAGCAGCCCCAAATCCATCCCTTACCACATCTAAACTAACCTGCAGGGAAAACAAAATGTTCTAAGAATAAGGTTGGCAGGAAAGAAGGGGGATAAAACAGAGTGGGCAAGGAAGGGGCAATCTGTGTTGGGTGGTTTGTAAACAGTGGTGTGTGGAAGGGCTCCCAAGGTACTGGTCATGTTAGAGAACTTACATTTTTAAAATACATCTATCAATCTGAAGGCAAAGTGAAAGAGACAAAGAGAGACCTTCTGTTTCTTGGTTTTCTCCTTAAACAGCGAGGGTGAGGCCAGGCCAAACCAGGAGCCAGGAACTCTTATCTTGGTCTCCCAAGTCCTCCGGCTATCATGGCCTGCTGCCTCCAAGGTTTGTTAGCAGGGATCTGCATCAGAATTGGAGGCAAGATTCTACCCCAAGCACTCTCATATGGGGTGCAGGGTTCCCAAGTGGTGGCCTAATCCACATGTCATAATGTTTTCCTGCGTCCTGTGAAATAGACTGAATCAGAATTGGATTTAGCAAGTCACTCTGGCTGCCTGAGAGAACCCAGTGGATACAACAGAGCAAGGCCAGTGAGGCAGGGTTCCCCAGGAATGCATCCTCCTAGAGTGATGGCAGGAAGGGCCACGTCAGTCCAAGTATCCCAGAGAAGTCCTGGGTTCCTCTCTGTCCCCCGGCGAAGGCCAGTCTTTGACACCTGAGGATGTCTTTCCCAGCTTCTTTCTCAGAGTGTCTTACTGAGCCACAGCATTGTGTCACCTGGGAGTTTGTGCAGGGATACATATTCCTGGGCCCCCTCTCCAGGCTCACTTAATCTGAATCTACATTTATTTATTTATTTTTAATCTATATGAAAAGCAGAAAGAGAGACATAGAGCTCCCATCTACTAGTTCACCTCCCATATGTCCACAACAGCCAGGACTGGGACTAGCCAGTCTGGAGCCAGGAACTCCATCTAAGTCTCCTATGTGGGTGGCAGGGCCCAGCACTTGATCCATCCCCTGCCGATTCCCAGAGTGCACATGGGCAGGTAACTGGAAGCGGAAACAGAGCCAAGACTCCAACCTAGGCACTCTGCTATGAACAGTAGGAACCTCCCAAGCAGCCTCAACCACTACTCCAAACATGCACCCCTGACCTGCATTTCCCAGGGATCCCCAGTGTATCCTGCACACATTAGAAAGTGAAGGGATGGGGCCTGGTGCCTAGCCTAGCGGCTAAAGTCCTTGCCTTGAATGCACCAGGATCCCATAGGGGCACCGGTTCTAACCACAGCAACCCCACTTCCCATCCAGCTCCTGGTTGTGGTCTGGGAAAGCAGTCGAAGACGGCCCAGAGCCTTGGGACCCTGCATCCACATGGGAGACCTGGAGGAAATTCCTGGCTCCTGGCTTTGGATTTGGCTCAGCACCGGCCGTTGTTGTCACTTGGGGAGTGAATCATTGGATGGAGGATATTTCTCTCTGTCTCTCCTCCTCTCTCTATATACCTGATTTTGTGATAAAAATAAATAAATCTTAAAAAAAAAAAAAAGAAAGTGAAGGGATGGGCATTCAACCGAGCAGTTGAGACACTCGTTGGGATAGCAGCATCTCACACTGGAGTGCATGAGTTCAAGTTCCAGCTCCCTCTGATTTCCTGTGAATGCACCCCTGAGCAAGCAGCCGTGATGGTCTGAGTGGTTAGGTCCCTGCCAGCCACATGGAAGATCTGGATGCATTCCCAGCTCCAAGCTTTGGCCTGACTCTGCAGATGAAAGCTTGCTTTATCTCTCAAATAGACAAAGCATGTGAAAAGTGCTGTCCCAGGCTGTCACTGGCTCCCTGCAGCCTCTGTAGGTGCTCTGCTCTGCCCAGAGTGCTCCCTGCACAGGGTAGATGATGAAGCCACAACATCCTCCTCCACAGATGTCCCCTGGGTAGGACCTGCGTGCAGGTGCCCCAGACCTGAGTCCTGCGGCTCTTGCCACCATGCCACTCTCACGGGTTGCCCACTCAATGTGCTGTGCATCTCTCTCTTGGCAGGAGATAGTGGACTGGTTCAACGCCCTCCGGGCGGCGCGGTTACAATACCTAAAAACAGCCTTTCCTGAGCTCCCAGAATCCGAGGTAAGCTCACCGTGGCCCCAGCTTCCAAGTGTATTCCCCAGCTTTTCCTTCTCTTGACCTTGTAGACACTCACAGGACAGACCAGGGCTGTCTGCAGGTGGGACCCTAAGACTGAAGTGAGGTAGGGGCTCACAACCTTACACCTGGCAAAGCCAGCTGCAGAAAGCTGAGCTGTATCTCTGCTTCAGGACACGTGGCCGCTGTCTACAGCGACCAAATACCCAGTGTGTGGGTTTTTGTTTCTGACCCCTTCTGCCACTGGAAAGTACACATGATCCCTAACAGCTACTTACCAACAGCTTTTGCCCTTCAGGAGTCCGTTATGCTAGCAGAATTAATCATTCTCTTTCTATCATCTCCCCTTTTCACTGTGGGGTTTCTGGTCTCAGGAAGGCCCTGAGATCTTCCCCACTGTAATTTTTCTAAAAGATATTGATTTTTATTTGAAAGGCAGCTTTACAGAAATAGAAGGAGAGACAGAAGATCTATGTGCTAGTTCATTCCCCAAGTGGCCACAACAGCCAAAGCTAGGCCAAACCAAGGCTTGGAGTTTCTCCTGGGTCTCCTTGGAGTCTTTCCACATGAGTGCAGGGTCCCAAGGAGTTGGGCCATCCTCCACTGTCTTTCCAGACCATAAGCAGGGAGCTATATCAGAAATGGAGCAGCCGGGACTGGAACTGCTGCCAATATAGGATGCTAACACTTCAAGCAGAAGTTTACCTAGCTAAACGAAACTGCCAGCCCCTCCCCACCGTAATCATAATAGAAACACTCAGCCTTCCATGGCCAAGGTCATGGAGAACTGGAGAATTCCACAGCCACCTCTGCCAGGCTTGGGTGTGAAAGCCCATGTGGTGTGCTTACCTTCAGTCTGGAGGCTTGGGTCCTCATGGAAACTCAATTATTAATTTGCGGGTGACTACTAGAAGCCTTGGCACCTCTCCTCTCTGAGCATCTGGTAAGATGGCGGTTGGTCAGGGTCATCTTCAGAGTCTCTTCTGGCTCTGAGCTACTCTGGTCTGTCCCATTTTTGGTTCCTCTCTAAGATTCTGTAAGTGATGGGCATGGAAAGGCCATCTTCCTTCTGGGATTTTCTTGTTACCAACCATTCAACCCTCCTGGAAAGTCTAAATTTTCCTTCGTTAAGAGGTTTTCAGGGAGCTAGAAGGGGACGCAGCCCATTCCAGGTCCAGTGCTATGCTGAAGATGGATCCATCTGAGTCCAACAAAGCCTGGGTCAAGGCCCCAGATGTGGACATGCCAAGTCAGCACCCAGAACTGATCAAGGCTTGCCTCTGTGAGCATTAGGACTGCTGACCAGAGAGGCACATGGCACAGGTGCTCAGCCTTACATCATCTGTTAGGTTCCCATCTTGGCTGACCTGTGCAGATGAACCCAGTCGTCTGTCCACGGCCATGTGGTCCTTTCCCTTCATCATTTACCATCATGCTCTCTGATGCCCCTCTACCCCTAGCTGGTCTCCTCCCAGCCCACTTCCTTGTTGTTCCTTCCACCAAGTTTGGCTCTGCAGTTCCCCAGTCTTGGCCCTGGGCCCTGGAGCTCCAGGGACGGGCCTTTCTTCTTGGAAGCTTGCCCCAACTTATTAGACTGGCCTCTGGAGCACAGGGGGGCCCATGTCAGTCTCTGCCTGCCTCTACAGACAGAGGACGCAGGCTGGAATTGGATCCATGGCTTGGTTTCCTAACTACACAATGGAAGCAGCCTGGAGACAGAGGCCCCAGAGCCCTGGTCTAGAGCGTTCTCTATTTGCCCAGCTTGCCGTCACCTCCTGGAGGCCCTGGGCCTGATCCCCACCAGTGAGCGGACCCTGGTCAGGAGGCTCTGGAGTGTTCACATGTATCAGCACAATGTAGGGGTGCTGGGAGCACCATCACTTCCCTGGTGTGGATCCCAGCTCCTTGGTCCTCCTGCTTCGTGACCTTGAGAAAACTCCCTGTCGTTTCTGTGCAGCCTGATTTCATGGGGGTACACCATAAGGCTGAGAAGACCTGCCTCCCCGGGGGTCTAGGACTGTGCCAGAGCCCAATATACACCAGATTCTCCCAATAAGTTTCCCAAAGCCACGAGCATCTCCTCAGAGCTTCACTTGTACCTGTAACCCAACAATCACTCAGCTGAGACAGCCCCGCCCAGCAGGCTCTGACCACACCGAGGGTGCCGTGGACTGGCTCTGCTGAAACATTGAAAATTCTACCCAGGGCATGTTCTTAATATAACGCAGCTGGCTGCTGGCCACCAGCTCACATCCTTCCCCATGCACACTTCCCCTTGGCTGTGGAGCAACATTTTGTGGGGGAACCTCAAGCCCCCAGTGATGAGCAGGGGGTCAGATTCTGTCTTTCTCTTCCCAGCTCCTGCCACTCCTCACCCGGAATTACCTCAAACAAGGCTTCATGGAGAAGACGGGGCCAAAGGTATGTCACCCATGGGAGCAGGGAGGGGCGCTTGCAAGGCCCTGCCCAGTAGGCAGTTACTACAGAATTGGGGCATTGGGGAAATGGGTGAGTGGGTGGGGGTGAAGAGGGAGGAAAGGGAAGTAAAGCCAGACTCGTGAATTCCTGGGCTAAAGAACATGTCAGATGCTTGGTGAGCCAGTGTGGGCGCAGGCGCCTTTCCCCCGTCTCATCTCGTGGCAGCCCCACTCTTGTTCTCATCACTTTCAGCTTCGCTGAGCTTCCCCCAACTCCCCCCGCCCTGTGAAAGTAAACACACCTGCCAGAGGCACATGCGCATGGGCACATGGCTCCCCCCGCCCAAACCCTCTCCCCCTTATATACACACACACACACACTTGGCCACAGGGACACCCCTGTGGCTGCTCACCCCCACTTATCCATGGAGGAAGGGAAGGCCTAGTTGCTTTGGGCAGGGGTGTCCAGAAAGGCAGAGCCTGGATATTGGGGGAGTCCAGGGTCAGCAGGAGGTCATAAGGGGAGGGAGGAGCATGGGAGGGCCAGAAAGGGAAACCAGGGAGAAAGTAGATAGACAGAGCTTTCTCTTGGAAAGGTTTAGGGTGATTTCTAGAATGGTTGTTCAAAGGACTGGACCAGGAGCTAGGGCCTTGGGCAGGTGGAGGGGCATGCGAAGGTTGCTGAACTTCCTGCCATCCCTGGCCTGGGGCATCGCCCTCACTGTCTGCTGACCTCAGGTTAGGATTTAGCCCAGGCCAGCACTTTCAGACTTGTCGAGCAGCAGCCACTTCTGATTGCCCCAGCTTCCTTTTTCTGAGAGTTCTTTGTCCGCAGCCTGAGAAAGAGGGAAGCGCCCTGGTTAACCCAAGAGTTACCTGGAGGCAGCTGGGAGAAGCTGGCAGGGGAGGGAGGATGGTGGAGGGTTGGAGGAGAGGGTCCCCAGAGCCCTTGCCTAGGCTCCCCAGGAGGCATCCTTAGCGTGTCTGACCTCCAGGATGTTTGCCCATGGAGGCCCGGAGGGGACTGGAGAACTGGCAGGACCAGCTAGCTCTTGGGGCTAGGCCTGGCTGGCCTCTGGCCTCAGGGATCTGTCCTCAGTTCCCACCCCCACCCCTAGCCAGGCCAGGCTCTGCCATTCTTGGTAAGGAGCTTTCTTCTTCTGCAGCAGAAAGAACCTTTCAAGAAAAGGTGGTTCGCCCTGGACCCCCAGGAGCGGAGGCTGCTGTATTATAAGAACCCATTGGTAAGCATTGCACGGCAGCTGCGGGCAAGCGGGCAAGAGGGCTTGCCTCCCCCCTCCCCGCCCCCTCCACAGCCCGTGTAAGGGCCTCACCTGCAGGAAGTTCTTTGCTGCTAACCGTGGTCAGATAAGGTAGGCTCCTCCTCTAGGCCCCAGGGCTCTCCTCCAACCAGGATGCCAGAGCATGCTGTGGCTTGGGCTCCTGGGCTCCTGTCACAACCCTGCCTCTTGGAATGGGATGCACTTAACTCCATGTGCCTCAGTTTCCATTTCTGAAAAATGGGCTTAATAAGAATGCCTGCCTCTTATAAGAGGTTGACACGGTGAAATGCGGACAAGTCCAAATAAAGCACTAAGTTGGTGGGCCTGGTTGATCCTCCACCAGGGATAAGTGTCTTCCTATCGGACGATGCACACATGTGTGATGTGTTTCAGGATTTTAACCTGTCAAACTCAAGGTTCCACCTAGCAGAAATCCCGGGGGTCGGGGGGCACAGCCACATCCCCTTCTCAAATAGAGCCTGGGAGCCGTGAGCGTTTCAGGTTGGCAGGGGTCACCTCTCCCGCTTGGCAGCCTCTGAGGGTGCCGGTCCTGGGTTTTAGGATGCCTTTGAGCAGGGCCAGGTTTTCCTCGGGAGCAAGGAGCATGGCTACGAAGTCTGTGAAGGCCTGCCCAAGGGTGTCCGAGGCAGCCGCTGGAAAGCCGGCCTCACCGTGGTCACTCCTGAGCGCAGATTCGTGCTCACCTGCCCCAGCGAGAAGGAGCAGCGCGAGTGGCTGGAGAGCCTGCGGGAGGTCCTGACTTGTCCCCTGACACCTCTCCTCGGTAAGACTGGGGAACTAAGAGGGCAGGGACTGTGTGTGGCTGCGTGGTCTGCTCCCCAGGGGCAGCAACTGAATTTAGCTTGAGTTTAGCTGTGATGTCCAAAGTAGCCCTGACCACGCGCTGCCTGTCACTTTGTCTTGCTGCTGAAGAAAAGCCTGCTGCTCTCGCTGGGAATCTGCACACACTTGAGTGTCTGATGGGCCCTAAGCTCTTCTGCGAAAACTTGCACGCTCGGGGCTAGGGTGGGATGGAACCCTGGACACGGCCTCTCCCGGCTCGGCCCAGGCTTACCAGCCTTGTGCTTCCTGCCTCCGCCACACATCCTCCTTCCCTTTTCTCATGAGAAAACCCTGACCAGGCAGCTTCTGGGGGTCTGAATTCTTCCACACTGCAGGAGGGAAGGCTATTTTTGGTGTCTTTCTCTGTCTGCCTCTCTCCTGCTCCTCTTCTTCACCACAGAGAAGTCACCCGGGTGGAAGGGAGTGCTTCCCCGTGAGCCGCCAGCCCTCTGAAGAGAGGAGGGTGTGTTGTGCCACAGCAGGAGACTTTCAGGCTAGACCTGACCCTCCAGGGCCCAAGGGAGAAGTTGCTTGGAAAAGTACAGCCTGAGCAGGAGCTGACTTGCAGTCCCCCTGGGGACAACACTAGCGCCTCCTGAGAACGCCCAGCTGAACACACGCACCCTGCTGTCCCAAAACCAACACTGCAGTGCCTCAGAAACGGAAATTCGTAGCAAATTCTTGTCTTTTTAAACTTTAGTTAATTAATTAAAGACCTATTTATTTTATTTGAAAAGTGCAATTTCAGAGACAGGGAGAAACAGAGAGATCTTTCATCTGCTGTTTCACTCCCCAAATGGCTGAAATGGCCAGAGCTAGGCCAGTCTGAAGCCAGCCTTCTCTGGGTCTCCCATGTGGGTGCAGGGTCCCAAGCATTTGGGACATCCTGTACTGCCTTCCCAGGCAATATAAAGGGAGCTGAGGACATGGCACCTTTACCTAGCAGCTGAAGTCCTTACCTTGCATGCACTGGAATCCTATATGGGCACTGGCTCTAATCCTGGCCGTCCCACTTCCCATCCAGCTCCCTGCTTGTGGCCTGGGAAAGCAGTTGAGGTTGGCCCAAAGACTTGGGACCCTGCACTCATGTGGGAGACTTGGAGGATGCTCCTGGCTTCAGATTGGCTCGGCTCCAGGCATTGCAGCTGCTTATGGAATGAATCATCAAATAGAAGATCTTCCTCTCTGTCTCTCCTCCTCTCTCTTTATATATATATATGACTTTGCAATACAAATAAATAAATCTTAAAAGCAACGAAAAGAAAAGAGGGACTTGGATGGAAAGTGGAGCAGTCAGGGCATGAACTAGCATCCGTATGGGATGCCAGTGTCACAGGCAACAGCTTCCCCCGCTGCACCACAGGGAACTGAGATGGAGAGACAGACATCATCCATCTTCTGCTTTATTTCCTAAATGGCTGCAGTGGCTGGGGTTGGGCCAGTCTTAAGCCAGGAGTCAGGAACGCCAATTGGGTCTCCCACATGGACAGCAGAAGCCCACGTATTGAGGCCATTTTGCCGGGCACATTAGCAGGGAGCAGAATCAGGACATAAGCCAGTACTCCAATATGGGATGCCATCAGGTTAACCCCTTGTGCCACAACCCCCGGCCCTTGTGCTTTTTATTCCCCTTTCTGTGTTTCTGTATCTCTGCCTTTTCTTTTCTCTCCTTCTCTGGTGTGTGTCTTTGTGTGTGTGGAGGGGTGTGGATAGGTGAGTTTTTTTGGTCTGTTTTTGACTCTAGCTCTCTGTGTCACTGTAGGCCTGTGTCCTTGCTGTTACATACATCCAGCAGGCCCTCACCGTCCACCTCCCTCAACTCCCTCCTCTTCCCTTATAGCCTCATCCACAGAAGGTGGCCACAGCAGCAGGTGACCTGTCCAGCTAGGAGCTGGCTGTCCACGGCACACCTGGAGCTCCTGGTGGCAAGGGGGTACGTTCTCACCTGGGCCCTGATTGCCAGAGAAAGTGCCTCACAGTCAGGACTGACACTGTGACTTTATACCCACCGGACTCTCTGGGCCTTCCCCTGGCCAACCCCTGGGAACCTGGGGCTGTGGCACACAGGTGAACACGTTTGCCTCCCAGGGTCTGGTGCGCTCCCAGGCTGAAGATGGCTGTCCAGCCCAGGACTTCCTGACACTCAGCCTCATGCACGTGGCATCCTCCCACACCCTGAAAGATTATCCTGAACCTAAACAGGAAGACTCTGTCAGGCAAATCCATATTAGAGGCCTTGTGCTGAACAACTGGCCAGGACCTTCGGAACTGACAGTAGTCTCAAAGATGAAATTGTGCGGGAACTGTTTTGGATTCAAGGAGCGAAGACTTGTCAACCAACTGTGATTTTTGATTTGATCCTGAAGTTAAAATAACATAAAGGCTAGAAATTAAGGAATTTTAGTCTGGAAATATGAGTGCATTTTAGCCAATTTTATTGTAACATTGTATGATTGTGCCATGCTCTTGTTTTTAGAAGACATACGCTGAAGTATTTGGAGGTCAAATGTAATGGTGTCAACGAGTGATTCTTAAATGGCTCAGGAAAAAAAAAAAATCAGTGCATGTGTCCATGTACTTGGAGTACACAATATGTGTGCAAGAAACCAGTGTTGGGTGCTGCAGGTTAGGCTGCCACCTGTAATGACAACTGCCAATATGAAAGCTGTTTTCAGCTATGTCTCCTCCATAAGAAGATTGCCTGGGACCTGGTGCTATGGCTTAATAGCTAAATTCTTTTTTTTTTTTTTTTTAAGATTTATTTTTATTATTTTTTCATTGGAAAGGCAGATATACAGAGAGGAGAGACAGAGAGGAAGATCTTCCGTCCAATGATTCACTCCCCAAGTGAGCGCAACGGGACAATACTATGCCGATCCGAAGCCAGGAGCCTCTTCTGGGTCTCCCACGCGGGTGCAGGTTCCCAAAGCCTTGGGCTGTCCTCGACTGCCTTCCCAGGCCACAGGCAGGGAGCTGGAAGGGAAGCGGGGCTGCCGGGACTAGAACCGGCGCCCACATGGGATCCCGGGCGTGCAAGGCGAGGACCTTTAACCACTTGCGCCACCGCGCCGGGCCCAATAGCTAAATTCTTACCCTTCAAGTGCCAAGATCCCATATGGGTTCCAGTTTGTGTCTCGGGTGCTCTACTTCCCATCCAGCTCCCTGCTTGTGGCCTGGGAAAGCAGTCGAGGACGGCCCAAAATCTTGGGATCCTGCGCGCTCGTGGGAGAGCTGGAAGAACTCCTGGCTCCTGGCTTTGGATCAGCACTGCTCTGGCCATTGCGATCACTTGGGGAGTGAATCATCAGACAGAAGATCTTCCTCTCTGTCTCTCCTCCTCTCTCTATATGTGCCTTGCCAGAAAATAAATAACTAAAATCTTAAAAAGATATTTATATATTAAAAAAAGAAGAAGATGGCCTGAGTTCATGGATCCTTGCCACCCACGTGGAAGGTCTGCATAAAACTCCCAGCTCCTGGCTGCAGCCTTGTCCAGCAACTGCCACTTAAGCCACTTTGGGAGTGAACCAGTGAATGGAAGATTTCTCTTTCTCTAAAACTCTTTCAAATAAATGAATCTTTTTTTTGCATGTGTGTATGAATACCCTTGTGTATAGTGATCACAGCTGATGAATTCAGATGAACTACAGATGAGTGTTCATTCATGTCAATTTTAATATGAAGATTTTCTTCATTTTTTTTGGTGTAGAACATTTACTTATTTGTTTTCCTTGAAAACACTCAAGTTTAAGTCAGTGGGAAATTGTTTTAATGAAAGAATTGTACATTTTCTTCCCACATATCCTGCTTTGCATCAGGAAATGACATTGTGATCCATTTCACTACAAGTAAAATATTACAAAATATTTACAGGCAAATATTAAAAATAAACACAAAGGACCAGATGAGATAAACTGGTTTTCTGGGAGTCTCTATTCCAATGCCCACAGCACACAAGAGTCAGAGCAAATAATAACTATGACTCCCCTGGTCACAAATTTTCAAAGAGCTGGAGGAAGGGAAAGACGGGATGACATGGCGGTGTGCCAGGGAATGGGTGTGAGCAGCACTGCTTCCACAGCCCATTTATCGTCAGTGCCATACCCTCTCTTGTGTATGTAGTAAATTCTGAAGAAGGCTTAACTTCAGGATATTCCTTGAACTCAAATTAGAAAATACCCTCAAAACGGAAGTAGCTCTTTCCCCTAAGATTAATTAGAGCCTCTTCATGAGCTACTGTCGTGGAGAAGTATGCTCTGGCATGAGGCTGTCACATCAGCTGATATGAAGGTTTTCTTTTTTAAGATTTATTTATTTTTATTGGGAAGGCTGATATACAGAGAGGAGGAGAGACAGAGGGGAAGATCTTCCATCCAATGATACATTCTCCAAGTGGCCGCAATAGCCGGTGCTGTGTCGATCTGTAGCCAGGATCCAGGAACTTCTTTCCGGGTCTCTCACACGGGTGCAGGGTCCCAAGGTCCCGGGCCTCTCAGGCCACAAGCAGGGAGCTGGTTGGGAAGCGAAGCTGCTGGGATTAGAACCGGTGCCCATATGGGATCCCTGTGTGTTCAAGGCGAGGACCTTATCCATTACACTATTGTGCCGGGCCCAGAATGTATTTTTCTTTCTTTAAAGATTTTATTTGTTTGAAAGGCAGAATGAGCAGGGGAGTGAGAGAGAGACCTTCCACGATGGTCGATTCTGGACCAGGCCAAAGTCAGGAGCCAGGGGGTTCCACCTGGCCTTCTTTATGGGTGGCAGAGGCCTAAGTACTTGGGCCATCTTTCATTGCTTTCCCAGGCATGTTAACAGGGAGCTGGACTGGAGCCAAAGTGGCAGGCACTTGGACTTGTATGTAATGTGATACCAGAGGTAGCAACTTAGCCACCTGTGTGTGCTGTACCACATCGCTGGCTCCAGAGACCAGCAATATCACCAAACATTAGGTGTGATGTCCGATAATAATGTTATATTCCGTCAAAATACATACTAAACCTGTGTTGTGGTACAGTAGGTTAAGCAGCCCTTTTGTTAGTGGCATTCCATATGCCAGCTAGTTCAAGTCCAGGCTGCTCCACTTCTGATCCAGCCCCTTACAGCTAGGAAGGGAGCAGATGATGGTTCCAGGTGTTTGGGCCCCTGCTGCCCATGTGGGAGACCCAGATGAAGTCCTTGGCTCCTGGCTTCACCTTAACATTTGGTGAAGTAAACCTGCAGAGGAAAGAACTCTGTCTCTCCCTCTATCACTCTGCCTTTCAAGCAAGTAAATTTTAAAAGCTAGTGGGAAGCTGCATGTTTCACTTCTGTGTAATTCAAGTAGGTCAGAGAGGTACCAGTCCTACCATTTTCCTGCCAGCAGAAAGAGTTTGGAATATCAGTAGGCAACACAGACTAGGGTGTGTCTCTTCTGCTCTTGGGATTAGTCACCAATTTGTGTAATCTGGGACCTGGAGAATCCTGACACGATGGGGTAAAGTACGGCACAGACTGTGGTCAGTTCAACAAACGGTTCCTGGCTCTGGTCTGTGCCACTCCCGAATGGCAGGAGAGCCTGGAAGTCCCCTTACCTCCCTGGGGAGGGCTTGGTGCTGCTCAAACAGTGTCTGGTTCCAACGGAGTAGCAGGGGAGGGCACTAGAGTCCTGGCCTGACACCATTCAGTTCCTGAATCAAATCCTTGCTCCTTCCAAGAGGGGTCGGTGTTGCATTCATTAAATTAAAAAAAAATTGTTTTTAATTTATATTAATTGGAAAGGCAGATTTACAGAGAGAAGGACAGAAAGATCTTGGTTCACTCCCCATGTGGCTGCAACAGCCGGAGCTGAGCTGATCTGAAGTCAGGAGCCAGGAGCTTCTTCCAGGTCTCCCACACAGGTGCAGGTTCCCAAGGCTTTGGGCTAACTGCTTTCCCAGGCCACAAGCAGGGAGCTGGATGGAAAGCGGGGAACCAGGGAAATGAGCCAGTGCCCCAAAAGCGATCTCAGCACATGCAAGATAAGGATTTAACCAGTGAGCCATCCTTGCATTTACTTAAGGAACATAACTTGCATTAACTTTATCTATCTATCTAATTTTTATTTGAAAGGTTGACACAGAAGAGACATTCCATCTTCTGGTTCACTCCCGAAATGCACAGGAGAGCCAGGGGCTGGGACCTCAGTTCGGGTCTCCCAAGCGGATGGACCGTGTCCTTGCCTTCCAGGACGCGTCCTAGCAGGAAGCTGCATAGGCACTCCCCCCCAGTACATTCTAAGCAGTGTCCTAACCGCTGTGTCCAAAGGCTGCGTAGGAGTGTAGCTTTAGTGGGAGTGAGGGAGTGGGGGAGCGCCCAGCCACAGGGGCTCTGCGACCTTGGAGGGCTCCTCCTGAGGGAAGCAGCTCACAAAAGGGGTTCTGCCCCAGAGTCAGGCGGCTCCAACCAGCAGCTGCGGAGATAGTTCCCCGGAAGACGACGCTGAGCAGGGGAAGAGGAAGAGCGAGGGAGGAGCCGGAGAGACCCGGGGCCGGAGGGGCAGGTTACACCGCCGCTTCTGCGCCGCCATGGCGGGCTCGAGCTCTGCCCCGGCTGTGCCCGTGTGGCTCGCCGAGGATGACCTCTGCTGCATCATCTGCCAGGGGTTGCTGGCCTGGCCCGTCACGTTGCCCTGCGGCCACAGCTTCTGCAAGAACTGCCTGACAGACCTGTGGGATAAGCGCGAGGAGCGAACGCGGAGCCGCTGGTGCTGTCCTACCTGCCGGGAGGCCCTGGAGCAGCGGCCGGCATTGTGCAAGAACACGCTGCTGCAGGACCTGGTGGACAAGTACAGCAGTGCGGCGTGTGAGCTGGAGGACGGGGGCCCCGCGCCCGCTGCCAGCCCGACCCCCAAGTCCTGGCGCAGCGCAGCCTCACCGCGGGTAGGCAGCCCGGGTCCCGGTTCCGCTGACTCCGTCCCCACCTCGCGGTCTTTCCTGCTTCCTCATGGATCGGCTTTTACATTCGTTTTTCTCTATTTGGAAAGTTCAGAGAAGTATGAAGAAGTGGGAAAAAATGTGCAAATTTCCCGAAATCCCATGCAACCTAACCACTCTACATCTTAGCTTGTTTCTACTTCTACCATGTCTTTCTGTGGGTTGGAGACGTTTTTAAAAAATCGTTTTATATATCTATACAACTTTATTGTGGTTTTATATATATCACGTGTTTTATATATTAAAGTTTATTGTGGTTATGTACATATAAATGCATATATATGTATATATTACATTTGCCATCCTAACGGACTTACGAGTGGGCAGTTCAGCAGCATTAACTGCTTTCCCAGTGTTGTACAGCTCTTACTCCCCAAAAACCTCTCAGCCTCACAGAAACACAGAAACTCTGTGTGTGGTTTTGTTGTTGTTACATTTATTTTCTATTTACTGGTTCACTCCCCAAGTGTCCGCAAATGCCCGCAATGGCCGGAACTGCACCAATCCGAAGCCAGGAGACAGAGTCTCTTCTGGGTCTCCCATGTGGGTGCAGGGTCCCAAGGCTTTGGGTGGTCCTTGATTGCTTTCCCAGGCCACAAGTAGGAAGTTTGATGGGAATCAGGGTGCCGGGATTAGAACCGGCACCCATATGGGATCCCAGTGTATGCAAGGCGAGGACTTTAGTTGCTAAGCTACCAGGCCCCACTTCTCTATTTAACAGCTCCTGGTATGCATCTACTTTTCTTTTATTTAAACTTTATTTATTTTTATTGCAAAGTCAGATATACAGAGAGGAGAGACAGGAAGATCTTCCATCTGATGATTCACTCTCAAGTGACCGCAATGGCCGGTGCTGTGCTGATCCTAAGCCAGGAACCAGTAGTTCTTCCAGGTCTCCCATGTGGGTTCAGGGTCCCAAGGCTTTGGGCCGTCCTCGACTGCTTTCCCAGGCCCCAAGCAGGGAGCTGGATGGGAAGTGTAGCTGCCAGGATTAGATCCAGTGCCCTATGGGAATCTCAGTGCTTCAAGGTGAGGACTTTATCCACTAGGCCACCGTACCAGGCCCTGCAGGCAGGCCCATGTCTGCCTGTTCTACGTACTCCTTGTGATTAGGGACATTCGCTGCCAGTTCTCCTGCCACCTCTCCCTCTCTGACACTCTGCCTTTCAAATCCTTACACATGAAGGTGAACAGGGATGCGCAGTGGCGTTTGTTGAGAAGACTGTCTCCAAGGCTGTGACTTGTCATCTCTGCCCAAACCCAAGGGGCTGTGGATATGTGGGTTTATTGCTGGTCTCCATTCTCTTTCCCTGTCTGTCTGTCATTAGGTTAGTACTACCCTGCTTTATCGTAGCTTTGTAGCTTTCCTTTTTAACTGGAAAGTCAGATGTACAGAGAGGAAGAGAGAGAGAGGAAGATCTTCAGTCCATTGATTCATTTCCCAAGCAGCTGCAATGGCTGGAGCTGTGCCAATCTGAAGCCAGGAGCCTCTTCTGGGTCTCTCACGTGGGTGCAGGGTCCCAAGGCTGTGGTCCGTCCTCCTCCCCTGCTTTCCCAGGGAGTTGGATCAGAATGACGCAGTTGGCACCCATCTGGGATACCAGCACTACACAAGGAGGGCCTTACCTTCTATGCCACAGCACAGGCCCCAATTCTTAGATATTTTATCCTTTTTTTTAACATTTACTGGAAAGACAAAGAGGTGGTGGGGGGAAGAAAGACATTTGTCTTCTCTCTGCTGGTTCCCTGCCCGAGAGGTCACAGCAGCCATGGCAGGAGGCTGAAACTCCATCAGGATCTCCCGCGTGAGTGGCAGGGACCCAAAGGCTTGGACCATCTTCTGCTGCTTTCCCATATAGGAAGTAGGGAGCTGGGGCAAAAGTGGAACTGACGTCAGTGGAACTGACGCTCCCATGGGATGGTAGTGTTGCTGAAGGCTGCTTAACCTGCTGGTTCCTTGGTATTTTATTCCTTGGAAGCTGTGAAAATAGAACTCCCTGCTTTGTTTCTTCTTTAGGTTGTTCATTGCAGGTGTATAAAAATACAATCATGTTTGTATGTTTATCTTATATCCTGTAACTTTGCTGAGTCATCTCTTGTGGTTTAAGGATACTCTGTGTATGGAATTCTGTCACGCAAACTGGGGTAGTTTTTTCTTTCTAATTTGAGGATTTTAAATTTCTTTTTCTTGCTTAATTCTTCTCAGAGTTGTTTTTGTGTTAGGTGTGACAATTAAGTTGTTGGTCCCTTTTGAGTGCATTTTTATCTGCTGTCATTTAAGGGGCCAAGTTCATTTTGTAGGGATATCCAATTTTCTCAGTACTATTTGTTGAAAAAATGTTTGTCTCACTGAATGTGTCTAGCACTATTGTAACAAGTCGTTGGAACATGTAGGTGGGTCCTTGAGAGAAATTGTGGCAGGGACCCTGAACCCACGTGGGAGACCTGGAAGAGCTCCTGGCTCCTGGCTTCGAACTGGCTCAGCACCAGCCTTTGTGATCACTTGGGGAGTGAATCATCGGATGGAAGATCTTCCTCTCTGTCCCTCCTCTCTGTATAGATGACTTTCCAATAAAAATAAATAAATTTTTAAAAACAAAAATGCTATGCATTTTCTGTGCACTTGTTGAAGCCTTCTTGAAAATGCAGGCTTTCACCCGGGACTTCACTGGACTCTACTGAGCCACGTGCATGACTTTCTGGCTCCACCACAGTGCTCATGGCTCCCTTTGTCTACTTGTGGTTCCTGTGCCTGGGCTTCTAGGACTCAGGGACCCTGGGTTTGCTCTTTTAAAGGTGGTGACCCCAAGGAACCTTGCAGCAGTGGGTGAGGAGCTGGTGGAGCTGGTGGAACAGCTGGTGGACACTGTCAGGAGCCTTCAAAGTCACCTACCCACCTTGGAACTTGGACCAGACCCAGAACTGAGCACCCTGGCCGAGGTAGGCTTGGCTGGGGGAGGACGGTGTGAGGGAGGGGCAGGGCTGCGGGCCGACTCCCACCTGGAGCTAAAACATGTAGTCCGTCCCAGGATAGTCTCAACTGGTCTCCTCATTGCCACTCATGCAAGAAAAGAGATCTGGAATTCCCGAGGTAGGGTCTGGAAGCCTCCCGTGGCCTAGGATGCAAGTACAGTCCACCCAAGTTGTGACCTCTGTGTAAATCCTGCAGGCATTCTAGGTCTCGTCTGTTCACAACCTTTAGGAGTCTTTGACGTAGCGAGCTGTGCCTTCTGTCTTGTAACATTCCCTTCTCTTGCCTTCTGGGACACCTGCCCTCTGCCGCCTGTCCCCACTCTAAGAGCCTCAAGGGCTGCTGCACGGCAGGTGGATGCTACAGTTCTAAGGCCAAGTGGCAGGTCCCTTTCTCTTCCCCATCTCCCTTCCCTAGAGCACTTCGTGACACCCCAAGCCATTTGGGAATGAACCAGTAGAGGGGAGGTTTTTGTCTCTCCCTCTTTAACTCTTCCTTTAGTTAAGCTCCATGAACTTTAATATCTTTAGAAGTTGGGGAAAATAAACCTACTTTGTGAGGTCATTATGCAAATTAGAGGTGAGTGGTACAGTTTGAGCATCTCTAGTCTGAAGGTCTGATAATCTGAAATTCTCTAAAATCTGAAGGTTTTGAGCACCCGGAGGAAATACAGTGGAAAATTCGACACCTAACTACCTCATGCTGGGAGGCAGTCTTAGTGTATATGTGCTAAAAATATGACCTTCTGACTATGTGTATAAGCTGTATATGAAACAAATATTCTGGGGCCAATATTGTGGTGAGTAGGTAAAGCCATTGCTTGCAATACTGGCATCCCAAAGGTGCAGGTTGGAGTCCCTGCTGCTCCACTTCTGATCCAGTTCCCTGTTAATAGCCTGGGAAGATAACAGAAGATGGCGCAAATGTTTGGGCCCCTGCTCCCCACATGGGAGACCTGGATGAAGTTGCTGGCCTTGGCTTTGGCCTGGCCTAGCCCTAGCAGTTGTGTCCATGTGGGGCGTGAATCAGCAGATGGAAGGTTTCTTTTTCTCCCTCTCTTTGTAACTCTGACTTTCAAATAAATAAGTAAACCTTTTAAAAAATTAAATGCAAACAAAACAACAACAAAATGAAATTGGAGAGAGACTTCTGGTTCCAAGTATTTTATTTATTTTTAAAGATTTATTTTAGGGCCCCACGCCATGGCCTAACAGCTGAAGTCTTGGCCTTGAATGCTCTGGGATCCCATATGGGTGCCGGTTCTAATCCTGGCAGCTCCACTTCCCATCCAGCTCCCTGCTTGTGGCCTGGGAAAGCATTTGAGGACAGCCCAAACCCTTGGGACCCTGCACCCATGTGGGAGACCTGGAAGAAGTTCCTGGCTCCTGACTTCAGATTGGCGCAACACCGGCCATTGCGGTCACTTGGGGAGTGAATCATTGGACAGAAGACCTTCTTCCTGTGTCTCTCCTCCTCTCTGTATATCTGACTTTTTAAAAAAAAAATAGATTTATTTATTTTTATTGCAAAGTCAGATATACACAGAAGAGGAGAGACAGAAAGATCTTCTGTCTGATGATTCACTCTCAGGTGACCGCAACGGCCGGAGCTGAACCGATCTGAAGCCAAGAACCAGGAGCTCTTCTGAGTCTCCCATGTGGGTCCAGGGTCCCAAGGCTTTGGGCTGTCCTCAACTGCTTTCCCAAACCTCAAGCAAGGGGCTGGATCAGAAGTGGGGCTGCCAAGATTAGAACCGGCACCCATATGGGATCCCAGCGCATGCAAGGTGAGAACTTTAGCTGCTAGGACACCGTGCCAGGCCCCTAAGTATTTTAGACAAGGAATACTCAACTAGTGCTTAGTTTGAGGTGAGGACTCAGTTCGTTCCATACCTGCTCTCATGCTTGGTGAAAATCATGGAGAATGGGAAAGTCACGTGTTGATGTCAGAGAGCAGGTGAGGGACTAACTGGAGAAAAACAGCAGCTGAGGGTTGCAGGAGCCCAGAGCGTGTGCTGGAGCCCCCTGGAGGCAGGGCCTGGGTATAGGCTGTGGGTCTTCACGTTGCCTCTGAAGAAGTGGATGTGGTGATGGAGTCAGGACATGCTCAGTGACTCTGGTGGACCTTAGGTTGACAGTTGTCATGGTGTCACCAAAGAGCTTCGTGTTTGAAAGTCTTAGAAAGTACAGAGCGGCATGGAACACAATGGAAATCCTCCTGTTAAGTCTTCCTTCTCCCACCCCCAGGGTGTTTCTGCTGGATCTTTTTGCCACAGACCCCATTTTGTCTTCAGGACATGCTTGTTAAGGACCTCATTTTGTTTTCAAAAACTTGCTGGGAGTTGGATGGAACATTACAGACTGATAGCAGAATATGTCTAGAACATGTATGGATCTCCTAGTAAATTTTCTTTCATTCCTTTTTGAATGATTCATCAATAGGACTTTTCTTCTGGGGTAGACCTTCCTTTGGCTTCAGGAAAGCAAGTGACTTCCAGTGCACCTGAGGGAAAAATGAGCAACATTCTTCGTAACCTGGGAGAAATTCAGGAAAAATTACGAGAAAACTTCATGCGGAAAGAGGCTGCTGAAGAACAGATGTGTGGTGAGTGGATTCAATTTAGTGGAGGGGGGTGACAGATGATGGCTGGGGAATGTAGGAGGCCTTGAGGACAACATCTCAGACCCGCTGTGTCACCGCGTGGCACTGTCAATCCAGGACGAGGGAGCTGGGAAGCTTTGTGGCTGAAGACAGAGTGGTAAAAACAGATGAAGGGATTTTGCTTGAATTGCTTCACTCCCCCAAATGCATGCAACAGCTGGAGCTGAGCCCGACAGATGCTGGCAGCTGTGAGCTCTAAACCTCCCACGTGGGTAGCAGAGGGCCAAGTACTTGAGCTGTCTTCTGTTGCTTTCTCAGCTGCATTATCAGGAAACTGGATCAGAAGGCGAGCAGTCAGGACTCAGATTGGCACTGTGGCTCAGAATGCCCATGGCACAAGCAGTGGCTGAACCCACTGCCCTCCAGTGTCAGCCTCGGGATGTATTTTAGTATTAGAATGGGCCCGCGATATGGGCTTGGCAGTCAAGAAGGGTAAGTTGGACACAGTCTGTTCTGCAGAGTGGCCCACATTTGGGGTCAGATGGCCCCCGCAAGGATCTTTCTCTCAAGACTTAGTTTCTAAAGTCAAGACAGTCATAACTAGACCAGGGAAATCATGACATCCTGACCAGAGCCTGAAAAGTCTCCTGTGCGAAGATTTGCTTGGGGACCCTCCTAACTGGCTAAGCATTTCCTTCTTGGATCCCCCGGACACGGGAACCACACCAACCCCAGTGCTTCCAGCCTTAATTGTCCAGAACTCTCCAGCTGATGTGCAGAAAGAGGGAGAGAATTCTGTCCCTGGAGAAGCCTATCCTCCAGGAGGACCCCAGTTTATATCCTTCCCTAATAGATTTAGATTTAGGTGTCAGTTCCCCGAGAGTTCTCCCCATATGCAATTCCACTGCTTATCCCAGAAGCTGACTCTTCCTCTGAACCCTTGGCACCACCTTTAGAGACCAGGAAGAGCCCGAGACCTTGCTTCCAGAGAAAGGAAGACCACAAGGGGCCCACTTCCTCAAGTGATTCCGTTCTGCTGTTACCCATGTGCCCCATTGGGCAGGCAGAGCCGGGGTGGGGCCAAACTTATCAGTACTGGCCCTTTTCCTCCAGCAGTCTTTATAACTGGAAAGCTCAAAATCCCCCTTTTTCCAAAGACCCTAAGGCCGTGACTGACCTTGTGGAGTCTATTATGATTTGTTTTTTAAAGATGCATTTACTTTTATTACAAAGTCAGATATATAGAGAGGAGGAGAGATAGAGAGGAAGATCTTGTGTCTGATGACTCACTCCCTAAGTGAGTGCAACGGCTGGTGCTGTTCCCCCGTTGGAACAGGCCCAGGGTGGGCAGGGAACAATGCTTCCACTGCTGCGGATTGGGTCATTGGAAGAAGGAATGCCCACAACTTAGAAGGAATCAGAGAGTAAACATAGCTTGAGTGATCCTGGTAGGAGAAGACTAGGGGAGTTGGGGCTTGGCACCCCTCCCTGAGTCTTGGGTAACCCTATATGTGGAGGGGAAACTGCTAGTTTATGGTAGATACAGGTACCCAGTATTCAGTGCTCAATCAAACCCACGGGTCTCTCTCTGGGAAGACTAGTGTAGTGCAAGGGGCGACAAGGACGAAGGTTTGCTCATGGAAAAGCAGTAGAAAAGTAGACCTGGGAAGGCATCAGATCACCCATTCGTTCCTAGTAGTCCCAGAGAGCCTTGCACCATTACTAGGCAGAGACTTGCTCACTAAGATTGGGGCCTGTATTCACTTTGAGCCAGACAGAATAGAGGTAATTGACAGCCAGGGATGTCCGCTCCATGTACTTACTATGTCTCTGGCTGATGAGCACCGCCTCCTTTCTAAACCACCAACGGCCTGGGATAAGGACATGAACTACTGGGTTAAGGCCTGCCCCGAGGCCTGGGCTGAGATTGCAGGAATAGAATTAGCGGCCCATCAACCTATGAGTCAGGCCTTATCCCATGCCGGGAGAGGCTCGTCAAGGCATTGCGCCCCACATTCACTGGTTGATGAAGGCTGGTATTCTGAGGCCTTGTCACTTCCCGTGGATTACACTATTTCTGCTGGTGAAGAAGCCAGGCAGGCATGATTATTGCCCAGTTCAGGACTTAAGGAAAGTAAATGAAAGAGGAGGACATCCATTCTACAGTGCCAAACCCGTACAATCTCCTGAGCCACCTCCCTCCTTTGCACACTTGGTATATAACTCTTGATCTAAAGGATGACTTCTTCAGCATAGCCTTGGCCCCAGTCAGCCAGCCACTATTTGCTTTTGAATGGCATGATGCAGGGAAGGCCAGGCAGTTAACCTGGATGAGACTCCCACAAGGGTTTAAAAACTTATCTACCTTGTTTAATGAGGCACTTAGCCAAGACCTAGGACTATATCAGCAGGCACACCCCATGGTGATTCTGCTACAATATGTAGATGATCTACTCCTAGCCACCCCAACTGGGGAAGACTGCCAAAAAGCTACTAGAGACTTGCTTGAAAAGCTGGGAAAGTTAGGGTATCGGGCCAGTGCAAAGAAGGCCCAGATCTGCAGTTGGTAATCTACTTGGGGTATAAACTTTAGGAGGGGGCCCAATGGTTAACAGAAGCCATGAAAGAGACTATTCTCAGCATTCCTGAATCCACCTCCCCACGAGAGGTGAAAGAATTCTTAGGGTCAACGGGTTACTGCAGACTCTGGATACTGAGCTATGCTGAGCTGGCTAGACCCCTGTATTAGGTCGCTAAAGAGCAGAAAGACTGGACCTGGCTAGGGCAACATCAGCAGGCCTTTGACGAATTAAAGGCTCCCCTTCTTAAAGCCCCAGCACTGTCACTGCCCAACCCATTGAAACCCTTTGTCCTTTTCGTGGATGAAAAGAAGGGAATTGGAAAAAGGGGTCCTGACCCAAAAGCTGGGCCCATGGAAATGACCAGTAGCTTATCTGTCAAAGAGACTTGATCCCGTAGCTACTGGCTGGTCACCGTGCCTCCATTTCATTGTTGCCATTGTCTTGCTGGTGTGGGATACAGACAAGTTGATCTTTGACCAGAACTTAAGAATTGTTGCTCCTCATGTTGTGGAGGAAGTCCTGAGACAGCCCCTCTGGTAAGTGGATGAGCATTGCTAGGCTCATGCACTACCAGGGGCTCCTACTAGACTCTCCCAGGATCATATTCCTAGAGCCAGCCTTCCTGAACCCTGCCATCCTGCTGCCTAACCTGGACATGAAGACCCCCCTTCATGACTGCTGTGAGATCCTGTCAGAAGTCACTCAAGCTCGCCATGATCTTCTGGCCACACCTTTGCGGAACGGTGAATTGACCTGGTTCACGGACGGCAGTAGCTTTGTGAAGGGTGGAGTGCGGAAAGCAAGGGTGGCAGTGGCCGACCATAACGGAAACGTGATATGGAGCAGTGCCCTCCACCTAGGGACCTCAGCACAGAAGGCCGAGCTGATTGCACAGTCTACACAGACAGCCGGTCCGCCTTCGGTACTGTGCACGTCCACAGTGCCATCTACCGAGAGCGGGGCTTCATGACGGCGGAAGGGAAAGAACTGCAGAACTTGGCCAAAGTACAACACCTACTAGCAGCTGTGGAGAGACCCAAGGTGGTTTCTGTAGTACACATCCCTGGCCCCCAGTCAGCCAACACCCCTGAAGCAGTCGGGAACCACCAAGCAGATGCAGAAGCAAAGAGAGTGGCTGAGACTATCAGAGACCCCAAAAATGGAGAAGGGGAGGCCATCATGGTGGCAGCAATGGATTTGCTGTACCAGAATTCCAAGCATTGCCGCTGCAGCCTGAATAAACCCCTGAAGATTTGATGTGGATCCAATGCCAGCACCTTCAAAAGGCCAGGCCGGACAACTGGTACAGGGACTCAGAGGGAAGACTGCTTTTGCCTGCAGGACTAGGAAAATTTCTCATCACTAACTTGCATGAAACCACCCACCTAGGGTTGAAAAAGCTGCTGGATCTATTTGACACTGCTTTCCTCTGGTTCGCGCACCATAACTCTGAGGCCAGACTGGTAGTAGAGTGGTGTATGGGATGCCAGGTGATGAAACCTAGCAGGAAGGGACTACCACATACAGGTACACAGGTCCGGAGGTGGGTGCCGGGATGCAATTGGGAAATAGACTTTACAGAGGTAAGACCAGGGAAGTTTGGGTACCAGTACCTACTAGTCTTTGTAGACACATTTTCAAGTGGGTAGAGGCATTCCCCACCAAGAAAGAGACCAGCCAGGTGGTGGCTAAAGTGTTGCTTGAAGAAATCATACCTCAAGGGATTCCAGAAATGCTAGAATCAGACAATGGCCCGGCTTTCATTAATAAGGTCCTACAAGGGCTGGCCTGAGCCATGGGGACTAATTGGAAGTTACACTGTGAATATAACCCACAGAGCTCAGGGCACGTAGAGAGAATGAACAGAAACATTAAGGAGACCTTATCTAAATTAGCCCTCGAGACTGGTGGAGACTGGGTGACCCTGCTTCCCTTCACCATCTTCCAGGTTCAGAACTCCCCTTACGGATTGACCCCATTTGAAATTATGTGTGGGGCTCCGCCCCCTATTGTTCAACGAGCCCTCTCCATGGACGAAAATAAGATGGCTCCAAATTACTTGGCCAGCATGCAAGCACTGTTTATAGTACAGCAGGAGATTTGGCCTCTAATACAGGCTTATTATAAAAAGAATGAGAATCTGAATCTGGAACATGGCGTTGTCCCAGGGAACTGGGTCTGGGTACGATGGCATCAAGCCAAAACCCTCGAGCCACATTGGAAAGGCCCTTATGTTGTGCTTTGCACTACCCCATCCGCCCTTAAGGTCAATGGCATCAGGCCATGGGTGCATCACTCACACGTCCAAAAGGCTATCCTCCCAAACTGGAGACGAAGAGCAACACCCTGTGGAAAGCGCAGCAACACCCCAGCAACCCGCTCAAACTCAAAGTGTTGAGAAACGCCGAGGCGCACCAATGAGCCACAGACAACTCATGCGTCCCTCAGACTCATCCTTGTAGTCCGTGCAGCCCTGTAAGACTACTGCTGACAGTTTTCATCAGCCTTATAACATCACCTAGAAACTGAGAAACGGCCACCCCATGAGGTTCTAAACTTGACCTCTGCCTTACAACCTCCCCATTTGTGGTGGCCGGACTTATACTTTAGTCTAAGGGACTTAACTATAAAGAAATGGTCCCCAGACTATGTATGCTGTGCAGGTTTCTATGCATGTCCTTGATATGCCTGAGAAACTTATAGTACATGCGGGGGAATGTCTGACTCTTACTGTGAGAGTTGGAGCTGTGTGACCACCACCGATGGAATCCAGAAAAGGACTGTCACTAAGTCTGATTTAATCCAACTCCTTTTGTCCACCCAATGAAACCAGAACCTCAGTCATCCTTCTTCCCTTCCAAAACTGGAAATTCTTGTGGCAGGTCCCAGTGCGACTTGGTAAAAGTTAAAATCAGTGAGAATGAAAAAAGAGATAGGAGGTGGATATCTGGACTAACTTGGGGTATTGTGTAATATCAAGCTTACACCAAAAACTTCAGTTGAATTCTCCTCATATCCAAGACAATAGAACCCATCACTCCCACAAGAGCGATGGGCCCTAACCAAGTCTTAAATCCAGAAACCAAAAGATACAGCACAACCCCTCTCCTTCTCAGACCACCATCCCTCCTTTATGGTTCATGGTTACAGGGAGGGGCAGCCCAAAGCCTATCAGACCATGGTCCCGATAGAGAGGAGGTAGCCCAAAGTCCCCTCTGTCCTACCTGGGGCCAAAGTAAGGACCATCCTCTCTGGAAGATGAGCTGTGCTTTGTGTAACACCCTAAGTGCCACTAGTCTGACCTTACTCAGGGGTGTTGGTTGTGCTAATGTGTATATCCCCCATTTTATGAGGCTATTGGGTTTAACTCTACCTGGAACCAATCAGCAGTAGCCCCAACTAACTGGGTTGACAAGAGGCCCCCCTAACTATGACACAAGTAAGTGGACAAGGATCCTGCATTGGGAATGTCCCAAAGGACAGGCAAGGGCTTTGTTCTTCATTAATAAAACTCACTGGCTCGGCTAACCTAGTTGGTTATCTCCTAATTCTGGGAGTTGGTGGCTTTGCTCTTGCACTGGATTAACCCCCCACCTCAACCCGCCCCCATATCTCAACTGCTGTTTTTAATGCAACCATTGAATTTTGTGTAACTGTGACTGTTCTCCCCACATTCTGTATCATAAAAAGGATGATGTGTTCGAACATTGGGACCCTGACTTCATCCTAAGGTACAAGAGGGAGCCCATAACCGCCTTGACTGTGGCCACTTTGTTCGGCCTGGGACTTGCAGGAGCTGGAACAGGTATTGCATCCTTAGTCACTCAATCCAGGGGACTCAGCTCCTTATGAGCAGCACTTAACGAAGACCTGGAATGAATAGAACGGTCCATCAGCCACTTAGAAAAGTCCCTCACTTCGTTATGTGAGGTGGTCCTACAGAACCGTAGAAGATTGGACCTGTTGTTCCTAAAGCAAGGTGGTCTTTGCGCCACCCTAGGTGAGGAGTGCTGCTTCTATGCAGACCACACCGGGGTATAGAGGCTCTATGACCAAGCTCTGAGAAGGGCTGACGGAAAGGAAAAAGGAGCGGGAATCCCAGAAAGGATGGCTTGAATTGTGGTTCAGTCACACCACATGGCTAACCACACTATTGTTCGCTTTGGCAGGGCCCGAAATTATCCTGCTCCTATTAATCTCTGTTAGGCCCTATATCCTAAATAGACTAATACGATTTGTAAAAGACCGCATCAGTACAAGCCAGTTGCTGGTCCTTAGACAGCAGTACTAACCACTGCCTGGCACTGAGGAAGATTCCTCAGTATAAAACAGAAAAGGGGGGAGTATTAGGGAATGTTAGGCAGTGTTAGGCCCCTTTGTGTCAAGAAACTGCTACTTTACTAAGTCAGGAAAATTCCACCTTAGTGATAAACATGATTTTTCTGTGGCTTGTGACCAGTGTCACAAGCCATATCTATAGAATACACCCAGGTGCTGGTGGATGGTGGCATGATCACCGGTTCCAGCAACAGGATGAGCTACTGATACCCAGAGCCCATAAAAGTGATGTGTTTGAAGTATGTTACTCTTTAAGCTGATTAGATGTTGTGTCTGAAGTTTGTTATTCTTTAAGCTGATTGCTGTGTCTGGATTTGTGTGAGCTATGATGCTTGTAATGGCTGAAAGGGCCTAAATAATCAGTGGCTTTTCTCTGGTTCAGGGTCTGGCCCCTCCTAGGCTGGCCTGCATGCTCCAAGAATGGTCGGACCGCAGCATGCTGGAACAGTAAACTTTGCTTTCTTTACTAGTAACTTTGCTTTGCTTGCATTACCAGTAAGGCTCTTGGTCGTTCCTGGGGAATTGACAAAACCAGACCCTAACACTGGAAATGTGATGTATCACAGACTCTGGATAAACACAAATGCAGGATCTTGTTTACTGCTCACATATGTTGCTTCCAGAAGAAACACACAAATAGGCTGCTTTTTAATTATTCACCAATTTATGTCCTTTTTTTTTTTTAAATACAGAAAGAAATATAGAGGACAGAAGGATCTCCCTCCTGCTAGTTCAGTCCCCAAATGTCTGCAACAGCTGGGAGTGGGCCAAGCTGAAACCAGGATGGAGACTCTGCATGTCTCTTATGTGGGCGTCCGGGATCCAGGAACTTGAGCCATTACCTTGTGCATTTTTCTGCATCAGCAGCAAGCTGGGGTCAGGAGCTAGAGCTGAGTGTAGTGCCTGGGATACTCAGAACTTAACCAAAGTCCTAGCCGTGAGGCTCAAAGCTCTATCATATTTAAATTTGTACTAAATATGTTTATCAACAAGGCATGAAACTGTAAAGAGTGAAAAAAAAAATTGATTGGGGACCAGCATGGTGGCCTAGCAGCTAAAGTCCTTACCTTGAATGTTCTGGGATCCCATATGGTCGCTGGTTCTAATCCCACCTGCCCCACTTCCCATCCAGCTCCTTGCTTGTGGCCTGGGAAAGCAGTCGAGGACGGCCCTAAGTCTTGGGACTCTGTACCCGCGTGGGAGACCTAGAAGAGCTCCTGTCTCCTGGCTTTGAATCGGCTCAGCTCCAGCCGTTGCGGCCACTTGGGGAGTGAATCATAGAACGGAAGATCTTCCTCTCTGTCTCTCCTCTGTATATCAGCCTTTCCAATAAAAATAAATAAATTTTTAATAAAATTTTTAATAAAATTTTTTTTTATTTGGGTGCCATCACTGCAGATGGGATCTTAGCCTGAAACACCACAGTACAATTGTTCATGTGTTTGTTATGTGTGACTGGCGTGAGGCTCGGTGCTCAGTACGTGGAGCTGAATAGGATCCCTATCATAAAGGAGTTGAGGGCTTCAAGGGGGCAGACAATGAAAGCGTCCACGATGAGCACAAAGGACAGGATGCCTGCCTGATCTCACCTTGACACCCAGAAACATGCTGGTGTGGAGGAGGCCAGGCTGCACATATGCGTTGTCGTGTTTGTATGCCTCTAGTTTGCCTTTTTCTGATGCAACTTTCCCTTCCCGATGTTTTAGGTTCCTCAGCGGAAGACCCGGCAGCTCCATCTCCCTTCTCATGCCCAACACCTGATCAGAACTGTCCTGCATCCAACAGGGTCTCTCGGTTTGCTCAGTGTAAGTATTTGGTCCACTTAAAAACGTGAGGGTGGGCATGCTGCATCCATCACTCACTCCTTGACTTCCTGTACCCCACCTGGGCAGCTGCCAACAGTGGCAGAGTGGGTTCACGTGCCCAAGCCTGGGAGTGATCAGAGCCTAGGCCACCTTAGGACGTGTATCCAGGGTTATCTGTTACAGCCACTGGCCTGTTTCCATGGCTGTTTGCATCCTCTTGCTGCTGGAAGTGGATCCTGGAGCCAGAACCAAACTGCTTGAGCTATAATTTGCAGCAGCTCTCCATGTTAGCTGTGTGGCATTGAACATGTCCATTAACTAAGTTCCTTCATCTGTAATGTGGACATGAGGAAAGCACTTCTCCTGTGGGTTGCCATGAGGGTTAAAATGAATTCAAGTGGGCAGAAAGCAGCTGGGGTATGGTGCTACAGAGGAAGTACTATCGGGGCATTAGCATAGTGCTATCAGGGTGTTAGTAATTGTATGCTTAGGAACCTGCGTGAACCTACAAAATGTGTAGGATTGGAGTCTCAGTCAGGAAACTGAAGCTCAGCTGTCAAGGTATCAATAGCCATAGTCATCCATCACCATGTTACAGGTGGCAGGAGTTATCACAGGAGAGCGTGGAAAACACAAGGTGTGTTAAGAACAGCAGGAGATGGTGGGATTCAGCAAGTGCTTCATGGAAAATGGCTAATGAGCAGGCGGAAAGGGGAAGCGGGAAAGGGTGTCGTTGATATCACATTAAGTGGGGGCTCATATAGAAATTTCAACATGAAACCATCCCATGGCACGAGGCTCCCTTTTGCTGTTGGGGGACTGGTGAACGTGGATGACCCAGAGGTGACCGGCCATGTCACTGCTCTCTTCCTCCCAGGGGCCATCAGCCCAACCTTTGATCTGCGGAGCGCCTCCCTGTATCTGCAGGTATCTGAGGACCAGCGGACAGTGACTGTGTCTCGCCACCCACTCTCTTATTCCTGGAGTTGTGAGAGGTTTTCTGTCAGTCAGATCTTTTGCTCCCAGGCCCTGTCCTTGGGGCGACAGTACTGGGAGGTGGACACAAACTCCTGTAGCCACTGGGCCGTTGGGGTGGCTTCTTGGGAGATGAACCGTGGCCAGATCCTGGGAAGGACCAAGGACTCATGGTGTCTAGAGTGGAAGGGGACTGGCCAGCTGGCCGTGTGGAGCATGAACAAGGAGACGCTCCTGGGCTCAGACAGGCCTGGAGTGGTGGGCATCTGGCTAGACCTTGACGAGAGGAAGCTTGCCTTCTATGCAGTGGCCAGTGAGGAGAGGCTCATGTATGAATGTGAGGTCCCCGGGTCCTGCCCTCTGTACCCTGCCTTCTGGCTGTATGGCCTACAGATGGGAAATTCCCTTACCATAAAATAAGGGAAGCTATAACAGTTCCTTGGTGCTCCAAACACAGTGGTTTCCTGGTCTTATTGCCTCTAAGCATGGTGGCAACTTAAAAATCTCACTTTCTGGGTGATCGTTGTGATGTGCGGAAGTAAGCCACCCCTGGGAATACATGCGTATACTCTGTGTTGGAGTGCCTAAGTTTAAATCTTATCTCTGCTTCCAATTCAATTTCCTATTGATGCAGACCCTGGGAGCAGCAAGAGATGACTTAAGTCCTTGTCCCTGCCAGCCAGGTGGAGACCTGCATGGAGTTTCTGACTCCTGGCTTCACTCCAGCCGATAGCCTTGGCTGTTAATGGGTAATTGGGGAATGACCCAGAGGCCAAAAAAATCTCTCCTTTCTCTTCTGTATGTGGAAATAAATAAACTTAAAAAAAAAAAAGCCTACTTTGGTGGCAGGTACTTGGCAGAGTTGTTAACACAGTGCTTGGATGAGCCATTCAGAGTGCCTGGTTCAAGTCCCTGCTCCACCTCTGATCCGACTGCCTGCTAGTGCACACCCTGGGAAGCAGCAGGGGAGGCTTTCCGGTGGCCCTGCCACCCACATGGGAGACCTGGATTGGGGTCTGGGCCACTGACTTCTGGGTGGTCCTGCCCTGGCTGTTGTAGGAATTTGGAGAGGGAACTGGTAGATGGAAGGTCTGTTTTTTCTTTGTCTCTCAAATAGAATGAAAGAGAGAGAGAGAGAAAAGAAAAAAGAAATCCCTCCTCTTCTTTTTTCATTACAATTCATCCATCAAAAGACCTCAGGCTGCATTAACATCATCCCATGTTGAAGATGGAGCAGCTCAATTCTATGGGACTGGAGAGACCAGGAAACCTTGTCCCACCGACCAGCCAGGCATGCCTGGACAGCATATTTCATCTCCTTTTCTCTTTCTGTCTCTGCATTTTCCTCCCAGGAAATGTAGGTTGCTCTGCCTTCTTTGCCCTTCCTTACCCTCCTCCCAAGGCAGCTGAAAGAATTAGATAAACAGTTGAGGCACTGGGAAGATGGCAAGGGTGATGGTAGCACCCCAGCCCCAGATAGCTTGAGATTCACACCTCATTGTTTCGTGTGTCCTCAAAAATAGGGCTTGGCAGCAGTCTTCTGCATGGGCTGCCAGCTGACCTGGGGCCTCACCCTGCACACTGGGCTTCACAGTTATCCTGGCATGTCTAGAAGCGAAAACCCAGATAGACATCCTGGTGCTGACAGTGCTGGGACCATGCCCAGCTTTCCAACTCCTGAGTTACTAACATTATCCTCTAACACTGTGTCTTGTGGAGCCCAGGAACTGACATTCTGCTTGGATGGAACATAGTAAAATCCACAGTCAGGAGGTGCTCTGTTTCTTGCTTGGTGGTGGTTGTCTGAGGTTAGCCTAAGGTGCCTTGGGTGAGCAGGTGCCAGAAAGGCTTTCTGCCCTCACCAGGAGCATTGTGGCACATGTACCACCTGGAGCCGTCTTGGTCATCATAATGTTGACATTTCCTGCCAAAAACCAGAAGCTGGAGTCCATGGTCTCAGCCTCTTGGTGTCCTTTGCTCAAAGGCCATCCTCTTGGGCAGTTGGGACAGTGGGACCTTTGTGAGCGAGGACAGGGCTGCCCTGCCGGCCCCATGGTTTCTTCCACACAGGAGGAAAGAAAGGTTGGGAGGTTATCTCCTTGAACCCCTATCCTGGTTCCCCATTTCCTGTAGACATAGCCTCATCAGTTGCCTGTCAGCATGCTATGTGTCACTCAGAACACAGAGGCTTCCAGAGAATGAGGAAGCCACACGCCGGAGGATGGGGGACTTCTCACCTGGTTCTGCGACACACAGCTGAGGAAATCATCCACCCACAAACCAAGAAAGACATCCTGGGAACTGAACTACCGAAAAACAGACCAGACAGTTTCTAAACCACAGGGCCCCATGGCCCCGGTTGTAAGGTCACAGTGCCGGCAGATCTGATATCGACAGGGAGAGCTCCCCGGATCTTTCTTTTCTTCTCCTTCTTCTTTTTTTAAGATGTATTTGTGTATTTGTTTTTATTTGAAAGGCAAACCATTTACAGAGAGAGAAAAATCTTCCATTTGCTGATCCACTCCACAAATGGCTGCCATGGCTGGAGCTGAGTCTGAAGCCAGAAGCCAGGGGTTTCTTGTAGGTTTCCAACATATGGGTGCAGGGTTCCCAAGCATCTGGTTCATCTTTTGCTGCTTTCCCAGGTGCATCAACGTGGAACTGGTTAGGAAGTGGAGCAGCTGGGACTCAAACTGACACCTATATGGGATGCTGGCACAACCAATGGACATTTAGCCTACTATGTTACAACTCCAGCTCCTCCCTGTATCTTTCTTACAAGGGCACTAGCAGCACTGTGAGGGCTGTGCTTTTAGCACCCAGCTAAAGCCCTAGGCCCTCCATCATACTGAGGTTAGGATTTCAGGATATGAATCTGGGGATGGGGCACAGGGGCTTCCTAGGGAGAGCCACAGAGACTCCTCAAACAGCTTCTTGTGCCTGGGGATGTTTCTGTCCAACACCTGTGGTTTCCCTCAGGCTATTTTTTCCCCCCTGAGGACTGGGGGAAATGGAATATCCTGATCTGGGACATGGTCCTGCCTCTGTCTGTTCCTCTCCCCCACCCCGTCCCACTCTCACTCCTGGTGAGACAACTTCTGGAAAGCACTTCTGTACCCTTTTATTGGGACCCAGGGCTTGGGGTTCCCAGAAGAACCACCTGCTCAGTGAGGATCCAGGTGCCTACACTGACAGTTCTGTCCACGTGCCTTTGAAGCTCCTTGGAAACCATCGCTGATTAGAAGACTTCATTTCCTAGCTGATTTCAGAAACAAACTTTGAAATCCAACATTGCTGCTCCCTGGGGAGATCTCTGAAGTCAAGGAGAAACCCTTTTCCCAGGAGCATCAGGGCCTTGTGCCAGAGCAAGGGACTCTTCTTAACTTAGGTTGCTTAACTCTTTTTCACTTAGGTAGCTGCAAACGGGAACCATGGTTTTTAGAGAGCAGGATGTCGTAAACTTATGCTTCAAGGGGCAGCAAGCAGTGTCATGAGCTCACTGCAGTCCTCTCATAAGAGTGAACCTGGTTGTCTTAGGTGTGCTGTGTGTCTTTTAAAAAGAGATGATTAGATATTAAAGATTTCCCCTTAACACAGGATCAGATGATAGTAGAAAGGGGGTGGGGGCAGGGATTTCTGGGCACAGCAGTCACTGTTTCTCAGCATCCACTAGGATGCCTTGCTCCGCCTCTGCTGCCGCCTGCAGTCCCTAGCTTGCTGGAGCAGTGTGGTGCCTGCAGCCCCTCCTTCCCCCAGTGACACCTGACTTGCTGTCTTGTGCGCCTTTCCTCTGGAGTGTTGTACAGCGGCGCCAACTCACTGACCCCTCTGTCTCTATTCTCTCCTTGTCAGATTGTGTCACCTTTAAGAAGGTACTTCACCAAGTCTGTGGAGAAAAGGGAATTCAAAGACAAATTGGTGTTGGGACCAGACACTTTGAAATCCATGCAGTTGGTCCCAGTGCGATAGTGTAGTGGTTAAAGTCCTTTCCTGCAACACGCCAGGATCCCATATGGGCACCGGTTCTAGTCTCAGCAGCTCCACTTCCCATCCAGCTCCCTGCCTGTGGCCTGGGAAGGCAGTTGAGGATGGCCCAAGCCCTTGGGATCCTGCACCCATGTGGGAGACCTGGAAGAAGCTCCTGGATCGTGGCTTCGGATTGGCTCAGCTCCAGCCGTTGTGATCACTTGGGGAGTGAATCATCGGACAGAAGACCTTCCTCTCTGTGTCTCCTCCTCTCTGTATATCTGACTTTGTAATAAGAATAAATAAATCTTAAAAAAAAGAAAGAAACCCATGCAGTTTTCTTCCCAACACATGTCTCCTGTGCACTGTTGGAAGAGCCTAAAGATTGTGCCCAACCACCCAAGGTGAGGGCAGAGCCCCTTTAGGCTGCCCGCACTTTGGAGGCCTCTCCCAAGCCCCGGCCTCAGATGGCTTTTCCTCTGGGCTGACCATTTGGCTAAAAACCAGGGCCCCACAGACCCTGCCTTGGATCCACTGGCTTTGCTTAAACAGCTCCCCAAACTTGGGGAAACTTACCAAGGATGCGGATAAAGGTATGTGAGCTGCACAGAGTGTGGGAAGAGGTGTGTGGAGTATCTGTGCCTTCTCTGGACTCCCCATCCACCAGAAACCCCACGTGTTCACCTGCCCAGCTGCTCCGAGAGCCTGTGTACCGAGCTCTCACGGCCCGTTGCTGACTGACTCCACCTGCAGCCCCTGTTTCTTCCCTGGAGGTGGAGGCGTGGACCAGGCAGTCCCTATCCTGAAACCATTAAGGCAAGTCGTCAGCAAACTGAAGACACTGGTCTCACTCGAGAAGCCCCTCAGAGTGACCATCAGAGTGTCCGCAAAAGGACAGACCAGATGCGTATTTCGCAGCATCATCGTCTATCTGATATGTGATACACACGTAGCCCTCAGGCTCTGCAGGATCTGAGTCTCCATTGTGTACCACTCACGGATCAAAAAGAGCTGTAGAAAATCCCACATGTGCTGAACACAGTCTTTTCTTGATTTTTGTGTTGTCATTGCCCCTAAGCAGTACAGCACAACAGCTACTTACATTGTATTTACACTGTGGTCGGGATTGTAAGTGATATATTTTAAAAGTATGAGAGGATGTGCTTAGTTTATGTGCAACTACCTCAACACTTTATATAAGAAATTTGAGTATCCTCTGATTCTGGTATTTAAGGGAAGTATTAGAACCACTACTCCGTCATACTAAAGAATGTCTGTGTATATAGTATTTACAAATATGGATGTGCAATTCCACATTTTTTTCTCCAAAATAAATATATCTTTTAATTCACATTTTCTGTAAACTGTAAAAAAAAAGCCTTCATATTTCTCCTTTTGGGTTCTTTTCTTGGGATATATTTAATTCAGGTGATTTCTTGGCAGATGTAAACAGAAGTGATGAAGCTTTTTTGTTTTGTAGAAATTAAATGTGGTCTATAATTTCTTGAGAATTACTGCTTTATTTTTATTATTTGCTTGAAAGGGAAATAGAGATATAGAAGGAGAGAGGGAAGAATTAAGAGATCTTCCACGGCCCGGTACGGTGGCCTCGCCTTGAATGCACTGGGACCCCATATGGGCGCTGGTTCTAATCCCAGCAGCTCCACTTCCTATCTAGCTCCCTGCTTGTTGCCTGGGAGAGCAGTCAAGGACGGCCCAAAGCCTTGGGACCCTGCACCCATATGGGATACCTGGAAGAAGCTCCTGGCTCTTGGCTTTGGATAGGCTTAGCACTTGGGGAGTGAATCATTGGACGGAAGATCTTCCTCTCTGTCTCTCCTTTCTGTATATCTGACTTTGCAATAAAAATTAAAATAAATCTTAAAAAAAAAAAAGAAAAAGATCTTCCATTTACTGATTCACTCCACTTGCCGACAACATCTGTGAATGGGCCAGGATGAAGTCAGGAGCTTGGGACTTGACCTGAGACTCCCACACAGGTGGCAGGTGCCCACATACATGGGCTATCACCTGCTGCCTTCCATGGTGAATGTTAGCAGGAAGCTGGATCCAGAGGAGCAGCTAGCACTCAAACCCCAGTCCTCCAATATGGTACATGTGCATCCAAATTGGTACCTGTCCAACTAGCCTATAATTGCTCAGCCTGTACTTATTGGCCAGGCTCCCTATTTGCTTCTCCTGGACTTTAATTGGTAGGATGTAGAATTAAATTCTTCCTCACTCACTGAGTTGTTGGGGATTTCCCTGCTCACCTGCCTAAAACTTTTCTATTCTTCAACTGTTAAAATGAAAAATTCTGCATAGAACTTTGCACAGAAACTTTGCATAGAAACTTTGATGTTAAGTTTGTACTCAGCTGTTATATATATGATGGATGTTAATGTTGATACTTCCACTATTCCTGTGCCACTCTGATTTAGGTTAAACTCAAAAACATGTTAGCTTGGGAGGAAAAAAAAGTTTATGGCAGCTGATTGTGTATATACTAAAATTGAGATGCCAAGGAAGTAGTTATAGGATGTGGTTAAGAACTTGCATTTTCTAACATATTGGTCACTCAATACGTTGTTGATTAACTTCATGATAATGTTAATTTCGACGTTTCTTCCTGTTGTTGAAGTTGTGTAGTGACATCTCATTGAAGGAGATGATATTCTATCAGCTCTACTTTCAGACCAAGGATGGTCTTCCAATGAAACTGTTGAATTTATCTGGACAATAAGATGCTGGACTCTCCACATGGTCCATACCCGCAATGAAGGAATCGTGACTGGATATGATCTGTACTACTGTGACAATATGGAGGAATTCAATATGGGGGGAGGGCTAGGGAGGGGCTGAGGGAATCCCAGAGCCTATGAAACTGTGTCCTAAAATGATATAACATTTTTTAAAAATAGAAGAAAAAAACAAAACAAAACAAAAAATTGGTGACTGAGCCAAACATCCACTCCCACTTCTCTTTGAATGTCAGCACCACTTTTCATGTGTGTAATTTCATGTTATAAATTAATTATATGTTTGCCTTTCAGAGTTTTCAGCTTGGTTGGCAAGCTAATCAGTTTGCCCTTGAAAAGATAAAGCAAGTCAGCTAATAAATCTCTCATTTAAAATACAGCTGTTGGGCCCAACACAATGGCTCAGTGGCTAAATCCTTTCCTTGCACATGCTGGGATCCCATAGGGGCACTGGTTTTGTGTCCCAGCTGCTTACCTCCCATCCAGCTCCCTGCTTGTAGCCTGGGAAAGCAGTCGAGGACAGCCCAAAGCCTTGGGACCCTGCACCCACGTGTGAGACCTGGAGGAGACTCCTGGATTCTGGCTTCGGATTTGGCTCAGTTGTGGCCGTTGTGGCCACTTGGGGTGTGAACCAGCAGATGGAAGATCTTTTCCTTTGTCTTTCCTTCTCTCTGTAAATCTACCTTTCTAATATAAAGAAATACATCACAAAATACAGCTGTTGCAGGTAATCTGTGAGAGGCTTCCACCTGCAGTCCCTTATCTCATTCTCAGCAGACCCTTGTGGGATAGTTCCACTTTGCAAACAGGCTTTATGCTTCTCAGACAGGTTATACTTTTTACCCAATGTTGCTCAGCAAGCAAAGTATTGGCGTTAAAATGTAGACTCCGGAGCCCCAGCTCCTGACTGTGCTGTAAGAGATTATAGGCCATTATGGTGCAGGATGGTCAGGAGGACTTCCAAGGTCAGTTACCTCTGAGTTGAGGGCATTTGTTTCTCAGGATTCTGAAAAGAGCTGGACAAAATTAAGAAGAGGGCCTGGCACAATGGTTAGATGGTTAAGTCTTTACCTTGCAAGTGCCAGGATCCTGTAGGGCACCAATTCGTGTACCAGCTGCTTCACTTCCCATCCAGCTCCCTGCTTGTGTCCTGGTGGCTTGGGAAAGCAATAGAGGATGTCCCAAAGCCTGGGACACTGCACCTGTGTGGGGGAGCCAGAAGAAGCTCCTGGCTCGTGGCTTCAAATTGGCTCAGTTCTGTCTATTCTGGCAATTTGGGAAGTGAACCAGTGGATGGAAGTTCTTTTTCTCTGTCTTTCCCTCTAAATCTGCCTTCCAATAAAAATAAACTAAACAAAACAAAAAAGAAAGAAAGAAAGAAAGTGAGAAAAAGAAAAAAGGAACCAGCATGCAGTCTCAGATGAGGCTTTTGTCTGGAAATTTTCTTTCAGCACACTTAATTACAATCAAATGCGTTTTAGTAAGCCATTACTTGTAGAGATGGACCTTCAGCTCCAATCAAGCTGTACGCCTGTACGTCCTCTGGAGACCTAACCTTGGGACTGTGCAGAGGACACAGATGTTTGAACAACAAGCCACAGGCATGGAAAGGCAGGCTGGAATATTTTCCTAGGCCCCAGGCATTGGACTGCTCTGCTCCACCGGAACAGGCCTGGCAGGACAAGAAAGCCTTGTGGGAAAGAACGGGAGATGAAAGTGATGAGAAAACAGGTGCTGACCAGTGCTGCTTTGCATCTACCTTGAAAGATCGAAGATAGATGGGTAAAGGGCACGACTGATGCCAACCCAGGTTTTGTTTGGCCTCCTGCCCAGGACGCCGCCTCCCTCGCCAATCAGAGAAGGAAACTTGTTCCACCCAGGGTCCATCCTCTAGCACACACCATCTCTTCCCGGCTTCCCCTTGGAACCTGGGGACTTCCACTGTCTATGACTCCTGCAAAGGCCTTGTTGCAAGTCCTGCCTTTGATAGGCACCAGAGAAGGAACCTCTTTATCTGCTGGCCTGAGGACTTTGCTCTGGCCTCCCGTTGCCCCATGCACAGGTGAAGGGTGAGACTTTCCTAGGGTGAGTGAAGCACTTTCCTAACATCAGAGCAGAAGATTCCATCAAAGCCTTCTGGATACCGGACTGGCTTCTTGCCTTTGTCTAATCTGTTTCGTAGACTTCAGTTAATCTGTTATACTGCAACAGGAAATACCATCGTCCCTAGCCCCGTTCTCTGGCTTACACTTTGGGGGGTGTGTGTGTGTGTGTGTGTGTGTGTGTGTGTGTGTGTGTGTGTGTGTATGTGTGTGTGTGTGAGAGTCTCCATGAGGCTAGCTCAGGCTCCGCGAGGCGTACAGGAGTCACTTTACACCCTACCTTGTTCACCCAGTGTTTGCACATTACTGACCTTCGGGCAGGTGATTTTCTGAATGTTTTCCCATTATATTAATTTATTTGAGTTTCCCAACAATATCAACAGCCATGTCCTGTTGCTATTTCCATTTGGTCTGGAGACTAGGTACAGAGAGATGTGGCCTTGATTTGATGATTCACAACTAGGGGAAGAGCAGGTGGGCGTGAGATCTGTCTCCAGGAGTGTCTTAGCGACCCCTGGTGGACGTCTGTTACCATTTACTTTGTGGTAAAGGGAAGTCCTGGCATGAGTTCCCTCTTCACCTTAGTGTGTTCTGGCCTTGGTTTGTGTCAAACTGCGGTCCTCAGCTGCTGGAAGTCCTTGAGGTCGCCTCCTTGTCCTTGAGTCTGGATTAAAAAGCAAAACAAAACAACAAAACCCCACAAAAATTCCTTGTCCTTGAGTCTGGATTAAGAAAAAAAAAACAACCCTAATAATGTATTTCTTTTTATTTTATTTGGAGAGCAGGTTCAGTCCCTAATGGCCTACAGTGCTGAAACCCACAGTCCTGTGTAACTCCCTCCGTCTCTCCCACGTGGGTGGCAGGGAACCAACTATGTCACCTGCTGCCCTCCAGATTGTGGCATCAGAAGCAGAGCTGGCACTCGAACCTGGGTACTCCCATATTGGACAAAAAGTACCTGCTCCAACGGAAACATTTTGCATAGTTTCCTGATTTTCACGTTTTCCCCTCATTGAGATCGGTGGGGAGGCGGAGGGCTGCTCGCATCCACCCGGTAACACTGTCTTCCCCATCTCTCCCCTTACAGTGTCCTGTACAGTGCGATTTGTGAAAGGGCTCCATCCCCTGTGCTCCTTGGGCACATCCTGGGAGGGCTACAGGGAACTACTGCAGTGAACAGGTCAGTGTGTGTCACAAAGCCTGTTCATTACAACTTCACAGTGAACTGTGCAACACCAGCCACTGTGTGTCTGACCCCGGCCCTCACAGCTGGGCAAGAGGCCAGCATTGTCTCACTGCCATGCTACAGAAGACTGTGCAGGCTCAGGAATGTGAAAGAACTCAGGTCACACAGTTTACTCAGAGGAAGGACTCTGTTCAGAGCCGGGAAATCTGTGAGCAGCGCTTCACTGCTATTGCAGGAAACCATGCGTCTGCTCTCAGCAGAACAGAGGAGAAGGGGACTCATGCGCATTTAGGTCCCTTTAAAAATGTAAAAACTTGGGGCTAGGACTGTGGCTCAACAAGCCAATCCTCTACTTGCAGGCGTCAACAGCCCATATGGGCGCTGGTTCTAGTCCCAACTGCTCCACTTCCCATCCAGCTCCCTGCATGTGGCATTGGAAAGCAGTGACAGATGGGAGCTCAACAGATGGGAGACCTGGAAGAATCTCCTGGCTTCAGATTGGCTCAGCTCTGGCCATAGCAGCCATTGGGGGAATGAATCAGTGGATGGAAGATCAAAAAAAATTAAAACATGTGATGTCTAATTTTAAGGGAGAAAAGGTACCCTGTGCAGAGATGTTTCCCCATTAATTATAAACACACACACACACACACACACACACACACACACACACACAGTACTTGTGTCTGTCTCCCACTGTGTAGGTGCCAAGTCCTACGGATGTAGCAGCAGTTTTTTTCAGAAAAGGTCAAGACAAAGTTAAGGTGATGTTAGGTCCCATAATCATGTATTTTTAAGAGATGTGTTTATTGTTATTTGAAAGGTAGAGTTGGAGAGAGAGAGAGAGGCACAGATCTTCCATCCTCTGGTTGACTCCTCAAATGGTCACAAGGTCCGAGGTGGGCTGGTTAGAAACAAGGGGCTTCTAGGGGCTGGCGGGGTCCTATGCACTTGTTCCACTTTGTGCTGTTTTTCCAGGCGCATTATCAGAGAACTGGATGGGAAGTGAGGCAGCGGGGACTGGAACCACTTTCTGTATGGGGTGCTGCTACCAGAGGCCTAACTTACTTCGCCACAGCGCCAGCCCCTATAATCATATTTCATAAACACATGTAGAAAGCAGCCAGGGATCTGACACACCCTACTCGGTCAAGCACTTCCTGAGGGTAGCGTCTAGGGGCGGGAATACATTTGAAAATCTAGGGGGCTGATGACCGCCCTCCTGTGGAGGAGGCTGCTAAGAGTCGCTGCCAACCTCCGGCTGCGTGACCTTGGATAAGGCATCTCTGTCCTCCCACTGCTGTAAAACCAGCGGGGTTCAACCAAGGGGTCTGCCGCCTCTCGGATTCCGACCCTGCGGATCCCCGGCCGCCGAGGCGCTCCCGCCGCGGGCCTGAGCGCCAGGGCGCAGTGCTGACCGGGCGAGCGCGCGCCTTGGCGTTCGGGACGCGCTTGTCCCTCGCCGCGCGCCGTCCTCCCGGCCCGCCCAGGCGGAGGAGGCGGAGCTGGCGCGGGCCGGGCTCCGGGAGCGGGCCGTCGGTGGAGGCGGCGGCGGCGGCGGCGGGCCCCGGGCAGCCGAGGCTCCGGCGGAGCAGCTCGGGAGAGGCTGACAGGCGGCGCCGCGGGCTGCGCGCTCTCCGGGCCTGAGGAGGCCGCTCCATGCGTGCGGGCCGCGCTCGGTCCCCGCGAGCCGCCGACATGAAGAAAGACGTGCGGATCCTGCTGGTGGGAGAACGTGAGTCCCGGGCCGGCCGCGGCCCCTGCGCGCCCCCAAGGGCCTCTCAGCCGCGGGGCGCTCCTCCCGAGGCCTGGGCCCTCCGGACGCTTCCCGCCCGAGGTCCTCTCCTGAGCTCTGGGTCTCCGGGTCCTTCCCGGCCTCGCGCCGGGGCCTCAGGCCGCTCCTTTCAGATTGCCACCCAGCCCCGGCTCCCTTACTCCCACCCCGGTCCCCGTGTGCCGTGGAGGCGCCTGTGACGGCCGGGCAGGTGCGGGAGCGCGCGGAGCGCTCCGTGGGGAATGCGCGGCGCGGGGGAGGGGTGCAGAAGGGCTCCGCTGTGGGCAAGGTCAGCCTTCTGGGTTTGCACTGGGCCGTCTCCCTGCGGCCCGACAGGCATGGACGCGGAGGCAGGGAGGGTTTTTTGTTTGTTTCTGTTTTTAGCTACACGTGAGCTTGGCCATATTTTCCCAGCAATGTGCTCTTCAAGTTAACGCTGACCATGGCCTCCAGCAGCAGCAGCAGCAGTTCTGGTGAACCCTGGAGCTAGATTTTATTATGCCACTTGGCAGTTAGCTTTCCATCTACCCACAGGCGCAGGAGACCCCAACACAGACTCGAGGTGCCACCCTGTCACCCCACCAAGAGGCCACCTTGGCACTCACTGTGCAGGAAATGGGGAATGGTACTGTTCGCCGACTGGAGTACCAGACAGCAGGGACTTCTAGAGAGCTCTGCGCAAGTTCCATGACTCAACCGGCAGGACTAAAATAAGAAGAAAGTGGGCCAGGGAGGCTGCGGTTGTTTGAAAGCATGTTGGTTCCTGCTGTCTGTCCCCGGGCTGTTTGGATTTATTCCATGCCAATTTGTACCCCATTCTGAAGCTAGCCACCCCAGGTTACTGTGAGGTACTTCCAGTGAAGGAAGCACGCTTTGCCCTCTCTTCCTTTGCTGTTCATCGACATCCCTTCATCCACAGTTTGGGGCCATCTTCCTTTGGAATCAGTTTTGAAGTAAACTTAACCAGAGATAGTCTGTTGTCTGGTTTGCAGACAAGGATTTAGTTTTTATTTCTGGCTATGTATTTTTCTTTGTTTAATGTTCGTGTTTGAGAGGGAGACACAGAGATCTTCTATCCTGTTTCATTCCCCAAATGGTCACAATCAGCAGGGCTGGCCCAGGCTGGAGCCCGGAGCCCGGAGCCTCGTCTGGGTCTCTCACGTAGCTGTCTGCGGCCCAGGCACTTTTGAGCCATCTTCTGCGTCCCCAGGCACGTTTGCAGGGAGCTGCAAGAAGTGGAATATCTTGGAGTACAGTCTGAGAGCCTACGTGGGATGCCTGTGTTGCAAGCGGTTTAACCAGCTATGCCAGAACACAGGCCGCCTTCTGATCTCTGTTTTGCCTGCAGCCCGCTTGATGAGATTGGGAGGTGGCTCTTGCTGATGGGTTTCAAGCAAGGTAGGGAAAGTAATGAGATGATCTGTGTAGTGGTGGATCAGGTTAAGCCGCCACCTGTGAGGCTGGCATCTCACACGGGCCGTCGTCCAGGTCCAGCTGATGCGCTTGATCTAGCTCCCTGCTAATGTGCCTGGGAAAGAAAGGGATGATGACTCAAGTGCTTGGGTCCCGGCCACCATTGATGAAGTTCCTGGTTTGCCAACATTTGTGCAGTGAGCCAGCGGAAGATCTCTCATTCTATGCTGCCTTTCAGATAGATAAACCATAAAAAAATTATTTCGAACTCATTATAAGATAGTTTTATAATAGTTTTGTACAAATTTTAAAGGAAGATGCTTTATTTAGTATTTAGTTTTGGCTATAGGAAGAAGTTGCATATAGTTGGCATGTGAACTATTTAACTATTTCATACATATGTAAGATGATGTTAGCCTCAGTACATGTAAGTTCAAATATTTACATTATTATTTATTTTTATTATTATTTTTTAAAGATTTATTTTATTTTTATTGGAAAGGCGGATATACAGAGAGGAGAGACAGGAAGATCTTCCGTCCAAAGCTTTACTCCCCAGGCGGCCGCAACGGCTGGAGCTGAACCAGTCTGAAGCCAGGAGCCTCTTCCAGGTCTTCCACGCGGGTGGAGGGTCCCAAAGCTTTGGGCCATCCTCGACTGCTTTCCCAGGCCACAGGCAGGGAGCTGGATGGGAAGCGGGGCTGCTGGGATTAGAACCAGCACCCATATGTGATCCCAGGCATGCAAGGTAAGGACCTTAACCACTATACCATCACACCGGGCCCTATATTATTATTTATTAATACATTTTAAAAATGAAGAAAAAGTGGGGCCGGCATGATGCCTCACCTGGCTAATCCTTCACCTTTAAGCATCAGCATCCCTTATGGGGTGCTCCTTTGTGTCCCAGCTGCTCCACTTCCCACCTAGCTCCCTGCCTGTGGCCTGGGAAAGCAGTGAACAATGACCCAAAGCCCTAGGACCCTGCACCCACATGGGAGAGCCGGAAGAGGCTCCTGGCTCCTGGCTTCATAGGAATGGTAGGCTTTGGATTGGCTCAGCTCCGACTGTTGTAGCCATTTGGAGAGTAAATAGGCAAATGGAGGAGCTCTGTCTCTCCTCTGTAAATCTGCCTTCACAAATAAATCTCTTTAAAAAATTCAAAATTTGTAAAGAAAATCACAAACTATGTTCTGTAGAAATACAGGCCAGCCGAGCTGGTGCAGTGGCTCATCTGGCTTATACTTTGTCTGCAAGCCAGTGTCCCCGTAGGGTGCAAGTTTATGTCCCGGCTGCTCCATTTCTTATCCAGCTCCCTGCAAGAGCAGTGGAAGATGGCCCAACGCCTCGGGACCCTGCACACACAACAAAGGCCCAGAAGAAGCTCCTGGTGCCTGGTTTCAGCTCAACTTAGCTCAGCTCTGGTTGTTGCAGCCATCTGGGGAGTTAACTAGTGGATGCAAGATCTTTCTGTCTCTCTTTTCTGTAAATTTGCTGTTACAATAAAAAAAATACATTTTTCAATAAAAAAGGAAAAATAAGAGTTGATCAAAAAGTGTATGCAAAGGCCCAGTGCAGTAAGCTAGTGGCTAAAGTCCTTGCCTTGCATGCACAGGGATCCCATAGGGACACTGGTTCTAATCCCGGCAGCTCCACTTCCCATCCAGCTCCCTGCTTGTGGCCTGGGAAAGCAGTCAAGGACGGCCCAAAGCCTTGGTACACTGCACTCGTGTGGGAGACCCAGAAGAAGATTCTGGCCCCTGGCTTCGCCATCGGCTCATCTCTGGCTGCTGCAGCCACTTGGGGAGCGAATCGGAGGATGGAAGATCTTCTCTGTCTCCTCCTATCTGTATATCTGACTTTCCAATAAAAAATATATATAAATCTTTAAAAAAAAAAAGTATATGCAAGTTTTTAGATCATGGAAATTTGACAGAAGGGAAGGTGGTCATTTTTGAGGAGTGCTTGTTGAAACCTTTTAGGCCAGTTATTGTGCTTATGAGTTTACATTTAATTCAAATACAGCTTTAATTAAAGACTGATAGTTTAATGGGAGATACTTGAGCCAGTGCTTTTTTTTTTTTCTTTCTTTTTAAAAAGATTTGTTTATTTCACTTGAAATTGAGAGAGATCTGCCTTGTGCTGCATTGCTCCCCTACAGTGACCAAGCCTGAACTGGTCTGTAGCTGGGGGCCAGGAGCTTCTTCCGGGTCTCCTATGTGGGTGCCATGTTGGGCATCCTCTGCTGCTTTTCCAGGCTGTTAGCTGGGAGCTGGATCAGAAGTGAAGCAGCTGGGACTCAAACTGGTGCCCAAATGTGATGTTGGCACCGCAACCCCGAGACTTTACTTTTTGAGATTTAAGGTAGATATTTGACAGCTGGTAGCCTAACACAATTTGAATACTAGGTAAACATGAATATGACTAGGTACTTTTTTTTTTTTTTTGACTTATTTATTTGAAAGGCAGAGTTAGAGAGTGAGGCACAAGGCCCTTTTGACCATTCCTTTGTTCCCCAAGTGGCTGCACTTGCCAGGGTTTGGCCACGCCCAAGTCAAGAAACTCAGATTGGGTCTTGCATTTGGTTGCAGGGTCCCCAGCACTTGGTTCATCTACTGCCGCTTTCCCAAGCACGTTAGCAGGGAGCTACACTGGGAGTGGGGCAGCTGCATTTGAACCGTTACCTGTATGCGATGCCAGTTTCACAGGTAGTGACTTAGTGACTGAACCTACCTGACCACAACACTGGTCCCAGACTAGGTAATGTTTTAAAACTAGTCTGGGACTGACATGTTGGCTCAGTGGCTAAATCCTCACATTACAAGTGTCAGGATCCCACAAGGGTGCCTGTTTGTGTCCTGGCAGCTTCACTTCCCATTTAGCTCCCTTCTTACAGCCTATGGAAGCCATGGAGAATAGCCTTGGGACTCTGCAGCCATGGGGGACAGCTGGAAGAAGTTCCTGGCTCCTGGCTCCTGGCTCTTGGCTTAGCTCACGCCATTGTAGCCACTTGGGAAGTGAACCAGTGAACGGTAGATTTTCTCTCTTTCTCTCCTTCTCTCTGTAAATCTGCCCTTGCAGTAAAAATAAATCTGGGTGTCTCTCTCCCTCCTCTTTTGAGAGGCACCCCACCTCCCGGCTTTCTCCCTGGAGGTGCTTCCCCTTCCCTCTCCCTTCCCTGCTCACCTGGTCCCTTTGCAAATAAACTTTTCTGTCTGAAAAAAATAATTGTTTTTTAAAAAAGATTTATTTATTTTTATTGGAAAGGCAGATATACAGAGAGGAGGAGAGACAGAGAGGAAGATCTTCCGTCCAATGGTTCACTCCCCAAGTGACCACAATGGCTGGAGCTTAGCCAATCCGAAGCCAGGAGCCAGGAGCTCTTCCAGGTCTCCCACACGGGTGCAGGGTCCCTAGGATTTGGACCACCTTCCACTGCTGTCCCAGGCTATAGGCAGGGAGCTGGATGGGAAGCAGGGCTACCGGGATTAGAACCGGCAACCGTATGGGGATCCAAACGTGCAAGGCGAGGACTTTAACCACTACACTATCATGTTGGGCCCCCCCCCCCAAATCTTAAAAACTAGTCCAATACATGGATTCATTTATACCACTGATACTAAAAATGTTTTGAGTTAATGCTCATTTAAGGAAATCTAGTTTCATTAATTGTAAGATGGATAAAGAGAACAGGAGAAGCAGAGAAAATATCACCATTTTTCAGGTATGGGTGTAGAGTCTGGCTGTTGTGGGCAGTGTGGCTGAAATACGTAGTAGCAGCTTCCTTCTCTGAGGCTCCCATGCTGCTGGCTACAGTGTTACACTGCCTTGTGGTAGTGACATGGGTCTTTCCTTGGTTTACTTTTGCTCCATCCAGGCTAACAGATTGCTTAATGTGTATTTAGAGCTTAGGTACAGAAGTCAGGCTGTGTATAAATTTTAAGGTGTTGTAGAGAAAGTCAAAGATGTCAAAGTGTATCTTAATCGCTGAATATGGCCAGTACCATTCAGGCCAATCAAAAGTCAGTTCCTGGGCCCAGCACGATAGCCTAGCAGCTAAAATCTTCACCTTGCATGTGCTGGGATTCTATATGGGCACAGGTTCCAAATCCAGCAGCTGCACTTTCCATCCAGCTCCCTGCTTGTGGCCTGGGAAAGCAGTAGAGGACGGCCCAAAGCCTTGGGACCCTGCACCCGTGTGGGAGACCCGGAAGAAGTTCCTGGATCCTGGCTTCAGGGTCAGCTCATCTCCGGCTGTTGCAGCCGCTTGGGGAGTGAATCAGTGGACAGATAATCTTGTTCTCTGTTTCCTTCTCTCTGCAGATCGGACTTTTTAAAGATTTGTATTATTTTTGTTGGAAAGTCATCATTTCACATGGTCAGATTTGTTGACCAGAACTTATATTTAACTGTATTTGTTTAACAAATATCATTGTGACAGTAAAACTAGCAAAAGTGTTACTACTGCTTAAGCTAAATCCTGTAGCCCAGGTACCTGGGCCCGTGCCGCCCAGGTGGGGAGCTGGAAGGATTTGGACTGGCTCAGCACTGGATATTGTGGGCATCTGGCGAGTGAGCAGGTGTGTAGATGCTCTTGATGTCTCTCCCTCTATATCTGACTTTAAGAATGAATGAATACTTCTTTTTAAAAAAGGCAAATTTTTAAATGTAAGGGCAGATTTACGGAGTGGAAATATGAGAGAAAGATCTTCTATCCACTGGTTCACTCCCCAAGTGGCTGCAGCGGCCAGAGCTGAAGCGATCTGAAGCCAAGAGCCAGGAGCTTTCTCCAGGTCTCCCACATGGGTGCAGGATCCCAAGGCTTTGGGCCTTCTTCAACTGCTTTCCCAGACCACAAGCAGGGAGCTGGATGGGAAGTGGTGCTCATATGGGATCCCAGTGCATTCAAGGCGAGGACTTTAGCTGCCCAACTGTAGGTCTTGTAGGTGTGAGGGAGGGGGCTTCGTTGAATTAACTTGAGGCTGTGGGAGTTCCGAGACCCCTGCCCTGAAGTACCTCCCTCCGTTTTGGGGCAGTTGGTGAATTCCTGGCCTCTGCATTTGCATTTCATTCCTAGAGTGTTGCTGGCTTTGGCCTTACCCTGGCAAGACTTCCCAATGTACTCTCTAAACCCAGTATCTTCCTACAGATCCAGTCAGTGCCCTCCTACATCAGGGGTCCACGCACTGTCCTCTGTTGCTTTCCCGGGAGCATTAGCAGGGAGCTCGGCTGGAATCAGCATCGCAGTTGGATTTGCAGTCTGATAGAGGATGGTGGTATTGGCGAGTGACAGATTACCCTTGGTAGGCGCCCCAGTTGTCTCCTCTCCAGATGAATCTGGTAGCTCTTCCTCTGTCTGGTAATACTGCTCTTGAGCTAGTTTGAGCTCCTGTTGGGTATGACCTGTGTGTTGATAAAATCCCCTTAACTGAGCTCCTTCTTCTTTTTAAAGATTTATTTATTTTTATTGGAAAGGCAGATATACAGAGAAGAGGAGAGACAGAGAGCAAGATCTTCTGTCAGATAATTCACTCCCCCAGCAGTCACAATGGCTGGAACTGAGCCAATCCAAACCCAGAAGCTTCTTCCGGGTCTCCCATGCAAGTGCAGGCCACAAGCAGGGAGCTGGATGGGAAGTGGAGCTGCTGGGATTAGAACTAGCGACCATATGGGATTCCAGTGCATTCAAGATGAGGACTTTAGCTGCTAGGCCACACCGCCAGGCCAAACTGAGCTCCTTCTACTAATCTGCTTTAGTGCATTCTCCATGAAAAGAGAGTTTTTTTCAGTTTTTAAAATAATTTACTGAACGGCAGAGAAGGGGAGGCACAGGCGTTTTTGTTTGTTTTTGGTTTTTCCCCCTCATTTGCATGTTTACTACCCCAGATGTCCACCCCAATGAGGGTTGGACAGAGCTGGGCTGAGCCAGGACAGAGCTGGGCTCATCCATTGCTCCTGGTTTGCATGTTAGCAGGAAGCTGGAATAGCCAGGGCTCCAAGAGGCACTACCACACAGGCTGTGGACTGCCAAGTAATGGGCTGGCTCATGATGTCAGAAGCCTACTGTAGGTCATCTGTAAGGTATAAACAGATCTCTAGCTAGTTTCAAAGTATCCAATGTTTATCCTTTTACTTGGAATAGTGTTTGAATTTTTAATGCTGGGCTTGAAGGTGTTGCACAGTCTGGCCTTGCCTTGCTCTCATATCTCTCCTTTGTTGCTGTCTCCTTGCAGGTAGGCCCTGACCTGCATGTTGTCCTCATTACTGTCCACGTTTGTCCATTTGTCTGTCTTTTGGGCTAGAACGGAAGCTTCATGAGGGTTAGGGTTGGTCTTGTTTATTGCCACATGTCCAGCTGCTGGAACAGGCCTGGCCCAGAGTAGCAGTGAAGTGTTTGTTGAAAGAATGCTTTCAAGCTAGCTGCGTTTATTTATACTTTCTTTGTTTTCCAAACTACTCCTCCCAGTCACAAAAATGTGCTTGTTTTCCTTTCTGAGACCCAGTCAGCTGTGGTGGTTATCAGGTTTTGAAGAGTCAGCATTCATCCACTCTCAACTCTGGATCCTTAGCTTTGTCCAGTAGAGTCTTGTGTTCTGACTTACAATGGCAAGGCCATGTCTATTCTGTTTCTTGGCTGCTGGGTGTAATTTTCCTTGCCAAGAGAGCGGCTTCTCCTTGCAGCACCAGAAGCTGCATAGAGCATTGAAGTGGTTCAGGAAACATTCCTCAGGTATATTCTGATACTTATTTTACAAAACAACTTTATTTTTTTAAGATTTTTTTTTTCTGAAAGTCAAAAATCATGCTGTATTTACTACTCAGGTGATATTCTGTGGCCAAAAATGTCTACAGAAATGTCTTCTGCTTGGGGTCTGTGCTACATCCTGCTCAGCCGTGAGCTGGCATCTGGTCTCCAGGTCCGTGTGATCTCTGTCACCGTGGGCCCTGGTGCTGATCTCGGAGATGCGTAGTTCATAACCGTGTGACAGCGTTTACCCTGCAGCCTATGTAATCTGCACATGGTCACTGCAATTTTTCTTTGTTACAGTGGTTAGTTGTGTTTCCAGATGTGAAAGTTTACTGGTTAAAAATAGATTTCCATAGTCATTCTCTTCCCTACAAAGTGTTTTAATTACAGTAACTCGGGGAGGGGAGAGCCAGCCAGGTTTTCTTCCTAAGGCAGTTAGGAATGAAGAGTAGCTTTCTCTGCCACTTCAAACAAGAGATGTTTGTTGCCCAGAAGAATAGCCACCATAGCTGGTGGAGTGGTCGTTAGAACCAGAGACTCTTACTTCTGCTTCTTGCTTATGAGGAATTCACTGTCGTTTTAGACTAAATGTGCAAAAAATGGAATGGGAAGACTAGGAAGTCTGCAACCTGGGTGAATCTAAATCCTGTGTTTTACAGTGGTGGATCATGTTTTCTGTGGATGACCTACTTGGAAGCGTGGCATCTCAGCACCACGGCGTGTTGTGCTGAACTGGATCAGAGGCCTTCTGTCCTTGGGCATCACTGTGGCCTTGCCTTTTGTTTCTAGAAATTGCTGTCATGAGCTCTCATTGTGGCACAGCAAGTTAAGCTGCCACCTGCTACACCGGCATTCTGTTGTATAAGTGCCTGTTTGAGACCTGACCCACTGCCTATCCTGCCCTCTGCCAATGTTGTCTGGGCAAGCAGCAGAGGATGACCAAGTGCTTGTATCCCTTCACCCACATGGGAGACCCAGGTGAAGCTCCTGGCTCCAGCCTGGTCCAGTTCGGGCTGTTGTATGTGAACATTTGGTATGTGAACTAGGGGATGAAAGATCTTTCTCTTTTTTTCTTTTCTCTCTGTGTAGCTGCCTTTCAAATAAGTAAGAAATACGTCTTTAAAAAGTTCCAAAGCCAGGATCCAGGAACTTCTTCCAGATCTCCCACATGGGTGCAGGGTCCCAAGGCTTTGGGCCATCCTCGACTGCTTTCCCAGGCCACAAGCAGAGAGCTGGATGGGAAGTGGAGCTGATGGGATTAGAACCGGTGTCCATATAGGATCCCAGCACATGCAAGGCAAGGACTTTAACCTCTAGGCTATCATGCTGGGCCGATCTTTTTTTTTTTAAACTGATTTAACAGATGAGAAAATTGAGGACTAGAGCGAATTTGAGCCCAAGGTTATACTGTTAATAGCTAAGGCTGTGCTCACTTAACCCCTTTAGTTCAGACTGCAGCTACCAGTGTGTGTTAGGATTGTGCTAAGCATCATATAGCTGCGGTCTAATCCTCTTAGTTCTTTGAGACTAATCAGTACTCATTTTTGTACATGAAGGTACAGAGACTTGATAATTTGCCCGAGGAAACCCATCTAGTAAGTTCTGGAGTTTAGGATTTTATTACAGTTTTATCTAGTTCCAAAACTTGTATGTTTGTTGATGAGATATTTATATAAAAGGGGAAAAGCACAGTTTTTTGACTTAATTTTTGAATGTTACACAAGTGATGGGATCGTAGAGCCTTGTGGGTTACTGATTAGGATGGAGAGGGATGGGGAAGGTGGGGAGGGAAATGTCTCCCTCCCATCCCTTCTGTGTGCAGTGGAGGAGGCTGGCAGAAGGTCAAGCTCCCCTCTGGAACAATGAATGATGGTAACACAGTGCCTTCCCCGGCTGACAGGTCGGAGCTCCCTTCTCATGTCACTGTCCTTTATCCTTCAGAACTAATCCACTGCTTTGCTGAATTTCAAATCTGTGTTTAAACCCAGTAAACTCTACAGTTGCATTTGCTGAGTGCTGTGTGACTGTGTGACCTGCCAGGAGCTAGGGCTTCCGCAGAGAACACACACACACACACACAGACACACACACACACACACCCGGCCCTTGACAGCTTACTGCAGATGGCAGTGTGAAACTTGTTCCTTCATCTTTCCTGGCAGGCTCGGGAGCCGATGGGAAATAACCGCATTTTCCTCAAGGAGCTCTGGGGGTTCTCGGGGGCGCAAGTGCTGATGTGTCGGAAGGTTGCCTACGATTACTCAAGCTTGACACCGGCTTGAGAATGCACGTGTTTTAACTGGATCACTAACTATTATTTTTTCTTCCTGGAAACCAAATCATAGGCTCTTTGTGTGTGTATTTAGCTGACCCTTTGCTTTCCTGCTGTGTTTAGGGAGACGTGGATACCCTTCTCTCCTCCTCTGCCTTCATTTTTAGTGGAGTGATTAATATAGAGCTTGATCCGTACCTTGTTCATTACAGTTTTGTCTCGATTAATACATTTTCCATATTATTTCCATATAGAATCTCCAGTCATGTGGTGGTTTTTTTCTGCTGACCACCCTCCATTGATCTTGCTCCCTCCTTACCCTTAAATTAGGCACCTCATTAAGATGAACTTAAGTACGGTTGAATGGGACTCACTGTTAATAAGACACTCATATCACCTCGTAAGTTCCAGTAGTTTTTGAAGCTCTGTCCAAGAACTGGGAACAAAGACCAGGTGTATTTATTTTATTACGATGTCGTTTAGTGTACTTTGAAATTTCAACAATTATTTCTTTTCTCCCAGAAACAAATTGAACACTAATTTCAGAAAAAAGGTGTATTTTGGATTGTCGCAGCAGCAGGAACTTTTATTCACAGTTCCCCAGTTGCAGGTGTCCCAAGTGGGAGTTTAGCTGCTGGACCAAATGCCCACCCTTAAATTTTTCTCTTGATGTGTATAGAAAATGTTTTTTTTTAAAGATTTATTTTATTTTCATTACAAAGTCAGATATACAGAGAGGAAGAGAGACAGAGAGGAAGATCTTCCGTCCAATGATTCACTCCCCAAGTGACCACAACGGCCAGTGCTGCGCTGATCCGAAGCTAGGAGCCAGGAACCTCCTCCAGGTCTCCCACATGGGTGCAGGGTCCCAAGGCTTTGGGCCATCCTTGACTGCTTTTCCAGGCCACAGGCAGGGAGCTGGATGGGAAGTGGAGCTGCTGGGATTAGAACTGGTGCCCGTATAGGATCCCGGCGCGTTCAAGGCAAGGACTTTAGTTGCTCGGCCACGCCGCCGGGCCCTTTATTCAGTTTTTTATGCTTGAAATTTTTAAAAAAGTAAAACTGAACCAGAGCTGTAAGTTAATCACAAATGAATCAGTGACTCTCACTTAACCAGAAAAATGTTTGTGTATGTGAAGTGTGCTACTAGGAATCCTCATTTCCTTTCTGTTTCAGTGGCTTGCTTTAGCAGTGTTTTAAAAACACGTCACGAGAGAGAACACTTGACTGTCAGGATCTGGTTTGTGTTCTTAGGTGTGCAGCTAACTAATCTTCCAGTGAATTTATTTTGATTATTTTTTCCGGTTAAGCTTCAGTTATTTATTTGAAAAGCAGAGTAATAAGAACAGGTAGAAAGCAAGCAAGCTCTTCCATCTGTTGGAACCTGGGCAATGGCTGCCACAGCCAGGGTAGGGCCATATTGAAGCCAGACACCCAGACCTCTGTCTGGTCTCCACATTCATGGCAGTGACCAAGCTCTTGGTCATCTGTTGCCTTTCCAGACCTTTTAACAGAGAGCAGAGCAACTGAGACTAAACTCACACATCAACATAGACGCACCGTGTTAGGAACAGTGAGCAGATTAAGCCATTTGGCCACACTGCTGGCCAATGTGTGTGTGTGTGTTTTCTAATTTTTCTTATTTATATTTGTTTGAAAGGCCAAAAGGGTGAGGGAAAAGAGACAAATTGAGATATCTTCCATCTGTTGGCTCTTACCCAAATACGCACAGTAAGTAGTAGGCTGAGAGCAGAACTCGAATGATCTCCCACATGGGCGCCAGGGACTCAAGATACTAGCCATCGTTTGGCTGTGCATTAGCAGGAAGCTAAGCTGAAGGAGCCAGGACTGAAATGATACATTCCTGTGTGGGATATTTGTTTTCCCAGAGACAGCTTGTCTCAACATACCACAGCACCTGCCCCTTTTTTGTGAGGGCTTGAGAGAAAAATCACTGTAAAGTTAGTAGGGTGTTGAATAAACTGTTGACTACGGTCTGGAAGTTCTATGAAAGTTAACTCCAGATTCACAGAAATGGTTGGAATATAGTGAAATGTCACTTGATTGTCAACCTCTTAATAAAGGCCCAACACTGGCCGTAGCCAGCAGTTGGAAAGGCCTGAGAAACCAGAGTTTAAGAGAAATCTGTCCCTGGTGCAAGAGCTTAATGGCTAAATCCTCACCTTGCAAGCACTGGGATCCCAAATCAGCACTGGTTTATGTCCTGGCTGTTCCACTTTCCTTCCGTCTCCCTGCTGTGTCCTGGGAAAGCAATGGAGTATGACCCAAGTCCTTGGGACCCTGCTCCCATGTAAGAAGGGGAAAAAATTCCTGGCTCCTGGCTTCAGATGGGCTCAGCTCTGGCTGTTGCAGCTACTTGGTGAGTGAACTAGCAAATGGAAGGTCTTTCTTTTGGTAAATCGGATCTGCTTTTCTAAATAAATTAATAAATCTGGGAAAAAAAAAAAGAGAGAGATTGACACCTGTGCCTGCATAGCAGTCCTCGGTTACTCGTGTTCAGCACAGCGTGCTCTCAGAGGTGTCTGACCAGCACTCCTCTTCCTGTGTCATAGCCTTTCTTTATTTCCCCAGAGACTGCCTTGGTCTTTTACTTCACTCTTTTAGTCCTTTAGAAAAGGAGTGTGGCTTTCCTTCACTTTGATAGAGAGTTACTTTTGAGCTTCTTTTTAGAATTACATTTGGAAAATGTAATCTGCTATTGTGGTAGAGACTAATAGGGAGATGAACTGTTTTCCTCCAGAATTAGTTGGTAAGCAGTTTAATAATACTAATTTTTTAGAGATTTATTTTACATATTTGAAAGGCAGAATTACAGAGACAGAGAGGTCGTCTTGGCTGTTTCACTCCCCAAATAGCTGCAGCGATCAGAACTTGGCCTGCCAAAGCCAGGAACTTCTGGTCTCCTGTGTGGTCATACGGTCCCAAATACCTGGGTCATCCTCTGCTGGACTGGAAGTAGAGCAGCTGAGTTATAAACTACGTGCCATATGGGAGGCTTTTGGGGCCACAGAGTTGTCCCCCATTTTTGGGGGTAGGATTTAGTTTGTTTATTTGAAGGACAGAATTAGCAGAGATGGGGAGGTAAGTGAGAGATGGAGAGATCTTTTTGGTAATTGTTCTCTCTAGAAATGATGATAATGGCCAGGCCAAGCCACATCAAAGCCGTGAACTGCAGCCAGGTCTCCCTTGTGGTTGGCGGGCCCAGGAATTCAGGCTGTTTCTCCATTGCTTATCTCAGCTGAGAGAGCAGGGAGCTGGTTCAGGAGTAGCTGCTGGGGCTTGAACCAGCACTCAGATGCCCAGATTGAAACCAGTGGTTTAACAAGATATACCGATGATTAGGATCAGAAAAATGATAGGAACAAAAAGTTATAAGAGGGGAGTAATATTGTGGCATAGTGGTTTGGGCCACAGTTTGCAACATGGTTTCAAGTCTCAGCCGCTCCACGTTTTTTTCCCTCAAATGTTTAATTTTCTTTTTAATATTGTTTACTTAACTGAAACAGGTGCATGCCCATATGAACCTCTGATGGGGGTGGGAGGGTCAGGCAAAGAGGAATGTGGGTGGGACAAATACCTGTTTTTGTTCTTTGTTTTTCTCCTGGGGAGGATGTAGTAGGTGGGCTGCTCCTTCCTGTCAAAATACATCATCAACTGCTCCACTTCTCTGGCTGCCGTGTAGTACTTCAGGGTAACTGTGATGGTGCTGCCACCCAGGGCTAGACCTGGGAACTCCTGCTTCAGCCTGGCCCAGACTTGGGAGTCATGGCCCTTTGGGGAGTGCACTCGTGGGAGCAAGATCTGTTTCTCCCTTTCTCTCTGTTATTCTACCTTTCAAAGACATAAATCTTTTTTTTTAAACTGCTAAAATAGAAAATGTAACATTAAAAGGTCCATGGGTTTTATTAACCATTGTAATATAATATTCTAAAAAAGGAAAAAATGTAGGGGAATCAAATAATAGGCACCCTGATTTTCTGTTATTGAAGGGATAAATTGATTTTTGGGGGTAGGATATATCACAGTATCAATTAAATATCATACACGTTTCCTTGAATTTTAGCTTAAGGAATTTATCCTGTAGAAATAGTAATTGCATCATTGTTTCTAGAAGTGAGAACTTGGAAAAACAATCCAAATTAGGAGATTAATTAATAAATTATAATCCAGAGAAGAGGTGTGCCCCAGCTGTCGAGAGCCTGTCTTTGTTACCCAGCTTGGTTCTGGTTTCCTGGCAGTGCAGAGGCCGGGAGGCAGCCAATGATGGCTCTAACTGCTTAGGTCCTTTGCCCCTCATCTGGAAGACCTGAAGCAATTCTCAATTCCTGCCCCAACCATTGCAGGCACTTTTTAAAAATTTATTTATTTTTATTGTAAAGTCAGATTTATAGATAGGAGGAGAGACAGAGAGCAAGATCTTCCGTCTGTTGGTTCACTCCCCAAGTGGCCACAACCTGCTCGAGCTAGGTTAATTTGAAGCAAGGAACCTGGAGCTTCTTCCAGGTCTCCCACGCGGGTGCAGGGTCCCAGTGATTTGGGCCGTCCTCGACTGCTTTCCCAGGCAACAAGCAGGGAGCTGGATGGGAAGTGGAGCTGCTGGGATTAGAACGGGTGCCTTTGTGGGATCCCAGTGCGTTCAAGGCAAGGACTTTTAAATGCTAGGGCACTGCACTGGGCCCTCGAATAAGTTCTTTTTTTAAGATTTATTTATTTATTTTTAATATTTATTTATTTTTAGTACGAAGTCAGATATACAGAGAGGAGGAGGAGAGACAGAGAGGAAGATCTTCCATCCAATGATTCACTCCCCAAGTGACCGCAATGGCCAGTGCTGCGCTGATCCAAAGCCAGGAGCCAGGAGCTCTTCCGGGTCTCCCATGTGGGTGCAGGATTCCAAGGCTTTGGGCTGTCCTCGACTGCTTTCCTAGGCCACAGGCAGGGAGCTCCAACCAGCTTCTGAACTGCTAGGCCAAATGCCAGTCCCCAGGGTGTTATTTTAGAAATGGTAGTCTAATTTCTCAGATGGAACCACGTTGGGAAGGAGGAAGCAGGCCAGAAATGCAGGCTGCTTTGTGGTGCGAGTATGCCCAAACACATGATGAGCCTAGTCACCAGTGGGTGAGGCAGCCAGGGGGTGGGGCCGTGTAGGAGAGAGGTGATTGTCCATCCTGCGTGTTGAACTCAGAATGTAGAAATCTGGCAGCAGCTGCATACAGCGTGGCTTGGGCCCTTCTCAGATTCCCAGACAAATTCAGATGCTTGCCTCTGGGGAGGAGCTGGGGCATGGTGCGTGGGTATAAAAGAACTAGCTGGGAAGACAAACAGGGCAACATCATTCCATCCAGGAAGCCGGATGGGAAGTGGAGCAACTGGTGTCCATATGGGATCCTGGCATTTGAAAGGAGAGTGTTAGCCAGTCAAGCCGTTATGCCAGGCAAGCCCTCTCTATTTTTTTAAAAATAGAAATAAAAACGTATATTCCTTATTTTGGCAGGTGTATTTCATCTCCCATGAATGTATGTCAGTAGAGTGTATATAGGTACATATGCACAAATGTCTTTTAGTAACATCAAAAAGTGCTAGTAGGGTCCAGTGCGATAGCGTCATACTTAAGGTCCTGGCCTTGGACGCTCCGGGGTCCCATATGGGTGCCAGTTCTTATCCTGGCAGCTCCACTTCCCATCCAGCTCCCTGCTTGTGACCTGGGAAAGCAGTCGAGGACAGCCCAAAGCCTTGGGACCCTGCATCTGTGTTGGAAAGCCAGAAAGAAGTTCCTGGATCCTGGCTTTGGATCGGCGCAGCACCTGCTGTTGCGGTCACTTGGGGAGTGAATCATCGGATTGAAGATCTTCCTCTCTGTCTCTCCTCCTCTCTGTACATCTGCCTTTCCATAGAATAAATAAGTCTTTAAAAAAAAAGTGTTAGTATAAAATGCGTTTATTCCTTCTGTTTTTAAAACTTTAGGTAGAATATATAGAAAATTTAATATTTAACTATACTTCAAGTGTATAATTCTGGGATTTTTACTGCATTCACAGTGTTATGTAACCATCACTATTATCTGCACGTAAAACTTTTCATGAACCCTCTGAGAAGACTTTGTGCTCATTAAATAATAACCATCCTTTCTGCTTTCCCAGCAGATTTTCATGTATCTACTTGGTATACTGTCCAAATGGACAATTAGTGATAGAAGAAGATTGTAAAATAATATTAGCACTGTGATTCCGTCGTTATAAATTATTATAAATTAATATATGTATAGGGGGAAATCTGGTAACATGTAGTGGTCAGTGTGGTGTGTTCTAGGAGATTTTAGTTTTTTCAAGTATTATTTACTTATTTATTTGAGATGTGGGATGGGTCCTGAGGCAAGGCTAACACGGGAGCTGGGGACCCGATCCTGGCCTCCCACGTGGGTGCCAGGAGCCCAGTCCCTTTAGCCATCATATGGACTACCAGATTGAAAGCCACAAGGCAGCTACAACTGGGAAGCTGAACCCACATCATTTGGTGTAGAACATAGATTTCCTAACCACAGGACTAATGGTAACCATTAAATATATGTATTTTGATATTTGTTAAAAGCAACATTGTTTTGAAAGGTTTGATTTACAGAGACAGAAATCTTCCATCCTGTGGTTCACTTGCCACATGTGCTGTTCTGAAGCCAGAAGCTTGGAGCTCTGCTGGGTCTCCCACATGTGCATGGGGTCGCAGGCTTGGGGCCATCGTCTACTGCTTTTCCAGGCGCATTAGCAGGGAGTGGGTTAGAACTGTTGGGTTGGAGCAGTTGGGACTCGAACCAGCGCCCAGATGTGATGCCAGTGCCTACCTCACATCAGCTTATACATTTAATAGTATACTAAGTTTGGATTTTAGCCAACAAATAATAGACTTCCCTCTTTGTTTTTAAATTTGAGCTTATGTGGAACCTAACCATTTTATTAAAATAATAATGTTTATTTTCACAGCTAGAGTTGGGAAGACATCACTGATTATGTCTCTGGTCAGTGAAGAATTTCCAGAAGAGGTAAATACTGTGCTTTACTTTCCATACTAGACACTTTTTAGTTTATTACAATTAGGTTAAAACATAGTAAACTCTTGTTTTATTTTCACTTGTTTCCTTTTGCATAGCTGTGATTTTTGTATATTTACATGCATTTTAGTTGATAGCTGAAATCTCTGGGAAAACAAGCAAGACCCAGGTTCAACTAGGCCCTTTGCATTGTGTACTTGGGTCCTTGTCTGGGTAGTTTGTATCACTGTGCCTTAGTTGTCTGGTCTGTTAAATGGGAGCTTAAAAGAATAGAGATTTCATCAAAGCTATAACCCTTTAAAAAAATTAGAATGTTATTCATAAGATCAAAACAAAAGAGATGACGAAGATTTCATGAGGTCATTGAGGATGAAAGGTATGGATCCCCACAGCCCACAGCCCTCCACCTGACACCCCGGAGTCTTTGAAGCATTTCTGTCAGCCTAGGTTTTTTTAAGATTTATTTATTTTTTATTGGAAAGGCTGATAAACAGAGAGGAGAGACAGGGAGAAAGATCTTCCATCCAATGGTTTACTCCCCAAGTGGGCACAACATCTGGAGCTGAGCCAATCCGAAGCCAGGAGCTCCTCTGGGTCTCCCACAAGGGTGCAGGGTCCCAAGGCTTTGAGCTGTCCTCGACTGCTTTCCCAGGCCACAAGCAGGGAGCTGGATGGGAAGCGGGACTGCTGGGATTAGAACTGGCGCCAATATGGGATCCCAGTGCGTTCAAGGTGAGGACCTTAAACCACAACTCTGTCGCGCCGGGCCCTGTCAGCCTAGATTTTTGACATAAATATTTGAAAACCTCTTTTATTATCAGCTTACCTCACTGTGCAAATGAAGAAGCTAATTTGTTCCACTTTTTTCCCACCACAAAGGCTTTCTGTTGGTCTTAAATAAGATAAGCTTAATAACAGCGAAGTGCCACCCAAAATAAGGTGGTTTGATTATGATTGATTATTTATTTTTATTTTGGAAGTTCCAGTGTGAGGAGCTGTTGGCCACACTATTGTGTGGGTTAGGATATTGTGACGCAAAATGGGTTCAGTGCAGCGTGATAAAAATTATTTCTTTTGTCTCTTTCTTGTGGTATAGTGTCACAGTTCGTAGTTTTCATTTTGTTGCTTTTGTTTAGATAGGAATATCCTCATATTTTCATTATTCCAACTGGAATTTGATCTATCACGCGTACTCAACATTAACAACCGCCATGTGGCCATTCACTGTTGCTTTTGCTCCTCCTATGTCTCCTCCCACTCGACTAATCCCTGTCTTAATTTATTAGAAAGTTAAAGTATTTACTGAAGAGATGAGGTGTATTTTCACATGTTGTTTCTGGAGAATCAGTAACATAATTTGTAATCACTCAGAGTGTAATTCCTGCAAGTTCAGTGATAGTTTAACTTGGTTTTGAATTGTTTTAGAACTCTTTGTTTGTAAGGTGTTTTTGATTAATTAAAAATCAATAGCCTAGCAGCTGAAAAATCAATAGCCTAGCAGCTTTGCATGCACCAGGATCCCATATGGGCACCAGTTCTAAGCCCTGCTCCTCCACTTCCATCCAGCTGCTTGCTTGTGGCCTAGGAAAGCAGTTGAGGATGGCCCAAACCCTTGGGACCCTGCACCCTTGTGGGAGACCCAGAAGAGGCTCCTGGTTCCTGGCTTTGGATCAGCGCAGCACAAGTCTTTGCTGCTACTTGGGGAGTGAATCAGTGGACAGATCTTTCTCTCAGTCTCTCTTCTCTGTAAACGTGACTTTGCAATAAACATAAATACATGTTTTAAAAAAGTCATACAAGGACAAGCATTTGGCCAGGAGATTACCATAGTGCTTGGACGACTTGCGTTCTGTAACCAGAGTGCCTGGGTTCGGTCCTGTCTGGCTCCTGCTGGCATGCGTGTTGGAGCGGGTGGGGGGGAGTACACTCCTGCCACTCAGGTGTGACACTTAGATGACGTTCCTGGCTTCTCACTGGCACGGACCTGCTCTGGCTCTTGTGGCTGCTTGGGCAGTGAAGCAGAGGATGAGATATCTGTCTGTCCCTCTAACTTTCAAAGAAATAAAATTAAATTTAAAAATAAAAATTAGGAAAAAAAATGCAGTCTGACTAAAAGTTAGAATCATTAGAAATGTGTTTTAATAATTTGTTTTGGATTATTTAGTTTCCACACTTGCAAATCGTTTTAAACTTTCCACAAGACAGAATGTAAATATTGTGTTTTAAAAATATAATTTTGCAATGCCAAAAATGTTTCTTTTATTTGAAAGAGTTACAGCGAGAGAGGGAGAGACAAAAAGGGTGCTCTTCCATCTGCTGGTTTGCTCCCCAAATGACTGTAACAGTCAGAGCTGGGCTGATCTGAAACTTGCACCCAGGAGCTTTTTCTGGGTCTTCCCCGTGGGTGCAGGCGCCCAAGCCCTTGGACTGTCTTCCGCTGCTTGTTCCAGGCCATTAGCAGAGAGTTGGATCAGAAGTGAGGCAGCTGGGACTTGAGCAGACACCCGTATGGAACGCTGGTGCCACAGCTGGGGGATTAGCACACTGTTGCACTATGCCGGCCCCTAAACTACTTTTAAGACTTGTTTCAGGGCCCAGCGGCGTGGCCTAGCAGCTAAATCCTCACCTTGAACACCCCGGGATCCCATATGGGCGCTGGTTCTAATTTTGGCAGCTCCATTTCCCATCCAGCTCCCTGCTTGTGGCCTGGGAAAGCAGTCGAGGATAGCCCAAAGCCTTGGGACCCTGCACCCATGTGGGAGACCTGGAAGAAGTTCCTGGATCCTGGCTTCGGACTGGCATAGCATCAGCCATTGCGGTCACTTGGGGAGTGAATCATCGGACATAGGATCTTCCTCTCTGTATATCTGACTTTCCAATAAATAAATAACTCTTTAAAAAAAAAAAAAACAGAGACTTGCTTCAGACTACACCAGACCTGAGGAATCCTTGATACGGCCTGTAACCCATACAAACAGAAATGAACTTTTTTTTTTTTTGGAAAAAAAATGTATTCAGTTTTCTTCTTAATTTTTAAATTTTTCTAGGTTGAGTGACAGAGACATAGAGAAAAATCTCCTGTCCGTTTGTTCATTCTACAAATGGCCACAGTGGCCAGATGTGGGCCTGGCAAAGGCAGGAACCAGGAGCTCAGTCCTTGTTTGCCACACAGGTTACCAGGGCCCAAGTATTTGGGCCGACTTCCTCCACCTTCTCACACACCTTAGCAGGAAGCTGAATCAGAAACAGAGTGGTGGGCCCAGCAAAGTAGCCTAGTGGCTAAAGTCCTTGTCTTGAACATGGCGGGATCCCATATAGGCACAGGTTCTAATCCCAGCAGCCCTGCTTCCCATCCAGCTCCCTGCTTGTGGCCTGGGAAAGCAGTCAAGGATGGCCCAAAGCCTTGGTACACTGCACTCGTGTGGGGAGACCCAGAAGAGGCTCCTGGCTTCAGATCAGTGTAGCTCCAGCCATTGTGGCCACTGATGGAGTGAATCAGTGGATGGCGGATCCTCCTATCTCCTCTCTGTATATCTGACTTTGCAATAAAAATATATATATTTTTAAAAAGTGGAGGGGGCTCAACAGACACTTTAGTGAGGGATGAGGAATGTCAGTGGCAGCTTAGCCCACCCTGTGACAGCACATGACACTCTGCTGTGTGATGTTAATGTATATTTGCATCCGTAGTAAAGTACAAAGCCAACCATTTAGATGTAGAGTGCACACTTTTAGAAGGATAGGTATGAACCAAAGGGGCTAATATAAATACATTTACATATTGAAAAGTTTGATTGATTGAGTTTCCTTTCTCTAACCTTTGCAAATGAAGGTTCCTCCCCGGGCTGAGGAAATCACCATTCCAGCTGATGTCACCCCTGAGAGAGTTCCAACACACATTGTGGATTACTCAGGTAAGCAGCGATTCTTGTAGGTGAAACTGTAGGGTGAATTTTTTTCCCTTTTGCTCAGAGGAAGGCATTATCGCCTGGGAGCCGTAAAGGAAGTAGGTGGCGGCGGGGAGGTCAGACTTCCACAGTAACAACGTGAGCAAGGCCTAGGCCCCTCGGGAGGTAGGCATGCGGGTGACTGCAGGAGAACTCAAAATTCAGTTAATCTGTAGTAGATTCATTTTTATTTTGATAATTTTATGTGGCCTGCCATTCTTATTATAAATACCCAAATAATACATGGTAAAAAAAAATAGAGTTCCCCACCCCTGACTTAGATCATTGAACACATGAAATGTATTGTGTGAAATGAAACAATGTGGGAGACTTAGCATGGTAAAGTATCTCATTAATCTTCTGTTGAGTGCATGCTGAACTTTTCTCTTTTCCATTCTTAAGGTAGCTGCCAGAAAATAGCAGTGACCTGTGTGGCTTGCATTGTTGGATAGCAGTGTTTGGAATCACGACCAGTTTTACTTACAGAAATTTTCTTGCTCTGTATGTGTAATTACATAATAGATTTCTTTTAGTATTAGAATTGAAGTCTTCATTCACTGATTATTCAACATGTAGGAAGATACTAAAAACATAGTGAGTTGTATTCAGTATTGAAGTCGTAAGTGTGCATGTCAGAAGCAGCCATTTTTAGGGGAGGCCATGTAAGCTGAGTGATCTAGATTGCTATGTCATTAATTGCTGTGCTCATTTCATTGCTTCCTCATGGCCCGTAGTCATGCATATCCTCTGTATGGTTGCAGGAGTATTCAGCCATGGAACTCTGTTCTAGCCAGAGATCTGTGTATGTGTTACAGAGGGAGTTCTTCATTCTTTATTGTGCTCTAGTTACCCTTTTGGGCCCTTCCTGTTGTTACTGCTACCTGCCGTCTAGATCTTAAGGTGTATCACCCAGATTCCAAGCTAGCCTTATTGACCCTCTGTGTACGGGCTCTTTGTCTGAGCTTCTGATTCTTCAGCTTAGGTTTCAGATCCCTTTTGCCTGCCCCTTTCCAGCTCTGGATCAGATGCTGGTCTCACTGATCCCACAGTGCCCTTGCTGTCTGCTGGCGGTGTGCTGCAGGAGGCTCGCCCTGCACTGCTGGGGAGCCTCCTCGCTGTGGTTGAGTTTTTCCTGCTCACCTTGCCCGTGTCAGGCGCTAGGCCATGTCCTCTTCGGGGATGTATGCTGGGTGCTACATAGCTCGGCTAGTCATTGCTAATGGAAGTGTCTGGAATCAGAAACATTGGCTTTTTATCATTTGTAGAGACAGAGCAGAGCGATGAACAGCTGCATCAGGAAATATCACAGGTGAGTTTCTTCTTGTGCAAACAAGAATGGCCGTTCTGACTTTTCCATTCCATTTCACTCAGTAGGAATTTCCCAATCTTTCTTGTTGTTGATGAATTTGAGCATAAGTTTAGGTTGAATAGAGTGTTTTTGTTAGTCAGGAAATGTTTTCTTGCAGGCAACCTGATTTCTAATGTGTTACGTACCTAGTCATTATATGCCCTGTTTCTATTTTTTATTTTAAAATGCGGGGGGGGGGGGCATTGATCGGCCAGGGGATGGGAGTTCTTTATTTCAAATAAATAAATAAAAAATAAGAAGAATCCCCTTGAAATTGCTGCATCCCATATTGCAGTGTCTGGGTTTTTTAAATTCAGAAGTCAGATTTACTGAGAGGAGAGAAAAAGAAAGCTCTTCCGTCTGCTGATGCTCTCCCCAGCCGGCCCCAGCAGCAGAGCTGTGCACTGTGGGAAGCACCGGCTGGGAACTCACGCCGCTGGACTTTGGCCACCGACATGGCTGGTGCAGGTTGGCTGTGACGTGGCCGGCTAGCGCAGACATTTGGGGATGAAACCATCCAGATGACATCTCACTCTCTGCCTTTCAGATACATAAATACTTCATTTGTTTGCTTGCTTGTTTATCTAAAGACTAATTCTTATTGGAAAGGCAAATACACAAGGAGGAGAGAAAATCCTCCATATGCTGATTCACTACCCACGTGGCCACAATAGCAGCAGCTAAACTGACCAGAAGCCAGGAGCCTCCTCTGGGTCTCCCACACTGGTGCAGGGTCCCAAGGCTTTGGACTGTGCTTGACTGCTTTCCCAGGCCATAGGCAGGGAGCAGGATGGGAAATAGGGCCACTGGGTTTCCAACTGGCATCCATATGGGATCCCAACATGTGCAAGGCGAGGACTTTAGCCACTAGGCTACTGCGCCAGACCCTACACAAATACTCTTAAACAATATGTTGTTACAGGCTGCAGTCAGCCTAACATTAAGATGTCTTCATGCCACGTGGTAGTAGCTGGTTTCAGAGCTTGGCTCCTGATTGCAGCTTCCTGGCAGTGAAGGCTTGGAGACCTGTTGTATCAACAGTCATGAGTCCTGCCATCTGTGTGGGAAATGCTTCCTGACCCTTCCCGTTAGAGGCAGTCCATACCTGCAATTAGTATACTTCTCTGTCCTCCTTTTCTCTGTGTCCTCCCCTCCTTCCTTCCCCTTTCTGCCTCTCAAACAAGGATGATTTTAAATGCCATTAATTTGTGAACTTTTCTTCTAGGCTAATGTCATCTGCATAGTGTATGCTGTTAACAACAAACATTCTATTGATAAGGTATGCCTCTGCGACTTTGCTCCTCTATGTCTAAGTTTTACTGGGCTACTGTCAACGTCGACCCTCAGTTTTGAATTTGATGGGTGTAAGGAAGATCTGCATCATGGCTTAGTTCTTCTTAATTTTCATTTTAGGTAACGAGTCGATGGATTCCTCTTATAAATGAAAGGACTGACAAAGACAGCAGGTATTTTTTTATTCCTCTCAACCTTTGTGTTAGAAAACTCCAATGTGCAGAAAAAGTGCGGTGACTGTAAGCCTTCCCTTAGCCTCACAGTTCACGTGTCCTGCTCCACTGGCCGTGCGCATGGGCGTACCGCCACTGTTCATCCGCCCGCACACACCTTCTTTGCGGGGAAATCATTTGAGCAGATATATTTGAGGGCAAAACAAGAAACAGAGTTCTGATATTATGATTCATTATTGCAGACAGATGAAATATTTTGATAATCTTGTGCTGAAAAGTCATCTTTAAAATGTATTTTGCGCCTGGTGCTGTGTGTGCCCTCTCCTCAGATACCCTCACAGTGTGGTGTGTGGAAGAGCACAGGCCCCAGGGGAGATGGACAACTTTTTTTTTAAGATGTATTTATTTTTATTGGAAAGAAAGATATGCAGAGAGGAGGAGAGCCAGAGAGGAAGATCTTCTGTCAATTTACTCCCTAAGTGGCAGCAACAGCAGGAGCTGAACTGATCCAAAGCCAGGAGCCAGGAGCCTCTTCCAGGTCTCCCACACAGGTGCTGAGTCCAAAAGCTTTGAGCTGTCCTCAGCTGCTTCCCCAGGCCACAAGCAGGGAGCTGGATGGGAAGTGGAGGCACTGAGATTAGAACCGGTGTCCGTAAGTGAACCTGGCTCATTCGAGGCGCGGACTTTTAGCCAATAGCCCACCGTGTTGGGCCCGATGAACAACTTTTGAAATCTTTTTGAGGTTTTTTTTTTTTTTTAATTATTTTTATTGGAAATGCAGATGAACAGTGAGGAAGCACAGAGAGATCTCCTGTCTGCTGGTTCACTCCCCAAGTTGCCATAACAGCCAGAGCTGAGCCAATCTGAAGCCAGGAGCTTCTTCTGGGTCTCCCACATGGGTACAGGGTCCCAAGGCTTTGGGCTGTCCTTAACTGCTTTCCCAGGCCACAAGCAGGGAGCTGGATGGGAAGTGGAGCTGCCAGGATTAGAACCTGTGCCTGAATGGGATCCCAGCACATGCAGAGTGAGGAAATTAGGCACTAGGCTTTTGTGCTGGGCCCTCTTTTTGGGCCCGCTGGCTTCGTAGATTCCTCATCTGTAAGTGGACTGAGGCTTCTGTCTATGTGGTTATGTTGAGAATACAATGAAATAATGTGTATGTTAGTGTTCATGAGTTCTGTAGAGCACTTTGGAGGTCTTAGTAATACCTGCAGGCAAGTATATTTGTAATCCTTGGAAAGATACAGGTGTGATGGGAAAAAGATGAGAGAATATGCATTCTGTACTATTGTGAGCAGAATATTTTTGACATAAATGTTTTAAGTTTTAAGTCAAAATGAAAACAAAAAATTTGCCTTGAAATACCATTTGATGGACATAAATTGTTTATTAAGCATTTGATTCTTTTTAAATGTGGCAGACATTATAGTTTTAACAGGTTAAGACACATCTGCAATACTGCCATCTCACGGCCATCACCTCATGTGCTGGCTGTTCCAGTTTGGATCCAGTTCCCTGCTGATAGGCCAGGGAGAGCAGTGGAGCATATCCTAGTCCTTGGGTCCCAGGACCCCCTGGGCAGCTCAGAGGTCAGTGGCCCAGCCTTAGCCATTGCAAGCATTTGGGGAGCGAACCGGCAGATGGAAGATGTTCGTATTTCACTCTCTGCAGCTCTACCCTTCCGGGGGAAAAAAGGTTGGGGGCCAGTGCCATGGCGTAACCAGCTAAGCCTCTGCTGTGGCCCTGCTTGTCCCATAGTAATGCTGGTTCAAGTCCTGTCTGCTCTACTTTGGATTTAGCTCCCTGCTAACATCCCTGGGAAAGCAGTGGAAAATGTTTCAAGTCCTTGGGCTCTTGCACATATCTGGAAGACCTGGCAGAAGCTCCTGGTTCCCAGCTTTGGACCAGCCCAAATCTGGCCTTGGTAGCCGCTGGGAAATGAACCAACAGATAGAAAACCTCTTTCTCTGACTTTGCTTCCTAATTTTCAAATTAAAAAAAAATATATGAAGTAATCTTTAAAAAAAAAAAGGTTAAAAATCAGACTAATGTGCATATATCATACAGCTCTTTAGGTTTTTAATTCAAGTATTTTGTGTCGTGAAACTCCAAGAATCTGGTTTTATATGCATGCATTTGGTTGTTGACTCCTCTGTAATGTGTATTTATGAAAAGGAAACTTGTGGCTGAGATGCTTGTCTTATTCCTTACAGCTCTGATGACTTCTCTTTATTATGGTTTTAAACTTTATGGAGACTTAGTGACAACGTAGAAAGGAGAGATTGACCCTCTAATTCTGTGCTGTCCAGTGTAACAACCTCCAGTCAGTTTTGGAAATTTAACTTTGGTTGAAAATAACTAAAGTTTCAGTCCCTCTGACTGTCATGTTTCAAGGGCGGTTACAGAAATGGACAGTACAGACAACGGGTGCGTCCCTCGTTGTAGCTGGTTGTATTGGCTAGGGCTGGCTTGTAGGACCCAACACCCACTTGTTGCCTCTGTCTGCACCATTTGTAGCAGTGACTCTAGAGAAGTTGCTTTTCCAGCATGTATCAAACATCAGCTGGGGCCACTGCATTACACAATTTTGGCTTTGCTATCATTGCTTCCTAAAATGTTGTGGTTAGTTTGTCCATACTTTTATTATCATGTGGAAATGGATTTTGGCACTTGAAGACCTAATTGAGCATTCTCAGGCGTAAAAATTTCTGTCATGCATTAGCCTATCCTTGAACTTTTGTGTTTTCCTCCTCCTCTCCACTCCCTTTTAAAACATTCATTTCTTTGAAGTCAGAAACAAACACACCCCACTCACCCCACCTGCTGATTCTCTGCTGGGACTCAAACTGGGCTTTTGATGTAGGATACATACCTTTGTTACCACTTGTTCCACAACACTGACCTGGGTTTTTTCCTTTCTTTAATGTCACAAAGATACTTATTTCTAGTTTGAGAGGCAAAGAGGGTGACAGAGAGCTGTTATCTGTGGTTTATACCCTAAATGCCTTCAGCAGCCAGGGCCCAGAAACTCAACCTAGCGCTCCCACTTGGGCGTCAGCAGCTTCACCCACTGTCACAGCATCCCCTGGTCTGCTTTAGTAGGAAGCCGCTGTCAGGAGCCAGAGCTGGGAGTCAAGCCCGGACACCCTAATGCCGTATTGTGGCCAGCTTACACGTGTTTTAGTTGCCCTTTGCCTCCTTCAGATGAGTATACTTATTTTTCATGTTTTGACTGTTTCTAAGGTGATTTATTTAAAAATTGTTTTTATATGGTTACCTTTCCACTGTATCTCTCACCTTTGTTTACATTTATTATATAAAAGTCTTTTCCTTAAGACTTTCTTAGACCACCGCCACAGTGGCTCTTCATTGGAGGTGCTCATCGCTATCTCCTGAGGTGCTTTAGAAAGGCTCTGCAGGTCGGGGTGGGTGTTGCAATGCAGTTCAAGGCTGCTCCTGCTCTGCTTCCCATCCAGCTTCCTGCAAGTGTGCCTGGGACACAGCAGATGATAGCCAAAGTGAAAGACCTGTATGGAGTTCCGAGTTCCTGCCTTTGGCCTTGGCTAGGTCTGGCTAAGGTAGACATTTGGGGAATGAACCAATGGATCAAGGTTTCTGTTTGTGTCTCCTTCTCCACCTTTCAAATAAATAAGTAAAGTAAATCTTTTTTTTTTTTTTTTAATATATTCTTTCTTCCCAACCTCAAACTTTAGAATCAGTAAATTTCTGATGCACACCACTGCATTTTTGGAAATCCTCCTGGCTCTGATAGGAATTCATCTGTGGGTTGTTTAGTAGGTCAGTCTTTTAAATCGTAACAGTTCCACAAAGAGAATAAACTAACTGCTTGTGTTTTTGTTAGATCCTGTGGTCCCAACAGGATGATTTGTTTTCCCTATAAGGTTTCTTGCACGATTCATAGATGCCAGCTATCATGCAGGCTGATCCTCTTTCATGCCACACTGAGCTCTCCCCGTGTGCCTGACAGATTTAATTTGTCTGAAACAAAATCCTTTATTCCCTACCTGCTACCAAGAAAAAAAGGAAGACAAAAACCTCTCAATCACTTCTGCTTTGAAAGTTCGATTCATTTTGACTAGCCAAAAACCTTTGTACCAGAGTACTTCAAGATGTTTGTGGAACATCCAAAAACAGTTATTTTGGTGCACAATTTTTTTTGCAACCTATACATGAACAGGATCTTTAAAAGATAGGGGCTGGAATTGTGGTGCAGTGAGTTAAAGCAGTCCCTGTGTTATCAGCATCCTATCTTGCAGTACTGGTTTAAGTCCCAGCCAGTTCCCTGCTCGTGTGCCTGGGGAGGCAAGTAAAGATGGCCTGACTGTTTGGATTGTGACCACCCTTGTTGGATTCCTAGATTATTGACTGCCAAGCTCCTGGTTAACTTGATCCAGCCTTGGCTGTTGCCACCACTTGGGGAGTAAAACAGCAAATTTAAAAAAAAATCTATGTTTCTGTCACTCTTTCTCTGTCATTCTGCCTCCCCCCTACCCCCCGAAGGTAGAGTTACGGAAAAAGAGAGAGTAGGGGAGAGAGAGAGAGATCAGTCTTTCATCCCCTGGTTCACTTCCCAAATGCCTGCAGCAGCTGGGGCTAGGCCTGGCTGAAACCAAGAGGCAGGAGCTTCATTTGGATCTGCTGGATCTCCTGCATTGGTGCAGGGCCTGAGCACCAATCACCTTCTGCTGATTTCTCAGGCTGATGAATGGGGAGCTGGATTGGAACAAGCAGTGGCTTAATGTGCTGTGCCACAGTTCTGGCCTCTAATCAGCCTTTTAAATAGACAAATCATTTTTTTTTAAGTTTATTAATGTGTATCATGAAAAAATTATAGATTTTAAAAAACTTGCACCAAAATTAACATAAAATCTTTTAATTCCTTTTTCCCATGAACGTTTTGAAGTACTCTTGTGTTTCATTTCATTTCTGTCTTCCCTCAAGCCTTTCCAACCTATCATACTTTTGTTTGTTCTTCCAAATAGTTAGTCTTTATTTTTTAAGTCTTTTTAAAATATCTATTTATTTTCAAAAGAGAATGACAAAAAAGAGGGAGGAGATGGCTTGGTTCATTTCCCAGTTTCTTACAGTACGTAGTTTTGAGCCAGACTGGCGTCCAGCAGCCACAGACTACAGTTGAGTCTCCCACATGGGTGACAGGGACCTGAACACTTGGACCATATTCCTCTGCTTTCTTTGGTGCATTAGCAGGAAACTGGATCAAAAGTGGCATTGCTAGCACTCAGACCATTACTTTGGTGTCTGGTGTTGTGGCATAAACAGTTAAGCTGCTGCCTGTGACACTGGCATCCTATACAGGCACCAGTTTGATTCCTGGCTGTTGCACTTCTGATGCAGCTTTCTGCTAATGTGTCTGGGAAAGTCGTGTAAGGTAGCTCAAATGCTTGGGCCCCTCCCCTCATCTAGGAGACCTGGAAAAACTTCCAGGCTCCTGAATTTGGCTAGGCCCAGACCTGGATGTTATGGCTGCTTTGGGAGTGAACCAATAGATGAACAATCTCTTTGTCTCGTCTCTCCTTTGTCTGCAACTCTGTCTTTGAAGCAAGTAAGATAATGTTAAATAGCAAAAATAAACCTGCACTATGCTATGGGATGCCTGTGGTACAACTCCAGCTGCCCTTACTAGTTGTTAATTCCAAACTATGTCTTAACTCTGAGAATTTCCTCCTCATCTGCATTGTCACTTCATTGTCACCAATGTAAAAATAACAAACATACACAAAGTAAAGAGAATACGGTAATGAACCTTACGTATTTTTCATTCAGCTTCCATTAGTAATCAGTGATGACCAGTCTGTTTTCATCTCTCACCTCTGTTTTCAAGCAAACAGATGTCATTGTGTAAATATTACATCGTGTATCTCAAAAATAACAAATCCCTACATTTTAAAGTTCCATTACCTCATGTCATTTGCCTGCTTATAAATCTTCAGTAACTGCTCATTTTGCGTCAACAGCTTCTGTGGCCTTGTGGGTCTGATCTTTGATCTGCTCCCAATGCCTTGTCTTTCCCTTTGTTTCACACTGTCCGCCCGTTCTCGTGTTTTCCTGTTCCTTGGCCCCAGCAGAGTGTTCTGCATGTGCTGTCCCTGCTTTCCTGGCCAGCTCTTCTGGATTCCGTCTTGCTTTGTCCTGCGCTCCATGTCACGCCTACTGTTTGATCGGCTTCTTGTATGATGCTGTTCCATGTCCTCTTGTTTTACTTCCTTCTTAACATTTATTGAATTAGAAAGTAAATCCTTGTGTATTGTGTATTTTGTTTTTCACCAGTAGAACAGAGAGGAGCCTTCTGTTTTCTCTGTCCCTTGTGTTTAGAAGAGTATGTGGCTTAGAATCAGTATTGAGCAAAGGAATCTGCTTTGTAGAAGGGTAGCCAGTTCACAGGAGGAGGTTTGTTTTGGGAAGATTAAATGAAAACTTTTTAGTTTGGATGGGTATGATGTAATCCAGATTACAATATAAATCTAATGTATTTTGTTGCGTTATTATGTGCCTTATTCATTTTAGGCTGCCTTTGATCTTGGTTGGGAACAAATCTGATCTGGTGGAATATAGTAGTATGGAAACCATCCTTCCTATTATGAACCAGTATACAGAAATAGAAACCTGTGTGGAGGTAGGCCTCATCATTTGATGTGGAAATTCAGTGTTGGCAAATTTTCCTCTTAGTTGAAGTTCTGAATCTCGGGGACTGCGTAGGATGGACTGAGTTTCCTGTTTGTTGTGAGTTTACAACATGTATATCAAATTAAACAGAGAACTTGGAATTAATCTCTGAGCTGTATATAGACATTCATATTAAGATGTCCTTAAAGAAAAATGTGTTATCCCATGTTGATAGTTGAAACATTGTTCATCTCAGGCTTTTAAATAAAGCAAACTTTTTTTTTTCAGTGTTCAGCGAAAAACCTGAAGAACATATCAGAGCTCTTTTATTATGCACAGAAAGCTGTTCTTCATCCAACAGGCCCCTTGTACTGTCCAGAGGAGAAAGAGGTAACCCCACACTGCGATTATACAGACTGGTATGTGTAGGTGGTAGCTACAAGCTGGTAGTAAGTTTTGAAAACTCTTCAGTATTTTTGTAAAGATGAAGCAGGCAACAGGTAGATTTGTTGCTATTGTTATTTTCTAGCTATTTTTCTTCAGTAAGATTCACCTTAAACATTCAGAATATCTTCCAGATCAATACAAATTTGGGACATATCTTTAAAAGAAATAGAAGAATTGACAATACTAAAGCAAAAAGGTCAGTCAGTTAATAATAGCTTGTAGTGCTATTATAAGATCTGTGATCTTTTTTAAAAAAAGATTTATTTATTTTTATTTGAAAGGCAGGCTTACATAAAGAAAGACCAGAGACAAAGAGAGATCTTTCATCTGCTGGTTTACTCCCCAAATGTGTGCAACAACTGGAGCTGAGACTACCCAAAGTCAAGAGCCAGGAGCTAGGCACTTCTGGTCTCCTTCGTAGGTATAGGGACTTCGTAGCTATAGGTAGACTTGAGCCATTTTCCCCTGCTGCTTTTGCAGACTACAAACAGGGATCTGGATGGGAAGTGGAGCAGCCAGGACACAGAGTGGCACCCACATGAGATGCTGATGCTGTGAACAGGGTGTAGCTTGCTGTGCTGCAGTGATGGCCTCTAAAAGCTGCAATCTTAAACTATGTGTGGGATGCGAAATCTCTCCCTCTTTTTCCCCCTTAAAAATAGATAAAATATGTTGAAGAATGTCTTTAAGAACCTGGTGTGATAGGCTAGTGGCTAAATCCTCGCCTTGCATGCACCAGGATCCCATATGGGGATCATGTCCCGGTTTATGTCCCATGTGCTCTGCTTTCCATCCAGCTCCCTGCTTGTGGCCTGGGAAAGCAGCAGAGGACGGCCCAAAGCCTTGGGTTGCTGTACCTGTGTGGGAGACCTCGAAGATGCTCCTGGCTTCGGCTCAGCTCAGTTCTGGCCATAGTGGTTACTTGGGAAGCAAACCTGCAGACGGAAGATCTTTCTGTCTTTCCTTCTGTCTGTAAATCTGACTTTCCAGTAAAAATAAGTAAATCTTTTCTAAAAAAAAAAAGGGAGTCTTTATAAACCTGTGGATAAAAAACTTTTGACATCTGTACAAACTGTAACACAATTTGAATATTTCTTTATTGAAATCTCTAAAATTTAAGTTTAATACTACATATTTTTAAAGTAATTAAATTGTTTTAGATGTGCTTCACATACTATACAACTCCTCAGTTTTTTGCAAAGCTATTCCATCATCCAAAGAGGAATCCCACACCTATTGGCCATCCCTGCATTTATGCTTCTTTCTCCAGTGGCGATCACAAATCTACCTTTTTTTCCTCTGAATTTGCATCCTCTGTACATTTCATTTAAAATGTGCAATCATTGCTTCCTTTGGCCATTTATATATATATATATAAACATTCTTCTTTCTTTGGAAAAATATTTATTCATGATGTTTCACCCATGTTTTAATTTGTTTTTTTATTTTATTTTACTTACAGAAGCATTATTTTTAAGAAGTAAATTACAAAAATAATTAAAAAAAAAAGAAAGAGATTCTACATTGATTTCAGGAAAAATGTGTAGTGTTAGGAGAGTGACTGGCAAATAAATGATGACCTGTGGATTAAAATTGGCCTGTTTTTGTATAGTCTGTGAATACCTGGATTGCATTTTTTATGTTCTAAATGACTGATGAAAGTGAATAATATTTTGTGATAAGTGAAGATTTTACCCAATTTCATAAATGTGGAATTGGCGTAAGTAACTAATCTGAGTTCTCCATAATCTGAGCCTGGTTTACGCCTCGTTTACCACTCCTTCATTGGTTACTTCTTCCTAACTTACCCAAATTTGTCCAATAATAATGGTTAATACATTTATTTAGAGAAACAGGTTCTAGTCTGATTCTCTCCATAAATTCTGACTTTATGGTTGAGGAAATTTGGATGATAATCTTAACGCTACAGAGAATCACCTTGGGATGTTATTCTAGTGGTGCATTAAACCCCTGTTCATTTGTGTTCAGTTCTTTAATTGCTGTTTTGTTCTTAGACCTACTATTAGTTCTGCTAATTTGCTAATTCCCCATCACAGCTGCTTGGGGAGTGAACCAGTGGGTGGGAGATCTTTCTTTCTGTCTTGCCTTCTTAGTTTAAACAAAGTTCAAAGATCTTCCTCAAAGTTTCATTTTATTCTCAAAGCTATTGGCAGTACTTCCTGTGTACTGCATATGTAGGCCAGAAGCTTGTGGGCCTTATTTTTCATTAGTGTAACAAGGATTCTGCCCACTAAAAATTCAAGGATAAAAATTGAGAAAGTTGGGCCTGGCGGTGTGGCCTAGTAGCTAAAGGCCTTGCCTTGAAAGCAACAGGACCCCATATGGGTGCCAGTTCCAATCCCGGCAGCTCCACTTCCCATCTAGCTCCCTGCTTGTGGCCTGGGAAAGCAGTCAAGGACGGCCCTAAAGCTTTGGGACCCTGGACCCATGTGGGAGACCCGGAAGAGATTCCTGGTTCCCGGCTTTGGATCGGCATAGCATCGGCCCGTTGAGGCTCACTTGGGGAGTGAATCATCGGACAAAAGATCTTCCCGTCTGTCTCTCCTCCTCTCCATATATCTAACTTTATAATAAAAAATAAATAAATCTTTAAAAAAAAATGAGGAAGTTGTCAAAATGTGTGTAGCAGTGTACTTTCCAAAAGTTCTGTAGGATCACAAAAGACAAGATTCGTTTTTTTTTTTTTAAGTGTAAATAATTGTTTAAGAGGAGTTGATTAGAGTCCTTTATATTTACTACTCAGGAATATTTTACTACCTGTTTGTGAAGTAGCACATTTTATATCCAAATTTTCACATACCTTCTCAAGTACAGATTAAAAACTTCTACTGGAAAGTTTTTGGCCGTGTTCAGAAACTGGAGAAGAAAACTTTTAGTGCTTTAAATAAGTCAGTTCAAATTCTTTATGGAAGGAGGTAGGGCAGAAGTAAGTGGTTTGTTTTGTGTGATTGAAAGGATAACTCTCTCCTCAAGCTGAAGTTCACTTTTATCTACCTTTCGAGTACTTGGGGTCCTGAGAAGAGGGTTGGATCATTCCCAGTGTCAGTCCAACTAAATACTACTTCATTTACTTGAAAAGGTTGTAGGCATAAAAATAAATGGTTTTGCTTTAGATCATTTTTCTTGTATTTAATGTCATATGAAAACAATGATAATTATTCCCAGCAGTGTTTATGAAAATGATATTTTAATTCAACCAGTCATTTGTGCTTTTTTGTTGTTGTTGTTGATATATAGATGAAACCAGCCTGCATAAAAGCCCTTACTCGTATATTTAAAATATCTGATCAGGATAATGACGGCACTCTCAACGATGCTGAGCTCAACTTCTTCCAGGTAGCTGGCTTTCATTTCAGACAATGGCATATATTGTTATTCTTTTGTTGACATAGACTAGGAAAAACCAGTATGTTGATATAGGTCTTTTCACATACGGAGGGGTCTGTCACATCAAGTTATTTAAGCCTAGAAATTAAAGGAACCTTGCTGGTTTCATCTCCCAGTGTACAGCGGGTGTGTTAAGGACGACATGAAGTCTGAACTCCTGGTTACCTTCTCTCTCGGTTTGGTGGCTCCTCAGAGGCACTCCACAGAGAGCTCTGTGTTCTAGACGTGGGAAGAGGAGAGTGGGGAACGTTCTTTCAAGCATGTCATACTATACTTGACTAACAAAGTGAAGACCACCCCCGTTTAGATTCTGTTTCTTTTGCAACGCTTTCATGTAATGTTGCTTTGTATGCTGCTTTAAATTATCTGTAGTTTTATTGCTGGTGTGTTTTTTTAAAACTTGCTGTTATGTTTTTTGTTAGAGAATTTGTTTTAACACTCCATTAGCTCCTCAAGCGCTGGAAGATGTCAAGAATGTGGTCAGAAAGCATATAAGTGATGGCGTGGCTGACAGTGGATTGACGCTGAAAGGTAAGAGAATGATATTTTTCCCTGTTTTTTTTGGATTTAGTGTTTTCCGAATTTGGCAGAAGATCAAAGATTATTGCATGATTTATACTTCCAGGAAATGTTAGTAGTTATCGTGACAACTAAAATTTGACCTGAAGCTTTAGTAGTTGTGAGAAATAGGCTAGTTAGGGCCGGCACAGTGGCTCAATTGGCTAGTCTTCCACCTGCAAACACCAGCATTGAATATGGAATATACTAGTTCACTGGAATAAACCCGTGCACTCTCCAAATGGCTACAGTGGCCAGAGCTAAGCTGATCTGAGGCTGGGAGCTAGCTGGGAGCTATGAGCCTCCCATACAGGTGCAGGGACCCAAGATTTGGGTGCAATGCTTGCTTTCCCAAGCCATAAGTGGAGAGCTGGATCAGAAGTTGAGCAGTTGGAACAGGAGCTGGTGCCCATCTGTAATGCCAGTGCCTTAGCATAGAAGATTTACTGGCTGAGCCACCGTGCCAGCCCCCATTTCTAACATACAACTTTATGAATGAGATCATATTCCTTGAGATTTGATTTTGGCCCTTTCATACATTCTTATTCCTTGCAGAATGTGGTAATTTATGTGAAACAACTAAAATGACCTGTGTTTCATTGAGACCCTCAGAAACTTTGTTTTGCCCTTAACTGTGCATAACTAGTGTATGTATGTTCATAGATCTGTTGCCATGATGTGTCGTGTGCTTTTCTCCTGTGTGACTGTACCCGTCTTCCCATCAGCTGTACTTACCAGTTGACTTTATTCCAGGTTTTCTCTTTTTACACACGCTTTTTATCCAGAGAGGGAGACATGAAACTACGTGGACCGTGCTTCGGCGATTCGGTTATGATGATGATCTGGATTTAACACCTGAATATTTATTCCCCCTGTATGTACCTTTGGTTTGTAATTGATTTTGCATGCCAACTCTTTTAAAATGTGACTGAGCTCCTAAATAGGTAGGCTTCAAGCTACTCAGGAATAATTTAGAATTAAAACAGAAATTTGTAGCAAGATTTCTCAACTTTGGAACTATGGGCTTTGTAGGACAGATAATTCTGCATTGTAGCACAGGTAATGTGCAGTAAAGGGTGCTTGGCCCATCCTTAAAGGTCCGTCACACTTTCTCCCCCAATTTTGACAAGCTGAAATAACTGCAGAAGTTGCCCAGTATGCTTTCAGAAGCAAAATCATCTCTAGTTGACAGCCACCAAAATAGCATGGCCCAAACTTCTCCTATTCTTGTCAAGAATATGAAGGCATATCTCTTTGATTTGACTGAAAGAGTAGAATAATTGCTAGGCAAACTTAATTTTGTACTTAGGAGCTCAGAATTATGTTGTGAGGCAGTTTACTTTCATTGGTTCTCCTCCTCTGGTTTTATATTATTAACTCAGGGTAAGTTATTTTTCCTAAAGGGTCTGTTTTTGGTTATTTTCCTTTGATAATGCTGTGTTTAACTTGTGTGTAACAGTGCACCCAGTGCCACTCCCAAATGTGGAGACTGCCTTGCCTTAGGATGTTTCTTCTGTGATCCAAGAAAGTGAGCTTTTTAAAGATTAAAAAGGGCCCAGTGTGATAGCCTAGCGTCTAAAGTCCTCGCCTTGTAAATTCTGGGATCCTATATAGGCGCCAGTTCTAATCCCAGTGGCCCTGCTTCCCATCCATCTCCCTGCTTGGCCTGCGAAAGCAGTCGAGAACAGCCCAAAGCCTTGGGACCCTGCACCCGTGTGGGAGACCCAGAAGAGGTTCCTGGCTCCTGGCATCGAGTCAGTGCAACTCCAGCCATTGTAGTCACTTGGGGAGTGAATCATCAGATGGAAGATCTTCCCCTCTGTCTCTTCTCCTCTCCATATATCTAACTTTCCGGAAAAAAATAAATCTTTTTTTAAAAAGTTAAAGGGAGGAAGAATTTTTAAAATATAAATAGTTGGGTTTTTTTTTTCAAAAGAATTTATTTTTGTTTTTATTGGAAAGGCAGATTAGATTTGTGGAGAAGAGCGATAGAGAAGGATCTTCAATCCAACTGGTTCATTCCCCAACTGACAGTGGCTAGAGCTCAGCCGATCTGAAGCTATACGAGCCTCTTCTGGTTCTGCCTTGCAGGTGCAGGATCCCAGGGCTTTGGGCCATCCTCTGCTGCTTTCCCAGGCTAAAAGAATGGAGCTGGATAGAGGTGGAGCAACTGGGACAGGAACTGGTGCCCATGTAGTTTACTGGCATTTGTAGGTGAAAGCTTAGCCAGATGAGCCATTGCACTGGCCCCGCATGTTTTTAGATACAGTGCTGTATTTCAACACATTTACATGATGTGAACTGATCAAATTAGGCAGTCTTTTCATTTCCTTATCTTCATATTTGAAGCCTTTTAGCTCTGCTCTTCCAGTTCTGCATAGAAATACCAAGAGCTCTTTCTCCCAGTTCGTTGTTGTAGACCATATTTGCCCCGTTAGAGCTTGTTCCTTCTGTGTTTTACTTCCCTTGCCCACGCTCCTTCTATTCCTCCTTCTCATGTATTCTTATTTCAGGATACCCCTACAGCTGTCTGACTTGGTTATTTCTTCTCTGGCTGTCATTAAGGAAGCAGAATTCTTTCTGTTCAGATTCCTGTGCAGTTCATCAGGTCTACCTTCAGACTTGGCTTATGTCTAATTTACTAAATCTTTGCTCAAGTTAATTTCCCTGAAAATTGAAAATATCATGTAAATTAATGAATTTGGCCCAAAACCTCTCGTTGTTTTATAGGTTGATGAATTCTCAGCAGGTTGTATTTTGGTTCTTAAGCATAAGAGTTAGGAAACTGGTTGCTATAGCTTTGTGGCTTACAGTAAGCATTTCTGAGTTTCTTTATGCTCTCTATCTTTGATTTTCTGAAAATTAGCTCCCTAGAGCAACCACTTGAGTCTCTCTGGCTTTCTCACTAACCCTCAGCTCCCATTGCTGCTAAATTAGGAGATATTTAAATACACATTTGTCCTTGTCACTTCCCTTCGAGACACAAGGTGAAGCCCAAGCTGCTTAGTGTGGAATGTGAGGTCATTGACGCAGCTCCTGCTCACCCCTGCCTTCACACTATTTATAGTTCACCAGCTGTATGTTTTTTCTTACTTCAGGCTTTCACCCATGCTATTTTAATACCTGCCCCCTTACTGTCCCTGGGTTAATGACAGCCTGTTGTCCTTCAGGTCTGAATTCAATTGCCAGTGTCGCTCCCTCAGCAGTGTTGACGGTTCCCCACCCCAAGTCCCGAGGAGTTCTCTTTGCTGTGGACTCCCTGGCATCTTCAGCTTACTCAGCACTTGCTCATTGTTTGGAGATCTGTTTTTGGCCCAGGACTGACTTGAATGTGGCTCTTTTAAAAGCCTGTCTTGTTTTTATTCCTATGGTACCTATCTCAGTGCAGTTTATTAATAATTGCTGAACTAAATTTAGTGTGGATTAAAAAGATGTAACTAGGCAATATCTCTCCACATCATTTTCAACTTACTATGATGCTAGCATTATTTTTTAAGTTTATTTTTTACTTTTATTATGATTATCATTTTATGATACATTTCCATAGGCCCTGGGATTTTCCTTGTCCTCTCCCAAGTTCTTTCCCTCCCCCCTCATTGAGTTCTCCTATATTATTACTGTGATATAGTTCTTCATCAACAGTCATAAGTCCATTGTTGTAGGCATGGACAGTGGCAGACAGTCCAGCATCTTATTGTCAAGATATATTTAACAGTTTTTTGGGGAGTCCATCTTTGATCTGGAAGTAGAGATGCATACTGCATTGTTTCCTCACATCTGGATGTGATAGTCTCCATTACACATTCCCTTAAATTAAAAGCTACAATACAAAATCAAATAAAGACCGTAATTATGCCTGACAGTGTGTTTATAGGAAGAACACATTCCATTGTAATCTGTGTTATTTATATAAAAAAAAAAAAGTTTATTTCAATCCATCTTTCTGATTTAAGAAAACTTGATGTGGAACTTTGGCCTAAGTGATGTTGGGATTTTCTGAGGAGTGCCAGGACCAAAGCTTGCCTGGGAGTCTCGGTGGCCCCATCAGAGTCATTTTTGTAGATGATGTCATTCCACAAAAATGCTTGTGGCAGTTTTATATTAATTTTTAAAATTTTAATGCAATTAATCATTTATATTACTCTTAAACTTTTTCATTAATAGGCTAAAAATACCTCCTGATTGCACTACTGAATTAAATCATCATGCATATTTGTTTCTACAAAGCATATTTGACAAGCATGATTTGGTAAGCTTTTAATTGCACTTTTCCCTGATAGAATATTTTTTCTGTGAGTGATGTAACCTTGTCAACAATAGAACGTTTATTTCATGTAGCCTAAAATTGCCAAAATGCTATGTTAAACTAACAAAAATATTTCTCCTGCCGTTATTGTTTCCTCATGAGAAGTCTAGTGTCCATTAGCTTCTGTCTCAGGTTTTCTCATGTACTTGTGAAGAATTTTCTTGATAAAATATGATATGTTATCATTTGTCATTTTTAATTGCTTTTTAGCAGCACAGGCTAGATATCTAAATCTTGTATGTTGTTCTTTATGTGCCTTTAGGATAGAGACTGTGCTTTGTCACCTGATGAGCTTAAAGACTTATTTAAAGTTTTCCCTTACATTCCGTGGGGACCAGATGTAAATAACACAGTTTGTACGAATGAGAGAGGCTGGATAACCTACCAGGGATTCCTTTCCCAGTGGACGTGAGTATGGAGCCCGCCTCTTCTCCTCTAGAGTTGCAGCTGATTTCAAGCTACAGTGTGTAACATTCATCACATTGCAAGCTTCACAGATTTTAAAAAATGCTTCAATCACAGCTGCCTCTCAGCAGTTATGTAGCTACTGATATTTCTAAGATGAGCTGTAGATGTTGAAAGGGTTACTTTTTCATAAAATACTTGGGAAATAAGCGTTAAATTCAAACTGAATTTTAGTGCTATTTTGATTGATGAATGGAATTTAGAAACATCATTGTTACACAGTTGGCATTTTTTTTAGAAATACATGGGAGCTGGTATTTTATTTGACACTGGAGACTTGTGCATTTCGTTGTATTGTTTCTAAAGGACTTTTGGTAAGACTTAGCCTACAGCCTAACTATAGCAGTCGTTGACATTGTGTTTGCGTATTACGGTGAGACTAACTTCTTTAAATAAAGTTCTTTTCTGCTTTCAGACATGTAAAAAAGGTTAACTCATTCCAGATGTCTTTTCGTTTGTGTGCTTTGTCAAATCTTTGTAAATTTATATATCATTATGCCCTCAACTTACCAATATTTGCAGGACACTGTGTATTAACCTGGGAGGCAGGTGGTATGAAGTATCCCTGCCTTAGCTGTATCCGTCACTCATCAGTGTGGCCTTGTTCTCTGTGGGCAGGTGGGACAGAGGAACTGCCTCCTCCTCACGCCTGTTCTCACCAGCTTGCTTCCCCCTCCTGTCTCCTCTGCTAGAGAATGCATCCTGTGAAAAGCCATGGTTGGCACATAGGGAGTTAAAGTAACCCGCCAAAAATGATATCGGTTGAGCAAATAAAAAATGAGTTGTTGGAATTTTTATTTTCTATCAGTGTTCATTTGGGAAGCTTTTATAATTTGAATTTCCCATTCCTAGGCTCACGACTTACTTAGATGTACAGCGGTGCCTTGAGTATTTGGGTTATTTGGGCTACTCCATATTGACTGAACAGGAGTCTCAGGCTTCCGCCATTACAGGTGAGAATCTTGATATCATTCATATATATATATATATATTTTTTAAGATTTTATTTTTATTGGAAAGGCAGATATACAGAGAGGAGCAGAGACAGAGAGGAAGATCTTCAATCCGATGGCTCACTCCCCAAGCGGCCGCAACGGCTGGAGCTGAGCCAATCCGGAGCCAGGAGCCAAAAGCCTCTTTCGGGTCTCCTACATGGGCGCAGGGTCCCAAGGCTTTTCCAGGTCATTCTTGACTGCTTTCCCAGGTCACAGGCAGGGAGCTGGATGGGAAATGAAGCTGCCAAGATTATAACCAGCACCGATATGGGAACCTGGTACATTCAAAGCTAGGAGTTTAACTGCTGCGCTGTCACCCCAGGCCCTGACCTTGTAATTTTTCAAAGGCTCTAGTTTCAGATGTAACAAAGTGTAAAAATCTGTTCATCTTCATTCATCCTTCATGTTTATACTTTTTTGTGCAATTTTTAAATTTTTTGGTTGAGTTAACATGCTTGATTTTATTATTTATCAAAATGAATGAAGATTTTGCTATTGGTTTACTTTTACTCCCTAGAGGTTTTACATTTACAAAAATTATAGAGTGCTATGGGCCTTGAAGATTTGCCAGTTTATTTTTTGTTTATTTTCAAGATTTGTTTTATTTATTTAATGTCACAGGTATAGAGACAGGGAGAAACAGAAGCAGATCTTCCATGTGCTGGTTCACTCCCCCGAATGGCCACAGAAGCCAGGGCTGGACCAGGTAGAAGAAAGAAACCAGCTGCTTCTTCCATGTCTCTCAGATGAGTGCAGGGACCCCAGTGCTTCTCTGTCTTCCTCATCTTTGCCAGCATGGAGCTGTAGCAGAAGTGGAGCAGCTGGGACTCAGACTGGCATCCATGTGCGAGGCCAGCATCGCAGGCTTTACCCAGTTTGCCAGCGTGCTGTCCTGATAGGGCACCATGTGTCCTGGCCTGCTTCCCTTGCACACTCACTTTTGAAAGGCTGGTTAGTCCCAGAGCACATATGCTTGATGCATTTATAGACACCATTTCAAGAAAGTCGAGATTTGAGATAAGATCGTTTACTTTCTAATAATGATATGAAAGCAGTTTTACAGAGAATATTAGATATGAAATTGGCTATATTTAATAATATAATTTTCACTCATTCTTTTAGGATATTTTCCTGATGTAAGTATACTAATTCTAAGATAAGTCAACATCATTGGGTTTCGGGAAGTTTCTTTCACCATTAAGTTTCTGAAATGCCTTTTTCCCATTAAGGGATGCCTTCGACCCTGTCTGGAGCATTTTATTTCTCAGCAGTGTGATATTGTTCAGGGTGTATATAAATCAGATGCTTAATAAAGGTAGACATACCTTCTTACAGAAGGTGACATGCAGGCTTGTTGAGTTTAAGTTGTATAAAATGCCTTTTCTTTGTTTTTAGTGACCAGAGATAAAAAGATAGACCTGCAGAAAAAGCAGACTCAAAGAAATGTGTTCAGGTGTAATGTAATTGGTATGAAAAACTGTGGGAAAAGTGGAGTTCTTCAGGCTCTCCTTGGAAGAAACCTAATGGTGAGAATATAAAACTGCTTTTTTTTTTTTTTTTTTAAGATTTATTTATTTTTATTGCAAAGTCGGATTTACAGAGAGGAGGCTGTCTGATGATTCCCTCCCCAAGCGGCCACAATGGCTGGAGCTGAGCCAAAGATTTATTTGAAAGGCAGAGAGACAGAGAGGAGAGAGGATCTCCCATCTGTTGATTCGATCATCTGATGTCCACAGTAGCTCCATTGGGCATAACCTAGGCCAGAAGCTCAGCACCCACAGAAGTCAAAGCACACACATAGTGAAGCCAGCTTTTGTGCTTTCCCTGGTGCATCAGCAGGAAGCTAATTGAAGCAACCAGCCATGCCAAAGCTGGGTGCAGGCATCCTAAGCAGCAGCTTACCCCACCATACCACAGTGCCCGTTACAGTCAGGAGCGGGGTGTAGTTTCCTCATAGCTGTTAGCCTTTTTACATAATTACTTGAGCTCAGTAGCCTAAATGTGTTGAAGTCTAATCTGAAGTGTAACAGTAATCCCATTTAACAGTATTTGTTTTGCCTGGTGTTAGCTCATTTTTTTTTAATAACCAGCATTAGCTAGGGATTAAAGGACTACCATTGTAAAGCCATCTAATATAAATTTTGGTGAAGCAAATTGCAGTTGAAACTTTCTAACTGAATACCAGTAGGCAATTCAGATTACTCTTTTGAGACTGCTGTGGCCCAGATAGATTGGTCTCAATTAGACCAAGTTCCAGGATCAGAATTGCCAGCAGGTGGCCCTAGAATATACTCTTAATGAAAAGGTTGCTGCCCCTGGAGCTGCTGCTTTTCTTTTTCGGGAATAAATAAATGCACTTTTTATTTGAAGTATTTGACTTTAATAAGTAAAAGCTGAAAAGTCAGAATCCCCTTTGTCTTATGAAATATAACCTAGTTCAAGAATGTCCTTTTACCTTTAGCATCCCCACACATGCACACAGAGGTGGGTGTTTATATGTTGATGAAAATGTGTTCTTTCAATTTTTTACCATTAATATTGATCATCTGGTTCTATTTGCAGAAGCAAAAGAAAATTCGTGACGATCATAAATCCTACTATGCGATTAACACTGTTTATGTATATGGACAAGAAAAATATTTATTGGTAAGAAATTCTGTTTTTTTTTTTTTTAAATGGGACATGTTGAAAACATTTTGGCTTTAATGGCTATGGGTAGAATCTGTGATTTATTTTTTAATCTGGTTTATTCTTTGGAGTTTTCATTCTTTTCATTTGTGTAATAACTACAGAGTATAGATATAAGTAAAAACTTTATTTGTACACTTAATTCCGTGTTAGCTAACCCACACTCAAGGTAGCCAAAGAATTGCCTCCCTTTTTAGTCTAAGATTTATTTATTTATTAAAATTTTTGTATGATGTTTAGAGTTGATTAGAGTGGGAAGGGTTGAGGATTAGGGGAAAGTAGGTGAGACCATTTTTTTCCAAATTTCTTTTTCTTCTTCCTGTATCTGGGGGAAGGGGGGAGATATGGGGGGAAGCTGCACCCAGCCTCCCAGCCGGCCCAGTACCTGGGGATGGGAAACATCCACTCGACACCATCCCAGGGTCCCCGATGTAGGGCATGCTCTGAGGACTCTGCTCAAGTGGTTTTGATAGTTCTAAAATACTGTTGATCTTGCCATTCCAATGATGAGGAAATCCTTCCAAGGTCCATTGGCTGACATAGTCCACCTTAGAGACTCCATTCACCCTGGAGTTTGCTGTCAACACTTGAGTGGGATAGTTGACCAATTTGTTCTGGCCTCCTTCCTTTGCTGTGGTGTTAGATGTCGTCTGCCAGCCCCAGTGGACTGCCGTATCCTCCATGTGCATTTGGGCATGCTGTCCACTACTCCGTCTAAACCACTGAGGAGGCCCAATTCTGACATATGCACTCCACAGTCAGACCACAGATCCTGCGATTATCCCCATGGTTGGAGTTCTGAGTCCAGTGGTTCACTTGAGGAAATCCCCGAAAGAACCTCGTCTGAAGTGATCCCAGACCTGACTCAAGTGTGTGTTTTGCAGTATAGGATCCAGCTCTGTTCATTACCCTCATCAGCTTATATACACACTGATAGTTGCAATTGATGGGTCAGATTTATCTCCAGCTCCATCTCTTATGTAAACCAACGGGTGCTGTGGCCCAGCTCAGTCCTACTCAACACACACTCAACTCTCACATACACCAGTGGGAACTGTAGCCTAGTCAGAGTGGTCCCCAATAACCTCCACTATGCCTGCCCCCAGGCCTGGTTCCTATGCTTGCCAATATGTGCAGCAGACTGGTCCAGTGTGCCCCACATCCCATTCAGCTCTCGTACACATCAATGAGCATTGAAGCCTATCCCAACCCAAGTGACCCTACTATCCAGCCAATACTGAGTGCTGGAAGGTGCCACCACCTATGTAGCCAGCCCACCCCTCCTTCCCCCACCAACCCTGGTTCTCATGCTAACCAGTGGGAGTTGCAGCCCATCAGTTTCCCTACTCGACCCACTGTCAGTCCCAAGTCTTGCACTCTGCAGGTGGTTCTGCAGTCTGGCTTGATAGGATTTGCCCCCAATACCAGCACTTGCCAGCTGATGCTGTGGCAAAGCCCAACCAACCTGCTCTTACTCTGGCTTATGCATGCACAAGTATGTACAGTCAGTTAGCCCAGCCTGGCTCTCCCCCTAAACCAGTTCACATGCTGGCTAAAAGGTGTTATAGCCCTACCCAGCCTGGTCTACCCCTAGTCCCAGTTCTCATGTTCATCAGTGGGAGCAGTTGCCCAGCAGGAGAGCCTCAACCACAGACCACCTACTGGGCTTGCACCCGTCCCTTGTCTTTGATGTGCTGGTGGGTTGTGCGGCCCAGTCTGGCATGGCCCATCTCACCTCAGCATTTGCAGTGGGTGCTGTAGGCTGGTCTGACCTGTCTTGTACCCTGGCCTGATTCTCAGATCTGCCAGTGAGTGTTATGAACTGGCCCAGCCTGGCAATATATATATATATATATATTTTTTTTTTTTTTGCTGTTTTAAAGATTTCATTTTTTTAAATTATTTTTTTAATAATATTACTTAGTTGATTAGGGTACAAAGGATTAAGGACTACAGGGTGAAAGTGGGTAATACCATTGTTTCCACACTAATATTATCATTTTTTTCCTGTGTCTGGGGTCAGGGGAGAAACCAAGGGAAAAGTCCCGCCCAGCCTCCCACCCATCCCAGATCCCCTATGTGAGGCGCACTCCGAGGGGCCTGCTCAGGCAGTTTTGATAGTTCAACAGGTCTGGATTGCTGCCAGTCTCGCCATTCCAATCACAATGAAACCTATTCCGAGTTCACTGGTTGACATAGTCTTTTCATGGTTGGGGTTCTGAGATCAGCAGTTCAGTTGAAGGGATCTCCAAAGAAACTTCATCTGAGATGTTCCCAGATCTGATTGTTGCGTGAGTTTGCTAGTACAGGGTCCAACACCATCCATTGCGTCAATCAGCTTACACACAGGCTGGTCGTTGCTATTGCTGAGTCAGTTCTGTTTCCAGTCCTGTCTTTCTCGTGAACCAACAGGTGTTGTAGTCCAGCTCGATCCTACCCACTTCATACTCGGTGCTCACGCAAACCAGTAGGAGCTGAAGACTAGTTGGGGCGACTCCCCATAATCCCCACCAAGCCTGCCCCCTACCCTGGTTCCCATGTTTGCCAGGATGCACCGCAGGCTTGTCCAGTCTGTCCCACATTCCATTTAGCTCTCGTACATGTCAATGAGCATTGAAGCCTAGTTCAACCTAATGAACCTACTATTCAGCCCGCACACTTATTGGCAGGTGCCTTTCTGTCTAGCCCTGCCTGCCCCTGTCCTGGTTTTCTTGCTGTCCAGTCAGCCTGGCAATATTTAATAGTCAGTTCTTTCCTGAGAAGTCCACTTGTTCTGTCAAGCATACTGTCTTCATTAAACTCTGCTGATATGCTTACTGCTTTAAAAAAAAAAAAAAAAAGGAGAACATATAATGAATATTGAACAGGGTAGATAGTGAAGCAGAACAAGATGAATTTATTGTCATTTCTCTTTATTTTCATTTTATTAGAAAAGTGGAGGCAAGGCTGATGCCATGGTGTTATAATAGGCTGACCCTCTGCTTGTGGCATCAGCAGGTGTCAGTTTGTGTCCTGGCTGTTCCACTTGCAATCCAGCTCCCTGTTCATGTCCTGGGATAAGCACTGGAAGATGGCCCAAGTCCTTGGGACCCCTCCACCCACAGGGAAGACCCAGAAGAAGCTCCTAGCTCTTAGTTTTGTGCTTTGCATTGGCTCAGCTCTGACCATTATGGCTGATTTTCTGTCTCTCCTCCCTGAAAAACAAAAGAAAGGAGAAAAAGAGATATAGAGATCTTCCATCCACTGATTCACTCCCCACATGCCCAAAATAGCCAAAACTGGGGCAAGCCAACGCCAAACACTCAGAATTCAATCTGCATCTTCTACTTTGGTGATGGAGCCCTGATTCCTGCACCCACCATCTGCTCCCCACCAGGGTGTGCGTCAGGAGGAAGCTGCATCAGCTGGGATTTGAACCAGACTCTGATATTCCAAAGGACCCTGCCAACCATCAACTTAACCGCTGAGACAAACACCTGCCCCACTGTGTGCTTTTGATTAGTGGGGAGTGAAGGTAGCGTGGTAGGAAGAAATCAGACTTGACATCTGCTTTAAAATGTTAGTCTGATGGCCTCAGATGTGCTATCTGTCCTGCACCTTTCTCGCCTGTAGACAGTGCATGCAGAGGACCTTCCCCGCCCACGTGAGTCACTCAGTGCATTCTGTAGAAGTTTTTTTTTTAATTTGTTTGAATGACAGATTGCAGAGTGAGGTTAGGAGGGGCACTAGAACGGAGATGGACAAGGACTTCAATCTTCTGGATCACTTTCAAAATCCCTACAACAGCTGGAATGGCGAAAGGCCACAGTCAGGAGCCAGGAAACGCAGTGACGACCCAGCAGCATCGCAGCACTTACATTTCCCTTCGTCTTTGTCTTTTTACAGCTGCATGATATCTCAGAATCGGAGTTTTTAACCGAGGCCGAAATCATTTGTGATGTTGTGTGCCTGGTGTATGATGTCAGTAATCCCAAATCCTTTGAATACTGTGCCAGGATTTTTAAGGTTTGTTCTTCTTACTAACTAATATGGTTTTATGTGGAGTTTTGATTCAATTGTAGTGTTATATTTCCTAACTAGAAATCTTTGAAAGAATCACTCTTGGAATTTTTTTAAGGTTCTAATTTCGTTCTTAAGTGATTTGTTTTTTTTCAATTTCTTATACATGGTTCTTACATCTCTGGTTAAGAAGTTCTGTGTTGGTAGATCTTCTTGGCAATTAGAAATGTATATGGATTATATGTATTGACAGTTACATCAAGAGTAACAGCTCAGGCAAGGAGGTGAATCAGTTTCTCAGTCCCTTGGAGATTAACGAAAAGATTCAATAGAAAAAGATGGATATGCAGAGATACTTATTCCAGCATTGTTTTTAATATCAAAAAAGTAGAGATAGTCTAGATGTCTAGAAATAGGATATCAAATTTTATAGTGGAATTAAAATATTTATATATTTATTTGAAAGCATGACAGGGTGAAATGGAAGGGGCCAGAGAGAGAGCTCACATTTGTTGGTTGACTGTCCGCATCGCTGCAGTAGCGAGGTCCGGGTCAAAACCAGAAGCCGAGAACTCCATCCTCGTCTCCTGCATTGGTGGCAGGGATCCAATTTCTCTTTCTTTGTTTTGTCAAGTACATCAGTAGGGGACTGAATTGGAAGCAGAGCAACTGAGAATTGAACCAGTATTCTAATATGGGGTGCTGGTGTCAAAAGTGGCAGCTTAGTTGCTATACCACAACACCTACCCTACCATTATTCTTTCTTTTTTTTTTTTCCTAAATTTATTATAAAGGCAGAGTTAGAGCAAGGGAAAAACAGATCTTTCATCTGCTGGTTCACTTTTTAAAAGGCCACAACCGCCAGAGGTTGGCTGGTCCAAAGCTAGGAGCCAGGAACTTCTTCCGGGTCTCCCATGTTGGTATGAAACCATCCTCTGCTGCTTTCCTGCGTGCATTAGCTGGGAGCCATTTGGGAGGTGGAACAGCTTATAGCTTCCCCCCTCCCTGCCATAGCACAACTCCATAGGCTTGGGGGATCCCTCCCTTCATTTGTAGCAGTAGTACAGTCCTTCAGGAACAGTCACAAGTCCATCATTCTGCTATTTAAATGTAAGGATGGACCGTGACATGACATTGTAGGTATAGGCAGTGGTGGAAAGTCCAGGATCCCATTGTCAAGATATATTTAAGTTTCAGACCACATTTCCAAGGATGCCCTGTGGTGCATCCAGCTACGTTGCTCTCTTAGGCGGAGGGAAGATGTAGGCAAGCTTGGGAAAAACGGAGTGAAGGGAGTGGGAGTCGGAGCAGAGGGTCTGAAGTTCACGGCGGCCTGAAGGGGAGGGGCAGTGGAGAAGCGTTCGGTAAAGAAGGTACAGAATCCTTCAGATCAAAGCTCATCAGTAAATTCAGGATGTGCAACAGATAAATGCAGTTGAAATGTGGAAAAGTGAGAGTTATCCTAACCAACTGGCACCTGCTGTCCCCTTCCTACCGGGATGCCTATTGGCGGCTCCATAGGAAAATTCCTCTTTTTATGAATGATTTAAAATGCTGCCTCTGTAATATGCTACATTAAAATAACTTTATCTATTCCAAAAAAGGAAAAAAAAAGATGTATCTAAGTTTCATTGGGAGTCCTTCTTTTATGCAGCTGGAGCTCTTAACAGGCACCCATATGGGATGGCAGCACTACAGTGCCATGGTGCCAGCCCCCAGTATTACACCCTTAAATGATTGTGTTGCCCCTGACTGCAGCAGTATAACAACATTTGTACATGCGTGTGTTCAAAGACAACAGGCCAAATAAAAATGAAAATAATCTTCTTTAGGCCCAATAATTCAAGTGAATTTCTGTTTGTTTTGAAATTTTTTGTGTGTGTCTTTTTGGTTAAGAAACTGTGTTAAATGTAAAGGATCTGTATGGATCTGTTTTTACCGACTTGAATATAGTGGTCCTGGTCTCACTGTAAGAGACACCTAAACCACTGCCAGTCTTTGCCTCGTGGTTTCTTTTCTGTCTTTGGAGTTGCAGTTGCCTAAGCAAGTAGAACGAAGAGCTCCATGACTCCAGTCATAAAGGAATGTCAAAGAGAGAGACATCAATTCTCCCTGTTTAATATGTGCATGTACCTGCATTGAAATGTGCTGTATCTTGAAGATATGTATAATTGCTAATCCAAAATTCTCATGTTTCTACTAAATAAATAGAAGATATTTGAAAACTAGAAAAAAAAAAACATTGCTTTGGTTATTCGGGGAAGTTTTAGCTGTCATTTGAAATTTTTGAACTTCTTACTGGATTTTGATTTTATTTTTTATTCCATAGCAACACTTTATGGACAGCAGAATACCTTGCTTAATTGTAGCCGCAAAGTCAGACCTTCATGAAGTTAAACAAGAATATAGCATTTCACCTGCTGATTTCTGCAGGAAACACAAAATGCCTCCACCACAAGCCTTCACTTGCAACACTGCTGATGCACCCAATAAGGATATCTTTGTTAAATTGACAACAATGGCCATGTACCCGTAAGTACTTGCTCTGTTTTCATTTTCATGTTGCATGATGCATAACATTGCATGCCCATTATTAGCCACCAGGGGCAGAGGGAGCTGGCTCTTTGTCAAAAAGAAGTTGTTCAGCAACAGAAAGAGTTTGTAATGAGAAGATAACAAATTGGTATAAATTTAAGTTTGGTTTGGTTGTCCTAGTAAAAAGATGTGAACAGTTCTCCTGACAGTATTTGTATGCTTTGAGCAGGCTGTTACTATCTTAATAGGGGAGTAGAAAAGCAAAGCAGAGCCCTCCATGCAACATAAGCAAACAGGACTGCATTGGGCTGCAGTGAGCCGGAGTTGGCATCTGTGCATTTATGCTAATGAGATATTTATGAAGAAAAAGTTTATATTTTTCTATTAATTATGAAAGTCTAAAATCTTGCATCTTTTTTTACATGCTGTAAAAATAGTAGTTGTGATTGGAATTGCCACTGTAAATATTTTGCATTAAATGTTGTGAGCCACAAATTTCATGTACATTTATTATATATGTATACATACATATGCACAAGCACCTAACTGGTCATCTGCAAAGTTTACTAACTGCCCTCAAATTGCATGGTTCTTAACGGCATTCTTTTCAAGTAGTGTGTTTGTATAAACTCTTGTTTTGTAACAAAATAGATTTTCAGGCAGTGCGTTTCTTAGAATTTTATAGCTAATTTAGTTTTATGTTAGTCTCTAAATTACTGTTTTTTTATAAAAACTATAGTTGAAGATACTTGTAGAGTAATAAACATGGCTATAAACCGAGACTGAGTTTTTTAAGAAAGTTGTTAATTTGTAAAGATCTCTACAATCAGAGTTAACTTTACTGCTGTCCGTTAAGTAATACTTTTTAAAAATGGAGCAAACCCTTGAATTTCTATTTGTGTTGGAAGACAGAACAATCCTATAACTATAAGATAAGCAAAACCTTCTTTATGTTTTATCTTTGCTTTAAAACTCTCATGTGTGTTATCTGCAGAGAGGAGCATTACAGAGGCAAACTCTCCCAAGACATGGGCAACACTGATAGAATAGAGAATTTGAGAAAAGTCTGGGTCTTTCTAAAAACTGCTTTGTAAGTTACTTTTTCTTTATGACTTCTGTGGGATTTTGTTGATATTTTCTCATAGACTGGCCAAAGCTCCTTTCTTGCCATAATTAGTATTTAGTAATAATATAGAAACGCACTGCTTGGTCAAGCTTACTGCATAACTGCGTATTATGGTGTCTTCTTTTCTGTGCAAATGTATCTTTTTAGTTGTGTCAATAATTCCAACTGTGACTTTAGACCTGCCTCTTCAAAATGCTTCACTGTGCTTCCTCTGTGTGTGTGTATATATGATAAATGTACGTACATGGACACTTGTTTATATGGCAAATCCCAGGTTCCTTCTCATGAAGCATCTCCCTGTTGCTAAGCATACTTTGCATCTCTCCTTTTTGGTGGGTGGAGCCTTGTGTGCGTTGAAGAGTCAGACTGAATTTATAAAATAACAGATGGATTCTAGTATGACAGCTGACAGTGATGTAGTTCGCGGTGATAATGTTCATTATCACTAGTGAAGTTTTAAAACAGAATGTCTTGAACATTAATTCTCCAAATTAATTCTTGTTTTTCTTCACATTGGGAATTAGGCATTATTGGGATGCTGCTTATCTCCACAACCATGCCACCGTGTGCTGTGGTCTCATCAGATCTCACAAGCTAAGCCAAGTCAGCTTGGGCCAGTCCTTTGACTGAGAAGCCACTAAAAATATTCAGGTGTTTCAGGAAGCGATGGCATTGATTCATCAGATGGCGCTCTTCTGAGTGTGTTCTGCGCCAGTACCTCTTCATGTGTTGAGTGATGGCTCTGTATGTCTGAGTGGCTCTGACCACTCACTAGTCATTGGGGACTACCGACTTTGGCAGTTAGGGCCAAGGTGAAATGGGTTGCCTCATGTCCTGCACCAACCAGTGCAACTCCACTCAACCAGAAAGGAGTCAGAAAGCCTCCCTAAATTTTCATATCTAATTTCAATTGGATTCACTGTTGGTTTTTCATCCTTACCAAGAGTTTCGTATTATGACTTAGCTGCTTTGTTTGGGTGGAAGATGAAATTAACCCTGTATTTTGTTTGAGTGGAAATTTATGAAGCACTTTGATTTCTGATGGAAGTCAGGGTGCTTGATGAATTAAAGACGATGTTGTTCATATCTTCTCAGGGTTGAATATACTCGTCTTTTGATTCTCGTGTATTTGTTATTCTCCTTCCTGGTTTTTCAGGCATGTGTGTATGCTGAGGGAGGAGGAGGGCTTGGTAATTTAAATGCTAGCAAACCTGGTCCTTTTGGTGGGTGCTGTGGCTTATTCAACTTTTTGTTTTATTAATTCAGATGAGGGTGTCATCTATTGCTGTGCATATTTATTCCACTAAAATGGGCGTACAAATAATTCCATTTCCCCCTCCAAAAATGGCAAAAGTGTTAGTTAATTTTTCCAGATTTTCTATAGGGAGGGAGGGAGGAAGCTGTTACCATTTATTGCATTTTTGGTAAATGTGGAATTCTGCACAACTTTAGCATGCCCCACACTGTCCTTTTCCTTTCTACAAAGAGTGTTGCTTATGCCTAAATTTTTTTGAAGTTGGCACATCCCGACTTGTGCCGTATTTGTAAGTAAGAACTCAACTCCTGTCCTTCTGTGTGTTTTCGCAGCCATGCCCGGTTACGCTGTATGTGCACCTGCAACAGGTGTACATTTTGCATCTGTCAGAACTTCCTCAACTCAGACTTGCTGCAATCTGTAAAGAACAAAATCTTCACTGCAGTTCTTAACAGGTTCTCAACTTTATTTACTGGGTACCAGGCATTCTGTTAAAATACAAAAGAAAAAAATGAGTAACTACTTACCACACAGATTATCACTAGAAAGACCACAAGCCAGGTGAAGCCCAGCTAACTTCCACTAAAATCCTCACTGTGCTGACAATGTTTAGTTCTGGAAGCATCCTTAGTAATGTTTTTAAATTAATAGATACATTTAAGAGGCCTATAAAATAAGATTTTTAGGTGATTATCTTCATAAAAGAAGTAAAAGTATCTTTTGCATTATAAGGCAGTATGTATAGAGATATCAGAATCATTTGGCTGTGAGTTACAGAGCTAGATTAGGTCTTTTGTAGTAAGGAAAAGACATGGTGATCCCAAATAAAAAATACATTATTACTGTACTCAACTTACATGCAAATGATGCATCTAATTAAAGCCATACTAATGTGAACAACTTTTGGGTTTTAGAAAATTCTCTATTTTTGAAACTGTTTATGGTAACAGTCTTGCTTTTAAGTACCTGGAGTGTTTATTTGAAAGAACATGGATCACGATTTGGGAAAATGAGGATCATAACCAACTGGAAGGATTCAAAGAAGCTTGGAAAAAATACCTGTAGCATTCATATTTGAAGTCTTGATAACCGAGCCAAAAGATGAAGTAATAGGTTTTTTCCTTTTTTTTTTTTTTTAGGAAAAAAAAAATCTATAATTCCCTCAAAGTAATGAACTTGGAAGGGTTCATTCTTATTTTGATCATGCTACATTTTGTTCAAATTCCTTTTACATTTTTTGAGCCTTTAAGAATTTATGTAGTATTAATTTGTATCTGATCATAGATTTGTATTTGTCTAAGAATGGAGTAGGTTTTTGAAGCCCTGTAGATATCGTGCTTGCTAAAGATGGGTGATGAAGCTTCACAGTGGATTTTAGTTAGAAACGGGTGTATTATTTGGCTCACTATTAGACTTGCTAAAGGCTAAATTCCAGCTGCATTGAATGATCATGGTTTGCGTCCTTGAGCAGTATAGTAGTTGTGTCATGAGACTGTTCCTTATGGGAACTAGACACTGATTGTGCAAGCATTCTAAGAGCTCAATGAATAAGAACGTGGCTCCCTTGGATGACTGCTTTGGAGGGTCCACACACTCAAAAGGAGACAAAGTTCCACATCTGTGCTTTGAGTGGCATCTTGTCAAGTAGGAGCCCAAAGGAGAATTAACTGAGAAAACACAAGGCTAGTTCAAACCAAACAACAGCCAGGCGCTGCAGTGTCAGGAGTCAGAGTGTGGGGAGATTCTAGAATTCATCTGACCTATCCTCCTGTTAGCATGCCTTCCTGAGCAAGTGCTGTTTATCTGCTGATGGCTTTCTTCATGAAGAGAGGGTTTTTTTTAACTACAATGTTTCGCTATAACTTTCTCTTCTTTAGTTTTAGTTCTGCCCTTTAGAACAACATACGACCATTCTACTCCCTCTTCAACATAGCAATTCTTCAGACATTTGAAGATGACCATCATGTCTTCCTTAATTTTCTCTTCTCCAGGTAGAACATCCCCATTTCTTTCAGCTTTTCTTAAAGTAGTTGGCCTACTGACCCATGATTCCCAATTAGCCTCATCTGAAAGCCCTTTTAGCTTCCAAGGGACCTCTTTAAAGGTACCGCTGAGGTGGGGTTACAGTACCCCAGAAGTGGCCTGACTAATCCAGATTGGTGGGCCATCATTCCACAGTTAAGACAGCACCACCTGTCTAGTGCATGAATTAACTTGTTAACAGCTCTGTCCCACTGTTCACATACAGTATCTTGGGGTTAATGGAAATCCGCTTTTTTTTTTTTAATATGAAGAGCTACAAAGGGAGATGTCCTCTCCTCCTCCATCGTATGTGACTATTTAGTTGACTCTTTGAATCTAAATTCAGATACATAACTATCTCTATTAAATGTTACATTCTTCTTTTTGATTCATTTGTTCTAGCTCAGTCATTTCAAACATTATTTCTGTCACTTGTTCCATTATATATCCCTCTCAGTGTTGTGTTATTTGCAAAATTTTGTGGGTATGTCTTATCTTTCAAATTACTAATAAAGCCAGAGGTTGAAGAGAGAGCTAAAGCAAGGAAGTCCCATAATACTTCCCTAAGGAACTGTTTTTCTCTGATGACAGGTTCAACACTCTTGGGCAAGAATTTTTTTTTTCCTATTCTATTTTTAATTTTATGGTACAATTCCATAGGCTCTGGGATTTCCCATGCACTCTCCTCAAATTCCGACCCCACAAATGATGTCCCCATATTATTACAATAGTATAGTCCATCATAAGCAGTCATAAGTCCATCATTATGTTATATAAGTTTGTCCTGACATTGCTGGCACATTCAATGGCAGACAGATTGGACAAGAATTTTTTAAGTATTATTTTCTCGTTTTATAGAGAGTGCATGAAGGGTTTTCTAATATCAGCATGTAAATTTGACCACATTCTTTTGATCTGCCACTGTAATTTTATCTAAATAGAAAGTGATATCTGATTTGGTCTTACACTTTTTTGGCTCTCAGTAATTGCTGATCACCAATCAACTGTTTTATTATCTCTTATCAAAGCTTTTGATTGCCCATAATATCAGATTCATTCATGGTATGCGTCTTTGGCAACGGTTTTATTTCTAGGTTGGTTTCCTCAGCTCTCAAGTAAAATAGGTTTGATATGCATTAAATTGTTGCTGTTGCCCATAGTAAATGACTCTTATGGCATCCTTAAAGAAGAATCAGTATATTTTTGTGGTATCTGTATATTAATTCGAAGAAATTTGGTAGTAATCTCAGCAAATATCACTGACACCTGGTAGTCAAGAGTAAGAAGAATGGAAAAAATGGATGGGGGAACTAGTGTACCTTTCAAAGAACGTCTTTATTGCTGCTAATATTTCGTATGATAGAAAGTGGAATTTCAGAAATTCTATATTGGTGTTTCATTATTACGATGTGGGTAAGGAAGGAAGGTAAGTGAGGGCCAGAAAGCTCAGTGTCTAGAATGCAGGTAGATGCTGTAAGTGAATGAAGGTAGCTGAGAGTAGGAAGCCAAGCCTGGGAGGAGCCGTTACAGGCCCTGAGAGCAGAGGCAGCCAGTGCACCATCTTTCAGCTCTTACTGTGCACAGCAGGGGTTACCAGGCTTTTGACACTGTTATAGAGTGGAAAATTAAGAATTTTATGTCAAATTTCCTGATACTTAGATAACAGCAGTTATAAAAATTTAGAACTGATCAGTAGGTCTAAAAATCAAAGATGTTTACTGGACATTAGTTTATAGCCTCATTCTAGGGCCTGGTGTAATGGGTGCCAGTTCATGTCCCTGTTGCTCCACTTTCCATTCCTGCTTGTGGCTTGGAAAAGCAGTAGAGGACAGCCCAAAGCCTTGGGTTCCTGCACCCACATGGGAGACCTGGGGAAAGCTCTGGACTCCTGGCCTTGGACCAGCTTAGCTCCAGCTACTGTGACCACTTGCAGAGTAAACCAATGGACAGAAGATTTTTCTCTCTACATCTCCTCTCTGTAAATCTAATCTGCCTTTCCAATAAAAATAAATAAATCTTTTTAAAAAGTATGGTTCTGAAGTTATTAAAATGGAAGCCATAAAATAAAAAGGACATTTAGGAAAAGAAAATGCCTCCACTCCTACCCCATCGCAATACTTACTCCTTCCTCATGAAAAGTGGTGGTATAAAAATGGTACTACCTTTCCCTGCTCCTTCTCAGCAGCCTTTGGAGATTGCTCACTGTTGGTTTGCTATGCAAGACCTATCTTAATGTTAAATAGACAGTAAAATGATTAATTGAGTGAAAGTCATTTAAGAATTTTTCACTGGGGCCTGGTGTAGTGACCTAGCAGCTAAAATCCTCACCTTGAATGCACAGGGATCCCATATGAGTGCCAGTTCTAATCCCAGCAGCTCCACTTCCCATCCAGCTCCCTGCTTGTGGCCTGGGAAAGCAGTCAGTGATGGCCTAAGCTTTGGGACCCTGCACCCATGTGGGAGACCTGGAAGAGGCTCCTGGCTCCTGGCTTCGGATCGGCATAGCATTGGCCATTGCGCTCACTTGGGGAGTGAATCCTTGGATGGAAGATTTCCTCTCAGTCTCTCCTCCTTTTTGTATATCTGACTTTCCAATAAAAATAAATAAATAAATTTTTTTTTTTAAAAAAAGCGTTTTTCACTGTAGTTCATTCAGTGAGAGAGTGCTCCTACATTAAGTCTTTATTTCTTTATATTTGGAAGGCAGATTTATAGAGACAGAAGGAAAGAGAAAGAGGCTTTTCATGTGCTGTTTAATTCCCGAAATGGCTGCAATGGCCGGAAATGAACTGGTCCAAAGCTAGGAGCCTGGGGTTTCTTTCTGGTCTCCCACGTGAGTTCTGGGACCCAAGTCCTTGAGCCATCATTCGCCTCTTCCAGACACAATAACAGTGATTTGTATCGGAAGTGGAACAACTGGTGCCTATATGAGGTGTTGGCACTGCAGATGGAGGATTAATGTACTAGCCACAGCACTGGCCCCACGTCTTTGTTTTTTTAAATCAGAATTACCGTACTTAGTGCTCCATTTAGAAGTGTATAAGAGTAGCTTTCAATGATTTGCTACTTTTATGTAAGTAAAAAGTTCTAACAAGTGTTTGCAAAGAAATTGGGCAAATATTTGTACATACATGCTGGTCTCAGTGCATTATTTTAATGTGGTTATAAAAATTGTAGTCCCTGAAATACTGGGATTACCTGTCAGACATGACTACATGTTATGAGGTCACTTTCTCCTGCCACACTACCTCCCACCACCTACTTTGGTTTATTCTTTCAAAGTCCTTAGTTGAAGTACCTGCATTTGGTAGGGACTGCTATGAGAGGGGGCAAAATATCTAGACAAATAAAATGTTATACTTTCCTTTCAAGTAACTTTAAAAATATTATGTAATTAAAAAACAAAAAACTTTTAAATCTCTGGGTGCATTTTCAGTGAGCTTGGTCCTGCATGCTAAGAAAAGAACTATAAACTGATGGCGAGTTCAGGCGTTTGAAATAAGTTCATTTCCAGGGCTCCTTTTTTTCCCCCTCCCTTCTACCAGGAAGATTAAGTCTTTCCTTTTTCTTGAGTTTATTTGCTAATGCTATATTTCTTTTAAAGAAAGCATCACCAAAAAAAAAAAAAAGCATCACCAAACATTTTTATTTCAAATTAATTGAATTTGTGTTGAATTTAGCATGTGAGAGTAGAGTTCAATTACACACGTTCATCTCACGCATAACTTTGTTGCTTAATAATTATGTCTGGCTCTGAATAGGTTTAGTTTTTCTTGATAGTAACCAACGACTAGCTGCCATTATTTGATTTTGAGTACATTTGGAGGATGAATAGCATGGTCAGATGATTTTAATCTCTGGTGGGAATTTTTCATTTCCAATGCAGTCAATGTGACTGGAGCAAAAGCATCTTTTAAAAACATTTGAATGTTTCAGTGTCTTTTGAATCTGAAAATGTTAATATGATTTTGTAGGGATGAGCTTGATTGTTGGTTTGAACTACCCATTATTTTTACTTATGGAGCATTTGTTCCCCTGACTTGAGAACTCCCCAACTTTGCACAAGAACATTACTGGGCTGAGTGGTGTGCTGTGAGCTCTCGTTTGTTCTTTCCTTCAGGGGTTCATTTCCGTTTGTCTGTGCTGCTAAGTCATTTTTTAATCCTCTTGGTCCCTTTGCCAGCTAGGTCTCTATGTGTAATCTACCACTTCGCTATCCTATAATTTAACAAAAACTGTTTATTTTCTAATTTATTATTTTAGTGTCATTTGCTTTGATGCATTGTTTTGGTTTTATGATTTCTTTCATTCCATTGTATTATTTGCGTTGTCCGGATAAGTCACTGGTTCACGTCACTTTGTAAGGTAGTGGCAGCATTTTGGTTTGACAGTGGAGTAAATGATTCACATCATTTATAGAGCCCCAAAGATATGATGGACATTCGTTATGCCCATTGTCTTTTCATGCATTTCATGCATGTTGTTTAATGCATTTTAATTGAATATAATGAAACTTCTTAAAAGACATTCATTAATGATTTAATCTCATTTACCCATATTGCTTTAATAATTACCCAAATTGCTCCTTTATGTAGTTTAAACTCAGATTGCTTAATATAGGAGTCCTTTGATGAAGAAAGGATTTTATCAGCATCAAATGAAAATGAACTGCTTTTTTAATAAGATGATTGTCTTATGAAGAGGATAGGTTTGCGGAAAGCTTAGGGTTATTGAGTATTGGGAATCTAAGAGATCTTAGGAAATATGTTACAGTATAGTTTCCAAGTCCTATATTTCTTATGAAAGATTTATGTTTTTACATATGAACGTTCTTACAAGGCTGTCCTTTGAATTTGAGCATATAATCATACTTTTTTTTTAAGGATTCACTCCTTAGATGGCCACAATGATTTACTCCTTAGATGGCTACAATGGCCAGGAGTAGGCTTGGCTACAGCCAAGAGCTTCATCTGGATCTCCCAGATGGCTGGCAGGGCCGAAACACTTGCACCATCTTCTGCTGCTTTTCCCAGGTCATTAGTAGGGACCTGAGAAAGGAGTAGAGCATCTGGGACACAGAACATTGCCTATATTGGATGCCAATGTTGCAGGTAACATCTTTACCCAGGATGTCACAATGAAAGTCCCAGAAATTTAAAATTATAGAAGAACTGTAGATTCTCAGTAAGAAAGCTACTGCTGGGGCCCTGCACAGTAGCCTAGTTGTTCAAGTCCTCACCTTGCATGCACTTGGATCCCATGTGGGTGCCAGTTTATATGTCAGCTGCTCCACTTCCCATCCAGCTCCCTGCTGGTGGCCTGAGAAAGCAGTCAAGAATGGCCCAAAACCTTGGAACCCTGCACCTGTGTGGGAGACCCAAAAGAAGCTCCTGGCTCCTAGCTTTGGATTGGCTTAACTCAAGCCATTGTGGCCACTTGGGGAGTAAACCAGCAACGGATGGCAAATCTTCCTGTCTTTCTTCACTCTGTTAATCTGATTTTCCAATAAAAATAAATCTTTTTTTTTTTTAATAAATCTTTAAACAACAACAGAAAAAGAAAGCTATTGCTAATGCTTATAATTTTTAAATTTTTGCTATTTTAGTATATCATGTGGGACATGATGAGATGAGATGTCCCTAATCTGATCATGAGGTATCACAAGTTAACATACAAATATTATTAGAGCATTTCCTGTGTGTCTATGATCATTTGTAAATTTGGATTTTTGCAATGCTTGGTGAAGCATTTCTTAACATTGGTGCACACCCATGTCCTTCTCCAAAGTATGTTACCATTTAGCCATGCTCAGTTAACAGCTTGCTTGAGATTACTATTCAAATTCATTTTTACTACGCATGAGGGATTTTTTTAACCTATATTGAGAAGTATTTTGTGTTAAATACTTGTGTTAAAATATTTTGTGCCTGCAAGTTCAGTTAGTGGAATTGTCATTATTAAAATATTACTAGCTATACTGGCATTGTGTTATTAGAAGTAAGTGTAGAAAATACTTTACCAGGTATAAACATTTAGAGTAAAAAAGCAGGAAGTCCAGAAGACTTAAAATAACGCATTGTAGTATTTTTTTAAAAGAGAACTTGATTACACTTGAATAGCCTTGTACAGTTTTAGACTTGAATATATAATTATAAATTTTAAAAAGCTGTGTATGATACCTCTGAGCCTTAATAATTTTAGATACACATGTATTACAGTTATGTTGAATGTTTTTAAATTGTTATCTTAAAAATTAATATCTGAGATGTGTATATAGATTGCTGTGAAGGTAGGAGACTGTTGGTATAACTCAGTTACATGGAGGAAAGACTCAGTGACTAAAGGTTAAAAATAGAAAATTCAAAGTCATTTCTAGCAATCTATGTAGGAAATTTGATTAAAATGATTCTGGGTGGAGTTACTCTGATGTCTCTTAATCTGTTGTTTTTGAATATGTTCTGTTGAACATAAATTTTCCATTACATAATAGCCTGCAGTTTAAAATAAGGCTGATTATCTTTCTCAATTCATCCTCTTCCTCAAATTCTAATTTTGCAGATACAGATCTCTATAATACAGTTTTTAAAATAAATCTGACATTTACTTAAGCAAAGACACACACAGGCAAACAGAACTTCCATCCAGTGGTTCCCTCCCCGGAGGGCCCAGCTTCTGTGGTTGGGCCAGTCAAGGGTGCCTGTGTGGGTGACAGGAGGCCAACAGAGCCATCCCCGCTGCCTCCCACTGTCTGATTAGCTGAAAGCTGGAGTTGGGAGTCATGCTGGGAATCCAAACCTGGGCGCTCTGATGGGCATCTCCACCAGGTTCTTAGCTCCACAAGGAGCCCTGCCCCCTGCAGTACAGTCCTGTACTCGAGATGTGAAATCCTGTCATAGATTACAAAAAATAATTTCAACAAGGGTATTTAAAAATACCCTATTTCAAATACTTAGAGTAGATATAATAGGTTTTGTGAAATTTTACGCTTATAATATGAGAACGTTCCCCTTAATTAACTGTTGGTTAAAAAACAGTGGCAGAATTAAACAGAAGCATTTTATTTGCCTTCTTGTAATTTATTCAGTACAAGGTTACACGAGAATTTTGGCACTCTGCGCGCCTGTGTGATTGTTCACATAAACAGTTCTTCATTTCACTCTTGCCTGATTTTTGAAACATTTTCTTATAGCTGCGTTATTTAATAGCTGTTTGACCTGGAGGGTGTTCAAAAAGTTGGTGGAAAATGTGTATTATATAAGCTGTGCCTGTTACCCTAATACCCAAGTCCAGGTACGTTGCTCAGCTCCCGCACTTTGTCAGAGGCTCTTCTAGCAGACCTCTGTCGGAGGTCTCAGCATTGGGGAGTCAGAGAGCTAGCAGCTCCAGACGGGAGTTTTCACACAGACTGGAACATTCCGACAAGCTGCAAATGATTAATTAGGACTGGCGTCCTACACTTAGTATTGCCTATGTTCCCAAAAAAGACACTGCTAAACAAAATGATGTTCCACACAGAATAGGAAAATTTGGTGATTCTGAAAGTATTGCTTTGTAAAAACAAAAGAAGGAAGAACTTTTATACACATTTACATTTTTTGAGCCTGTAATATTTGCTTTCAGGAAGCCTACTTAATGTAAATATCCTACATATTGAGAGAAAAATCTTATGTGAAAGGATACCCATCATTTTCTTATAATATTTTAAATTGCATAGGCTTACACATGTTGTGTTGCAACTGTGAAGAATTGCTACAGGAAGTCCCTGGGTGGAGCTGCGCTTGGGCCGCCCACATCCAGGTCAGAGTTCCTGGGGTGCAGTCCCACATTTTCTCTCTCTCTTCTTGGTGATGAGCCCTTAGGCACAAATGCGCTTTCCTCCCTTGGGGGAGGCAGTTCTTGACTTCAACCTGGCCCAATCCTGCCTGCTGTCAAATGCTTTGTGGGAGTGAACTAGGAGATAGAAGGTCTTTTCTCCTCTCCCCTTGGTTGCTTGAGGAGAGAAATTAAAAAAAAAAAAATGTACTTTTATTTGAAATGCAGCACGGGGCCTGGTGCAGCTAAAGTCCTAGCCTTGAACGCACCGAGATCCCATATGGGCGCAGGTTCCAATCCCAGCAGCTCCACTTTCCATCCAGCTCCCTGCTTGTGGCCTGGGAAAGCAGTCAGTGATGGCCTAAAGCTTTGGGACCCTGCATGTGGGAGACCTGGAAGAGGTTCCTGGCTCCTGGCTTCGGATCAGCATAGCATCGGCCGTTGCGCTCACTTGGGGAGTGAATCATTGGACGGAAGATCTTCCTGTCTCTCCTCTCTGTATATCCGCCTTTGCAATGCCTTTCCGGTAAAAATAAATCAATCTTTTTTTAAAAAAAAGAAAAGAAATGCAGCACAGTTGACAGAGGAGAGACGGAGATCCTCTGTCTGCTGACTCACTGCTCAAATGGCCACAGCAGAGCTGAGCCAGTCTGAAGCCAGGGGATTCCTCCAGGTCTCCTGCATGGATACAGGGGCTCAAAGACTTGAACCATTCTCTGCTGCCCTTCCAGGCAATAAGCAGGGGGCTGGGTTGGAAGGGGAGCAGCTGGGACACAACCAGTGCCTGTATGAGATGGTGCTACCACAGGCGGAAGCTTAGCACTATGGCATGGCCCACAACAAATCTTTTTTCAAAAAAGTATTCGTCTATTTATTTGAAAGGCAGAGTTGCAGGGATAGTTAAAACTTGTATCTGTTGATTCACCACCCCCTCACCCCCAATGACCACATTGTCCAGGCTGAGCCAAATCAAAGCCAGGAGCTCCATCTGAGTCTCTCATGTGGATGACAGAGATCAAGTAATTTGACTCATCCCGCTGTCCTGTCAGAACCCTTACCTGGGAACTGAATCAGAAGTGGAAGAGGTGAGGCTTGAACCAATGCCCGTAAGGATGCAGCATCATAGGCAGTAGCTTATCGTGGTGTGCCGCAGCCTGGCCAAGATGAACCAGGAGCCTGGAACTCTGTGTGGGTCTCTAGTACATGATGAGGGCCTGAGTATGTCAGCCACCCTCTACCACTTTTCTAGGTACATTAGTGAGAAATCGGATTTCAGGTGGAGCAGTTGGACTTAAACTGGTGTTCGTATGGAATGCCATTGTTTGAGGCAATAGCTTAATCTTCTGTACCATAGAGATGACCCCAATTATATATATGTAAAACAGAGTGACCCAGATAGAACAGGAGAGATGGAGAAAGAGCTCTTTCGTCCACTGCTTCACTCCTCTAAATGGCCACAATTGCTAGGGCAGGGCCAGGCTGAAATCAGGAGCTTCTTCCAGGTCTTCCATGCAGGTACAGGGGTCCAAGTACTTGGATTGTCTTGCTCTGCTTTCTGAGGCACATTAGCAGGGCGCTGGGTCAGTAGCTCTTTTTCCTTCTCTCTGCCCCTCCTTTTTGTTTTCTTCTTTCTGTCTGCTTTTCTTTCTTTCTAAGGCAAGAGACAGATATACACAAGAGGACACCTCCAGAAACTGGGAACTTCATCCAAGTCTGCCATGGAGTTGGCAAGGAACCGTTTTGCTTGAACCATTTCTGCCTCCCATAGCCTGGATTAGTAAGAAGTTAGTTAGAAACTGGAGCTGGTCATTGAATCCAAGCATTCTGATGTAGAATGCTGACATCTTAACCATGGGGCTCAGTACCTGCCCCAGGTAGTCCTTTTTTTATAGTCAATAAGAAAACGTCTAAAATAAGTGAAAACTGTGCAGTGAGCTATTGTAATTCATTCTAAGATGATATATCATGAATCATTTTGAAAGGTTTGTGCTTTTGAGTCGTGCAACAATTATGTCTACTTGGGTTTTCAAGTAAGATAGGGAACAGCTTTATGAGACTGTTATCCTGCCTCTGAGACCTGAATTGGCAAGCATGCATCAGCTTCCAGTGCTTGGGGAGCATGTCATTGGATCACACTGTTCTCTGATCAGGTGATGCCAGCAAGCTATGAAATGAACCCAGTAAAGCTATCATCTAAGTAGCTTTTTTAAATAACCACTGTAACATTGATAAAGCCATTCAAAGATATTTTAGGAGTTAGTGGTTACCTTGAGTTCTGAACTAGCAATATTTTGAGCATGTATATATTCATTTTGTTTCCTTTATATAATTAGGTAGCTGTATTTTGCCTGTAGAAGCGCTACTATTGCTTGGGGAAAATGATAATTACTGCCTTTGAAAAGCCAAGGAAAGCTAGGCAATAAAGTTCCAGTGTATTATTTCACAAGTGGTAACACTTTCTTACAACGTAGCAGAGGGAGACATGTGAAGCATACCCACATGTGAAGAATGCTTATGAGAAATCATTCTGAGTGATTTCATGGGATTATAGCAAGCCTTAATCTTAATTCCTACCTCCACTTAAGTACAAAAATAATAATAACAATAAATGTGAAATTTGAAAAACAGAAGAACCACTCTTCATCAGAGAGGCTGCATGATACCCCAGTGTCGCAAGAGCTGAAGCCCGAGGCATAATGCACGTTTAGACTCTCGCTTTAAAATCTGTAGATCTCTAGTGACTTGGGGTTGTAATGTTATTCTCATTTGTAGGCCCATGCTTAGAATGTTGGACTAAGTTCTCCACAGGTCTATGTTTGTATTTTTTTATTCTGATGTTATAAGGACTTGTAAATTCCATGACCAGCAGTTATTAATTTCATTTCAAATGCACACTTGGCAGCCGCCATGTGTTGCAGAAACGGATAGCAGTTGTCTCTTAGACTCTGAGTGTGAAATATACTCCCCCCCCCCCGCCAGCTTTAGAGGGATACAGAGGGGATATGGAATGTGTATAACAGCTTTAGATTTCCTTGTCTGATACGTGATTGTTAAAAAAAAAAAAATCCATATAGATTTTTTTAACTTTGGCAATTTGCTATAGAATACATTAATTTTAAATATGGAAAACGTGAGATGTTTATAGGGTGGCAACTGAGTTTACATGTAGGATGTTTAAATGAAAGATGTTATTTTGAGTTCCTTTATGTGAGTTCTGCTGTGAACTGCAAACTGTGCATGTGTGTAAAAGGTTAAGAGCCCGGGTAGCTGAGTGGGGTGCCATGCTGTTAGCAGACGACGAAGGCAGTGTTACTCACCAGGTGCACGCCGTCAGCTCTATAGAAGATTCCATCTTCATGGAGTCATCTCATGGTCCAGTTTTTCTTGAAGCCAGGTAACATTTCTCACACCAATGAGCTCGCCTTGTTCAAGTTTTTGCAGTTAGAGAAAGCTGAAACTGAAACATTTTCTTCCCTAACCTTTCTGTGTTCTTGTTCAAACAAAACATCGCATGTTGTTAGAACTAACGTGCAAGGTGGAATGGCGTACATTATCACCTTGCTTTGCAAAATATGATTATGTGAAGAGTGACAAGTGTGTGTTTAGGAACTGATGAGGTCGAGCAAGGCAAGGGCTGTGTGTAGCTTTGCCATGGCACTAAGCATGGAGCACTCTGGCTTGATTTCTGATTTTTTATTCTGGACACGTACAGATTACATTTTGCAATTACTAATATGATCTTCTGTGACTATTCCTAAGCAAAGCAGTTTTATACGGTATGAATTCTTGGCTCTTAACTCTTTTGCATATGTCAGTGTCTTGGTCTTTTAATAGTGTGTAACTTTTCTTTAAAGCTGTTTGTTTAACTTAGTTGTTAGACAGTCTCTCTGAGCTCTTAATTCTGTTATCTACATCAGCGTCAGTTCTGTTTACTTAACTAAGACTTCAGTGGCACTTGAATAAAATGTTGCAACCTTTTCTTGAAGGCTTTATCCTCTTCGCGGTAAGCTGTCATACTTGAGACTCAAGGGTGCTTAGCACTGTTATTAACTGAGCATGCTCACAAACTCAGTTTGTGGTCCAGGCTGTCCCTATTCATGTCATGCATACTCTGATTTTTTTTATGTCATTCCTTTTCATTCCATTGTGTTACTTTGTGTCCTTTCGTTGGTATCATTTTCACTGCCTGTCTCACTAACACAAGGGCTTTGGTGTTTGTTTTTCCTCTTTAATTATCATTAACTAAATTAATACAGACTGACAGATCTTCCTATCCCTGTGGGATTTTGTTTTTCCTGTTTTGATAAATTCTGATGGGATTCAGTGTTTCCAAAGTTGGCTTTAATTATTACTCTTAAAAAAAGTATTGTCACTTGTCGCTTAACTGCTTACAAGATAGTTTTCTGTTCCTGGGGACAGGAGATTGCACATTATATAAGTCCCGTGAATGTGACCCCCAGAAGTGTGAGATCTCAGCCCTAGTTCTTATTTTGAAGGACTGTGGAACCATTAAAATGTATTGGGTTAATTTATTGTCTTTCATTTACCTTGCGAAGAAAATGTATAAAATTTTAAATGTCTACTCCAAAGCAGTAGCTAGTTGCAAATGCATTTGCCTTTATAAATGTCTGCTTTATTGTCATTTTGCTGAGATAAAGACTTAGTAATATATACATGGCTACATTGATAAACACTTCTGGTAAGCATTGCTGTATGCAATTAGCATGACAAGTGTGCTAATACTTCCCTAAATATAGACTGTTATATGACTGGTAACAAGCGCTCATTCTAATCATGTTTTACATCTTGATTATATCTTCTGACTACAGGCACGTGACACAAGCTGACCTCAAGAGTTCCACGTTTTGGCTTCGAGCAAGTTTTGGTGCTACTGTATTTGCAGTTTTGGGCTTTGCCATGTACAAAGCATTATTGAAACAGCGATGATTAAAAAAATTATTGGCCCTACCAAAAACAAATACTTTTATGTACATTCTGAATGCTTTAAATTCTGCTAGAAATATTGAGATATTTATACATGCAGAGTTACTTTATTAATATTTGTAATTCATGCATAAGAGTATTTTAATGATAGTTATAACTGCAGTATTGGCTAGCATATGGAAAGAAAATAGCTTAACAGCCAAACTAAAATGGCTGCTTTTCAGAGGCCAAAAGGGAATATTTTGTAAATAATGTACATATTCAGGCAAGATACGGTCTCCCAATCTGAGTTCTAGAAATGATGTTTCTAGAAGTTCGTCCAAGGTTTTGCTAGTGCTCACTTGGCTCATTCTGCTAGGTTGAAGTCAGCCCAGAGATTGTATTTACTCATGGATCACTTATTTATTTCACCTTTGCACAGAATCAGAATGATCGTTTGGTTCTCTGAGTACATTGGGCACAATTTGCTGTTGTCTTTCCATTTTTTAAAACATGCAAGTCAGTGTTAGCTTCCCCACATGACTTTCGGTCACTTGTGTCAGGCCAGCCTTGAAGCCATTGTGGGATCTAGAGAAGTGAATAGCCGAGTGTGTGGCCCCTTTTAAGGACGTGAGGGAAAAGCAATTAACAAGACGCTATCTGTGTGATTATGTTACTTTGTCAGTACATTGGAATTTTATAGCCCTTTCAATCAAATGAGAAAAGGAATTTATATGTTATCAAAGTTTTTAGTTTAAATAAACAATTGCCCTTACTACTGTTGAATTTCCTCACGAAGTGTAAATCATTCTAGGATGGCTGTGTCTGTTATAGTATACTACAGTAGCTGCATGTGTTATCAAGTGTTATATCCGGCTGTGATGACCTAGAGAAGACACTTTTTTAAATGATAAATCTAATGAATATAAACTCACGATAAACTATTTTTTCCATCATTGACCTTTTCAAGTATTTAAATAAATAACTGCTGTGTACTGTGATCACGAGTGTTTTTGTTTTACAAAATACAGATGTGAATCAAGTCCCGTGGTTTCTACCTTCTTAGACTGAAATTACATTTTTTCCAAGTTAGTAATACTTGGCAGGAAGGAAGTCCAGCATGATTTCTGTATCTAAGAGGAAATAGATTTTAAAACTGTAGGGAAATCTGTTTCCAGAAAAGTCCAAATGCTGCCCCCTACATGCACGTAAGGGGTGTAGTTTCTGATATGTTTATTTGCTTATTTTCTCCTTCAACATGATGATTGTTTTTCCCTTTTGTGGTTTTGAGGGAAATTTTCTTGCAGGGTCAAACCTCTGGAGCAACTAGTAACAGCGTAACTTACTGTAAGCTTCGAACATAGTACGTACCCGCGTTTACTTACGTATATCCCTGTGCCGCACTTATACCCTCCCATTTCCTGCCTGAGTTAGAAGAAAATTAAGCAGAAATCTAATGATCCCTTATTTCTATTATTTTTTCGAAAATTTCCTGTTCATCCAGTTTCTACCAGGTGCTTTGATTTCGGTTGCGGTTAACTCTTCTGTCCAAGTTCTTTCTTGACTTGGTTGAGTGTGCCTTATAAACTGCTGTGCTTGTGAGGAACCGAGGGGTAAGGTGGTGTGCCAGTTTGTGTTAGATCTTCCTCTTGGCCTTTTCACTGGGAGATGAAGACACACTGGAATACTCTGGAGAAGTCCCGCCGGCAGCTCCCTTCCTCTCCACAAGATCGGGTAGGTCCACAGGGCAGGCTCGCTGCTTTCTGCTCTGCCATCTGTAGGCTTATGGGGAGACTAGTTAATATGGGAATATACCGCAATAGGCTACTTTTCACTTTCACAGTTTCCCCAGTAGATGCAAGTTGTGAAAGTACTAAGGAAAAAAAGGAGAATGGAACCAGAGGCAATCTTCACTATACCTCAATGACATGATCTTCTCTCTTGCTCTCGCTCTCTTTTGCTTTTGTTTTTGAAGGCAGGAAGACAAAGAGGGGCAGTTCCCAGACATCTGCAAAAGCCAGAACTGGGAAAGACCAAGGGCAGGGACGGGGAGCTCCACCAGGTCTCCCATGTCTGTGTCACCACTGCCTGCCAGGGTCTGCATCCGCAGGAAGCAGGAGTCGAGCACAACCAGGTACTCTGATACAGGCCTCAGGCATCCTAACAGGTGTCTTAACTGCTAGGCTCCATGCCTGCCCCTAGGTGATTTTTTTAATAGATTGTTCTGAGGCCGTTCACCACAGCAGGTAGCTTAGAGTTAGTACATCAAGTCTATTTGCTTATCTATTTATTTTCAGACATTGGGGCAGTTTTTTTTAATTTGTTGTAATTGTTTTATTTTTGTAATCTTTTTAAAAAAAATATTCTATTTTTTTTTTTTTTTTTGAAAGGCAGATATACAGAGAGGAGGAGAGACAGAAAGATCTTTCATCCGATGGTTCACTCCACAAGTGACCGTAATGGCTGGAGCCAAGCCAATCCGAAGGCAGGAGCCAGGAGCTCTTCTGGGTCTCCCACGAGGGTGCAGGGTCCCAAGACTTCTCCACTGCTGTCCCAGGCCACAAACTGGGAGCTGGATGGGAAGCAGGGCCGCCAGGATTAAAACCAGCAACCATATGGGATCCTGGCGTGTGCTAGGCGAGGACCTTAACCACTACGCTATTGCGCCGGGCCCTATTTTGATAATCTTTACGTAGTTGATTAAGACACAAACGGTCAAGGGCTACAGGAAAATGTGTAAGACCATTGTTGCCACATTAGTGGGTTTTTTTTTTTCTGTATCTGGGGTAATGGAGGAGATAAAGGGAGAATCCCTACCCAGCAGGTCTGTTGATTCTTGACATTCATGTGTTTCTTTCACATATGATCAGAATGTGATCCATCTCTCACATTGTCAGCACAGACGCTAGAAGTGCTCTGTGATGCGGAGTGCTTGGGGACCATATCATCAACCATTCAAAAGGGACCTGTGGAAGAATTAAGACTGTGCCTACCTACTTGTGCACATCACCAGTTGGGAAAGGCACCAAAAAGGAGATCCACCAATAAGCCAGTCTCGAAAGAAATCTGTCCTAAGCGAAGGTAATGAATAATGAATAATAGAAGGAAAACACAGACAAGTAAAGCCTAAATCTTTCCTAATCGGCCCTCAGAATGCAGCTGAGGTTAGCTTTGGTTTCCGTTTGTCTGAATTATACTGGTAAAAGTCGGCATGGGGACTGCCATGATGCCATAGTGGGGTAAGCCACTGCCTGTGATCCTGGCATCTCATATGAGCACAGGTTCTGTTCCTGCTGCTGCGCTTCCAATCCACTCCCTGCTAATGCTCCTGGGAAAGCATGGAAGAGGGTCAGATTACCTGGGCTGCACCCATGCACTGACGAAGGAGACCTGTATTAAACTCCTGGCTTCAGCCTGACCCATCCCTAGCCGTTGCAGTCATTAGGGAGTGAACTAGCAGACAGATGGGAGAATGTGCTTGCATACCTACTCACTTGCTCGCCCTTTAACCCTGCCTTTCAAATAAATAAATCCTCCCTTAAAAAATATTTTTATTTTGAAGACAGAATTAGAGAGGAGATGTTCGTCCATTGTCTGGTTCACCTCCCAAATGGCCACAGAGCTTCTTCCAGGTCTCCCATGTGGGCGATTCTCCACTGCTTTCCCAGGCCATTAAAAGGGACTAGACAGAGGCTTAATGATACACCACGTGCCAACCCCAATAAATAAGCCTTTTTTTTTTTTTTGAGCCTACACAGAGGCAGAGAACTCACATCTGCTGGTTCACTGTCCAGGTGCCCTCACAAACCACAGGTAGACCAAAACCAGGAGCTGGAATTCAATCCAGGTTTCCCACCAGGATGACAGGGACCTGAGTCCTTGACTCATCCTTTGTTGCTTCCCAGGGAACACATTAACAGGAGACTGAATCAGAAACACAACTGGGATCACAACCCCATCACTCCAGTGTGCAATACAGGTGTCCCAACTCAAAACTACTGCTTGCAGGAAACCTTTTCCCCCCTTTCCAGTTAGTACTGAGTCTCGGGCTGGCACTACAGCACCAGTGTCTCAAATGGGTGCCTGTTCAAGTCCAGGCTGCTCCATGCTCCATGTCCCTAGGAAAGCAGCAGCAGAGGCCCTGTGTCTCACTTAGGGAGACTCTGATGAAACTCCTGACTCTTGCAGCCATTTGAGGAGTGCACCAGCAAATGGAAGATCTCTCCCTTTCTGTATGTGTGTAACTACCCCTCAAATAAGAACTAGATTTAAAAAAAAAATCCAAAGGTGTTGGAAGTTCTTTATATAAAATTGCAGAGGATGTGCAGATAACCTGGTACACCCTCCTGTATACTTTAAGTCATGTGTTAGTTACTTCTAATACCTGATGTCAATGCTGTGGGGAGTGGTTACTTTTCAGTGCTTAAAGAGGGAGTTTCCATGACACAGTTGGAAACCGTAGCAGGGTTTGGCTACACATCACTTCATCTATACAGATCAGTATGGGTGCTTGGCGTGCAGCAAATTCACAAAGTTGGTTTTTGGAACTTTCTGGAACTTTTTTCCCCCAAGGTATTTTTGACACATGGAAAGTTGAACCTGCAGATGTGAAGCCTACAGATACAGAGGCCTGAAGTTATGGATACATATTTTAAAAGACACAAGGCCTAGATCTCATTAACATGTTTATTTGACATCAGACTTTAATTTCCAGCAGTCTGTTTTCAGAAGGGTGGGTTGGGGTTACGTGCTTTCTGAGACATGACCACACTCCAAGATGCTAAATTTATCCTTCGCAGTGTGAGGATGTTCCCCACAGGAAGCGTGACCTTTCCAGTCCTTTGAATCCCAGTCCAGCAGTCCACTTTGTTAAGCCCCTAAGGTTGCAAGTGCTTGTTGTCTTTTTATCTGCTTCAGCAGTCCTCCTCCATGGAGCGTAGGTCTTCAGCCTGCCTGGCGCTGAGCACTGGGGAGATCTCCGGCCTGTGAGCATCCAGTTTTCATATTTCGAATTTAGTCCATGGATACCAGTTTCCAAAACTGTTCCCTTGCCTCTTGCTCCCATGACACACTCAGACTTGTCAGGCTCGATTATTTTAGGTTCAGACAGTATGGACACTTGACAAGAAAGGGAGATTTTAAAATCATTAGGAAACATTTCGCAGCCTCACAATGCCATTCTGGGTCTGTCCCAGCTGTGTTGTCCAGTAACAGGATTTGCTCTATGGACTTTGCTCCATAGGTTTAATTGAGGGGAATATATATATACAGTTAAATAAATATATATTCCAATTAAATATCTTCCTTATAGTTATAAATAATTCATAACTGTAAAAATAAATTTATAATTTTATAAATTATAATCAAAAGTTTTTCCAAATAAATATGTGTGTGTTTGTTTTAATCTGTATGTATGTGTGTGTGTGTATTATTTATTTATTTTAATCTGAGAGGCAAAGACACAAAGAGTGTAGTCAACTTCCCAAATTCCCATAACTTCCAGGGCAGGGCCAAGGCCAAACTCAGCTACTGCCAACTCAGGTGCCCCGTGTCGGTGCAGGAACCTATCTACCTGAGCCATCCGCACTGTCCCCAGGGCCTGCATTATTGGGAGGCTGCAGTCGGGTGTCAGAGCTGTGACTCGTGGCGTGGGACGTCTTCCCCACCAGGCTGAACTCTTCCTTCTCTCTTCCTTTAGCGTCGGCAGTTGCAGAAGCCCAAAGGGAAACAAGTGGAGATTGTCATTGCTTAGGGACATGCATGCAGACTGTCAGAGGCGTACACAAAGGCAGCATTGCCAGTACTACTCTCATATATTGAAATGGGATAATTGCATGAGAAGATCATTGGTCTCTTTCAGCACTTTTCTATTCATGCTTTACATGTAAGTAATCAGCCTTGAGAGATTTTGCTGAAGAATTATGTAAGTAGTGTATCTATTGTAGAATTATAATTCTAAAACCATATTCTGTTATAAAATTATATGAGAATATATGTTATAGTTGAATTTACAAATAGGAAACATTAATGAACCAGATTGAATATTTAAAACTTTTGCAACCACTCAATTCTCACAGTGCAAGAGCAGCTATAGAAAATATATAAACAGGGCCCAGCACAAGCCTGGTGGCTAAAGTCCTCACCTTGCACATGCTGGGATCCCTGTGGGCAACAGGTCTAATCCTGGAGGCCCCACTTCCCATCCAGCTTCCTGCTTGTGGCCTGGGAAAGCAATCAGGAATGGCCCAAGACCTTGGGACCCTGAATCTGCAAAGGAGACTACAATGAAGCTCCTGGCTTTGGGCCAGCTCAACTCCAGCCATTGCAGAGTGAACGGCTTTGGGAGTGAACCAGTAGATGGAAGATCCTTTTCTGTCTCTATCTCCATCTCTGTGTATCTGCCTTTCCAATTAAATAAATATTTTTTAAAATAATAGAAAGTATTTTCGGGGGGGGGGGCTGGTGTGGTGGCATAACAGATTAATCCTCAGCCTGCAGCATTGGCACCCCGACAAGAATGCCAGTTCATGTCCTGGCTGCTCCACTTCCAATTCTGCTTCCTGCTTACCTCCTACGATGGCAATGAGGATGGCTTAGGTCCCTGTGCTCCTGCATCCATGTGGGAGACCCAGAAAGAAGCTCTAGCTTCGTATTGGCTCAATTGCAGCTGTCTGGGGAGTGAACCACAGGGTGGATGACCTCTCTCTCTCTGTGTGTCTCTCTCTGCCTTTCCTTCTTTTTCTGTAAAAATCTGCCTTTCCAAAAAAAAAAAAAATCTGCCTTTCAAGTTTTTTAAAAAAAAAAAATCCTAATACGTGTATCATCTGTTTTGTCATTTGGAAAGTGCTAGGAAGAATTTCCACACACGTTGTGGTATGTGTGGCCATGTAGCCAGGGTTGGGGGTTCTCGTGTTTACTGGGCCAGCTGTTGAAGGCAGCAAGTCTAGGGCTGATGCTCAGGAGGCGGAGGGGCTCGGTTCTTCCCCCTTGCCTTTGTGCGCAGCTGCCCTGTTGCTGCTTCATCTGTGTTGTTTTTAGGAGGTCCGGATTGTTATTGACACGCCTGCAAGGGTTTACTTTGAATTCTAGTCGGTCAAAAGGAATGTTTGCCCTTGTGCACATGGCTGTGTGATAATGCTCCTTCTTGAGGTCTCACAGTCAGCATTGGAGAGCTTGTGGAGAGACCACAAAAGCCATCTCACTGCATCCTGTTGAATCATATATGCTGACTGCATCAAGTAGAAGTGACTGACCCAAAACCACCTTCTAAGCCTGTGCCTGAGCCAGCACAAGGAACCATAATATCCTGAGTGTCAGCTCAGTAGCTCTCCCGCTGAAGGAGCCAGCCTGCCATGACTGACTTGATTTGTGGTGGTAAATTTGCAGTATATTTTAAAAATACATAAGCTTTATTTTGCAATATAAGCTCTATCAACATCAAGGAACTATTGCCAGGGATAATAGCAGTCCTGTACATAGTTGCTAAAGAACTGAGAGCATGGGCCTGGCGCAGTGGCCTAGAGGCTAAAGTCTTCACCTAGAACACCCGGGATCCCATATGGGCACCAGTTCTAATCCCAGCAGCTCTACTTCCCATTCAGCTCTCTGCTTGTGGCCTGGGAAAGCAATCAAGGACGGCCCAAAGCCTTGGGACCCTGTACCCACGTGGGAGACCCGGAAGAGGTTCTTGGCTCCTGGCTTCAAATCGGCACAGCACCAGCCATTGCGCTCACTTGGGGAGTGAATCATCAGACGAAACATCTTCCTCTCTGTCTCTGCTTCTCTCTGTATGTCTGCCTTTCCAGTGGGAATAAATAAATCTTAAAAAAAAGAACTGAGAGCATACCAGGAATTTTATGTTTTTTGCCAGAAGAAAAAGTCTTTTTAAGTTTAGGAACGCTTAAAAGTCAGAAGGAACCAAATGAAGACTAGCCAAGCTGTGTGTGTTTGGTGCAAGGAGGAGGCAGGTACGCCACTGTGGTGTACTAGTGCTGTAGGAGTGGCCTTGCTGGCTGTGTGTCCACTTTGTAGTCTCAGAAAACAGCTGTCGGGACCTTTCTTCATAACTGGTACGACCTGGCTTTGACTGACCACTGTCACATCTTGGTAGTCGCGGCTTTGATACCGCTTTGTCTTAGGATATCGCCAGCACAGCCATTTCATCTTCTGTTTCTACTCATTTAGATGTTAAAAATGACATTTAAAATTTAAAATTTTCAGGCGTGGCGTGGTATTATATTGCTTCGGAATCCCATATGGGTGCCAGTGCTAATTCCAGTGGCCCTGCTTGTGGGCTGGGAATGCAGTCAGAGACAGCCCAAGCCTTGGGATCCTGCACACACGTGGGAGACCTGGAACTGGCTCCTGGCTTCAGATCAGATCAGCTCTGGCCGTTGCAGCCATTTGGGAAGTGAATCAGCAGAAGGAAGGTCTTCCTCTCTGTCTCTTCTCCTCTCTGTATATCTGAATTTACAATAAACTTAGATAAATCTTTTTAAAAATATTTAAGTTTTTCCTTACAAGCTCTACTGTTGCGTGCTGATCTGGGCCCAGCCGGCTAAGGGCCTGTCCAGCAGAGCGTGCTAAGAGCCACTGCACTAGATCTTGAGGAGTGAGCCAGTGGATGAAAGATCTTCCTATCTCTCCTCCTCTCTGTATATCTGATTTTCTAATAAAAATAAATTAAATCTTTAAAGAAGACAATGTTTGGTCCTTTTCAGTTAGGGCATGAACAGGATTAATCGCTTCCTTGCTCATTGTTCTTGCTTCAGTTTTTGTTAGGTTCCTATTATTCTGATAAGCCCCCTTCTCAAACTGATGTCTCCCACCTGGATTCTGCAAATTCCTGAAAAGTGGCTTTGCAGTCCAGGAGAGGACTAGTGGTGGGCTGGCCTCTGGAGCTGCGAGAGGAGCTGGTGTAAAAGCTGGGAGGGAGGTGAGCGAATCTAACAAGATTGGAACTGGGTGCTGAGAGGCAGCCATGAGTCCCAGGGAATGCAGGGAGCAGGCAGCAGCCCACGCCCTGGCTGCAGCAGCCATGCCACGTCTGAAGGGGAAGAAGAGGAGGTCGAATCCTACAGCAGAGTTGGGGTGTTTTTTATTTCTAAAAAGGGTTAAAGATGGCATAGCAAATTTCTGGCAGCCTGTCTCCCCGTGGCACTCTGCCTTCATGTGTGCTGGCCATCCCTGGGGACTGCCGGTACCTGGGGGTCCTGTTTACTGCAGGTGTCATAACTGAGGAGTACTGCTCTGTAAAGTGCTGTCTCGGTTTTTTGTAATTGTTAAGCTGATGCCTTTAGGAGAAATTACTGTTTGACTTTTTATTTGTATGTTATATGTGCGAAGCACCTGGGAACAAGGCATTTAATAGAGGGTACAACTGGGGTAATTTCTGTTGCCAGCTGCACCTCTGTAGATCGCCTCTGGGATCTGCTGGATGCAGCCTCTTCCCTCGCAGGAACTGGCTGAAGGCGGCTTCCCACACTCACTGCTCCCTCTCCGGTCCCTTCCTGTCCCCGCCCCCCCCCCCCCACCTCCCAGGGATTTGTGTCCTGCCCCTGCTCAGCACACACACCCTGCTCTGTGGGAGGAGCGACTTGGCAGAGTTGAGGTCCAGCAGAGTCTCCTGTAACAACCACCTGTACCCCACCCCGCCTCCTCCTTAGCCCTACCCCACCACCTCGTGATTCTGGCACGTGGCGAGTGCCAAGAACCACTGCATTAGACCTTGAGCAAGTCAAAGTCATGCAGTCCACGGGCTTGCCCTCCAAGAGGGCACTCGCTTTTGTTTCGCACAGTTAAGCTGTAAGTGTGCTTGCAAGGCAGTGCTTCATTTTTAAAAATTAAGGTGTACATACATGTCATTTTGATTTAAAAATACAATAAATCCTTCAATGTCTTCTCCTTCCTCTTAGGATAAAATTCAAATCTTTATTTTTCCTAAAAATTAATTTTTTTTATTGGAAAGGCAGATTTGCAGAGAGAAGGAGAGACAGAAAGATCCTTCTACCATCTGGTTCACTCCCCAAGTGACCACAATGGCTGGATCTGAAACCAGAAGCCTCTTCCAGGTCTCCCACATGGGTGCAGGGTCCCAAGGCTTTGGGCCGTCCTCGACTGCTTTCCCAGGCCACAAGCTGGAAGGGAAGTGGAGCAGCCAGGAAATGAACTGGCACCCTATGTGATCCCAGCAGTTGCAAAGTGAGTATTTAGCCACTAGGCTGCTGCACTGGGTCCTAACGGGGCTTCATCTATCTTGAAACATCCCCTGTATATTCAGAGCCTAGCATAATACTTGTTACATAGTTGGTTCCCAATAATTAAAAAAAAAAAAAAAGTATGTGAACTGACAGATAAGTGAATTTCAGGCTGATTTGTCTTAAAGCTTTGTGGAAGTCAGTGCAGCTTATTGGATTGAGAAAGGAAATCAAACTTAAGGAAAACCAAAATATTTCCTGAAAAGATAGCTGACACCTCAGGGGGGCGGCGGGCAGAGCGGGTGGTGGTGGGAGGGCTCAGCAAATTTGCCAGAGTAGCAGGACCAAGCACAAGCAAACCCAGTGGTCACAGTCCTGACTTGGGAGCTGGACATTTCCTCTGACCATCTGGTCTACTAGCCTCCTTGGCCTATGCTCAGTGGCCTCCTATTCTTACACTTAGTTTTGTTTTGTGTAAAATTTATTTATTGGGCCTGGCATGGCAGTCTAGTGACTAAAATTCTTGCCTTGTACACACCAAAATCCCGTATGGGCACTGGTTTGTATCAGCTACTTGGGGATTGAACCGTCGGATGGAAGATCTTTCTCTCTTCTCTCCTCCTCTCTATGTCTGCCTTTCCAATGAACATAAATAAATTGTGGGGAGTTTTTTGTGATTTGTTTATGTTCATTGGAAAGGCAGATATACAGAGAGGAGGAGAGAAGAGAGAAAGATCTTCAGTCCAATGATTTACTCCCCAAACAGCCTTAGTGGCCCAAGCTGAACTGATCCAAAGCCTGGAGCTTCCTCTGGATCTCCCACATGGGTCCCAAGACCCATCCTCGACTGCTTTCCCAGGGTACAGGCAGGGAGCTGGAAGGGAAGTGGAGCTGCCAGGACATTAAGCAGCGCCCATATGGGAGCTGGTGCTTGCAGGCAGAGTCATTGTGCCAGCCTCTTACAATTAGTTTTGATCAGTGAGGGATTCCATACTCCTTAATCCTTCCTGCCCTCAAGAAGTATGTATTTGGAACCTCCTTTGAGGTGCTAGGAGGAGAGGGGAAGACACAATAAAGCAGAAATAGTTACAGAGGAAGTATGTTACTCAAAGACCTTCCAGTGGCAGCATATAGATAAATGTTTACTGCTGGGAGAGCGTTGACAAGAAGGGTAAGGGAGAAAGTCAACTGAAATAAAACTGCTTTCACAGTAAAAGTAGTGGGAATTCAAGCAAAGGAGAAATTTTTTTTCCAGTTAGGTTTATAAAAAGCTTTTGGAAGTAGATAGTGTTCAGCTTGTGTCTTGAACAACAACATGAGGTAGTTTTGTTTGCCCTGAATGTTGAAGTGACTATGTGCCTGGTACTTCTGGGGTGGGAGATCGGTAATCACCTCATTGAAGGAATTTCTTCCAGCTACTGTATAAAAATTTGATACATGTTCTTCTTTGAAACTCAACAGACTTTGTGATAATGTACTTGGAACAGAATAGGTGTTTTCTCAAGCAGCATGAAAGCTGTGTTCAGCTGTTACATGGGAGTGGCTGCTGAAACCTGCACCCGATTATAACTGTGTTGCCAGCCGGTGTAGACACATCTTGTACCACTGTCAGGATGCTCTCAGTGTTTGAAGATCCACAAGGGAAATGAGAGCTACCCTTTGCCAGAAAGGCCTTTCCAGACTCACGTGACTGTCCAGCAGCTGGTGAGAAGGAATTGAAGAGATATCTGTGAGCTGCTGAGAGGGCATTCCCCAGTGGCTGGGAGCACAGCCTGGGAAGTGTGCCAAGGACGCTTGCTGTGGGTGCCTGCCAACTGGCTTCTCTGGGCCTGGAGAGCTACCTGTCTTTAGAGATCTCTGCTGCACTCTCTTGAGCTTGTTTTTACGCTCGATCAGATTCTTCCTGTATCTTCCCATTGTGGATCCTGAGTTTTAGAACAGGAACTGTGGTGTTCTGGAGGGTATCAGGCAGGGCTGGAGGTTTATGCTGGTGCCCAGGTGCTTGATGGACAAAGTTAGAGAGGACCCTGGTTTTTTCCCTTACACAATATGGCTTTTGGTCCTTAAGCCATGTTCCCCATCATAAAGAGTCACTCCCAGCTGTTACCACCATGGAACAGTCTTCATACTGTCTACATTGTTTGTTGTTGAGAATTATTTTTGCTGAAAAGACAGATCAGATTTACTGAGAGGAGAGACAGAGAGATCTTCTATCCACTGATTCACTCCCCGAATTGCCACAACAGCCAGAGGTGAGCCAATCCCAAACCAAGAGCCAAGAACTTCTTCCAGGTCTCCCACATATTGTGCAGGGGTGCAAGGACCTGAGCCAACATCTGCTGCTTTCTCAGGCACAAGCAGCGAGCTGGATGGGAAGTAGAACAGCCAGTATACAAACCAATATCCATATGAAATCCTGGCACTTGCAAGATGAGTATTTAGCCATTGAGCCATCATACCAGGCCCCTACACTGTAGTTTAACTAAAAAATCTAAAGAACGAAAAAGAAATCTCTAGATTTCTGATAGTCCATGTGGAAGATTGGGGGAAGGGTGGGAAATGACAGATGAGGATTTAGGTAAGCAGGCATTTGTCAGCTTAGATCAGGTTCCTGCCATGCAAGAGTGCCTGGTAAGGAGGTATCCAATTAATTTTGTGTAATATTTAGGGGCTCCCAGTCTGCAAATGTTGATCCTACTCATTAACATGATTTTTGAAATTGCTGGCTAGTGGATTAGATTACCATTCATTTGATAGTAGAATCCTTCTTAGGGTGCCTCGCCTCAAAAACTAGCAACAGCAAAAGGCTTCTCAGAGAGAAATGGGGGCTCTGACAGACAGGTAAAATCCATGTCGCACAAAAGGCATCATTTTGCTCATCTGCCCCTGGATGGCTCAGGGTCCTGGAGAGTGGAACTCAGCTGGCAGTATCCCAAGGACGTCCTCGCACTGCTCCCAACAGCGGGTAGAGGGCAAGGGTCTCTTCTTGCTTAAGAAATTATTCTTCAGTCGTTAGAGAAGGCAGGACAGCATACACAGGGAATTCCCTGGTAGCCAAGCAAGGGTGCTTTGCTTTCAGTACCGTCTGCAGCACTGGGAACGGAAAGATCCGCAGGCCCTGTGACCTCTTGCAAGGACAAAGACATATTACCTTGAAGCCTTTGGAAACATCTAAATTTTAGGTCTCCATTTTTCTCCCCTGAAATTCCAGACAGAGAGACCAGCTTAGTCCCATTCCCAGCAACAGAAGGACCACAGAAGTCCTCAGATCCACATCTGGATGGACAGTGGCCCTCTGCAGCCACGTGGCAATCCTGACCCTGGGACACAGGCTCCTGACCTGCAAGCTGCCTTTGTTCTCCAGGCATGCAGCTGAGCCAGCCTTGTCCTTCCAGCTTTCATTTTCCTTCCCTTGGTTCCTTTATCTCTGGAATTCTGAGAACTGTATTGTTCATTGTTTCTACCCTTCAGTTATTAAGGGAGAGATAGGGAAACATTCCCATGGCAACAGTTTCATCTCAAAATATCTGAATGTTATTAGCTGCCTTCCCACTCCGGGGAAAAGATGAGATTCTTTTTATAAAAAGTCGTCATCCTCAGAATATGCTTGACAGATTCTCTCTACACCGCAGGGAGGGCCGCCCAGGTCAGGGATGGGGACAGGAGAGACTCAGAGAGCACAAGCTAGGGCTTGCTTCTTAGCCGACTTCACTTCCTGGACACAGCGGCAATGGCTCACAAGCCTAATATTCCATGGTTCTGACGCTAATCTGGAGGCCTGCTGGACCCAGGATTTGCACAGGAAAGCAGGACCGGGAACCTGGGCCCGGTTCAGAGGCCAGAGGCCACACATGAAGAGAGTGTGATTTATCGAAAGTGCAGAGTTAAGAGAGGGAGAGACAGTTTGTTCTTCCATAGTCTGGTACACTCCCCAGGTGCCCATGTCAACTGTGTTTGACTGGACGGAAGCCAGAAGCCCAAAGCTCAGTTCAAGTCTCCCATGTGGGTTCTTACACCCTTACCTCCTCCCGGGGTGCCCATTATCAGGAAGCTTGAATTGGAAACAGAGCTGGTACCCCAAACCCAGGCTCTCCCAAAATGAGACGTGGGCATTCAGGCAGCATTGTAACCACTGCACCAGCCACTTGCCCCAAGTACTACCATTTCATTAGAAAAGTGTCAGGACTAGCATGAGGCAGAGCAAGGAGTTAAGTCTGAAAACTGGAGTCCAAAAACAGGAAGATGGTCAAATACACTGTCTGAACATGCACGGTGAGCTGGTCTCCAGGAGGAAGATTGGAAACAGGTAGGAGAAAGGTCTGCTTTCTGTGCACTCTGAATTTTATTTGTGCAGACACTACCCCTTAATTGTACTTTGAAAACGCAGGTAAGAATCACATCGATAACCCTGCTGAAAGAATTTAGAATGAGCCATTTGGAATGGAATCAGTTTATGACAGCTGTTAAGGTAAATAATTTTGAGAGATTGGTTTGCTTGCTTGTTTGTTTTCTTTGGAGCAAGTTTCCATTCTCTGGAAGTGTGTGTTGAGACAAGAGGCTTATAAACAAGATGTTCAAGGAAAATAAAATGAGCTCTCTGAAGGAGGGTGGTAGGAAGAGAACTTCCTCAAGCTTGTGTCGTGTACACCCACCTGCCTGCAGTTGCAGTGATCTGCTGTACTTGCTTGTTACTGCGAAGCAACTGTCCCTAAGCAACCCCTCTAGATTCCGTCCTTGTGATCCTCCAGCAGCCTCCTTCTTGCCTGCACTACTGATTTTTCTTTCTCCTTTCTCTTTACTAGATCTTTGTATTACCAAGGGAGCGTATCATTATTTCTCCCATCTGGGGAAAAAAAAAATGTCTTCTTGTCCCCATTTCTTGGTTCCCTTTACAACAACATCGCTTGAAAGCATTTCTCCAATGTGTGCTTGTATGCTGTGTCTTAAAAACTTGACTTCCATAACTCACAGCAGAAAATCCATCCTTGTGAAGTGTGGTTTAAGATTCTTGCTTGGGGCAGCAGGGGAGTTGAGGGTAGGGGACTGGTGCTGCGGTGTAACACGTAAAGCCACCGCCTGCAGCACTGGCATCCCTTATGGGCACCGGTTTGTGTCCTGGCTGCTCCACTTGCAGTCCAATGCTAATGTTCCTGGTGAAAAGGTAAATTGTAAAGGTGACTGTTCACCTGGCAGTGTGGACCCTGCAAAGACTTGCCCACACCCTGTTTCGAGAACACTCTGCTTCCTGAAGCACCAAGAAGCAAACAGGAGTCAGGCAGTTCCTGGGTGTGCTAACGATTTACAGGACAGACAGCTGCCTTAGAACCATTTTGTGTACTGCTGTTTGCATGAAAGCGATAAGGTCAGAAACGTGTGCTTATACACTGTGGATCTTCACTACCTGCTTTCTGCTTTGTGTCACATAGATGCCCACCTTCACATAGATGCTTACTGTAACCCCACACACACTTGTTTTGTTTGGGGTACTTTTTTGTTCATGGCATGAGGTAGCTGCCCAACTGACTTGCCTTGGAGTCTCGCTCAACTTTTTGACACCAAACACTTGGGAAAGCAGTGAAAAATGGTCCAAGTGCTTGGGCCCCTGAACCCCGTGGGAGACACAACAGAGAAGGAATGGGTGTGTCTGTATTTGTGCAGTCTTCTATCCATGTAAAGACAGCAATATGCAGTCATGGAATCTCCTCGCCCTGATGGCCTAATCCAATCTAATCTCTTCCCAGGAGCCTTATCTCCAAACATCAAAATTGGGTTAAATTTTTTTTTTATCATTTTAAGTGTCATTAATATAAGGCTTTGGGGCCTAAATTCATGCATGAGTTGGGAGGACAAATATTTAGACCATATCGCTTCATATCCCAGGACTCCTCCAAATCCCTAACAATTACTAATCTTTGTATCTCTGTGCCTTTGCCTCTTGGGTACATTTCATGAAACTGGGATATTGTGGCCAACTGCATCTGGCTTCTTCTATGAAGCATGTTTTCAAAATTCATCCATATTGTAACATATGTCAGTGCTGCTCTCCTTTTTACAGCAGAATAATATTCTATTTTATGATGAATATTTCACACTTCTTACCCATTTATCAGTGTGAGTTATTTCCATCGCTTGCTTATTATGAATAAAACTGCTTTGGATTTCAGATTTCTTTGTTGGATCATCACTAAGACAGAGAGAAACAGATCTCACCGGTCATGCTGGTTCTCTCCTCCAAGGGACACTGACAAGGTCACATCCGGGAGCCAGGACTTCACATGGGTGGGAATCTTGTACTACCTTCCCAGACACATCAACAGCATTCCATACTGCAGAGCTGGTTCAACTGGTTGCTGGCTTCACTTCAAATCCAGCATCATAAACTATGGCTTAACCCAGTGTACAACACTGGCCCCTAAATATACATATATTTGAAAGACAGAAAACCCTCTTATCTGTTGATTCACTCTGCAAATACTCAGAACAGCTGGGGTTCTGATTGTCAGATTGTAGCAGGAACTCAGAACTCACTCCTGGTCACCCACATGGGTTCTAGGGACCCAAGGGCTGGAGCCATTACCAGCTGCCTCCCAGATGTACATCAGCAGGGAGCTAGAATCAGGAAGAAAGCTAGAACTCCAACCCAAAACATGAGCGCTCTATGTGGCATTTAGCACAGCAGCAGATGCCCACCCCTGCTATGAACATGTGCATGTAAGTCTCTAGGTGCAGATATTTACAGTTTTCTTGGATATATAGCTTGTAGCAGAGTTGCTGGGTCACATACTAACTCACGGTTAACATTTTGAGTAACTCAGACTGTTTTCCAAGGTGACTACAACCCTGACATTCTCACCATTTTTCCCCCACTGCCAACACTGATGATTGTTCAACTCATTTTAAAAAAAAATGCTTATTTTATTTTTATTGGAAAGTCAGATTTGTAGAGAGAAGGAGAGACAGACAGAAAGATTTTCCATCAGCTGTATCACTCCCCAGTGGCTGCAATGGCTAGAGCTGAGCCAATCCAAAGCCAGGAGCCAAGAGCCTCTTCTGGGTCTCCCATGCGGGTGCAGGGTCACAGGCTTTGGGCCGTCCTCGACTGCTTTCCCAGGCCACAAGCAGGGAGCTGCATGGGAAGCAGTGCTGTCAGCAAATGAACCAGCTCCCATATGGAATCCTGGTGTTGGCAAGGTGAGGACATTAGCCTCGAGGCTGTTGTACCTGTCCCTATTCTCTTTTATTATAATCATCCTAGCTGGGGTGAAATGGTAAGCCACAGTGATTTTGATTTTCACTTTAATAACTGCATTGAGCATGTTTGCATATGTTTGGCTATTTTTGCATCCTTTTTACAGAATTGTCTACTCAAACCCTTTGCCCATTTTTTTTCCAATGTTTTGCTTGAATGGCAGAGAATGAGTGTCAGATAGACGTCTCCCGTCTGCCGGTTCACATCCCTGATCACCGTCTATGGTTGCGTCGTAAGTGATTCTGGATGACTTTGACAGTCCCTTGGCAGGTGCTCAGGTTGCAGCTGCTCTCTCCTGTTTGAGTTGTCTTCTCACTTTCCTTTGCAGTGTCTAACTCCTCACTCTGATGAGGTACACATTGTCTGGGTATTTTCTTCTTTTGCCTGTTTTTTTGGCGACATAGCTAACGAACCATTTCCTAATCCAAAGTCACCAGAATTTACACCTGTATTTTATTCTAAGAGATTTAGCTCTTGCATTTAGATGTGTGACTCATTGACTTAATTCTGCACATTATGTGAGCTAGGAAGCCAACTTATTTTGCATGTGGACATGCTATTGTTCAGCATCACAAAGGAAAATACTGTTATTTTCCTACTGAATGGTCTTGGCACAATTGTGAAAAATTAGTTGGCGTGATGTAAGGGTGTATTTCTCAATTTTGTCCTGTTGATTCATATGACTAATATGCATTAGCAAAGTTTGGAAGGAAGCTTTGAAATATGGAAGTGTGAGGTCCGGCACAATAGCGTAATGGTTAAGGTCCTCACCTTGAATGCGCCAGGATCCCATATGGGCATCAGTTCTAATCCCAGCAGCTCCACTTCTCATCCTGCTCCCTGCTTGTGGCCTGGGAAGGCAGTCGAGGATAGCCCAAAGCCTTAGGAACCCTGCACCTGTGTGAGAGACCCAGAGAGAAGTTCCTGGCTCCTGGCTTTGGATTGGCGCAGCACCGGCCATTGCGGTCACTTGGGGAGTGAATCATTGGATGGAAGATCTTCCTCTCTGTCTCTCCTCCTCTCTGTACATCTGTCTTTCCAATAAAGTAAATAAATCTTTAAAAAAAAAAAAAAGAACAATAACAACAAAAACATCTGAATCTGGTAGGGATTGCACTAACTCTATAGATCAATTTGGGAGTGTTGCCATCTTAGCAATAACACCTTACAACCCATTTGCCTGGGGTATTGTCCCACTTAATTCTTTCCATTTAATTACTTATTTATTTATTTTTACTTGAAAGAGTTACAGAGAGAGAAAGAGAAAACTTCCACCTGCTGGCTTAACTCCCCAAACGGCCACAAGAACCAGGTCTGGCTCAGCCTGAAACTGGGAGCCCAGAAACTTCATCCAGATCTCCCACATACTTGGACCATCATCCACTGCTTTCCCGGGTGCACTAGGAGGGAGCTGGATCAGAAGCAGAGCATTCAGGACTCAAACCAGTGTGCCCATATGGGGTTCCAGCATCGCTCGCAGGGGCTTCCCCAGCACTCAGATTCTCTTACCGTCACTGCTCGCCAGTTCCTCGGGAGCACACAGTTGTGCTTGTACCCCAAAACCTTCGTACTGCCTCCACATTCTGCCGGAAATGCTCGTCTCCCCGTATCCACATACCTGACCCCTCAGTTCCTTCAGGATCTTGAAATGTCACTTGTCCTCCACCCTACTGAAAATCTCAGCCGCCACTCTTACGGGCTTTCCTATCCTGAATCCTTGCTTTGTTGCTTCCTGTAACTGTTAGCACCAGCCTACATGCTGTGTACTCTTCTGTGTCATCAGTTTTGTCAGCTGTGACTCTCCTGGCATGGTAAGCTCTGTGAGGCCATGATTTTGTCTATTTTGTATGCTGCTTTCCTTCTAGTTGCTAGAACAGTACCTGGGCCATCGCAGGTGCCTACCTGTGTGTTGAGTGAATGTGTGAGTAATGAGAACTATTGATACAGGTTGTGGGTGGTAGAACAATAAGGGGGGAAGGGCACAGCAACATTCTTCAGTGCTGTCCCCAAAGCCCTTTTCACATATTTCTGACATCAAAGCCAAGAAATACAAATGTGACCATCAACCCTCTAATGAATGTTAGAATTCTTTTTTTTTTTTTAAATTTTGAAATCCATGCATATACAGGCTATTTTTTTAAAAAGATTTATTTATTTATTGGAAAGTCAGATATACAGAGAAGAGGAGAGACAGAGAGGAAGATCTTCCATCCAATGATTCACCCCCCCAAGTGGCTGCAATGGCTGGAGCTGAGCTGATCCAAAGCCAGGAGCTTCTTTCCAGGTCTCCCACACTGTGCAGGGTCCCTAAGGATTTGGGCTGTCCTTGACTGCTTTCCCAGGCCACAAGCAGGGAGCTGGAAGGGAAGTGGGACTGCCGGGATTAGAACCGGCACCCTTATGGGATCACAGCGCTTTCAAGGCTAGGGCTTTAACCACTACGCTATCACGCCAGGCCCCGAATGTTAGAATTCTGAGGCTAAAGGAGTACAGAGAAAGGTCCCGGCTCAAGCTGAGTAATACCACTGGGCCCTGAGCTGGTGCCATCTGACTGCAGGTGCTGTGTTTGAGGTTAGTACCCAGTTAGCAAAGACCTTCAGGGACTTGCAGGAGGGCTCCCTTCTGCTTCGTCTTCTCTGTAACCTTTTCCCTGAGGGAAGAGGCAGCACCATGGACTTGGTGCAAGCAGTTCCATCTTTCTGAATTCTCACAACCTTAAAAAACCCCAGCGTGGCAGAGAGAGCACACCACCTGCCGAAGCCCAGGAGAACACGGGACTTATTTTTAGCCAGGATAGGAAAAGTGCCGAATCTCTTATAGGTGAGTTGGCAGCTGGCGGGCTGCTGATACAGCTGTGTTTATGTAAGCTGGTGGCAGAGGGCAGTGTGAGGGTTCCAGTGGAGCCGTCTCCACAGCTGTGATGTGTGGATGCCCAGCTCATTAGGTTGGGAAGTTGTGGGTCAGGAGTTGTTGCTGAAGAGAGAGAAGCATGAAGATAATGTGGAGGTTGCAAAGAGCGTGGGACTCCCAGCTCCCCCGAGTCAGATCATTCACCGAAGCAGGCCCTTAGAAGACCTGCGCACTAGTTCTTGCCCCCTGCCCACTCTGTTTTCCAGGGGTAGGTGAAAGAACAGACGCTGTTTCAGATGGTGCAGCTGGGAAGCATGGCTGCCCCCTCAGTTCTGTCTCAGGCATGCTCATGAAACCAGTCTGTCACTCCCCGTCCTACACAGCCGCCGGTTACGGGGCCACTCCCTGCTCACAGATATGGCCGAATAAGGCTTTTATAGGAGTTCAAGCAAGGCAGACTGCTTCTTAAGTGGGGACTTATTTTGTTTATGAAAACATTCAAAGAAAAAACAAAAAGCGAATGCTGCACTGAAACCTCAGGTATTCCGCTCAGCAATGAACAACACGCTCAGTCTTGTTTTGCCTCTTCCCCCACCCACACTGTAGTTATTTTGAATAAATCACAGATAACACCGATTTGATCTGGAAATATTTCCATGTGCACCCCTCTGATACAGTGCGTCTTTAAAAATCAAAGCAGCTGCAATATCGTCTTCACACTCCAGTGAACTGTTTCTTAGGATGAAATACGTAGTGTTCAAATTTCCCCAATGGTGTAAACAAGTTCTGCTTTGTGTTTTAAACTTGACTTAAATCAGAGAGAGAGAAAGAGAGATGTTTTTCCCAGAGAGAGTATGAGCTTTTGCCATTGATGCTGAAGAAATCAGGTAATTGATCACATAGAGGTTTCCATGGTCCGGATTTCTCTTTCCTTTTTTTTTTTTTTTTTTTTAAGATTTATTTGCTTTTATTGGAAAGGCAGATATACAGAGAGGAGGAGAGACAGAGAGGAAGATCTTTCGTCCGGTGGTTCACTCCCCAAACGGCCACAACAGCTGGAGCTGAGCCGATTTGAAGCCAGCAGACAGGAGCTCTTCCAAGTCTCCCACGAGGGTGCAGGGTCCCAAGGCTTTGGGCCGTCCTTGACTGCTTTCCCAGGCAACAAGCAGGGAGCTGGATGGGAAGTGGAGCTGCCAGGATTAGAACCAGCGTCCATATGGGATCCTGGCACGTTCAAGGCGAGGTCTTTGGCTGCTAGGCCACGCCACCAGGCCCCCGGTCCGCATTTTTCTTATGTGTCATTAAAAATATTCCGCAGTAAGTGCACTTAACTGCCCATTTAGTTCCTGCAAGTTGGTAGTTCAATTCTGAGCTTGGATCTGATTCAGGCTGAATTCTGGAACCGAGATACTTCATACACTGTGCTGCGTACTTCCCTTGAAACCAAGGAGATCTGCTTCCTTGGTGTGTTCTGAGTAGAATTATGCCTCGACCCACTAACTGACTGACACCTGATGAGGGTTCTTCTTTTAAGATTTATTTATTTGAAAGGCAGAATTAGAGAGGGAGAGGCAGAGAGAGAGAGAGAAATCTCCCATCTATTGGTCCACTACCCAAATGGCTGCAACAGGCAGTGCTGAACCAGATTGAAGCCCAAGAATCAGGAACTTCTGAGTCACACTTGTGGGTGCAAGTACCTGAGCCCTTGGGCCATCTGCTGCTGCCTTCGCAGGTGCATTTGGATGGATCAGGGAGGTGGGTCGGAAGTGGATCAGATAAGACATGTGGCATGTCAGCATTGTAGGCATGTCAGTGTGGCTACACAACACCAGCCCCCTAAGAATTTTAAACAACAAATGTGACTGCAGTGCCTTTCTCTGAGTTATATACAGAAAAACTCTCTGGAAAATGAAGGAGTGTTTTTTAGTTATTTTTCAGTCATGACAACAGCCCTGGAAGTTGGCTCTGGTGGCTGCACGAAGGGCTGACCCAGGTCACTTTTTTTTTTTTAAAGATTTTATTTTTTTTAATTATTTTTTCATTGGAAAGGCGGATATACAGAGAGGAGAGACAGAGAGGAAGATCTTTCGTCCGATGATTCACTCCCCAAATGAGCACAACGGCTGATGCTATGCCGATCCGAAACCAGGAGCCTCTTCCGGGTCTCCCACGCGGGTGCAGGGTCCCAAAGCTTTGGGCTGTCCTCGACTGCTTTCCCAGGCCACAGGCAGGGAGCTGGAAGGGAAGCGGGGCTGCAGGGATAGAACTGGCGCCCATATGGGATCCCGGGCATGCAAGGCGAGGACCTTAACCACTTGCGCCACCGCGCCGGGCCCTGACCCAGGTCACTTTGAGGAGCTGGCCCTCCGCCGTGGGCACGGAGGCTTGGTTGCCTGTGTGCAGTGGAGGATCTTCCCCACTAGAGGACACTGTGGCTCTTAGCCAATCTTGCTGCTCCAACACCACTCAGAAAACAAAGGCAGAAGTGTGCATGAATTAGGCACCGTGTGTCTCCTGTGTTAAGAACAATACAGGAGATGAAGCAGCAGGTCCTCTGGCGTTGTTTTCTGGGGTAATTTCTTTACAAAAAGATACCTGTTCATCCCCAACAGGGACTCTTCCCTCCTGTTACAAACAGGATTTGTTTACCTAGTTGGGTTATTTCAACTGCCCCGGGTGGGTTTTTGGGAAGGTGAATGTATCCAAGAAGGACACCAGAGTGTACTTTGATCTCTGAAATAATTTTTTAAAAATTGAGGGGTGGTATTATTTTTTTTTCTGAAATAATTTTATTCATTTATTTTGCACCATGCATTGAGAATGCAGGGTAGTAAAGAGTGGGCCCCGATGCTGACCTTGACCAGCCACCATCCCATTCCCAGCGCCACGAGTGTGTCAGCCTCGTTCAAGTCCAAGCGGCGTGAAGCCCGCTGAGGCTGGCTGACCTGATGGACGTGCAGACACAGAGCGCTGTGCACGTGGACACGTGCTCCTTGCACGGCACCGCAGAGCCACGCCCCTGAAGGAGGTCACGGCGTGGCACAGAAGGCAAATGATCCATCAGCGGAAGCCCGAAGCGGGCACCCTCTAGACACAGCCTGCCCTGTGGCCTTGCGCTGTCCTTGTACAGAAGGAGGCTACCAGCCACTAGACCATGAGCACCATGGGGCGCTGCTCGGCCAGGTGCCTTTGCTGTCTGCCCCTGTGACCAAGGCTTTTTTTCTGGGGTGTGGGGAGTATTATGTGCCAGGAGCATGCAGCAAAGCCAAGGCTAACAAAGGTCCTTCTGCCCTGTGTCTGTGGTCTAGCAGAGGAAGATAAAAGCAGACACTGGCATCACCAGGACAAAGCACCTCGTTCTTTAAATCCTTATGCAGGGGTAGTGCCTCTTAAAACATACATACATTTTTAATTATTATTATTATTAAGGCAGATTTACAGAAAAAAAAAGGAGAAACAGAGAGAAAGGTCTTCCATCTGCTGATTCACTTCCCAAATGGCCACAATGGCCAGGGCTGAACTGATCCAAAGCCAAGAGCCAGGAGCTTCTTTCAGATCTTCCACACAGGGTCCCAAGGCTTTGGGCCATCCTAGGCTTTCCCAGGCTACAAGCAGGGAGCAGGATGGGAAGTGGAGTAGTTGGGACACGAATGGGCGCTCCTATGGGATCCTGACGCCTGGAGTTCCACCCTACCAGCACATGTGACAGCCCAAGCTGTGTCCTTTACAGGTCAGCTACAGGAAGGGGAGATGAGACAGCTGGTCCTTGGATGTGAACTAGCTGTTTTAAGCTGGGAAAGAAGATACAGGTGGCAGGTGCTAGAAGGAAGCAGAGCTGGGAACTTGTGGAGAGGCCCCCACCCCGAAGCCAGTCTGGCTTCAGGCAGTCGCAGCAGCGAGGTTCTGTTCCAGGAGGACTGCGTGGGTGTGCTGCAAGCCACCAACCTCCTCCAGATGAGCCCAGGATAATGAATGAGCCGTCAGTCGGTGCCTGTGCTTGCCCGTGAAGAGCCCTCCCTCCACACGGTACCTCTGCAAATACATTTGTGCCCCGGGAGCCATCTGGCTAATGTGCCCATTCCCTCAGTCTCTCTGGCATTTCCCTGACTTTCAGCCCCCTTTTTCCTGGAACAGAAATTGTTGCAGCAAACCAAGCTAGCTTACCGATGAAACGCTTACCAGCGCCTCTCAGGCTTTCCTTGAGCCTCGTTAACCCCAGGCTTGCAGCCTCCCAGGCTGTGCACAGCTAATGAGGTCTTGGATGTGAACAGCTCCCTTCTCCGCCATTCCTGCGCGTATGGGAGTATGCAGCTCCAGGCGTGCGAGCTGCAGCAACCAGATCGAAAAGCCGGGGGAAAGGCACACTTCCGTTCGCAGGATGTCCTTCACGGAGTAGGGACAGGTCAGCCCCGTCTCTCTGCAGAGGACTTGCACAGTTCCCCCAGGAGCCACCACAGGCTGCCACAGCTGTAGGGCAGGGTCACGTGCTGCAGCTGCTCAGGGGAGGGTGCCCAGCACACCGAACTCACCCATGCCAGCCGCAGAGCCCCATTTTTGCACAAAGTAGCCTTCTTCTTCTGACCTGACCAGCTGCTGACATGCAAGGCTAGAGCACTGTGGGTCACTGTGGACTCATTCAAGCCAGCTCCCCGATTCCAGCTTGCTTGGCCAACTCTAATTCTTAAAAAAAAAAAAAAAAAAAAAAAAAAAGATTTATTTATTTTTATTGGAAAGGCAGATATACAGAGAGGAGGAGAGACAGAGAGGAAGATCTTCTGTCCAATGGTTCACTCCCCAAGCGGCCACAACAGCTGGAGCCGAGCCAATCTGAAGCCAGGAGCCAAGAGCCTCTTCTGGGTCTCCCACAAGGGTGCAGGGTCCCAAGGCTTTGGGCTGTCCTCGACTGCCTTCCCAGGCCACAAGCAGGGAGCTGGATGGGAAGTGGAGCCGCCGGGATTAGAATTGATGCCCAAATGGGATCCTGGCACGTGCAAGGCGAGGGCTTTAGCCACTACACTATTGTGCTGGGCCCGCCAACTCTAATTCAAAGAACAGATAAAGGCAGGAGCTGGAAGGGGATACCTATTATTCGAGTCATTCATCTCCTTGGTGATTCACTTCATAGTCCAAGCGGCCAAATGAGCCTTTACCACCAACCCCTTGACCTCCTTTCTGGTGAGCCCTGGATGGTTCTACAAGGAGCGGAGAGGAAGCCTTTAGTGCAGGCTCCCTGAATGTTGCCAATGGCGCCCCCTCCCAGATTCACACCTTCCTGCCTCTGCACAGGCAGTTCCTCCTGCCTGATCTGCCTGGACAGCTGCCAGATCTTGGGCCACCTCAGCACCAGCCTCCCTGCTGTGGACCCCTGCAGTCCCACCCATGTGTTCCACCACAGACAAAGCAAGCAATAGGAAAGTGCAGGCGAGCCCCACCTCTGCTGACTGCTGGCCCCACTCACAGGCACCAAGGAACCACACCCTGCACTGAGGTGCACCTGTCCAGCCTGGGCTTCTGGGTCAGCACAGACAGGAGAAGTCAGAGGAAGCAAGTTGAATTTTATAGCCAAAGGGATGGCCCATGTCATCTACTAGTTCAACCTGCATGTCAAGAAGAGCAAATGGAGCCCTCCCCCCAGGACCTTGGGGTGAGGCAGTCCCTCAAGGTCACACAGCAGGCTGGCCATGCATGCCATGGACGTGAGACTGTAGGTCTCCCAATTCCCTGGCCTTTCTTTACTCTGGCCTGACTGCCTTGCTCAGGAGAGTTGAGAGTTAAACTTCCCCCTACCCACTGGAGGATGGAGGGAGGGGAAAGATGGATGGCCAAGTCTTCTGACCAGCTGCTACCAAAGGGGCAGATCCCTGGAGGCTTCCACTCCGCTGGGCTGTTCTTTGCCTCTCCTGGTGCCTACACTTAAAGCTGCATAAATAATACAGAGCGAGTCCCTTCCCAGGAGGAAGGCCGAGTCTGGGCAGGCAGCGTGACAGATGGTATTTACAATGTGCATGGAGAAGTGCGCCCACAGCCTCATTTGGGCCATGTGGCTGAGCGATGGAGGGAACAGTTCCTGGTGCCCACTGTCTCACTCCTCTGCTGACGCTCCTAGGCGGCAGCGGCAGTGGCAGCGGCTGCCATTGCTTTCCAAGGTGGTCTCCCTAGTGCAAGCGGCCTTGTGTCCCACGGCCCAGGGAAAGCCCCCATAGTCTCAGACCCCAGATGCTGTTTCCTAGCCACCCCTCAGCGGAGCAGCTGCTGTGCTGAATCAGCCTTCCTCCCCAGTGGCAGCTGAGGGCAGCCTGGGAGGCCTTGCCTGGGCCAGGAGCACAGGCTCGGTCACTGGGCACACACCCCCGTGAGCTTCACACATGTCAGGACCCACCCTCGGAGTGAGGCACTGCCAGCAAGATCAGATCCTTGCAGTACTTTTTTCCCTCTATTATTCGAGAGGCAGATAAACAGGGTGAGCTCCCATCCACTGGCTCAAGCCCCAGATGCCCGCAACCGCCTGGGCTGAGCCAGGCTGAAGCCAGGAGCCAGGCCAGATCTTCCACTTGGGTGGCAAGTATCCAGCCACAGGAACCATCACCACCACCTCCCCAAATCTACATGAACAGGAAAGTGAGAGCCGGGGCTGGGACTGAAGCCCACAGGATGTGGCTGCCTCTGCTGGAGTCTTCACTGTGAGGCCAAATGAGGGCCCTGCCACAATGTCTCAACCCATTGGGTCCTGCAGTTGACTGCCCTTGGCCCTCCCATAGCCTATCAGCACAGTATGTGGGACACGCTGATACCTGGCTCTGCGCAGACGTGAACCAGAGCAAACTATTCCCTCTTCTTTGGGCAACAGACTGCACACATCCCGTCAGAGAATGAAAACAAAGAGACCAATGGCTCAAAAGCCACAGCCAACTTCTGACCCACGCAATCCCATAGCTTCAGCGCCCTTGCTGGCACTGGGAGGACAGCTTCTGCAGGCAGCGGTCAAGGCCAAAGGCATTTGCCATCCTCAAAACAAGAACCTTGGAGTCTAGTGACTAAATCCACCTTGCATGTGCCACTGGGATCCCATAGGGCGCCGGTTCATGTCCCGGCTACTCCACTTCCCAGCCAGCTCCCTGCATGTGGCCTGGGAAAGCAGTAGAGGATGGTCCAAGTCCTTGGGACTCTGCACCTGCATGGGAGAGTGGAAGAAGCTCCTGTTCCCTGGCTTTGGATTGGTTCCAGGCTTTGCAGCCACTATTATCTCTCTTTTTCTGTGCAAATCTGCCTTTCCAATTAAAAGCAAACAAATCTTTAAAAAATATAAATAAATAAGAACCCTGCTGAGAAGAATGGAGAATGAGCTTCCTCCGGGCCCAAAGATGGTCATGCCCCATCTGTGAAATGGAGCCCATTTTATCTGCTTCGTGTCCTTCAGGAAAGCCAGCTTTGTGAGGATGTAATGCAATGACAAAACATGGTAATAATTTTTAAATTAAGATAGTGGGCCAACAAGTTTTCTTATTATGATGCAGAAGAATGAAACTTGTCTTCTGCTGGGAACTGAGGGTGATAACTATGTAATTAGACTTGATGTCGGATCAGGAGAGGCCTGCTCTGGGTTTCATCAGGCAGCGAGTCGGCTCCTGCAGTGCACGGTGCTACGTATCGTGATGGACACAAAACTGAGTCAGCCATAATCTGTCCCTCCAAGGAACGCACGCTCTGTTATCAGGAAAAAACAACTCTGACGGTACAAGGGCAAGGGGAAAAGAAAACAGGGAACCCTCCTAGGATGGGTCAGGGAGGAAAAAGACTGAGCATCAGAGATGTGCCCAGGACCTGTAGCACAACTCGAGGTCACCCACAAGTGCTGGGTCCCAAACGGGGTCCAGAAGTGAGACCCTGGGGCCGGGGCAGCCCCCACCTGTGAGGGTCTGGAAGGAGGGGGGCAAAGTAGCCAATGCTTCCCGCGGTGTGTGCCTTGCCACACCGTGGAGCTCAGTCTGCTAGTGTCCACACAGTACCACCATGTGGTGTCCTGAACCCACCTGTCTGTGATGATCCAGGGGACTCCAGGACATGGGAGACCCCGAGGGAAAGGACAAGACAAAAGGCAGGAGGAGGGCAACCCGTCAGGCTCTGTTTGATCTGGCAGACAGTGGGCAAGCACAGGAGAAGGCTGGGGCTGGCCGGCGGTTGCCTTCCAAGTGGCACTCTCCTCCCCGAGCCGTGGCCAGCCACTCTGTTCAGACTTGCAGACTTCAAACGTGACTGGGGGATTCCTGGAAGACAAAAGAATTCTGGGCCGCAGGTTGGATCTCTGTCAAAAATAACTCATGTCTTCATCTCAGGCAGGCGAGCAGCGGCCACGCGAGCTGCTGTGCTGGTGTCTCCAGTGATGGGGGCTACAGGTGCAGAGAGGGGCCGGCAGGAGCCGGAGGAGGGAAGGGTAGCTTTGGCTGGAGAGGAAGGGATAGGCCTGGTGGCTTCAGAATGGAAGATCTGCTGCTCTGGAGAAGCAGGTGCCCCATCTTTCCCTGCCTCTGGGCACTGCCGTTTGCTTTGAGCTGTAATTACAGCTCTTAGTGTTTCTTCCTGGGACTTCTCATTAGTTCAAGGTGTCCACAAACAAAGTGCTTGGCTTCCTCACCCCTGCCCTGCCTCCTCCAACTGTGCCTCCTGGCCTTCAGTGCAGAATATTGATTAACCACCCCCGCCCTCTCCCCCCAACACCATGCTGGGGTGCACTGGAGGGGCTCAGCCTCATCTCCCTCTCTCTGTAGCCCACAGCGCTGTAATCAGAAGGGTCCATGATTTTCTCCCAAGAGGCCAGGCCCCAAGTCTTAGCCTTACTGTGTCCTCTGCACCTCGGCCAGGGTCTGGCAATCACAGGCTTTCACGCCGCGTTCACCCAACAGCCCTGATGAGCAGCTGCCAACTTAATCTTCCTAAAACCGTGCTCCAGTTAGAAGCTATCACTGCTTTCCTATCGCCCACTGGACAAGGTCCACCTTCCCCCAACTGGTCCCCTGAGGACCTCAGGACCTGGTCTTCCTGGGCCATCCTTGCTGGGGGTCAGCCACTTGGTGGTTCTCACCCGCCCAGCAGCATCCCTGCCTCTGTGCCTTAGCTGTAGCGGTTCCCTACCCCCACCTGCCTTCTCACACTCTGCCCTCGGCACCCCTGCTCTCCAGGCTCCCCTGCGCTGGGTGCTCTTGTCTCTGAGTACTCAGTTTTGTCCCTTAGGGTCCACCCAGACCCTTACCTGGTTCTGTTTCTACTAGTGTGTCACACTTGAGCTGCTCACTACACCAAGAACAGGCTAGGAATGCCACTCATCAGACCCCAGGGGTTCCCTGAAGGCAGGGCCCATGACAGACAGACAGACATTCAGGGCAGGGGAGCAAACAGTATGCCCCTCCCTCCCCTGAGCCAACCTGGCACAGAAGGTGCCAGTCCCTCACTGTGTCAGATGGCATGGAGCAAGGGCTGTCAGCCAATGGAGGCCCTGCCACCCCTGGGGCTCCAGGCTCCAGTGTCCCGCTGCCTGCTGGCCAGTGGGCCATACCTCACTGCAGGCTTCCCTGGGCCAAGAAATGGCATGGGCACCGAGGACCCCACGGGACAGGGTGGTGGCAGGTCTGCAGAGGATGTCAGTGTCCGCCCCTCCCCTCCATGGCCCTTCTCCAAGCAGCCGCCAGTGAGAGGGACACAGAGGTAGGGGAGAGAGGAGGAACAAGACACCCTTAGGGCATGTCTCAGACCCGTCATCTCCCCTTTCCTTCAGCTGGGGCCCTCCTGCCCTTTCCCCAGTTGGCACCACAGGCCAACCTCCTTCCTGTCTAGCCTCTAACCACAGCCCAGGGAAAATTCCAGATACTGCCCTGTTGATCACAGTCCTTTCCCGGCGCCCCTTAGGATCCAGTCCCAGCTCCGCTCCATGCCTGCTCCAGGCCAGACTCCTTACTGCCTACCTCATTCCAGCTTCCAGCCAGGTCAGACTGCTGACAGTCTGCCTCCCATGCCAGGCTGCCCAGCCCTGGTCCACACTGTTCCCTCTGTTTAGAACACGTTGTGGGACCAGCCTTTTGGCTTGGTAGATTAAGCTGCTGATTGCAATGCCAGCATCCCGTATGGGTGCCGGTTTGAGTCCCAGCTGCTCCTCTTCCTATCCAGCTCCCTGGCTAACGTGCCTGGAAAGGCAGCAGAGTATGACCCAAGTGCTTGGGCCTCTGAATCCATGTGGGAGACGTGGATGAAGTTTGCAACCTCTTGTCTCAGCCTGGCCCAGTCCTGGAAGTTGCAGCCATTCAGGGGTAAAACAGTGGCTGCCTCTTCTCTCTGTAATGGCATTTAACCTAAATAAATAAACTTTAAAAAAAACACCTCATATCTTTAAAACATTTTTTTTATTTTGATTGGAAAAATCAGATATACAGAGAGGAGGAAAGACAGAGAGGAAGATCTTCCGTCCAATGATTCACTCCCCAAGTAACCTCAATGGCTAAAGCTGAGCCAATCCGAAGCCAGGAGCCAGGAGCTTCATCGGGTCTCCCATGCAGGTACAGGGTCCCAAGGCTTTGGGCTGCCCTGGACTGCTTTCCCAGGTCACAAACAGGGAGCTGCAGGGAGCTAGCATGGAAGTGGGGGTGCTGGGATTAGAACCTGACGCATGCAAAGTGAGGACTTTAGTCACCAGGTCATGCAACTGGCTCTAAATAAATAAATCTTAAAAAAAAAAAAAAAAAAAAAGAAGAGGCATTTGTCCTGTACCTTTCCCATGATGCTTAGTTCTGGAGCATTTTCTTCTGGAGGTGCTCCTGGACCCACCAGAACCCCCTCCATCCTCTGGAATCCAGGATTTATCCTTGTGTTGACTAGTGTGCCGCCCTCTGCCCCCTTAGACTGCTCCTGGAGGGCAGGTTTGGGGTTCCATACATCCTGTATCCCAGGGCACTGGGCCAGAGCCCCACGGGGCACCAGAGCTGGACAAGTGGATCATGACTGCCCCGGGGGATGGAGAAGGGGTGGCGGGCTGCCGGAAGAAAAGCCAGTTCCTCTTGTGTTTTCAAAATCACACCTTCATGCACAGTTTTATTTACAAGAAAATCCTGGCAGGATCTTGACTTGTTACTGGAGTAGGGATGGGGGAGTGGAGGTGGTGAAAAACAAAAATAGTTGAAACGATCACACTTTGTGAATTTGAGATGAAAATCGGAGTCTGCAACAGACTCACCTAATTAGAGTAGCGTTAATATCCTGCCCTGTGTTGGGGGAGGGGGGAATAGGGGGAAGCAGCCGCCGCCGCTGCTGCATTTGTTCCAGAACAGAACATTAATTGCAACTTTCACTAGGGGCAGAGAGCCTGCAAGGGAGAGAGGCAAAGGCGAGCGTGTGGGTGGCTGTGGGGCAAGGCGGGCAGCCGGCGCGGTAGGACGCAGCCTCGGCGTGGGCTGAGCCCCGAGGGACGCCGGAGCCTGTCCCCGGAGCTGGTAGCCCCTGCAGGGAAGAAAGCCCTAACTTAATCCCTGCGGGCGTTAGTTCTCTCTCCGCCTCTCCCAGCTGGGACTCTCCCCTGGGTTTACCGCGGTCCACGCGGCCAGAAATGGCCCAGGCAGCCCAAAGCTCGGAGGCTGGCGGGGGTTCAGCATAGGGCTGGGGGACCAGGAGCCCCCCGCGGCCGTCTCCCACACCTAGGCCTCCGGTGGCGGCATCCCGAGCCCACAGCATCCCGCTCCAACTCACTCCCCAGTTAACCCCGACTTTGCCAACTCGGTGAGAAGCTCACACCTGCCGTCTCCCAGGGAGGGAGACAAACCCAGGGCCGAGCGGGGCAGAGCCATCCCCGACCCCGCAGCCCCCAGGATCCCCGCAGCTCCCGCCGAGTCGGCCCCGGCGGGGGCGTGCGGGGCGGGGGGCCCGCGGCCCCGGCGAGCAGCTCCGCCCCCGGCCGCGCGCCGCCCCGAGGAGTCCGCGGGGAGGAGGAGACTCGGGCGCAGAGCGGGGGCCGCGGGAAGCGGGAAGGGAGCGGCGGGGCCGCGGCCGGCCCAAGGGCGCCCTCGCCTCGGAGCCGGGCGCGGGGGCTGGGGCGGACGAGGCGGAGGCCGGCGGCGCGGCGAGTGCCGAGAAGTTTGGCTGCGCAGGGGCCGGGCGTCCCGGGGCTGCGAGCGGGCGGCTGCGGCGGTGGCGGCGCGGGGGGCCCGAGGCCATGGGGGGCAGGCGCCAGCGGCCCGGCGGGCGCGGAGGTGGCGCGCGGTGCCCCGAGCCCCGCTAGCGGCGCAAAGTTAGCCCCGGCGCCCCGGGACGAGCGCTGCGGCTGCCGGAGCCTCCCCGGCCATGGGCGAGCACCCCAGCCCAGGCCCCGCAGTGGCCGCCTGCGCCGAGGCAGAGCGCATCGAGGAGCTGGAACCAGGGTCGCAGGAGCGGCCGCGCGCGGCGCCGGAAGATGTGAGTGCCCCTCCCCCGCCCGGGCAAACTTTCTTGTGGGGGGGAGAAGAGGGGGTCGCAGGTGGGCAGAGTCTCGCCCTCCTTGGGGGGCGGCTTGGAAGCTTCAAGGTGACGCGGGAGCGCCTGGGACTGGCCGGGTCTGCGCGGGCGGGAGGGACCGGGATCCCCGGAGCTGTCGCGTCACCCCTGCTCGGGCGCCGGCGGCTTCCCTGCGGGACACGGGCGCGCCGCTGCGCCGGGGAGCGCTGTCCCTGTGGCTGGTGCAGTGCCCGGGACACAGCGTTCTCCCGCAGAGGAGGCCGCGGTACAGCCGTGACTCCCTCCCCTCCGCGACTTGCAGGCTTCTCCAAGCCGTGGGCGCCGCAGAGTCCCCCGGCCCCGGGCCCGCAGACTGGGCTGCTCAAGCCCGCGCCGGCCTGGTCGCGACACTGGCTGCAGTACAGAGTGGCCTCTGTCGCCGACCCGGGCCCGGAGCCCTGAGAGGAGGGCGGAAAGCAGGGTTTGCCCCTCCACCCGCATCCCCTGTCCACAAGGGGCCCGGAGTCCTACGGCTGTCTCCGAGAGCTTCCCTGCAACCTGCCGCTGGGGTCTCCATCCCACCTGCCGTCCTGAGCGCCCACAGACCGGAGTTGAGCTGTACATCACTGTACAAGGCTGGCCAATCTCTCTGCCCTTCCCGTGTATGCCCGGGCAGGGGTCGCACAGCCAGACCCTATGTCAGGGGAAGGGAGTACAGGTTCGCATTCGGATTTGGATTTTCTCTCTTTGGGCCATGTAGTTCAACCTGTCACTCCATCTGGCTCTAAGCCCCCTGGTAGAATCACCTGTTCTCACTACTTGTCTCAGACTTGAAAGAGTGGGTGGGTTTCATCCACCCCCCCCCCCCACACACACACACACTCTCACACAGAACGACGGGGTAGGCAAATGTCAAGCTCTGGAGTTCTCCCGAGATGAGGTCTCCAGCGCCCCTTGCCCAGCAGCAGCTGTGGATCTTAGCGGCAGTTGCTCTGGGCGCTCAGTGGGAGGTTCTGCTGGAGGCTGCACCTGCCTGTCCCAGGACCCCTGCCAGCGCCCCCCTCCCTGCAGTCAGCTCCACCCCCTTCCCTGACAGTGGTCCCAATCGCCCAGCCCCTCCCAGGGTCTCCCGGGGCTCCCCGGCCAGTGGCGGCGGCTCTTGCTGATCACCCTCGGGGGGAGGGGAGCAGCAGCTGGAAGGCTGAGTTGGAAACCTGGGGTGGGTATGGGGGGCGCGGAGCCCTTGGTGATGTGTGTTCCTTTCTCTTCCTCTCCTGCATGGCTCCTTCTGTACCAGCACTGGAAAGTCCTGTTTGATCAGGTATGTGAGCGACTCACCGCCCCCCTCCTCTGCCGGTCTGAAGTCACTCTTTCCTCTGCTTGCGTGGGCTTCCCTAGCTCTGCGGCGCTCCAGGGCTGACGTGGGCTGGGGGTGTGGCCTAGCGCAGCTCTGACAGCCCCGCTGCTCCCGGCCAGGTATCCGGTGCAGGCTAGGGGCTCCCCCGAGAGGATCCCTCTTTCCTTCCCGCCCCCAACTCCTCTGCACCAGAGCTGGAGGAAGTGGATGGTTCTGAATGCCAGGGGGACTGCAGCAGGAAGCTGGGGAGGTGGGGGCTGGGCACGGGACAGCATCCCTCTCCCGCCCCACCTCCTTCACAGCAGGTGCCTGGCCACTGCTGGAGTCAAATCTTGCCATCCTGGGGGGTGACCACAGTGGGGGTTCTCCTGAAGGCTCATAGGGTTTGTTTGAATTCTGTCACAGGGTGGAGAGGGGAGTGCTGGCAGGTTGCACTTGGGAAACAGTGCGTGAGAGTTGAAGGCTGGGGAGAGAGTCGGAAGCTGTGGCGTCTGGAGGTGATGGCCGTCTGACCTTCAGCAAGGAGAGCCTTCTCTCGGCATTTTCTTTTCTTCTGCTGGTGTTTTCCCCTTCTTCTCTGTCCCCTGGCAGAGACGGGGCAGTGGCAGGCCATGTCCTGGGGATGGGGATGGCATATATAGCCAAATGATGGTGTAATGAAGTTAGTGAGGCTTTAGGGGGACTGGTGCAGCGGGGCCAGAGGCAATGAGTTGGAAAAGGTGCTTGACCCTGACCTTGGCTGTAGGTAGAGGAACGTTCTGAGGCACGCCAGAGAACCCTTATGGGATAGGGAGAGAGGTGGATTGTCAAAAAAAGGAGCCCTGCGCTGGCCCTAGCACCTTGCCATTTCCAGGTGATGCTGAGGAATGAAGGCAGAGGGCTGTGGTGGCAGGAGGATGGGAAGATCTGAGTAGGGCTGAACAGACTGGGGGAGGAGGGGCCTCGCATGGCACAGGCCACAAGGGCACAGCGGGCAAAACGACATTAGTTTTGTGCTAACTTGGAGGTGAGGAGCATGCAGGCCCTTGAGTTGGGCTGAAGACGTGGACCTGGAACATGAACCATGGGGTGGGCTTTCAGGAGGGCGAAGGTTTTCCTGGCGGACCACGGGGCCCAGCAGGGGTTGAGGGGCATCACAGGTTGTCATCCAGGAGGGATGGGGCCCCTCGCTCTGCACCCTTGAGTGCCACCCCCGCTCGCTCCAAGCTGGTGGCAGCTGCCACCCTGCCAGTCGGAGGGAGTCGTGCCGCTGTGCCTCCTGCCGCATTTAGCACCGGCACCTAGAACACAGTGTGTCGTTCTCTCCCTGAGTGTCTCTCACTTGGCGATGAAGTTTCCTTGCCAATTTCTGTCTGTGTGTTTACATTCTAAAACAAGCTGTGTGAGTGGCTGGAGGAGAACTGGTACTAGGATGGGGAGGAAGCCGAGAAGGTGTGCGGTGCCCGGGGTCGGCTGCCAGGCTGGAAGATGCCACTCCTGCAGCACCCCGAAACCCTCTGGAGGGATAAGAAGAACCCAACAAGACTTACCCCTAGTCAGTGTTTCTCCAGGTTCCCCTTTTGTGCCATCTTGCTTCCTATCCTTGTGTGGCGGGAGGCCACCCCTGGGCCTGGCTGTCGCCCTGGGGTGGAGGCCTGGGTCCTCTGGCTCCCTCCCTTGCTTGCTGACGCCTCCCCCGGTGTTCCTCCTGTGGAGGGAAGGAGGAGGTTGCAGCTTCCCTAGTACGGGCACAACCTCAGAAGAATGCTGGGTTATTCAGAAGGCAGAGCAGTTTCATCCCTTCTGCCTCTTCCTCTAGGCCTGCCTCACAGATTTTGTTTTTAAATGTTTATTTGTATTGGAAAAGCAGATTTACAGAGAGAAGGTGAGGCACACAGAGAAATATCTTCCGTCTCCTGGCTCACGCTACAAATGGCCACAACAGCTGGAGCTGAGCTGATCCAAAGCAAAGAGTCTGTTCTGTGTCTCCCACATGCGTGCAGAGGCCAAGGACTTAGGCCGTCTGCTGCTTTCCCAGGCACATCAGCAGGGAAGTGGATTAGCAGTAGAGCAGTGTCTGGTGTGACTGCATAACAGCTAAAGTCCTCACCTTGAACCCTCTGGGATCCCATATGGGTACCAGTTCGTGTCTCGGCATCTAGCTCTCTACTTGTGGCCTGGGAAAGCAGTCAAGTACAGTCCAAATTCTTGGGACTCTGCACCCGCATGGGAGACCTAGAAGAAGCTCCAGGCTCCTGGCTTCAGATTGGCTCAGCTCTAGCCATTGCACCTGCTTGGGGAGTGAACCATCAGATGGAAGATCTTCCTCTGTGTTTCTCCTCCTTTCTGTATATCTGCTTTTCCAATGAAAATAAATAAATCTTAAAAAAAAAAAAAAAGTTGAGTGGCCAAGACTGAAACTAGTCCTTATAGGAGGCTGGTGCTGCGTGCAGGTGATTAGGCTCTTGAGCCACTGCATCAGGCACCTGACAGTGAGATGTAATGAGTGTGGTTCACCTGGGGAAGAAAACCTGGCCAGGCGCTGCAAGCAGCTTCCCGCCTGTCTTGAGCCCAGCTGTGGTGTGGGACAGGACACCTGCCAGAGTCCCCCTGTGGGAGGTCAGTGACGCCACCCAAGGATGTTCCCTGCCCTCCCTGGGTCAGGACACAAGTGGGCCTCATAGTTTCAGCCACAACAGAAAGGAGGAAGGGAGCTCAGTTCTGTGAACATTTGCCCTGTGCCCCTGGCATTCTGGCATCTGTGCGGTCAGCTCAGGCAAGGCCATGGCCCTGCCGTGGAGGGCTTCCTGGGTTGAAAACGCCAGCTCCATGCTCCAGCTTGCAGATGTCTCCAGGTTCTTGGAGTGTGTTGACTGAGCTGAAGGGCTGGGTGCATAGTTCTGTCATGGCAACAAAGCACAGCTGCTTTCCGGCTGTGAGAGCAAGAGGGCAGGTCGGTGTGGCAGCGCAGCAGGTGGAGTCACTGTTTGCAGTGTTTGTATCTCGTATCAAGTGCCAGTTTGAACCCTGGCTCATCCACTTCCTGCCCTAGTACCCAGGAGGCAACAGTTGATGGCTCTGGGACTTGGGTTCCTCTATGCATGTGGGAGACCCTGGTGGGGTTCCTGGCTCCTGGCTCCTTATCTGTTACAGGCACCTGGGACAGGAGCCAGTAGCTGGGTGCTCTGTGTCTGTCGCTCCCTGTCTCGTCCCCTTTCCCATTCAAATAACTGAACAGACACAGAAGTCTTTTTATTCATTTATTTTTGGGAGGGGCAAGAAGTGGGAATAGCTTGTGCCTGCCTTCTCCTCCTATCGAGAGTGAGCAATTTCCCAGATGCTAATGAGACATACACTTTGATGATCTCCTAAAGTGAAGGCAGACAGGTGGGAGTAGCCCTCCATAGTTAAACATGTGTGCTATGCAAAGAACATGGGGCTCCCAGGGCAGCCACAAGGAACAGAATGCAGAATTTGGAGTCACACAGATGTGGACATATGTTGCTGTGACTGTGGACAATCACAAATGGCTCCCCAAGATTCAGGTTTTTGCTCTGTGGTGAAGCCAGACTCCAGGGTAACTGTGAGAATTCCATAGGAGCAGATGGCTTTTGCTGTCCCTGATTCCTGGTGGTCACTGGACAGAGGCCTCCTACTTGGAAATCAGAGTTTTCTTGGCAGAAGCACAAAGGCCACCCCTGAGCTGCAGGCCCGCTGGGGAAGGTGGCTTCTGGAGAGGGCCCCTTGCAAGGTTTTCCTGCCTGCCTTCCTGCGGGACCTTCCCTGCCTGGTCCTTTTGCCCCAGCTACTGGTCTCTCCTTGGTCTGAGCCTCACTGGTGGCCACCCGCCTCACTGGTGGCCCTCCTGCACAATGGCCTGGGATTCCTGGCAGGTGTGGGATGGGAGCCCAGTTTATCCACAAAAGAGGTCCCAATGGAACTGCCGAATGCATTAGGGAAGAGCCATGGAAAAGACACTTGCCTCAGAGACCTTGGTTGTAGCCCCTCCTTTCCCTGAACATGTGGGTAAACAGCAGAGCAAGGTTCCCATGGAGGGACAAAGCCACGGGCTTTGCTGGAGCCCCCAACTCCCTGTCTGGGGAGACTGTAGACTCCCTTCCCCCACTGGCCATGCTGTAGTGCTGACCACTCACTCCATGCACCTGAGAGCACATGGGTGGAGCAGGCCAGGGTCTGCCTAGCTGGCTGCTAGTCACATATGTTGGAGTGAGTGACAGCTCAAACTTTGGCTCTAGACTCGGCATCCTGACTTTAAACACCGTTTCCCATAGGCCTGGCCTACCACGTGCAGGTTGGCCTCTTGGCCACTGCTACCTCCAGAATCACAGCTTCTTGGAAGATCCACGGCAGCATTGCATCCCCTCTGGTGACCTTCTGTGGTCCCTCAGGGTCGTGGGTCTCCCACCGAGCCCTGCAGACACCCCCCACTGCCTTGTGTGCTGCCCTAGGTGATAGCTAGGGGAGTGGAGTCCTTTTGCTGGGGACCCATCTGCATTAATTTCTTTTTTATAGAGAGAGGAAAGGCAGATTCTATTCCTTAGAGAAGGAGAGACAGGTCTTCCATCTGCTGGCTCACTCCCCAACTGGCCACAACAGCTGGAGCTCAGCTGAGCAGAGAGCAGGAACCTCCTCTGGGTCCCAAGGCTTTGGGCTGTCCTCTACTGCCTTCCCAGGGCACAAGTAGGGAGCTATGTTGGAAGTGGAGAAGCCGGGACATGAACTGGCATCCACATGGGATTCCTGGTGCTTGCAAGGCAAGGATTTAGACACTGAGCCATTGTCCCGGGCATTTATTTGTTTGTTTGAAAGCGGGAGGGAGAGAGATCTTTTATTCCTGGATTCACTCCCCAAATGGCCACATGGCCTAGACTGGGCAAGGCTGAAGCCAGAAGCCTGGAATTTCATCCAGGTCTCGCACGGGGGTGCAGAAACCCAAGCACTTGGGCCAACCTCTGCTGTTTTCCCAGGCTAATAGCAGGGAGCTAGGTGGGAAGTGGAGCAGCTGGGGCTGGAACCAGTGCTTGGACGAGATGCTGTGCTACAGCAATGCCCCATACTGTCCCTTTTTTAGACAGGAAACTGAGGCCCAAGGGGTGGTCTTGTGCAGACACAGGGCAAAGAGGAACTCTCTGTTTTCAATATTTTTGTCTCCAAGGCTCCTGTGTGGCTTGAACACAGTGCAGTAGGCCACAGGCAAAGGAGCAGCGCAGGGCCCCTGCATCCTGCCTGCCCTGTTTGTGCCCCAGGCCTTCTCTACCACTCAGCTCTCAGCTGTGTTTTCTGGAGGGTAGGGGAGCCCTGTGGTGAGTGCCAGGAGAAGCAGCAGGAGGCAGGGGTTTAGGCTGCCCAGGAGGGACAGGGCAGATGTCAGAGCTCCCACCCTGCTCACCCTCGCCCCCGCCTCTCTCTGCCTGCTGCTCCCTCTGGGCTGCTGAGTCTCATGGCCATGACTCGGTCCAATCCTCAGGCGGCCCTGTCCAGCTGGGCCAGATGAGTCAGCAAAGGAAGTGCATGTGCTCCCGGATACCCAAGGGACCTGCCTCTGAGACACAGCCATCACCTGCTCCCTCAGAGTCCGCTGTGAGGTAGAGGCAGGGACCGTTGCTGGCTGGGGAAGGGCTGGCTCCTGGGGTGGCCCCCAAAGGGGGGTATGGGACAGCAGCATCTGCCAGGGGTGAGCCTTTAGCTCTGGGCGGACCAGGGTTCTCACCCCTCCTTGCCCACCTTGCATCCTGGGGGAAGCATGGGATTATCGCTTCTGCCCTGCTCCCTGGGTGGTTTTCTGGAATCTTGCCCATTGTGCAGCGTCTTGGCCTGGGCTCAGGCCAGGAGGCTACTGGTCAGCTGGGGGAGGAGTGTGCTAGCTCCCTGATGAGCATACTGGCCCCAGATCCTGGGCACAGCTCTTTGCTGAGGGGGAGGAGGGGTGCTCAGGCACATTGCATGGGGTTTTGGAGAGGAGTCCCTTAAAAGGGCTGATGGTGCAGGAGTCCTGCAGCCTGCAGAGGTGCCCTCAGCTGTCAGGACATGGCGTGGCCACGTCCAGAGGGGTGGGGAACACCAGGAGCCCCCGAGCCCTCATGGGTGGGAACTGGGCCCTGGCCTTTCTGCCAGGGCTTGTAGTCTCGGGTGTCCCCTTTGAGCCCCATACTGGGACAGGCCAGTTTCTGGGTATGTTCAGTGGGACTGCTCACATCTACCCAGGGGCAACATGAGAATACAAATAGCAGAGGATGGATGAGAGTCAGGATCCTAAGTCAGGGTGCGGTAGCCTAGCGGCTAAATCCTCGCCTTGTATCCACCGGGATCCCATATGGGTCCCCATTTGTGTCCCACTGCTCCACTTCCCATCCAGCTCCACTTTCCATCCAGCTTCACTTCCCATCCAGCTCCCTATTTGTGGCCTGGGAAAGCAGTAGAAGAAGGCCCAAAGCCTTGGAACCCTGCACCCATGTGGGAGACCTGGAAGAAGCTCCTGGCTCTCTGCTTCGGATCAGTTCAGCTCTGGTGGTTGCGACCACTTGGAGGCGTGAGCCAGTAAATGAAAGATCTTTCTCTCTGCATATCTGCCTTTCCAATTTATCAAGAAACAAAAAAGTCAGGAACAGGCTGGGGGAGGAGAGAGAGGCTGCAAGGATAATTTCCCTTGCTGGGGAAATTCACGCCCTCTTTGTGCAGGACAAGAAGGCTCTGCCCCCATAGCCTGCACCTAACCCCAGCAGCTGCAGCCCGGACCTAATTTATGGGGCTGTAAATAGCCATGAATGGACCAGAGTTCCCTGGTGGGCTCTGCCTATAGAGTGGGGACAGCTCTGAGGAGCCATAAACCTCTGGGCAGCCTTCTTTATGCTGCTCTGCTCAGGGATAGGGTAATGATGCAGCCCCCCCTTCCCCACCGCTCCCCCAGATGAGCTTGGTGCTCCCACTCCCCCACTGGGGAAGGCGTGCTGTCTGCACTTGTCCAACCCTAGCACACCAGCCCTGAGGTCATTTCCCAGGGCTCATCCTACCTTGGGGGGGACAGAGGGGAGACGGTGAGGATGAAACCTCTCCTAGATTCCGGGTTGCATCTTGTGGAGACTTTTAACCAGATGGCAACTGGTTTGTGGACCCCAGGCAGCTGCTTGTGAGCTCCTTCTCGGCGCACTTCCAGCAGCGGGGGATGGGACGTAGGGACAGGAGGCACATTCATCCAGAAAGAGCAGCTTGTACAGGTCCCACATGCATAACAGATGTAAGAGAAGTGTGTTCCCCTCCTTGGCTTGCTGTCGGGGGAGTTCCCGAGCCCGGGGAGCTCCTGGGGGGCTCCCTGGACGCTGGCCTGCAGCTGACAGAGGACAAGCCGTGCTGCTGTCCCCGGTGCTGAGCAGGCAAATCCCAGCTCCCATGGGGTTTGTTTCCTTTGCGACTGGCTCAGCAGCCCTATCCAGCTGGTCATGGATGCCCCTGCCTCTTCTGGGGCTGAGCAGCCCTTCTACCCTGTGGCTGCGCCTGGACCCCAGGGACATCTTCTCTGCTGGATGACTCCAGCACAGTGTTGGAGTGGCTGGGTGCCCCGCTCAGCATGAGGGTGGCTAGGCAAAAGGCTGGTTAGAAGCCACTGACCACAAGGTCACATTTTGCCCAAGGGCATTTGGAATCTGCTCTGGGCACAGGCCTTTCCCCACATTTTATTTCGTGCTGCCAGAGGCCCAGTGAGCTCAGAGCTGCCTGGGAGCTGCCCAGCTGAGTTAAGCCGGATGGGTCTCTCCACTGCGAGGCCTCTCCCTGCCCTGGCTGTGGCTCTGTGCACCACACCCCTGCAATGGGGGCTTCCTGAGCTTAGCCTGTGCCAGGTCTGTGTTTCATACAACAGCAGTACAGGACAGAGGCAAACGGGGGTGAGGGGGAGGGCGAGCTGCAAGGCTGGGACCAGCAGACCCAACAATGAAGGCAGCCTGAACTATTTCCGTCTCCACGGCTGACTCGCGCTCTGACCTTGAACCACTTTCTTTTTCCATCTTTACCTGCTTCCCCATCCACCCTGCGAGTGCAGTGCCAGCGTCCCAGGTGATGTGTGGTGAATGGCATCAGATGAATGGGGAAGAGGGCTGGGCTGGGCTGCACAGGCTCTCACTGACCATCATGTCACAGGAATGGGACAGAGCACAGGCTACAGGCCCTTCTGCCCAGGTGTCCATCTCTCTGCACCCACTGCAAACTGGGCTGGACCTGGGCCTCTAGGTTCCCATGGCCTCAGTTTTTGCTCATGAGCTAGAGTGAATGCTAATTGTGTGAGCTTTCCATGGAGGGCGTTAACCATGCTGGGAGTCTCTGGGAGAGAGGGAGGCACTGTGAAGAATCACATTGGGACCAGAGGCCTCGCCCTGCATGGTCCCAGGCTGAGCAGTGCTGTCACGAACCGAGGTTCAGGGTGGCTGTGCCTGAGATGTAGTACTTACTGCACAGATGTCAGTTCCGACTGTGAGGTTGTGAATCCTGGTACAAGCACAGGTCACTGCGTGGAGCTGTTCATAATGACCCTCCCAACTGCGTCTGGGCCTGGGAGGTCCCGCCGCTCCCAGGACCCTGCAACGCTCCCGGGCTGTGATTTATGATCGCTCCTCTGACTTGCCAGATCCTTTTGACAGCACAGCCCTGAATGATCCCAGCCTTTCACCACCCTGCCCCCCAGATAGAGATACCTCATTCTGACCCCCCGAGTTTCCCATCTGCAGCTTACTCACGCCAGGGTTTGGAGCGGATCATATGCCTGCCTGGATTGGCTGAGCTGTGGACTGTTTTTATCCTGCGTTGATATGCATGGGGTATGGGTGTAAAGCCTCTTCCAGTTTCCTGAAAAGGGACTACTCCTGTCACATGTGCCATGAAGACACTGAGGCAGAGTGGTCAAAGGAGACAGTTAAGAAGGTGCAGCAGCTGGCGGTAGCCCCAAATTTCAATCCTGGGGGCCACTGCTCCAGGTTAGAAGAGCTAAGTGGCCAGGCAGGGCTCTGAGGAAAGAAGTGGGAGATGGTGGGGGTGCTTGAGGCCTTGGGCTGGCAGGCAGTCACCAGAAGTGACCTGACAGAGAGGATTAGGGGCAGAGGGCTCCATCCCAGATGGGGGTGGGGAGGGATTAGCAGTCCTCCTGGGGGAAGAGCCCTGGAAGCTCTTTTCAAGGCAGGTGGGCAGGCTGCCTCCTCCCTCCACTCTGGCTGGATATGACCACCCCTCTGCTCCCCCTCCCCGACACTGAGCCCTATTCAGGAGGCAGCTGTGAGGTTGCTCCCAGGGCCCATTCACAGCCTGCGTGCTCCCAGCTGCTCCCATCAGGTAGCCTCAGGCACTCTTGGCCCATACCTGGCCCAGGGGCACCCCGTGGTCATGGTGGGCAGGTCTGGGGCCTGGACCGTTGGGGTGGGAGGCTTGAGGACCTTCCGCGAGAATAGACTGAAAGTGCAGGGTTGTTTCAGCTAGAGCCCAGACCCACTTTTCCCCCTCCACGGGCTGTCCAGGAGGCCTCAGGGCAGGGTGCATGCCTCCAAGGGGCTGCCCCGTACTCACCTCCCCACCCTGTCGGAGGGAACACCTGAGCCCCTGGGAGCTGCTGCCTTGTACCTGCCTCGCCCCAGCCTAGCTCCTTGGAATGCAGCCCCCTTGGTCAGTGAGGCAGCCACGGCTCAGGCTGTGGATCGTAGTGACATAGCCCTGGCCTACAGAACAGCCATGAGGTCTCACTTGCCCCTTGTACACAGGGCATAGCCTCCTCGGAAGCCATCGGCTCCTCCTGGGGCCATGGGCCCTGCCTCTCTCTGGCTTTCTGGAGATCTTTTCTCCCTTCCTCTCCCTCTGCTCCCCCGCCCCCGTCACCTGTGTGCCCCATGCCCACAGTCATTCTCTTCCTGTCTGATGGGTGGTGGTCACAGGGGGTCCTGTGTGTGTTTACAGAACAAGGGCAGCCAGTTCCTAGCCCTGCCACCCCCTCCTTGCAGTCACCCGAAGGATTCACCCGAGGCCCTGTTATTAGGGCAGCCATGACCCCCATTGTCCTGCCTGTCTGGCGTGAAAGGTGGCGTTTTGGCAGAGCAGCCAATTCGGCTTCATTCCAGCTTGCTCCCTGCAGGCCGGGGTTGTGATGTGCTTGGGGCTGGGGACTTGCGGGGCGGGGGGGGGGCGGTGGGCAGCCCTGTCACTAGAACAACAGCAGGGAGTCCTGGATGGGGGAGAGCAGGTGGTTCTTTGTTTGGAGCTGATCCGTCGCCCAGCCCACCACCCTCCCCAGCCTGCAGGGCGAGGGGACTCCTGGGAGGCCTGGTGTCTGCTCCCAGCCCAGGCAAAGTTGTGGGTTTCCTCTCCAATGCCAGCACCACATGCTGAGCCATAGACTTGTCCCCTGCAGTGCCCACTGTAATCTTCCCAGGATGACACCCCCCCCCACACACACACATACACAGATACATCCTGGCCATGCATGGAGGCAGTGTGGCATGGAGCAGGACCAGGCTCAGCAGTCCCCAGGCTGGGCTGGGGTTGGCCGCTGTGGAGTCCCTCCCGGCTGCCCTGGCCTGCTTCCCTCTGCAGGTGCCAAGCAGGTGGCAGCTGCTGCTCTGTCCTCAGGTGACAGACTCTGGTACAGGGTCTGTGCTTACTTTTCTTGGCCTTCCACTCCCCTCCTGAGAGGCCCCTCTGGAGGCTGTGGGGCAGTAGTGTCCCAGCAGCATCTAGCTAGTCAGCCGCCTAGACGTGGGGTCCTGGCTGTGTCCTGGGCCACGGGGGTCACTGCAAGTCTCGGTGCTAATTCTCCCGTTCTGCTTTCCCAGCAGATTCTGCTGTTGGAGGGGATCAAAGCAGTTGTGAATGAAAAGTACTTAGAGCAGTATTTGCCTGCATGTGAGCACTAAGCACAATTAGGTGCTGCTGTTATTCTTTAGAGATGTATTTATTTGAAACAGAGCATCAGAGGGATGGAGAACCTTTCATGCACTGTTTGTGGCAGCCAAGCCATGACCAGGCTGAAGCCACAATCCTGAAACTTCATCTGGGTTTCCCACGTGGGTGGCAGGAGCCCTTGTTTCCCGCTGCTGTCGCTGGTGCATTCACAGGAAGCCCGTCTGGAAATGGAGCCACCGGGATTTGAGCCAGCCCTGCCACAAACCTTAACACCCTCCCTGGCTGCTTTATGCTGAAAGACCTTTTCAGGCACCAGCACTGTGGCAGAATAAGTTAAGCCTGAACCTGCATGGCTAACATCCCACAGAGGCACTGGCTGGTGTTCTGGCTGCTCTGCTTTCCACCCAGCTCCCGGCTAGTGCTCCTGGAAAAGCAGCAGAAGATGGCCCAGGTGTTTGGGCCCCTGCTACCTGCCCGGGAGACCTGGATGGGGCTCCTGGCTTTGGCCTGACTCACCCTGGCTGCTATAGGCGTTTTGAGAGAGAACTAGTGGAAGAGTTCTCTCTCTGCCTTTCAAATAAATAATAAAAATTTAAAAGCCTCTTTCTGGAGCCAAGGACAGCTATCACTTCTGAATCCTGGTGTGTGGAGATTGAGGGTGAAAGGCCACACAGATTGTAAAGTAGGTTCTGGCTCACAGAGTTCTGCAGAGCACCCTGGGGGACCCCTGCCAGCTGCCCCGGAGTGCCTCCCACACCAGCACACACGATGCACCTGCCTGCAGTGGCCCTTGTTGACCCTAGTCAGAAAAGGAGACATGGCTGGCCACTCTCAGCCTCCCATCCCACTCGCTTTCCTTCCAGGCCTGCCTCTTAGGAGTAGAGAGAGATTCTGCAAGTGTCCACGGGTGGTGCCCTTGGCTGGCAGGCTACATCAGGGTGGGCCCTGGGTGGGCTTTGAGGGAAGAAAGGCAAGGAAAGGAACAAGACCCTGCCTTTCCCAACGATTGCAAATGGGCTGCCTGTGGATGGCAAGTGGCTGGCTGTGCGTCCACATAGCCCTCATCTGTCCACCAACCGAACCCATGCCTACCGAGTGGCTGTGCTCAGGGCACACGTGATGGCGACAGCCCCTCCCCCTGGGGCTGTGGCCTGCGGTTGGCATGGGTGTGGAGGAGGGCTGGCCACGAGGCTGTGCCTGCAGGGAATAACCTCCCACCCCAGCACGGGTCACTCAGCACGAGCAGTGTGTGTACAGGAGGAAGGGTGACTTACAGAAAGGAAGCGGTGGGACGTGTACGCGCATGTGCACGGGTGCGCGCATGCGCACGCACAGAGGCACCGGGCGCGGAGCTACAGGGCAGGCCCTAGCAAGTCTGAGGTGCCCTGTGAGTGTGGGCCTGGCAGGTGGCGAGCCCCCTGGGCTGAGGGTTTACCTGGCTGGCCTTTCTGTGCCCTGGGGGACTGCCCAGGTCCGGCCCCAGCTCCTGTGGCTCTGCCTCCTCACGGCCCTTGCCTGCGACCCTGGTGAGTTTTCTTGTTCTTTCGGCTGCCCTCCTTCCTGTGCGCCAGGCCCTAGCAGGACCTCACCGGTAGTCCCCCGCCCCCATATCTTTTCTTCCCAGCTTTTTCCATTTCCTTGTCTTCCCTTTGCCCCTCTGACTGGATGGTTGAGCCAGGTCATCCGGCAGGAACCCCTGGGATTGTAAGTGGGCAGTGTCCAGGGCCTGCCTCTGTTGGCAGAGCAATGGGGGCCCGAGAGTTGGAAAGTGGCCTGTACCCCCTCTGACCCCACTGCCATCTCTTCTCCCGCAGTTTGACCCTGGCAACACGGGCTTCATCAGCACAGGCAAGTTCCGGAGCCTCCTGGAGAACCACAGCTCTTCCCTGGACCCCCACAAGAGGGAGGTGCTGCTGGCGCTGGCCGACAGCCATGCTGACGGGCAGATCTGCTACCAAGACTTTGCCAGCCTGGTGAGTGCCCGCCGCTGGGAGGGGCCTGTTCCAGGGCAGAGGGATCTGCTGGCCCAAAGCTTTGAGAAGGGTGGGCCTCCACAGATGTCTGTTTTCTGCCTCTGGGTCCTGGGCCCTGCAGTAGCATCACCCTCTCCTTCCACGCTTTCCCATTGTGGCAGCAGAGTGGCTGCAATGGTTCCAACCCTTACACCCTCAACCCTCAGCAGGCACAAACACTGCCAAGGCCCGGGCTCTCCCCCACTTACCACATCAGTGTGGGGTGTGATTGACCCCAGCCAGTCAGTGCCACTGGGTCCCCAGAGTGGGCAGTGTGTGTGCGGTTGCATTAAACCGAGGCTGTTGCTGGTGGGAGGAGGAGCTGAAGCAGGCCAGGCAGACGACTGCTGTTCTGCTGTTCTGAGCTGTCAGGCCAAGGCTGAGAGGCCCATGAGCCCTGCCTGGTGAGCTTTCCTTCCTGGGGGACTCAGGGGGCTGTTGTGTATGTCAGGTAGGGAGGTGTGCAGTGGAGTTCACTGGGCTGAAGCAGGCAGCCCTTTCCCTACCCTGGGATGGATGGGACACCCATGGGTGAGCACAAGACTGCACACAGACAGGGCTGCAGAACAGGCGGCAGGAATGGTTGGCATCTGTGTGCTGAACAGTGGAGGTGAGCACTGTGCCACAACTCCAGCCCAACAGCTGCAGCAAGTGGCTATGGCTGGTGTGCAGGCTAAGAGAAGCATGTGAGCCGGGGGCATCACCCCTCCAGCTGAAACCATGGCAGGTGCCTGGTTAGCGCCCAGATGCCTATGTCCATGTCCTGAGCAGCAGTGGACAGGGCTCTTGGAGGCCTGTGAGAGGAGCTGCCCTGGAGAGCAGATGAAGGAGGAAGCCCTGGGCTCGGCCCTGGGCTCGGGGCTAAAGTGAGATGCACCCAGGTCCTTGGCCACTCCCAGAGCTCCTCCCCCGGCCACTCAGGGCTCCCAGCTCCCCATCAGGACTGCTGCAGGGCTGGACTCAGATGCAGTCTTGGGAAGTTTTTGCTGCCTCTTAATGTTCTTCTTGCAGGTAAAACATCTTTTGTGAGCCTTTCCTTGGCCCCACTAGGTCAGAACAAACCAGCGTTTTCTAGGGTGCCCACAGTGCTTTCTGCAGGCCTGGCTCATAGCCCGGGTCTGCGCTGCATCATAACTCAGTGGCCAGGCTTGTCATGCATGGGTGTGTGGGTTATACCCCATTCAAGGTTGTTTGGCCAAGAGCTAAGTGGGAACCGAAGTCTGGCCTGGACTTTGCTCGCTGAGACCTGGCAATAGCAACATTCACCTGGACAGAGAGATGTGAGTGTCACTGTGGCTGGCCTGGATGCCACGGTCAGGCACATCTGGCCTCGAGGCCCAGCTCTGCTAGATGGACTGATTCATTGCCTTACCTCTGCGGGCGTTGATTCCCATCCCCATCTATACCAGGTCACTGTTCGGGGCCCTTGCTCCTGCTGCCATTTACACTTGTGAGCTCCATTTACACTTGGAGGCCTGTGATTGTGCTTAGGACTGCGCCTGGCACAACTGTAGGCATGTTAAGGCTACAGGTGGCTGGCAGGCCTGCATGCACACACATGAGCGTGCTAGTGTTGGCTCCATGCCCTTGGCACCCTCCAGGATTGGCAGGGACGAGGATGAGACTAGCCGGAAAATGACTGGCCAGTGTCATTGTGAATGCTTGTGGCCCTGGTTGTTCTCATAGAGCTTCTAAGCCACTGGGTAGGGCCAGATCCCAGCCATGTGGGCGTGGAGGGGACATGGCCCTCTCAAGGAGGACGGGCTCTAGAGGATAGATACTGAAGGAGAGACAGCAGAGCTGGGAAGGCGGTTACCTGCAGGTGCTGCTGTCCCCACTTGGCCTGGCCTGGCTTGGCCTGCTGTTGGCTGTCTTCCCTCAGGCCAGCGATCCTGGGCTGAGTCACCCTCCTTATCCTGTCTGGACTGCTGCCTGCAGGTTCAGCATGAAGTCCACTGCTGGGCCTGCAGTTACAGAATGCATTGATGATCCCCACACCACAGCTGCGGCCTGTGGCTAGGAGAGGTTTGTCTCCAACACTTCTCCCTGTGGTCTAGAGCAGGGGAGGGGAAGGTTTCTGTTGCTGAGGGCCGTGTGGATATTTATAACACCATGCCGGAGCCATGTGAAATTACCAACTTGGAAATTAGCCTGCTGCAGATTGAATGCCCCCTCCTACCTCTGGCTGTCTTGGCAGGGCCAGACCCAGTGGTTTAATGGGCTTTCCACACTCATGGGCCAACCAGGCATTCCCTACCCCAGATCTTCAGTGTGGCCATGGAAGGCAGGTGGGAGACGACAGAGCCTTCTGAAAACCAGGAGCCAGTAGGCTTGCAGCCCTGGAAGAGGCTGGGGGTTTTAACAGATATCCACTGGGGGTTGTAATAGCAGCCTGGGGCTACTGAGCATGGGAGGGCTGTCCCCCATGCTCTCCCCAGGAGGGCTTTGTGCCCAGGCTTTGGGGTCTCAGGCTGTGCAGGTCCTGTGCACCTGCCCATCAAGAGTGGTGATTTTGCCAGCACAGCTGGGGGTTCTGGCTCCAGGGATGATTCTACAAAAGACTGACCAGAGGGCTCTCTTCGGTTTGGAGGTTGGCATGTATTCACTTCCTGGTTCTCAGATGCCACCTTCTCCTGGAAGCCCTCCAGGCTACCTGGGAACCAGATTGGCTTCCTCTTAACCATCATCCTGAATGGTGACTGCTGCATCTGATTTTGCCTTCGGCGCTACTGTGTACCTTATTTCTGGTAAGGGGCCTGGTACACGTGTAGTGCCTGTTAGGAGACAGGATAAACAGGTGCTGGATGCAAGCACAGGCTCTAAGGCCTTGCTGTGTCTGAACTGGGTGGCATCCCAGACCTCCCTGTGCCTCACTTTGCTCATCTGGCGTATCTGGGGTGTTTATGGGACAGATCAACCATTACACACCTCCAGTGAACTAATGCCTGCGAAATGCTGAGAGTCACTCCCTTATAGGTGCACACTGCTGCTCATGAATTACAGCAAGGGGTTGGGTCTGCTCTCAGGAACCTGCCAGCCGCAGGGGAGGTGGGGAGACGGCCTGGAAGCCCCAGCTCTGACCTCTGCCCCACCCTGTTTCCCGTACAGATGAGCAACAAACGTTCCAACAGCTTCCGCCAGGCCATCCTGCAGGGCAACCGCCGGCTCAGCAGCAAGGCCCTGCTGGAGGAGAAGGGGCTGAGCCTCTCGCAGCGGCTCATCCGCCACGTGGCCTATGAGACCCTGCCCCGGGAGATAGACCGCAAGTGGTACTACGACAGCTACACCTGCTGCCCCCCGCCCTGGTTCATGATCACGGTCACACTGCTGGAGGCAAGGACAAGGGCAGGGTGGGGTGGGAGAGACTGCCCAGCTCTGGGGGAGCACCAAAGGAGAGGCCCCTGGAAGCTGTCCGAGATAAGGGGGTGGGAGATTCTTTTCTCCAAGAACCGTGGCTGAGGAGCAGGTTGTAGTTAATGCTGGTCAGACCCCCTGGTGAGCAGGGTTGTCGTGAGCCTGTACAGGAGATCCCTGGGTAGTCACTTCAAACAGTGTTCACTGCACCACTGTGGAAACAGGCTCCCAAGCCAGCCCAGTGTTGTTGGTTGGCTGTCGCTTCTCCCCAGCGCATACCATGGAACAGCCATCCACTCCCCCGGTTCTCCCTTCTCTCACCTGAGACCTTATGCCAGTTACCAGGGGAGGGTGGCTGTGGGTGCTTTCTCGACAAGAGAGTGACATCAGGTGCACCTGGAAGGGTTTTAGAGATTCATTCTCTAAATGAATGGCCCCACATGCCACCAGTCCCACAGGTGCCACAGCTGCCCATGCCTGGTGGAGCTGTGCATTCTCCTAGCCCCTCAACCCTGTAACCTGTACCGCTACCCCAACCCCAACCCCTGAGGGATGCCCGACTTACCTGTGGCACCTTATCACTCTGGGATTATTATTATTATGTTACTGTTATTATTTATTAAGATTGATTTATTTGAAAGAGAAAGTTGCAGGGAATCAGATAACTTCCACCCACTGGCTCATTCCCCAAATGACCTCAACAGTTACTGCTGGGCCAGACTGAAGCCAAGATCTCAGATCTTGGTCTTGGCCTCCCGTGCAAATGGCTGGATCCCTAGCACTCGGGCCCTCCTGCATGGCCCTCCAAAGCCCATGAGCAAGAAACTGGATTGGAAAGAGAGTAGCTGAGGCCCAAACCAGGCACTCTGATGTGAGTTATGGGTGTATAAGGATTGGGTCAACATGCTGAGCCACAAATAATTTTTGAAAGTTTTTATTAAAAAAAAATTTTTTTTCAGAAGACACAGAGCTCTCATCTTCTGGTTGGCTCCCCCACAAGGGAATTAGCCAGTCCGAAGCTGAGCCAGTCCGAAGCTGGAAACCAGAGACTCATTCCAGGTTTCCCAAGTACCTGAGCCATTACTTGTTGCCTCCTCAGGGTGCATGAGAATAGGAAGCTGCAGTGTGGAGCAGAGTGAAGACTTGGACCCAGGCACTCTGCTACGGGATGCAGGCATCCCAACTTATGCCAAATGCCTCCTTATCAATGTTATTAAAAAGATTAATTTATTTGAAAGTCTGAGTTACAGAGAGAGGGAAAGAGAAAGTGAGAGATTGGTCTTCCATCTGCTGGTTCACTCCACGACAAGCAGAAACCAGGAGTCTGGCACTCCATCTGGGTCACCCATGTGGCCCCAGAAAGGCCTCGGTGCTTGGGCCATCCTCTGCTGCTTTCCCAGGCGTATTAACGGAGCTTGTTTGGAAGTAGATTTGCCATCATTGCAGGTGACCGTCTAAATTGCGGTGCTACAGAGTGACCCCACTCCCACCCTGCCTCTTGACCACTCTGGGAGTTAGCACCAGAGGTGGCCTTGGATAAAGAAAGAAGACACTGAGGAATTCAGATCCTTTGTCCGAGTTGATCCCAAAAGGCCAGGCGTTGTGTCCAGATTGGTCCAGATTTCTAGAATCCTCAGCTACCTAAACTTAAAACTAGAAGCAATTGGAAAATGCCCCAATGACTAAAATAAGTACCTCATAAGCCCTATGCACAAAAGCTCAAGGCCTTATCTTTCCAGTTCTACTAACCTCATTCTCAGATTCTGTAACAGACAGAAAAAAGGAGGGCTGGGAGAAGCAACTGGAAGAGGCCCAGCAGCAGGCAGGCAAGACGTGGCAGCTGTGCACCGTGGGATCGAGCAGCTCAGAGCTGACCTGCCTTGTAGAGAAACAGATTTGGAGCCATGTAGAGGCGTGCCAACCTCATCTTCCTCATTTGCCAGGGAAGACGTCACTCTCAGAGCTATGCTTCAGCACTGAGACCTCCTTAAGCAGTGATATCTGTGCAGTGATTTAATGAAGAGTCCAGGGAATGGGGCTGACAAGGTGGTTTCACTGCTACTGCAGATGCCTTACTCCCTGCTAAGGCATCTTGGGAGGCAACAGATGAAGGCCTGAGTGTTGGGGTCCCTGTCACCCATGTAGGAGACCCAGCTGGAGTTCTGGGCTCCTGGCCTTGGTCTGCCCCAGCCCCGGACATAGCCGGCTTTTGGGGAGTGAACTAACAGGTGAGAGCACACACTCTTTCTCTCCGCACTCCTGCCCGTCGGCTGTCTCACTCCACCTCTACCCACCTCCCACCCACTGCTCTACTTTTTAAGTACATGAATGAAAGTAGGCAGCACTTTTTAAGAGCACAGGGACACACGTGATGCATTTTAGAGAGATTTACAGAAAAGCAGTGAAAATAAGTACCTGTTTAGGATTTAAAGATGGGTGCTTTAGTCATCTGCAGGGGTTGGGGCAGGATTGTTGCTGAGGAGGTGAAGAAATCCGAGTAACACAGAGACAGTATGGCAGTTCCTCAGGAAATTAAACAGAGCTACATGTGAGCTGGCAGTTCCGCTTTGGAGCAGACTCCCGAAGCTTTGAAAGCAGGACCCGGAGGAGTATGGCGGCATGATTCACAGCATTCAAAAGGTGGAAGCAGGGGCCAGCCCAGGGACGTAGTGAGGCCACCACCTGCCGTGCTGGCATTCCTCATGGGTACCAGTTCAAGTCCCAACTGCTCCACTTCCACTGCAGCTCGCTATCACTGCACCTGTGACAGCAGCAGAGGCCCAAGGGCTTGAGCCCCCGCACCTGTGTGACAGACCTGACTGAATCTCCTGGACCAGCTCTGGCTGGCTGTTGCAGCCATTTGCAGCGTGAACCAGTAGTAAAAGGCCTGCCTGCCTCCCTCTCTCACTTTATTTCTCTTTGTAAACCTGCCTTCCAAGTAAATAAATAAATCTTAAGAAAAAAAAAAAAGGGTGGTAGAAACAACCCAAATGTTCATCAACAAATGGATGGATAGCAGAATATGGTGAATGATTGCAAAGGAATATCATTCAACTTTCAGTAAGAGAGTCTGAAACACACTACAGCCAGAGGAGCTCGACGGCATGACACTAAAAACGCGAACCAGTCCTGAACAGACAGACCCTGTGAGGTTCCATCGTGAGGCACTGACGGGAGGCTGATTGATGGAGATGCAGAATGGTGGGCGTCGGGCTGGAGGGAGGAGGCTGTGCGGGTGCACTGGGTGGAATTTAGGTGCACTTCATCCCAATTATTTAAAAAAAAAATTAACCCATGTAGAATAGATCTTCCCCGCCCCCCACCCCCCAAGCATCAGGGGTGAGTTCTCACCAAAATGAAAGGTTGAGAGTCCTCTAAATGCTGCCTGCTGAGCTAGTGTGACAAAACACACTACTGACAGTATCCATCTGCCATGATGTAATCCAGGAGAAGGGCAGTAGCCGGCTCCATGGGTCGGGGGTCTCCTGGGCAGGCTCGCTGTCTCACAGGCCTCCCCTTTTGGGTGACCCATTGCAGGTGGCCTTTTTCCTCTACAACGGGGTGTCCCTGGGCCAGTTTGTGCTGCAGGTGACCCATCCCCACTACCTGAAGAACTCCCTGGTCTACCACCCCCGGCTCCGAGCGCAGGCGTGGCGCTATCTGACCTACGTCTTCATGCATGCGGGGTAAGTACCCACCTTCCCTCACAGTCAGGACTCCCTACAGAGAAACAAGTGGTCCAGCCAGCCTGGGTCATGGTGTGTCTGCTTGGCTCAGAACTCCACTAACAGCAGAATAAGCCAGGAATGGTTGAAACTGTAAGGGGAAATTGCATAAAAAGCCGCTGGTTAGGGTCTGGTGTGATGGCTCAGTGGGTAAAAACCTCACCTGGCACATGCCAGGATCCTATAAGGGCATCGGTTTGTGTCCTGGCTGCTTCACTTCCCATCTAGCTCCCTGTTTGTGGCCTAGGAAAGCAGTGAAACATGGCCCAAAGCCTTGGTATCCTGCACCCGTGTGGGAGACCTAGATGAAGCTCCTGGCTTCGGATTGGCTCAGCCCCGGCCATCGGGGCCACTTAGGGAGTGAATCAGCAGATGGAAAATCTTTCTCTCTGTCTCCCCTTTAAAAAATACTTGTGAGATCACAGCAAAGTATTCACAGAAGTGGAACAACCATTCCAAACTTCCCAGCAGCCAAAGTGAACAGGGACATGAGATCCAACCACCACATTCCTTGTCTGAGTGAGGCCCCCAGTGAATGAAGTAAAAGACAAGTTGATTGCAGTACGCGCCTCCCCCGGCGGCCTCTATTGAGTGAAGGTGGGAAGCTCTACCAATCATTGTGGTTTCTGTTGGTGGAGCCCTGGGCACAGTCAGTTCTCACTGATGCCTCAGGTCCAGTCTCTCAGAGGGTGCTGATGTCAGCTGGAGGCCAGGCTCCCCTCGTAGAAATGCTAGGTTGGGGCCTGGCGTGGTAGCCTAGCAGCTAAAGTCCTTACCTTGCATGGATCCCACAAGGGTGCCGGATTGTGTCTTGGCTACATCACTTCCCTTCCAGCTCCCTACTTGTAGCCTGGGAAAGCAGTCAAGGACAGCCCAAAGCCCTGGAACCCTGCACTCGCATGGGAGATCCAGAAGAGGCTCTTGGCTCCTGGCTTCAGATTGGTTCAGCTCCAGCTGTTGCAGCCACATGGGGAGTGAACTGGCAGACAGAAGATCTTTCTGTCTCTCTCCACTCTGTAAAACTGACTTTCTTTCTTTCTTTCTTTTTTTTTTTAAAGATTTATTTTTATTATTTTTTTATTGGAAAGGCGGATATACAGAGAGGAGAGACAGAGAGGAAGATCTTCCGTCCGATGATTCACTCCCCAAGTGAGCGCAACGGCCGATGCTATGCCGATCCAAAGCCAGGATCCAGGAACTTCTTCCAGGTATCCCACACGGGTGCAGGGTCCCAAGGCTTTGGGCTGTCCTCGACTGTTTTCCCAGGCCACAAGCAGGGAGCTGGATGGGAAGTGGAGCTGCCGGGATTAGAACCGGCGCCCATATGGGATCCCGGTGCGTTCAAGGCAAGGACTTTAGCTGCTAGGCCACGCCGCCAGGGCCCTCTGAGACTTAAAGGTAGAAACATCTGTGCTGGTTTACTTCCTGAATGCCCGCCACAGTTGAGTCTAGCTTAGGCTAAAGCCAGGAGCCAGGAATTCAATCTAAGTCTGCCACGTGCTGCCTGCTGGGGGGCCTTCCTAGGAAGCTGCGGGTCACGGAACAGCCAGGCCTTGAACCCAGGTAGTCCTTTACAGAAGGCTGGTATTCCAACTGGCAGCTTAGCCCTCAGACCCAAAGCCCTCTCTCAGCCCTCTCCCTTATGTGTGAGGTCCTCAAAGAGGGTGACAGTGGAGGGTGGAGGTGCCAGGACACAGTCCAGTCTGTCAGCATGAACTTGCAGGTGCACTCGGAGTAAGCAGGTCCCTGTGTGGCCTCCACCCAGGCCAGCCGAGCTCACAGGTAGCTCCTGAAGCCGGGGTGCCTGCTGGTCCACGCTGTTCCTCTGTGACTTCAGCCATCCCTTGGGAGCTGTCCAGCTGCCGTGGGCTCAGGTTAAATAAGATAATGGATATGGAAGTGCTTGGTAAACATGAAAGCTTCACATTGACTTAATAATAACAGTGTTATAGTCTTTCCTGGTAATACGTGGACTTGTCTAGATACCCACACACTTAGCAACAAGCTCTGGTCGCAAAGGTCTTATGGAGTACAGAGGAAGACATTCACAAGGTTGGGAGCCCCATGTCCCCCTGACCTCCAGGATCTGGAGGCAGTGTGCTCCAGGAGGGAGGGGATGGTGAGGGGAAGGACCTTGAATTGCTAACCTCCAGGAGATCTCTTTAATGCTTATACCTGGTTTTGTTGTTGCTTTGCTTTGTTTTTTGTAAGGTTTGTTTATTTGAAAGTCAGAGTTAGGGCCCAACATGAAAGCCTGGCAGCTAAAGTCCTTGCCTTGCACTTGCTGGGATCCCATATGGGTGCCAGTTCTAATCCCGGCAGCCCCACTTCCCATGCAGCTCCCTGCTTTGTAACCTGAGAAAGCAGTTGAGGACGGCTCAAAGCCTTGGGACCCTGCACCCATGTGGGAGACCCAGAGGAAGCTTCAGGCTCCTGGCTTTGGATTGGCTTAGCTTCAACCGTTGTGGCCCCTAAGGGAGTGAATCAGCAGATGGAAGATCTTCCTCTCTGTCTCTCCTCCTTTCTGTAAATTAGACTTTTCAATAAAAAATAACTTAATTAAAAAAAAACAGAAAGTCCAAACCCAGCACAGTGGCCTAGCGGTTAAAGTCCTCAGCTTGAACGCGCTGGGATCCCATATGGGCACTGGTTCTAATCCTGACAGCCCTGCTTCCCATCCATCTCCTTGCTTGTGGCCCAGGAAAATCAAGGACAGCCAAAGGCCTTGGGACCCTGCACCCATGTGGGAGACTGGAAGAGCCCCTGAGTCCTGGCTTCAGATAGGCTCAGCTCCAGACATTGCAGTCACTTGGGGAATGAATTATCAGAAGATCTTTCTCTTCATCTCTCCTCTTCTTTCTATATATCTGACTTTGCAATAAAAATAAATACATCTTAAAAAGAGAGAGAGAAAAAAACTAGAGGGAAACAAAAAAGTCAGAGAGAGAAAGAGACAGAGAGAGGCAGGTCTTCCATGCTCTGGTTTACCCTCCAGATGGCTGCAATGGAGAAGGCTTGACCAGGCCAAAGCCAGGAGTGAGGAGCCTGCTCCAGGTGGCAGGAGCCCAGGCACTTGGGCCATCTTCTGCTGCTGTTTGTCCCAGGCCATGAGCAGGGAGCTGGGCTGTAGGTGCAGTCACTGTCTCAAACTAGCACCCAAGTAGGATGCCTGTGTTCCAACGGCAGCCCGCTATAGTTGTTTCAAGAGACCCTTTGTCTTATAAACACCAGGGAAGCGGAGCAACCAGATGGTCTGCTGGAGGGAGCTGGCCTGGCAGATGAGCAACCTGGGCTGTGGTCCCAGCCTGGTCACCAGTTGGTTGTATGACCTACACAGATCACTTCCTTGTGTCTTGACTCTGGTTCGTTCCACTCACTGTGTTAGTGGCAGACAGTGCCAGTCCCCACCCCAGCCCTGTGTGCTGCTCCTGTCACAGCTGGGAGGAACTGCGCTACCCACGTGATCCATCTGCCTGTCCCTCCTTGCTCCAGACCAGAGGCAGAGTCGGCGCTGTCCACATCCATGCTGCTAGCACCCCAGTATGGAGCATTCATGGAGCAGACAAGTGAAGGAGTGTGGTTTCTGTGTCACAGGATAGAACACCTGGGCCTCAATGTGGCACTGCAGCTGCTGGTGGGTGTGCCCCTGGAGATGGTGCATGGAGCCGCCCGCATCGGGCTCGTCTACGTGGCTGGCGTGGTTGCAGGTAGGCGGGTGTCCTTAGTCCTCTGTCTGTGGTGTCAGTCCCCCAAGACAGACCCTAGGCTTCCAGAACACATAGAAGAGTCCCATTATCAAAGCTCCTGCCTGCTGGGGTTATCCCGAGGGCTGGAAAGGGGGCTGCCACCCAGAGAGGTTGGCGTCTGGGGGTACAAGGGCCGAGAGCGCAGGATGTAGAATGGACAGGCGGACTGAATTTCTGTTTTCCTATAGTCACGCTGTCATCAGGTGAGCTTAGGGTTAGGCCCTGGGCCTGCCTTAACTCCCAGAAGGAGAGGCTGGAGAGGGCTGCCTGTGGGATTGTTGGGAGGGTGGACTGAGACACCAGCACCCCCAGGGGGAAATCGGTATGCTTCCCAGGCCTGGGGCAGCCCTGTACCCTTAACTATTAACAGGAGATCCTGGCTCTCCTAGGTCGGGGGCCTCTGGCTGAATGGGCACACTGGGGTTGTGGCAGATGGTCAGCGCCTTGCCACCTTCTTCCCTCTCCAGGGCCACTAGCTACAAAGCAGGGAGATTTCCATGTGGAAATAAACTCTCCTCCTCCGCCCCTCCAGCCCCTGGGCTTCCCCACAGAGGGAGCTCCATCATGACACTGGCAGCTCCATGCTGGCTTTTTTAAAGCAAGGTTTGCCACCTCAGCTCTTCAGCTTGACAGGCGGGCCCATGGGAGCTTTGTGTGTGTGTTTAAAGTAAGATCTTAATCCTTTCTGATTGGCATTAAAATTGTCATCGGGAGAACCGGCTAGTGCTGGCTTTGTAAACAGGGACCCTGCGAGTCTCCGAAGGGGACTCAGAAATCCCCAAGGGAAGGGACCTTCTCTGCCCCCACACAGTCTGCCTTGCAATCCTCTAGCCCAAAAGGCTTCCCCACCCTAGCACCATTGCCTTCCCACCTCTGCCACTTTGGACAGTGCCCACGGCCTCTCCCCCAAATCCCCGTGGCCACATCCTCCAGCCACGGCCTAGTGACTGTCTCCATTTGCCAGACTTGCGCAGGTACCCCATGCAGCCCCTGGGCCTGGCATCTGGGGATTGATAGCTGCTGCATGTTCCCTTACCTAGGCGGCCGCAGTCCCAGATGTTGAATGGCGAGGAACCGGGAGATGACTCCGCTCACAGCGCCGCCCACTGCTTGTGTCCCATTAGGCAAGGATTGCTGATCATCTGCAATACAATGTGAAATGACTCAGATCTTGTCCAAACAGGTGTCATGCAGTGGGGAGACAGTGTAGGCCAAGTGGGGACAGGCATAGACAGAGGCAGGTGAGGCTGTCTCAGGCACACCCTTCTGAGTCATCAGATGAGGTAGGAGGTCGCTCTGGTCACCGTGGAGCACGTCATTGATCACCAAAGGCTAAGTTGATTGATCTGCTGGCGGGCCTCCTTGGAGAGGGATGCCCATTTGCAGATGGTCAGAGCCTGGCAGGCCAGCCAGGAGTTACCAGTGCCCATCCTCTGCGGGTCTATATGGACCCCACACGGCCCCCGTCCACCTGGCGTGCACACAATAACCACAGCTTAGAGGTGAAGGGACCTGCTTATGAAGACACCACTTGTCAGGGCCAGAGCTGGGCTTGCACCTCAGTCTGAGCTCTGGGATCTAAACCACTTCTGTAGCATGAGCAGAGTAAAGTGGGGGACCTGTTCTCTTGTGGAGGTCAGTCATTGTCAACAGCCGCAGGAGGCCTCCATAGGTCCTTGACCCTCCTCTGATCCTTGTGGTGAAAGTGTTCCAAACTGTCGCCTCTGGGGACCATGACAGTGAAGCCCCTGCTGAGGACCTGCCGTGCTCCAGGCACGTGACAGAAGGCTCTCCTGTTTTCATCATAGCAGCCCTGGGGTGTGGGTGCCAGCACCCCACTTCTTGGGGGTTCAGAGGAGTGAGGTAGCTCGCTCTGTTTCCTCAGCGAAGGAGTGGCTGAGCTGAGGGGGGGAGTTAAGTGGCTTGAAGCCAGTGAGCATGACTGCAGCTCACAGCTCCAAAGCGAGAATACCTTCCGTGCCTCAGCCACCAGATCTTGGACTCCTCCCCCAGCTTCTGTTACAGATGATTCCGATTTTAAGCCACGGGAGTGCATCCTCTGAGCATAGCACACAGTGCAGCACATCTCAGGTGCTAAATATTCATAGAATGAATGGAAGAATACATGAGTAAAGTTACGTTTCTTAAAGATAGGTGTTCTGCTGGGTTTTTATTCAGGCTTTTTTTTTTTTTTTCTGGCCCAAAGAGATGTGGGAGAGCACCTGCTTGAAAGCTTTCCAGGCTGAAATGACCACAGCTATGTATCATAGCAGTTACCAGCTGATCTACTAACTGCCTTGGAGTCAGGCCTTTTTTGGGGGGGGAAGGGAGTGGGTAAAGGAATGCACAGCCCTAAGTAGAACCCATCCGTTGGTCTGCGTGGTGCAGAAGTGCGGTGTAGCAATACACTTCGCCATTCTCTTAGTCCTCCGCACCCAACCACAGCCTCTGTGGGGCCTGTGGAGCCTGTGGGGCCAGGAACTGAGCCCCAGCCCCTAGCTCTTTTGTGAAGACCTGGATCATTGGCCTCCTTAATGGCAAAGGGATATTTAAGGTCCCCCCTGTATACAACAAACTCTGCTCCCCGGGGGGCCCCATCTTCTTTCAGTTAGAGCAACTCCCTGGGCTCTGCGCTGTGGACTGGGGAGTCTCCAGAGGGTTTCCTTGGAGAAGAGAGTTCTGGAATAAGCATGTGGCACAGTGTAAGATGCCATGTGGAAAGCTCCCATTCTGTATCAGACTGCCTGAGTTCAAGGCCCGACTCTGATCTCAGTTCTGCCTTCCTGCTAAGGTGTACCTCTGGAGGCAGTGAGTGGTGGGGCCCCTGTAGCCCACAGGGCAGCCCCAGAATGAGTTCCTGGCCTTGGCAGTGCTCTGACCCAGCCCTGACTGTGGTGAGCGCTTGGAGAATGAACCAATGGGTGGCGATCTCTCTGTGTGTCAAATAAATATTTGAAAAAAGCAAAAGCAACACTTATGCTCAAAACTTGGAAAACCTTTGACTTTATCTTGCAGATGTGAAAACTAAAGCCCAAAAAAATCCAGGGGCTGTGCCCCAGATCACACAAGCAGACAGCCACAAACCCATTCTGTGTATTTCTTTCTGCCATTATCATCTAAGCCAGCCCCTGGACCTAAGGTCAGGACAACAAACTCTGCTGGGTTGAGTGAAGGGTCGATGTGTGTGCAGGGTTGGAGCCTGGCAGGCACCCCTCCTGGTGGGTCACCCCAGTGTGGGGTAGGAGAGCTGGCTCTGTGTGGACTGCATGGGTGTGCACACACAGGGGAGGTCAGGCCCTGCTCTGTGCAGCTGCTGGGGAACCCTGTCTGCTTGTGGCCAACGTGGGAACCCTTTGTCATGCAGATCCCACTGCCTTTCCCTGGAGCCTCTCTGGAATTCCCCCCTCCCCTGTTATATATGACCGACCCCACAGCCAGCCCTTAAAAAAGAAAGTGAAAGAAAGTTTTCTGACAATAGATCAATACCTAATTAAAGCCAGAGAAAAGCATGAAGAGAGGAAAGATTTATAGTGGCCCTGGGGGTGCAGAATGACATGGGAAGCCTGAACTGGGGATGGCTTGGATTTTTTCTCAGGGAGATTCCATCCCATCCCATCCCCAGGGATGCTCTCTTCCCCCTAAGGGGTCTCTACGAACAAGCCTGGAGTGAGGTGGGGGATGACTAGACTGGTTCCAGTGGAAGGGCCTCCACTTCAAGTCCTCAGGTGCCCTTACATGCCCCCTCCGCAGACACTGCACCTGCAGGCTGCTTCCTGCTGTCCCTCCTCTCTCTGGCAGCTAATTGGCCCTCACGCCTGCGGGCATTTCCCCCGCTGGCCAGCCTCCTCCTGGCCTCTCAGTCCTGGGCTCTACCTCCTGGTTATTTTTAGTCTCCTGTGTCCTTCCCTGGAAGCCAGAGCATTGATCACACTTAAATGAGACCAGAACAATAAATTTCCCATCTCTTCTCTGCCCAGCTTTCCCTTCCAGCACAAAAGTTTGCCATCTCCTCCTCAGCAGGCAGGCCTCCACACTCCTTTCCCCAGGAGAGCATGACATCATCTCCTTCCTCCCAGGCGCTCTGCAAGGACATTTTTTCCTCCATGGATGCCCACTCCAGAGACCCTCTTGGCCTTCTGTGCTTCAGCCTGGCTGCCGGGAGATGGGGGTGAGGCTTCCAGGCACAGTGAGCAGAGGGGTGAGGAAGAGCACAGGGTTAACTTCCCTGTCTTCTGTCAAGTACATGGATGATGGCATGGAAGTACATGGAAGGCATCTGGCCTGGCAGTGAAGAGCCTGCTCACGATTCCCATCGCCACCATGCACCTGATTCCAGCTACTCTGCATACCCTTGGGGGCCAACAGGCAATGGCTCAGGGACCTGGGTCCCTGCCACCCAAGTGGGAGACCCCAGCTGAATTACATGCTCTCGGCTTGAGCTGCTAGGAGCATCTGGGAAGTGACACGGCAGATGAGAGCTGCCTGGCTCTCTGCCTTGAATTCAGCTCTTCCCAGCAGGAAGATGCTTCTGCCTGCATCTCCACTGGGCTATTGAGAGTTGAAGGGAAATATGTGTGATACAAGGCACCCCCAGGGATATGTTTCTGCAGTAATTGCTGTTGCCACCATGCTGGTTAGTGCTCTAGAACCTGCTTGAAAGCCCAGCATGGTGGCTCAGTGGCTAAGTGCTCACCTTGCAAGCACCAGGATCCCATATGAGCGCCAGTTCATGTCCCAGCTGCTTCATTTCCCATCCAGCTCCCTGCTTGTGACCTGGGAAAGTAATGGAGCATGGCCCAAACCCTGGGACCCTGCATCTGCATGGGAGACCTGGAGGAAGTTTCTGGTTCATATCAGCTCAACTCCAGCTGTTGCAGCCACTTGGGGAGTGAATCAGCGGACAGAAGATTTTTCTGTCTCTCCTCTCTGTAAATCTGCCTTTCCAATAAAAATAAATAACTATGTATTTTTAAAACCTACTTGAGGAGGGTGCAGGGTGAGATGCGTGACCCAGATATTAGTCTAGGTTCTCCTTTGGGGAAGGCCACTTCCCTTCATTGAGTCTGGTTTCCCATCCACATTATGAGATGATTGACACCAATGCTTCTTTTAGCCAATCAGTGTTCCTCTAGGAAACCCCTCAGAATCTCCAAGGCACCATGGAATCTCACCCTGGTCTTTCTCACAGCACCTGCAAAATCCAAGCCTGGGGTTGTGGTCAGGGAGCGGAGTCCAACCGTCTCTAGAAGTCTCACTCTCTCTGTGTGTCTCTCTGTACCAGGGTCCCTGGCGGTGTCCGTGGCTGACATGACTGCACCAGTTGTGGGCTCTTCTGGAGGGGTGTATGCGCTTGTGTCTGCCCATCTGGCCAACATCGTCATGGTGAGCATACCCTGTCCCCAGCACATCTCTCTCGTGCTGCTCGACTGCGGTCCCTGGGCCTGGGTGTTCATGTGCTAGAACATTCCCTCGTAGGCCATCAGACCCACCAGGCTGACCCGGCTGGTGGCACAGTTTGTATACACACTTCTCTGACAGGTCTGTTCTGTTTGCAGTGTGTGTCTCAGCAGTCAGGCTTGGTCGGTAAATGTCCTCCTGCCCCCTCTTTCCTGGCCAGTAACTTCGAGAAGCATTGCAGTCTGACCACTCAGCCGGCACGCCCCTTGTAGCTCTGCATTCTTGATTTGGGGGGAGGGGAGAGGAGGAAGATCTTAAAGATTATCTCACCAAATAGGAGAGGAAGCTCTGAAAGGTTAAGTGATGTATCCAAAATCACGTTTAAGTCTGTGACCAATTCAGAACTTGAACTCCCACCCCTTTTCAGCCATTCAAGGGTTGTACTCACTGCCCCGGGAGGCAGGTACTGGATGATTCCTCACACTCCCTGCTGCCTTTCAGGAAAAGGGGTGGTAAGTGCAACAGTTGAGAGCATAGCCATGACGCCTAGTGCGTCACGCTTCCTCAAGTGCGAGACCTTGGACCAGTTACCTCACTGCTGTGCGCCTCGTGTCTCATCTGTGAAATGGATTGATGTGCAATAAGTGCAGTGACGTGACAACACATGCTTAGTGTCAATTCCCTGATCCTCAGCAAAGAGGCAAGCTGGACTCAGAATAGACAAGGGCGCCAGGGAAGCGACTGGGATGCATCAGAGAGAATGCCAGGGCCCTGGGATTAGAGGAAGGCTAAGATAAAGGCACAGTCCAGGTGGCACCTGGCTGCCTTCGCCTTATGCCCCCAACCAGCCTAGGAGCCTCCAGGCCCTGCTCACCTGTGTCCCCAGAGCCTGGCAGAGTGCTGGCTACCCCAACTTTTAGTACAGGAAAGAATGAAGAAGGAACAGTGGGGAAGGATTCAGAAAAGGCATAGCTTCTCTTTGGGGTCCTCCTCCTCTCACCCTGTCCTCCACCTGCCTGTCTGCTGCAGTGGGTGAGCCAGAGGCTGGGTAGGGGCTCAGGCAGGCAGCTGTTGATGTCCTCGATACGTCTGAGTTCTTGATTTGCCCCAGCTCCCAGTCCGCTGTGTCCACTGAGAGAACAGGAGAGGTAGGGCAGAGCCTGGGTGCCCACACCTGCAGCTGAATTCTGGTAGTGCTCCATGAGCAAGCGCTCGCTCAGGGGGTGTCAGCACAGGGTCCGGAACCTGGGGGCTCCCACGCCACCGGCCTGCTGCTGCCTCACACGGTCCTCCTTTTAAATGGGTCATTGCTATCAGAGCCACATCTTTCCCCAGACGCAGCTTTTCTTCCGAATTTTGCCTCCCCTACTACCCCTCCCCCTGCCCCAGTTCCTCTCAGCCGGGCAGGAAAGGCTAGCCTCTTCCTCCGGTGTATGCCCTCCAACCCCCAACACACACACAACACTGTTGGTGGGGGGACACTGCACGATGGAGGGCATCCACACAGATGCTCTGTCGTCTGCCCCCCTTGAAGGGAAGCTGTACTGCCACCCTTGTGAGCTCTCTTGGCCTGGCACACCTTGGGGCAGGGCCCAGGGTGGGGCACAGGTGGGCGTGGAAGCCACGGCAGAGTTCCAGTTGGCATCTTCTAGTGTGAGACTGTGGGATGAACGGGCCTGTCTGAGAGCCAGAGGCTTCAGCCACCCAGGAGTAAGAAGCTGGTAGCCCCAGGGCGTGCCGTGTGGCCTGTCCTTCCCCAGAACCGATGCTGCTGAATGATGGCGTGAAAGGAAGCACTCGTTTTCTCACAGCACAGGCAGAGGCTTCCCTTCGTTGGGAAGTAGCGCAGTCTGAGCAGCAAGTTACCTGCTTACGGCTCGGCCATGGCTATCGCTCAGGGACTCGTCAACGCCGCAGTCTCGTATGGCTCAACTATAGAGACAGAAGTCTAGAAGTGGAACGTGCTGTGTGGATGTGGGGCTTGGTCCATGGTGAAGTGCCGCCTCCAAGAATAAAGCAGTAAAAGCCCGCTCCCCCCGGGGGGCGGGGAACAAGGCAGGAGGGCAGTCAGGACCCCTGGGTTTGAGCCCATCATCACCATCTTCATGGCTGTGAGTCTGTCTCCCCTAACTCTTCCAGGGCCTCAGTTCTCCCAACTGTGGTAGCAAGGTCTGAGGAAAGGGACACGAGAGTGCCTTCCAGCTGTGGGATCCCGCGTGCTTCTCCACACATTTGTGTACAAAATTGCTGGTCAGTTCTGCCAGAGACCTATACAGAGAAAAATCGGGAAAATAGCCTCTTTTTTAAGATTTATTGATTTTCATTGGAAAGTCAGACATATAGAGAGGAGGAAAAACAGAGAGGAGGGTCTTCCTTCCATTGATTCACTCCCCAAGCAGCCACAACGACTGGAGCTGCGCCAATCTGAACCCAGGAGCCTCCTCCGGGTCTTCCACACGGGTGCAGAGTCCCAAGGGTTTGGGCCATCCTCAACTGCTTTCCAGACCACAAGCAGGGAGCTTGCCAGGAAACAGGGCCGCCGGGATTAGAACCGGTGCCCATTTGGGATTCCAACGTGTGCAAGACGAGGACCCTAGCCACTAGGCTACTGTGCTGGGCCCGGCTCTTCTTTTCTCTTCAGGCATGTCTAAGTGTTGCACAATTCTGTTCTCAGGACAGACTTTTTTTTTAAGGTATGATTGATTTGAAAGGCAGAGTTACGGAGAGAAGGAAGCCAGGAGCTTCTTCCAGGTCTCCTCCATGTGTGCAATGGTCCACGGACTTGGGCCATCCTCTGCTGCTTTCCCAGTCCATAAGTAGAGAATTAAATCAGAAATGAAGGAACCAGGACTCAAACCAGTGCCATACGGGATGCTTTGCTGCAGGCAGAGGCTTAGCTTACTCTACCACAACACCAGCCCCATCTCAGCACTAGGTTTTAAACAGGAGACTTTTTCTTAAGGGAAAATAGGTCTTGTCTTTCATAAAAACATAATGGTGTTCCAAACGGCTTGAAGAGGCCTTGAATTCAGAAGACACTCTAACAAGATCTGCTTTGCGAAAGATGCATGAGCTGCGCTTCTTTTAAACACTGGAAGTACAGAGACCCTGAGAGTTGAATAATTTATTAATTGCCCTCTGCTGGGGCCAAGAGTTCCGTTTTTAACTGTACAAGAGGTTTACTTATGCCATGTCCCACGTGGTACATGTTACTCTAAAATGTCTGCCGTCTGAATTTCCGCAAGCAGAGCCAGTTGCCTGGTCCAGTGTCTATGCCACCCTTTCGCATTTCCTCTCTTGGGGTCTCCCGAAATCTCTCACAAAGAGAAACCCTTCCTACCAGGGCTGTTTCAAGTCGTGTTGGGACAGAAGCTCCTTGCCCGGGCTCTGGCCTCTGTGCTTGAAGTGATGGGGTGAGGAAGGGGCCGAGGGCCTGGGTGCGGGTGTGTCTGCTGTGGGCAGGTGGTGGTCTCAGCTGGTGCAGTTCTGGGAGAGAAAGGAAGGAGGCTGTGGAAGGTTTGTGTCCCCGGGGGCCCTACAGCCTTTCCCCATAAAGAGCAGCAGGACCGGCGTGCGTGCGTGTTGTGTGTGAGTGTGCACACTTGCACTCCTCTCATTGGCAGGGATAATGCATCCCAGAACTGGAGGCAGCTGGCAGGAGGGGTGACTGTCGGGTTTAACCCCTCAGCTGCTAGAAGACCCACACTCAGCCTTGGGGAAAGCCCTGTCAACCATCCGGGTTAGGCAGCAGAGGTGCCTAGAGTGTAACCCTGTCCCTGAAACATGGCAGGCAGAACCTGGGAACCTGCCCAGCTGCTACGGACTCCCGGTGACCCTGGACTCGTTCTCCTGGCTGCTCAGTTTCTCCCTCCATGTAGGGCTGGGCTGCATCAGCTTGGCTCACTCCAGCCAAGGCAGAAGTTTCCAGGCTCTGGCCTGCGGATTGCTGCCATGAAACCATGAACTCTCTCCGAGGTCCTTCAAAGTGAGCATGTGGAAAATCACTCTGGGTGCTGCCGTGGTGATGGCACAGGGAAAGCCATGGGTGCTGGTGTCTCATCTGAGCTCTGGTTCTGGTCCCTGCTGTTTTGCTTCCCATCTAGCTCTCTGCAAATGCACGTGTGTGGGAGACTTGGCTGGAGTCCCTGGCTTGGGCATGAACCAGCCCCTGACCTTTGCAACCATTTGGGGATAAACCAGTGCAAGGAAGATTTCTCCCCCGTGTCTTTCCCTCTGTCCATCTCCTCTTCCCCCGTCCCCCATCCTGTGCCCCAGGAGAGCTGAGTGAGGTGTACCAGGGATGCCCGCTCATGGTGACTTGCTCTGCCTGATAATGTTGTTGAGAGCACAGGGAAAGAAATGAGTTATTTTGAGGCTTTTGTAAGGAAAGGGGATGTTAGGATTGTGCTGTGTCACTTGTGTTACTTACTATTGTAAATGCACACAATGTAAAATTTACCATATTGGTAGTATACATGCAGTTCAGTGGCACTGAGAACATTTGCACTGTTTTTTTTAATTATTATTTATTTTTTAATTGGAAAGTGAGATTCATGGAGAGAAGGAAAGACAGAGAGAAAGGATCGGTCTGCTGTTCCACTCCCTAAGTTGCCACAATGGCCAGGGCTGGGCTGATTTGAAGCCAGGAGCCAGGACCCTCTTCTGGGTCTCAAACACAGGTGCAGAGTCCCAAGGGTTTGAGCCATCCTCAACTGCCTTCCCAGACCACAAGCAGGGAGCTGGATGGGAAATGGAGCAGCCGTGATATGAACTGGCATCCACATGGGATCCCGGTGCATTCAAGTGAGGACTTTAGCTACTAGGCTACTACACCAGGCCTCCCCCTGCTTTTTTTTTTTTTTTAAAGATTTGTTTATTTTGAAAAAGTGTACAAGAAATAGTTGTTCACCTACTGGTTCACTCCCAATATCGCTGCTACAGTCAGTACTGGGCCAGCCTGAAACCAGGGGCTCTATCTGGATCTCCTATGGGGGTGACAGGAGCCTAGGCACTTGGTCCATTTTCTGCTGCTTTTCTCAGGCCGTTAGAAGGGAGCTGGATGGGAAACAGAGCACCCGGGACACAAAGAACTTAACCCACTGGCCCCAGCATTCACATTATATGTGGCCATCCCTGCCATCCACTCGGACCCTTTGACCGAAGCTCTGCCTCCATTCCGCAGTGGCTCCTGCTTCCCCTCTACCCCCGCCTGTGTGGCCCACCATTCTACTTTCCATCGGCCAGGGCTTGACCACTCTGCGTTGCTCATGTGGGTGGAAGCACATGGGACCTGTGTGTCTGTGACTGTAATATATCCCTTAGAGTCTGGTCAGAGTTTGTCTGCACTGTAGTCTGGGTTGAGTTCACTTTCTTGCTAATATCGAGTCCCATTCCATCCAGCGTCTGTACCAGATCTCGTTGGTCTGTGCATCCAGCCACCACTCGTTCTTTGATGGACACTGGAGTTGCTGTTGTGAACACTGAGCACGGATGTCCCTCGAAGAATTAAGACTGGTGGTAGGGGGGACACTTGAGGGAGCACGCTAAGCATTCCACATGGGTGCTGGCTTGAGCTCTGGATGCTCCATTTCTGATCCAGCTTCCTATCAACGGCCTGGGAACGCAGTGGAGATTGGTCCAAAAGCTTGGGTTCCTGTACCTATGTGGGAGACCCAGAAGAAGCTTCTGGCTTCAAATTGGTCCAGCTCTGGCCATTGCAGGAGTGAACCTCTCTCTTTGTCTCTCTCTCTAACTCTGCCTCTGTCATTCTGCCTACAGAGTGGCCGTGTGTCATCCTCTTCTCTTGAAGACAGGGCTGCCAGTCATAGGGGAACAACAGGGAGAGACAAGACTGCGGGGAGCCAGCTTTCTCCCGGAGCTCTGCTGTGTGGCGGCTTCCCCACATCCGGCTTGCTGGGCTGCAGCCTTTGTAGATGTTACAGTACACACCGCCTATTCACCGCCTCTGTCTAGTGTAGCCGTCTGTCCCTGCAACCTCAAAGGCGTGCGAGACATGCCCTGGAGCTGGGCCCGGGCCAGGCACAAAGGCCGTCAGAGAGGGAGGGGCGACAGAAGTTGCCGGCTGTGCCTGGAGCTTCTGTCCCAGTGGCTGATGCTAGGTCCCTCAGCCACCGCCACCACTGAAGCTGACAGAACTGACGTGGGCTCCTGGATGAATGGGGCCCTGCTTTGAATGCCCCGCCAGAGTGCCCCTCAAAGGCAGCCCGTGGAGAAGTCTTTTGTCAAATGAGAGATCCTTTTGTAAGGGCAGTGATTGTACTCTGTTGATGTGCTTTGCAGAGCTGGGGTTTTCAGAGCTGCTAGGAAAGTGATGGCTTGAAAGCCATCTGCCTCCCTCCCCACTCATGATTCTGCCTCAGAGCAAATCCCCTATCCCCTAGAGCTTCCAAGATCCTGTTGGGAGCCCTCCGCAGGTGGGGCACTGACCACCTGCCTGACAGACCCATCTCTATAGACAGTTGCACTTAAAAGTTGCACCCCAGAACTCAGATCCACCTCTCATGGTCTTACTGAGTCTTTCACCTGCCCAGTCTTTGGCTCACAGTTTAAGCCAACTGTGCCTTTTCTTACTGTCAACAGTGAGCTTGACCTCTGAGCTTTTGGTCTCAAATATCCAAGCCTCTTGTGCAGGATTTAGAGTTTATTCATCTTCCCCATCCACCTGGGTCAACATGCCTTAGTTTGTTGTCCTGGATCCCTTGAGAGCCGTGGTACCTGGCAATTCGTGCCACCCTCAGATGCTGCCCTGGAGGGAGGGCATGGACTGTCCCTCCCTGGCTCAAGGGCGTTGGTGACAGCAGCCAACTTAGCATTGCCTGAAGTCTCCAAGGCACCCAGGTGGGTACCTAGATGTGATACCTAGGACTTCTTGAGGATGAAGAGACCAGAGTCCCGCCCCAGCGTCCTCTGCCACTGCACTCACTGAACTCTTTCCTTCCCTAGAACTGGTCGGGCATGAAGTGCCAATTCAAGCTGCTGCGGATGGCTGTGGCCCTGATCTGTAGTAAGTACCCACAGGGCAGATGGTGGAGGGAGGAAGGAAGCCTGGTTCCCAAGCACCAGTTGGAGATGCAGAGACATCACACCCCATACTTTCTAGGGGCTTATGGTCAGAAAAAGAGGGAGGGGAGGCAGGCAGGCACCAATGATGTGTGAGATGCAGGGACAGAGAATCTACACACAAAAACATGATCAGCCACCAACACTCACATCAGGACAAATTGTTCTAGCCTTTTGGGTCACAGGAGTTGGCCTTTAGAATTCACCTGTTTCAAAGATGTCCTCTTTGTGTTTATTTGAGAGACTGGCAGGTAGAGTACAGCTGTCTTCTAGCTGACTCCCCAAATGAGAGTTGGGTTCCCCAGCTAGGGCCAATGCCAGGAGCCAGGGAGTCAGTGCAGGGACCCAGGGAACGTGTTAGTAAGGAGCAGAAATCAGGACTCAGGTTAGGACTCCAAGTAGACATGCCAATATACAGCATGGGCATCCCAACTGGCGTCTCAACCAGTGCTTCAAATGTCCACTTGACACCCGTCCCTGGTGTGTATGTGTGTGTGTGAGAAAGAGACACACAGGCATGTGTATACATACAGAGAACACTGCAGTGTAAGCGGCTTCACCAGCTATAGCTAATCCAAGAGCCCCTGTGCAGAGATTGTACTGGGGCAAGTCCAAGTTGGCAGAGGTCAGTTCCCCCAGAAGACTTTGAAGTACCAGCACCCAGCAGATAGCTGCGGGTGGACAAGATGCAAGAGGGTGAGGCGCAGCCCTGGGTGAGGGCACAGAGAGGGGTGCAGGGGCATAGCCAGAAAGGGGGCTGCAAAACTGATGGGTGAGGTGCTTGACTGCATGTGCTCATGGGTAGAGGGAAAGGGCAGTGCGGCTGCAGAGGTCAAGATCATCGTGCTGGGTTTCAGAAGCTAAGGGAAGCAGCACACTTTGTCTGGATGGAGGGCTGCAAACGGTGGAGTTGGGTCAGTTGTAGGTTTGGGAGGCAGAGTGGAGACTGCTAGGTGTGTGTTGATGGGAGAGTAGGGGAGGGGTTGAGAGCTTTTGGGTCTGCTTATCTCAGAAAAGAAAGAGAAGCGAGAGTCGTGTGTGTGTGTGTGTGTGTGTGTGTTCTTAGAAGAAATCCAAGGCTAAGCATCATAGAAATGGAAGGTTGGTTTTCAAGTGGGACCCACCATCTGCATCTTTCTTTATTCAGCCAGTAGGCCCAGCCAAAGAGGCAGGAAAGATGCCCCAGGGCTGGGACAGTGCTCCTCTCCCGCCATCTATCGGTCATCCCTGGAGTTGCAGGGCGCATTTCTGAGGGTTAGACCAGCCTCCGGCCAGGGGAGTGGAAATCCCTGGAATGGATCTTAAGAGGGGTGCTCTGGTTAATTAGGCAGTCACAGAGCTAGTACAGAAGTCCACTCAAAGGCATTACTTTTCAAATTTTCCCCAGTTTCCTTGTCTGAGACATGAATACGGAACCCCTACCCTCACTGTGTTCTCGTAGTGGCCAGTAGCAACACGTACTGTATGCTTGCACTTGTCCTTGCGTGAGGCACCAACCTGAGACAAGCCAACCCAGGGTGCTCACAAAAGGAGGGTGGATTGGGCTGAGGACGCTTAGAGATGTGTTCAGGGAGGCACTGCAGCCGTTTGCAGGGCATTTCTGCTCCATCCTTGTCTTCTCTCCACCCGTCCCTCCCGTCCACAAGCTCCAAGTCTGAGATTCTGCGCTAAAAGCACCTCAGAGACTAGGTGCATAGCTAGGCGCACAGGCAGGTGGTTGTTCACAGCTCCCGACTGCAGCCTGGCCTTGCTGCTCAGTAGATGGACAGGCGGGAGGCTGAGCGCCCAGGAATCACGATGGGTGTGTGGTGTGCAAGGCCCTGTGGGCTGCTGTCCCAGCTGTCCTTGGGGCCCAGGACGCACTCCAGGGCCTCCTGCATCTTCTGAGCTCAGCTCAGCAGCCACTTCATTTCGGGTGGCTTTCCCCAGCTTCACCCACTGCCCTGGCTGCTGCTTTCTCTGAAGGTCCTTACTCATGAGTGGGCTTCTTGGCTGCTTCATGGTCAGCCCCTCCCCGGCCCGTGACTCATCTCCGCTTCCTCTCCTTGCAGTGAGCATGGAGTTTGGGCGGGCTGTGTGGCTCCGCTTCCACCCGTCGGCTTATCCCCCGTGCCCTCACCCGAGCTTCGTGGCCCACCTGGGCGGCGTGGCCGTGGGCATCACGCTGGGTGTGGTGGTCCTGAGGAACTACGAGCAGAGGCTGCAGGACCAGTCGCTGTGGTGGATCTTTGTGGCCATGTACGCCATCTTCGTGCTATTCGCCGTCTTCTGGAACATCTTTGCCTATACCCTGCTGGACCTGAAGCTACCACCGCCCCCGTAAGGGGCCCGAGGACCCAGGCAGGGGAGGGGAGGGAGTTCTGCAAGGCCAGGAAAGCACCGGAGATGGAGACCGGCAGGATGGCCGCTGCTGGGTTTTTGTTCAGATTGGGTCTGGGTGAAGGCCTGGGCAGGGCGCAAGGGACCTCCTCTCTGCCCCTGTCCCTGACCTGGGTTGGGTTTGTTGCAGGTAGGTCCCCTCCTCATGTTCTTCCCCATTGCCAACTGGACTGCAGCCTGCCTGACACCCTTGCCCTGGGGTAGACGGGTGTCCCCAGAGAGTATAGGCCAGGCAGTGTTCTTGGGATTGGAGGGTCTGGAGGTGGGGGCAGCCATGATCCTTGGTGCCTGGGCTAAGGAGCCCAGTGACAGGAAATAACCTCACCCCAGCTTCTACCCCAGGGCTTAAGCCCAGCACCCATTTCCGGCAGCCCTCCACCCTGTTTCTTCCAGAATGCTGATAGCCCACCCCAGCCTCATTTGGGGGGTTTGTCCCACCCTTGGACCCTTATACATGCCTTTGAACCTCCCCTGTGGCTGTGGAGACAGATTTGGGGGTGGCCTGGGGCATCTGTGTTTGATGGAGAAGACAGCCTGTGACTACTCAGAGTTCATAGAGGAAGTGTCCGAGTCAGCAGGCGCGTGGGGCAGTCTGCAGGAGGGCGCGGGGACAGGAGCTGCGGAGCCCAAGTGTCCTTGCCCTCGGCCAGGCTCCCAGGCTCCTTTGCTGCCTTCAGAATGTGCCTGGAGACTCCCTGACACCAGCAGGAAGGCTGTATTGGGAGCCATCTCTCGCCCTTCTGGGGACCCTGGCCCAGTTCTGGGGTGGCCTTCGTATCTGAAAAGTCTGCCTCCCCATCAGGGACAAGGTTGGGGTGCAGGAGACTCTAGGGGAGGGAAGTCAAAGCCATGGGTCCCTTTGAGCCAAGGGGGAGGAGGCCAGGGATGAATTCCAACTGAGGTGGGAAACTTGGCCCTGGGGACTCATGAGGAGCTTGGGTGAGGGTCATAGGGGAGGGACTCAGGGGCGCAGGGGCAGGAGTTAATCCAGAGACCAGCAAGTCTGCCCACCCCTTCACAGATGAAGGTACTGGGAGCTGGTGCTAAAGGCAGGCCCTGAGGGGTGGGGGTGAGGAGGAAAACCTGTTTTGGGGACTTGTGATCAGATAGATGGGTGAGGAGTGCCCCAGCCTGGGAGGCGGCAGCTGGACTGTGTCCAGCTGTGGAGTGGAGCCTCTGCCTCGTGCCCGGATCCCTGTGTGCTGCAAGGCACCCTGTCAGACAGGCCAGGTGTGCTGGCTCCTGGGACCTCTGGGACTTCCTATTCCTGTGAATCCATGGAACTTGGGCAGTGTCATGAAGCAGGTGAGCTGGGAGACCCTGGGGGCTCATTTCCTGTCAGCCTGAGTCCTGTGGGCCTGATCCAGGATGGGATGCTTGGTCTGGAGCAGCTGGTCCATGCCCTGCCTGCCTTTCTCTGCCCTAGTGAGATAGTGAATGGGAGCAGAGGGCTGGGAGAGCCGGCTTCCTGGGACAGGATATTGAGGTCACCTAGCTAGGGACTGAGGCGGGTGCCCTGGTGGGAGTGGGGCTTCCCCTCCTAGAAGTTGGCCCAGGATGAAGTCTTTGCTTGGGGGACATGGGAGTGTCCTTGGACACCCCCATCTGTCCCTGTCTTGGTATCCACCATGCCTAACCAAGGTCTTCGAGTGGGGAGAGTGAAGTCGGCTGGCTGACTAGAGAGGTCCGACCTCTTTAGCAGGTCCCTGGGCTCTCGTCCCTCTTCGGTTCCAGCCAGGCCAGGGTGCGGGGGAGTGCTGTGGGTCTGAGAGAGGCTGGAAATGCCACTCGATGGTGAGACAGGAAAGGTGTGTCATGTTCCGGAGGAGGAAACACTACATTGCAAAGCCAACCTGACACCAGCTGGCATCCCCGTTCCACTTTGGGAGAGCTCACTAATGAGGCTCTTGCCAGCCAACAGGACTCCCTGTTTCCATGAGAGCCAATCTCGCACGGAGGGTCTGGGGAGCCTGGCTGGGCTGGTGGATCCTGTAGCTGAGGCCCCTTCCCAGCCCAGGCAGGTGCCAAAGCTCTTGGCTTCGCTTGCCTTACGGCAGTGCTCCAGCAGGCATCAGCGCTGGGAAATGAGTGGGAACACAACGTGGGTTTCTAAATATTTTTGTATTGTGTACATTCTGTATATTTTTGTTGTAAAGTATTATTTGAGCACAGATTCCATTAAAGATTTTTTTTAAGCCACTGGTTATTCAAGAAGTGACCTGAAGGAGCCCGCTTGGAACGGGTGAGTGAGGGAAAGTGGGCGGTGATGGTGGTGGAGCTGACGAAAGCGGGGCATCGGCGCTTGGCTATTGTCGTCCCAGCTCAGTGACGCTTAGCCTTTCCCAAGTCCTTCCACTCTCTCTTTAGGTCCTCTTAAGATTGTATGTGTTTAAAACAGCTGGAGGGAGAGACAGATCTTCCATCTGCTGGTTCACTTCCCCAAATGGCTGCAACAACCAAGGATGGGTCAGGCTGAAGCCAGGAGCTCCATGCAGGTCTCCCACCTGGGTGGCAGGGCCCCAAGCATGTGCGCCATCCTCTGGTGCTTTTCCAGGTACATCCCAGGATCTGGATGAGAAGTAGCGCCCTATAGAGGATGCTGGAGTCACAGGTGAAGGTTGTATTACAATGGCAGCCCTCACCAAGCTCTCGAGCAGTTGTTGAGAGAGATGACTTCTTCTTTGCAAAACATTTGCTTCTACATGACACAGGTCTTTCTAAGGACTCTCTTCCTGATTTGCAGAGCAGGACTGTTCCCAGGGTCCAAGGGGCATGGGCAGTTAAGGGAAGCAAAGGTGAAGTCTGGTGCTTGGGAAGTTAAACCAGCTTTGAGTAAATTAAGCTGGGGCGAGTAAACACCAATTTTTGTTTTCTTTTTTCTTTAAAGCTTTATTTATTTTTATTGCAAAATCAGATATATATAGGGGAGGAGAGACAGAGTGGTAGATCTTCCATCTGATGATTCACTCCCCAAGTGACCGCAACAGCCGGAGCTGAGCTGATCCGAAGCCAGGAGCTTGGAGCTTCTTCCGGGTCTCCCACGCAGGTGCAGGGTCCCAGGACTTTGGGCTGTCCTTGACTGTTTTTCCAGGCCACAGAGAGTGAGATGGAAAGTGGAGCAGCCAGGACATGAATCGGCGCCCATATGGGATGCAAGTTGAGGATTTAGCCATTGAGCCATTGCATTAGGCCTTGCTGGTTCACTTTGTAAATGCCCCCAACAGCTAGCGGTGTGCCAGGCTGAAACCGGAAATCAGAGTTTTCCACATTAACTGGGAAGGACCAAGCACTCAAGCAGTCACGTGCTCCCTTGCAGTGCCCACAGTGGCAGGAAGCTAGAATTGCAGGTGAAGTCAGGACTCATACCCAGGCTCTCCATACAGATTACAGGCATCCCAAGCAGTGTCAGCCTCTGCTGGATACCTGCCCTCTCTCAGCTACTTTCTGTAAAGTTGGTAACAAGATTCCCATCTTGACACCTGCAGGGAAGATTCGAGAAATGAAATCACTTGCCAGCATGGCTGGATTCACGCCCAGACAATTGGTTCCTGATTTCATGCTCCTGGTTCATGGGCATCTGTTTAGGGTTTCAGGGATGCTAAGCATCAGACAAACGGGATCTGGTCTTGTTGCAGTGGGTCCAGGCCGTGCAGCAACAAGGTGAAGTATGGCACATTTCACTTGGAGTTCACTCTAGACCTCCACCTCGCCAGCCCTTTTAAAAGTGGTGAATGAGAAAAACTGCAGCTGCTGCTTCATCCTCACACACTGTCAGCCTGCTCTCCGGCCCGGATATCTGGGCCATCACAGCGGAGCGGCAGCATGATGTGATCAGCAAGATTCAGTTCGGAAAGTTAGCAGTGCCAGAGCCCAGTGGCGCTCGCACCCTTCCAGCTGCAGAGGTGTCACTGAGGCCGGCGGGGGCTCTGTTAGCTGAGCAGCTCCCGTTATGGAAACATGGTCCTGGGAACTGAACCTTGTATGGGAGACGCCTGCCAGCTCTCCAGGCATCTGGAGAAATCACCCTCTGCTGAGGGACAGGCGTTCTGTCGTTGTTAATAATGGATGAGTGACAGGAAGTGACTTAGGTTATTGAGTTCTATGGTTCTCACTTTCCAGGACAATGAATAAAACATGATGGAA